>NC_136254.1:1310000-2510000 GCF_053564925.1 Oryzias latipes | reverse complement strand
AAGTCAAAACCAGAAATGCCTTTTAATTTTCAAGATGAAGCTGCATTTTTTGACTCAAAAATAAAATGAAAAAGCCATCCACCAAAATGCTTTTTCATTTCCTTCTTCAACACTGATTATTCTGTCACTTAATTAAAATTAAAATGAAAATGGTATTTGACATTTCATTTTCAAGACGTTCCATGGTAAATGTGTAGCATAATTCATTTAGAAATGTCTAATTTGACATTTAAAATGGATTAATAGAAATGCTTTTTATTTTCAAAGTGAAGCTGCATTTTTTGACTCAAAATTAAAAAGAAAAAGCAATACTTCAAAATGCTTTATCATTTTATACTGCAACACAGCTTTTTTGTCACTTAATTAAAATGATAAAGAAAATGGTATTTGACATTTCATTTAAAAAAAGGTGCATGGTAAATGTGTAGCATAATTCATTTAGAAATGTCTAATTTGACAATAAAAATGGTTTAACAGAAATGCTTTTTAATTTTCAAAATGTAGCTGCATCAAATAGCTCAAAATTCAAATATAATTCAAATATAATAGCAATATTTCAAAATGCTTTTTCATTTTATACTTCAAACCGCTTATTCTGTGTCATAATTAAAATGAAAATGCAAAGAGGGGATTGCATTTGCATTTTAACATCCACCCTGCAAAACTTGGAGCAATATTCATTTCTTAAAAGCATTAGCAGAGGGGAGGCGGGGCGATGACGTCACTGCTTTCTCCGTGTGTCCGCCTGCTGAAAGACACACGCACCAGGAGCAGACTGTTAGTGGCAGAGAAGAGGGTTTTGTGATGGTTGTGAACTTCTGATGAGTTTGCACAGCTTCTCAGGACTAACTAGCAGCATGTCCGTCTTCTGCGGTCCTCCTCCTGACGCACGCAGACAAGCTTTTTATCTTCGGACCGCCAGCTGCCTTTTCATAGCGGAGCGCGAAGCTCCGATCGCTGAAGGCGGAAATGCTGCTACGATGATCCGAGAAACCATCATATGAATTTGTGTTTCCAGTGGTGTCCAGAACAAAATAAAAACTGATGTAATTCTCACATATTTACAAATTTATTTGCAGCTAAATTTGCTGTTTGACAGCTGGAGCTCCATCAACAGACAGATTTCTCCATGCTAAACGGTTGCTGGTTGGACCAAAAACACTCACTCAGCGTGAAGCTGCAGGAGACTATCTTCATAATGTGCTTTTATTACTGTTATGATTATTATTAAAGGCCTGCTCTGCTTGATCATATGTTTGTAAATCCGTGCGGTCAGACGACGCTGAAGAAGTTGGGTTGGGATTCACAGCTTCTGATTCAAGAGGGAGCTAAAGGAACATTCTGCTGCATTTCTCGCATTAAGATCCAGGAATCCAGGTTTGAGCAGGCCAGGTCCAGCGGTTTGTGAACAGGACCCAGTTTTAGGTGATCTTAATGCGAACACAGACACACCAGGTCTCTCAGCGACAGCGGCCGTACACACGGAGAAAGCAGTGACGTCATCGCCCCACCCCCCCTCTGCTAATGTGTTTAAGAAATGAATATTGCTCCAAGTTTTGCAGGGTGGATGTTAAAATGCAATCCCCTCTTTGCATTTTCGTTTTAATTATGACACAGAATAGGCGGATTGAAGTATAAAATGAAAAAGCATTTTGAAATATTGCTTTTATATTTGAATTTTGAGCTACATTTTCAAAATTAAAAAGCATTTCTGTTAATCCATTTTAATTGTCAAATTAGACATTTCTAAATGAATTTTGCTAGACATTTACCGTGGACCTTTTTTAAAATGAAATGTCAAACACCATTTTCTTTATCATTTTGATTAAGTGACAGAATAAGCTGTGTTGAGGAAGGAAATAAAGCATTTTGAAGTATTGCTTTTTCTTTTTAATTTTGAGTCAAAAAATGCAGCTTCATTTTGAAAATCAGAAAAGCATTTCTATTAATCCATTTTAAAGGTCAAATTAAACATTTCTAAATGAATTATGCTACACATTTACCAGAGAACGACTTGAAAATGAAATGTCAAATACCATTTTCATTTTAATTAAGTGACAGAATAAGCTTTGAGGAAGGAAAAGAAAGCATTTTGGGGGATTGTTTTTTCATTTTATTTTTGAGTCAACAAAATGCAGCTTCTTTTTGAAAATGAAAAAGCATTTCTGGTTTTAACTTTGCTTTTTATTAATGCTACTGAATCGCTTCCATACATTACTGGTGACATAGACGGGTGTGACAGTCACACAGAGAATCGGGCATCTTTTCAAAATAAAACATCTTTCAGATTCAGATATAAATAAACCGGAAGTAAAGTAAGTTATTTATTATTTGCGGCCCGGGGGTTGGGGACCACTGTATTATAGGACACATGTTACATTTATTTGTGTATAACTATTTTCCAATAGTCTGAATATTTAATTTTATGTTTTTGATTATTTGTCTGTGTGGTATAAATGTATTGCTTTATGTATACATAATAGAAATGAGAATTTTATTTTAATGGTGGTTTCATTTTTTTATTTTTTTTTTAGATGCCACGAAAGAAGGGATTTAATATGCGTCGCACCAAAGTGTGTAAGGTTCAGGAAGAAGGTAAAACTTCTGGTTGTGTTTGTCTGGAGCAAATACAGAGGCCTTTGATTTCTGGAATGAAAGTAAGATTGACAAATTCAAGTGATAGTACAACATCGCTTACATGTTGTGTTGTGGCTGCAATCAACCATGTTGTTGCTCCAGTGTGTACATGGAGGGACGCTGATGTTGATAATATTAGAAATGAAGGTGTGCAGTTGGTTTGTTCATTTAATGGAAGTGATGGATGTGTGAACAATTCCGAAAAGTTATTCAAGGTTTCTGAAAAGCTCAGTGTGTTTGGAAGAATTTGGGATGTTGCTATCAATGAGCCTGTGTATTCTGGTGATTCAAAGAGTGAAGATTTTTCACTGTTGTATGAAATGATGCAGGAGCGACTGATGGAGGAAGATCTGTGTTTGTTGGATTTGCAGGGTTTCGTTTGTGCTGTCATTCATCACAAAGAGTATTTTGTTGTGGTTGATTGTGGTGCACGAGATTCATCTGGAATGTTTTCTAATATTGGAACATCTGTGGCTGTCTTCAACAGTTGCTTTAATGACTTGATGTTGCACATTTGGAACTTGAAAAAGTCTTTGAATGCAGAATGGTTTGGCATTAGTTCAATGTTTGTGAAAGAAGCTTCTTGGGACGGGTGTAATAATACATTTGGTTTGGGAGCAGAGGATGCACGTGTGAATCAGTCAGTTTTGGGCAAAAGACAGACTGGTTTTATAAAAGAACATGTTCAGGAGTTAAATGACAAAATTGTGGTTGGCGATAAATGTAAAGTGTTAATGGAATGCAAAAATACATTGAAAATTGGAAAAAAGGGCAGTAATTTAAAAAAAAAATCATCTTCAGTGATTTTAAATGAAAACAATTGTAACAGATTTGACACAGAACGTTGTGTAAGGGGATCTTTTCATCAAGGAGATCGGCAGCTTCAAAACAGAGGTGTGCAGTGCATGGCAATAGCCCTGGTGAGTATGGCTAAACACACGCATCGTAGTGTTTTTGAGTGGGAGGCAACAGACTTGGACCATGTTGTGTTTCTTGGTGATCAGCTTTACTCCTCGGTGTGTGAAAACAAAATCATCCCTGGAAATTTGAAGTTTTTGTCAGTACCTGATTTGCCCATGGATTCTGAAATTGATGGTAAATTATTTAAGTTTGAGTATGGTGAATACGTTTCTGGGATTGTTAATGTGAGTAATGGTAAATTTGTTGACAGTGGTGAAGTGATAACTCTTAAAAAGGGACTGGAGCACATGCTTGTCAAGTATAAAACATGTTTTTTGACCATAGGCAGTAGTACTTGTGCTGTTATTTCAGAAAACGGCCATTATGCTGTGGTGGATTCACATGCACGCAGTGGTACTGGAATGGCAGATGTAAATGGAAGAAGTATTATCATGTACCTTCCTAGTCTTAATGATTTATACAATTATATTTGTTGCCTGAGTATTTCACTTGCAGGGAAAGAAATGGCTTTTGAAATTGCATCCGTTGCTGTTACTGACAATGATCATAGTGAGAAAAATAAACAAAGTGTGCTTGAGAAGGATTGTAAAACTGGATTAAATACTGGGTCACAGTTTGGTTTCGGGTGCAGTTTAGATGTTCAAACTGGTCCCTTACCGTTGCATGAAAGTAACAGAAAGCGTAAGCTTTCTACTGTGCAACGTGAATCAAAGAAGACAAAATGGTATGATGCTAATGAAGCTAGTTTGGATGTTGAGTTTCTTGATGTTTCATCAAAGAAACTTGAGTTTTACCCTGTTGATTTTGATGTTACACAAGCATTGTGTAAACAACTGAATGTGCATTGTGAAAACACTGCTTGTTCTAACCCTCTAGAGGTTGATATGTTGGGAATTCCATGTCAAACTGATCATATAGTAGCCGATGGCAATTGTTTTTTTAGGGCTGTGTCCAAAGTTATTAGTGGTACAGAGAAAAATCACATAAAGTTAAGACGTGCAGTTGTCACACATTTACAAAAGAATGTTGGAAATTATAGTTCTCTTTTGAGATCTGAAAATATGTCTGTGGATGAATATCTCAATGTTTCTAGAATGAGATTTTCTGGTAGTTGGGCTACAGAGGTTGAAATTCAAGCTACAGCTGACTACTTGGGTGTGAGTGTGTATACATTTCACAATGAACGTTGGTTGAAATATGCCTGTCAACGTAAGGCCATATCTAAACAAGGCATATATTTGCAAAATATAAATGAGTGTCATTATGAAGTTGTAACTTGCGTTGAAATGTTTCAGCAGCAGCGTTGTTTTGGGTTGTGTAAATCTATGGAAAAAAATAATTTGGGTCATAATATGAGGCAACGCAAAAGAGACTCAGAAATGCTGTCAGAAGGAGATTGCAAGAGTGTTAAACATGGCAGGTCTGAAGTTGGTGATTGTAATGAAGTTTTGTTTAGTGCATTGGTTAACAATGATCACCAAAACAGTGAAATTTATCAAAGTAACAATTTAGTTGAAAATGCTTTCAGTTTTTATCCATTGTCGTTTGAGAGTACAGTTTTGTTGTCAAAACATATTGATTTAGATTTTGTGAAGCAGTATGAAGACATTCCAACTAATAATGTAACGCTTGGTTCTATTTGTAAGACAGAGGTCACATTAAATGATGGCAATAGTTTTTTTCGTGCTATTTCTCGAGTCATTAGTGGATCTGAAAATTGTCATAGAAGAGTTCGACTGGCTGTTGTTAAGTTTATGCTAAAGAACAGTGACATTCATATGAAGTTGCTGGAGAAAGGATATGCCACAGTGTCTGAGTACATTCAAAAGTCACGTATGAAATATGTTGGCAGTTTTGTATGTGAGATTGACATTCAAGCTACTTCAAATGTTTTGGGAGTAGAAATTTTTGTACACAATGGTAGCATATGGAGAAAGTATAACCCTGTAAATAAAATACTTGGAAATCAAGCAATTTATTTGCGAGAATGTGGTGAGAAATATTACGAGGTTGTTGTTTGTGTTCATTGTAGTGGTAAAATTGGGTGTGCCAATTGGTGTAAAAGCAATAGTATTTGTTCTGAGAAACCACTGTTAAGATGTCGTTCTTTTCAACCACATAATGTTAGTTGTGATTCAGTTGGTGAATCTTCCTTTTCAAAGTATCTAAAAAAAAGGAGATCTTTTTACCACAAAATGCAATATCAAACAAGTGAACTGCATAAACAGAAGAAAAAAGATATGAGTAAAAGGAAATATGCATCTGATTCTTTGCGTAGATCCAGAGCATTAGAATTGAGTAAAAATAAATATAGGGAAAATGCTATGCATAAAATGTGGGTTAAAGAACGTAGTTCTGCAAAATACAGAACTGATGATTTACACAGACATCGTGTTAAAAATGGGAGTAAAAGCAAGTATAAATTTGATTTGTTACACAAACATAATGTTAAGGAAATGAGTAAAAGAAAATATCAGATTAATGTTACTCATAGAGAAAATGTTAAAGCACTGAGTTCTAGAAAATATCAGAGTAATGTTACTCATAGAGAAAATGTTAAAGCACTGAGTTCTAGAAAATATCAGAGTAATGTTACTCATAGAGAAAATGTTAAAGCACTGAGTTCTAGAAAATATCAGAGTAATGTTACTCATAGAGAAAATGTTAAAGCACTGAGTTCTAGAAAATATCAGAGTAATGTTACTCATAGAGAAAATGTTAAAGCACTGAGTTCTAGAAAATATCAGAGTAATGTTACTCATAGAGAAAATGTTAAAGCACTGAGTTCTAGAAAATATCGTCAAGATCCTCACTTTAGGAAAAGTGTGTTGGATGGGATGAAATTGAAGCGACAATTGAATAAAAAACAGTTGGAAGAGTTTGATGTTGTTATGAAACAATTTTTGGATAAAGTTAAAGATGGACCTGGGTTTGTTTGTTGTGTATGTCATAGGTTGTTATTTGAACATCAAGTATTACATTGTAAAAAAGAGTTGTACAGTAATGCAGGACTTGGACTTATCGCTGATCAATGTATCACTTCTGGTTATTTGCATATCTGCAATGCAAACTGCTCAAAAAATTGTGAATGGATGAAAACATCAAGAAGCAAATTGTGGATTTGTTACACGTGTCATGCTAAAATCAAGAAAGGTAAAGTACCAGCTGAAAGTGTTAAAAATAACTTAGAACTTGAACCTATACCAGCGGAATTGGCATGTTTAAATCAATTAGAACAACATCTAATAGCGTTACATATTCCATTTATGAAACTGTTAGCATTGCCCAAAGGTGGACAGAATGGCGTGCATGGACCTATTACTTGTGTTCCTGCAAATACTGAACAAACAACTTATTTGTTACCACGCATGTCTATTGAGGGTTCTCTTGTGCCTGTGAAATTAAAACGGAAGCTTACTTATAAAGGACATTATGAATATCAGTATGTTGATACGGAACGTGTTAAGCAGGCTTTACAGTTTTTACAAACCCATAATTATTATTATAACAACGTGAAATTTAATAATGATTGGATTAATGGTTTTTGTAAAGAAACATCTGATGTGGTAGAAAAAGATGTTGAATGCACTGCAAATGTTGACGATTCAAATGTTTTAGGAGATGAACTTCTGCATGATAGACAGCAGCATTGCATGTTCCAGGACACTTGTCTAATGCCAGTAGACATTGGTCAAGAGGCTTTGGATCAATATTTTGATCACATTTTGAATGTAGCTCCCGCTGAAGGCAATAGTCCGGTGAAGTTGTTGTCCGATATTACAAATGAGGCTAAGTGTTTTCCTGTGTTGTTTCCTAAGGGTGGACCAACATATCATGATGGAAGACAACATCCTTTAACTCTATCACGATATTTTAACAACAGGATTCTTAATGCTGATTGTCGTTTTGCACAAAATGTGGAATATATTTTTTTTGCCCAATATATGACAGAATTAGAAAAGGTCGTTTCAAATGTTTCGATTGCAGTAAGAAAAGGTAAGTATAATTTTAAAAATAAACGAGTAGTTACTGGAGAGTTGTTGAAAAGTGATGATTCTATTAAAAGGATGTTGGAATTTGATGATGGGTACCGATTTTTAAAACCAATTAGAGGTACGCCAGCTTTTTGGCAGGCGGCCCAGAAAGACCTCATGGCTTGTGTGAGGCAGCTTGGAATCCCCACATGGTTCTGTTCATTTTCTTCAGCTGATATGCGTTGGAAGAATTTACTTTCCTGCATTCTGAAGCACGAAGGTAGAACTGAAACTGTGGAGCAGTTGGAATGGGCAGACAGATGTGAGCTTTTGCGTCGTAATCCTGTCACTGCTGCTCGGATGTTTGATTTTCGTTGGCATTGTTTTCTGAAAGAGGTTCTTATGTCGCCTGCATGTCCTATAGGAAAAATTAAGGATTATTTTTATAGGGTGGAGTTTCAGCAACGAGGCTCACCACATCTTCATTGCCTGTTTTGGATAGAGGATGCACCTGTAATTGACAGAAATACAGATGCTGAAGTGATTGCATTTATTGATCGTTATGTGACTTGTGAGTTACCATCAAATATTGACTTACTGGAAATTGTAACATCTGTGCAAAAACACTCTGAAACACATGCGAAAACATGTAAAAAAAAAGGAACTGTGTGTCGTTTTAATTTTCCTAGACCACCTTCTGCGCGTACATTCATATCACGTAGCACAAGTGCTGAAGAGACACAGTCTTGTCAATGTGTGTTATCACAGAAAGAGTCTTGCAACTGTAAAGAAAATGCACAGACACCGCAATTGAAGAAAAAAGAGGCTTCTGCATTGATTGCACACATTAAAGCTGCTCTCTCAACTGATGGGCCAACTTATGACAATGTTGAGGATTTGTTTGAATCTGTTGGGTTAAACCAAAGCACATTTGAAACTGCATATAACTGTTGTGCTCGGAAAACCCATGTTGTGCTGAAACGTCAACTTAAAGAAGTTTGGATTAATCAATATAGCAAGCCACTGTTAAAATGCTGGAATGCTAATATGGATATACAGTTTGTTGTCGACGCATACGCATGTGTTGTGTACATCATTTCTTACATCTCTAAATCAGAGAAGGAAATGGGTTTATTATTGCAGTGTGCACAAAAGGAAGCATGCAGGGATGGAAATGCTTCTGCCAAAGAGAGTCTAAAAACATTAGGCAGTACATATTTGCACAACAGAGATGTATCTGCTCAAGAAAGTGTTTATAGACTGACAAATGCACATTTGAAAGAGTGCTCTCGGAAAGTTGTGTTTCTTCCTGTTGGTGAAAATACTGTTAAAATGAGTTTACCGTTAAAAGTACTTAAAGAAAAAGCATCAAAGCATTCTGTTAGCACAGATGATATGTGGATGACAAGCATTGTGGATAGATATAAGAACAGACCTAAGAGTGATGATTTTCCTTCAATGTGTTTAGCAGTATTTGCTTCCGAATTTCGTGTGTTGTCAAAAAATGAAAGTGCTGCTAAGCGAATAAAGTTGAACAACAACACTGGATATGTTGTAAAAAGAACCCGCACACAACCTGCTGTTGTACGTTACGTTAAGTTCTCTGAAACAAAACAGCCTGAATTGTTTTATCAAAGCAATCTGCAGTTGTTTTTGCCATACTACAGCGATAGCCAGCTGAAACCTCAAGGTTTTGAAACGTATCAAGACTTTTTTCATAAGGGCACGATAAGACTTGGTAATTCAGGTCTGCAGTTGGTAAAGTCCGTGGTAACATTAAACAGAAGTAAATTTGAAATTGATGGTGATAAATTGGTTAATGCTCAGCAAGGGATAGATAATGCTGGTGTAGTTGAAGATGCCTGGTGTGAATTATGCCCTGAGCAAGAATTGGAAAGACTTGAGTGTCAAGAGTTGTTGCAGAACCAAAAAAGTGTCGATGATGAACAGGAATTTGATATTCCTGATTTAAGAGTTTCTGCTCAACATAGCCATTTCTTTCAACTGAATAACACAAAAATGCCTCGTAGTGATGGCTTGGCTTTAATTCGCTCTTTAAATGAAATTCAGATGGATATTTTTTACCAAGTGAGAAAATGGTGTGTGGAAAAGGTTTTGGGAAAAAAGCCAGAACCATTCCACCTGTTCATAACAGGAGGTGCAGGGACTGGTAAAACTCACCTAATTAAAGCAATAAAATATGAATCAAATAGACTATTGTCTCCTCTTTGTCGTCATGTAGATGACATCTGTGTTTTGTTGACGGCTCCCACAGGAATTGCTGCGTTTAATGTACAAGCAAGTACTATACACAACACTTTTTGTATTGGTAAAGATGTCCGCTTACCTTACACACCACTGGGTGAGGAAAAATTAAATTCTTTACGTGCCATTTACAGCAGTTTACAGATTTTGATAATTGATGAAATATCCATGGTAGATCATAATTTATTAGCATATATTCATGGGCGTCTGAGGCAAATAAAGCAAACTGGTAACTCTGCATTGTTTGGAAATGTTTGTATTATTGCAGTTGGGGATTTCTTTCAATTACCTCCAGTGAGAGGAAAACCATTGTATGTAGAAAATGTGGGTATGGATCTTTGGTGTGGTGTGTTTGAAATTGTTTGCCTAGAAACCATTGTACGCCAAAAAGATCAGGAATTTGCCAAATTACTCGGCAGAGTTAGGACACGATGCAAAGGTACTGAAATGTTAAAAAGTGATATCCAACAATTGAAGTCACGTGAAACGGGAGAAGGCAGCTCTGCTTTACATATTTTCCCAACTAATGGTCAAGTAAATCAACATAATTTAACCCATCTACACTCATCCTGTCCAGAGTATGTAACTATTAAAGCTCAAGATTATGTAAATTGTAAGGAAACAGGTAGACAAGTGTTACTAAGTGGTAATCATTCAAATGCTAACAATACTTGTCTAGCAGAAAGACTTCTTTTGGGGAAGAATGCACGTGTCATGCTCTGTAAAAATGTTGATGTGGCAGATGGTCTTGTCAATGGTGCATGTGGAATTGTGACTGATATTGTCTATAGAAACTCTGACTTTCCACAAATTGTTTTTGTGAATTTTGATAATAAAGACATTGGAAGACAACGGAAGAAACAGTATGAAAATCATCCAGGGCTTGTCTCAGGTTCTGTAGCCATTGTTCCAGAAGAGGAACGAGTCACAGGAAGAGGTGGTCTGAGACGTCAGTTTCCTCTAAAACTTGCTTGGGCTTGTACTGTTCATAAAGTTCAGGGTCTTACCATTGATAATGTTGTTGTGTCTTTGAAAAAAACTTTTGCTCCTGGGCAGGCTTATGTTGCATTAAGCCGCGTAACAAGTTTGTCTGGTTTAATTATTCAAGATTTTAAGGAACAGGCCATTTACTGTAACAAAACAGTTTCTGAATATGTGGCAAACATGCCTCAATATCTGATAAATAAAGAAAATCTCACTTCTAGTTCATGTGAATTCAGCATTTTCCTCATGAATGTGCAAAATTTACAGTGGCATGTAAAGGACTTAGCTTTGTGCACAAAACAGTTACATGTTAACTGCATAGCTGTAACTGAAACATGGCTTCCAAATGCACCTTTAACTGATGCATTGAACATCAGTGGGTATAATTTTTATAGTATGCCACGCTCACTGTCTTATAGTGGAGTAGATCCTAGACTGAATGTGATTAAAGGCTTAAAACATGGTGGTGTTGGAATGTACACCGTTGAAAATATCCTGTTTGAACATGTAGAGATACAAAATGTAGATATTGAATGTTTAGTGCACAGATTTATTACATCAAACATAGTCGTGGCAGTTCTGTATCGTCCACCATCATATGCCATTTCATTATTTAGAGAGAACCTTAAGAAATTAGTTGATCTTTTGGAGCCCCTGGGTGATACCATTGCTATAATGGGTGATTTTAATGAAAACTTAGTAAACTCTAAGACAATAACTGATTTCATGGCACATAAAGGTTTCATTCAACTGGTTTCTGAAAACACAACGTTAAAAAATACGATAATCGATCATGTGTACTTAAAAACAACAAACTATAAAGTCGAATGTACAGTTGTACAAACATACTTTAGTGATCATGATGGGGTTCTTTGTCGTTTTACACATGTAAGTGACTGTTGATGATTGTGGCAAAGGAGAAAGGGAGAGATGGCGACATCTTTATCTCTTTTAAGTCACAAATGTCTGACTTAATATAAAACGTCAAATGTTGAACTCAATACATGCTGGTGTCAGTTGTTGTGGCGAAGGAGAAAGGGAGAGATGGCGACATCTTTATCTCTTTTAAGTCACAAACGTCTGACTTAATATAAAACGTCAAATGTTTAACCAAATACATGCTGGTGTCAGTTGTTGTGGCGAAGGAGACGGGGAGAGATGGTGACATCTTTATCTCTGTTAAGTCACAACGTCTGACTTAAATTAAAACGTCAAATGTTTAACCAAATACATGCTGGTGTCAGTTGTTGTGGCGAAGGAGACGGGGAGAGATGGCGACATCTTTATCTCTTTTAAGTCACAAACGTCTGACTTAATATAAAACGTCAAATGTTGAACTCAATACATGCTGGTGTCAGTTGTTGTGGCGAAGGAGAAGGGGAGAGATGGCGACATCTTTATCTCTTTTAAGTCACAAACGTCTGACTTGATATAAAACGTCAAATGTTTAACCAAATACATGCTGGTGTCAGTTGTTGTGGCGAAGGAGAAGGGGAGAGATGGCGACATCTTTATCTCTGTTGAGTCACAACGTCTGACTTAAATTAAAACGTCAAATGTTTAACTAAATACATGCTGGTGTCAGTTGTTGTGGCGAAGGAGACGGGGAGAGATGGTGACATCTTTATCTCTGTTAAGTCACAATCCTCTGACTTTATGGAAATATGGTTTCTTTTCCTGCATCATGAATACATATAAGGCATTACAAATTTACATTTTTTTCTGTAGTTAGCAATTGAGTAAAGAATCAAAATCCTTTTTTTGCATATTTCTAAATTTCAAACCATCTGATTTACAAACATATTACAAGTACTCAAAAAGTACTTCAGAAAGTAATTGAAATTTATGTATCTATTGCATTCCTATGGCCTAGTTATTCATGATGCAGGTTTTGCTTTCCTTGCCATGTGACTTCAAAAAAGCAAAAGACATTGGTAATGGTACTCCCAGTTACTGGGATGGGGTTCGATTCCCTACAATGTCCGTGTTCTGAGGTCACATAAACATTTTTTTAATGTCAGTGAATATATGTCTTCATGAATTAACTTTTTTAATCAGAGAAATTTCTATAAATCTCGCCATAGGAGAATCCCCACCGCACCCACCCAGACTAGAACATCAACGGGGTCCACTTCACAGCCGTGAGGCTGCAAAGTTAAACTCCAGCTTCCCCAGAAAGGGCAACAACCACAGACCAAGCCGACAAGCCCTGGCAGAAAAAATCCGCACAAGAAACACTGCAGTCTGTTCCAAAAAAATATATAGTTTTGCCATTGCCTTGCAGATCACAGTAAAAGTGATTTAGTTTTCCAGTAATGTCAGTCAAAACTGCAAGTTCAAATTTACCATATTCTTATTCATACTCACCATATTCAGCAGACATCTCTAATAGCACCTTGAAAATCCTGTGCTGTTTTGCTTTGCAGCTGAGGTTTTTTATGATTTTCACAATAGGAGTCATTATGTGTCCAGAGCCAATCACTTCTGCACATAAGGCCTGCTGGTGAATGAAGCAGCAGTAATGCAGACATTTTGGAAAGTCTGGGTCAGCTTTACAGTGAGTGATGAAACCTGTTTGTCTATTGATCATAGCAGGAGCCCCGTCTGCAGGTATGGCTACCAACTTTTCTAATGGTACCTTTTTCTGCACAAAAACTCCTTCACCGTGTTATACATTAAAACTCCTCTTGTAGTTGTCTGTTAGGGCAGTTGTGTCAATCATGTTAAATGTAGCTTGCAGCTCCAGAAACCAGAAGGAAGACTGAAGCCAAACGGTTCGAGCAGGGCGTTGTTCTTGGGGCGGTCGCCCATGCCAGGCGGTCGCACGTGCTCGGGCCCGCTAAATGCTACTTGTAGCTTTAATTATTATTATTTTTCTTCCGCCGGAAGAATCGCATTTTTGAGGCCTTTAACATACCCCAAAACTCACCAAATTTGGCACACACATCAGGGGTCGCGAAAAATTTCGTATTTTATGAGAATTTGGCATGGGTGCGCAAAAATGGCTCCACAGCGCCACCTACACTGACTTTTGTCCCGACGCCCCGCATATGCTTTAACGTACAAGCTTGATTTTTACAGGGCATGTTCTTCAGATGGAGACCTACAAAAAAGTCTGAAAGGACCCACCTGTCACTCGCACAGGAAGTCTGATATATTGAGGTCAATATGTCATTTTTGCTCTATTTTGGACATTTGCAGGCCTCCTTCTAGAACGAACTCCTCCTAGAGATTTGTGAATAATGACTCCAAACTTTGGTTTTGTAAACTAAACACATGTCCAATGTTAAATTGCGAAGCTTTTAAGTTTTTACGGTTGTTTGTGACCGTGGCAGCGCGTAGAAATTCGACGTTGTTTCGAAAACACGCCATGAAAAGAAAAATGGCCATAACTCAGCCATGCATAATCCAATCTGATCCAAAATTGATGTGCATGATTGTAGTCTGACTCTGAACACATCTGCAGTGAAAGAATCCGGAAAAAGTGTAGCGCCACCTGCTGGCAAGATGAAATGACATGTTTTACTTGGAGCATCACTGCTCTGAGTAGGATGAGCCGACACACCTGAAAATGACATCCACCTGTTGAAAAGCCATTGAAGTTTACTCTGACAAAAAACCATAACTTTCAAGGCGGGGGTGTGGTCGTGACAGAGCGGCAAAGTTGGGCATCTCGCCATGCACACAAAAGTTGCTCTCACGTGCACATTCCTTGTCCAATCTCACTGAAATTCAATGGATATGATGAAGCTTCTATTCTGAACCCATGGATATGACAATCTTGGACGAGCTCTATAGCGCCACCTAGTTATTGCATTGGGCACATTCTGCCCTGTATTTTCTCTTTGCTTTGTCCGATGTGCATGAAATTAAAACTGGAGATACTCAGAAGGGTCCTCTCTCATAATCTGAAGTTTCATGGGTGTACACCTGACGGTGCCTGCGTAACAGGAAGTGGTCGATTATGTGCACCCAAATAATAGAAATTTATTATAAATCAGCCGTTTGCGTCAGGAAGCTGAGATTTCAGAATTAGATGCCTTTAATAACCTCCAGCTTTGATATGTAACACTATAGGGTCTACGAGAAACTTCATCACTTGATTTTTTTAATGAAATTTTGGACTGAACAAAGATTTTTAGCATAAATTCTGTTTAGGTTATCAGCACCAAGAATTCAACTTTCATAGGCATTTATGTGCTACTGCTTCCTAAAAAAATTCAGAATGATTGAAGTTACAGGTGACATCTTAGAGAGCATTACATCCAAAAAGGTCCGAAAACGTATTTTTAGGCAAAACTACAAACACCTATTTTTTTTCATAACTTAATCATCATATATCAACACCATTTATTTTTTTAAATGTAGGGATCTGTGTTTGCTGCCTTCCATATTTTTTTCAGAAGTCCAGGTGAAACAGATGATTTTAAAAAAATCCTGATTCATCCCAAAACCTGTGCTTTTTCCGTCTGGACTCCAAACAAGTGTGTTTTAAAATTACTTATGCTTCAAATATCCACACCAAGTTTCACACGCATATAGCTGAACATGTCTAAATGCTTCTTGAATATTCTTTACAGATATAAAATGAACTGGTCAACTGTAGGATGTCATTTCCTCTTACATGCTTAAGTCTTTTCCTCATGCTGCAGCCTGCTCCTCAATCATCCCTGTTGCTGGAGTCAAATTTCACCCCCCCCCCCCCCCCCCCACACACACACACACCAGCTGCCAGTTCATATGCTAACTAACCCAGAAGTGAGGTGACAAGAGTTTAGACACAAGAGGGAGGGCAGACTGCTTTTTCATTTGTTTTGTATGTCTTTCATAGATTTTTATGAATAATCATTGCTTTTCTAGTCATGTAAAATGCAATTAACCTAATATTTTATCTTTTTTTTTTTACAAACAAAACATATGAATGTGCTCCAAAACAAAACCCAACTCTCAGTACAGTTCTACAGATGTAACATAAGACTTAGACAGTAAATGTCTCTTTTATCCTTTTTTAATCAATGCTGCAACTTCTTTTCCTTAATATAAATCCAATGAAATTAAACTACAAAACCAAAAAACACAACGTATAGCAAATTTCTCTAAATAAATTATGTGTATATACAATATGTAGCACTTTTAAACAAAATAATAACAAATCCTTCCAATACAAGCACAGAAAAATGGAACACAAAATTTAAAACCCAAATTTGAAATGGCAATTTTAAAAAGATAATTTTTTCAGCCTGCTAAAAGTGCACAATTGTAAAAGCTCTTTTATATAGACAACTGTTTGGTTGCTTAGAGCTCTAAATATAAAAACAATGCCTTTATGGACGTGGCACGGATGGCACGGATGTTCAGCAGGGTAAACCCCAGGAAAGCGGCGGGACCTGATGGAGTTCCCGGAAAGGTTCTGCGGGCCTGCGCCGATCAACTCTCCCAGGTCTTCACAAAAATCTTCAACCTGTCGCTAGCTCAGGCTTTCATCCCTGCTTGCCTGAAGTCATCCACTATCATCCCGATACCCAAAAAGTCCTCATCCACAGCCTTCCTCACGGACTTCCGCCCAGTTGCACTCACTGCTGTCATCACAAAGTGTCTGGAGCGGCTGCTCCTGGGACACATCAAAGACTCCCTCCCTCCAATCTTCGTCCCCCACCAGTTTGCTTACAAAGCAAACAGATCAACGGATGATGCCATTTCCATCACCCTCCACACTGCGCTGAGCCACCTGGAACACAGAGACACCTACGCCAGGATGCTCTTTGTGGACTATAGCTCAGCCTTTAACACAATCATTCCTGACATTCTGGTCAACAAACTGTCTGAACTAGGACTCCACCCACTCACCTGCTCGTGGATCAAGGACTTCCTGACAAACAGACCACAGACAGTCAAACTTGACCCCCACCTCTCCTCCACCCGGACGCTGAGCACAGGCTCCACACAGGGATGTGTGCTGAGTCCTCTGCTGTATACACTGTACACAGCAGACTGCAGACCAGCCCACACCAGCAACACCGTGGTGAAGTTTGCAGACGACACTACTGTGGTGGGGCTGATCTCTGGGGACGACGAGACGGCCTACAGAGACGAAGTCCTAAAACTCTCAAGGTGGTGTAAGGCTAATAACCTCATCCTGAACACCACCAAGACCAAGGAGATCATCCTGGACTTCAGAAAAAACAGAACAGATCCACCCCCACTCTACATCGATGGAAACTGTGTGGAGAGGGTCCACAGCTTCACCCTCCTGGGCACCACCATCTCTGCTGACCTCACATGGTCTAACAACACCATGACTGTCATCAGGAAGGCCCAGCAACGCCTGCACTTCCTGAGAAAACTTAGGAGGAACGACGTCAGCCAGGAGCTGCTGGTAACGTTCTACCGCTCAACCATTGAGAGCATTCTGTCCTATGGCATCACAGTGTGGTTTTCCCACTGCACTGAAGCAGAACGGCAGAGTCTCCAGAGAGTGGTAAAGACAGCGCAGAGGATCATCGGCTGCCCCCTCCCCTCACTGAAGGACATTTACCAGTCTCGCTGCCTCAGCAGAGTGACTAGCATCACCACTAACTCCACCCATTCTGCTTTCCCTCTGTTTGAACTGCTGCCCTCTGGAAGGAGGTACAGGTCCATCAGAACCAGGACAAACAGACTAAGAAACAGCTTTTTTCCACAGGCAATTATCATACGGAATGCACATACGTCCACCAACCACACCTCACTCTAATTTTACTACAATGCGTGCAATATCCTGACTGTCTAACCGGGTCACTGTGCAATAACTTGATATTTATTAAGCTGTGCTCACAGCAACTCATGTAATTCCATTCTATTTTATTCACAAATATTTAATATTTAACAGTTTCTGTCCATATTGTTCATTTTTTGTTAAGAGTTGTAAATACAGTATTTCTTTTTCTATTCTATTTTTATTTTTATTTTATGTAACTCCTTCACTCCAAGGCTGCTGCAATTTCATTGTATCCCCATGTACAATGACAATAAACGATTCTGATTCTGATTATATCACTTAGACACAGATGGAGAACCATATCAACTGGATTGGTAACAGCAACAACCACCGACCAAGCCGGCAAGCCCTGGCAGAAAAGATCCCCACAAGAAACACTGCAGGCTGTTCCATAAAAAATATAGTTTTACCATTGCCTTGCAGATCACAGTTGAAGTGGTTTAGTTTTCCTAAAAAAATTCAGAATGATTGAAGTTACAGGTGAACTTTTAGACAACATTTGATCCAAAAAGGTCCGAAAACGTCTTTTTAGGCAAAACTGCAAACACCTATTTTTTTGCATAACTTATCTTTCAAATATCAGCACAAAAAAATTAAAAACGGTAGGGATCTGTGTTTGCTGCCTTCCATATTTTTTTCAGACTTAAAAGTGTAACAGATGATTTATAAAAAATCCTTTTTCATCCAAAAACCTGTGTTAAATCTGTCTAGACTTAGTATTAAAAACTCTCCAAGATGAATGTGCCTGACTCCACCTGCAGGTGGATCACAGACTTCCTGACGGACAGACAGCAGTATGTGAGGCTGGGGAAGCTCGTCTCAGATACTCGGACCACAAGCACCGGATCCCCCCAGGGCTGTGTCCTTTCACCCCTGTTACTCTCCCTGTACACAAACAGCTGCACAGCTGGTCACCTGTCTGTCAAACTCCTGAAGTTTGCTGACGACACCACACTCATCGGCCTCATCTCTGACGGAGATGAGTCGGCCTACAGGAGTGAAATAGCCAGGCTGGTGTCATAGTGCAGCGCTAACAACCTGGAGCTTAATGCTCTGAAGACAGTGGAGATGACAGTGGACTTCAGGAAGGCCCCAGCCCCCCTCCCCCCTGTCATCCTCTGTGACTCCCCGGTGACCTCTGTGGAGTCCTTCTGCTTCCTGGGAACCATCATCAGCCAGGACCTCAAGTGGGAGCAGAACATCAGCTCCATCACTAAGAAGGTCCAGCAGAGGATGTACTTCCTGAGGCAGCTGAAGAAGTTTCACCTCCCTGAAAAGATGCTGGTAGACTTTTACACCGCCATCATCGAATCCACCCTCACGTCCTCCATCACAGTCTGGTTCGCTGCGGCCACGGCCAGAGACAAGGCCAAGCTGCAACGCGTCATCCACTCAGCAGAGAAGGTGATCGGCTGCCACCTCCCGTCTCTCCAGGAGCTGCACATCTCCAGGACCTGGAGGCGGGCAGCCAGGATTGTAGCCAACCCCTCTCATCCAGGACATAATCTCTTTCGGCCCCTCCCTTCTGGCAAGAGGCTCCGGTCCATCAGGACCAGGACCTCGCGCCACAAGAACAGCTTCTTCCCCACTGCAGCCAGCCTGCTGAACAGAACCCCAACTCCCCCAGGTGACCCCCCCCCCCCCCCCCCCGCCCACCAAAGGACTGTCGGTGCCACTTACAGGCCCCACCATCCCAGCCCATCTGTGCTCCCACTTTAATTCACCTTACTCTACTGTATATAGTGTGTTGTTGTTGTTAACTTAATTTTTAACTTATTCTTAATTGCACTATACACCAAGTCAAATTCCTCGTTTTGTAAAGTGCGCTCTACTGAACCTGGCAATAAAACTTTTTCTGATTTCTGATTCTATTAATCATTGTTTTTTATTCATTCAAAATGCAATTAAATCAATATTTTATCTTTTTTCTTTTCCTTTTTCTTTTTTTTATCTCTTATATCCTTTTTTATAATCAATGTTTGAACTTCTTTTCCTTTCTATTGTCATGGTTTCAGTTTGTTGTCTTTTTTTTCGCTTTAGTTCTTGTTCTGTCTTGTTTGGTTCTGTTTCCTGTTTTATTTTGAAAGGTTTCCTGTCTTGTCATGTTTTTGAGTTTTACTTCCTTTGGTCCCCATCTGCCCTAATCGTGTTCACCTGTGTCTTGTCTGCCCTGTCTGTATATAAGTCTTGTCTCTGCCTTCCTCCTGTGCTGGTCCATTAACTTCTGCTCATGTTGATCACGTCTTCTTGTCTGGCGTCCATGTCCCTTGCCATGCCACAGTAAGTTTTTGTTTTTAGTTTTGTCATCCTGCTCTGCAGCGCTTTTTGTTAGTTAAATAAACCCACTTGCTCTGAACCCGTTTGCCTCCCGTCTCTGCGCCTGGGTCCTACCTGCTGTCGAGCCTCCCCCCCACACGACATCTATACATCCAATGAAATTAAACTACAAATCAACAAACACAACTGATAACAAATGTCTCTAAAAAATGATGTGTATATTTGCAGAACCTTAAAAACACCAAACAAATAACAAATGCTTCCCAAATAAAGCACAAAAAATGGAACACAAAATGTAAAACCCAAGTTAGAAATTGCAATTTGAAAAGATACTTTTTTCAGCAGCTTTTCAAAATCAATCACCAATTCTACTCTTCTGTGGATGAAACAAAGAACTCCAGAACAATGAAGCCATTTCTCTAAGTCTCTCTCACCTTCAGTTTTAAACAAGGTCTGTGAAAATCCACCATACATTGGTCACATGAACTCAGAGACCTGCTAAAAGTGCACAATTGTAAAAGCTCTTTTATATAGACAACTGTTTGTTTGCTTAGAGCTGTAAATATAAAAAAAAATGCTTTTCTATCACCTAGACACAGATGGAGAACCATATCAACTGGATTAATAACAGGGTGGCATGTTTAGACAACATGAAGCTGTCCATCACATTTTTGACCTAAACATGTAAACACATCCTTGGCTCTGCGGTTAGGAAATGGTATTTGGGAATCTCTTTATACCAGGAGCCAGCCTGGCCATTGGAACATCGCCACAGTGCCCATCCAGACTGGGACAGCAACGGGGTCCACTTCAGAGCCGTGAGCTGCTGTGTTTAACTCCAGCTGTCCCAGCAAGGGAGACAACTGCAGCAACATCCACTGACCAAGCTGACAAGCCCTGGCAGAAAAGATCCCCACAAGAAAAACACTGGCTCAGGCAGGCTGGTCAAAAAAAAATAGTTTTGCCATTGTCTTGAGGCTCGCAGATCAAGTGGTTTAGTTTTCCAGTAATGTCAGTCAAGAATGCAAGTTCAGATTCACAATGTTCATATTCACCATATTCAACAGACATCTCCTCCAATAGCACCTTAAAAATCCTGTGCTGTTTTGCTTTGCAGCTGAGGTTGTTTACGATTTTCAGAATAAGAGTCATTATATGTCCAGAGCCAATCACTTCTGCACATAAGGCCTGCTGGTGAATGACGCAGCAGTAATGCAGACATTTTGGAAAGTCTGGGTCAGCTTTACAGTGAGTGATGAAACCTGTTTGTCTATTGATCATAGCAGGAGTCCCATCTGCAGTCACTGCTACCAGCTTTTCTAATTGTACCTTTTTCTGCACAAAAACTCCTTCACCGTGTTATACATTTCAACTCCTCTTGTAGTTGTCTGTTAGGGCAGATGTGTCAGGAGTTCTTCTCTTGTGGAAACCAAAAGCTATGCTGTACTGTTGCCGTCCACAGACTCATCACACTGGACGTTAACCACCTGCACTTTGCAAGATCCCGGTCCAGCTAATTGGCCAAGTTATCAGACATAGCTGACACTCATCTAGACATTGTAGTGGAAATTGAATGAGTTCTATTGTTCTCATCCTTAGGGACAGTGATAGCAATTATCATCATTGCTTGAATTTTTTTCATGCTATATGCAAAAGTCTTTGTCCCTTAAGGCAACAGATTACAGCCCCCCCCCCCCCCCCCCCCCCCCCCCCCAGGCTGCTGTCGTATTAACAATAGCTTGGAGCTCCAGAATGGACAAGAAAAAACGACGAGAATGGCTCGAGCAGGGCGTTGCTCACGGGGCGGTCGCTCGTGCCATGCGGTCGCACGTGCTCGGGCCCGCTAAATGCTACTTGTAGCTTTAATTATTATTATTATTCTACCGGAAGAGTCGCCTTTTTGAGGCCTTTAACATACCCCAAAACTCACCAAATTTGGCACACACATCAGGAGTCGCGAAAAATTTCGTATTTTATAGGAGATTGGCATGGGCGCACAAAAACGGCTCGATAGCGCCACCTACAGTGACTTTTGTCCCGACGCCCCGCATACGCTTTAACGTACAAGCTTGATTTTTACAGGGCATGTTCTTCAGATGGAGACCTACAAAAAAGTCTGAAAGGACCCACCTGTCACTCGCACAGGAAGTCTGATATATCGAGGTCAATATGTCATTTTTGCTTCATTTTGGACATTTGCAGGCCTCACTCTAGAGCGAACTCCTCCTAGAGATTTGTGAATAATGACTCCAAACTTTGGTTTTGTAAACTAAACACATGTCCAATGTTAAATTGCGAAGCTTTTAAGTTTTTACGGATGTTTGTGACCGTGGCGGCGCGTCGAAAATGGAGGTCATTTTGAAAACACGCCATGAAAAGAAAAATGGCCATTACTCAGCCATGCAAAATCCAATATGATCCAAAGTTTATATGCATGATTGTAGTCTGACTTTGAACACATCTGCAGTGGAAGAATCTGGAATAGGTGTAGCGCCACCTGCTGGTAAAAGGAAATGACATGTTTTACTTGGAGCATCACTGCTCCAAGTAGGATGAGCCGACACACCTCAAAATGATGTCCACCTGTTGAAAAGCCATTGATGTTTACTCTGATAAAAAGCCATAACTTTCAATGCGGGGGTGTGGTCGTGACAGAGCGGCGAAGTTGGGCGTCTCGCCATGCACACAAAAGTTGCTCTCACGTGCACATTCCTTGTCCAATCTCACTGAAATTCAATAGAGGTGATGAGGCTTCCATTCTGAACCAATGGATATGACAATCTTGGACGAGCTCCACAGCGCCACCTAGATATTGACAAATACATTTTATGTCACATTCTGACCTATCTTTTCTCTGTGCTTTGTCCGACATTCATAAAATTACAACAGGAGATACTCATAAGGGTCTTCTCTCATTGTTTAAAGTTTCATGGGCGTACACCTGACGGTGCCTGCGCAAGCCACCGCCAAACAGGAAGTGGTTGATTGCGTTGCAGTCAGATAATTAAAAATTCATAAAAAATCAGCCGTTTGTATCACGAGGCTGAGATTTCAGAATGAGAGGCCTCTTACATATTTCCAACTTAGATACACAGCACTTGCATGGGTGAACAAAAAACGGCTCAATAGCGCCACCTACCATGTTTGTTTTTGAGAGCCCCGCCATGTTCTTTAACATACAAGCTTGATATTTACAGGACATGTTCATCAGATGGAGACCTACAAAAAAGTCTCTTGGAACCAAGCTGTCAGTCGCACAGGAAGTCTGCTATATTAATGTCAATATGTCAGTTTTGCTCTATTTTGGTCCTTTGCAGGCCTCGTTCTAGAACGAACTCCTCCTAGAGATTTTTGAACAATGACTCCAAACTTTGGTTTTGTAAACTAAACACATGTCCGATGTTAAATTGCGAAGCTTTTAAGTTTTTACGGTTGTTTGTGACCGTGGCGGCGCGTCAAAATTTGAGGTCGTTTCGAAATCACGCCATGAAAAGAAAAATGGCCATTACTCAGCCATAAATAATCTAATCTGATCCAAATTTGTTGTGCATGATTGTAGTCTGACTTTGAACACATCTGCAGTGGAAAAATCCGAAACAGGTGTAGCGCCACCTGTTGGCAACAGGAAATGACATTTTTTACTTGGAGCATCACTGCTCCAAGTAGGATGAGCAAACACACCTCAAAATGACGTCCACCTGTTGAAAAACCATTGAAGTTTACTCTGATGAAAAACAAATCTTTCAACGCGGGGGTGTGGTCGTGACAGAGCGGCGAAGTTGGGTATCTCGCCATGCACAAATGTTGCTCTCAAGTTCACATTCCTTGTCTGATCTCACTGAAATTAAATAGATTTGATGAAACTTCCATTCTGAACCCATGGATATGACAATTTTGGACGAGCTATATATGTTCATAAATGATCATGAAGCATGATCATATAATCAAGCTTCATAGGAAATCAGCCGTTTGTCTCAGGAAGCTGAGATTTCAGAATTAGATGCGTCTTACAAAGCTCCACGTTTGAAAAGCAGCACTATACGTACGAGAAACATTTAACCACCTTAATCACCCTATTGTGCTGAAAGCAAATTTTTGGACATTTTGACTCAAGCAAATATTTTTATCATAACTTCTGTTTAGTTTATCAGCACCAAAATAAAAAATATTTACATTTATAAAATGAACTGGTCAACTCTAGGATTTTATTTATTCAATCTTACATCCTCAAGCTTTTCATCAGTCTCCCCTGCTGCAGGAGTGGAGTTAGCCCCCCACCCCACCCCCCGGCTGTGTTCACATGTAAATTAGCCAGGAGTGGCAGACAGAAAGTAGAATAGTTAGAAAGCCTAGTTCAACACTAAAATACAGCAATTTCCTTTGTTTTGTTTGTCTTTTATACATCCTTAGCACTAATCATTGCTTTTTTATTCATCCAAAATACAATTAACTTTATATTTTATCTTTTTTTTTTTTTACAAACAAAATATATGAATGTGCTCCAAAACAAAACCCAGTCTCAGTACACTCCTACAGATGTAACATCAGACAGTAAATGTCTCTTTTATGCTTTTTTAATCAATGCTGCAACTTCTTTTCATTTCCTTTCAATACATCCAAAGAAATTAAACTACAACGACAACAAACACAACATATAGCAAATGTCTCTAAGAAGATTGTGTATATACATTATGTACCACCTTTAAACACCAAATAAATAACAAATCTTTCTAATACAATCACAAAAAATGGAACACAAAATGTAAAACCCAAATTAGAAATTGCAATTTTAAAAAGATACATTTTTCAGCAGCTTTTCAAATCAATCACATATTTTACTCTTCTGTGGATGAAACAAAGAAGTCCAGAGCAATGTAGCCACTTCTCCAAAGTCTCTGTCACCTTCAGTTTTACACAAAGTCTGTGAAAATCCACCATACATTGGTCACATGTATTCAGAGACCTGCTAAAAGTCCACAATTGTAAAAGCTCTTATATAGACAACTGTTTGTTTGCTTGGAGCTCTAAATATAAAAAAATGCTTTTCTATCACCTAGACACAGGTGGAGAACCATATCAACTGGATTAGTAACAGGGAAACATGTTTAGGTTTAAACTTACATCAATAGACAACATGAAGCTGTTCATCACATTTTTGACCTAAACATGTAAACACATCCTTGGCTCTGCGGTTAGGAAATGGTACTTGGGAATCTCTTCATACCAGGAGCCAGCCTGAACATTGGAACATCACCACAGTGCCCATCCAGACTGGGAAAGCAACGGGGTCCACTTCACAGCCGTGAGGCTGCTATGTTTAACTCCAGCTGTCCCAGCAAGGGAGACAACTGCAGCAACATCCACTGACCAAGCTGGCAAGCCCTGGCAGAAAAGATCCCCACAAGAAAAACACTGGCTCAGGCAGGCTGGTCAATAAAAAAATATAGTTATGCCAATGTCTTGCAGCTCGCAGATCAAGTGGTTTAGTTTTCCAGTAATGTCAGTCAAGAATACAAGTTCAGATTCACCATATTCAGCAGATATCTCCACCAATAGCACCTTAAAAATCCTGTTCTGTTTTGCTTTGCAGCTGAGGTTTTTTATGATTTTCACAATAGGAGTCATTATATGTCCAGAGCCAATCACTTCTGCACATAAGGCCTACTGGTGAAAGAAGCAGCAGTAATGCAGACATTTTGGAAAGTCTTGGTCAGCTTTAAAGTGAGTGATGAAACCTGTTTGTCGGTCAATCATAGCAGGAGCCCCGTCTGCAGGTATGGCTACCAGCTTTTCTAATGGTACCTTTTTCTATACAAAAACTCCTTCACCGTGTTATACATTTCAACTCCTCTTGTAGTTGTCTGTTAGGGCAGATGTGTCAGGAATTCTTCTCTTGTGGAAACCAAAAGCTATGCTGAACTGTTGCCGTCCACAGACTCATCCCACTGGACGTTAAACCACCTGCACTTTGTAAGATCCCGGTCCAGCTAATTGGCCAAGTTATCAGACATAGCTGACACTCATCTAGACATTGTAGTGAAAATTGAATGAGTTCTATTGTTCTCATCCTTAGGGACAGTGATAGCAATTATCATCATTGCTTGTTTCTTAATCTGATAAAAACCTTCTTCTACTTGATGAGAAAATGAGCAGGTCTAAACGAGGCTTAGATTTAAGAATTTTTTTCATGCTATATGCAAAAGTCTTTGTCCTTTAAGGCAACAGATTATAGTCCCCCCCCCCCCCCCCCACAGGCTGCTGTCATATTAATATTAGCTTGGAGCTCCAGAATGGACAAGAAAAAACGACGAGAATGGCTCGAGCAGGGCGTTGCTCACGGGGCGGTCGCTCGTGCCAGGCGGTGGCACGTGCTCGGGCCCGCTAAATGCTACTTGTAGCTTTAATTGTTATTGTTACACTCAACAAAATGATTCAAGCCCCTCTTTCATGTAACACAATAAAATTCTGTTTGTTTTATTTAAAAAATATTTATTTTAAAAGAATGTATCTACATTTAATTGACCTAACACAAAATGTATTAATAGTAGGGTTGGGCGATGTCCCCTAAATTGGCCGTTGACAATGTTTGCTGTAAACCATCTTGATGGACGATGATATCGTCCGGGGGGGGGGCTATTTTTAAATTTGTCGTTCTTATATAACTGCTATTCGTTATTTTACTTTTTTTTAATTTTATTTCCCAACTAATGACTAATCCGCGATGATCCAGTATAAACTGAGGGAAGTGACTTTAACAAAAAAAGTAACAAACAAAATAGAAAAGAAGTAGTCCGCTCCCACACTTAACTAGCGAAGTGGACCGGTGGAGTGCGGATTTACAGCTTTGTGTTTGATGGGAAGGGGGGGGGTGCTCTGTTACATGAGCGGTATGTGTGGGAGATTTAAGACTGCGATCCGTCCCGCAGCTCTATAGGGTACGAGTTACCGAACTCAGAACCGGGTCTAAAAGTGTGTCTGAGCACAGCTCGGATCGTCAGCAGACACAGCGGTTTGAGCTTCAAAGCAGAAATGTCGCTCAGTCCTTAGAAAACATTCAAACAATCACGTGGATTTGTGTTTCCAGTCGTAGAAGAGAGAGGGACGTTAGAGAGAGGGGGGGGGTAGGAGGGTGATGGTAGGAGGGGAAGGGGGGTAAGACCATGAAGCAGCATAGAGCAGACAGGTTTACTGGTTGTTTATTATTACGGTACGGTTCAAATGTAGTACAAAAAGGGCGGGGCCTGTTCACACACACTCAAATATTATCAACACACCTGCTAGCCGCAAAAATGTCCACATGTCAACATGCACACAAAACAGATAGTGTTCACGAACGCATACCTATGCCTTTAAACCAACTAGTGTGAAATATTTCATTCATTCAATCATGCAAACTATTAGTGCAAAGGTGAGCTAACACCTGTGCTCAGGTGAGTGTTTATGTTCTTCTAAAATGGATGGTGGAATGTGAAAAGAAGGAGGAGGAGCGCCCAGCCACCCCCACACCCATACCCCCGCCGCAGCAGCAGCGGCAGCCGGAATTCCCCCAACGCCACACGGGAACAGGCAGGGAACAACCGCCCCCCGGGCGACCAAGACCGCCACCCAGGCCAGGGCCAGCAGGACCGCCGCGAGGCCCCCAGAGCCAGAGAGCAGGGAGGCGCAGAGGGAAAGAGAGCGCCGCCCCTGCCCAGCCAAGAAAGCAGCCCCCCGCCGCGCCGGAAGAGCCCAACGCAGGGCCCCACCGGAGAGGGACGCCCACAGCCCGCGACGAGCACCCCACCACCACCCAGGAGTTCCGGGCATCCCCCCGCCCCGACCCCAGGTACGAGCCAGGACCCCCCAAGGGAGACCCGCTCCGCACTCCAGGCAGCCACCCACCCGGCCCACGGTTGGTCCAGGTAGGAGCAAGGCAGGGGCCCGCCGCCCCCGCCCAGGAGGGGGGAACCCCGGGGAAAAAAGGGCGGCCCACAAGGGATGTTATAAATATGGCCCGACCAGGCTCGGCCATGTTGGAAGTTTGGCGGGGCCCAGCGCCCAGGGGCAAGGACCAGGACCCACCCCCCAGGGACACGAACACCCCCGGCTCAGGTGTAATATGAACCCCCCCACCGTGCGGAGAGAGCACCGCCGGGCCCAGGGAGCCGGCACCCAAGGGACACGGCCGCCATCGCCAAGGGGCCCGCACCCCCCACCAGGGAAGGGGTAGGGGACAGATGGACCCAGGTCCCACCTTCCTTGTAAAATGTGTGTGCGTGTATGGGTGTTTGAGAGGGTGTTTGTGTGCATGTGTGTGTGTTTATGTTTGAATGTATATATTGAAGGGGGAGGGGTGTGTGTACTAAGGGGGGTGCAGTTAAAATTGGCGAGTAGGGCACTAAGGGGACATCTCCTGATTACTCACAGTGACGTCCCCTCACCCTCCACACCAAGGGGCCCTAAATGTCTAAGGTGCGGTTAAAATTGGCGGGTAGGGTGCTAGGAGGACATCTGCTGCTTGCTTGCAGTGATGTCCAAGCACCCCCCCTACCAAGGACCCTACATGTCTAAGGTGCAAATAAAACCGAAAGAGGGGGGGCCCACTCCATACGGCAACCATAGGAGGGGGGCCACTCCCAAGTAGCCCCCCCCCAAGGCGCATCGCAGGCTAGACCCCCCACCCCCTCACCCTAATATGAGGTTATATAAGGAAGGGGGTAAGTTGGGGACAGCTGGTAGACTGTCCACCGGTGGTCAAACAGCCGTCCCCCAGCGGAGCAAGCCCAGGCCCCCACCCCCAGACGCCGGCCCTAGAAGAGCTCTGGTCAGGCCTCGACGGGACCGAGGAGGCCAACCGGCCGAGGCAACCACTGATTGCCTCAGCGGAGACCCCGACCCGCTAGCCCCCCCGACCCGTACTAATAATGGGCCCCCCCTCCCCCCCAGAACGCCCCCCCACAGGACAGGGCCGACAAGCCCCCCACCCCACCCCACCCCAGACCCCGCAGCCGAAGCGGGTGACACCCAGAGCGACCGGGGGCCCCGAGAGGGTTGTCCCGTCCCGTCCCAGAGCCAGGGAAGGGCCGATCCCAGCCCCAGGTGCAGATGGGCAGCCCATCCGGCGCCGCTGGGCCCCCCCCACCCGAGCAGGGCCCCCCGCCAACCCCCCCCAGCACAGGCAAAGGGACCACCCCCCCAAGCCAAGCCAGACCACCACCCCACCCCCCCACCACGCACCCCCACACCCAAGCCCAGAGGACCACGCAGCGCCCCAGCCCGCCCCACCCAGGCACCGGACCCGACCCCCCGACCAACGGAGCCCCCCACCGCCCCCGCCAGGCACCGGAAGCCCCGACCCCCACCCCAAACCACGGCAGAAGGGCAAGGAGCAGCGACGACCAAGCCCTCCACCCCCTAAGTCATGGAGTCAACCACAGGAGACCAGAGAGACTGAATTCTTTCAAAGTTACTTGAGCTTTGGGCTGACATTTTTTCCAAGCTGATATGATCAAACAGCAGATTTCTGTGTTGACTTATGTTTATATTTTTCTTGTTTTTCCAATTTATTAAAATAGTTTTTTTGGCAATACAAAGAGTTATGAAAATGATAGATGCTAATCCTTCTTCTATATCGATGGCACTCATGTCACCAAGCACACAAAGTGACGGTGAGGCAGTGATTGAAACCTTAAGCCAGACTGATAAATCGGCATATACCTGCTGCCAGAGAGCCTGGACAGGAGTGCAGAACCACAGTGCGTGCATGTAGCTGTCGGGTAGATTATTATCACAGTGCTCGCAAATGTCTGAGTTACTGAGACCCATCTTGAACATCCTCTGTCCAGTGTAGTAAATTCTGTGAAGAGTTTTGAGATGGATTAGCTGCAGATTTGGACTTGTTTTCAGTTTAAAGGTGTTTAGACAAAGTTCTGACCAGAAGCTTTCATCTGTGCTGATGCTCAAATCTGCATCCCATTTTTTTGTTGGAAGGGCAATATTGTTGTCTAAATTACATAAAGGTTTGTATATTTTGGAGAGAGTTCTATTCATTGAAAAATTAATCAGAGTGGTAACTACATCTGGTAGCTTTAAATCGTCGTCTTTAATTTTATACTTTTTAGTAATACTTGATTTAAGTTGCTGATATTCCAAGAAGTTATTTATTCCATGTGTGTCTTGAAGTTCCTGGGGGGTTATGAATCTTCTATCAATAATTACGTGCTCTAGTTGTTTTATGCCCCCTGCTTGCCAAGCTGGGAAGAAACCAGAAATTATTGCTACACATTGCAGATCAAGTAAATAAAATCAATAGCTTATTGATTGTAATTCATACATTTCAGTAATCATTATTGCACATTACAATTTGACACTCATTGGTTGGAATTAAAAGAGCTTTGATTATTTCACCACAATCAAGTTCACACATGTATTTGGAATTATTCAAGCACCTATTGATCCTTAAATCCTCTTATCTTCATATCCTGAAACAAGAGATTCTTTATACATTTTCTTGAATATTTGAATATTTGAACATTGTTTGAGCTCATTACTTAAACTGTTCCAAAGTTTAGTGCCACACACCGACACACAGAAACTTTTCTTTGTGGTTCTTATCAATTTGATCTTGAAGTTCCTACATCCCCTCAGTCTGTAGCCTCCTTCATTTTCTAAGAACTGTTTTTGGATGTTGGATGGTAACAATTTCCAGCTGGCTCTGTATAAAAGTTGCGCAGTGTAAAAATCAACAAGGTCTTGCAGTTTTAAAAGTCTTGATTGATAGAAACATAGAAACATCCAAGATGCATAAGTACATCAAGCTCAAGGCCCCAACTGACAGTGTGCTCAGTGAATGTCTCAGGCAATGGAGAGCAGAGGATACAGTGCTGGAGGACAGATCCTCATGGGAGGACAAACCCCTGCATGGGATGTACCACCGGACCATAACGGAAGTGGCTGATATCAAGAAATCCTACCAATGGCTAGAAAGGGCTGGCCTACAGGACAGCACTGAGGCACTCATCCTTGCAGCTCAGGAACAAGCCCTGAGCACCAGAGCAATAGAGGCTCAGATCTACCACACCAGACAAGACCCAAGGTGTAGGCTGTGCAAAGAGGCGCCTGAAACAATCCAGCACATAACTGCAGGGTGTAAGATGCTGGCAGGTAAAGCTCATGGAGCGCCACAATCAAGTGGCTGGAATAATATACAGGAACGTGTGTGCAAAGTATGGACTGGAAACCCCAAGGTCAAAATGGGAAACACCCCCAAAGGTGGTAGAGAATGAAAGGGCCAAAATCCTGTGGGACTTCCAGATTCAGACTGATAGGATGGTAATGGCGAACCAACCAGACATTGTAGTGGTGGATAAAGAACAGAGGAAAGCCGTTGTGGTGGATGTGGCAGTGCCAAGCGATGGGAACATCAGGAAGAAGGAACATGAGAAACTGGAGAAATACCAGGGACTCAGAGAAGAACTGGAGAAAGCCTGGAAAGTGAAGGTGACAGTGGTGCCTGTGGTAATTGGAGCACTCGGGGCAGTAACCCCCAAGCTGGAGGAGTGGCTACAACAGATACCTGGAAAGATCTCAGACCTCTCAATCCAGAAAAGCGCAGTGCTAGGAACAGCTAAGATACTGCGCAGAACCCTCAAGCTCCCAGGCCTCTGGTAGAGGACCCGAGCTTGAGTGAGAAACCACCCACGAAAGGGTGATAGGGGCAAGTTTTTTTTTTTATATATATATATATATATATATATATATATATACATATATATATATTATAGGTAGATCTTCAAGACATTGTCGATTCAAAAGTAGCTCACACGCCAAAAAAGTGTGAGCACCCCTGGTCTACACCATCAACAGACTTCTATCTTCTCGGAGAGTGGGCCGTGGTTTGCAGTACCTGGTGGACTGGGAGGGCTACGGTCCTGAGCATCGCCAGTGGGTGGCCAAGCAGGACATCCTGGACAAGGGACTATTGGCTTGATTCCTTTCGGGAACATCCGGACCAACCTTCCTATCCGTCTGGAAGCCGGACTCTGAGGGGGGGGGTTATGACACAGTGGGGTGTTTTTCTGTTCTGTTTCCTGACTGCCTCTGTGTTTCGCAGGTCAGCTGTCGCTCTTCCTGGATGGCCCCTCCCTTTCCTGCCTGGTCTTCTCTGTGGAGGAGTGCACAGCTGCCTGCACTTTGCAATCATGCTTATTTAAGTTGATGCTACTCAGTCTTCAGTGTCGGTGCGTCCCTGTTAAGTCAGTGGTTTTCCTACTCAGCCGACACTGAGGTCTGTTTTGTCCTTTGGCCTTTTTCTGAGCTTAGTTGTTCCTTTTTTGCCTTTTGCAGTTTTCCCTCTTTTGAGGAGTTTTTTGTGTTTTTGTCATTCCACCTTGTGGCGCTTTCTGTTAGTATTAAATCACTCCTAAGCGCATTCCTGAGTCTCAGCCTGATTCCTATCTGCACTTGGGTTTCCGTCCCTCCAGCCGTGACAATTTTATTATTTTATGTATTTTTAATACCCGCTGATGGTTTTGAGTGTGGTTTAAGAAGAAAAACTATGAAATGAGTCACAGTATATAGAAAATATGATGAGACACAAAGAGCCGCGTGCTTATTGGCCGAGAGCCGCGTGTTCGTCACCCCGATCTGTACCAATCAGGAGGCTGTTTGAGAGCAGCTATATTCCCGCCAAATTGAAACCTAAGTGAGCAAAATAAAAGATAGGAAAAAAGTGAGATGAGACACAACGCATTTTTAAAAGCAAAAAAAAAAATTGCAAAAAAAATGTGAAAGCAAAAAAAAATTTGAATGCAAATATTCAATATTCTCATTTGCACCTTAGAACATTTTGTGTGCAACGTGGTGGCATAAATATTACTCCATAAAAGCCCTGTAACCAGTACCACTTCTTTCAGGGAGTTGGGACGTCCCTCTGTATCCCAGCCAACATTTTAGTGTCAATGAACGATGAAGACTTCCATTCTTTCAGGACCAACCCAGACATCCATTTTGTGAGTCTGTTGTTGAGTGGATCTTCCTGGATTTGGCATTAAGACAGATGCTGATTTTTGGTCCTTTCTGTAGTTTTTGGAGACGAGCGACATCGCCTTCTTTCTGCTGCACTGGCAGCCAAGATGGCGGTGATATCCAGTGTAGGATAGAAATCTTCCGCTTTTCAGTTCTTTCCATCCATGCGTGTTCGTCAGTCGAGAGTGGTAAAGCAAACAAGGATTCAACCGGTTTAAAAATACACGAAGTTTATTTCCCTGACAATAGTTCTAAAGCACAGATTAAAACATTAATGCAGATATATCTGGATTCTCAAATAAAGATCTACTGACGCACAAGTTACATGCGAATTACTCGTAGATTTTCCTAAGAACAATGGAAAACTTTAAAACCAGTCTTTTTAAGATGTGTTTGAATCCCCGCCTTCCGGAAAGATCATGGTCGCTGGATCTCCGCCCCTGGTCGCTCTGATTCGTCAGCTGATAGCCCGCCTGCTTCCTCTGGCCAATAGCTGACGGTTGCCAACTTCACATCCGCTCCGCCTCTCGGGGGCCCATTTTACCGGCACACACCCAGTCCGATGATCAAAAGAGTCCCCATCTGGTCAGAGTAAATCATTCCTGGACAACTCAAGGTTCCTTTTACCGGTATCCAGAGCAAAGGTCAGCTCCAACCTCCACATGAGAACACGAATCTTCACACTTTCCCAGGGGAAGAATCTTCAACCCAGATGGTACGGATGTAGTCCATGGCATATTTATTGCACCTATGGAAAACACCTAACTTTGCACAAAGAACATCCTATTTCTTCACAGGATGCTGCAACCATAAAGCAAAAAGGAATGTCACACGACCATAAATCTGGATAGTTCAAAATAAGTTCACTTCACACTAAAGATAAAAGCTGTAACATAATAAAGAATAAGATATTAAAATATACATGTTCTACACCAGTCAGTACACTTCCTTTTATATGCTGATCAACGTGGTGAGTTTCTCTACAGTTTTAATCAACACATTTGGCTCACAATAATAAAGGAAAAAGAAAAAAATTAAAAATAGAAGATTCTTTGTTGTTTTTCTGCAGTTTAGCCCAACAGCTTTTACAAAAATCCATTAATGCAGAAAAACATGCACACACTCACGCATGACCATTAATAAAATACAAGGAAAACAAAACCAAAAATATGTTTATACTGCTTAAAACTAATCAAAATAATAAACATGGTCTGTTTTAGGTAAACAAAGAATAGAAAACCATGAATGAACCTATAAAAAAGTATTTTATTTTAATGTGATCTCTCTTTATGGTTCCTGGTTAGAAGAGGAGCTGCTCAGCCAAGCAAACGTGTCCAAAGAAAAAAAAAGAAACACTCAGGGCCTGTCAACGAATGTTCAGCAACAACCTCTTCTCTCGTGTAGATAAAAGGTCTTGTGACTTCTGTCACAGAAGTACTTCTTTTCAAAAGGGGGACTTTAGGTTAACTGCTGCTGCTGTGAAATTGGATCATCCAGAACACCACATTCTATCATGAAAAAAGCCCCTCTGCTGATCTTTCTGTCTGTCTATCTGTCTCTGTCTGTCTGTCCGTCCGTCCATGCTTAGAACTCCAAACAGGCTGGGCTCTAACCATCTGCTCATGAAAACGATAAGATGAGCTGCAATAGAAGTACAAATGTGTACATGTCATAGACACGATCCTTTGGTTTATGTGCTCGTCACAATATGGTATCCACAAAGATAACAGAGAAAAACGCTGGAGGTCACTCTATTGACCAGGTTGAAATGTTTGTTTATCGTGTTTGTGAGTCTGTCCTCACGATAATATTGGGTAGAAGGTGAAGTGTGTGGGTGACCTGCAGGACTTCAGGTTTACTGTAAATCCAGGTTTAAAAGCTAAATATTTAACTCTTATCCAAATATTTGATTTGGACTTCAATGCTTATTTATTTAGGCTGCACGGTGGCCAGTGGTTAGCACTCTTGCCTTACAGAAAGAAGGCCCCTGGTTTGAATGGGTGTGTGATATGTTGTGACAGACTGGCGACCTGTCCAGGATGTCCCTCCCTTCACCCGAAAGTGGCCGGGATAGGCTCCAGCAGCCCCGTGACCTCAAAAGGGACAAAACGAAATTGAGATGAATGAATGAATTAATGCTTATTTAACAAATACATAATTAGTAACCAAGTCTAAATGTTTACTTTGGAAAATAAATATTAAGGCCAGATCTAAATATTTAATTTCCAAAACATATATATAAACACACAGTTAGATAGTGAAGGAATATATATTTTATGTCTTCATTTTATTGTTTTTCTGTCTCACTGAATTTTAGTTTTATTAGTGTGTGTTGTTTCTGTCCTTTGACCTTTGAAGAAGCTTCCTTGAGTTGGATATGTGATAAGGTTTTGACTTCAGCTCCAAGCCAACCCCCCCTGCATGGACACTTCTAAGGCCATTTGGAAGGCTGGGCTGTAGGTCTGACATGGACCATAAATTAATCATCTCTGGGTGGGGCTGATTCAATGTATGGGAACCTCTCCAGGCGTCCGTTCACGTGTGGAGAACAAAGCTCTAGGATCGACTCCCTGTGGTGAAAGTTCCTGCCACCTGTGGAGGACCACATGTGTAGCAGAGACCAGATGCTGTGATTCCAAGTATGGGCTGAAGGAAGTAGGCGGGCTCCTCTGTCAGCCAATCTTTAGCGACCAGAGGCGGAGATTCGGCCGCCATGATGTTTTCAGGAGGAGGGACTCGGACCACATCTTAAAAGGGCCATGCTTTGGAAGAAGCTTGGTTCCCAGACAAACTGCATGTAAATTCGGATTGTAATTTCTTACCTATTGCAGGCCTTGGATTTGGGAACCCAGATCGATCTGTTTTATTTTGTTTAGAGCTCTTTGTTAGGGACAATAAAAACTCTTAATTTTATTCCGTTCGCATTTTATGGTCATTCTCCCGACTTTAAGAACACGCATGGAAGAAATCTCAAAGCGACAGATTTCTTTTTCTTATAGATAGATAGATAGATAGATAGATAGATAGATAGATAGATAGATAGATAGATAGATAGATAGATAGATAGATAGATAGATAGATAGATAGATAGATAGATAGATAGATAGATAGATAGATAGATAGATAGATAGATAGATAGTGTAGGGGGCTGGGGGGGGCTTGGGGTTCAGGGGCCTGGGGTCGTCTGCCCGCGGCCGGTGTTTTGCCCGTGGCCAGTAGTTGGCGCATGGCCTGGCCTCCCGGGGGTCGACGTTGCATTCACAGCAGGGGTTAAGGGGCTCACTTGGGTGGGTTTATTTTATTTTATTTTTTTCTTCTTTTTTAAAAATATATATATATATATATATATATATATATGTATATATATATATATGTATATATATGTATATATATATAACCGGCTGGGTAGCTCGGTTGGTAAGGTAAGGTGCAGGACTGTCATGCAGGAAACCCGGGTTCGATTCCCAGGGCGGAACGAACAATTAATGGTAATGGAAATGGGGCAATTACCATAACAAAGACGGGCAATTACATCACCCAGTGAGGGTCCTTGGACAAGACCCTTAACGTTAATGCCTACCTCACAACATGAGAGACAATGTACCACATGTCATGCCGGCTCAGACGTCACCCGGCCAAACAAGTTCTGCGTCAGGTGCTGAGGAACCAGAGCACCCTGATGGAAAGATGGGCTACTGGAACAAGAACAAGACGGAAATGGACTAGATGTGAGAACAAGGTTCTGTTAGAATGCTACTACTCAAGTAATCCCACCCAGAGGGGTTACATGCAGAGAATGTGGAATGAATGGATGCTTCGAAACCCACAATCAAGGCTAACTGCCAAACAACTGGTAGCTCAGTGCTCTAACATCCACAAACGGCAACTCCTATCACAACTTGAGATTGAAGCGATACAATACAATGCCACGGGAAAACCAGAACAACAGGTCAGAGAGGAGGTTATGCCACACTCCCACCCTGAGATTGGGTACACAGCCGAGGCAGCAACTGACCTGAAAGACAAGATCATGTCTACAATGAACACTAGGCAACCCCGACACCAACTACAACGGTTAAGTGACGTACCTGAAAGTCTACTGGAAACTGTGAATGAAGCATTGAGGGCAATTCCTACCACAAACATTACAGAAACCAATGAACTGGTTTACACTTCAGCAGCAGTGATCCTTGAGATGCTTGGCTACAAGAGCAACCATGGAAGAAAACAGTACCCACCATGGAAACAAAGGTTAGAGGCCAAAATCAAGGCAACTCGGAAAGATGTGAGTAAGCTGAAAGAGGCTCAAAGAGGTACAATGAGAAAGCAAGTACCTAAGAGATACAGCCAGATGCCCATACCTGAAGCACTGGAAACTGCCAAACAAAGGCTCCTAGCCTTGAGCAGCCGCCTAAAGAGATACACAAGAGACAATGAAGCCAGACGAATAAACAGGCTCTTCGCAACTCAACCTGCAAAAGTGTACGCTCAGTGGCAGGGTCAAAACAGCCGAGCAGACCCACCAAGGCTAGAAACTGAACAGTACTGGAAAAGTATATGGGAGAAACAGACAGCACATAACAGCAATGCCCAGTGGCTGGTCTCTCTGAGAAAAGAACATAGCACCTCCCTGAACAGAATCCAGTAACCATAACAGTGGCAGACATCCAAGAAAGAGTCTCAGGTATGAAGAACTGGACAGCACCGGGCCCTGACATGATACATGCCTACTGGCTAAAGAAGCTTACCGCACTCCACGAGCGCCTGGCAGCACAAATGAACCAGCTGCTAAGAGATGGGACTCACCCCGAATGGCTAACGGAAGGGCGAACGATCCTGACCCAGAAGGATCCCTCAAAGGGTGCAGTCCCATCCAACTACCGGCCAATAACCTGTCTGTCCACAACAAGGAAGCTCATGTCAGGCATCATTGCAACCAAGATAAATAGGCACATGGATCAATTCATGAGTAACACACAGAAGGGCATTGGTAGAGACTCCAGAGGAGCCAAACACCAACTCCTGGTCGACAGAACAGTTGCTCAAGACTGCAAGTCACGACACACCAACCTGTGCACAGCCTGGATTGATTACAAGAAGGCCTATGACTCTATGCCACACACATGGATCACTGAATGCTTGGAGCTGTACAACATCAACAGGACTCTAAGAGCCTTCATAGGAAACTCAATGAAGTTGTGGAAAACCACCCTTGAAGTCAATGGGAAGCCACTTGCACAAGTGTCCATCAAATGTGGGATATACCAAGGTGATGCTCTGTCCCCACTGCTGTTCTGCATAGGTCTCAACCCCCTCAGTCAAATAATCACCAAGACTGGCTATGGATACCGACTCAGAAATGGGGCCAACATCAGTCACCTCCTCTACATGGATGACATCAAGCTATATGCTAAGAGCGAGCGTGACATTGACTCCCTGATCCACACCACCAGGATCTACAGTACTGACAATGGGATGTCATTCGGGCTCGAGAAATGCAGCCGGATGGTGACAAAGAGAGGCAAGGTAGTCCACACAGGGGGGTCTCACTCCCAGAAGGAACAATAGCAGACATCGAGGACAGTTACAAGTACCTTGGAATTCCACAGGCAAATGGCAACCTGGAGCAGGCAACAAGTAAAGCTGCAACAGCTAAATACCTCCAACGAGTAAGGCAAGTCCTGAGAAGCCAGCTCAATGGCAAAAATAAGACCCGGGCAATTAACAGCTACACACTGCCAGTTATCAGATACCCTGCAGGAATAATAAGATGGCCAAAGGAAGAGATACAGACCACGGATGTTAAAACACGAAAGCTCCTCACCATGCATGGAGGGTTCCACCCCAAATCCAGCATCCTGAGACTGTATGCTAGCCGCAAGGAAGGAGACCGAGGACTAGTGAGCGTAGAAGCCACTATCCAGGATGAAACATCCAAGATCCATGAGTACATCAAGCTCAAGGCCCCAACTGACAGTGTGCTCAGTGAATTTCTCAGGCAATGGAGAGCAGAGGATACAGTGCTGGAGGACAGATCCTCATGGGAGGACAAACCCCTGCATGGGATGTACCACCGGACCATAACTGAAGTGGCTGATATCAAGAAGTCCTACCAATGGCTAGAAAGGGCTTGCCTACAGGACAGCACCGAAGCGCTCATCCTGGCAGCCCAGGAACAAGCCCTGAGCACCAGAGCAATAGAGGCTCAGATCTACCACACCAGACAAGACCTAAGGTGTAGGCTGTGCAAAGAGGCCCCTGAAACAATCCAGCACATAACTGCAGGGTGTAAGATGCTGGCAGGGAAAGCATACATGGAGCGCCACAATCAAGTGGCTGGAATAATATACAGGAACATGTGTGCAGAATATGAACTGGAAACCCCAAGGTCAAAATGGGAAACACCTCCGAAGGTGGTAGAGAATGAGAGGGCAAAGATCCTGTGGGACTTCCAGATCCAGACTGATAGGATGGTAATGGCGAACCAACCAGACATTGTAGTGGTGGATAAAGAACAGAGGAAAGCCGTTGTGGTGGATGTGGCAGTGCCAAGCGATGGGAACATCAGGAAGAAGGAACATGAGAAACTGGAGAAATACCAGGGACTCAGAGAAGAACTGGAGAAAGCATGGAAAGTGAAGGTGACAGTGGTGCCTGTGGTAATTGGAGCACTCGGGGCAGTAACCCCCAAGCTGGAGGAGTGGCTACAACAGATACCTGGAAAGACCTCAGACCTCTCAGTCCAGAAAAGCGCAGTGCTAGGAACAGCTAAGATACTGCGCAGGACCCTCAAGCTCCCAGGCCTCTGGTAGAGGACCCGAACTTGGAGGAGAAACCACCCGCGGAGGGTGAGAGGGGCGTTTTATATATATATATATATCTCAAGATTCAAGATTCATGTTTTATTGCCGTTTGCACATGCGGTACATCGGGATTTTTCTTTGGCATCTCTCATGTCAGGATAAGTTAAAAAAGGACAAAAGAAAAATTTGAAGAAGAAATAATAAAGAAAATAAAAATAAATAGAATAAAGTTAAAAGTCAAAATTAGACTTATTATTAATTACATGGTGTATAAAAATATAAATCTTCTTTCTCTTTCGGCTTTTCCCATCAGGGGTCGCCACAGCGAATCATCCTTTTCCACCTCACTCTATCATGGACATCTTCTACCCTAACATTAGCCAACTTCATGTCCTCTGTTAAGACATCCATATATCTCCTCTTTGGCCGTCCTCTTGCCCTCCTGCCAGGCAGCTCCATCTCCAACATCCTTCTACCAATATATCCACTATCCCTCCTCTGGACATGTCCAAACCATCTCAGTCTGGCTTCTCTGACTTTGTCGCTAACACAGGCAACATGAGCCGTCCCTCTGATGTACTCGTTCCTTATCCTGTCTACCCTGGTCACTCCTAAGGAGAACCTCAACATCTTCATCTCCGCTACCTCCATCTCAGCCTTTTGTCTCTGTCTCACTGCTACCGTCTCTAACCCATAGAGCAGAGCTGGTCTCACCACTGTCTTGTACACCTTTCCTTTGAGTCTTGCTGACACTCTTCTGTCACACAACACTCCTGACACTTTCCTCCACCCGCTCCAACCTGCCTGCACTCGCCTCTTCACCTCTTTTCCACACTCCCCATCACACTGAACTGTTGACCCCAAGTACTTAAACTCCTGCACCTTCTTCACCTCAGCCCCCTGTAACCTAACGCTTCTACCTTGATCCCTCTCGTTCAGACACATGTATTCTGTCTTACTACGACTGACCTTCATGCCTCTTCTTTCCAGAGCAAACCTCCACCTCTCTAGCTGTTCCTCCACCTGCTCTCTACTCTCACTGCAAATTACAATGTCATCCGCAAACATCATTGTCCAGGGAGATTCCTGTCTTACCTCGTCTGTCAGCCTGTCCATCAGCATAGCAAACAAAAAAGGACTCAAAGCTGATCCTTGGTGTAGTCCCACCTCCACCTTGAACTCCTCTGTCTGACCTACAGCACATCTCACCACCGTCATACTTCTCTCATACATGTCCTGAACTACTCTGACATACTTCTCTGCCACTCCAGACGACCTCATACAGTACCACAGCTCCTCCCTCGGCACCCTGTCATACGCCTTCTCTAAATCTACGAACACACAATGCAGCTCCTTCTGACCTTCTCTGTACTTTTCCATCAACATTCTCAAAGCAAAAATGGCATCAGTGGTGCTCTTACGGGGTGTATAAAAATATAAATATCAGTAAAATATGATAATGAATATTGCAGAGACCCAATCTGTACAGAAGCATTATTGCACATAGAATTATTGCACATATTATTGTTTATTGCACTTAGTAATTTAGTCCAATCTTCCCTCTCTGATGTCCTTTGCCAGCATTCTGATTGCTGTTGGGAAGAAGCTGTCGTGGAAGCGTGTGGTGTGCGCGTGGATGCTTTCAGGCCTGCGACGCCTGAGGTTGGGGTTCCGGGTCACACAGCAGGACGCGTGGCGTGCCTCTCTGCGAATACAACTATCTTCAAATTACTTAAAAAGTTGATTTTTCTCCAAAAAAGAGAGCTGACCATGCCCCCGAAGAAAACCCAGGAATACGAAGACCTCAAAAAGACTCTTGACATTATTCAAGAAACGCTGAAAAGTTTTATGGATCAAGTGTCGGCTAAGCTAACGCCACTCTGGGAGATGATGGAAGAGTTCCGAAGATTTCGGGCTCAAAACGAGCAGCGAGAAAACCGGGTCGAGATTCTGGAGAAAAGACTGGACGATGTGGAACAGCAAGTAAAGATGAATAATGTCATTCTCACTGGAGTACCAATCAAGCCTCGAGCGAAGCTGAATGCAGCTGGAGCTAGTACTGCTAATGCTAGCGCTAGCGTAGCTAGCAGTGCTAATACGGAAATCGGTGCAGAGTCTTTGGTGCAGCAAATACATTCATTTCTCACATCTAAAGGGATTTCCCTGGATCTCAATACCATCGAGACCTGCCACCTGCTCCCCAGGAGAAAGGAGACGGATAAACCAGCGATCCTCATCAGGTTTGTGAATCACAAACACAAGCTAGCTCTGATGAATCAACGCAAAAATCTCAGAGGATCTGCTGTTTATCTGAACGACCATCTGACCAGAAGGAATGCTGAAATCTCCAAACATGCACGGCTTCTCAGGAAGCGTAAGCAGATTGAGAACACTTGGGTTTAAGGCTGCAGGATTTACGTCAAACCACTCGGTCCACTGGACCGGGCCAAGGTTCTGGTTGTGAACACCATGAATGACTTTGAGAAGTGCTTGATTACGGTTGTCTGAAACAACATGGAGTAATAAATCAAAGAGACAAATAATTTCAAGAAATATGACACCTGGATTCAACACTTTCTCTGTATGTCTGACGTAACCTGAATAACAGCAGAGTTCTGACCTGCAGACAACTTGACCTCAACTTTCACCGCAGCTGATAGCAGCTGAAGAAGGATATGGACCTGAATCTAATGTCTGCAGACATAACATGGAAGAAAACTATTAACTGTTTAAACCAAGAAAATCGACTGTTATCAGTAAAAGAAGAAATGCCAACCTTGGACAATTCGACAGTTTATGGACCCTTTTTATTTTTCCCCTACAGCATTACTTTATTATATAAAAAAATAAAATAAAAATACAAAAAAAATATATAAAAAGAGTAAAACAAATGATTAATCACTTTTGAAAATTGTTAAATTGATTGACTTTTGATGATATTACTTCACTTGCTCCTAAAATTGATAAATTGATTCAAAAATCTTTCCTAATGTAGCATAACTTTGCACATGTTTTTAACTTTTGATACTTGATGAAATTTTGCTATGAAAATTCCTGAAACAGTGTTGTGTCTATTTTACTGATATAGTATTATGTTTTAAAACACATGAATGACTTTTAAAAGTAACATAATCTGCATATATTTCAGATGCTGCATTTGCCATGTTGATTTCTAAAATAGTTATTTTTGACGTAATACTTAAGTAATTCATCTTTGGCATGTGCTTTATTGATACCTTATGATTGTTAATTCTGTCTGATAAAACCTAGGAACCGGATATTGATAAATCATGTAATAAAATGGTTATAGTATAACGGGGTGGGATTATATAAGTTCGCTTCCTTCCACTCCCTTTCAAGCAATATTTATTAATTATGTCTATTTATCCTAAGTTTGATTAGTTACTGTATGAATGTATAACTGATGATTATATTGCTTTTGTGTATTATTTCTATTTGATTGCTTGAAATAAACCATTTCAAATTCAAATTCAAAAAAGGTTGTGGCCTGAGTCCGCACATTGGATCAGTCCATGAGCAGGGGGGTGTCTGTCTCTGATGATCTTAGTCACTCTCCTCCTGCAGCGCTGTTTGTAGATGGTGTCCATGGATGGAAGGTTGCAACCTATATATATTATTATTATTATTTTCTAATTTTTGTTTTTTTTTTCCCCTCTCCTGGTCTGGCTGGTCTGGCTGGGTAGGATCTGGGCCCCTTATGAACACACTGTTCACTTCGGCAGCATGCATGTATCTCCACCCCCACGTGCACGTGCACACTGCCACACTGCTCCCTGTCTGCTTCATCCCTCCTAACCTACAGTGTATTGATGGACAGATATTTTCCACTCATCTTAGTGTCAGAATTTCACCTTTGATGTAATATTTGTCTTTCCAGCAGATCTTGTATAATTGTTACAGCTTAAAATAATAACTTATTCAAATCATTACTTGTATCCCCCACCTTTTCACCTTTCTTCCTTTTACTCTCTTCCACCCCCACCCCCCCACACACACATTCTTCCCCTCTCCCTCCCCACACACACTTAATGTAACAAATAAATAAAAAATAATACGACAAAAATACGTGTCCATACGTTGCTACCAACTCCAAGTCCCTGATTGATCAAAAGTCAACCTTGTTTGATGCGTTTTGTACATCAAACTTAAAAACTTGAAACTAGAAACTTGTGAACACGGGGGGGGGGGGGGGGGGGGGGGTGGGTGTTATAGAATTTTTATTTATTATTACTTTTGTCAGATTCGAGTTCTTTCTGTGGCCATTGTGAGTTTTGCTTTCATCAACCGAAGGGTACCAAAGGGCTGGACTTTTTCGTGAAGACACTTTATGAAATTGGATAAAATTCTTTAGGTCAGGTTTTTCTAAATTTCTCCTGGATGAGACCATATTTGAAACCTCTCATGCTGCTAGAATTGGTTTGCATGGAGTCAATTTAGAGTGTGAGTCATAACAGGAGCACCATCCTTAGATTTGTTCTTTGGCAGCCATGCTGGTTAGTATCAGACCATCTAATAAAGTAGGACAACAAGTAAATCATTCACTCCTAGTTATTAGGTAAAAATCTTTTATGCTAAAATCAGCCATGTTTGTCTCAGGAAGAGGTCCTGTGCTTGTTTTCTGGTGTCTTTCAGGAGGTGGAGTTAAGCCCAAATGGATATTAATCATTACATAACTATAATTATGGAAACAATACATTAAAAGTGCTTGAAACAAACAAAATAGCTTTATAGTCCCACTCCAATGAAAATTGTGTTTTTGGTGTATTTAACATGTTTTTGTGGCATTTTTTTCATAATGGAGGACAAACAGTCATTATCAGTGGGCCTATCACAGAAATAATCATAACTAAAAGTTCACTGGGAATGCTCTGAAAACAGATCAGAAGATGATCGGAGTGGGATTTAAACAAAGAGCTTGAATCAAACACTGATGTGTGACTTCAAAGTCCAATGATCAAAACACTGATAACTTTTGTTCCACAACTCCTCCATCAGGCTGCCATGTATGAGATCAATGATGCCAAACGAACATGCAAGAAGAGCCCGCTGAAGGCAGACTTCCAACCTCTGAAGATTCCCCAAAATGCGTTTCGGATAAGCCAGACTGTGGTGGGCAGCTCTTCTGTTCCGGGACAAGGACTCCTGATGAACAACTGGTCTGGAAAGTTACCTGACAAAACAGGTGAGGAGGCACACGTGGATCAGAACTAACGTGAAAAGTCAATATTCTCAGACGTGGTCCAAGGTGGGGGACATGGTTAGTACATTTTTCAGTCACGGAAACTTGTGTTGTGAAGAATAAAGGGTAAAAATGTGAAGGAGATGTTAAATGATTTTGTTTTCTTAGCATCTCTGAACTGTATGTTTAAAGGGCTGTGAAGGTGTGTTTTGGATACACTGCAGAGTCAGTTCTTATTTCCATGTTTCTAAAGGATAATTATGCTTGGAGCTGTGGATGCAGTTTGTTAAACCTTAAAACTCTGTAGAAATGTGTTATTAGAGTTATTTCATCAGAGCAAGTGCAGGAGTCCTAAATAGACCTGAATAATGTTTTGTTCATCCACTTAGTCATCTTGGGAATCAGTAAGTAAAGCTTGGGGTTGGGCCATTCACTGAAGCAGCTCTAGAGTCAGTTTACATTCAACTAAAAATGAATGCAGATGGGAAGACATTCATATTAACCCTAGTGTGAATCTTTGTTGTGTGTCGTCCTCCAGGAGATTTTCTAACTACTGTGACTGAATTGGGGTGCATTCCTGTGAGTTTAACCTACAAAACAAAGGAGTTTGGATGGGTGTTAGCAGAGTAAGTTTTAGTGATAACCTCTGAGAAAGTATAATGTATCATGTGTGCATGCATCCATGATTGGTTTTTTCTTGTCTTTTTATTAGTTTTTACGATAATGTCATTGGAATTACCAATCCCAATCTGCTGGAGCCCCCAGAGTTTTGTGCTGGTGCTGCGATCGACGTGGAGGAAGAGCCGAGAGACTATCTCAGCTTTTATGCCAATGAAAACCGAGTCCAATCACCTTCGATCGAACAGTCTCTCCTAAATCTTTGGAATGCTTTTAAAGATCATCACTAGTATTTTTTTACTCTGCCTTTCTGAAAGAAAACGGAGGATCAAGTATTGTCTCAATAAAACCATCTGAGAAGATTGACTCAGGTTGCACTGGTATAGTTGTAGAATATTAATACACATCACATGTGTTGCTAATCCTGCAGTATGTTGGGTCTTTCACCAAACACTGTAATGAACATGACATTGCCATAAATTTTAAGAAATTGCAGGAATTTTCAGGACAATTATTTTGAAAGTCAAACTAGTTGAAGCAGAAACTTGTTTGGATTTTCTGGTTTGTGTTGGTTCTGTTTCACCAGCTGTTTCTGAGGAAAACCTCTATATCAGCGGCGGATCCACAGGGGGCATAGGGGGGAGGACTGCCCCCCTAGCAAAAAGCTTTGCCCACATACTTGCCCCTCAATTTTTCAGTCAATGTCAGTCTCATTATTGACAAAAATTAAGAAATCGTCAATACAAGCTTCTTAAGCAATGCAAAAATAACAATAGCAACAGAATTAACGAATAGTTAGAACTACATATTTTTCATCCTTTTCTTTGTAATGGCCTTCCACTCTGGTGTTTTGCCACCCTTCCAAAGTCTTCTGCCCCTTTTCCTTCTCCTCATATAAAATGTTCTAGCTCCGCCCCTGATCTACATAGTAGGTAGGCCAGTTCACCACTTGGACTTTTGGGGACGATGTCTCAATGTTGTAATATCTGGTCTCTGTGCTTTTGCATTATCCTAATTTTTCTGGAATAACATACTATTCAAAAAAAAAGAAATCATAAACATAAACACCACAACGAATGACAATATTCAAAGTCTGAAAAGGACTTTGGAGGAAGATTACCAACTTATAGATTCCAAGCCTCTTCTTTTCATTTCACAATTCAAACTGAGATGTGACGCAGTCTCAGTTCATTCTCCACCTGTACTGCCTTTGATTTGTCTCTGAGACGACCTGACGAGGATCAGACACTAAATGAAAGATTGCATTGTTGCAGAACCGGACCTGCACAGCCAGACTCTACATAAAGACAAATCAGAGGAAAAGAAGAAAGCCCCATGAATGGGGCCAAAGTCCTCCACCTTGTCCCATGTCCTCATGGCTTTTTCGTTGCTTGCTGCAATTATCACATCATTAAACCAGATGATTAGTATTGTTTTATCATTGGCTGTCTCTTTGGTGTGAACACAGTGGTCTGGTTGGTTTTGTGTAAAATCTCTTTCAGCCAGGCAGTCATGTAAAACTCTATTCCAGTTCCGACCAGACGGTTTCAGGCCGTACAGGTATGTTTCTAGCTCACAAACCAAATCTTTCCCCTCTTCATAGCCTTCTGGCTGGTCAGTGTAGATCTCATAATCAATGGGAGTGTGTAGGTCAGCTGTTGTTACGTCCATTTGATGAAGTAACAAGTTCTCTTGAGCTGCTTTTTGTAACAAAACTCTTATGCTTGTCAAGGTGAAAAAATGTCACCGTAATCTACTTCCTTTTCCTGGCTGTAGCCCTTAGCTTCAAATCTGGCTTAGTACTTGTCATTACCATCACTGTCACTTTTCACAGAATAGACCCATTTACCCCCCACTGTTTTCGTGCCCTTTGGCAGACTAGTGAGAGTAAAGGTGTTGTTCTCTCTCAATGACTGGATTCCTTCATCCATGGCTTTAATCCGGTGTTTTGCGTTATCTGACTCTGCAGCTTCTTTGAATGTTTGTGGGATACCACATACTGCTCTGTACCAGTAATCTATGTAACTATGAACCTCAGATATGCCAGTTACAAAATCCTTCAGGTGACTGGGTTTTCTCCTCTCTCTTGTTGGGTATCTTTCACCGACACATGCATCACCTGCTACACCTGGCTCTTTTTGGTCGTGAACTTTTGCCGCTCTGCACAAACTAGGTCCTAGAAAACGACGCAGAGTTTTGGCTAAAAAACTGCATCATCACTGCTTTGAGAAGTTGATGTGAGGGGCCTGTTCGTCCGTTCCTGTTCCACAGGAAGATCCTCTGAGGCGTCTCCAGTTTGTGGCTCCACCCGACCCGTCTCCTTTGTGGGCCGATGCCTTGGTTTCACGTGTTTCAAGGTAATAAACAGGGACTGGCAGACATATATTGAGGAGAACATCGACAGCAGCGTGGGAGCAGCTCTTTTACACACGGCTGTTTTTCCGTTCTCCAAAACGTAACAGGGCCTTCTTTCAGAGAGATTTCAGCTCAATCATCTCCGGTTCCCTCGCTGCCTCATCAGTGACAAGCGGGGATCTCAGCCAGTCAGTCTCTGCATTAAAGGATCTATGAGAAAAGTGATCTGCGGTCGTTTCTGCTGCAGGTCTTCAAACCGCAAAGTAAAATTTCCGTCAAGTTGCGTAAACAGCGTCACATTCTGCTTTATTCATTTGGATTGCAGCCTTCTGCTGTGAGCTCCACAAAGAAGGACAGTGGGATGATGGCCATTTTGAATGTGCACTTTGAAAAGCTTCAAGTTGTTCATAAAGGAGACAATTTGTGTCAGATCAGGAAGAGTTCATCATTTTCCCCGGGATACGTTTTGTTCTTTTCTGCCATGAACAATTTTACTGCTTCCAAAAACTCATAATAATAAACACAGTGACACCATTCCGTTCAGTGAAAAAGTAAGAATCTTCCCATTCTTCCAGAAACGTCCTGTGTTCATCTTTCTACTCTGAATTTCTCCATTTTGACGATGAGGGTAACAGTCTGCACGCACATTAAATGTTTAGTTTTATTTTTCCGGCATTGGGCAAATGATTGGCGGTCACCTATGTGTCAGGAGCAGCATCAAACACACACTGCCCAGTGACGTGCAGTCAGGAGAGGCAGGTGAGGCTGTGTCATTATGGGAAAGAAAAGAGAAAAAATAAATTCAATTATTATATTTAATCAGTAATTTGTGCTTTGCAGTCATCTTCCATTTAAATGTACCATTTTTGGGTGTTTTTTCTTTTCAAAATCGCTGAATTTCCGCATTTGCCGTTCAGATACTAAGAAGTGATGTGCGATGAGGCACCAGCCCGCTGAGCCTCACCTTGGATTGCGCAATACCTATGCAGTCAGACGGTACTGCTGTCTCTCTGTGTGTCGGTTCAATCACTTGTACTATATGAGCTGAGTTTGCATAATTTAGCAGATGTATATGATGTACAGTGTTTGTTTTTATAAATAACTGTATGTGAGGGATGTGTTTCTTGTGCTGAGTGCTAAACGCTGGCAAAAAAGCCGCTGGGTGAGGCCAGACATTCTCGTGCCTCATGTTAGGGGGCGCCGGTGAGCCCTGAGATTATGACGCTAAAGAACAATAGAATAAGTGATAGCAAGCGGCAAGTCATTTTCTTAGGAAGGAGCGGCATATGGACTTTATTTACAAGTAAAGGTAAGATGATAATAACGTTTGTGCTTTTTTCTATGCTGCAGTTTGTATATGAAAAAAATAACACCTTGAAATGATATTTTAAACAAAACACGTTAACTGTTGTCAATTAAATGGTGAATAAGTTACTCAGTATGGTTCATATGTTTGTAAATCTGACTGATGACGTCAGTGCCTCACCAGCCATTAACCTCACCGCACGTCACTGACACTGCCAAATTACTTTTATTATAATTATGTATTTTTAATACCCGCTGATGGTTTTGAGTGTGGTTTAAGAAGAAAAACTATGAAATGAGTCACAGTATATAGAAAATATGATGAGACGCAAAGAGCCGCGTGCTTATTGGCCGAGAGCCGCGTGTTCGCCACCCCTGATCTGTACCAATCAGCAGGCTGTTTGAGAGCAGCTATATTCCCGCCAAATTGAAACCTAGGTGAGCAAAATCAAAGATAGGAAAAAAGTGAGATGAGACACAACGCATTTTTGAAAGCAAAAAAAAGAAATAGCAAAAAAAATGTGAAAGCAAAAAAAAATTTGAATGCAAATATTCAATATTCTCATTTGCACCTTAGAACATTTTGTTTGCAACGTGGTGGCATAAATATTACTCCACACAAGCCCTGTAACCAGTACCACTTCTTTCAGGGCATTGGGACGTCCCTCGGTATCCTGGCCAACATTTTAGTGTCAATGAACGATGAAGACTTCCATTCTTTCAGGACCAACCCAGACATCCATTTTGTGAGTCTGTTGTTGAGTGGATCTTCCTGGGTTTGGCATCAAGACAGATGCTGATTTTTGGTCCTTTCTGTCGTTTATAGCAGCGAATACTTGGAGACGAGCGACATCGTCTTCTTTCAGCTGCACTGGCAGCCAAGATGGCGGTGATATCCTGTCAGAACACTTCTCTTTATGTGCTGACCAACGTGGTGAGTTTCTCTACACAGTTTTAAAAAACACATTTGGCTCACAATAATTAAAGAAAAAGAAAAAAATCAAATAGAAGATTTTTTTTTTTTTTTGCAGTTTAGCCCAACAGCTTTTACAAAAATCCATTAATGCAGAAAAACATGCACACACTCATGCATGACCATAAAGAAAATACAAGGAAAACTAAACCAAAAATATGTTTAAACTACTTAAAACTAATCAAAATAACTAAACAAGGTCTAATTTAGGTAAACAAAGAATAGAAAACCATGAATGAACCTATAAAAACATCTTTTATTTTAATGTGGTCTCTCTTTATGGTTCCTGGTTAGAAGAGGAGCTGCTCAGTCAAGTAAACGTCTCCAAAGAAAAAAAAGAAAAACTCAGGGCCTGTCAACGAATGTTCAGCAAAGACCTCTGCTCTCGTATGTAAATAAAAGGTCTTGTGACTTCTGTCACAGAAGTACTTCTTTTGAAAATGGGGACTTTTTTTTCCAAAGGGCAAAGGTCAGGTTAACTGCTGCTGCTGTGAAATTGGATCATCCAGAAAACCACATTCTATCATGAAACAAGCCCCTCTATCTATCTATCTATCTGTCTGTCTGTCTGTCTGTCTGTCTGTCTGTCTGTCTGTCTGTCTGTCTGTCTGTCTGTCTGTCTGTCTGTCTGTCTGTCTGTCTGTCTGTCTGTCTGTCTGTCTGTCTGTCTGTCTGTCTGTCTGTCTGTCTGTCTGTCTGTACATTCTTAGAACTCCAAACAGGCTGGGCTCTAACCATCTGCTCATGAAAACGATAAGATGAGCTGCAATAGAAGTACAAATGTGTACATGTCATAGACACGATCCTTTTGTTTATGTGCTCGTCACAATATCGTATCCACAAAGATTACAGAGAAACACGCTGGAGGTCGCTCTATTGAGCAGGTTGAAATGTTTGTTTATCGTGTTTGTGAGTTTGTCCTCACGATAATATTGGGTAGAAGGTGAAGTGTGTGGGTGACCTGCAGGACTTCAGGTTTACTGTAAATCCAGGTTTAAAAGCTAAATATTTAACTCTTATCCAAATATTTGATTTGGACTTCAATGCTTATTGATTTAGGCTGCACGGTGGCCAGTGGTTAGCGCTCGTGCCTTACAGAAAGAAGGCCCCTGGTTTGAATGGGTGTGTGATATGTGTGACCCTGTGACAGACTGGCGACCTGTCCAGGATGTCCCTGCCTTCACCCGAAAGTGACCTGCAGCCCTGTGACCTCAAAAGGGACAAAACGAATTAAGATGAATGAATGAATTAATGCTTATTTAACAACTACATAATTAGTTACGAAGTCTAAATGTTTACTTTGGAAAATAAATATTTAGGCCAGATCTAAATATTTAATTTCCAAAACACATAGGTAACGCTTTCTTTTACAGTACAGTACTTACAGTGTACATAAGTGGTATTTACATGGTACTTATAGTGTAACTACTGGGTACTTTCAGGGTACTTACATGGTACTTTTTATGGAATTTACTGGGTACTTACAGTGTGTTTACATGGTACTTTCTATGGTACTTTACTGGGTACTTACATGGTACTTTTTGTGTCTACTCTGTACTTACATGGTACTTACTGTGTATTTATATGGTACTATTTGGTTCATACCTATGTGGTACATACTGGGTATTTATAATATTCTTACTGGGTATTTACATGTTGTGCAAAGGTGTCTTTTATGGTACTTACCACATGTAAGAAGAAGGTAAGTACAAATAAAGTACCTTTAGGTCTGCACTCGCTGCACGTTTCATGGTATTTACCATGAATTTACCACAGAAACTACCCCTTAAGTACACTGAAACTGTAACTGTAAAAGAAAGTCAGCCCTATTTCCACTCAACTACATGGTACTTTCATTACTAAATACCGGGTATGTTCACTTGAATATTACTTGGTACTTACCCCTTAAGTACAATGAAACTGTACTGTAAAAGAAAGTCAGCCCTATTTCCACTCTATTACATGGTACTCTCAGTAGTAAATGCTGGGTATGTACACGTATTACCATCCCGTACAGTGTACATGAACACACTTGGTCTTCTGACCTCACCACATAAGACAATGCTAACCTGTTGGTAAGGGTAAAGTAACTACATTGTGAAAAAATATTCTGGCCTGACTACTTCTTGTAACATGAGGCAAGTTTAAAGAGAAACAAGAGCAGTGAAAACAACAATCTTTAATATGATACGTGTCTGCAGCATACAAAGTCTCATCACAATGAAATAGGTTTTAAGTACATAACAGTACAAAGGAGCATTCCAAAAAACACATTATTGGCCTGAGGGTCGTGCTTTTTGTCCATCAAAATTCTTTCAGCAGAGTTTGGTAACGGTGCAGGACTTCTTCAGGGTTTGTAACTGCAAGAAAATTCACAATATGAGCTCAAGTGAAAATAAAAAGCATAACGACTTTGATGAAATACAAAATAAATTTTACTTATTTAATCATTTCTGTAATGAGTTTGATAAATTTCTGTGAATTCTTTATCGCAATTGTCAATTTCCATGCGGGAACCTCCCAAATGGATGAATAAAGTTGTCTATCTATCGCTTTGACTGTAATGCTTGAAATTAATCAATTATCCTCATTTATGAACATGACAATAAATTATTCACAACTTTATATTTTAGTTACATAAACAAGAACAACAAAAAAAAATCAAAGAAAAAAAAATCAAAATTGCCATAAAAAAATCTAATTTGTTTAGACAAAGAATGACAAAAGCAATGTTTTAATTGGCAATTGCTGTGTATTTCTTCTTTATAAATATTATTCGCACCTACAATTTGCATTAGCATGAAAAACATTGCAGTGTAAAAGAAAAGGAAAAAAGAAATAAATAGGCAATTTCAAATTCAACACAGTAACTCAAAAATATGTTTTAATTTTCAAACAGTTACATTCACTGTTGGGTGGTATTGTTGTCTCTATCATATTTGAAAATAAACAAATAAATAAAATAAAAACGGCGAAAGAAAAGAAAATGGGGAAAAGGCAGTTAAACTCTTCATTAATGTAAATAATATGTCCACTTGGAGGATTTAACTTACTTTAGCTTACTCCCCTGTGGCTTCACGGATTCGTCTGCGATGTCTTCTTCACCACAGCTGATCTAAAGCGGTAAAAAGACGGAAGTACGTCATCATTATTTTAAATAAACGCCTTTCTTTGATTTTCCCAGAAAGACGTGCGCTCAGTCAAACGAGCACAGAACAACAGACTTTATCATGTAGGCTACGTGCTTGTTTTACAGGTGCCTCTCTCCTGGTAAGTAACAACAATGTTTGTAGATTTTCATTACAAACTTTGAAAATGTATACATGAAATAACTGAAATTATTGCAGTAAGGTAGACATGCTCTTACGTCACGTTTCAAACACAGAGAGATAGTGGCTTGAAATCACGAGGTTAGCTTCTTTATAAAGTTTGATCAGTTTAAATATTTACATGTAATTTATCCAATATTTTAAAAAAAACAAAAACACTGGCTTACCTGCCAGATGAAGAGAAATTCAAACTGTTGCGCGCGCCTCGAGGCTCTCCAGATTAATCTGCACGTTCACTTTGGGGGTAGTTGTGCTGCATTCAAGTGCGCTGGGAATTTGCAACTTTACTTGCACCGACCTACTTAACAAAAACACACACTCGGGGTGTTTTTAGTGTTAAAAGTAAATATTTAGCCATGTTGTTTTACATATTTTCCTGACATCATATAATATATATTAAAACAAGTTCATTTTTAGAACAATATTTAAAAAAAGTTAAGTTTTGAATAATTTATTATCATGTTTTTAAATGAGGATAGTACTTGATTAATTTCAAGCATTACAGTCAAAGCGATAAAAAAATTCATGGAGATTTATCAAACTCATTACAGAAATGATTAAATAAGTAAAATTTATTTTGTATTTCATCAAAGTCGTTATGCTTTTTATGTTCACTTGAGCTCATATTGTGAATTTTCTTGCAGTTACAAACCCTGAAGAAGTCCTGCACCGTTACCAAACTCTGCTGAAAGAATTTTGATGGACAAAAAGCACGACCCTCAGGCCAATAATGTGTTTTTTAGATTTCTCCTTTGAACTGTTATGTACTTAAAACCTATTTCATTGTGATGAGACTTTGTATGCTGCAGACACGTATCATATTAAAGATTGTTGTTTTCACTGCTCTTGTTTCTCTTTAAACTTGCCTCATGTTACAAGAAGTAATCAGGCCAGTATATTTTTGTTACAATGTAGTTACTTTACCCTTACCAACAGGTTAGCATTGTCTTATGTGGTGAGGTCAGAAGACCAAGTGTGTATATACACTGCACAGGAAGGTAATACATGTACATACCCAGCATTTACTACTGAAAGTACCATGTAATAGAGTGGAAATAGGGCTGACTTTCTTTTACAGTACAGTTTCATTGTACTTAAGGGGTAAGTACCAAGTAATATTCAAGTGAACATACCCGGTATTTAGTAATGAAAGTACCATGTAGTTGAGTGGAAATAGGGCTGACTTTCTTTTACAGTTACAGTTTCAGTGTACTTAAGGGGTAGTTTCTGTGGTAAATTCATGGTAAATACCATGAAACGTGCAGCGAGTGCAGACCTAAAGGTACTTTATTTGTACTTACCTTCTTCTTACATGTGGTAAGTACCATAAAAGACACCTTTGCACAACATGTAAATACCCAGTAAGAATATTATAAATACCCAGTATGTACCACATAGGTATAAACCAAATAGTACCATATAAATACACAGTAAGTACCATGTAAGTACAGAGTAGACACAAAAAGTACCATGTAAGTACCCAGTAAAGTACCATAGAAAGTACCATGTAAACACACTGTAAGTACCCAGTAAATTCCATAAAAAGTACCATGTAAGTACCCTGAAAGTACCCAGTAGTTACACTATAAGTACCATGTAAATACCACTTAAGTACACTGTAAGTACTGTACTGTAAAAGAAAGCGTTACCATTTATTCTACTTAAAACTAATCAATTTAACTGAGGAAATAATTAAACAAATCAAATAACAATGACACTGGTTTTCTTTTTGTAATTTTCAGCAGATTTGGTCCTGACGGTCGGAGGTCTGTTTTAGGTTAACAAAGAATATAAAATCATGAATGAACCTATAAAAAATCTTATATTTTAATGTGGTCTCTCTTCATGGTTTCTGGTTAGAAGAGGAGCTGCTCAGCCAAGTAAATATGTCCAAAGGAAAAGAAAAACTCAAGGCCTGTCAACAAATCTTCAGTGCAAAGACCTTTGTGTAAATAACAGGTCTAGTGGCTTCTGTCACAGAACTACTTCTTTTGAAAAGGGGGAATTTTTTGAAAAGGACAAAGGGTAGCTGCTGTGACATAAGATCACATAACACAAGATAACCCAAACTATTGCTGTTAATATCTGACTGTCTCACTTTACAGACGGCACCCCATATTATAGAATTTTAGGATGATCAATTTTAGTTCACACAATTCTTAATTACACCTTGTAAGTTACATTTGTGCATCACTGGTATATGTTTTCTTGTCACACTTTGGGTCCCTTAGTACCAGTTGGTTCCAACTCCAACTTCCAGCATGATAAGGCTGGAATAATTTCAGACTGGTTTCTTGAACATGACAATGAGTTCTCTGGACTCAAACGGAACCCAATAGAGAACCTTTGGGATTTGGTGGAACGGGAGATTGGCAGTGTGAATATTCATGGCTTGTTGCCTCTCTGCTGCTGACCTTTTTGTATTTAATTCAATTCAATTTTATTTGTATTTTTATTTGTTTAGATCTTACCTGTGAGTTTGCACAGTGTTCTGCTCCCATTAGTCTGTTCCTCTGAAATTGTCTAAAGGAGTTCCTCGATGCTCAACTTTAGCTCTCAGTTTTCAATTGATAATAAAAATTCATGTCTCAGTTTGTCAAATTTCACGTACCACCACAAAAACTGTTAAATACTTGTAAACTGCCTTCTCAGTTGTTTAGTCTAACTTGTGCTCCATGAAATTTACATTAAATTGCTTAGAAAAACTACAGTGTATTGTTCTTTCACATAAATACAAATTACCACCAAATATTTTATCAGTACAAACTGGCCAAGGTAAACCCATAGGACAGTTTTTCACCTATAATAACCGAGGAAATTCTGTTGCTATTGCAAATTTGAGCTGTAATCCGTGAAACTTGGAGACTATTACAGAAATAAATCCCTAAAGCTCAAACTGGTCTTAAGGTTTGTGGTTTTGAATGCTTCCACAAAACCTTAAACCCCGTGTTTCTTAGTGATCCAAGATTTTTAACCCTTGAACTGTCAAGGTTACAAACTTGACAGTTTACCCAAAAGTAGCTGGGATAGGCCCCAGCAACTCTGTCCCCCCAAAAATTTAACGACTTTAGAAAATGGAAGGAACGATGGATGGATGGATGGACGGACGGACGGACGGACGGACGGACGGACGGACGGATGGATGGATGGATGGATGGATGGATGGATGGATGGATTGTATTCTTTACTTTTGAAAAAACCTGAGCTGAAGCTTTTTGTTTCTGTTCCCTCTGGGTTTCACTCCACACCTTGATACAACAGAGAAAAAGTTCCTTCTGTAGTCAGAATCTTCGTCCTGGAAGACTCCAAGAAACGTTGTTCATGTATAGACTGATCATAAAGGTGGGTTTCTTTTAGGAAAATTGTATCTGCATCTGAACTTAGATCCTGTTTGCTGATTAAAAAATGGATCCTCACAGCTGGATGACACATCTGTTTGTGCCTGTATAATGTTGACCCTTCAGTCAGAGGAGGGGCTGAGAGGACACCTGAACTTTGCACTGTCACTTTACTTTATAAGCTTCTGCTGGTGGCCGGGAGGTAGAACCCTAAAACATGAAGCTGGCAGTGGTGTTGGCGTGCTTTGTGGTCTTCTGTCTGGCAGAGAAACCCCTTCCCTGCAGTAAGTCAAGCCAGAATGGACATCATAAAATGTTACTTTTGGCTGCAACCTTAAAGAATGTGTGCATTATTAGCGTTTAGCTGTTTAACTTCTTCAAAATGTGGTCTCCTTCTCGTTGTTAAACCATATTTGTTTGTGATTTTCCGCAGCTAGCCCTCCTCTTTTGACCGGGGGGCTCACTGTGGTGAGTGAATGCCTTCTTCTGCATAAACCAGATCCTATCAATGACTAACCAAAGGTGAGGTCAAACTTACATTTTATTATTTTCTAGACCACACAGAATGAGAAAGTCGGGATATTCGGCAAATACCTGTACGATGCTGTGGGGCAGCGAGTGCGGCTCTTTGACATTGGCAGCTTTCAGAACCAGACGTTCACCGCAGATGTCCTGCTGCACTACACAGAGGTGAGCTACTCACAAACACCTTTTTCTGTCTACAGGAGATCAGTACTGCAAGCTCTGATTCCAAAAACCTCCCTCAGCAGTTTATTTCAATTGCCCTCCAACTGACTTCAACTCCTGCTGGTTTAGAACAACCTGTTCAGCTCTGTTCACGGCTGGCAAGTGGTGAACATTCCAGTATGGTCCATGGTGTTCACACTGGACAAGCAAGGAGGGGTTTCTTCTTCTTCTTCTTTTTCTGCTGTTTACTAGCACGTCTTTCACCTATGGTAGGAAAAGATTTGATGAAAAATGTTGAAGCGGTGCAAATCTTCTGAATCTTGCTCCAGGCCAGCTTTATTCTGCTTAATGAAAGACTTAGTGTCATAGATTTCCATCCAGGCACAAAATTATTAATTATTCATTTCTCTTTCATGGCCAATTATCAAATGGATGACACTTCCGTGACTTAAAAAGGGACGCCATCCATACGTTGCTACCAACTCCAAGTCCCTGATTGATCAAAAGTCAACCTGGTTTGATGCGTTTTGTACATCAAACTTAAAAACGGCCGTAGAAACTTGTGAACACGGGGGTTTTATAGAATTTCTTTTATAAGTACTGAAGGAATTTATTTTTTGTGGTCCTCATTTCTCCTAGGCTTTTATCTTATCTTTATTTCATTGAAGGTTTCCTTCAGGTTTACTGTGTGTGGTTCCTGAACATTGCATATGTAAAGAGGTTGTGATGCTGGAGTTTCGAACTCATCCCCTTCAGGAGAAAACGGTCTTTGATCTTCGGAGGCCATTTGGTTGTAGGTCTGACTTGGATCATAAATCAATCATCTCTGAGACTGCTTCCATCCCTGGGAATCGCCACAGGCATCGGCTCCCGTGTGGGGAACAAAGGTGTATTGTCTACTATATGCTAGGTAAATCCGGCCACATGTGGGGGACCACCTGATGAGCCATTTGGTTGCGGGACCATGTCAGTCTGGGAGGTGACTTCAGACGCGGGAAACGGATGCTGACTCCTAACATGGACTGACAGAAGTAGGCAGGCTCCCTGCCAGCCAATCCGAGCGTCCAGAGGAAGAGTCTGGACGCCATGCTGTGTTACGAAGGAGGAGGCTGAAACCGAGATGTAAAAACAGCTGGACGGAGAAACTTTCTTTGTTCCCAACAGGCTGACACCTTAAGACGTTTGTAATTTGGCGCTGTGTAAGCTCTGAAACTTTGGGAACCCAGATGATCTGTTTTATTTTGTTTTACTCTGTTTTTAGAAATATTGTTAGGGAATAAATTTGTTAAACTTAATCCGGTCGAATCCCGTGGTTTTCTCCTTCTCGACTTTATTGAACATGCAACAAGGAAAGTAATCTCAAAGCGACAGATTATTTCCAACAGTACCTTTATCCGATTCAAGTTATTTATGTGACCATTAACCGAAGGTTACTAACAATTTTGTCCACATGCGTAAAGCTGGACTTTTTCGTGAAGACAGTTTCTGCAATTGGATAAAATTCTTGAGGTGATGTCTTTGTGGCATTTTTCTCATAATGGAGGACAAACAGTCATAATCAGTGGGCCTATCACAGTAATAGTCATAACTAAAAGTTCACTGGGAATGCTCTGAAAACAGATCAGAGGATGATCGGAGTGGGATTTAACCAAAGAGCTTGAATCAAACACTGATGTGTGACTACAAAGTCCAATGATCAAAACACTGATTACTTTTGTTCCACAACTCCTCCATCAGGCTGCCATGTATGAGATCGATGATGCCAAACGAACATGCAAGAAGAGCCCACTAAAGGCAGACTTCCAACCTCTGAAGATTCCCCAAGATGCGTTTCTGGTAAGCCGGACTGTGTTGGGCAGCTCTTCTGTTCCGGAACAAGGACTCCTGGTGAACAACTGGTATGGAAAGTTACCTGACAAATCAGGTGAGGAGGCACACGTGGATCAGAACTAACATGAAAAGTCAATATTCTCAGACGTGGTCCAAGGTGGGTGACATCGCAAATCCTGATGCAACTGAGAAGAGAAGAATGCTGAAGCCATTGCTCACCGTCAACAACCAGTTTGCTCGTGTTTTCAAATTTGCTCATTTTTCAGTCATGGCAACTTATGTTGTAAAAAATAAAGGGTGGAAATGTGAAGGAGATGTAAAATGATTCAGTTTTCTTAGCATCTGTGAAATGTATGTTTAAAGGGCTGTGAAGGTGTGTTTAGGATACATTGCATTGTCAGTTCTAATTTCCATGTTTCTAAAGAATGATTATGCTGGCAGCAGTGGATGCAGTTTGCTGGCCTCACGTCAAAAAAGCCGTAGAAATATGTTATTAATATCATGCTGTTGTATCAGTTCTCCTGAGTACGTGCAGGAGTCCTAAATAGATCAATAGTATTTGTGCAACCAAGTCATCTTGGGAATCAGTAAGTAAAGCTTGGTGTTGGGCCATTCACTGAAGCAGCTCTAGAGTCTGTTTCCATTAAACTAAAAATGAATGCAGATGTGAAGACATTCATATTAACCCTAGTGTGAATCTTTGTTGTGTGTCGTCCTCCAGGAAATTTTGTAAGTATAGTGACTAAATTGGGGTGCTTTCCTGTGAGGTCATCCTACCAAACGAAGGAGTTTGGATGGGTGGCAACAGAGTAAGTTTTGGTGATAACCTCTGAGAAAGCAGAATGTATCATGTGTGCATGCATCCCATAATTGTTTTGTTTCTGTTTTTACGATAATGTCATTGGAATTACCAATCCCAATCTGCTGGAGCCCCCAGAGTTTTGTGCTGGTGCTGTGATGGACGTGGAGGCAGAGCCGAGAAACTATCTCAGTTTTTACGCCAAGGAGAACTGAGTCCAGTTACCTTCAATCAAACAGTCTTACCTCTTTCTTTAGAATGTTTTTTTAAGATCATAACTAGTATTATTTTACTCTGCCTTTCTGAAAGAAAACTGAGGATCAAGTATTGTCTCAATAAAACCATCTGAGAATAATGACTCAGGTTGCACTGGTATTTCTCCATGTTTTTGTAGAATATTAACTCACATCCCGTATGTTGGTAATTCTGCAGTATGTTGGGTCTTTAACCAATCACTGAAATCAAACCAAATAAAACATTATTTTGTAGGGCACTCTTACAACGCAAGCTACTCACTCAAAGTGCTTTACAAAGAAACATAATCAAACTTAATTACAAAAGTACAAGAAAAGCAAATACTTTGTTTAAAACCCGCACAATGCCGACAACCCCCACCACACACACACTTACACCATGACAAAAAGAATGATAGAATGTACAGACCTGTCTCTGCGCTGAAGTGGGAAAACGATAATTTAGGGAAATGTCCACATCAGTGACCCCCCACTCAAATTCATGGAATACACTACCACAGGACCCCCCAGATTTGAAATTGATGAAATCACATGAATATGTCATGATACTGCATGGGGGTGAAACCCAGAACGAAGACAGGGGGCTAATTTTAGTGTAACAATCTCTGAGAAAGTGAAGAGTAAAAAAAGTAAAGCATGTGATTTTGGCTGATCATCATTTGGTAATGTGGTGTGGTGGTCTTTCCTCTCCAGACCGCTCAGGGGACGTGCTTGTTGTCCTACAGTTTCTCCCTGGATTGCCCAGACTCTCAGAGGAAGTCCTTCCTGCAGCAGGCACGAGAGGCGTTTGCCATCGGCCTTCTCACCAAAGCAGAGGACCAACTGGTCACCAGCCAGCAGGAGCTGCCCACCTTTATCAAGGCCGCCTTCTCCATCACCGTCACCCACAGATGGCTCGGCGACTCCCATGAGGCGGTGTCCAAAGCAAGACAAGCGTGCCAGGAGGCTTTGGCACTTTTTTATCAATACTGCAGAGCCAACGATGAGGACAAAGACGGCCTCTGTGCCGGAATCATGCATCGGGTCGCTGAGGTTAAGCTACTGCTGGGCGTGGTTCCCTTCCCCAATTCAGATAAGGGGTCTTTCATCCCTGACCGCTACAGAGATGTCAATGATTCCTCTGTCAGTTTCACCCTGGAGGATTTCTCAAAGATTCTGCTGAGATTTCAGAAGTATCACGCATCAGTGTCTGAGGCCGCCGCCTCAGTTGTGGAGACTTCAGAGAAGACGCACAGACTGTGTTTAGCTGATCTGGGAACAACCATTGAGGCGTCCAGGCCAGAGGGCAGCGCTGAGGCAGCCATACGATAAAAACGACATGGCACAGATCTTCTACATCCCTTCAGAGGCTCTGCTGGTGAGGCACCGCTGATTCAAATGCTCCAATCTGTTTACTTCTTTTAGAGATGCAGGGTGGAGCTTCATGGTTCAATGAGTGCAGAATGTCCTTCAGCAAATGGTGCAATTTTACTGCTAAAATTGGATTTTTACCAGAAGTGAAAGCACTTGGATCCATTAAAAGGTCAAATTTATTTATAAAATAGAAGCTTTATTGTCACCCGCCCTTCATATGAATGCATCACAAGCTAAGTGAATTGGCGTTTCCTACCATGAGAGTGAAAGTTAAAAACATTAAAAGAAAATGCTAGATCAAAAAAATCAAAGATACTAGTAAAACACCAATAAATCAGAGAACTCTCCTGACCCCCAATTACCTCAACCAGTTAATAAGTCCATTCATAAATATCTGGCAAAAAGCGCAACAGCAGCTGCGTTTCCATCACACGTGCGCAAAACTTTATCAAAATTCAAGAAATGTTAAAAAAAACACGATTTTGCAATTCAACTGATTCCATTAAACGTAATTATGTGAATAAACACAAACCAACTCACGCATTAAATCATTCAGAAACATGGCGACGGATGGGAACAATACTTTGATTGACAGCAGATCCATTGATATTTCTGCCACGGGTCTAGCGCTCATCATCTATCAAATGAGGCGTCTTCTTCAGGCCGTGGAGCGGCGAGCTCCTTACACGTGGGAGTGGCTACAGAAGAATCCATTTTGGGAAATGGTGATTTTCCAGAGGAGCTGTGGATCCAACAATTCCACGTGACCTCTGGTGGCGCCCGCTGTGCGGCGCCCAAGGCCGCCACTTCCTACCAACAAGCGCATCGTCATCCGGTTGTTGGTCACATGACTCGTTTAATTTCCAAAAGGTTTTTCTGTTGGAGTTTTTACTTGGACGAGTTTTTCTATATATTTATATTTGGATGCGCCTCAAAAATCACCTCCTCCAAGCACAAAATGTATTTTCGATAAATGTGAGGTTATTTTTATTGTCATGTTTACATTAGGAAATTTATTATCGCAAATCCAATTTGCACAACAGAAACATAGCTACTGATATCCTTATTGTTGATTTAGGTTTCGCTGTTTAGTAATCTAAGAGCTTGTGGTAAAAAAAAACTTGTGCTCTTTAAGCTTCTGTTGTTTGATTACAGTTAATACTTATGGAGAGGGTATGAAGAGTCCTCGACTATTGCCAGGACTCTGTTCCTGCAGAGGCTCTCATAGAGATCGTGTACTGACCAATTTGTCATGATGTGTATGACGTGACAGACCCAGACGCTGGAACCCGTAAGCAAACTCAAATCAGGAAGTAGTTTAACAGATTTATTTTCTCTTCCAGGATGTGGTGTAGAAAAAGTTCTTTGCTTGGTTTGTAGCTTCTTGTAATTTTGCCGAAGGTTCTGATGTCGGCGTAGATTCAGGATGTTGGCGATGATGTTCGTGACAGGCTTGGTCCTTGACAGGAGTCTTGACAGGAGTCTTTGCTGGCCGTGGGATCCGCCTCTTCCTGAGGGACCAGCATGGACCAAGATTCAACGAGATATGTCAGCTGCTTAAACATCCACCATTGGACCGTCAGACGGCTCTGCTGTAGACATTTTCAGAACCGTGGTTAAATGAGCAACTGTCCTTTTGATTTGAATTCTGCTTAATGGGGGAGCTGAAACCTAAAGCATGGGGTATGGAGGTCTGAAGAGAGGAGTAGGGGGCCTTGACGTCAAGGTCTTCCAACCAAGCTCTGAACCACATGTGCTCCCTGATCTGGTTTGTCAGGCCCAGGTCCAGAGGGCTCTTCTTTAAACTTTGCTTGGGATCCTCAGCCCTATAGATGGCTCCTTGATGGAAGAGTTGTGGAATTCAAGAAAAGATTATTGACTCGCAAATATGTGTCCAGATTGGAGTGATTTTGCAAAAAGCAAAAAAAAAAATTAACTGTAATTTAATTTCAGTCTTTGGTGATCCATGCATGATATTTGTAACTGATAAGAAAATCAAAAATGTTTTTTTTTTCATATGATGCTTTAATGAACAAATAATTTTTTTATTTGACTTCTATATAACCCTGTTTTTACTGATAAATATGTAACCCCACAATGCTGACTTATACAAATACGCTTCTACTTGAGAGCACAAACAAAAAAGTGACTTTTTTTTTCCCTGGAAAAAACAGAAGGTTTATCATCGATGTCTTCCTCTGAAGTTCTCAGGGAGCTGAAAAAGCCGAATACCAGAATTAAACCCCCTGGAACCTGGTAAACCTCATCTTTAAGCCCTTTATCTACAGCTGGCGTTAACCACAAGCCAGAATTTTAGCTTAAGGGTCTTCCTCCAGCCAGCCGCCGCGCCTCCTCCTGGAAGAAACCATTACTCACATTCTGTTATATTAAACCATCTAAACTTACCTCGCTCTCCGAGTCTCCTTCCGGGTTCCAGCATTTGGGTCACTCTGAACTTACGTAATATCATGACAGAACGAACTGGCCATACGCCTGACCCAGCTGACCCGGAGGGACTCCGCCACGCCATCTCCTTACAAGGTAAACTTCTAAGTCATCAAGCTGACGCCCTGTCCCAGATGTCTTCAGCCCAGCAGGATTTATTCCGCCGCCTCGAAATCATCACACAGACTCTCATAGAACTAACTAGAATGTCAATCTGCTAATCCTGCAGCCGCTGCCCAAGTCCCCACTCCCCGGAAAATGTCCGTCTACAACCGGAACCTTTTTACCGCAATGTTGAAACTTGTGGAGGGTTCCTGCTTCAGTGTAAACTCATTTTCCAGCAGGCCCCCAGGTACTACCAAGCCGATCACAGCAGAATTTCCTTATTTGTAAACCCTCTCCGCAGCAAGGCTCTACAATGGGCTCAAGCCTTTCTGGCATCCCATCCCATCACTCACGTTCCCTTCGACTGCTTCATAGGGGAATTACGGCTTGTGTTCGACCAACCCAGAAAGCAGGAAGAAGCCATCCGGCGGTTACTGAGTCTCAAACAAGGTAACCGCCCGGTAAGCGACCATCTCATTGACTTTTGTATTTTTAGCGGTCGAAGCAGGTTGGCTTGATCCAGCTCTTAAAGGAATTTTCTATCAATCGTTGAATGAACGGATTAAGGACCACTTGTGTTCTCAGCCAGAAGCCGACAACTTTGAAGACCTTGTCTCCGCCGCCCTGAGATCCGACGTCCGGCTGCGAGAACGCCTCACGGAGCAGAAGCGTAAGCCACCGCCACCCCAGGCTAATCCTGCTCCCCCCGTATATGTTGTCCAACCATTTACCTGTGAAACACCAGCCAACAGTCCTGATGAAGCCATGCAAATCGGTCATTCTAAGCTAACTACCGAAGAAAGACAAAAACGTTGCGACGAGGGGTTATGTTTCTATTGTGGCCAGGCTGGACATTTGGTCTCACAATGCAGCGCTCGTTTAAACTCCCGACAGGCCACCGGGGGAAAATTTGGATCTCGTCAAAAGTTCCCAGTTCTTGTTTGTTTCTGTCAAGATCAGTCATAAAAACCTCAAAAACTCAAGGCTCTCTTAGATTCCGGGGCTGAACACAGCCTAATTGATCAACGTCTCGTTCAGGATCTCTCGCTTCCAGTCGAAAATCTCGCCAACCCCGTTAGCGCTGCCAGTTTAGGGGGCAAGCAACTCACTTGTATCACTAAACGCACCAGCCCCGTTCTCATTCTTACCTCCTGCAATCACCGTGAATACCATCACTTCTTCGTCACGCACTTTCATCAAACGCCTATAATCTTGGGGTTTTCGTGGCTCCAGACTCACAACCCCCCTATTGACCGGGGCTCATCTCGCATAGCTAACTGGAGCACCCGTCTGCATTCCGCCATGCCTATCACTAATGTACCCGACTCTGACTAGGGTAAAGAAATCGACCTTTCTAATGTTCCGGCCTGTTACCACGATCCATGTAATGTTTTCTTTAAATCCAAAGCCAGCGCTCTGCCGCCCCACAGACCTCATGATTGTTCCATCGAACTACTAAACGGGGCTCCCCTTCCCAAAGGAAAGTTGTATAACCTCTCTGGACCCGAAAAAGTCTCTATGGAGAATTATATTCAAGAAGCCCTCACCCAGGGTCATATCCACCCATCATCCTCTCCTGTTGGCGCCAGGTTTTTCTTTGTGGAAAAGAAAGATAAGACTTTGCGGCCGTGCATAGACTTCCGCGAGCTAAACCAAATAACAGTAAAAGATAAATATTCCCTGCCCTTAATTAACTCCGTATTTGACTCTGTCCAGCAAGCTAAAATCTTTTCTAAACTCGACCTCAGAAACGCTTATCACCTTGTACGCATTCGAGAGGGGGACGAATGGAAAACGGCGTTCAACGCCCCTTTAGGTCATTATGAATACCTGGTTATGCCATTCGGGCTCACCAACGCCCCAGCGGTTTTTCAACGCCTTGTGAATGACATCCTTCGGGACTTCTGAAACAGATTCGTTTTCGTTTACTTGGACGATATTCTCATTTACTCCTCCAATCCTGCTCAGCATGATCATCACGTCCGCCTAGTCCTTGAGAGGTTGCTCGAGAACCGTTTATACGTCAAGGCCCAGAAATGTGAGTTTCACGTGTCCACCGTCCCTTTTCTCGGGTACATTATCGAAGCAGGCAACATCCGTCCCGATCCCGCCAAGATTGAGGCTGTCACTCAGTGGGAGGAACCCCAAACTCGTAAAAAACTCCAACAATTCCTGGGTTTCGCCAATTTCTATCGCAGATTTATCCATAATTACAGCAACATAGCAGCCTCCCTCACGCAACTTACATCCATCGATAAGACGTACACGTGGAATCCAGCCGCTGATGCTGCGTTCAAGAAACTCAAGTCCCTCTTTGTTTCTGCTCCCATTCTCATACAACCTGATGTCACCAAGCAGTTCATCATGGAGGTGGATGCCTCGGATTGAGGTGGATGTCCGGGCAGTTGCAATGTCAAACCTGATGAGCTGTCCCGCAAATACAATACCTCTGAAGCCACCACTGACTCTCCCATCCTCCCCACTTCCTGTTTCATAGGCAAACTCACCTGGGAGATTGAGAGCAAGGTCCAGCAGGCTCAAGGTGAGACACCAAATGGCACCTCATGCCCCCCTGGCACTGAAACTACATATTGGGTATTGGAACAACACAAAACTCTGGAAGAAAAGATAAATAATATTAGAGGGGAGGGATGGATGGATGGATGAATGGATGGATGGATGGATGGATGGATTGTATTCTTTACTTTTGAAGAAACCTGAGCTGAAGCTTTTTGTCTCTGTTCCCCTCTGGGTTTCACTCCACACCTTAATGCAACAGAGAAAAAGTTCCTTCTGTAGTCAGAATCTTCGTCCTGGAAGACTCCAAAAAAACGTGGTACATGTATAGACTCATCAAAGAGGTGGGTTTCTTTTAGGAAAATTGTATCTGCATCTGAACTTACATCCTGTTTGCTGATTAAAAAATGGATCCTCACAGCTGGATGACACATCTGTTTGTGCCTGTATAATGTTGACCCTTCAGTCAGAGGAGGGGCTGAGAGGACACCTGAACTTTGCACTGTCACTTTACTTTATAAGCGTCTGCTGGTGAGCGGGAGGTAGAACCCTAAAACATGAAGCTGGCAGTGGTGTTGGCGTGCTTTGTGGTCTTCTGTCTGGCAGAGAAGCCCCTTCCCTGCAGTAAGTCAAGCCAGAATGGACATCATAAAATGTTACTTTTGGCTTGAACCTTATTTAAAAGAATGTCTACATTATTAGCGTTTAGCTGTTTAACTTCTTCAAAATGTGGTCTCCTTCTCGTTGTTAAACCATATTTGTTTGTGATTTTCCGCAGCTAGCCCTCCTCTTTTGACCGGGGGGTTCACTGTGGTGAGTGAATGCCTTCTTCTGCATAAACCAGATCCTATAAATGACTAACCAAAGGTGAGGTCAAACTTACATTTTATTATTTTCTAGACCACACAGAATGAGAAAATCGGGACACGTGGATCAGAACTAACGTGAAAAGTCACCATTCTCAGACGCGGTCCGAAGTGGATGACATCGCCAAGCCTGATGCAACTGAGAACAGAAGAATTCTTTGTTTTCTTAGGAAACCAGTTACGGGAACTTGTGTTGTAAAAAATAAAGGGTGGAAATGTGAAGGAGATGTTACATGATTTTGTTTTCTTAGCATCTCTAAACTGTATGTTTAAAGGGCTGTGAAGGTGTGTTTAGGATACATTGCAGAGTCAGTTAAAGGATAATTATGGTGGCAGCAGTGGATGCAGTTTGTTGGCGTCACGTCAAAAAAGCTGTAGAAATGTGTTATTAGAGTTATTTCATCAGAGCAAGTCCAGGAGTCCGAAATAGACCTGAATAATGTTTTGTTCATCCAGTTAGTCGTCTTGGGAATCAGTAAGTAAAGCTTGGTGTTGGGCCATTCACTGAAGCAGCTCTAGATTCAGTTTACATTAAACTAAAAATGAATGCAGATGTGAAGACATTCATATTAACCCTAGTGTGAATCTTTGTTGTGTGTCGTCCTCCAGGAGATTTTTTAAGTGTTGTGACTGGATTGGGGTGCATTCCTGTGAGTTTAACCTACAAAACAAAGCAGTATGTTTCGGTGATAATAAAGTAAGTTTTAACGATAACCTCTGAGAAAGACAGGTGTATCATGTGTGCATGCATCCCATAATGGTTTTGTTTTTGTCTTTTTTGTTGTTATTACAATAATGTCATTGGTCTTACCGATCCCAATCAATTTTACTCAAAGAGCCATTTGGGACCACACCTAAAGAAAAGAAAGCACCCGGAGCCATAACCCGTTTTGACATCATTATATATATTATGCATGTATATATTATATCAAGGGTGCTCATTACGTCGATCTTCAAGGACATAAGTGTAGATCGCGGGCCAGAAAAGATAAAAAGGTACTTCTTAAAAATCCACCAGCCAATCAAAATCCTCACTGAGAAGTACAGGACTTGATTGACATGTAGATCGGCCAATCGGAGATCCTCTGAAACATACATCACTGCAAATGCACATTATGTTCTTTAAAGGATGATACCGCGGTCGCGTTGGGAGGAGCCACCAGCTGACGTTATGGTCTGATCGCTGCATGGAGGGATGTGTTTATCAATGCATGGTAGACACGGAGAATGTGGAGATCAGGTTTATTATTTTAAAGAGTTCTACTTGGTAATCATGTTTCCATGTTTGAGTTCATAAAATCATCCCAGAGAAAGTCTCTGCTTCAACTCCTGCAGTGAAAGCTGCGTCTCAATCTGACGCCCGTGTTTGCATCTCTCTGACAGAGTTTGAAGCCAAAGCCCCTCCTCCGCCTCTTTACCTGCTTTTCCTCTCTACCTGTTCACCTGTTCATATCCTCTGCAGCTGAGAGTTGGTTTCCCCCGCGCTCCTCAGTGTATTATACACAGAGAGCGCAAAATACGGTAGTCGGGGCGCTCCAGCGCAGCACAAGGATGAAAGAGCCGGACGCAGGTTATAGCGGGGATAGAGCGGGTTAAGCAAATGAATGGAAGAAGGCGGCCCGCTGAAGAAATATTCAATATTGTACACATTTTATTATTAGTCGGAACTATCTTTTATTTAGAAAAATCTTTTATTTTGCTAAATCAGTCCAGTGTGAAAAAAACATGAACAAAAGTTATGTTGGCCGGTTTTTGGCTGGGTCTGGCGGTTTTCAGATGACTTTTGGGCTGGAAAACTGTGACTCTATCTGGCAACACTTGCGCAAACTCTCTGTCATCAGCGAGTTGCTCTCTGCCCCTCAGCACGTCAAGTAGTCCCGGCAGAAGATCGGAGTGTTGATTGAAGCCGCCCCGCGTGTCTCCTCCTGCCATCAGCTCTGCAGGTCTCGCCCGATAAATACGAGCTCATTTAGGGAGCTGGTTTTGACGTGGTGCACGCTTCGTACGGAGCCAGCAGATGAACAAACTAAAATAAAATTTAATTATTATAAAATACTCATTATTTTCCAAAGTCACAGGGAGCCACAACAAAAGGATGAAAGAGCCACATGTGGCTCCGGAGCCATGGGTTGCCGACCCCTGGTCTAGATGACCCATCTCCCAATGTTAAAGTGCTTAGGATAGCACAAGGGTTAAGCAATGCAAAAATAACTAAAGCAACTTTTTTGGATGTAAAAAAAAATTATGAACAGTTAGAACTACCAGTACATATTTTTATTAATTTTCTTTGTAATGGCCTTCCACTCTGGTGTTTTGCCCCCCTTCCAAAGTCTTCTGACCCCTTTCATCCCCCTCATATAAAATGTTCTAGCTCCGCCCCTGATCTAAATAGTAGGTAGGCCAGTTCACCACTTGGACTTTTGGGGACGATGTTCCGATGTTGTAATATCTGGACTCTGTGGTATTATTGCATTGTCGTGCTTTTTCTGGAATTTTCAATTTCAAAAAGATAAAATACATTAAAAAAAAGGAAATCATAAACATAAACACCACAGCAAATGACAATATTCAAAGTCTGAAAAGGACTTTGAAAGGAAGATTACCAACTTATCGATTACAAGCCTCTTCTTTTCATTTCACAATTCATACTGATATTTGACACAGTCTCAGTTCATTCTCCACCTGTACTGCCTTTGATTTGTCTCTGAGACGACCTGACGAGGATCAGACACTAAATGAAAGATTGCATTGTTGCAGAACCGGACCTGCACAGCCAGACTCTACATAAAGACAAATCAGAGGAAAAGAAGAAAAGCCCAATGAATGGGGCCAAAGTCCTCCACCTTGTCCCATGTCCTCATGGCTTTTTCGTTGCTTGCTGCAATTATCACATCGTTAAACCAGATGATTAGTATTGTTTTATCATTGGCTGTCTCTTTGGTGTGAACACAGTGGTCTGGTTGGTTTTGTGTAAAATCTCTTTCAGCCAGGCAGTCATGTAAAACTCTATTCCAGTTCCGACCAGACAGTTTCAGGCCGTACAGGGATGTTTCTAGCTCACAAACCAAATCTTTCCCCTCTTCATAGCCTTCTGGCTGGTCAGTGTAGATCTCATAATCAATGGGAGTGTGTAGGTCAGCTGTTGTTACGTCCATTTGATGAAGTAACAAGTTTTTTGAGCTGCTTTTTGTAACAAAACTCTTATGCTTGTCAAGGTGAAAAAATGTCACTGTAATCTATTTCCTTTTCCTGGCTGTAGCCCTTAGCTTCAAATCTGGCTTTGTACTTGTCATTACCATCACTGTCACTTTTCGCAGAATAGACCCATTTACCCCCCACTGTTTTCGTGCCCTTTGGCAGACTAGTGAGAGTAAAGGTGTTGTTCTCTCTCAATGACTGGATTCCTTCATCCATGGCTTTAATCCGGTGTTTTGCGTTATCTGACTCTGCAGCTTCTTTGAATGGTTGTGGGATACCACATACTGCTCTGTACCAGTAAACTACGTAACTATGAACCTCAGTTGTGCCAGTTACAAAATCCTTCAGGTGACTGGGTTTTCTCCTCTCTCTTGTTGGGTATCTTTCACCGACACATGCATCACCGGCTACACCTGGCTCTTTTTGGTCGTACTCATCAAACGTGTCACTCTGGGACTTTTCGTCTTTCACCATTTGCTCCTGAACTTCCATAATATCTGTTGATGTTGTGGGTGTTACTGTCAGGAACAAGTAGATTTACTCTGCCATAATCATTTGGTCCAACTTCACCTGTCTGTGTTTGCCTCTCTGCGCTCATCTTGCTCACAAATTTGACAAGTCGATGTCTCTGGACTTTTTCAGTCCCAGGTTTCTCAGAAGGTTTTTCCAACCAAATAGGCTGGACTGTTTGTGTCATATCCAACAAAGTATTCTTGGTCACACTTTGAATCAGGTTTACCCCTGTCCGGTTTGTATGTTTAACATGCAGATCCAATTTTTGCCTTTTTGGCCTTCTTCCTGTTAGCATTTGGAAAGCAGTATTTCCTGTTCGCCTGTTAAAACATCTGTTTCGCACTACTGCTGCTGTTTGAACAGCATAGTTCCACAGGCCTTTGGGTAACTCACTTTTGATTACACCTACCCATCTCAAAAAGAGTACGCCAGCCTCTCTTGGCAGTGCCGTTCTGAATACGTTTATATGGTGCTGATGTCTCACACTTAATACCATTTTTCCTCAACAAAGTTTGAAAGTCTCTGCATGGAAACTCCGTTCCCGTTATCAGTTTGGATGCATTTTACTTTCCTAAAAGGAGCAATATTGGCTAAAAATGTCTCAGTTGCGTGCAGTGCATCTGGGTCATTATCACCATAAAGTGCCTTTGGTGTCCCCGTGACTATTACTCTTTCATAAACTAAATGGAGCAGAATAACTAAACTCTGACTTCTTATCATAAGTGACCCAAGACTTGCACACAAATCATTGAAATAATTTGGTTCTTAAATTGTGATTTCTTTAGTTTATGCAATTTTTTTTCTTTGGATGTATGCGATTTTGGTATGTCCCACACGCTGTTCTGCTAACTTCAGGGTGTGTAATAAATGGTTAAATTATGCCAAATTAAAAAAAGATTAGTACACATTTCATGTCACAGCACAGTACTTGATAAAACAAGTAATTTTGATAAGGCAAATTTTATTTTCATAATGCTATTGAAGATTTTGCGCACGTCCCTGACATTGCTGTCCACCCTGTCATTTTGGGATAACTGTCTCTCTAAAAAAACTGCAAATGTTTAGAGTGACATCACAACCAGCATTTTGTCTTTCTTCACTGGAGACTGAAACAGTGGCTAGTTGCAGAGTAAATATTTACACTTTTGTTTAGTAATTTTAATCATATTAGGTGTGTAGTTAGATGTTGTCAAGCTTAACATGTCCACCCTGTCATGGTGAAATATCATTTAATATAAAAGCCTTTCCTAAATTTAAAATATATACGTTAAACAGTACACAGTCTACTTGCTAACTGAATCATGTTGCTAAGTGAAGATCCACAATGTGCTCAATAAATGCTAACATTAACCAAAAACGTCCACCCCGTCATTGTCCACCCTGTCAGCAAACCTTCTTTGACAGGGTGGACATGGTTCATGACAGGAAAGACATTTTGATAGTTTATGGGAACAAACTAATAATGTTACATATTACAACAGCTCCTACTGACATTTATTACTTAAATTTCCCCTTGTGGAATTAACAAAGCACAATTGAATTGAATTGAATAACAATAAACAAGGTTTATAACAGTAAAGGTTGCTAGATAGACAGACAGACAGACAGACAGACAGACAGACAGACAGACAGACAGACAGACAGACAGACAGACAGACAGATAGACAGACAGACAGACAGACAGACAGACAGACAGACAGACAGACAGACAGATAGACAGACAGATAGACAGATAGATGGAGTACTTTATTAATCCCGAGGGAACTTGCATATCCATCCGATGCTACTCAAATACACAAACATTCAATAGAAATTTAAAGTAGTTGAGTAATAAATGGTCATAAAATCATAAAATGATCGCACTCACTAAAAACAAAATAAAAGTAAGTAAAAGCATAAAAGTGGTAAAAAGTAGATGCCCGTTTAGTGACTCCTCCTCATGCCCCTTCCCCTCCCTGTGGCATTGAACAGTCTAATTGCACTCGGTGCAAAGGACTTTCTTTGTCTTTCTGTGGAGCATGGCAGAGAGCGAAGGCGGTCGCTGAATGCGCTCCTCTGGTCACTAAAGAGTCCATGTAAGGGATGACCAGTGTTCTTCATGATGCTGTCCAGTTTGGACAGCATCCTCCGCTCTGCCACCACCTCCACTGTCTCCAGGGTCCGCCCCACCACACAGCCTGCCCTCCTGATCAGACGATTGAGTTTTTTTATGTCCTTTTTGTTCGCGCACCCCCCCCAACACACCACCGCATAGGACAGGGTACTTAAAACAATAGATTGATAAAACATCAAAAGGAGATCTGAGCATACATTAAAAGAGGCGAGTCTTTTTACAAAGTACAACCTGCTCTGCCCCGTCCTATATATGGAGTCCGTGTTTACCGACCAGTTCAGCTTCTTGTCCAAGAGGACTCCAAGGTATTTGTAGTTATCCACCATCTCCACCTCTGCTCCACCAATGAGGATGGGCTGGACTTCAGCAGGTGTTCGTCGGAAGTCCAGCACCATCTCCCTTGTCTTGGTGGTGTTCAGGTGGAGGCAGTTTCGTTGGCTCCAGTGCACAAAGTCCTCCACCAGCTGTCAGCTAACCGATACATTGAAGAAATTGCATATGAGATTTTTCTCTCAGCATATTGGCCACATTTCAGACCCCTCCTTTTGCCGTCTCAGACCCTTTTGGGTAGTATCACAGTGAAAAGGGAGACAACAACTACAGAGTATGAGTTCGCCACAGAATTCCAGGAGAGGCTACTCCATTTTAGGCGCCATGTTTTCAACATTAAATGGCAGTGTGAGGCCTACAGGAAGCTCAGGAGCAGCTTGAAGCACAATAGCTCCCTCTTGCATATAGATTTTAGAGAAAATTACTCGTGCAAGTACAGTGAAGAAATACAATCTGTGCATTTTGGAGGCTCACATAAGCAGGCCAGTCTGCACACTGGAGTGCTCTACATCCCTGGTGAACAAGCACCACATACCTTCTCCAGAATACATGACCCTGTCGCCATCTGGGCCCACCTTGATTCAGTTCTGAAGATACTGAGAGAACGTCACCCACTAGCTAGCATTACTTCATTTTTACAGCGAAAAGCCTGCAACACAGCATCGACAAAAGGGAAATTTCTTCTACCTCTCAACAGAACCCTACAAGTATGGGTTCAAACAAATAACATGGAATTTATTTGAGGCTAGTCATGGCAAGGGTGCACCAGATGGTGTAGATCACATGTGTCAAACTCAAGGCCCGGGGGCCAAATGTGGCCCGCCATGTCATTTTAGTGGCCCTCAAGAGCATAAAAGTTTTTAATTTCTTATAATAAAAAATTACATTGGGTGTGTATTTATTCATATCTAGGGGGAATAGGACTTGAAATATCGGATTGGGTAACTAAACATTAGGACTTAAACTCTGTCCATATAACCTAACCTGAGAGAATCAAATGTAAAAGGATTTATGCTGGAGTAACAAGCAAACATGTTTCTGTTCTATGCAACTGTGACTGTCACTTTAAAAAGTTATAGTAAATAAATAATGAGTTATTAAGGAGTAGTTACATTTATTTTTCATTACATTTAGTTACATGTATAAGTTATATTTGGCCCTTTGAGAACAGCCACTATGCTGATGTGGCCCTCAGTGAAAATGAGTTTGACACCCCCTGGTGTAGATGGAGCCCTCAAGAGGTCAGCAGACCGGATTGTTGCCCATGGAGGAGACATTCCTGATGCCCAGAGCTTGTATGAAAAGCTGAAAAGCCTGGAGACATCTGTTGAGCTGTTCTATGTCCCAGAGAGTGATATTGAATCCAAGACTGAGGTACCTGCAATAGCTGCCATAAAAGACTGCTTGGAGATGTGTCTCAGTGATATTGTTTTTGTTGTTTTTTCAAACCAATCATTCTCCTCTTAAAACAACATTTTTCTTGTAATTTTACAGTTGAATGTTTGACTTTCACTGTGCACATTGATGTTCAGAAGTTATCTCAATAATGCCACACGAATGGCTAATTTCTGGTGTTTTTCGACATAAAGGAAGAGTGGATCAAAACCAGTCTGTTCACCTGATAATTTCACCCTACATGGGAAAGGGAATTCTGGTAGTGATTTTCTTTCATTAATTGCATAATGAGGTAATTTAACGACCTTTTAAAAATGTGTCCACCCTGTCATGCCTAGGGTCCACCCTGCCGTGCTACTGTCCACCCTGTCATTTTCCTATTCAAAGAAAATAAACAATGTATTTCTACAAGTTAGCAAAACTATCTGTGTGATTCCTTTATTAATACATATGGGCCAAGTGGTTTTGGTTGAAATTTTCACCAAATATCTTTGTTCTTAGATTTTATTTAGAAAAGAAAGTGCAATTCTTGCTGATTTTGTACACTGTAAACCCGAACAAGTTACCAGAACTTAAAAAAATTAAGGCAATCATTTGCCACAATTTTTTTGAGTTGATTAACTAAAAAGTCTGAGTTTTCCATAACATAAAAGATTTAATTGTGTGCTACTTGTATTTCTTCATAACAGTTAAATTAAAAGTGTCAATTTGTGCAAGTCAAATATTGGCATTAAATATAACCTACATTTACACATTAAGACAACTTAATTGTCATCAGTTACAATGACTCGCAGTTTTGAGTTTTAAAGCCACAGGAATAAGTTTGCATAACTTAAAAAAATAGGGAAAAACAACAATTTTATCTTAACAGAACTCGATATTGATTAGTTACCTTCTTGTACAGGGATAATCAATTTGTTTGAGTCAGTAAACTCAAAACCATGCTTTTCAAAACTTATTTTCTTTAGGCAAATGATTGCCTAAAAAAATAGAGTAATGGTAACTTAAAACACTCTAAAAAGAAAAAAAGTTGATCCAACTTAATTGAATTACTTCAGTTGGTAACACCTAATTGAATTGAGTTCATGCAACTCAGTTTTTTATGGCAATTTAACTCAAATTGATAAGTTGGTCTAATTGAAAAAACATGTTATAAATTTTGCTTCAACAATTTACATTGGCACATTATTCTAAAGTTTCAACTACTGGACCTTGAACTATTCACATCAAAGACATGAATGACCCAGCAATGTCTCATAGTTCAAGACAGGAGCTCAGGTGTTGCGAACTCTGCCTTTAATAATGGGACATACCATGTTTTTTGCTCTACGGGGTTGGTCATCATCGTCTACCAAACTCTAACTTATGGTTCAGAAAGAAATAAAAATAACAGTTTCATTTACTAGTTCAAACAGAGTAAAACAGCTACACAACAAAAACCATGGACAAAAACGCACACTTAAACCCCAATCTGCCCAGTTTGGCAAAGAGAATGGTATCCCATAATTCCTTGCGCTGCCTTACGTTATGATATCATGGTGCATTTACACAAAAGTTACACCAACTTAATTCAATTAAGTTGATTGAAAGTGAAATAACTACATCAGACAACTATGTGTCATTTTTAAGTTGAATGAACCCAAAACAATGATTTATTTTCACCAAACCAAATAATTAAGATAGAACAATGGAAAAAAGTTAATCTTTCCAACTACAGCCCAAAACCTCTTTTTAGATTGTACAGCAAAATGTTGTGAACACCTGCCTAACAATATTAATGACTCACTCCTTTCTGTGCAATGCCTAAATAAAACTAATGAAAGTACTTTTCATACGTAAGTTTAACTCTTACAAGAATTATTTTATTAAACAATATCTTTTGTTGTACAAAGGAGCCTTCGCGTCTGCCTACTTCTTCCATTTATTTGAACATGTAAACAGCCAAACAGCATGGATCTCACTTCTGCTTCCAGCCCTCTCACTCATGGTTTTCACACCAAGATTTCCCACTTCCCATGAGTCTTAGGGGCTGAAGGCGGGGCTGGAGGTTGCTACAATATTTAGAAAAATAAAAATAAAAATTTGAGAGCATGCGGGGCAAGGAATTGTTTAATCCACCTGAAACAAGAGAGATAAGAAATCCATGATGCAATACTTAAATCTACATATTACACTTTAATTATGTTTTAAGTTTAATTTACTTAATTTAAACATATTTTATTTTAAATTAAAAATTATTAGTTACATATACTCAAAACAGGGGATGTGTTGAACAAACTTTATATGATTGAGTTAGAAGAGCTTTTTTGACAACTTTGAGTATTAGCTACTCATTATATTTAATTACTTTGAACGTTCGGGTTTACAGTTTGCAATACTTAAATCTATATATTACACTTGAATTATGTTTTTAGGTTTAATTTACTTAATTTAAACATATTTTATTTTAAATTAAAAACTATTAGTTACATATACTCAAAACAGGGGATGTGTTGAACAAACTTCATATGATTGAGTTAGAAGAGTTTTTTTTTAATTTTGAGTATTAGCTACTCATTATATTTAATTACTCTGAACGTTTGGGTTTACAGTGTATGGGAACAACATTGTTTGCCCTAATTTAATTACTATCTAAATACTCTTCTTATTAGCTAATACACAGTTTTGACAAAGGGACTAAGTAGCTTTCTGAAAATATCAATTTTATATCCATGATCTAATTACAATGTATTTAATCTACTCTGAAATCGTCCATGACAGGGTTGACATTTTTTACTGTTTGTGTGTGCATTGTCTGCTTGCAGTTAATTTATAAAAAGTGTGGGAGCTTGACCAACATGCATTTCTGACAGCACCGCATCCACCTAACACAATAAATGCGAAGTTAAATGGAAAATCCCATATTTTTTGGTGGGATATTGGGAAGTCTCAAAGGCACCTTATGGTGATATTGACCCATCTATTTTTGCTGTAACTCTTGTGCTATCCTAGGCACTTCAACATTGGGAGTTGGGTCATCTAGACCCACTAGACAGAGCTCTGAACCTTTTTTCTTCAATGATTTGTGATCTTCACTGGTGTCCATGGATTACATGAAATCTTTCCACCTTTATCCACCTTTGTCATGGTAGGGAGAACATGTCAATGGAAGGGTGGGGTCATAGGATAGTACAAGGGTTAAAAAAGATGCAAATGCTGTGCTGGAGTAGTCATCAGTGAATGACTGCGCATATTTGTACCCATCAATAGACTCATTTGCTATTGGTCCTGCTAAGTCTGTGTGTACCATCTGCAGGGGGGCTGTTGCTCTCTCATCAGGATTCCTATTTCGTGTTTGTGTAAATTTCCCCTGAATACACACCTCACATTCGTGGTCAAGCTTATCTGTTCTGCCCTTAATAGTCATCCCATCTACCATATTTTGCAACCTTAGTATATCCTCATAGTTGCAGTGGCCTAATATCTTGTGCCATGTCTGCATATTGCGACAGGTGTTACATCTATAATTATTTTCAACTTCAGTTTGCAAATAGTACAACTTGCCATGTATATGAATGTTATAATTGGTACCGTCTTTGTGGGTTAACACATGCTTAACACAATGTTGCTCCTGAGCAACTCCCTTACACATAGTTCCATCTGCTAGTTCCACAACATGCGTGTCCGGTTTGAAGTTCTCGTCAAAGCTCTTGAATTTGGCAACATCCTTAACCCTTTTGCTATCCTAGGCACTTTAACATTGGGAGTTGGGTCATCTAGACCCACTAGACAGTGTTCTGAACCTTTTTTCTTCAATGATTTGTGATCTTCACTGGTGTCCATGGATTACATGAAATCTTCTCAACCTTTATCCACCTTTGTCACGGTAGGGAGAACAGGTTAATGTAAGGATCGGGTCATCTGGACCCCATGGGATAGCACAAGGGTAATGATGTGTGAGGTGGCTCCAGTGTCGACCATTAGGCCCTTTTCCTTTTTTTTTTTTTTTTTTTTTTTTTTTTAACTTGTCCTGTCCAACAGCTAGGCAAACAGATGAGAGCTGAGGGCCTCTTGTGTTGGACATATTTTATTTTAACAAGAGGGGTTATTAATCTTCAGACAAACCAAAGGTATGTCTGAATAAACCCCTTTTGTAATTGAGGCCAAACTTTATTAATTTCAATCATGTTTGAAAATCTTTGGTGTTGGACCGGACGGAAAAGGAAAGAAGGGAAGAAGAGAGAGGGACGTTAGAGAGAGGGGGGGGTAGGAGGGTGATAATAGGAGGGGAAGGGGGGTAAGACCATGAAGCAGCATAGAGCAGACAGGTTTACTGGTTGTTTATCGTTACGGTACGGTTCAAATGTAGTACAAAAAGGGCGGGGCCTGTTCACACACACTCAAATATTATCAACACACCTGCTAGCCGCAAAAATGTCCACATGTCAACATGCACACAAAACAGATAGTGTTCACGAACGCATACCTATGCCTTTAAACCAACTAGTGTGAAATCTTTCATTCATTCAATCATGCAAACTATTAGTGCAAAGGTGAGCTAACACCTGTGCTCAGGTGAGTGTTTATGTTCTTCTAAAATGGATGGTGGAATGTGAAAAGAAGGAGGAGGAGCGCCCAGCCACCCCCACATCCATACCCCCGCCGCAGCAGCAGCGGCAGCCGGAATTCCCCCAACGCCACACGGGAACAGGCAGGGAACAACCGCCCCCCGGGCGACCAAGACCGCCACCCAGGCCAGGGCCAGCAGGACCGCCGCGAGGCCCCCAGAGCCAGAGAGCAGGGAGGCGCAGAGGGAAAGAGAGCGCCGCCCCAGCCCAGCCAGGAAAGCAGCCCCCCGCCGCGCTGGAAGAGCCCAACGCAGGGCCCCACCGGAGAGGGACGCCCACAGCCCCAGACGAGCACCCCACCACCACCCAGGAGTTCCGGGCATCCCCCCGCCCCGACCCCAGGTACGAGCCAGGACCCCCCAAGGGAGACCCGCTCCGCACTCCAGGCAGCCACCCACCCGGCCCACGGTTGGTCCAGGTAGGAGCAAGGCAGGGGCCCGCCGCCCCCGCCCAGGAGGGGGGAACCCCGGGGAAAAAAGGGCGGCCCACAAGGGATGTTATAAATATGGCCCGACCAGGCTCGGCCATGTTGGAAGTTTGGCGGGGCCCAGCGCCCAGGGGCAAGGACCAGGACCCACCCCCCAGGGACACGAACACCCCCGGCTCAGGTGTAATATGAACCCCCCCACCGCGCGGAGAGAGCACCGCCGGGCCCAGGGAGCCGGCACCCAAGGGACACGGCCGCCATCGCCAAGGGGCCCGCACCCCCCACCAGGGAAGGGGTAGGGGACAGATGGACCCAGGTCCCACCTTCCTTGTAAAATGTGTGTGCGTGTATGGGTGTTTGAGAGGGTGTTTGTGTGCATGTGTGTGTGTTTATGTTTGAATGTATATATTGAAGGGGGAGGGGTGTGTGTACTAAGGGGGGGTGCAGTTAAAATTGGCGAGTAGGGCACTAAGGGGACATCTCCTGATTACTCACAGTGATGTCCCCTCACCCTCCACACCAAGGGGCCCTAAATGCCTAAGGTGCGGTTAAAATTGGCGGGTAGGGTGCCAGGAGGACATCTGCTGCTTGCTTGCAGTGATGTCCAAGCACCCCCCCTACCAAGGACCCTACATGTCTAAGGTGCAAATAAAACCGAAAGAGGGGGGGCCCACTCCATACGGCAACTATAGGAGGGGGGCCACTCCCAAGTAGCCCCCCCCCAAGGCGCATCGCAGGCTAGACCCCCCACCCCCTCACCCTAATATGAGGTTATATAAGGAAGGGGGTAAGTTGGGGACAGCTGGTAGACTGTCCCCCGGTGGTCAAACAGCCGTCCCCCAGCCCACCCCCAGCAAAGGGGCCAGGGCCACCCAGCCCAGGGCCCTTTATTAGGCCCTTTTCCTTAATGCAACGTGCTGGTTGCTGCTGGCCTTTGACGTTTGCATTAGTACGCATGGTCAAGCTCCAACGTAAATATCTAACCTTTAACCCCATACTCTTCGGCCCGATCCTTGAAGTCTTCCAACCAAAATCTTTTAAGCATTCTTAAAACCTGCTTTGAGAGTGGAGGAGGTCTCTCATTTCAAGCCGTTGCTCCTCGTCTTTGGAACTCCCTCCCATTGTCGTGTCAAATTGACTCCGTTGACTGTTTTAAATCTCAGGTCAAGACGTTTTTGTTCAGGAGAGCTTTTAGTTGATTTTATTCCTTGTTTAACTACGTTTTACTGTGTTTTGTTTTATACTTATTATATATTATTACTTCTTTGAGTTTTGATATGATTGATGCATGAAAATGCTCTCTGCTACTGTTACTGGACTTGACCGCAGCCTTTGACACTGTTGACCATTACGTCCTCTTGGATAGGCTAAAAAATTGGGTTGGGGTATCCGGTTCCGCTTTTAACTGGTTCTCCTCTTATTTGACTGGTAGATCTTTTTCTGTCCTCTTATGCATCCTGTCAGGGGCGTCGTAGACATGACAGACCCAGATGCTGAAACCCAGAAAGAACTTCCGACCCAGAATAGTTTATAAGAGTTTTATTTCCTGGGGAAATTCACAAAGTTCCTAGAAATGCGATGGATCGTGGATCCTGAGGAGCGCGACGTGGAAGCCCAGGACGGCGCAACCAACTTGAGGAGAAGCGGAACGCCGAGGACGGCGGGGCGACGAGGCACGAGGCGTGGGCGCCGAGGACGGCGGGACCAGCTCGAGGAGAGACGTGGGCGCCGAGGACGGTGGGACCAGCTTGAGGTGAGGCGTGGACGCCGAGGACGGCTGGACCAGCTTGAAGAGTGGAGATAAGCTCTGGACAAGGAACCAGCGTGACCAGTGGAAGATGAACCTGAAGGAGAGCAAAAAGCGAGTTGAGCAAGGTAACTTGACTAGGTTAGCAGATACTAAAAGGCCAGACTTAAGCACCAGAGTGAGTAAAACGAACTGGTGTTGAATTCTGGTGAGCAGCTCCCTTATGAAAGTCTGGCAGAAGATGAGGTGATGAAGGACAGCTGGTGCCAATCAGCAGAGCAGAGCTGTGAGGGGGGGAGGTGAGCAGACAGAGGCACCGTGACACATCCCTCACTTCTGGTGTGCCACAAGGCTCAGTTTTGGGACCTTTTTTGTTTATTTCATATCTGCTGCCCCTGCAGCATAATTCAAGTTCTTTTAATGATATTTCTTATCAATTTTATGCTGATGATATTATGCTTTATGTCTGTTTTAAACGCCAGGATGTTTTTAAAATACAGATTTTACGCAGGTGTCTGAATTCAGTCAAGAGTTGGATGAATCATAATTTTCTCCAACTTAATGAAGCCAAAACTGAGGTTCTAGTCTGTGCTCCCGACAGTTGCCTCCCCCAGATAGTCCAGTGGTTCGGTCCACTTGCTTCCCTTATCAAGCCGTCTGTCAAAAACCGTGGGGTGACTCTTGACCCGGTTCTATCCTTTGTCTCTCATGTCGGGTCATGTTCTTGTTTTTATCATCTCGAAAATTTTGCAAAACTGAGTCCAATTGTGTCACGTTCTGAGTTGGAGATGCTCATCCACGCTTTTCTATCATCTCGTTTTTATTACTGCAACTCCATCTTCACATGTTTAAGCAAAAAATCTTTAGAACGGCTCCATGTTGTCCAGAACGCTGCTGCAAGGCTTTCAACCAATTCTTCCAAGTTCTCACTCGTCACCCCGTTGTTAATCCTGCTGCATTGGCCCCCCATCCGCTACCGAGTGCATTTTAAAATCCTGGTTATGACACACACAGCTCTTAATACCCAAGCGCCAGTCTACATAAAAGACTTTTTTCAGCCGTACACTCCCAGCAGGTCCCTGAGATCATATGACCAGGGTCTGCTGGTCGTTAAGAGAACTCGTTTAAAGCTGTTTCCTGTTGGACTATTGCAGCATCAATGCCATGAACTCAAAGCAAATACGTTTATTAGAACTGGCCACAAGATCTGTAGGTCCATACCACAACACATTTTCTTCTTCATGCTAAAAAAACAAACCCAAAAAACCTTTGCTTCCTGGTGGCAGGGATCAAATGCTGCTTTATTAAAGATACGTGAAAAAATTCACAACTTGAGTTCATAAATAAAAGGTCTCTCAACAAGTAGTGCATCTTTTCTCCTCTTGTAAAAAGACTGAGGTTCAGCTGTGCTTTTTCTTGACCTCAGATAAACAGCGTGAATACCAAGAACATGCATGAGTCTGATTATCAGTCAGATCTAAGCACAGAAAGCCCCCAGCAGGCTCACCAGGACACGCCAGATTTTGCCGCATTACTAAAAATGTCTTTGATCATTTCAGTGGAAAAGCTGGCCTGCTTGTATTTAAGGACTGGAGCTTGGGTGGGACTTCCCACTTCTGTGGAGGAAAGCGAGATTTTCTTCAGACATCATGAGGTCCGTCGTGCTGCTGCTCTCTTTCTGGATGGGCTGCCTGGCTCAGAAGCCACAACCATGCTGTAGGTACACAATTCTCCACACACCTTACTGTCGGGTGAGGTTTCTCAATTTCTCTTATTTCAACAGCTTCCCCACCTCTCCTATCAGGAGGCGTATCTATCGTAAGTATGGGGCGCTTCATACTCCTGTCATGTGTTGACAGGAGTATGAAGTAAAGCAGTTTTTTTCCTTCTGCAGTCCACACAAGCTCAGGAGCTGGCTGCTTTTGCAAAGTACAGTTATGATGGGCTGGGAAAGCGCATCCGCCTCACCGAGATAGGATCCTACGTGAACACCACCTTCCAGCTGGATGTGCTCCTACTTTTCAAACAGGTGACAGCTATGAATGTTGAAAAAGGTGCCTTTAAGCGCATGGCAGCTTTAAACTCAGTCAGTGCAAACACTAAAATGTTTAGGAGGAAATCAACGCAAAAGTTTAGATTAACCCTTGTGCCATCTCGTGGGGTCCAGATGACCCCCCCCTTCCATTGACGTTTTCTCTTACCATGACAAAGGTGGATAAAGGTGGAAAGATTTCATGTAATCCATGGACACCAGTGAAGATCACAAATCATTGAAGAAAAAAGGTTCAGGTATCGGCTTGTTTAGCGCACTGTCTTGTTGGGTCCAGATGACCCTTCTCCCAACATTAACGTGCCTCCGGGGCACGTTAATGTTGGGAGAAGGGTCATCTGGACCCAACAAGTTGCACAAGGGGTTAAAATGTGCATAAAATGAGGTCACATTTGATTTCCTTTGGAAGCCGGTTTCATTCAGAGATCAGATAAGTAAGCAAACAAACCCAACCTGCTGGATAAAACATCCCCCTGTCCTGTAGGGTTTCATGTACAAGATCAACAACAAGGATCGCACATGCTTCAAAAAGCACCTGATGGAAGACTTCCACCCATTGGCCATTCCGAACGATGCTTCCTTGGTGGGTCAGGCCGTGCTGGGGAGCACCTCTGTTCAAGGAGAAGGACTCCTGGTGAACACGTGGACCGGGCAGATGCAGCTGAGGAAGAGAAACGGTAGAGTGGGAAGAGGGTCTGATGCTACGTTCACACCGGGCGCATTACATACGTTCAAGAACACGCATGGTGTTTTCAGCGCATGGTGTTCGTTTCGTTCATGTGGTGTTGGAATGATCGGAGAAATGATTGTCCAACTGGGAATACGCACATGAACATTAAAAAAAAAAATCTTCCAACTCCACATAATTGCTGAATCTCTTTCTGCACCAGTACAAAGGTCAATTATTTTTTTGCACCGATTACCAATTCCCTGTAATTACCATTACAGGGAAAATAAAACATTGTTAAGGACTATCAGTATCATTTATTCCAGTTTGACTTTCCATATGGCCCCCAGGCCTTAGTGTGCCCACCCCTGGTGTATATTTACAGTTGGAAGAGGCTTTGTGCAAAACATTGAAGCGGTGCAAATCTCGGGGTTTTTTTTCTTTCCCAGCTCTGTTCTCTATTTTAAAAGACTTGGTGTCGTAGAATTCTGGCCCAATTATCCATTTCTCCCTCATGATCAATATTCAGACAGCAAAGGTGATATCCATATGTCCCTCCCAAATCCAAGTCCCTGATAGGTCAAAGTTCAACCTGTTTTAACTTTCAATGCCTCGCGTTTTCTACGTAGAGCCTGAAAATTTGCATAGCGATGCATGAACCAACGTTTACCTCGACTTTTCATTAAAAGTAGTTGCTTCAACGTGCTTTTTCCGAGGGTGGTGTGACCGTAGATTGATGCTCCAGCTCATGATTTTTACTAATGTGAGTTATTTCTCCATCTGCAGCAAAGTACCTGAGCACCGTCACCGAGTTTGGCTGCTTTCCAGTCAACACTCTGGTCAGTACAGACAGTAAAGCATGGGTGCTTGTCAGGTAGGTGAACCTTTCTGGTTATTTGTTCCATTCCTTATGGTGTAAAACCAGAATAAATCAAGTTTTTCTCATAACTTTGAAAGTTTAAAACTTATTTTGCTCATTGAATGTCTGAGTCTGCACCGTGAGGCATTTACACGAGTGACAAAACACCTGGGGTCACAGTGAACAACAACCCCTCCAAAAAGATGACATCACCGCAGAAGGGGAAAAAATGAATGGCGCCAAAATCTCTTACGGGGCTTATAAATATATATTTAAAAATCCACCAACAAAAACAAAGCACACCTGTCGGGATGTTCAAAGGAAGTTTAAAAGTTATTATGGGATTGCCACGGGACCTACAGCTTTACTGCAATTTTGTGGCAAGGTGTGAAATTTGGCAATTTTCCCATTTTTACAAAATATAGGAGAAGAAAACTTTTGTTTGAGTGATCTTCGCAAACATTCTCACACACACAGCCTGGTTTAGTCTACCACAACAACCAAAGTTTCGTTGACCTTTAACCTTGGGAAGAGGTTTTGAAAATTCCAAATATATCCCCTAAGGACCTTCTACAAATTTTAAACTCCTCCTGGGGTTTTCCATCGATCGTGTTCTAACTCCTCCAGCATTACTGGGAAGCTACTTGGGGGGAAAAAACGTAGACGTTGTAGATTTTTATCGGCTTCAATGTGGCAAGTTTGCAAAACTGCCATTTCCCTGTTGCTATATTTGACCGGAATATTGTGAAAATGTAGTCCTTGAACCCCTGCCTCAAGCTGAACAAAACGATGTAACATACAATATGAAACAATTGAGAAAGTGCCCGTTTTTGAACAAAAAACCTCCGTTGCCAAGGAAATCCAACAATTTTATTTCAGCAGATTCTTCCACAAATTACATAGAGCTCTTCTTCACCCCCAGGCGACCAAAAAATAAAATGGTTGCTATGGAGATAAGATCAACAGAAAAGCTGCCATTATGAAGAAATAGTTTTTTCTAAAGAATCTCTTAGATGCAGTTATGACCAGGGTGGCAGGGGTAGATGGGGAGAGTTAGGGGCGTGTAACAGTCGCACACCCAATGAGGGCGGGGCTTGCAGCTTTGATTTTATACATATTTAATATTATGTTTTGTCAAATATATGTGAAGTTCAGTGTTTTTGTGTTTTACAGTTTCTATAACAACATCATGGGGATCCCAGATCCTCAAGTGTTCACCCCTCCAACTTTCTGCAAAGGAGTCCAGCTGGAGGAAGACGAGGAAGAGGAGAAGCACTCATTCTTATACAGCTTGTTTTGAAACATCTCGTTCATGTTTTGACCCCAGTGTTTTATAATCCCTAATAAACTGTGATTCCAATCTTGTCAGTGTGTGAGCATGGAATGTATCTTATCATTAGTTCACCTGTTTGGTTTTATTAGCCTGCATTAATGGCCCTCTCATATAGATAGATAGATAGATAGATAGATAGATAGATAGATAGATAGATAGATAGATAGATAGATAGATAGATAGATAGATAGATAGATAGATAGATAGATAGATAGATAGATAGATAGATAGATAGATAGATAGATAGATAGATAGATAGATAGATAGATAGATAGATAGATATACACGTGTTTGTGTGTGTGTGTGTGTTTGTGTATCCGCCAGCAGGGGGCAGACGTGAGGTGACAGCTGCTTTGTAGCTGCACTGCTGCCCTAGAAACAGACAGAGGACGTCTGTCAACATTGAGAGGAGTAACTCATATAAAATAAAGGAATAAGGAAGACTTTTCTACAGATTATAGAGCTTTTAGTGGAGAAGGATCGACACATTTTAAAAAGTAAGGCCAAACATGTTTTTCAATGTTTATTTATTTTAAAATAACATAGGAGTAAGTGGATAAAAATGTAAGTATAATCATTTATTCTATTTTTATGATAATTTTCACAGACAATATTTGATAACTAATTAAAGCACCAGAATTTGAAGTTGGAAAAATACCAGAAATAGTTACTGACGGTCAAATGTGTGCTGACCGCATCTGTAACCTTTAACTTGTTTACAGTAAATATGAATCATTTATACACAAGAAGAGTGTTCTACGTATGTCTATAACTGAAATATTCTCTGGAGGACAAATATGTTCTTGTGTGTATTTTATAAGCTGTTAGCTGCTGTTGGATGACAGCTCAAATATTTAGTTCTTTCATTGTAAATCTGACCAGCCATTGACCTCACCGCATGTCACTGCTAGCACTGTTCTTTTCTGGACTGAGAGGTCTGAGGTCTTACCAGGTATCTGTTGTAGCCACTCCTCCAGCTTGGGGGTTACTGCCCCGAGTGCTCCAATTACCACAGGCACCACTGTCACCTTCACTTTCCAGGCTTTCTCCAGTTCTTCTCTGAGTCCCTGGTATTTCTCCAGTTTCTCATGTTCCTTCTTCCTGATGTTCCCATCGCTTGGCACTGCCACATCCACCACAACGGCTTTCCTCTGTTCTTTATCCACCACTACAATGTCTGGTTGGTTCTCCATTACCATCCTATCAGTCTGGATCTGGAAGTCCCACAGGATCTTTGCCCTCTCATTCTCTACCACCTTCAGAGGTGTTTCCCATTTTGAGCTTAGGGTTTCCAGTTCATATTCTGCACATATGTTCCTGTATATTATTCCAGCCACTTGATTGTGGCGCTCCATGTATGCTTTCCCTGCCAGCATCTTACATCCTGCAGTTATGTGTTGGATTGTTTCAGGCGCCTCTTTGCACAGCCTACACCTTGGGTCTTGTCTGGTGTGGTAGATCTCTACACCTTGGGTCTTGTCTGGTGTGGTAGATCTATACCTTGGGTCTTGTCTGGGGTGGTAGATCTATACCTTGGGTCTTGTCTGGTGTGGTAGATCTACACCTTGGGTCTTGTCTGGTGTGGTAGATCTACACCTTGGGTAGATCTATACCTTGGGTCTTGTCTGGTGTGGTAGATCTACACCTTGGGTCTTGTCTGGTGTGGTAGATCTACACCTTGGGTCTTGTCTGGTGTGGTAGATCTACACCTTGGGTCTTGTCTGGTGTGGTAGATCTATACCTAGGGTCTTGTCTGGTAGATCTACACCTTGGGTCTTGTCTGGTGTGGTAGATCTACACCTTGGGTCTTGTCTGGTGTGGTAGATCTACACCTTGGGTCTTGTCTGGTGTGGTAGATCTACACCTTGGGTCTTGTCTGGTGTGGTAGATCTACACCTTGGGTCTTGTCTGGTGTGGTAGATCTACATCTTGGGTCTTGTCTGGTGTGGTAGATCTACACCTTGGGTCTTGTCTGGTGTGGTAGATCTACACCTTGGGTCTTGTCTGGTGTGGTAGATCTACACCTTGGGTCTTGTCTGGTGTGGTAGATCTGAGCCTCTATGGCTCTGGTGCTCAGGTCTTGTTCCTGAGCTGCCAGGATGAGTGCTTCAGTGCTGTCCTGTAGGCCAGCCCTCTCTAGCCATTGGTAGGACTTCTTGATATCAGCCACTTCCGTTATGGTCCGGTGGTACATCCCATGCAGGAGTTTGTCCTCCCATGAGGATCTGTCCTCCAGCACTGTATCCTCTGCTCTCCATTGCTTGAGACATTCACTGAACACACTGTCAGTTGGGGCCTTGAGCTTGATGTATTCATGCATCTTGGGTGTATATATATATATATATATATATATATATATATATATATATATATATATATATATATATATATATATATATATATATATATATATATATATATATATATATATATATATATATATATATATATATATATATTCCTTGTTGCCTGCTCCAACAAAAAAAAAAAAAAAAAAAACACACACACACAACAACACACACACAACAACACAACAACACAACACACACAACAAACACAACACACACAACACACACACACAACAACACAACAATTAATTATTACAGGAACATGTGTGCAGAATATTAACTGGAAACCCCAAGGTCAAAATGGGAAACACCTCTGAAGGTGGTAGAGAATGAGAGGGCAAAGATCCTGTGGGACTTCCAGATCCAGACTGATAGGATGGTAATGGAGAACCAACCAGACATTGTAGTGGTGGATAAAGAACAGAGGAAAGCCGTTGTGGTGGATGTGGCAGTGCCAAGCGATGGGAACATCAGGAAGAAGGAACATGAGAAACTGGAGAAATACCAGGGACTCAGAGAAGAACTGGAGAAAGCCTGGAAAGTGAAGGTGACAGTGGTGCCTGTGGTAATTGGAGCACTCGGGGCAGTAACCCCCAAGCTGGAGGAGTGGCTACAACAGATACCTGGAAAGACCTCAGACCTCTCAGTCCAGAAAAGAACAGGAACAGCTAAGATACTGCAGGACCCTCAAGCTCCCAGGCCTCTGGTAGAGGACCCCAGCTTGGAGGAGAAACCACCCGCGGAGGGTGAGAGGGGCGTGTGTGTGTGTATATATATATATATGTATATATATATAAAACAAATGAGAGTCCCAGGCACAGATGAGTGAACTTTCTATTTCATATTTTTTGCATTTGAAGTTAGGTGATCAATCAATCAATTTTGTTATGTTTGTTTAAAACAACCTTCTCAGAGAAAACAGAAAAATTTGACATTTCTATACTTGAAATTTGCTGAATATGTGGACCGATGCAATTGCAAATTAAAAGATTCTAAGATACAGGGAACTATTTTTAAAAGTTTATGAAAAATACTTTTGACAATTAAAAAATTTTGATCTCATCTCCAAAACATGGGAGACGTGTCTTAATATTACTAAAACATTTAATAAAAACACAAAAAAGGTCAATTCCTTCCTCAGTCATCTCCAAAACATTACAGGTAAACTGCAAAAAAACAAATGATAATAAAACATTTCTTCTGTTTTTCTTTTCTTTATTCCCTCCAAAATGCTGTGGCCGGACTTTTTTTGGTTGCAGAAAAATTCTCCCTTTTTTCTTTGAGCCAGGTGATTAATAAAACAGTAATGAAAATCAGAAAAATGTCGATTCATGGATTCATCCGTGTGCTCTTCAGTTCAGGTCACTCCTAAAATATTCATTTCAGCAGGAAGGGCTCGGCTGCTCACATGCTTGTCATAACAATGACATAAGTCAAAGTAACACAATCCGTCCCTCAGCGGTTTCTTCTAACCAGTCAAGTGACATTTAGGAATCCAAAGGTCAATAACAAAGTGCTGCATCTTTGGAAGAATCCATTTGAGCGAGTGGAGTGAAGGACACTGAAACAGGCCAACGCTTTTTGTGAAGGCCATGTCACACAGCCGCTACGTACATTTTACACATATTTCCACATATGAAATATCCGTCTACATGGGTGATCTACGTCATTCATACGTGTTTCTTGCGTTCGTCGATGTGCTCAGGTGTCTGTCGAGGGTTTCAGCCGGCGGGTCTTTCAGTTCAAAATCTTTAGACGCTTGAGAATTACGCAGTTTATGTGTATTTTATGTAGTTTATACACAATCATTACGTAAATCGTATGCTATTGTGTGTTGTACTTGTGAGACACATACACAAATGTGTGTCTTTCCCCGACTGTTCCACGTTTGTCTAACAGACTTCACGTATACGGCGCACAGATCACATTACAATGACGTAATTGACGCATGAATCACTAATGAATTACAGATAAACATCACAATAATCACACGGTTCATGTTCTACGCTGGTTTACATGTTCTTCTCGTGGTTTATTCCTACTTCTTCTGTGGTTTTAACCCTTGTGCTATCCTATAACCCCACCGTTACATTGACGTGTTCTCCCTACCATGACAAAGGTGGATAAAGGTAAAGAGGATTTCATGTAATCCATGGACACCAGTGAAGATCACAAATCATTGAAGAAAAAAGGTTCAGAGCTCTGGATAGTGGGTCTAGATGACCCCACTCCCAACGGTAAAGTGCCTAGGATAGCACAAGGGTTACCGTGGTTCATTCCTGATACATCTGTCAAAATTTCAGGTAAAGACCATAACTCTTCTCACTTTTTCATACTCAATTTTTAACGTAGATTCACGTATGACAAATTTTCATCAGTGCTATTTGCACAAAAATGTATGTAGCGGGTGTGGGACACGGCCTTGAGGGCGAAATTTCCCCATTACAGTCGCTCCTAAGAGCAGCTGAATGTACAATTGAAAAAAAAATGTATCACATGTTCACACAATTGCACAACAATAGATCAGAAATAGAAGTTACAGACAGTTTAAAGGACAGCAATAGCAAGGATCATCAGGGGGTTTACTGGTCAGGTTGTTCAGACATGAACCAGCTGCAAAAAAGGTGATAGAAATGTAGAACTTTACAACATTTCACCATAAGAAAACAAACAGGGGGCGTGGCTGAGTCCATCGTTCACAACAGATTGCAGTCAGCTGAGTCACAGCGCTCGTGTTTTACAGGCGACCTCTGCTCAGGAACGAAGGGAAACAGGAAGTGGATGGGTTGTTTTTTACAGAAGTGAGACTCTGAGCAGGTGCAGAGGACAGTACGGCTGTGGAAAGGGAACATGAGAGCTCTCGTCCTCTTGGTGTGCTTCTCAGCGTGCTGCCTGGCTCAGAGGCCACAACCATGCTGTAAGTTCACACATCTTTGGCTAAAGCCAGCTTTTGACCTCTAAATGGGCTAAAATGGAAATCTCTTCTTTTGTGACAGTATCTCCTCCTCTGATGACTGGTTTCCTCTCTGTGGTGAGACTAACACTGGATTGCTGTTGTTCATTGTCCTGAACTTTAAATCTTCCTGAAGCTTAGCTACAATAGTTTTTTTTTCAGAACACTCAAAATGAGAAGCTGACAGCCTATGCAAAGTACTTCTACGATGCCTTTGGGAAGCGAATCCGCCTGAAAGAAGTGGGAACTTACGCCAATCAAAGCTTCCACTTTGATGCTCTGCTGCTCTTCAGAAAGGTAACGGCTCACCTCAGGCGGCAGAGTTGGGAGCAGTTCTTTACACGATTACGTCTCCTAGGGTGTTCTGTACAAGATCAACCACAAGAACCAGACGTGCACCAAGAAGCAACTGGGTGCAGGTTTCCACCCGCTGGCGGTTCCAAGGAACGCCACCCTGTTGGGACAGGCCGTCCTGGGCGGCTCCTCCGGACCCGGACAGGGGGTCCTGGTCAACACATGGACCGGACAGGTGCACATGAAAAACAGAACAGGTGAGACAAAATAAGGAGCAAAACAAAAACAAAAAAGTGTCATGGGTTTGCATTGGCCTCACATGACTACTCCAGGGTTTCCTGTTCCTCCTGTCATGTCATGTGACCCCGCCCCCTCTGTCTCCACAGCTGAGTACATCAGCACGGTCACCGAGTTTGGCTGCATTCCCATCAGCACGCTGTATCACACCAACAAGAATGGATGGATGGTGACCAGGTGAGTGTCTTACCTGGTGAGGTGTGGAAACAGATATTCACACACCTGTGCAGGTGCTGCACAAAAGCACAAAGACTCAACGACCTTTAATCATCAAACTTTACCTCAATGTCAAATGTCAAATAATCATTTATTGGCTGTAATCTCTCCACAAAAATCCAACTCAGATGGTTGACCACTTCCTCTTCAAATTATACAAAAGTGAAGTGGAAGTTCCCTCCAATTTAATTCTACATGTCAATCATACTGAGTTCTGACACTTGGCTCCACCACACTTTACCTCACCAGTTTTACATCTTTTCCTCTTCCCATCATTGCAGCTGTTTGCCAAAATCAGGAACGTTCATGTGATTTCTCAGTCATGTGCACTGAGCGAAGCATCTCAACCGAAATAAAAACAGATGTAGGGGGAAAAAAATCCCATGATCATAAGAGTTTGACCTCTCTGGGTGGGTGGAGTGTTCCTGCCTCAGGTGGAGGAGTTTAATTAAATATCTTGGGGTCTCGTCTGTGAGTGAGGGAAGATCGGAGCGTGAGATTGACAGGTGCTCCCTTAGAGACAGGGTGAGAAGCTCGGTCACCTGGAGAGAGCTCGGAGTAGAACCGCTGCTCCTCCACATCCAGAGGAGCCAGTTGAGGTGGCTCGGGCATCTAGTCCGGATGCCTCCTGAACGCCTCCCTGGGGAGGTGTTCCCGGCACGTCCCACTTGGCGGAGACCCCGGGGAAGATAGAGACTACGTCTCTCAGCTGGTCTAGAAACAGCTCAGTTTCCCCCCAGAGGAGCTGGAGGACGTGGTCAGGGAGAGGGAAGTCTGGGCATCTCTACTTAGACTACTGCCCCCGCGATGCCGGTCCCGGATGAGCGGAAGAATGCATGGATGGACATGGTCAGACGTATTAAGAGCCTTTGCTGGGACTCATATTGAACTCACATGATAGAAGGTTCTCCATGTGAGTTGGCTAAAAGGCACATGAAAGACTTCCAGACCATGAGAAATAAGATTCTTTGGTTTGATGAGACCAAAATGGAACTTTTTGGTTTTAATTCTAAACGGTATGTGAGGAGAAACTCATCGCCTGCCCAAAACAATCCCAACATTTAAACATGGTGGTGGCAGCATCATGGTTTGGAGGTGTTTTTCCAGCAGCAGGGACCAAACGGCTGGTTGCAAGTACAGAGATATCTTGAGGAAAACCTGTTCCAGAGTGAACGGGACCTCCGACTGACGGTTCGACCTCCAACAATGACCCAAAGCGCTAGAGTAACAAAAGAGTGGCTTCAGAACAACTCTGTGGGGGTTCTTGGCCGGCCCAGCCAGAACCCTAATCTAAACCCAATTGGGCATCTCTGGAGAGACCTCAAAATGGCTGTGCATCAGCGTTCCCCATGCAACCTGATGGAGCCGGAGAGGATCTGCCACGAAGAATAGCAGAGGATCCCCAAACTCTAGGTGTGACGGACGTGTTCCATCAACCCCAAGGAGACTCGTGGTTTCTAATATCGGGAGCTCCCACTCAGCACTGAGCAAAGGCTCTATGGTCAAGCGGTTTTCCAGTTTGGCAATTTGCAGAAATTTCTACACCTCCAATATTTTTCTGTCCTGATGCATCAACTCGGGGTTCAATACAATAAACGACCTTGGGAGAATTTCAGACAGGCATCTCAGCAGTGCGATTACCTGTTTACACCTCCCTGTGGGCGGTTTAGCCCAATTAACTCACCTGTTCCGCGACCCACTTAGGAACCAGGTGTGGCTCCCCACACCCTCTGTTTGTGGCCCCACCCTCCTCCCCAGCTTCCACCTGTAAACTCCATTAGGGGAAGTTTTATACCCAAGGTTTTCTATGGGAGATCTTTTTTTAGTGTATCTGAACGCAGCCTTATGCCAAACTAAAAGAAAATATGGAAAATGAATTGTTTTTTACTCCATGAGTTGTCTGACTGAAATGAACTTTCCTGAGTTTGGCTGCAATGATCCAGAGAGAAACATTTCAAGGGGTCTGAATAACCCACTGTGTGCACCCAACTCAGCCGGGGGAATAAAAAGATGTTGAAAAAAATGCTAATCATTTACATTCTCAGGAAAAAACAAACACTGATCAATCAGGTCGGTATTATGCAGGGTTTTGACGTTTTCTCTTACTGACTGTTCAAAAATGTAAAAAAAAAAACAAAGATCAAGATTCAAACAAGCGATTTAGCTGCTTATGGTTTGTTCCTTTGCACACGATAATGTTCACATCAGCATAACGTCACTAAATGTACATCCACTTCATACTTTAAGCTCCTGCTCTGAAGATGCTTCATTACATTTTAAAGACTGATGAATGTTTTGGAGAACTTTAGTTCTTCTAAAGTAAAAATACTTGCAATTTATCAAAACTAGTAGTAAAAAAAGTATCAATACTTTTACTCAGCCAGACGATTCAGGTCATTAGTTGAGACGATTCTTGTCTTGTGAAAACATATAAAAAAAAGAATTCAAATTTAATTTCTAAGTATTTGTTTATTCAAATGAATCAGGAGCAGACGGAAAAAAATCCTGTTTGAAAAATGTTGTATTTGTGACGCTGGGTGGGGTCACATCTCCCACTCTGACCTCTGAGCAACACAAGAGGTGAAAGGGGGCGTGGCTCCATGCCAACGGTCCCGCCCACAACTCATAGACTAAAGTGTGATGAACTCCTGCCGCTCTGCACAAACTAGGTCCAAGAAAACGATGCAGGGCTTTAGATTTTGGCTAAAAAAACTCCATCACTGCTTTGAGAATCGATCAGAAGGTGATGGGAGGGGCCTCTCCGTCCGTTCCAGATCCTCTGTGGCGGCTCCAGTTTGTGGCTCCACCCGGCCCGTCTCCTGTGGTCACACCCCTAAAACCTACAGAACAGTCCTCTCCAGGGACTTTGAGGGACTTTGTGTTTTTATCATTTTCTTGGTATATTCACTTTTATTTGGTTAAATGGTTAAACAGTGACTTTCAGGGGGGGAGAAGTCATAGCAAGGTCAAAGTCTGATCAGTAAAAACTATTTCTTTACTTGTGTTTAACAATTTTGTACTTTAAAAAGTTATGAAGCTTCTTCTAAAAAGAGCCAAACGGTTTGAACAAACCTCGACGTTAGAAACAGGAAGCAGATTTCTGAACAAACTGCTTTCTTCTTTCAGCTTCTTCAACAATGTCATAGGGTTAACAGATCCTGAAGAACTAATCCCGCCCTCTTTCTGTGAAAACGCCATCCTGGACGAGGAGGAGGAGGAGCCAGCGACATTCTACAGCTTATTTTAAAGCCTTCTTTACGGAAATATAATGCAAGCTGCTGCACAAATCATCTTTTGCTTGCTTGTTTTCTGAACCTGCACTTTGATCGAATTTAAAGACTTTAGTTCAGCTGCAAATATGTATTTATCTGGATGTAGTGTCACGAGATTATCGACGCATTAAAGGCTTGAAGGTTCCAGCTGTGCGTGTTCTTCATTTTTGCAGGCCTTCATCCAAAATCTCCGGGTTGCAGGTGCGTCCTTTGGCCACTAGATGTCAGTGTAGACCAGAAGTGGCGTTAGCGCTGATGAGAACTTGATAGCATCTCTGCTCTAACATTATTTAGATTCATGGGTATCAGCAAACAATTAAGAAAATTTGGCCATAGAAAATACAAAGTTTGAGTTTTATTTATCTGTACTACAAGTTAACACTTTGCAGGAGTGCGGGGCGTGACTTGGTAGCAGAAGTAGCACACTCCCCTGAGCTGCCCGACCTCCTGAACCCCAACATCGTGATGCAGGGCTGCTGACTCCAGCCACAACAGTCTGGCGTCTGGATCCTCGTCTGAGAACTGCAGCAGAGACCCCGAACCCTGCAGCGCCCTGAAGCACTGCTGGAGCACCAGGACCGCCTTCCCCTTCCCCTCTTTGGACCTCAACAGAGCATCGGTGGTGCCTTTGTCCACGATCAGGTCCAGACTGTTGGGACTGTAACGCCTGTCCAGCTGCGTGCAGTCCAGCTCTACGAACTGGAGCCGGGAAGAGGGGTTGCTGGGCCGGACCGCTTCTAGTCGAGTCTTTTCCTGCATCAGCTGCACAGCCACAGGTGAGATGTCCGCACAGGTGACGTGGACGGAGACGGGAGAGTGTCTGTAGATGGAGGGCCCCAATGCAGACGTGCCACAACCCATATCCAAGACCTGGACCGGAGAGTCCGGATGGGAACTGGACCGCAACAGAGGCATGAGGAAGTCCCGAACAGAGTCAAAACCGAAGAACCACTCAAAGTTTTTGAAGGAGGAAGTCGTGCTGCTGCTCTCCGTGTAGAAGCGGTCCCAAGCTGACCTCTTATCCATGTTTTCCATCAAGTCAGCTAAAAAAAACACACAAGAGATTTTAATCATTTCACAACTCGGCAAAGGGCAAACCCTCAATGTGAATTCACTTTCTCAAATAATCAAGTCCTATCTGCGTCTGTCACGTACTTCCGAAACCCTTGTGCTATCCTAGGCACTTTAACATTGGGAGTTGGGTCATCTAGACCCACTAGACAGTGCTCTGAACCTTTTTTCTTCAATGATTTGTGATCTTCACTGGTGTCCATGGATTACATGAAATCTTTCCACCTTTCTCCACCTTTGTCATGGTAAGAAGAACACGTCAATGTAAGGGGGGGGTCATCTAAGATAGCACAAGGGTTAAGGTCTGTAATTATGAAAATGCTTCAATCAGGAAGGTCTAATAAGGATTCCTTGTTTCTGAATACCTGTGAAACATGGAAGATGTGTTTGGGACAAAAAAAAAAGTATTTACATGAGTTCAGTGTTGCATTTTCAAAATAAGAACAACTAGGGTGCATGAACATTATCTTTGTGAAAAAAGGTTTTGTGCAATAATTTAAATCCCATCCACATGTTGGGTCAGGCAACAAGTCTACAACATTCAAAGTGTGGGAAAAATAAATCTAAACATCACACGAGAAAGAGAGCACATAGCAACACGCTTTTACTTTGAAAAACTGATTTACGTGTCTGAAAAACTTTTTATAGCTTTTCCGGTGCCTCTCAAAATTCGTGCAGGCAATGCAGCAATGTGTCTCATCTTTTTTTGGCCTCTTCTGCAAACAACACCCCCGTTTGTTTTAATGTAATAATGAACACATCATCCCAAGATCACAGATATAGCAGAGATTTAAAGAAAATTAAGCTTGAAATTGCCTTTATTCGTTGAGAATCAGGTGCAGACGGAAAAAAAGGCCATTTGAAAACTATTATATTTGTGACGTTGGAAATACGCTGGGCGGGGCCACAAGCTCCCAGCTCCGCCCCCATTCTGATCATCCACCTGCAGACAAATGGATCCATGAACGTCTTTGTTTTCCCGGTTTGAGCTGGAATCTGGATCTAAACTACGGCTGGACACAGCTGATATTGTCTGATGCTTTTATGCTACGCTAATGTTAGCTTGGGAGTTTGAGGGGCTGTAAGCGGCTGTAGCGGGAGAGACTGTAAAGAGAAGGATGATGGGAATTTGTAAACTTTTAACCTTAAACAGAAACACATCTTTTATAGCTTTACTTCTTATCTCAGTCTTTTTTTCTTTTGTTACAAATTTTCTCTCTCCTTTTTCTTTACTTTAGAAACTTGCGTTTGGTTTCCCCCAATAAAAGAATTAGCCATTTCAATTTTTAGTAAATATCTTCCTTGCTATATTTTACAATCATAAATACAAATTTTCTAACAAAGTTCCAAAAACATTTTTGGAGGCCAAACTATACATTAAAACAATTATTTTTTTAAATAACCGAAAAGCTGTCAAATGTCTTGACATTTGTTACAAACTATAATTTTTTTAAATGTTATCACCCTACTTTTATATACTCGCTACATGTTTTTGTTTGTTTGTTTCTAGCCGTGGGACCTTGTTTTGATTATTTTACTTTTTTTGTATGTTTGTATTGACACATAGTAATAGTTTTGCACTGAAAGTGACGTTTACAATAAAGCTAAAAATAAAATAAGAAATACAAGGACAGGTGATGGGAAGAGGGGTTGGGTTGCTGCGTGCCATTTATTTTGGCTAAACACAGTATCATCACAATTAATGACTATCGCCCAGTGGCCCTCACTCCAGTCATAATGAAGAGCTTTGAAAGGCTGATCCTCCCGCACATCAGGGACCACCGTTCCACAGACCCCCACCAGATCACATACCGCAAAAACAGATCCACAGAGGACGCCGTAGCCGTGGCTGTCCACTCCACGCTGAACCACCTGGAGCAGCAGCGGAGCTACGTCTGGAGGCTCTTTGTGGATTACAGTTCTGCCTTCAACACAAGGACAGACTTTGCGACAAACTGCTTACTCTTGCCCCCCCCCCCCATGCAATTGGATTAACAACTTCCTCACAAACACCAGCAAAACCAGGGAGATCATCGTCGACTTCAGGAAGCATGGCGCCGACCCAGCCCCCCTCCATTTCAACGGGGAGGACGTGGAGAGGGTCCACACCAACAGGTTCCCCGGCATCATCATCTCGGCCGACTTCTCCTGGACAGCCAACAGCAAAAAGGCTCAGCAGCGTCTGCACTTCCTCAGGAAGAACAACATCAGCACCGACCTGCTGCCGACCTTCTACCATCATCCATCCAGATCTGCTCACAGAACCAAACTGTTCTGCAGCTGCACCGTGGCGGATAAGGAGAGACTGCAGAGAGTCGTAGAGACGACTCAGGAGATCATTGGACGCCCTCTTCCCACCCTGACTGACATCTACTCCACATGCTGCATCACTAGGGCCCAGAACATCTTTAGGGCCCAGAACATCATCAAGGACAGTTCACACCCCGGCTCTGACCTGTTCCACCTGCTGCCCTCTGGGAGGCGCTACAGAGGCATCAGAAGCAAAACGAACAGACTCAAAAACAGCTTCTTTCCAAAGCCAATGACCATCCTCAATTCTAAACGCACAGATAAATCTGCCAAATCACAGTCCACTTAGGAGTCTACCCAACATCAACAATGTACCTCATTGCTGCCTGTACATCTGATATGTTTGCACACAATTTTGTACGTAATTTTGAACAGAAATCTTGGACATTATTATATTACAGTTTTTATTTTGCACACTGTATATGTGATTTATTTAATATTATATTTTGTTATTCTTGCAATGGAATGGCGATGCTTCAATTTCATTATACAATGGCCAATAACAATAAAAGCAAATCTAATCTAATAATGAAGAATAGTCCGTCCACTCCATGCAGAAACAAGCCCTGATGGAAGCTCCTGGGAGCTAAAGCTAAGCTAGCAAACTCAGAACGACGTCATCGATACCGAACCGGATATACACGCGGGGAATTCTTCACGAGGTTCTGGACCTGCACGTACTTATGAGTGATGAATGTCGCCGTGAAAAACAGACATGAACTCTCCAGCTTGACCTCAAACACTTTGAGAGCGGCGACATCTTGGCTAGATGTCTGTGGCCGCGTTCGCGAAGACCTCTCACTCTGATAGAAATTCCTAGGACCGTCTTTGTCCTTCCAGCCGCTCCCTTTAGGGGGCGCCATAGCGAACCATCTGATGGTCAATTCACTTAAACGCCATCAAAACATCTAATTATACTTCTACAATCTTTGTTTTGATCATTTTCCCCAAACAAGTCAATATTAAACTTTATTTAAGTAGCACTTGTCCATACAGACTGAGATAAAAATGGATTAAATGGATTAAAAGTAACATTTTTTTCTTTACAAATGCCTTTAGCTTAATTTGTTATAGTAATAGATTGTGCATAAATGATCGTTTCCATTAAGGACTGCAATTTAAGGTATGACTGTTACTCTCAGAAAATGACCTTGTAGGGTTTTTTTTTAAATAAATTGTTCAAAACAGACAAAAGTTTCAACTTTAATCAATTATTTCACATTTTAATGCATGTGTGTGGTGGGGGAGGGGTATTTATTTTAGGTTTTCCATCCAATCCTGGAGGTTGATTTATTCCTGCCCATTTTAACATGATCGAACAAATTGAAAATGCCCCCCCCCCCCCCCTTCTCACTTTTTGTTGATTTAATTTATAAAGTTTAACACAGATCCTTCCCGCCACTCGAGTTGTAAACTAACCTTCCGCTGACGTTCACCGCCATCTTGGAGTTGGCGCTGAAAAAGCTTCAAACACGCTCAAACCTTTTGAAGTTAAAGATGCAAACACTACTGGCATTTTATTGATGCTGCCTTACAAAAACAATACACAAATTTCGTGAATTTTGAAATGAAGAACGCAACAGGAAGATGCAAATTGCTTTAATAAAACTCAATGAAAGGCAGTGTAACAAAGGAAGAGAATCAAACGAAGCAAGAAGAGAACATTTACAACCACAACAGAAAAAAACTGTACAACTCTGGCTGGAGTCATTTCTATGTCCAGTTTTTTTTTTATTCCAGACAAATGAAGATGAAATTTTTGGAGCGACAGAGGGGTAAAAGAGGTATGAAATGAATTCTTGCCCCCACCCCAAGTACTTGACTCAGAAACTCATATACAGATGTATCAACAATGTGAACCTTTTTTTTTGTTTGTTTGTTTGAGCGCGCTGCAGCCGGCAGGTGCAGCGGGACGATGCAGGCCTGTGGTGGGGAGTGTTATTTGTACAGGATGTCGTAATGGCCGGGTCTGTACAGCAGGAAGATGCGAGGGTCGCCGCCCTCTGGGAAGACGTGGTGATTTACAGTTCCTCCTTCCCCTCTGTCCATGTACTCCACCAGGATGGACACGTTCAGGGCCTGGGCCAAGGCGATGATGTGAATGTGGTCGCTTTCTTTGGACATCGGCTCCACCTCCTGAATCGAGCAGAGCCACGCCCACACCCGGTGAGAGGCGTCGTTCCTCATGGAAACACGAATACGGCATCCACAGCTGCCGTTCATTGAACGAGTGCAAAGATAACCGCGCGAGTGGATTCAGGAACCGCGCTAGCGCAATGCTAACCGAACGACCCTGCGTTTTGCAACTGCGCGGTTGCAATCCGAGCTCCTGCGCGCTCGCTGGGTTTGCAGTGATGTTCAGGGGCGGTGTTTGTCACTTGGGGGCGGTAACCTTCCTGGTTGGTCTGATTGACCGTCAAATCCGGCATGGCATTGGGGCGGGACTTCCAGTTTTTTTGAAGGCTTTAATAGAAAAAAAGACGGCCAAGAACAAGATTAGAAAAGTGCAGTGGGTTTTTTTGTTCTGCAAGTTTTTCTCATGTTAAAATCACATTAATAGTTTATATATACATCTACACTTTAGTTAGGCCCGAGACAGAGCTACTACGCTACAAGTTCAGGAAGCGTGTTAGCATGTGGCTAACAAATGCTAACAATGAAGCAGCATCTCACCCGTGTATTATGAAATGAATCTGCAAAATTGTTTATTTTTGGTTTTAAATGTTGCTTCATGTTATATTATTTTTTCATTTTTGTAAGGTTTATACATAGTTTTATCTGTTAGTTACATAGGTTCATTCATTCATTCATTTTCTTAACCGTTTTATCCCTTTCGGGGTCACGGGGCTGCCGGAGCCTATCCCGGCCACTTGTGGGCGAAGGCAGGGGGGACACCCTGAACAAGTCGCCAGTTTGTTGCAGGGTAGAATGTCCTCACTCACACACCCATTCACTCCCGCACTCACACCTAGGGTCAATTTAGAGTTGCCAATTAACCTATGAAGCATGTTTTTGGATGGTGGGAGGAAGCCGGAGACCCCGGAGAGAACCCACGCATGCACGGGGAGAACATGCAAACTCCACACAGAAAAGTCCCCCATTGATGTTCTGTTTTTCATGTCCCCCAGCCGGGACTTGAACCGGGGGCCTTCTTGCTGTGAGGCAAGAGCGCTAACCACTGCGCCACCGTGCAGCCCTTAGTTACATAGGTGTCATACTTAATTTTAACCATATGCTAACACACGCTTCTAGTACTTTGAGTTGCATCGTAGCTCTGTCTGTAACTAAAGTGTACATTTACCTAATTAAGTGATTTTCACACGAGAAAAACTTAAAATACAAAAAAAAACAGCTGCACATTCTTACCTTGGTGTTGGTCGTTCATTAACGTTTTAATCGACGTTACATCCGCCACGCTGCCTCGCCAGATTTGACATGCAAAATTCAGCCAATCAGATCCACCAGAAAGGTTACCGCCCCCAAGTGACAAACACACCCCTTGAACACTGCTCGCAAACCCAGGAGCGCCGCCCAGTTAGTGTTGCAACCGTGCAGTTGTAAAATGCGGGGTCACTCGCTTAGCATTGCGCCTGCGCGGTTGTAAGGTTCACTCGCTCAGTTCCTTAATCCACTCGCTCGGTTGTCTTTGTGCTCGTTCAATGAAAAGCAGCCGTGGAGCGCCACACACAAACGTTCTCACCTGCTGACAGAATTCCTTGATGGAGCGTCCGCCCTCGATGAAATTCAAAAAGAAGCCGTTCTCGCGCTGCAGGTACCCTGAGGTGAGGAGCCGCAGGTACACGACCACGTAGTCCGACACGTTCTGATCGTTGAAGGAGCTCAGCAGCTCCTGCAGGCTCGGCTGCTTCTCGCACAGTTCAATCAAATCCATGAACTGCGAGAACAAACGGAGATAAGTGAGTCTTCAGGTAGAAGTCGCTTGCGTTGGAAAAATAACCAGAGGTGGGTGATTCTGCAAAGTAGGGTTAGAAGTGTTTTAAGGCTGTAAAACTCCTACATACACGGTTTCTACACTTTTCTCAGACATTAACTTAAGGACGACAGGGATGGAGGTGAGTGACTGACAAAGTCTACAGCCAATCAGGATGCAGAAGAGTATGTGGTTAAAAAACAATAAGACAAAGAATGCAAAAGGAGATACTGTAGACACTCCACGATCCACTGACTAGGACTTTAGTGGACTCATTGATCCACTGGTCAGTGGTCAGCGGATCATGGAGTGTCTAAAGCAGGGGTTCTCAGGATTTTTGTAATGGAGGGCCAAATTTAGAACTCGACATTAGACTGGGGGCCAATTGTGGTGAAGTAAAAAATGGATAAACAGAAAAAGTTGTTTTTAAAAACTTTAATGTCATTTGTACAATTAACCAGAACCTCCAGATGTTTTCCCAGTTGCAGTAGGAGGTTGCTGTCCAGATCTTCTACTCCTCTAGTATTTGTATCATTTGACAGACTTATTGTCTCAAAAACTTTCGGTTGCTCTGGACAATGTCAGCTACTTTCAGCATTCAAACTCTCCTTGCTACGCCGCGGCATTTCTAAAGCCACACCGTAGCTAGCTTCTGATACAGCTTCACTGGATTCAGCCATTTTTGTGAACATTATCTGCTGTGCAGCATAGCCTCGTTGTAGTAAATGGTGCTTTACATCAGGCACATGACGATTCTATCCAGCCCATGAGGTACGACTAAGTAAACATTTGTTCATTCAGCTTGAAAGCACCTTTTCTCCTTGCCAACACAACTGGCTTTCCTCAAAGAAACCCGCTCTGGCTCTCTGAATCCTGCTCATCCTCCGGTTCCACTGCCGTCCTCACGGTCCATCCTTTCTCCACACAGGCAGTGGCATAGAAAATGTTGTCTGCCCTCTTGTGGTAAAATTAATACACTGTACCATTGACACCCGGGTGTGATGATCTTTCTTTCCTGTAGATGTCGCCAGAAACCATGAAGCACTATTTATCCCAAGCAATGGCCCCATTAGCCCACCACGGGCCGCGCTTTGAGATCCCCTGGTTTACAGTGTTTCCTTTCAACATCAGACATGTCCGTCCGTCACACGCGTTAGTTAGACAGTAAAAAAAATCTTCTAAAAACAGCAGAGCTTGTTGGGAAGATATTTAGGACAGTCACCCCGACCCAGGGCTCAGTGGGACACTTACGGTGTTGTGGAAATCTTCAATGGTGAACTCGGTGAAGCCTTCATTAACCAAGTCCAGTTTACTTTTGGCGGCCACCGCTTTGAACCTGCAGACGTGCAACACGCAAAAACGGGAGTTCATTAGAAAAAATGAATGAAACATAAATGAGTTATAACACTGAATCGATGAAGAAAGAGGCTTCCAACTGTTGAGGTAAATGTGTAGCGCGATCCCTTTTACAGGCAGCAAAGGAAAGTGATGTGTATATATATATGCCGATGATCACGATGTGTTAAATAAAGCATCAGTTCAGAGAGAAAGTTCACCTCTTACCGCATGTTTTTGTCCAGAAGATGAAAATTAAGTTTGTTTTAAAGAAACCGGCGCAGTGATACAAACATTTAGGCTATGTGACCGGAACTTTTATTTTAGTCATGGGGTTGTCACTTTTTCATGCACACCCAGCAGCCAATCATAATCGAGAATTCCCCCGAACCATGGTATAACAAGCAAGATTGCAGAGGTCTGCCACCTGCTGGCAAAAACATGTTTCTACACCCAAAAAAAGGTTTTGAAACAAATGTTCCAACCTTTTGAGGAGAGGATTCTACAACAAATATTAGGGCGGGGCATAAAAACCCAGTTAACCAATCACAGAGACTTAGGAGAATGTCAGGAACTCAACTCAAAGAACTGCCCCTGCCAAACTCCCCTTTGGGGCCCTAATAAAGTTATTCCATCTTCTGATTGGTTAACAGAAAGCCCGCCCTAATAAATGTGCAAGGATTATCTCATTGGGAAAGCTTACCACATAATGTGGTGCAGACCCTTTTCTGGTTTGCCACAAAAGCAAATATTTTAACTTTGTGGAGGCAGACTGGTGCACCTGCGGCCGGAAATCTGGGGTTTTTTTTGGTTTTATGCCTCAGTGTTTTCAGATTTAAAAAATCTGAACTTTGGTGAAAAATTTGCGTCAACCAATCAGGAACTCAGTTTTGACCAGTCAAGTGTTGATGTAATCAGTGGGTGGAGTTCAGGTTCTCCTTCTTCTTCTTCCACTTTCGGCTTCTCCCATCAGGGGTCGCCACATGTTTGATTTTATTTACATGGAATCAATAATAAAAAGATCCTTTATTTTTATTCTTCTCTCCTCGGACGAATGCGGGACGGCGAGTTGTCAAACTGGGTGACAGAGACGGAAGTACCGCTGAAATCGCCCGTCGTTCAGACGCCGCTCTTGCAGCAGACAGTGAAGCTCGCCGAACCGGGAGAATCTCTGAATGATGCCATGAATCCAGTCATGGAGACAGAATTACCGATCTTTAAGTAAAGCTCTTCAAAATAAAGCAGCCTGATCGCTAAAACATCAATAGCCGCGGTTACATGGGCAGAATATCTTGATCGGATCAATGGTCGGGTTAAAATTCAACCGTTCACATGGGATCAGAAAACCTTTTTCCGATTAGAACAACTAGAACATGGCTCACACTTTCGGTTGGAATGAATCATTTGGGCATGCGCAGTAGTGTTGAAAAGGACTGAGCGACATTTATTTCTGCTTCCCCAAACTGGCTGCGTGAGCTGGCGGCTCTCCTGAGTCCTTCAGCCGCTAACCCAGAGCGGCGGAACGCCTCGCAGTCTGAATTCTCCCACACATAACAAAACAAAACAAAAAAAACGCACACCGAACAAGCATCCTCCTCCCCTCAGACACGGAGTTATTAACCCAGCTCCTCTGCTCACTCGGGTGCCAGTGTACCGAGTGAGCGTCGGGGGGCACGAAGAGCTCCTTCCCCGTACCTCCCTCGTGAGGGGTGAAAGAGACGGGAGAGCCAGCGGGGCGAGAGCGGTCCCCTATGCGCTCCAATGCTTTTCTCTCAGCGAAACACCGTCTATGCGTGACTTAAACCAGAGCAGTAGTGACACACGATCGGAATGACCGTTTACATGCTCCACGATAGGATAAACGATCGGTATAACCCACCTATCTCGATCGGAAAGAAATTCTGATCCGAACGAGTCTGATCGGGGCAGAGTTTTCTGAATGGCGCGTTTACATGACGCATTTTCTTTCCGATCAGGCGTTCATTCCGATTACTTTTGCCCATGTAAACGCGGCTATTCATGTCTTCTATGCATTGTGAACGAGATAAACAGTCAATGCTTCTGTAACGTTGAGGATTAAAAATAATTGGACAGTAGCTCCTCCCACACATTTTGACAGTTTGTGGATGACTTTTCCTGAGGAAAAGTCAGGTCTCTCTCCTGACGTATTAAACTCTTATTGTTGCTGTTCTTTAGGATGTGCATTGCTCAAAGGAAGCTAGAATGCAAGGCCACACAGTCTTGTTCCTCTGGGTACCTTTTGTTCTCCTGTTTGAGGATTAAATGATTTTTACCTGTCAAATGCTGTGCTTGTGTGTACTAATAAGATCAAGTATCTTGGGCATGTCGTTTCAGAAGACTTGTCAGATGACGCAGACATCTACAGGCAGTGTCGTGTGGTATACAGCCAAGCAAACACTTTTTCTCGAAAGTTTGGTATGTGTACGGAAGGAGTCAAGGTGACATTATTTAAAGCTTTTTGCACTCCTCTGTATACAGCTCATCTTTGGGCGAACTATAAAAGTGCCAGTACGAGAAAGCTGCAGGTGGCGTACAATGATGCTCTAAGAGTGCTTTTAAATAAGCCAAGGAGGACGAGTGCTAGTGAGCTTTTCATTTCTCTCAGAATTAAAACTCTCTGGGCTTGCATGCGCTCGCTTATGTTCAAATTTATCTGCAGATTAAACGCTTCAGAGAATACTCTCATCTTGGCTATAAGCAACATTAGATTTAGTCCCATATGTTTCCGGTCAAATTTATGGAAACACTGGAGGGACTGTCTTTTTATTTGTCATTGTAATTAAGGTTTTTATAGTGTGGTATGTATATGTAATCTTTTTATCTTTGTATTTATTCTTATCATTTTTAATCAATTTATTTTTATCAAGTATTTTTTATTAACGTTTTTATTAACTGTAACTATACACTGTACCTCAACTTGTGTATTCTTGACACTGTGTATTTGTTTTAAATGTAGTGGGTCTGTGTACTCCTTTTTACTGATTGGAGCATGAGTCTGGAATAAATTCTATCTATCTATCTATCCATCCATCTATCTAAAATGTCGGTCCAGGTACTCCTTAGAAATCCGTCCCGGGTTTCTGGGGCCGTTGTTTCCTGTATCCAGTCCCTTTTACAGGGAGTCCGGTCCAACAGTCTTTCTTGTTTTAGAAGATAAGTTCAGTGTTTTCTTTGAAGAGTTTTTGTTTCTTGGTCCGGTTTGTTGTGCAGCAAATTGGATCCAGGTTTGGAGCAGATGTTTGGTGGATGCTGCATCCAATCGGGCTTCCACTGAAACGATGTCGGTCTTTCAGGTTGTGGAAGCGGGGTTGAGAGTTGGAGCCTCTTTCAGTTACCTCCTCTCTGACTCCCATATCCTCTGTCTTTGTCGTTTTAGGTCTCCTTTTTTCTACAACTGATGGCACTCTAATTAGAGGGCAGGCCTCTCCTCTCTGACCCGCACAGGTGAATTTTGTCAGGGCAATATGCAAACTGTCAGATCGGCAGGACATGGCGCGACCGTCACCTTTATTAACCCATTTCTGGAAAGACGTCCAGCAGCCAATTTGGAACTTGTCGTTTGGTGAGAACGCAGCACATCATGAACCCAATGAGACAGAACCGGTCCTTTAGAAAACACTAACCTCTGAAGCTCTTTGCTGTCTTCTAACAGGGATTCGAGGTGTGCAAAACCAAAGGCCCTGTAGAAACAGTTTCCGTCAGGCCGTGTCTTCCGAATATGAGAGTACTTTTTGTGGAGATCCTGCGACGACATCAAAGGGCGTAATTTTAAAATCTATGCGGCAGTTGGAACATTAGTAAACCGAATGTAAGGAGAGCGAAGACGGAGGCGGAGATGCGTGAGCCCACCGACCTTGATCTTGAGCTGATAAACCATGTCGTCCTCCGCATATTCTTTCTGCAGCACCGACAGCTCCTGTCTCTCCGACACCAGGGGGTTCGTGTTGGCGATCTGCACACTCACACAAACACACATCACAGTTTGTGTTTGCACTGAGAGACTCTCTGCAACTTTTACTACAGGTTTGGATTCACACAAATGCTTTTGTTCTACTGTATTTTTCCGCACCATCAAAGAATGGCCTATTTTAAAACTGTTAAAAACAGTCGCATAGAACAGAAATTGGTGTAGTGGCACCAATGGACCGGTACCGGGCCGCGGGACACTTGGCACCGGGACGCACAGAAAGAAAAAATAATTTCCATTTTATTGCTTTTTTTCGAGAGAAAAAAACGTTTTATTTTGAAAAGTGACCGGATTCTCTCTGTTACATCCGTCACACTTAACGCACGTCAAAGTCGCGACACCAAACATCACGTGATACACCCCGCTAAAATTAAACACAAAAAAACAAAATGAGCAAAAAAACAAACTTCTTTAGAAAGTTGCTTTGACAAGGGGAAACGGTCCAATGAAGGGACAGAAGAGGAACCTGCACCCCCTAAAAGAGGGAAATCTGCCTTTAATAGGCAGCGGTAAACGTGCCTCAAACCCCCCCCCCCCGCGGTAAACGTGTCTTGCGTTGTACCGGTCCGCGGTAACAAAAAGGTTGGGGACCACTGCACTAGATGATGCTGCGCTAAAGGGAAGGTCAACGAAAAAGTCAGAAAAGTCAGTTTGTCAAACTTTACGAATAGAATACAAACCAACATTCTGACAGCTCGGTTCACTCCCAAAACAAGTTGGTGCAATCACGATACAGTAACTCTTGAAATAGTGGACAGCCAGAACAATAACTCAACGTTGTCCAGACGTTAATGTCCATATTCGTGTCTTGTCATAAAGGAAAGCACCAAGAAGGGCCGCCTCTAAATTCACTGATGTTCATGTCGCTAGCTAGTTGGGAAGTGTTTTCTCTGTTGTGGGAAGATTTCTCCGCTATCACTTAAAAACTATCTAGAAGTTTTAAACAGCAATTCAGACTCCACGCTGACTATTATTATTATTATGACATCACCGATTTCCAGAAGCAAGAACCTCATAAATAAATATGAACAATTAAAGCCTGTGTCCCACAGCCACTATGTACATTGATATAGCCCGGATGAAAACTGGTCACTGGTGATATAAAAGTTATACAACGGTGGTTCATGCATAAAAAGTATGTTAGACATAAGATAAACAGTCGTTGAAAGACACAGATTTGTGTATGCATCTTGCGAAAATCAAGCACAATTATAGTTTATGTAATAATTGTGTGTACAACAGGCACAAACTGTATAATTCTCAAAATTTTAAACTCAAAACCAAATTCACGTAATGATCCATCAGCTGAAACCCTCGACGGACACCTATGCATATCGACAAACGACGAAGGCGAGAAAGAACAACATTTCATACGAGGAAAATGCTCAAAAAGTACTCGGCTGTGTGACACGACCTTGAAAAAGATTTTAATCCACGGTGATGAAAACATGAACAGTTTATAAAAATAAAATTGAAACATTTTCTCTACAAACAAAGAAGCGTTGCACTGTAGTTTACGTTGGCCAATCTTGTAACATCGATGCCTACTAATTTCTCGTAGAAAGAAATTCCAGGGCACTGAAATTTGGAACTGTACATTCGGAATCCCCCACCAATAAAAAAAGTGGAACGCCCTATATAGTGCATCGAGTAGTGCTTCATGAAGGAATTTGGACACCATCTACATTTGCAAATATACACCACAATGCATTGTGGTTGAATGACTTTTCAAGTGAAAAAAAAAGGATCATTTTCACGATATCAAGCTGTGCAATACGCATATCGCGAAAGTCTGCAGAAATTGCGATTAATGGTTACCTTAAACGTGCACAATGGCAGCTTGAAGTATTTAAAGAATCAAATAAATCCCTTCATGCGTTTGACAATCGATGGACGCATTCACGTTGTTGACCAATCGGATAGACACATTCACGTTGTTGACCAATCGGATAGACACATTCACGTTGTTGACCAATCGGATAGACACATTCACGTTGTTGACCAATTATTTGGACAAATTCACGGTGTTGACCAATAGGATGGACGCATTCACGTTGTTGACCAATCATTCGGATGCATTCACGTTGTTGACCAATCATTTGGACGCATTCACGTTGTTGACCAAAAATTTGGACGCATCCACGTTGTTGACCAATCGGATGGACACATTCACGTTGTTGACCAAGCATTTGGACGCATTCACGTTGTTGACCAATCATTGGCGCATTTACGTTGTTGACCAATCGGATGGACACATTCACGTTGTTGACCAAGCATTTGGACGCATTCACATTGTTGACCAATCGGATGGACACATTCACGTTGTTGACCAAGCATTTGGACGCATTCACGTTGTTGACCAATCATTTGACGCATTCACGTTGTTGACCAATCATTGGACGCATTCACGTTGTTGACCAATCGGATGGACGCATTCACGTTGTTGACCAATCGGATAGAAACATTCACGTTGTTGACCAATTATTTGGACAAATTCACGGTGTTGACCAATAGGATGGACGCATTCACGTTGTTGACCAAGCATTTGGACGCATTCACGTTGTTGACCAATCATTGGACGCATTCACGTTGTTGACCAATCGGATGGACTCATTCACGATGTTGACCAAGCATTTGGACGTATTCACGTTGTTGACCAATCGGATGGACACATTCACGGTGTTGACCAACTATTTGGACACATTCACGTTGTTGACCAATCATTGGACGCATTCAGGTTGTTGACCAAGCATTTGGATGCATTCACGTTGTTAACCAATTATTTGGACAAATTCAGTGTTGACCAATCGGATGGACACATTCACGTTGTTGACCAATTATTTGGACAAATTCACAATGTTTACCAATCGGATGGACACATTCACGTTGTTGACCAATCATTGGACGCATTCACGTTGTTGACCAATCATTGGACGCATTCACGTTGTTGACCAATTATTTGGACAAATTCAGTGTTGACCAATCGGATGGACACATTCACGTTGTTGACCAATTATTTGGACAAATTCACAGTGTTTACCAATCGGATGGACACATTCACGTTGTTGAACAATCATTGGACGCATTCACGTTGTTGACCAATCATTGGACGCATTCACGTTGTTGACCAATTATTTGGACAAATTCACAGTGTTTACCAATCGGATGAACACATTCACGTTGTTGACCAATCATTGGACGCATTCACGTTGTTGACCAATCATTGGATGCATTCACGTTGTTGACCAATTATTTGGACAAATTCAGTGTTGACCAATCGGATGGACACATTCACGTTGTTGACCAATTATTTGGACAAATTCACAGTGTTTACCAATCGGATGGACACATTCACGTTGTTGACCAGTCATTGGACGCAGTCACGTTGTTGACCAATCATTGGACGCATTCACGTTGTTGACCAATTATTTGGACAAATTCACAGTGTTTACCAATCGGATGGACACATTCACGTTGTTGACCAAGCATTTGGATGCATTCACGTTGTTGACCAATCATTTGGACAAATTCAGTGTTGACCAATCGGATGGACACATTCACGATGTTGACCAATTATTTGGACATATTCACAGTGTTGACAAATCGGATGGACACATTCACGTTGTTGACCAATCATTGGACGCATTCAGGTTGTTGACCAATTATTTGGACGCATTCACGTTGTTGACCAATCGGATGGACACATTCACGTTGTTGACCAAACATTTGGACGCATTCACGTTGTTGACCAATCATTGGACGCATTCACGTTTTTGACCAATCGGATGGACTCATTCACGATGTTGACCAAGCATTTGGACGCATTCACGTTGTTGACCAATCGGATGGACACATTCACGGTGTTGACCAACTATTTGGACACATTCACGTTGTTGACCAATCATTGGTGCATTCAGGTTGTTGACCAAGAATTTGGATGCATTCACGTTGTTGACCAATTATTTGGACAAATTCAGTGTTGACCAATCGGATGGACACATTCACGTTGTTGACCAAGCATTTGGACGCATTCACGTTGTTGACCAAGCATTTGGACGCATTCACGTTGTTGACCAATCATTGGATGCATTCACGTTGTTGACCAATCGGATGGACGCATTCACGTTGTTGACCAATCGGATGGACGCATTCACGTTGTTGACCAATCGGATGGACACATTCACGTTGTGGACCAAGCATTTGGACGCATTCACGTTGTTGACCAATCATTGGACGCATTCACGTTGTTGACCAATCGGATGGAGCCCTTTCATGTCAATTTCTGCCTCCTATGTAGATGAGTGTCATTTTAAGTATAATGCATGTTGGCCCTTACTTAAATGAACTGTTGCAGTGGAATAGAAATAATGTTTTCGGTTGTTTTGCTATTTGTTCATGTATTGCAAGTTCCATCGTCAACGCAATATAGATCACTAAAATGGCAAATCTAGAGTTTTCCTCATTCCATTTAAAGATTTTCTTAAACTTCAACTCTCTGAAACGTGAAGATCCAGACGTGATCATCACAGACATCAGACCAGTACCGAGCTCAGCATCTGAGCCCGGTCCAGTGATGGGGTTTCCTCACCTCCTGCTGGATCCGGTCCTGCTGAGCGATGATGGCCTCATCATGCGCGAGGCAGTTCACACCTGGAAGACACGAGCGCTTTTAGCTTTACCTGAGAGCAGCAGCAGCAGCCACAACAACAGCACCACAGAACTCTCTAGAACCTAGAGCCACTCCAAAGTACAAAGCAGATTCAAAGATCGTCTCTGCATCGTCCGCTGCACTGGTTGGGAAATAAAAACAAAGTCGGCGCGCGCGTTTTTGGGGGAAAAAAAACTCACGAAACGCGAGTCAAAGGGTAGCAGCACAGGATGCTGATGAGGGTTCAAAAACAAGTTGGATGTCGTCTGAACCCATCAGAACCGGTACCGCTGTCTGTCTGTCTCTGTGACAGACACAGACAGACAGACAGCTAAAGGGTTTAGCTCATGATGATGCTGCGTCAAAACAAAACTAATTATCAACGAAAAGACATCCGTCCTGCAGAGTCTGCATGGGTTCTGGCCTCCGACGGGTCCTCATCGAGCTCTGGCACTGGGGGAGGGGGGCTATCGGTCGGCCGCTGCACTACAGCGTTTCCTTTGTGTGGCTCGGTTATCGTTAGCCGAGCAGCTGCGACCCGTTTACACTTCAGTCTACCGGAGCATCGGGCGGACATCATCCCGCTCGGAGCTCCGGTCACATCCGGTCCGGATGTTCGGCAGAACTGACAGGTCGGCACGCGGGGTTTTTCGTGCCACAGGGGCTCCTCTCACCCTCCATCTCTCCCTGTGATGATTCCTGCTGTTCCTCCGCCATCTTAGCTGTGGAAATCTGTTTCCTCCTTCTTCATGACCTCAGCGATGACGCACTTCCGGGCGGCCGCTTTGCTCTTTTTAAAACACACAAACACGATAAAGTCAACACAAACTGTTGTTGTTTTTTTATACTACACACACAGGAGAAACAACAATAGTGTCACCGGAACAATAACTTTGTCCTGGACTGAAAAGACCATTTTTGTCTCACAATTCTTCCTAAATTTGACCCGCCATTCACTCAAAAACTCTGACAGGTACAGAAAAAATAAAACAAAAATACAAATTATTTTTTACTTGAGGATGTGACGTCCTCACAGACTTGGACTTCTCAAATTATGAAACCATCCGTTTATAAATTGGAAAAAAGGAGGAACCCCCCCCCCCCCCCCACTTAATTTATAAAGCTGTAGTCTTAAGGTCGTGTCAAACAACCACCACGTACATTTTGTGCATTTTCAGTGTATGAAATCTCAGTCCTCCGTGATCCATGCGTGATCTACGTCAGTGGTCCCCAACCGTATTCATGCCACGGACCGGTATGACATCACACAAACTTTCACGGACCGGTATTTCAAGTATAGGCGGATGATTATTGTAGCAATACTAGGATGAGGGAGGATCAAATACGTGACAAGACGAACTCTGTGCTTTTAGTTTGACTCGCTTAAAAGTTGACATCGCACAGGTCTCATCATCATCTCCCCTTCCCACACTCTCGTGGTGCAAAAAAAGGTACTGTCTATTAAATTTAGCTTTCTTATTTTGGAAGTTGAAGGCTCTTCTTCTTTCTCCTGGCTGGGCATTTTCCCCTCGGCAAAGAAACTTTCCAAAGACATTTTGTTTTTTACTCATTTTGCTAGTTCCTGGATTTTATTTTAGCGGTAACTTAACACGTGACCGAGAAGAGCGCCTTGGAATGCGTCAAAAATGACATAGACTGATGTACCAAAGAATTGGGCAATTTTTCAAAATAAAACATCTTTCAGATTCCGAAATAAATAAAACAGAAGTAATGCAAGTTATATATTCTTTCTCTGCAGCCCGGTACCAAATGACCCCAAATGACCCCCGGAGCGGGCAGATATCCGGGAGCCCGGGGGTTGGGGACCACTGATCTACGTCATTCATAAATGTTTCTTGCGTTTGTCGATGTGTTCAGATGTCCCTCGAGGGTTTCAGACGACGGGTTTTAACGTGAATTCAGTTTTGTTCTGTTAAAAATTTTTGGTCGGTTGAGAATTACGCAATTTACGTAGTTTATACGCAATTATTACATAAATCTTCTGCAATTACGTGTGATTTTTGTGAGATACACAAATGTGTGTCTTTCCAGGAGCGTTCCACGTTTGTCTAACAGACTTTTCATGCATGAACCACTGATGTGTAACTTTTAGATCACGTACACGGCGCACAGATCACGTTCAGATGACATCATTGATGCCTGAATCACTAATGAACTGCATGTAATTAGCGCAATAATCATTAACGGTTCATGTTCCACGTTGGGTTACGTCTTCTTTGTGTGGATTATACTTTTTTTTCGTGTTTTTTAACATGTTTATTCATGATAAATCTGTGAAAATTTCACGTAAAGACCACGGCTCTGTCCGATTTCCCACCCTAACCCCTAACCAGTGGCGGTTCTACCCTGAATTACTCCCCGGGCGAGACCCTCCTCTGCCCCCCCCCCCCCCCCCCCCCCCCCCCATTAGAGTCACTTTGTCCATTTATTGTAACTGAAACTAAGAAATTGATATAAAAAAAAAGATGTTTATCAGAATTCTGCACTGCATTATAACAGTTATAGGAACATAAAAATTAAAAGACTATCAGCATGGCAAAAATACCGTTAGGAAATATTTAATCAAACACAAATAAATAATCTAAAATAAATATTATAAACTACAAATCACACTAATAACACACTAGAATAAATGTAACTGCAGCACTAAGAACAGAAAACACTAACTAAAACCTAACCTTTGTGGCCTTCCTTGATGCAAGTTTGTCAATAATAAATCATATAAAATCTGCTTCCCTACTGAATGATTGATACTAACAACAGCAGGTTAGTGAGTTGCTCCTGAGACTTTGGTGATCTCAGGTATGACTTGATCAACTGGAGTTTTGAAAAGCTAACAGCTGCAGCAGCTGCAGCATCAGCAGCATCAGCAGCAGCAGCAGCAGCTGCAGCAGCATCAGCAGCAGCATCAGCAGCATCAGCAGCAGCAGCAGCAGCAGCAGCAGCAGCAGCAGCAGCAGCAGCAGCAGCAGCATGCTACCATCACAGCTCATTTAACATTATGAACTAATATACAACAGTAAAACACAACAAAAACTTTGTGACACAGCAGACAGACACACGAATCATAACTAATGTTACAAGTTAAGGCAGAGCAAACATTTAAGAAGAAAATCTTAAAAATGACGTTATTTAAAATATTTGGGCCTACTTCAGTTTTGGTCATGATAGACCAAACAAGAGATTTTTCCTCTGCAACGTTGTTGTTGTTGTAGGGCAGGTAGCATTCAAATTTAGAAAACGTGCATCTAGCTATGCTATATTACCCTTTTCTTTGTCTCTTTTCTCCTCTTTTTCTTTTCTTTTCTTTCTAAATTGGGCACCAGCTTTGACCTTTTTTCTCCATATTTCAGATGTTTTTGCATTTAGCATAAATGTCCTCACAAAAGCATCAAGTCTGTCGACTAAACCAACTGTCACCTTAGTGAAAACATTGTTTTATTTTCCCATTTTTTATTTGGGCATTTCACACAAAAATAACCAAAAAAGCATGATTTTTTATACCTGTTTTATACCCGCACTACTTTTAAAATGGCAAATAGGATGTCATCCATTTCAAGAAGTTAAAATCTAATAAATATGAGCGTTTTGCGACGATTATTTATGAGCCCAGAGTCTTCTAAAGATATAAACGTTGATGGTTTATTAAAAATTATAAAAATTGATCCGTTCAATGCATTGAGGGTTATATTCGTCAATCTAGTGAGCATCAATGCACGCTGGTTTTTCGTAGAGACTTCTGGGACATTTCTAGAGCACTGGATTTTGGAATTGTAGATTCGGACAGAACTACAAAATGGGGAACGCGCTAAATAGTGAGTAGAGAAGGAATTCGGACACAACCCACAACCCCTCTCACTGTTTCCACATCTATTCACGCATGACCAATTTTCATCCGTGTAAAATGTGCAAAATGTACATATTAGCTTTATGACACGGCCTTAAAGCTGAATTTCTCAAGACGCTACACAAAAGGTGGGAAACAGGAAACCAAGCTAAAGTAATTCTGATAAACAGTGAAAAGGTTTTGTTTGCTTAAACGCACTTATTTTCTTTAAACAAACAGTTATTCCCGTAGTAAACCCATCTACGAAACCATCGTTTAATAATGGTGACACTATTTATCTGTGCAGTCTGAGACATACCCGCTCACCTGAAATCAAGATTCTTCTTTTAACTTTTTCCTTCTGTTTTTTTTTTTATTAGGCTGCTTCAGGTAAAACTAAAACAATCTTTTTCTTTTAATCTGTTGTTTTCAAATGACTCTTTTCCTAAAAAAGGTAATTTTGGGTTTAAAAAGAGACAACTATCATCACTCAAACATGTTCTACCCAAATCTCTGGCGTCCACCTGAACGCTAGCGTTTCTTTTTGCATTGAGCTCTGAGTTTATCCGGAGGGCATCTCAGCAGATGTCCCTCCCAACTGGATCCATATGGAAGCATTTCTGTAGCATAATTAAAAATAAACGTCAGCAACAGAAATGCTTTTGAAATGCAGCTGCATTCAATGACTCAAAAATAAAATGAAAAATCAATCCACCAAATCAGTTTTCTTTTTCTTCTTCAATACCGCTCTTTTTGTAACTTATTAAAATGATAAAGAAAATGGTTTTTGACATTTCATTGTCAAAAAGTTCTCTAGTAAATGTGTAGCAAAGTTCAATTATAAATATCTATTTGACAATTAAAATGGATCAACAGAAATGCTTTTTCATTTTCACAATGTAACTGCATCAGATGAGTCAAAATAAAAATGAAAAATCAATCCTCCTAAATGCTTTTTCATTTTCCACTTCAACACTGCTTACTCTCACATAATTAAAGCGAAAATGCAAAGAGGGGATTGCATTTTCGTTTTCACATCTCCCCCTCAAAAAGTGTAGGATAATTCAATGCCAGTCAGCATTTGCAGGATGGAGGCAGAAAAACCAGTTTGGCGGATTGATTTTCATTTTAATTTTGAGTCAACAAACGCAGCTTCATTTTGAAAATGAAAAAGCATTTTTGGTATTGACTTTTATTTTTAATTGTGTTACAGAAATGCTTCCATAGTTTCAGGGTTTTTGTGTGACAAAGATGCTGTCGGAGAAACTCCTGCACAGTACTCAGAAATGGAGTAAAAAACTTTATTGGCTTTATTGACCCTTTTTGTTTTTTATGTTAAGGTCCGCCTCCTGGATGTTCTTTTTGATTGTCAGTGCTTCCCATGTTTTACTTTTAGAGCATTGCGAAGGTGGGCGGAGTAACCTCAGGTCAATGTGCCCCTCCCACTTCAGGCTGCACTTTCACCATGCAGATCCATGGATGACGTGTTTGGTCTAGCGTGAGTCTCCATGTCCGGGTGTTGACTCACAGTTTGGGGTTTTGTGTGACATTTTTGCTAGAAAAACCAATTGTTGGCTGTTTTTGCTAACTCTACCTGTCAGAATGCTTATCGTCTACAGTGGGAGGTATTTTCCCTCCGGGCTTCAACTGACTGCTGCAGAGATAGTAAACAGAACAGAAGCCTCCCGTGCACTAAGGGCTCCAGAATCAACGCTTTTCCTCCTCCCACACCAAACACTCACACACCCAGGCAGTGAAAACAAACAGCCGGCCAGGGCAGCAACAATAAGACGCACTACCACTAATACTGTCCAAAGACAAAAAAAAAGACTCCCTCATTTATTATACTAACATAAATACACATTTACCCCCCCATCTAAGCACTCTTTGTGTTTAGAAGCTTCTGAGCTGCGTGCACTCGTGCAGCAACGTCTTTGGTTTAAATGTATAATGGTTTTGTTTTTTTTCCTCTTTGAGGTGATTGTGAGTTAACCTAACAGGAATCACTCAGATGGGGATTTTTGTCAAATGACAGACAGTTCCCTCCAACAGGCCATTTTTGTGAGAAGAAAAATATATAACATTTCAGGTTCATTCCAAAATCCCTCCCTACACACATCTGGGACACATATGGAAACATTTAGATCCTTTTTAACATTTAATTGGACCAAATGGATCATAAATGCTAAAAGAAAAGTTGTCAGAGGAACTAAAAACTTAAAAGGAACAAAGCGCCCACGTTAACCATTGTGCTATCTTATGGGGTCAAAATGACCCCCCCCCTTACATTGATGTGTTTTCCCTACCATGACAAAGGTGGATAAAGGTGGAGAGGATTTCATGTAATCCATGGACACCAGTGAAGATCACAAATCATTCAAGAAAAAAGGTTCAGAGCACTGTCTAGTGGGTCTAGATGACCCCACTCCCAATGTTTAAGTGCCTAGGATAGCACAAGGGTTAAAAGCGCCTGATAATCAGCTATGATCTCCACTCAGAGACAATGTGGACGTTCTTTTTCTTATTGTATTTTACACTTTTTATGTGTCAACTTCTTTTCTTACATATCATTTAGAGATGGCAACAAAAGTTAAAAAAAGAACACTTTCAAAAACAGAAAATTTAAATATTTTTAAGTAGAAAATATTTTCCAACACCTAGATGTCCCTTGAAAAAGCTGAATAAAAAATACAAGTAGTTTAGGGCAGTATATTCCTGTTCACGTGATTTAAATGTAGAAGTTTACAGCAAGCGTTTAGTAATGACTAATATGTATTTTTTCATGTAAACCCAGATTTATTGTTGAAGAAAGGTTTCCTTTTTCTTTATTTTATTACTGGTCTTCAAAGAAAAAATTTACAGTAATTTTCTGCATAATATTAATATGAGGGTTCAAAGAATTGGTTGGCCCTCACACATTTTCACCTCCTCTATTCTGGCCCCCTGCAAAAAGTTTGGACCCCCCTGGTTCAAGGCTTCTGACTGTTCTGGCTGTGCTCACTAGGGGGCACTGTTTCCAACAAATGTGGTGCATCTGTTAGACTCTGAATCCAGATCTACCACCCTGCCAGTGTCTCAGCTCTCCCTGCACTGCCTGCTGCTGGTTACCTGGACCAGGTGTGTTTCTTCAATCAGAATTTGGAGGCACGTGATTAACCCTTGTGCTATCTTAGATGACCCCCCCCCTTCCATTGACGTGTCCCCCCTACCATGACAAAGGTGGATAAAGGTGGAAAGATTTCATGTAATCCATGGACACCAGTGAAGATCACAAATCATTGAAGAAAAAAGGTTCAGAGCTCTGTCTAGTGGGTCTAGATGACCCAACTCCCAATGTTAAAGTGCCTAGGATAGAACAAGGGTTACATGTTTACATAAAACCTTATTAGCCCTTGTGCTATCCTAGGCACTTTAACATTTTATAATTTTTCTTCAATGATTTGTGATCTTCACTGGTGTCCATGGATTACATGAAATCTTTCCACCTTTATCCACCTTTGTCATGGTAGGGGGGACACGTCAATGGAAGGGGGGGGGGGTCATCTAAGATAACACAAGGGTTAAGGCTTGGATTATGTTTTCTTGGTGTCCTTCAGGCAGATGAATTTGATGTAACTGAATACCGACTCCACACAACATTTCACAAAAAAATAATACTTCATATTTGGCAAAAATAAAAATCCTAAATTTATTACTGGTGTCACAGTGCTCCACATCTGAGAGCTCCAAACAACCTCACCATTATTTAACATAGGAACATAAAAAAACTCCCTAAATACATTAGATAACACCTTTTTTTCCTGGGCAAGTTTGACGTTTTGCAGATAGTTTTGAGCGCAAAATTACGTATTTCCGCCTGTATGGTTGGGGTGTGGGTAAGTGGGTGACCCCACCTGGTGAAAACATATGACCTGACAAAATATGTAACACAAAAATATTATTAAAAAAGGAAAACAAAGCTTTCACAAAATAACAATACACAAAGCAGAAGTTTCTGACAGTTTCAGTGCTTCTGCTGAGAAACAGGGGCCTGGATGGAGGGGAGGAATGTCTCTTCCAGGTGTGGCCAGAGGTTACAAACCAGAAAAGTTCAGGATCAGACGCCAAACCTACACGCAAGTGTTCCAATCAGCATTTCTGATGTACCCACTTTCCCACAGTCTGTGACTCCTCCCACCGCGGCTGATTTCCTGCTGGATGAATCCCCTGAGTGCTTTCAGTATCACCTCCCGGCGTGTGCGACACGTTCACCCGTCAGCTGATCAGAGCTTCCAACAAAACATGGGAAACCCTTCCAATGAACACTGCTGTGGAAGTCTTTTTTTTACACTAGAACTGCACAATTTACAAGAAACGAAACATCGCAGTCAGAGTCCAGACTTATAAAGGTCAATGCTCCGGTCAACACTGAGGTGCTAACCCATCTGGGGGGGTCTCAGGGGTGTGTGGACCATCCAAAGACGGGGCGTGTCCTCCTCTATGAGCTGTGAGCGTCAGACACGTGGAAACTGTTGGTCACACTGTCCTGGTCGTCAGGATGCTCTTGGCTGGCCGGACCCCCCAGGCCCTCATCAACGTCCTCCTCATCCACAATACGCGTGTAGTCGTAGCTCATCGGAGGGTTCTGGAGGTTTTGCAGGACGCTGCCCTGTCGTGATCCTGCATCCGATGGGATAACGGCGCCGCCGTTCAGATGCCTGAAGCCATCAGGTGGAGGTCCCACAGTATAGGTGGGTGGGATGTGAGGATGGTAGTAATGGGCCTTTTGCTGCAATGAAACGAAGCAAACCCCGCTCACACATGGTCTAGTTTTCACAGGAAAGCTTGAGATCTAGCATTCCTCGGCCGCGTGAAGTCAAGCACGGGCATGCCCGAACAACAAGTCAAACGTGATGCACTTACCGCGTGAACCGAGCTTCTCACATATTCTTCCACTCGGCACATGCTCTCATCTCTGTGCACATAGCGCTCCCCTCTGGGGATGGCCGGCCTGCCCAAGGAGTCAAACGCAGAGATGGTGGACATGCTTTCACGGCAACGGGCCTGCCCCTGCACCCACAAGAACGCACACAGGCAACTGTTAGCCCAGTTATATGTTTCTTCTTTCCCTTTAAAGACCGCGTTTCTACAGCAAAGGTGACTCTGAGGAAGTTAACAGATGTTTGGTTGTTTATGTTCATCTGTCCTGTACTGGGATGATGGACGACACCCAGAACATTCAGGAATCCTACTTTAAACCAGAGAAACAACTTTTCCTGTTTCACAAAAGCTTCAGATTCAGTAGAACAATACTGCCAGCTGATAAAAGAGCTCAGTGGCCTTGTGGTAGAGTGACCGCCCTGTGACAGGAAGGTCGTAAGTTCAAATCCAGGCCGAGTCATGGTCATGGTCATCAATCCAATCCCTTCAGCATGATGGGGTTGGATTGGGGGGGTTAAACCCCTGCTCTCCCAGGGGAGGAGTCAGATGTCACACATCTAGAAAATGGGACATTTGACTCAAAAAAACGTTGCATTGTGGTCTATCTTGGCCAATCTTGTGAGCATCAATGCATACTAGTTTCTCAAAGGGAGAAATTTCCAGGGCATTGAAATTTGGAACCGTACAGTTGGACCCCCCCCCTCCCCAAAATAAAAAACACAAACACCATAGAGAGTGCACTAAGTAGGGAGATAATGATTTTGGTTAAATGACTGATTTGGTTAAATATCACATGAAAAAAAAAATGCATTTTTAAACCATCCAACTTATGAGCACACAGTAGATTCACTAATAGTCTTTGTGAAATGATCGTGTTTATTGGGTTTTAAACTTCGTAAAATCAGTGACATCATATCTGCCATTGAAAAATGGGTCTGAATTTTTGTAACCCTTGTGCTATCCTAGGCACTTTACCATTGGGAGTTGGGTCATCTAGACCCACTAGACAGTGCTCTGAACCTTTTTTCTTCAATGATTTGTGATCTTCACTGGTGTCCATGGATTACATGAAATCTTTCCACCTTTATCCACCTTTGTCATGGTAGGGAGAACACCTCAATGGAAGGGGGGGGGTCATAGGATAGCACAAGGGTTAAACACTTGATAGTCCAGCACTAGATAGTTTTTTAGTAGATGGCGATTAGGGAGGGAATTCGGACGGAGCTATCGGCTTCCTTATATCTGTGCTCAGCGGTGGAAAAGAAAAAAAAACAATCTTATGGCAGATTGAAGTGTTTAATGAATCAAATAAATCAATTTATACATTTGACCAATCGGATGGATGCCTTCATGTTGTTGAACAATGGGATGGAGCCTTGACTTTTTAAATTTAACTTATAAAAACATTTAAGGAAGATCTGAGTGAGTTTACTCTCAGAATGGTGACCGTTTAGGCCAGGGGGGCTCAAACGTTTTTGGCGTGCAAGCTACTTTTGAGGTGACAAGCCTCCAAAGATGACAACTTCCAAAGTATTTCTAGAATACAAGGCTAGACTAAGCGTCTAGACTAGAATTATGCACCAAAGTCCCTTTATTCAATTTCAACTTTTACTATGTCTTTAGTCAGAAATACTATGTTTATGTTCTAATAACTCAAAAACTACACGGTAAAAGTACACAAATCTTTGTGAGGAGATATCTTTGTCATGTGAATGAACAGATAATGGTATTATTTAGAGAACAGAAAGCAGCAACAATCACGTTTCATGCTCTGCTGCAAACCGTGTTATTGGGGGGGCGGGTTGACATTTCACTTCTGAGCCAACGGCAGCCCCTGCTCCGTGGGCGCATGCTTGAGGACACTGGACAGCCGGCCCGCGGGCCCATTTGACCCGGCCCCCTGAACAATACCAGAGAGAGACTCATGGAAGCATGGAAAACAGAATCCCTGATACCGTTTCCTCACGTCAATAAAGCTTTCCCATAAAGATTTCCCCATTGTGGGAAAAATAAACGTATGTAATCTTTATTTGTATTGAAATGTGAGCGAGGCTGAACATTTTGCTACTCCAACCTCACTCACAGTCATAGGACGTGAAGCCGTGCGGGGCGGGGCATATTAGAGCATGACACTTAAATAAGATAAAATCAATCAATCAAAATCAGTCCTGACTTTTTATGTAAAGAACCCAGAGAGGGTTTTATGTTTTTAACTGATTTCATAAAGAGTCTTATTATATATTTGCTGATTATTTTAATTTTTCTTTTTTTTTTTGGTGAAGAACCCAGAGAGGATTATTTGAATTCAGATTGGGTTATTAATATTTGGGTATATGAGGCCTTTAGTTTACATTTAGGCCCCCCTCCGACTGACTACCATTTCTGTTTCAAACTGACCCTGGCCCCCGACCAGAGGATGGAAACGTCATGTGGCCCTCGCTGGAAAAATGTTGGGGACCCCTGGTGTAAATATTAGCATGTGTGCAGATTTGAAAAAAATCACAACCATGCAGCAGGTTGTGTTTTTTATAGTGACATATTTGTTTGTAGGAAAGTTTTAAATGTCGTTTCATCTGCTGTACCTTTAACAAAAACACTCAAACCACGACCTGGGGCTTATTTTGATGAGTTTTTTTCTTTTTTAAGTCGGACCAAAGTGAAAAACGCCACGGTCTTTGACTCTATCTGCTAAACCGTGTGTCATTGTTTACCACCTTTCACAATATAGCGGCACTCTTCGCATACATCAATTAAAATTAATTTTATTTCTAAGGCACCTCTCATGAAAATAGAACAGCTCAAGGTGCTGTACATAAAAACAAACAAGAACGCAAAAACACTAATCCCCACTCATGCAATAGAATAATAAAATAAGCCCCTCATGATAAAATACACAAACACGAGTTAAAGAGAAATTAATATAAAAAGAAGAGAGAACCCAGAAGGCGCCGTCGGCCGAGGACTCAGCATCTAAGCAACACAACTCATCCCCAGCACCTCACGTCCCACAGCCCCCCTGGACCCGGGGCTTGGGGGACCCGGCACAAGAGATGCCAGAAGACAAGCAGGGCCAAAGCTCTGGGAGCCCGAACACAAACACCCCAGCCGAGGGTAAGAAAACACTCATGAAAAGTCTAAAATGTAGAAGTGATAAATAGAAAGTTAAAATATAAAACTAATTAAGTAATTAAAATAAGTTAATGCATAAAAAAGACCAAAAGACCTGGAATATTAATTGGAAGAAGCTAAGACCGAAAAAGGGACAACTGGACTAAAAAGCATTAAACAAATAAATATGTGATAAAATATAAAAGTGAAATTTTAGATCCCACATATGAGATCTAATTAATTCAATTCAGTTCAATTTTAATTGTAAAGCCCAAATTCACCTCTACAGTCGTCTCGATCGGCTTCGTATCGGTAATTGAAAAAGTAAAACCTAAAATCATAAGGATGATGAATACATAGAGTTCAATTGGAAAATACTAAAATGAACTAACAAACTGACTAAACTAAACTAGACATCCCTGCCCTTAGACCCCCCCCCCCCCCCCTTAATTAAAAGCTAAATTAAATAGAAGTGTCTTTAGTTTGTTTTTAAAAGCCTCCACAGTGGATGAGGCCCTCACATCCTCAGGCAGGCTGTTCCACAGACGTTTCTAGGCGAGGCCTCGCCGTGGTTTTTTGTCCTGACCTTCAGCAGGCCCACGCCTGAGGACCTGCGGGCTTCATAAAGCGGAAACAAGTCTGATATAAAAGATGGACCAAGACCGTGAACACTCTCATAAACTGCTATAAGAATCTTAAAATGAAGCTGATGGGACACCAGGCTAGCGTAGCGTCTCTAGAACTCATTGGGTCATGCTATGTACCCAACAGCACAAACCGTTGTCTAGTCACTAGTAAGGAAGAGGAACCCCCCCAAAGGAAGAAGCCAAGTAACATTCAGCAAATGAGGGAAGCACGACATTCTGAGTTAAATCATCGCCGCTCAGAACTTAGCCCTCTGGCATCTGGACAGTAAAGCCTCAGCCCCCCAGGACCCCAGGCCCGCATGCAAGATGGTTTCTAGACTGACCGCGAGGGAACCCTGGCTCTGCCTCAGGACTCCCGACACTTTCAGGGGGAATTCTTCAACCTGCAGCCCAAAAACACACTGTCTTGTTTTATCTGTCTATTTTAAACGCTCGTCTTTGTTTTTTCATTTGTGTTTGAAATAAAGAAAATTGAACAAAAGAAGATACTAATACACACCCAAATAATTCCCCCCAAAATCTCAGGAGAGAACACAGAGTTTATTTTACAAAACAGCTGACTACACATTTAGTTCTCATATATGAAGCATATACAAAGAATATTTGTGATTGATATTCGATAAGATGGGCTTTAGACATTACCGGTCCTCTGGAGTCCGGGGTGACACAACTTATTCTCCGAACAGACGCCTGTCTGGTCAGAGTTGTTACTTCTTCTCTGCAAAAATCAGAATTTAAAAGGAAAAAAATGCATTATAACATGATTATCCTCTTCATTTTCCGTTTTATATCTTTATTTAACATGCTTCTTTACCAAACCCCCTCATTTATTTGTATTCCTATGTAATCTGTGCGGTTTAATCTGCCCTGTGAGGATTAGATCACCTTCCATTTGAGTTAATCTCATCTTAATTTTGCTCAGAACATTTCTTACGTCTTCACTTTCAGCTCCTTCTTGAGTTTCCTGTTCTTGCGCTTGTGGTAACATGAGACGGAGATGACGAGGATGACCATCAACAGCAGGATTCCAGACACCACCGCCACGATGAGAATCAACGAGCTTTCAGTCAGAAGAGGAGGTTCTGCAGCAACAGATGGATGGATGGAAGCATGAATTTAACATCTGTGTCCAACAGCGAGGGATCATGGGGATGCAACTCCCAGCTCCCATGATAGCTCACAAGGACGTGTGACCATCTTACAAATGAGAAAGGATTCAGAAAAAATGGCGGGCGGTGGCGGAACAGCAGCAGCGAGACAAGATGAGAGTTCAGGACCAACCGCTGATCTGGACTCACAACTACTGAGGACTTAATATTGACCTAAAAGAAGACAATAGTCAACTCAAAGCTGATCTGAAAATGAAGGATGCCTCTCTGTCCAAGCTCATGCTGTTAGCCTCACTTAGCGGGGGGCTCCAGAACACTGCACAATGGGACCCTTCAACAACCGGCCCACAACCTTCCCCATGGATGAAGAAGTGGTTGTCCGGTTGTCCTGAAGGAGTTCTGGTGACTCAAAAGCTGCCACTCCGACTCCCTCTGCTACAATCACAGCGGTACGGACTCAACCCGGACCTGGGATCATCTAGCAGTTTTCCTCGCTCTGCGGATGGAGGCTACGTATGCTGCAACCCGGCTCATGTCCAGAGAAGGACTGGACCCCCCCAACCTCCTCCTGGTCAGTAACACCAACATATTCCACACAGATGTCCGCTATCGCTCCAGGGGTCCTCCTGCCATGCCGCCATCGCAGACAGGCCAGCAACTGCAAAAGGAGCCCACTGCCGCCACCGGCAGAGATGATGGAGACCAAACCTTTCAGTTCTTTACCTCCACCTGAGTCTCCCCCTTTCCCTGTTCTCCCCAACATTGACAATAATTGGGGACTCCATAATTAAGAACGTCCACTCCGTTAACACAGTAACTTATTGTTTCCCCAGAGCTACTGTTGTTCTGGAGAAAGTCTCCGAGTTCATTTGCTCTTTTCCTTTTTCCAGTTAAGGCCGTACGATTTGTGTATAGATGTATCACCAATGAACCACGTTAAAACCACAGAAGAAGCACGAATAAACCTCGCAAAGAACACGTAACCCAACGTAGAACATGAACCGTGTGATTATTGCGTACTATGCAGTGTCCTCATTTGGAAGTGGTCATGAGAATCAAAAAGGACATCATCCTTTCCCTTTTCTGGGATCTGCCTTCTGACGTACATACTGTTGATCGAAAGGCGGGAACACCCTGGACACTCTCTCAGGGCAGATGGATCCAGATCACCCCGCCGGGTCCCGAGAGGCGAGCCGGCGGCCGGACAGAGACCCGCCGCGGGAGTTCCAGCCTGCTCGGCCTTCTGAACTTTATGATAGTTTTCTTATTTTCTTCAGGCCATAATAAAAACGGATCCCCTGACTTTAGTCTGGCTTTTTATTTTTACCCTCTCTGGCTAATGCGGGACAGCAAGCCTTCAAACTCGGTCAGAAAGAGAACACAAATGCGGAGAACACACTGAAATGATTTCTTATTCCATTTGTTCTCTTTTATGATGTATAATGTAATGTAAAAAAAACTCCAAAAATGTGACAGAAAATAACCTCTGAATGATGTCATGAATCCAGACGTGATCTCCGATTCTTTTGCGGAGCATAAAATAAACCAACCTGACCTCTAAACGTGACCCGTGTCCTCTAGGCAGTGACTGGAAACGAGGCATAAAGGCAGAGCCTCCATGAAGTCATGAGGCTAAAATCGTTCAACATTATCTTCTCTCACACGCGTCTGTAGCATGAAGTGTATGAAGAGTTTTTTGAACAAGGGTTGAGCATTTGCTGCGAGTCGAAAAGGAGGCGTGAATGTGACACGTGTGAGCGCAGCATCACGCCAGGCTTGGTGGATTTGTTCAGAAGCGTTGCTCATTTCTCCCATAAGTCCCACTTCCATAGGATTTTATTCTTCTTTATTACGCATTTTTTGGCTGCTCCGACTTATACTCTGAAGCGACTCATAGTGCGAAGAGCACAGTATGTTAAGAAACAGGGAAAAAACTTTACCTTTCAAAGTAACCTCCACCTGAGCCTTTGCCTCCCCCACTGTGTTTGCCGCCGTACACTGGTATGTGCCTTCATGCATGGAGGACATGGGCTCCACAAACTCAAGTCTTCCATCAGGATGTGGCTTTGCACCCATTGGCAGCTGTCCACCCATTCTGCAGGTAGAGAAAACACATGCAGCGCTTGCTTAACAGCGGCAACAGCAAAGATTCTGCTGGAATAAAACACCTGGATGTATAACCATTCTGTCCTTTTTTCACAGAACTTTTCCCATCTAAAGACAATTTTCTGCAACTTCTCACTACCATTCTTTTATAGAGCAGAGATTGTTGCACTGCTCTGTGAGACACACAAAAACATGGTCTTTAAAGAAAAAAGGTACAAGACTAATAGATCCATGTATTTGTTGGTGCTGTACCATTGGCCACAGTGACAAACCACAAATTACAGTCAGTAATTGGTAAATAATTTGATCACTGACAAAAGTGGGAAGGTTTCCATTCAGAAGAGAAGCACAAAGTGAGATGGAGCACGAACATGGAGAGGAAGCTGCTAGACCGCCAGAAGTAACAGAAATGCCCGCTGCAATGATTTTTTCTTCTGGAAAACAGTAAGAAAGAAGCAAAAGTTAGCTCTTGTTTAGCTTTTTTAATCAAATTGTAAACACAGCCATTCAAAAATATATGCTGTGCTTAATCAAGACCATATGTCATCAACATGTAGACGCCTTTCAGACCTCCCCACTCAAAACGCTCGCGTTCTGACGTCTCTACACAAGTTTTAAAGTCAATTTTCCGACTCTACATACCTAAACGGGCGGCCACTTAACTCGCATCAAAGGTTAAAATAGTTGAACTTTGACCAGTCAGGTACTCGGATTTGGTAGTGACGTATGGACGGAGTCCTTTTCAAAACACAAAGTGTCAACCGTTTGAAAATTGATCACGGAGGAGAAATCCATTTCAGCGGTTTGTGTCCAGCTGGAATTCTACAAAACCAAGTCTTTCATTTATCGAGCTGTGAAAGCAGAGGCCTGGAGGGAAATTCACCAGATTTGTTCCGCCTCCACATTTCCAGCTGTGAGTACGCGCGTTAGTATCGACAGCGACAGTCCGGTGTGAACACTGAATGCTTAAAGTGCATTAAAAAAAAAACACGTTTAGCATTTTCTTGAACACGCTTTAAATGTCCGCTGTGTCGGTGACGGGTGTGATTTTTGTTCAGTTTATTTCTGGGCTCCTTCTGTTGGACTGTACGCCGTGAGCAAGAATTCCAAGTCACTTGAACTCCTCAGTGATGAGCAGCAGGTGCGCACCTGGTGGTTCTCATAAGAGCACCATGTGCACAACCAGAGAGACTTCCAGAAGGGGGGAGCAGAGCCAGAATGGGAGAGGGAACCCGGACGGGGGTCACCCGCCTCCTGGAGCCATGCCCGATTGGGAGCAGCTTGATCATTCCTGGAGAACACTGGAGGATTTGGGAGCGATCCACCTTCCAGATCTGTGCCAAACCAGGAGGCGTGAGGACCGGACGGCCTGTCCCCCGGCGTTGTGACAGCCAAAGTGAGGACGGGCCGCCAGCCGAGGACTGCAGGCTGGAGGGGATCCGCGTTGGTACGGAGAGTACTCCTTTGAGAGTACAGAACCGTGAAAGAGGGAGTGGCCTGAATTGGCAGAGGGGTGTGGTCATGAGACACCCCTCTTCAAACTAAGTACCCCTTTCTTGACCTTCCTGATATCGACTGCTATACAAAGCCTTGTTTAACAGCTTCTAGAAGGAGGTTATGTTCAGAATTCCAGGGCCTGTTTCATGGGGTTTTTTGTGTGCATGGTTCTATGGCTTTCATTCTATAGCTTTTCCCTTTTTTCCCCTTCTTTCATGATTTGTTTTTACTAAGAACTCTGGTTCTTTTTAATGGACCTAAGACTCCTCATGTTGGACTCCAACTGTCAGGGGTCGTGGTTGCCCTCGCACACCTGCCTGAGGATCGGGTCACACGCACCTGTTCTGTATCCAATCAGACAACCTTTATTAGTCCATCACGCCCTCCAGCCGTTGTCGGTTCATCTGCTCCTCTATGCAAGAATTCACCGATCGCTGCTGAAGCCAAGCTAAGTCAAGCTAAGCTAAGCCAAGCCAAGTCAAGTCAACTGCAGTCTCATTTAACCCGGCCAAGCCTAGCCATGTGAAGATCTTCTGGAGTCTTCTCCTCCACGCCATCAACGTCCCCCAGGAAGTTCACTCTGGATCTACAGCCCTCCTACCTGTTCACCTCCTCACCAGACCAACCACCTACGAACATTGCCATCCAGTCTTTCATCTCTACGTTTTATTAAACTGCACTGCATCAAACTGAATCCCCGTCTGCTTTTGGGTCCAGCTAGCTCAATTTTTTTTTTTTTTTTATTTACCAAGGCTGTGTCCCACCAAGGTGGGGTAGCCTAGACAAGGCACACAATTTTAGCTCCCTCTGTCTCTTCCCCAAACCCTCCTCCTTCAGTGCGTGAGTGCGTGTGTGCTAGCTCAATACCCGACTCCAATTGTGGAGTTGAAGCTGTTATTTGCCCTGCTGATCTGAACTGTAGTAGTGGGGGCCAGCAGACCAATTGCCCTCCTTGTGATATGTCCTTTGACCTGTCTGCACGTTGCTCTTTCAGTTTCCCAGTCACCAGAGCTGCACAAACACAACAGAGTCATTGAAACGAGCCCATCAGGAAAGACAAACTGCTGTTTTTGCATATCTATCACACTCAGCAGTTATCTTTCACGAGTTCGTCCGTGCTGCATTTGCTTTTGGCTTGCTCTGCTTTCACGCTTCCTGTTCTCTTCTGGTGAAACCGCCTCATTTGTCTGCTGTGGGCACAAGCCGCAACACGACACCGTGACGCGCGCCATTACTTCATCATCTGCTGACAACAGGTTGAGCCACTGCTGCTGCAGCGCACGCCACCGCCTGCTCACAGGCGTGAGTGAAAACGAAGGAACAGCAGATTCAGAGAGCCGCTTTAGCTCGTAGTCAAAGCGTAACCGGTAAACATTACACTCTAGGAGTGTTGCTGTCATGACTAAGTACAACTAATACCATCATCACCAGCTTGACAAAAACAAAACAACATGCTGTATATTTATTCTTCCTTCCTGTATATTCTTGTCATTTCAGACAAATCTGCTGTTTTGCAGAGAAAGTGGGGAAAACTCAAACAAAGATGGAGTTTCATCAAGGCTGTGGTTGGGCTGAACTACTGCATCTGACAGAAATCATCCCTTTGGTGTTTTGGAGACAGAAAATGACAAAGACATCACGCCCATTGACCGGAGTAGGTACCATAACCGTTCGACCTGGAACTTCCGTTCGGGGTCCTTTGACTAATATTGACGTCACATTATGTGATTGGCTGTCCGTTGGTCCAATGAAGTGTCAGACAGTGATTGGTCTGGACAAATTACGATACTACCATAGAAGAAAATATTATGAAGTCTGTTGTAAACAAACGTCCCTTTATTATTGTTATGATTATTATTGAATGCATGTTTGCTTCTAGTCTTTTTAATCCGTGCGCCCAGTGCTTTACTATTGGCAGAATGGACCCGGAAGGACAACATTTTGCCGTGTTAACAACATTTTCAGCCACGGCTGAACTCAAACTGGAATAACAAGCGGAATGTGGCAACATGTCTTTATTTACAAAGAATATTGTCAGACACAATTTATGAGGGAAAATATCTGTAGGTTACAAAAGGGAACGTGAAATGGAAATTTGTAGAGCCCGAGCAGATCTCCACGCTACGTAGTTTGTCCAAGTGGGGTTACCGTAGTGTGACGTTACCTTCAGTCTAAAGGACCCCGAACGCAAGTTCCAGGCCGAACGGTTTTGGTAGCTACACCGGATGTGAGAACTGGACCCCTCCCCCCTGGCGTTCCAAACAGGAAGTTCAAATGATCCGACTTTTTGTTCAAGTAGAATTTACTGAACAGAAGTTAACAACCAGATAATAATCGTTAATGTAAAAACAAAAAGTTGGGTAAAGCAAATACGAGGATGGGATTAAACAATTTATCTTATATTATTATATCATACATGATTATACTTAAGTGTTATTTAAAATCATAAATGAAATATCCCCCGGAAAAACTCAAAATTTTTCTTTCAGAAGAAATCAGCTCTTTCAGAAAAAACTTAACATGGGTCAAATTTAGCCAAAGTTTATTTATTTTGACTTTTTAACTTTTTTTCCCAAATTCATTTATTTATTTATTTTATTTTCATTATTTTGTTTTGTTTTTTTGCATTTTATTTATTTTTCATTATTTGAACTTTATTTTTTCTTCAATTTTTTTTTTTTTACCATTATTTTACTTTTTTGGGGGGGCTGTAGTTAATTGCTGCCAACCAAAATGAACATATTTCAAAATATTAGAGAATTGTCGTACGTTTTGTTAAAATGCACTACAGAAATTTGCTTCCTATAATCACATATTTACTTGTTTTGCAGAGGAATATGGAACAAAAATGTTTCCCCAGCGACCAGAACAAGCACTGTTTCAAGCTAAAACATTGGCTGAGGAACAAGTACGTCGTACAAAGTTCAGCATGAATTCATGTTTTTGTGTAATGACAGCCTTCTTTTGTCATTTTGTAAAAGAAAAAAAGATTTCCAGTAATAAAAAGGAAACCCGAGTCACTCCATGAAAAGACAAGCTCGGCTGGCCTGATGTGCAAAAACAACAAGATGAGCTCTAGAGATTGAGTGTCAAAATAAACAAATAGCTTCTTTTTGTTTCCGGGTTTGGTCTTTTGATAAAACAGTGTTGACATTTGTGTTTACATATTGGCTTTTCTGCCTCTAAAGGTCATCCATTTGTGTCACGATCAGGGAAACGGACCAATCAGGGGGTCGACTCCTTCGGTCTGTGAAAGCTCGCCTCACCTCTGGTGTGAACACGACAAGCAAAACAGCCTCTTGGGGGTATTGCAAACGAACCCTGGGGTGGTTTTGACTGCTTTCAGGTTAGAATAGCCCCTCAGACTGGAACTACATTGATCCAACGGCACTCATTTGGTGGCAGCGCTGACCATCATGAAAAAAGCACGCAGAAGAAAAACCAGCAAATCCCACTGATACCTGTTCTATGATGTGATAACAGGCTCCTACACTTCCCCATTACTTCCTGTTTACCTAAAACCAGTTTAAAGCTGTTGGTCTGTCTTGGCAGGCCCACAGTTTTGTCAAAAACAGTCGTGACATTTAACAAACGAGGGCTAAATTCGCTTTTTGTTTTTAATTCAAGGAGTCAGCCAGAAGAGCTTAGGCATGAGTCCCAACTGCCCTAACAGGTGGGAATGGGGGGTCTGTAAGTTAAAAGGTCAAAACTGTAAAGGCTACAGAGGTCCAAACAAAATCTCAAGGTCATAGACCATTCAATCCGTCCCCCCCAAGTGCTGTTGCATGACATGATAGACGTGCACTCCTGGCGTGCATTTTGACTTTGAAATGAAGATATTAGTGTGGATATCCTACAGGGTCTTAAGTACAACGTGCTCCCCTTACCAACAACAAGTGTGGCGTAAGGTCACCACACGACCAGTACGTCATAAGTGCGTGTAACTTCAATTATCTCTACAAATACTTGGAGACATATAGGCACCCACGACAATGGTACGTTCCATTTTCATGACGTCACTTAAGGTGGCTGTGCGAGTCTAAAGGAAACTGCAAGACTCACTTGCTCTCCCCCCCTTAGGATGCAGCTGCCCCTCTATATGACCCTCCATGGACCCTTACAAGCCAAAAACGCACTGCACTCAAATGGGGCAACCGCCTTACGGGTCAACCGCCATACGGGTCGACCGCCATACGGGTCAACCGAGGTACGGGTCAACCGCCGTGGGGGTCAACCGCCATACGGGTCGACCGCCATACGGGTCAACCGAGGTACGGGTCAACCGCCGTGCGGGTCAACCGCCGTACAGTTCGACCGCCATACGGGTCAACCGAGGTACGGGTCAACCGCCGTACGGGTTGACCGTCTTGCGGGTCAACCGCCGTGTGGGTCAACCGATCTGCAGGTCAACCACCTTACGGGTCGACCGCCGTACATGTGGACCACCTTACGGGTCAACCGCCGTGTGGGTCAACTGATGTGCGGGTCAACCGATGTACGGGTCAACCTCCTTACGGGTCAACCGGCGTACAGGTCAACCGCTGTACAGGTCAACCGCCGTACGGGTAAACCACTTTATGGGTCAACCGCCGTACGGGCCAACACCCTCACGGGTCAACCGACGTAGGGGTCCATGTGGTTTAAGCTGCTTTCACAGAGAACATGAATCACGCTTCAAGGGTGTCCAGCTTCAATGTTAAGTCAGTGTTCAGACCTGATTAGAGACACAAGGTCTGTCTCCCGATCATTGTAAATGAGATTTTCAGTCAATACTTCCATGTAGCGATCAGGCTAACAACCTTTGGCGGTAGCGTCTGGACTCTCGAGTTTATGACCACATTTTTTGACAAGCAAATTTGACACGCATATGCCGTTTGGTTTGAACACACCTATCATCTTTAAACATAAACAGCAGGATGGTCTCTTTGTGAATCTGTAGCTTGATCTACTGTATGACTTACAATCCCTCCAAAACCTTCCAGTGTGTAAGCCTGTGGACTACCGTCAGTGTTTCCTTTCAGACACAAAGCAAAGCAAACCATCAGCAGTTCTTGATATGAGATGAATCCATTGCAATTGATTTTCTAAAAAGGTCAACAGCAGTGTAACGGTAAAGCTAAACGCTCGACATCCAAACAGACAGAAAGAGACGGACAAGCAGTCAGAAAATGCTCCGTTAGAGACAGCGCTGAGAGAGTTTGTACCTGGTCCAGGTGACATTTTGGGGTTTCGGGTTCCCCCCGCTCAAACAATTCAGAGCGACGTTTTTCATTCCAATAAGCCATGAATTGTTGTATCCCGTCACCTCTGCATGTGGAACGACTGGAAGAAGGAACAGAAACATGAGAGCTCTCTTTAGGGAGACGACAACAGACCAGGTGGTGTTTACTAAAAGAAAAGTCCAAGAAATCCGTTATTATGTTTGAATTTAAGGCCCTGGAGGTAAAGGAAAACCTTTCTGAGGAATACTCACAGTGCACCACCAGGTTGTTTTTAATCCTTTTTGGGGCCGAAAAGGCCGGATGCCACACCAGGCAGTCCAGTTTCTCCCCGTTCATGCTCTTCTTTGCGGAAAGGGAAAACTGAATGGAGACCACTCCACCACTGAAGCTGCGATTGTCCGAACTCCCCAGCAGCTCGGTGTCCCAGGAAAGTCGAGGAGCCGGATGTCCGGAAGAGCGGCATGAGGCGGCTTTCTGGGAAGGTTGTCCCTCCACCAGAATGAAGGGATCAAGGGAGGTGATGGGAATGGCTGGAGGAGAATTTCAGATGATTTGAGATTCAGACAGCTGACACTAAAACCATCTCAACTTCATTCTGTCTTATTGTTCGTTTGGTAAACGTGGATTGGAAACAGAGTTCTGCCTCAAGTCGCTGTCAAGATACTAGAGAATGGATTTGGTGACCAATGGGTTTGCCACCAAACCCTACCTTTCTGACAATGGGAAAATGGGCAGGGCTAAGACAGTTGGTGATTGGAGCACGCCCAATTGTTGGCATGTCAGCCTAAAGGCCACGTTCACATTCCAGTGAGCTTTTCATCCCAAACATAAAATAAAATAAAGCTTTTAGGCTCTTAGTGCAGCTGTCAGGGATCTAACCCCAAGGAACAACAGAGACGGAGACTTTCTTGTCAAATGGCAGCTTGAGTCACAGGATGTGAAGACTTTCTGGCTGACAGCAATTTTCCTTTGCCTTAATGTGACTTTAAACTTCTGAATCAACATTTATGTTTGGGCATTCCCAATGGCATATATGAAATGTAATTGTCAGCACAAAGACAGATTTCGACGTCATCACATTCCGGATAATCCTGTCAGAGGAAACAAATTCTGTTTTTCAATGACTTCTGTCTGAAAATGGATGGAAACACAGTTTAAACAAAAATCAAGTCTCAAGGAAGGTTCTCATGGCGTTGTTGTTAAGTTGATTAATGGCATGTAGAATCTTCTTCCTGAAATGTTCCACTAAACAGTTCGAGGAAGAAGACTTTGAATCTACATGCCATAGCTCTACTTGATGACAGCATTCAAATGTAAGAAGGAAAATTACTTCATAAAGACTCACTCCAATGAAAATAGTGTTTTTAACATGTTTTTTTTTTCATTATGAAGAATTCATTTCAAAATTCCATTTCTGACTATTTCTGTATGCAAATTCATCATGAACAGATAAAAAAAAAGATTGTAGGGCGGGGCCAAAGCCTCCAAGCTCCGCCCCTTTCTGATCATTCACCTGCAGACCAACAGATCCATGAACGTCTTTGTTTTCCTGGTCTGAACTGGAATCTGGATCAGAATTGGACGGATGGATAGATCTGATATTTTTTGTTGCACCAATAATGTTATGTTGGGGGTGTAAGCTAGCAGGAGAGAGTGTAAACAAAGGCATGATGGGAAACGTGCGCAGGCTCCCTCTGCGCCAGCAGTCGCGTCCAGAGTTCTAATGAACTCCTGCCGCTCTGCAGAAATCGTTAAAAGAGCTCTTTTGAAGACAGATCAAACGATGATGGGACTGGGACTTTAATAAAATAACTTTCTTGAGTATTTTTTTTCTCTTATCTCTTCTAAAACGTTTAAAAAAGCTTCACCTCTACAATCACTCAGAAACACTTTGTTTCCACCTGTTTTTCTGCACAACTCAACCATAAAACATAAAAAAATGGACTCACTCCAGACTTTCAGAGAAACCTCGGTGTCAAAGTTTCCGTCTGGGAAGGAGACGATGCGGCAGATGTAGATCCCTTCATCGGAGATGTCCGTGGTCATGATGATGAGGGACGAGTTCTGGAGGGGATCCTTGCTTTTGAAGCCAACCCGCTGGGCCCATTTGGGAAAAACTGATGCGAAAGGACAGAGAGATGTGTGAGGAACCTCAGCAGTAAGCAGCCCAGCTGAAAAATACAACCTGTGTTTCACACCCATGTGACTTGATGCAGAATACGCTGCGCTTCCAACAGGAAACAACAGAATTTTCAGTCTCCTGGTCATTTTTGACTTGATTAGAGCTTTAAAAGTTTGTCTTAAGCATAGAAATATGAATGTGATAATAACTGATGTTAACCTTTTGCTGCCTCGTTTTGTTTTTGAGGCCAAAGTCTCTCTTTTCTGTCCCTTCTTTCTCGTTTTCAGAGAAGAAAACAACATTAAGGCCACGGTGTATGACCCGCCCCCTTATGACACGCCTTCCCTGGCTGGCCACCTGTCAACTGCCCCTCACTCCCCGCCTCTGCCACCCCGATCCAAGCTGCATGTAATAAATTAATGCATAAACACTTTTTTCCTAATTGCGGCTTTCGTTTGTTTTTTTTCTCCATAGCAACCATTTTAGTTTTTGGTCTCCTAGGGGTGTCGTACAGGTCTATGTCATTTTTAGATGAATTGGAAAAAATACATTTCAAGATTTCCTTGGCAACAGAGGTTTTTTGTCAACCACGCCCACATTCCTTCTCCATTAATTTCGTATGTCATATTGTTTCATTCAACTTGAGCCAAAAATTCATGAATCAATTAGAGAAACCCCCTCCCCCTTTTGCGAGCTCACCACACTAACGCCGTTAAAAAATGGACACATTTTTTCCACAGGTAGCTTTTCAAGGGTGCTGGCGGAGTCATAGGAAGCGAGAGACCAAAATCCCTAGGAGGAATTTAAACTTGTAGAAGGTACTAAAGGGACTTAAGCTGGCGGCCTGTGTGTGAAATTTAGTAAAAATCGCGCAAACAAAAGTTTTTCTTTTCCCGTGAAAATGGCCAAATTTTTACACTTTTAAAACGGTGGCCTAGACTGCAGCAAAAAAAATAAAAATCAGTAATCGTACAAACAAAAAAAAAGAAACAGCAAAAAAACAGAAACACTGCTGCAAATAAAAGAAACACTGCTGCGAATAAAAAAAAAAAAAGAAACGGATGCACCGCTGTGAGAGAAGGAGAAAAGAAGAACATGACTACGAATTGGAAAACGAATGAGAAAGAAAGTGGGGGCCCGTCAGGGCCTTCAAGGCCTTCTTTGAAGGCCTAAAAAACATCTGAATCATGTGTTAATTATATTTTGTCCATACATACTCATTAAATCATTCCAAATGGTCTGTCCGTTCTCTTTTATTGTGTTTATGATGCTCATGCTGTTTCCAGACAGACGTATTTTCACATTGGAGCATTTAACCAATCACATTTCAGCTGTCCTTTGTTGCCGGGCAGGATAAGGGCAGTCAATATGAGTTCTGCTGACCTCCTAAAAGGTCAGCAAATCACGGTAAAGTGACACATGCCCTTTTGGCTCAGTTGGTGCGGACTTCGAGTGCAGCGGCAAAGGAAAGAGATATCTATGCTGATGATCACGATGTGTTAAACCGCTTGTTTCTGTCCAGATGATGAAGATAAAGATTGTTTTAAAGAAGCCAGCACAGCGATACAGAACAGTTAAGCTATGGAACTTCTTTTTAGGCGTGCGGTTACCCTTTTAATGCACACCCAGCAGCCAATCAGAATCAAGAATTTACCCGGACCATGGTATAAAATGTGTTAATCTGTTGTTCCCTTGAAAGGAACCAGTAAGCAGAAGAAGAGCAATAAATCGTTTCAACAACAGAATTTCTGCACTGAACTGATTCAGGAGGATTTGTGAGAAAGTGCTGGTGTACTCAACCTGTCTGCCCATCGGTTCTGTGTGCCGTGATGATGTTCTCCGGTTGAGCACTGGTGGTCTTCTTCAGCCAGGTGACTTGCACCACACTATTGCCCTGGCCCGGCTGGAACACACAGGGCAGGACGGTCTCCTTCTCCGTCAAAGACTGGATGGACCGGTTTCGAGGAAGATTCACGAAGGTTTGGTGTGAGTCTGCAACCAAAAAAACAGAGGGACTCAGAGCTTACAGGCTGTCAAACCACTGCACACCCCACGCCATAACTGGGTAAAAACGGCAGATCTTCTGTAAAGACCGATCTGAAGGCAGATTTGCATAGTGTTCAACCTGCCAGAGATGCTCAATTTGGTGAGTCAAACCTTTGGCTTAAATGACAAACCAATTCTTAAGTCTGTAAGTCCTCCAACTTATATTTCTAATGAATGTTTTCCATAACAAATTGTCTCCATAGTAACTTGAGTTTCAAGGGTGCTGAGTTCCAGTCTGGACTCTGAAGTCACGTTCACTCCACCCTCACGCGCTCAATCAACCACTGCAAAGTTGAGGTAAACAAAGGTTTATGTGTGTTTCAGGCTTCTGTGTTCAAAACGCTCACATGTGGCTACACACATTTTCAAGACTGTTGTCGTGCTCAATGTACAAAACACACGACCATCAAACGTACGTTAAATATTAAACTATGTCGAACTTTGACCAATCAGGGACTCCGATTTGGTAGTAACGTATGGACAGCGTCCCTTTTAATTCCCTGAAGTGCCAACCGTTTGTAAATTGCTCAGGAAGGAGAAATGAATAATTGTGGTTTGTGTCTGGATGGAAGTATTAACACAAAGGCCGAACCTGAATTCCCCCCCCGACCCGTCAGGATTCTCCTTATTTTTCGCATAAATGTGGATGACCGGCAACTGTTGATGACATCATAGGGTGGTAGTAACGTCCGCATTTGAAGACACTGGTTGTGTACGAATTCCCGCCCTAACCCCTAACTACTAAAATCTATATAGTGCGGCGATATGTAGTGCCCTGAATTTTAAAAGCAATCCGGACGCCACGCTCACTACTTTAAAAAACATTTCTTTAATAGCTAATATGACGTCATCGATTCCATGAAGTTCAAATCTAATTGATATGAGTGTTTTGCAATGCTTATTTATGAATCCACTGTCTTCCGAAGATAAAAAACGTTAATTATTTATTAAAAACATAAATATAAATAGATTTTTTTTGGTAAAAAATTGTTCTGATGTAACGCATTGTTGCCATCTAGTAAGCACCAATGCACGCTGGTTTTTCGCAGAGACTTCTGGGAAATTTCAAGGGAACTGGTTTGTGGAATTGCAGATTCGGACAGCACTAGAAAATGGCAAAAGCCTGATATAGGAGTTAGGGTGGGAATTCGGACATAGCTACTACTTTTTCTATAACTCTGCACTGGGAGGGATAAATGTTGGGGGGGGGGGGGTAGGAAGCCGGGGGGGGGGGGGTAGAGAATGAATTCAGATTCGGCTTAAGACTCTTCCAACTGCAGGTAGCAAACATGCGCTAGCAAACAGTAGAAAAACGAAATAAGAAGAGGAAGCCCCGCCCTGCTCATCCAGTGTGAACGCCACGAGCTAAACACGTTCAAGAAGGGGCGTTTAACGTGTTCAAGAACACGTGTCAGAATTTTAAGCTTTAAATATTTAGATTTTCCTACAGAGTCAGAGGAAAATGCTACACCTCGTACTTTTTGCACATTTTCCACGTATGAATGTTGGTCTTTTGTGATCCACGCGTGATCTACGTCATCCATACGTGTTTCCTGCGTTTGTCGATGTGCTCAGACGTCCGTCGAGGGTTTTAGCCCACGGGTCTTTACAGGAATTCGGTTTTGAGCTGTTCAGAATATATGGTCGGTTGAGAATTATGCAGTTTACTTGTATTTTACGTAGTTTACACACAATTATTACGTGAATCTTATACGATGTGTGATTTTTGTGAGACAGACAAATGTGTGTCTTTCCAGGAGCGTTCCATGTTTGTCTAACAGACTTCATGCATAAACCACAGATGTGTAACTTTTAGATCACGTATACGGCGCACAGTTCACGTTCAGATGACATCATTGATGCATGAATCACTGATGAATTACAGATAAACATCACAATAATCACACGGTTCATGTTCTACGTTCTTAGTGTGGTTTATTAGTACTTCTTCCGTGGTTTTAACGTGGTTCGTTGGTGATATTCACTTTCTCACTTTTTCAACATGTATTCCCGTGTGACCAGTTTTCACCCGTGCAATGTGCACAAAACTGTTCAAAGTGGCTGTTTGACGCGACCTTTAGATGAATGATTTTGTGATGGACAGAAAAGAACCACAAAATAACCACCACAAAGACACTCAGAGCAGAACAGGATGTTTACGACAGGAGCTGAGCCCAAAGACAAGATATGTGGCACAACGAGTTGCTCGAGATTGGCTCTTAAATCAAACGTCGAAGAGTTTGACACCATGTCTGGACCAAACAGACAGTCAGAGGGGCCCCAGAAACCAAAAAAAACCCAACTAGTGTCTGCATTTCCAGCTCCACCGCATTGCAGCTTTGTGGCTGCAAACACTAACGGCAGAAACTGCGAGGCCCTTCTGTCTCTCTGCGTGGACGCATGCCGCCGCTCTCTGACAGCACAGATGCGTCTGAGCTGAAGGCCTGTCGACGACCTCACAGGCAGATAAGCTGCTCCTGACTGTTATTAGATTGCCGCTCTTGACATCAGGCTGCAGTTTCTTCTCCGTGACGCGCATTTGTCGCTGCTTTAGTTCACTGGAGAAGTGATCACAGCAAAACCACTTTTCTACGTCTCACTGGAGAAGCTGATCTAGTATGTTTTAGATCGCTGACATTCCTGCTTTCATTTGAACATAACTGTTTCAAACGCATCAAACTATCATTTAGTTACACATATTTAATGATTTTTTTATTTTTTGATGCAGGAAGAGTGTTGAAGAATCCTGACTTTTACACATTTTCACACGAAGTGGCTGCCAATAATTTACCTAACATGACACACCCTGGAATGTTGACGCAACAACTGTCGGCTTTGAGCTTTACTTGAGAAAAGTCAACTTATTTCTGTGATTTAGTTGTTTTTCTTTATTGTTCCAGGTGGATTCTTTCTGTGGGGAGTTTGCATGTCCTCCACGTGCACGTGTGGGTTTTCTCCAGGCACGCCAGCTTCCTCCCACCCTCCAAAAACATGATTCTATATTGTCCCTCATGTGTGCATGTGGTCGTTTGTCTCTGCATGGTTCTTTGATGGACTGTCGAACTGCTCAGGGGAGCCCCGCCTTCACCCAACAGTGGGTGGAATAGAAACCCCACGACCCCATATGGATGGACGGACGGAGGATGGACGGATAGATAGAGTCAGGACCATAAATATTTGGACAGAGAGAGATTCTTTCTAATTTAGTTTCTGTACATTCCCACAGTGAATTTTAAATCAAACAACTCAGATGCCATAGAAGTGCAGACATTCAGCTTTTATTCCATGGGTTGAACAAAAAGATTGCATAAAAATGTGAAAAACTAAAGCATTTTTTAAACACAATCCCTTCATTTCAAGTCAATTGTCATTGGACAATTGACGTCCATGCTATTGCATGGGCAGGTGTGGGCAATTCCCTTGTTATGTCATTATGAGTGAAGGAGTTGATTAGAGGACTTGTGCTGCATTTGGAAGATTTTGCTGTGAACAGACAACATGCCGTCAAAGCAGCTCTCCATGCACGTGAAAGGAGCCATCATTAAGCTGAGAAAACAGAAAAAAACATCCCAGAAATTGCTACAGTATTAGGAGTGGCAAAATCAACAGTGTGGTCCATCCTGAGAAAGAAAGAAAGCACTGGTGAAGTCAGCAACGCAGAAAGACCTGGACGTCCACGGAAGACAACAGTGGTGGATGATGGCAGAATCATTTCCATGGTGAAGAGGAACCCGTTCACAACAGCCAACCAAGTGAACAACACTCTCCAGGAGGTAGGCGGATCAATATCCAAGTCTACCATCAAAAGAAGACTGCATGAAAGTAGATCCAGAGGGAACACTGCAAGATGCAAGCCACTCATAAGCCTCACGAATAGGAAGGCTAGATTGGACTTTGCTAAAAAGCATCTAAGAAAGTTCTGGAAAAACATTCTTTGGACAGATGAAACCAAAATCAACCTCTACCAGAATGATGGTAAGAGAAAAGTATGGAGAAGGCGTGGAGAAGCTCCTGATCCAAAGCACACTACATCATCAGTAAAACACGGTGGAGGCAGTGTGATGGTCTGGGCGTGCATGGCTGCTAGTGGCACTGGGACACTAGTGTTTATTGATGACGTGACACGGGACATAAGCAGCCCAATGAATTCTGAGGTGTTCAGAGACAGACTGTCTGCACAGATGCAGGTGAATGCAGCCAAACTGATTGGACGGCGTTTCATAATACAGATGGACAACGACCCAAAACATACAGCCAAAGCAACTCAGGAGTTTATTAAAGCAAAGAAGTGGAATCTTCTTGAATGGCCAAGTCAGTCACCTGATCTTAACCCAATTGAGCAGCATTTCACTTGTTGAAGACTAAACTTCAGACAGAAAGGCCCACAAACAAACAGCAACTGAAAGCCGCTGCAGTAAAGGCCTGGCAGAGCATTCAGAAGGAGAAAACCCAACATCTGGTGATGTCCATGAGTCCAAGACTTCAGGCTGTCATTGCCAACAAAGGCTTTTCAACCAAATATTAGTAAAGACCATTTAGTTTACAGTTATTTTATTTGTCCAATTACTTACCAGCCCATGAAATAAAGGGATTGTGTTTAAAAATGCTTTAGTTTTTCACATTTTTATGCAATCTTTTTGTTCAACCCATGGAACAAAAGCTGAAAGTCTGCACTTCAATGGCATCTGAGTTGTTTGATTTAAAATTCACTGTGGGAATGTACAGAAACTAAATTAGAAAGAATGTCTCTCTGTCCAAATATTTATGGTCCTTACTATAGACAGATGTAAAGAGCCTAGAGACTACAACACATAAGGATACAGTAAAGGGTCAAGTAGGTGCGTGGTTTGGAGTTTTCCTTTTCCAACCCCCCTTGAACCCCGCCCACCGTACAAGGGGGCTCTTAGTGCTGTCCATGAGATAAGTGTGCGTTCCTTGAGGAAGTGAGACAATCAGGTTGTAGTTTGTGTGGTCGTCCTACAGGCACTGAGACATCAGCATTTGTGCCCGTCAGTAAGGAGCCAGAACTCGTACCTCACTAACGGCTAGAGCGTGGTGTTAGGACGCCGTACAACAGCCTCACCTGTACGTCTTAAGTGGGTGTAACATATATTTGCCCTTAAGAATACTTAACGATACACTTAAGACACGCACGACGATGGTACGTTCCACCTTCACGGCGCTCCTTAAGGTGGTCTTAGAAGCCTCCAGAGAACTGGACCTGCTCTGTCTTTTGAGATGCAGACGCTCCACTATGACCCTCTATGGGCCAGACTCCCCCTCACCCCCACCCCTCACCACACTGTATGGATGCATGTGACCAAGGCTTTACAAAGAGTTCACACCACTTTTTTTAAAAGGTTTTTGATTGTAACAGAGGAGTTTTCGTAGCAGAACTGGGATGTCTGTTATCAGCATGAACAGTAACAACTGCTGACTTGTTTTGTGTTTTACACGGACCTTGGATCTTTCTGCAGCTTGAAGCCTTATGAGGCGTCTTAATGTGTGAGTGACTGGAATGTGATTCATGCATTTTCCATCAGACCTGATGAGTGTGCTGTGCAGACAGATGATGTGTGTTTTTTTCCCATCAAGGTGTGTGAGTCTGTGGCCCGGAACCTAAAGGCTGCTGTGGAATCAGAAAAAGCATTTTCTGGCATCTGCCGTCGTGTTGTTGAGACCTCAGCATGGTAGACGGCTCAAAGGGCTTTACAGTCACACTCACAAACTGATGGCGGCTCCACATGGGCGGGCGGGATCCAATCAGAGGTCGACTGCTTTAACCCAGTGCCATCTAGTGGGGTCCAGATGACCCTACTCCCAACGTTAACGTGCCAAGCCCTCTGCTGATCCCACACAGCCAGAACCACAAATGATCAACAGCAACTTGTTTTTCCAAAACCTCCACCGCCATGTTCCACCCCAGGAAGTGAAGACAACCCGCCTGTTTGAGTGGCGGGACATTTTCACTAAGAAAATGACACAATAATCAGTGTGACAGACCGAGCCTTACCAAAGATGTGTAGGGCCCAGAGACACAGCCAGAGGATGGTCTGCAGAGAGGTCATCCTCCTCCTCGGGAGTAGCTCCAGGTTCACGCAAGCAGAGGGGATTTCAGCAAACATCATCCGTCCAACCCAGAAATGCAGGCGGCACAAGGCGCTCTCATGCCTGGTGCTGCCAGGTCACAAAATTCTTTCCAGAGAGAAGTCCTGCTCCTGCTTTCTCAGGATTTCTATAGTTGGAAGGACATGAGGCTCAGCTCAGCTTGGCTACCCGTTTGGTTTCCACCTGTTTGAGCTCTGTCTCTCCCTCTCTGCTTGACAACCACACACATGTGACAGAAGTCGCCTTTCCGGTTTGGCGAAGCCGACGTGACAGTTATTTTCTCGCCTTTACATGCTCAGTTTGCAGGAGAGGCAGGCCCCAGGAACCTGTTCAAACCACTTTTCCCTGAATCACGACACCGAAACTTAGCGGGCCTCCTCCCTCTGAAGGAAAAGCCTGGCAGCGGCCCTCCCTGAGCCGGACCGGGAGAGGTTCTGCTCCAAAACACCTGAAAAGACTTTGCCTGTCTTTCTTTTTTTTCATGTTTTCTCTGTTTTTCCACATCATTTGACTTTTTCTGAATGAAAATGAAACAGATCTGTGAGTTGGGGAACTTCCAAGCTGCTTCTGATCAGCAGCATTTGAGTGTTGTGGATTCCTCCAGGCCTTTAATCTGCCTCTGCTGCCCCCCTGTGGTGTACGGGAGGCTCTGCTCTGCAAAGCCACCCACGGTTCTGACGCGTTTGAGACCCAAACAGTTAAAAAATGGGGTTTTAAAATGTTCTAGTACCGTTTTTGTACAGAAAATAAAGCTGAAAATCACGTTTCTGAGTATTTCTGTATTCAAATCATGGTAACCAGGAGCAGACGGAAAAAGGCGGTTGGATAAAGCTTTGAGTGACGCAGACTGAAGGCCACAGGTTCCCTCCTCTGCTCCATTCTGATGAACCACTTGACCAGATCCATGGACATCTTCATATTTTTGTTGCAGCTGTAAATTCCGTGTCACATAGCCGCTACGTACATTTAGTGCACATAACACGGATGTAAGCTGGTCATAGCTGAATCTACGTGGAAAAAGTGAGAAAAGTTTTCATCTTTATGTGAAATGTTCACAGATGTATCAGGAATGAACCACGTTAAAACCACAGAAGAAGTAGGAATAAACACGCTAAGAACACGTAAACCAACGTAGAACATGAACCGTGTGATTATTGTGATGTTTATCTGTAATTCATTAGTGATTCATGCATCAATGATGTCATCTGAACGTGATCTGTGCGCCGTATACGTGATCTAAAAGTTACACATCAGTGATTCATGCATGAAAAGTCTGTTAGACAAACGTGGAACGCTCCTGGAAAGACACACATTAGTGGAGGAACCTCACAAAATTCACACACAATTGTGTAAGATTTATATAATAATTATACATAAACTACAGTAGGTAAAATACACATAAACTGTATAATTCTCAATCGACCAAAAATTCTGAACATTTCTAAACTGAATTCACGTAAAGACCCGTCGGCTGAAACCCTCAGCGGACATCTGAGCACATCGACGAACGCAAGAAACACGTATGAATGACGTAGATCACGCATGGATCACGGAAGACCGACATTTCATACGTGGAAAATTTGCGTAGTGGCTGTGTGACTCGACTTTCAGGTTGGGGGTGAGAGGGGCTGTAAGCTAGTGGGAGTGAGTGTAAACAGATGGACCATTGGGAAATGGGGGCGGGCTTACTTACCGACAGTCCCGCCCACAACTCAGAGGTGGATTTCTCATGAACTCCTGCCGCTCCGCAGAAACGATGTTCAAGAAACCGACACAGCTTTATTCATTTAGGCTTAAATGTCGTAATTATGATCAAAGACCGCTGGGATGCTTTGAAAATTGATTAAAAGACGATCAGAGCGGGACTTCAGGTAAAAGGAAGACGCCCCCCCCCCCCCCCCCCCCCTCCACAATGCGTTTCTCATTTGACAGTTATTGAAATATCAGAACACTGATTATCACACAAACACACGAGGCAAAATCTAGATTTTTGTGTTGATTCTTAAAAAATATGAGCAAATAGCATAATTTAAATCCATTATACCAAAAATTAAAGACCTACGGATGCAGAAGTTATTTGTTAATATTCTGCAAATAGTTTTTATGGCAAATTTTTTAAAAAAGAAAAGAAAAAAATTAAAAGAAATTTGAAAAACAGACTTTGAAGGAGAAACCATTACAGAAGCAAATTTAGAACAAAACCTAAAGAATGTTGGAAATGTTTATTTAGAAACTGAAATGATACATTTAAAAAAAAAACACAATAAAATCCGATTTGACAAACTTATGGAGCAAAATAACTGTTTCCCTGGAGGTTTGCATCTACTTTAACGGTTTCATGAACACATGTATTTACAGAGGAATGTAAAGGGAATCCTGATCCCCTTTGCTTTGGCAGTTTCTCTGGACTCTTTCTTTCCATTTGCCGAATGAATTTTTCTTCCTTTGAGGGATAAATTACAGAAATCTTCCTGCGTGTTTGCTTTTATTTGTGGGTTTGTGCTTCAGAGCTCTAAATACGTTGTTTTTGCTTGTAAATAAAGGCTTCTGGAGCATCAGATGTTTGTCAGAGGGAAGCTGCACGAGTGTGAAGTAAAATGGTCGCTAAAAGCAGAGTGGTTAATGAGGTTATTAAAGACAGAACAAAACAAAAAAAAGTGGACTTCCTTCCTTCCTGCAGCGTCACTTCTTCATGCCGATGGTCTCATACGTGTCTGTGGCGTGAGGAGTCAGGCCCTGAACACAGACGGAGAGTTTCAGCGTTCGTCCCCACGCCGCATTACCGCTGCTGCGTGGACTTACCGTGTAGATGCCCTCCTCCACGTTCTGACGGGACAAAGCGGGAAAAAAAAAACAACGTTAGACGGAACCCCAGAAGGACGAAAGAGCTCAAAATGACCGTGGAGTCAGAAACTGCTGAGACTGGCGTCTTTTTTCATTTGCCCTCTGAGGTCACATCTAACCGCCAACATCGTTTCCCCCTGCAGACTCTGACTCCCACAGGTTTAACTGCACACTCTGGTAGATACCTGGCCGCCTTTAGCTCCTTTAGCCTCTCTGGCGCTCATAATCTGCACAAGGAAAACAAAACAGGAGAAGTTTATTACAGACGCAAGGTCACAAAAAACACTAAACAAAGACTTGAGGATACAGTCAGCCCATGAAATGAAGGGGTTGGGTTTATAAAATGCTTTAGTTTTTCAAATTTTCATGCAATCTTTTTGTTCAACCCATGGAATAAAAGCTGAAAGTCTGCACTTCAATGGCATCTGAGTTATTTTAGTTAAAATTCACTGTGGTAATGTACAGAAACTAAATTAGAAAGAATGCGTCTCTGTCCAAATATTCATGGTCCTGACTGTAAAAATAAAACCTATAAGTATAAAAACAATCAAATAACCAAGTGTCATAAAGTGAAACTACTGCTGACTAAAAAATGAAAAAGTTTTAAAAAAGGTGACCGTACCAAAACCTCCAAATAGGGGGGTGCTCTCTAAAAGTGCTGTACCTGGCGTTGGTGAGAGTTCAGAGGATTTTGTTATTTGAAATGTAGAAATAGAAATAGAAAAAAGTTCACTCTGAACCTCTTGATGCCGGATTTTATTTCCAGCTTTGAGAAGAAGAGAAAATATTTTTTTATGTTTTTGCTTCCAAGTGGATGGAAAAAGGGTTTGATGCATATCTGCATCAATAGGTGTTTTTAACAAGCTTCAGACTAACATTAAAGTTTCTACACAGAATCTAGAGAAAATGAAACATTTACAACCAAATTATGGGATATAAAATATAAAAGACACAACATTTAACTGTCAAGTCTTCCAAAAGGATGTCTGATGAATGAAATCATCTTTTTCATTCATTCTCTGTTTCTGCAGGATCAGTCAGCTGAACCTGCGTCACCATCCTTTGCCCTCGTCGTTAAATGCTGATGGAAATGCGCCGAACAGACCTTGATCCGGCAGTACAGCGCAGTCAGGATGATGCCGTACAAGAACAGGATGCCGTCCAGCACGTAGCAGATCTCCGGCTCGGAGAGCGCGTCTGAGGACACACAGGTGAGCGTTGAATGTAAAGACTTCCTGTAGCATTCCAAACAACTAACTACAGTTGTTGTGTTGGGATTTTTCCGAGCGTCATTTGTAGAAGTGATCATCTCAGCAGAAAAGAAAGGAGGTATTTCCCTCCCCATGTAACCAGGGCGACCCCATTCTGAGGGGGCAGACACCCCCAGAGCCATTCGGAGCAGAGAAATTGTACTCGGCTCCAGGCGTCTGTTTTCTTTAATGTCCTGTGTTTACAGAATTATCTTTTTGACTCTTTCAGGAGCTCGAAAAGCGGATGCGGTCAGTTCAAACTTCACTCCTTCTTTCTTTGGCCTCCTGCTGAGGTTCCTCCTCTGCTTTTCCTCATCGTTCACACAGAAAGCTTCACATCAAACTCAGAAGAACCACCCGTCCGCCCCTGAAGGTGTTGTTCTGTAGCTATTTTTTTTTAATGCTTTTTATTTAAGTGAGAGAACTAAGAAAATACACTGAAAAGATAAACCTGATAAACAAAGACCAAAAGACAACCAATACAAACGCAAGAAAGAAAGGGACAAAAACAAGTGTGTGAGAGCGAATGACGGCGAGAGAGAGAGGATTCTGTCCTATTACATACTGACAATCATGCATTATGATTATTATATATATATATCTAGGGATACATTAGTAAAGATTCATAAAGATGGGCTATAGAAATATATATAACTATACAGTCATTATATTCTTGATACAGCTATAAAGGCCTTACAGTCTAATTGAAAACGAGTATTATTTCAATCCCGGTATAGATGTCTAATTCTACGGATATTTAAAAAGTTCTGTAGCTCTTTCTACTCATCTCCTGATGTTCACATCTTGAATTTGACCTCCACCTGTTGACCGGTTGGATTTTATAGCGTGAAACCTTCTCTGGCGCGGGGCTTCACTGCAACTGTGTGCGAATGACGATGCGTTTAGTGTCCTCTACAAAACTGCCCTATAAGGAAATGCGGCTGAGATGGTGAGGCATCAACAGGCGTTGCATCAATGAAACAGTTCGGCTCTGAGAAACGGCGTCTGACTTCCTGAAAACGACGAGACTAAAGACAGAAATACTCAGAAATGTCATTTCAGGCCTAATTCTTTCGAAATAAACGTCACAGAAACATATGAGCATGGGATCGGATCTTTGGCGGCCTTCAGCACCTCAACTTTGGAGCGTGTGGGCATTGTTAACTGAGAGAAACCCCGGAATCAAACCAGCAACCTTTCGAGCAGCAAATACTGAACTCCACAAATAAAATGAACAGAAACCTTTTCATTTATTCATCGAGAATCTGTTGTCATGATCGCTGACGTTCGTCTTCTTAAGCCGCTGTGTTCCTTTCGGGGTCGTGGGGTCACGAGGCCGCCAGAGCTCGACCTGGCTACTGTCGGGCGAAGGCGATGATCTTTTTAAAATAAGACACGCTATAAAATGCTATTCCAGTCAGCATTCAAATAGTAAACCCCTTAAAAAACTCCTTAAACTATGGAGTTTGAAGATCCCTTAAAGGCGTTTGCCGCTGCGATATCTGACAACCGACATCAAAAGGAAAATATGAAACCAAGTAACATTACTTAGTACTTTTGCCCCTTTTGGGGGCTACCAGGGCAGGTTCCCAGTCTGTCGCCGAGGGGCATCTTAGAGCACCCAATCAACCCATGAAGCATGTTTTTGGATGGAAGCTGGAAAACCCACGCGTGTGAGTGGAGAACATACATGTTCTGTTCAGGCCCCCCCCAGCCGGGACTTGAACCATGGGCCTTCTTACTGTGCTAACCACTGCACCCCTGAAAGGACAATAAAGCAAACCAAAAAAAAGCCTTTTTTCCTTCTTTGTGGGACGCTGGTTGAAGAATTTAAAGTAAAAAAAAAGAAAAAAAGCAGAAAGGAAGAAGCTGTTACCAGCCAGAAGAGGTTGATGCTAAAGCAGATGTGAGATATTTCTATAAATAGCTGTTGCACAATGTGGCAGAAATATCTCCAGAATCTGAAGCTCCAGTTAGTTCACGGCAGAAAGCTGCATGAGGAAGCAGATACGTCTGATCGAAGACCCGCTTGTCCTCCTAAACGTCCGCTTGAACGGATTCCGTTCGATCCCAGAGCTTCCTCCACGACGGATCCTCAGGTCCGAAGGGGGATCGGCGATTCTTTGACTAGGGCAGCTCGCGCTCACGGGTCCGGACGCCAGACGGCCTCTTTGGGCGAGGCAGCGGCGGGAAAACCCCCAAAGGATGGGAACCGCAGGCCGAAGAACGGCCTCCGAGACATTCGGGGTCAAATCCAGAGTCTGATCACGCCAACAAGGAGTCACAGCGGGCTTCATGGAAGAGAAAAGCCCCCGATTTAACCCACGTGCTGTCTTGTGGGGTCCAGATGACCCCATCCCAACGTTAACGTGCCTCCTAGGCACGTTAACGTTGGGATGGGGTCATCTGGACCCCACAAGACAGTGCACTGAACCAATCTTCACTGGTGTCCATGACATCCTCTCCACCTTTGTCATGTTACGAATAACACGTCAGTGTAAGGGTGGGGTCAGTTTGACCCCCACAAGATAGCACCAGGGATGACGAGAGAGGATGAACTTTAGCAGGTTTCAGTAGTTTCTGTTCGACCAGTCAAAATAAATTAGTGGCCAACATTTATTGATTAGCCCCATCGTCTGTTTGGAGGCCGATTTCCGCTTCAGTCGTGTTTTTTTTTTTCTTTCCTCTCACCAACAAAAACAAGTTTTCTGTTTAAAGCATAAAAAGAAAATGACATCAGCTCTCCAGGAAACACGCCGGGCAGCTCACATCTTTTCAAATTCTTCCCTTTTTTTTTTTTTACATTTTCAGGTCAGAACTGTCAAGGCGAGTCGACCAGCAGTGACTCTTTCTTTCCACGGCCTTTTCCTTCCCACTTTCTTCACTTTATTTAAGGAAACGAATCACTTCTCTAAAAATGTTGAATCACATGACGGTCTCACTTTAGCTGCTCTTTTACTGGACACTTTTGCCGTTTTCTTTGAGATTTCCTGATCACATTTGGAAAAATATTTCATTTTTGAAAAAAAAATGAAATATTTTTTGTAACATTTAACAAAAACCTTTAAATGTACACACATATATATACTATTTAGGAGTATAATGTACCTCAAAGTTCAAACTGTCTTTGTTATCTCACCCCTAACCGTTGCCTTTTGGACCTTTTTTCCGCTTATAAAAGCTTTTTTTTTTCTTTCTTTAAGACTGAAATTGAAATGAAGCGTTGCTGTTCTGTAAAGAATAAAGTACAGGATGTTTCAAAGAGAAGTCTGTGGTGTCATTTCTATACGAACAGCTGAAGTGGCCACAGGATTCGCCATCGGGGTTAAGTTCTCTTTTCACAGGAACTGTGATGTGGCGGCCTGCTTTCTGCCGCCGGTCGTCCGCTCTGACGAGGTTCCGTTCGCCGGCGCTCGGCTGTAAGGGTGAAGGTTTGAATCTAGCGGACGCCAGATCCACCGGATGCCTTTGAAGTGGTTTTTAGGAAGGAAAAGAAAAAGAGAAGCTCACCAGCTCTCCCAAAGCTCATCCCCAGAAGAACGGCCCCCAGGAGCGGGTTCCTGCCCCACGCGGCCATGGCAGATGAGGCTCGGCTCGAGTATCGGGCTCCTGCAGTCGACGGCAAAGCTCGGCAGCTCGTCTGCGCTCTGAGGTGGGTGTTGCATACTTCACAGCTCAGAGGGGAAGTTGTGGTCTGAGCTTGAAGTCCAGATCTCACGATACCCCCCCCCCCCCCCCTTCTAAAACACAATCTGAGGGAAGACGCACCGCGGACGCCTTTTATCTTCTGACATCATTTAAAAACAAAAAAAGAGCTTTACTACGTTTTATGACACCATAAAGAATGGAAACGCTTCAGGACGGCAGCAGTGAGGAGAGCTGAAGGCTTTGCAGAGATAAAACATTTATTGGGTTTGTACACGACGAGCGCGGAAAGCCTCACAGAGAACAGGAAGCGCTGGTCTGGAGATGTGTGAAAACAGCGCTTCTTCATTAGCAGCACAACGCTAACGGTCAACCTCGCCAAACACGATGTCCTGGGTGCCTGCGGAGACGTAAACATGGCGGTAAAAACAGGAACAAGCACACCATCACCCTCACTCGCCCTCCCTCCCTCCCTCACCTATAATGGCCACCACATCTGCCAACATGTGTCCTTTGGCCATTTTGTCCAGACCGGCCTGCAAGACAAAAAAACACGCCGCGTGAAGATCCAGATCACGCCAAAGACGTTTCACTGCATTGATGTGAGGGGAGGGGGGGCCAACAGGAAGCAGGCAGATGGTCCAAGAAAATAATGCCTGTAATGAGCTGTTTGTTTCAGAGTCAAGTCTTAAACGCGCACCAGGTGAGCAAATCCGGGGGCTTTGATCTTGCAGCGGTAGGGCCTGCTAGAGCCGTCAGAGACCAGGTAAACCCCGAACTCCCCCTGCAGAAAGACAAATCCCCCCCCGGCTGAGCACACAGCAACAAACGCAGAGATGTGCCAACGAAACGTCACCAGAGTAAACCCAAAACGCCGTTTTGACGGCCTCACCTTGGGGGCCTCCACGGCCGTGTACGTGGCCCCCGGAGGGACCTGGTAGCCCTCCGTGTACAGTTTGAAGTGGTGGATGAGAGACTCCATCGACGTCTGGAGGACGAGAAGAAAAAGAGGTTTGAACGTCTGAATTATTGAATTAAACTCTAATTGTACCACGGTCCGGGTGAATCCTCCATTCTGATTGGCTGCTGGGTGTGCATTAAAAAGTGATATGCCACAGGATAACCGTACAATGAAAAAGAAGTTCCGGTCACCTAGCTTAAATGTTTTGTGTCACTGCACCGGCTTCTTTAAAACAACATCTTTAGCTTCATCATCTGGACAAAAACAAGCGGTAAGAGGAGAACTTTCTCTCCAACTGATCCTTTATTCACGATCAGCATAAATATATCGCTTTAAATTGCCGACTCTTGACAGCAGCTGTGGTGCAGCGCCTTGTCACGGTAACGTGACAAGGCGCCGCACGTAACAAAATTGTCTGCTTTTTGTGAAAAAAATTATCCAAATCAGAAAAAAAACAAGAAATAAAAACTGGTTAATCTTTATTCCCTTTTGTAAGTGGCCATGGTATAGGCAGGTTAATGGTAGACGAAGTGTGCATTATCACTTCTTAACGCACTTTGCAAAAGCAACTGTCAGTTCGGGCTTCCAAGGCGTAGGTTAAAAAGCGATAATGCACACTTCGTCGGCCATTAACCCTTACGTGCTAATCCACGGCTAAAGAAGTTCTGGTCATGCATGTTCTATATCACTGCACTATATATAGATATATATGTATATTTGGGGGGGGGGGGGGGGGTATGGGTTTTGGTTTCTGGGATGTGTTTTCCAGTTTCTCTTCCTTTATTCTAGTATCTTCCTCCATTTCTTGCTGCTTAACTCATTCCACAATTTTTCCACTATTTTAATCATTCTTCTATTCAAAAGTTCAGCTCTTTCAGCTTTTTCCAGCTATGACTTTTGGTTTTTATCAAATCCTTGAACTTTTCAAAATATTCCAGGATTTCTGCCTCCATTGAAATACATTGGGAATCCTTGGTGCAGAAGCTCGCTGGTTCGATACCCGGCGCTTGTGCACTGCTGTTTTCACGTTATTTATGGGCAACTTTAATCATTTCTTTATTATTTTTTGCACCAATTATTCCCCTTTAAGTTTCATTTTCATTCAGCGGTACAGCATTTAACCTGCATTTTCTTCTGGACATGCAGCTCTTTCTAGCCGTCATGGTGGTCTTTAACATCTAACCGTGGTTTTACATTTCAGGGTTGCCGTAGAATTAGGACAAACTTCTCATAAATTTTGCACTGGGTGAAGCGTTGAGCCTCAGGATGACGGATACTCGCCTTCATCTCAGACCTCTTAGGCGGGGCCACTTTGGCATCATCCACCTTTATCTCCCCCTCTGGCATCTTGTTGAGCGCCTCGTGCATTATTCTCAGAGACTGCCTCATCTCCTCCACGCGGCACAGGTATCTGGGTCGCACAAACACAGGAAGACGAGCCAAACTTCAGCTTTCACACCATGTTAACGTTACAAAACCCCACCAGAGACCACAAACGTTGACCGATCGAGCTGAGTGGGAGTGGGGGCGGACGCTCTCTGCAAGAGGCGCTGGGGACACGTGGTTTTGAGGTACTCAGAGGAACCAGACCGCATGCAAACAAAGATTTTTTTAAAAGAAAAGCCCTCCCAAAGGCCAAACAACAGAAAGGGACAGAAAATCGCACTCGCCTGTCGTAGCAGTCTCCGTTGCTTCCAATAGGAACGTCAAATTCCACTTCATCGTACTTGTCATAGGGCTGGGACTTCCTCAGGTCCCACTTGATTCCCGACCCTCGCAGCATCACGCCACTGAAAAATGGAAGACAGCAGGAGAAAGGTCAGAGGTTCAGCTCTAGAACTCATATTTTCAAGCTCCGCCCACAGGCCGACCTGAAGCCGTAGTTCAGGGCCTCCTCTGCGGTGACCACTCCAATTCCCACTGTCCGATTCTTCCAAATGCGATTGTTGGTTAACATCTGCAAAAGATTGGTTCAGGAGAAAGAGGATTCATCTCGTTCTATCCACCATGTTTAAATGACAGACATGTACGGAGTCACTTCTGTGCCATTATTTCAAGAGCGTAAAACATACATTTTGTGTGTTCAAAAATATAATTTGCACTTGAAACAGGAAGAAGATGCACCTCAAACTCAAAATTATGTGCAAACAAAATGTTACTCTTGAAACTTAAAATAGGTGCAAAATTGTTTTTTAACTTTAAGTGAAAAATTACAACAGAGTTTTAGGGCCAGTTTACACATTTCTTTTCTAAATTACGACTTTTGAGTCGTAAATTTACGAGAAAAAAAGTCATAACTGTTAACTTACGAGATTTTAAGTCGTAAATTTACGAGAAAAAGGAACAACTGTTACATTTCGAGTTTTTAAGTCGTAAATTTACGTGATAAAAAAGCCATAAATGTTACGTTACGAAATTTTAGGTCGTAAATTTACGAGGGGGAAAAATGGCGTAAATTTCTGAGAAAAAAAGTCATAACTGTTAAATTACGGTATGAGATTTAAATTCGTAAATTCTCGAGAAAAAAAACTTGTTAATTTAAGACTTAAAATCTCGTACATTTAAGAGGAAAAAAGTCACAATGTTACATTACAAGATTTAAAGTCGTAAATTAACGAGAAAAAAGTCATAGCTGGTACATTAAGAGATTTTAAGCAGTAAATTTACGAGAGAAAAAGTCATAACCGTTACATTAAGAGATTTAAGGTCCTAAATTTATGAGAAAAAAGTCATAACTGTTCAATAACAGTAAGAGATTTTAATTCGTAAATTTTACATAAAAAATATTGTAAACTTACCAGTTTTTTTTTGTACATTTACGACTTTAAATCTCTTAATGTAACAGTTATGACTTTTTCTCTCGTAAATTTACTACTTAAAATTTTGTAATGTAACTGTTACTAACCCTGCGCCAGCTTCTTTAAACAACCTTTATCTTCATCATCTGCACAAAAACAAGCGGTAAGAGGACAACTTTCTCTCTGAACTGATGCTTTATTCACGATCAGCATAGATATATCGCTTTATATCGCTGAATCTTGACAGCAGTGGTGGTGCGGCGCCTTGTACGTGTACGTGCCTTGTCACGGTAACGTGACAAGGCACGTAACACGTAACAAATTGTCTGGTTTTTGTGTAAAAAACCAATCCAAATCGGAAAAAAACAAAAATTTAAAAACTGGTTAATATTTATTTCTTTTGTAAGTGGCCATGGTATAAGCGGGTTAATGGTAGACGAAGTGTGCATGATCACTTTCAGCGCACTTTGCAAAAGCAGCAAATGCTTCCACGGCGTGCGTTAAAAAGTGATACTACACATTCTTCAGCCATTGACCCTTACATAATGCACAGTGTTAATCCACGCCTAAAGAAGAGATTTTATTTGGTAAATTCATGATATAAAATCTCGTAAATTTACGAGTTTTCTTTTTGTAAATTTACTACTTTAAATCTCGTAATTTTCTTTTTTCTTTCTGTGGCCCTAAAACTCAGTTGTACCAAATAATTTTTGGAGCGCATAGAATTTTTTTTACGCTCAGTGAATTTTGGGCTTGAAATAATGGCACATAAATCCCTCCATAGAACACGCTTCCCGTGCGTACCTCCTCCACTTCGTCAATGCGTATGGAGAAATTCTTGCACCACTCGTAGATGTCGTCCATCAGACCGAGGGGCATGTCCTGGAACACGACAGAAGCGTCTTAGTTTCAACCTAGGAATGTGGTCAGGCATCACAGACTGAACCCTGACATTTTTTTTAACCCGTTTACTCAATGATTTCTGTTTGAGTGACAGCATGATTTAATTAGTGCTAAAAGTTCATTTGATGCCAAACCACTTAGTAAAATGGGAGTTCGATTCACTTTAAATAAACCTGGACAGGTTCGGCTGCGCTTCAGACTGAAAAGCAGACTTCTGGTACCTGATGAACTCCTCCGGGCCGGACGTATGCGGCGTGCATTCTGGCTCCTGACACCCGCTCGTAGAACTCAAACATCTAGCAGGAAACCAGAAGAAAACCTCAAACGTCTCGTTTCAGATTACAGCGAGGCAGTTAGGCATCCCCAAACTTTGAACAGCTAAAAATGCATTCAATTCTGGACAAGCAATTGTCTAAATACACTACACCAAGATTTCCTGCAGAACAGGAACAGATTTCCACAAAAAAAAAAAACTCATGAAGGCAATAATAATGCACTAAGCGAGGGATGAACTGAAAAACCTTTTCACACTAATAAGACCCCGGAGCTGACCTTCTCCCTCTCCTCAAACATCCAGAAGAAGGGCGTCATGGCGCCGATGTCCAGGGCGTGTGTGGTGACGGCCATGATGTGATTCAGGATGCGGGTCAACTCTCCGTACAGAACTATCAACAGAACCAGGTTTAAGCTTTTTACCCACAAAACAAACCACATATACTATATCTTAACACATCCTTTTTGTTAAAAAACAACATTTTTTTGTTGTTTAAAAACTGAAATGAATAATTAATAATAAATGGAATGTTCCAATTAATCAAGAAAAGATCATTTGAATAATAAATCACGTGAATATATAAAAAAAAAAAGATTCTCAATTCTAATTGTTTGGGGATTTTGTGCATAAAAACTGAAGGGATGAAAATATAACTAGTAACTAATCGTTACAGGAACATTTGGTTTGGGTGAGACAGGAGTACAAAAAGGAGTAAGAAAGTTCTGATGTCTGTAAGGAAACGTGTGGCGAGGGGGCGGAGCACCTCTAATCCACTGGGCCCGGGGCGGAGCTTGGATGTTGAGCAGCTTCTCCACAGCCAGAGAGTACGCCTGCTCGTTGCACATCATGGAAACGTAGTCCAGCCGGTCGAAGTAGGGCAGAGCCTTGAAAAAAACAACACAAAAAAACCACGTCAAACTTTAAAATACCAAGTTTTTATTTCCCTTTTATTCCAAAAGGCAGCGAGGTAGACTGCCAGTTACCATGGCTACATGTTAGCTAACTTCTTCCTGTGTTGTTATTCTCTCTTCATTAACCTGTTTTGGACGGCCATGGCCCGCTTTTTTTTTTTTTTTTTACATGAAGTGTGTGATGGCGTGCCTGCTCCCCCTTCTTGGACCCTTTCCCACCCTTTCTGGGTCATGAGGCGGTCCGCGGGCGCAGCGTTCACTCGATGGTCATCGGTTGGTAACAACAAAATGACCGCAGATTACAGGAGAGAAGCTGAGGAGACGATGATGGTCGGTCCTCTTCATCCTCCTCATCATTGTCCTCTGCATGACACCATGGGCGAACAGAGCAGCGCATTGGGTCGGAGGCTTCAACACCTCCCTGCAGGAAGGAGCGCCTCTGCAGATCGTTCTTCCGTTCAGCTACGAGACTCTACAGCGCCTCACAGACGCCGGACAATCCATGTCAATGATTTTTTGAGTGAATTTTTAGATAGATTGATCGATCTTTACTGTCAATGTCATACGAACAATGAAATTAAAAGTCTCTTGTGGTCAGTGCAACATTCATCCATTTAAAAAAATGTAAACTTACTACTGAAATAATAAATAATACTACATAAAAAGTGCTTCAAAATGTGTTAAAATTGTTAAAAACCGGAGAAATAATAGTAACAAAAATAAAGATATTTTTAGTGTTAATGAAAGTCTATATCTGCTGCTGTTTTTAATGGAGCTATGCTAAGAAGATCATTTCTCCTTTGTGAGATTCTACTCTACTCTATTCTACATTTTATCCATTTAATTAAACAATTTCTAAACAGCTTAAAGTTTGGACTCATGAATTCAGTCAAATTCAAAATCAACAATAGATTTGAGAACTTTTCCTCAAATGAAAGTTTTCATAAAAGCTATAAATGGTTAACAATAATTTCATAAATCAGTCCATTCATGTGTTTAACATAAAACATTGAGACTTCACGCACGACGTGAGCCTCTTCTGTCTCAACGTGCTTCCTCTCACCACTAACGTTGTTGTTGACTTCCTCTCAGTTTAAGCTCCATCAATTAAAACAAAGAAGCCTCCAAAAGATTCCTCTGCAGGGTTCAGCTTCACCTTTGTGTTTGTCTGTGAAAAACGGCGTCCTCGGAGAAACAGCAGCATCTCCCAGACGGCTGACAGGAAGGAGAATCAGCGAGAGGGTGGGCCCTCACTTCTAATCTCCAAACCTGTTTCTCACACCGCTCCGCTTTTCATCCCCCTGTGGGGGGTTTTCGCTGTGGGGTAGGTGAGGCCTGCGTACCTGCAGGTAGGTCTTGTACTCGATGAGCTTCTCGGTGCCGCGGTGGAGCAGGCCGATGTGCGGGTCGCATTTTTTGACGGACTCTCCGCTGAGCTCCATCACCAGTCGCAGCACGCCGTGAGCGGCCGGATGCTGCGGCCCAAAGTTGATGGTGAGGTTGGACACGTCCTTCTCAGCAGGAGGATCTTTGTCTGAAGGTGAAACAAACACAAAGGGGTTTACAAGAAAACAAGGATTTCTGCTCCCGCATTTAAACCCGAGGATAGCTCTTTAAGGGGCGGGGGTGCGTACCATTCCAGGGGGGTGGGACCCATTTCTCGTTAACAGCAGTGGGGTACATGACGGCCCCCGCATACTGCTCCATCCATTCCACGTCTGGCTGCCATTGTTTCTGCCTACAAGACAGAGAACAGGGATTGTGAATAGGAGGCTTTAGTTTGGTAGTGTAGAGTGGAAATATGACCACTTATGCCAGAGACTTTTTAATGACACAGTCATTGATCTCTAATTATATCACTTCACTTGCCCCCAAAAAAATTGATCCGTCATTTTTTTCTAATGAAAAATAATCTGCATATGTTTGACTTTGATACTTGATCTGCATTTGCTATGAAGATTTCTGAAACAGCGTTATGTCTATTTATTCATAATAATTAAGGTAATTTATCTTTGTCATGTGATTTATTGATACTTAAGGATTATTAATGACCTAAAACTGTGTTGGTAAGGCATAGATATCTGATAACCGCTGCTCTTTCTAGCCAGGTCAAGACAGGTGTGCCACAGGGTTCGCTTGTAGGACTCATTTTGTTCTCCGTTCATATCAACCACCCCAAATGCATCATATCATCTTTATGCCGACGACACTGTTGTTTATTGTTGCTCTCCATCAATCTCACAAGCTTTTGAGTTTTTACAGTCTGCTTTTAGTTTTGTTAAATCTCGTCTGCAGTCACTAAAAACCGTCTTAAATGCAGATAAAGTAAAAGTGATGGTATCTTCAGACAAACAAGAATTACTGGAAGACACTCGGGTTCTAAAAACCGAGATAAGTACAAGTACCTTGGTTTTATGCTTGATAAAGAGCTCTCTTTCAAACTGCATGTTGCCTCTTTGATACATAAAAACTAAAAGTGAAGTTTGGGTTTAATTTCAGAAATAAATTCTGCTTTTCAGCCATCTCTGATAATGGTACATGCCGTACTATACCACTTCTATAACGGTTTTCTAGCTTCCTCGAGGTCCAAAGCGCTTTACAGTCACAAGCCCAATTCCCTATTCACACACTGGTGGCGGCTCCGCTGCCGAACACCGGCGCAGACCTTCCGGCAGAGGCAAGGTGGGGTTCGATGTCTCGCCCAAGGACACTTCGAAACATGGTCTCAAGAGTGCCTCGTCCACCAGTCTTCAATCATCGAGTACCGTGCATCACTGAGGTTCGTGACCGGTTCTAGTCGCCTCACTCATCACTGAGCTGAATGTCAGAGCTGAGAGGCCCTCTCTGAGCATGTAGAGGCATACACACTGAATGCCTCATGTATAAGGCGCTTCTTGGTTTGGTTTCCTCTCATCTCTGTTCTTCAAAGAAACACCATTCATCGCGCCTTGTGCTCTTACGATGTCTTTCATTGGTATGTTCCTCGTGTAAGGATCAACTCTATCCAAACTGAACTGAAATGGTCTGAGCTCGTTTCCTTTACTTTTTTTTTGTTCCACCCAGTGTGGCAGAGAAAAAGAGTGTTTTTAATTGAACTTTGTGACTGATAACTAGTGCACCTTGTAACCCCTAAACTTTAATATTCTCGCTTAAAACCATTGCACCTTCTGTCTTACGGTCTACATTTATTGCAAGTTGCTTTGCTGCACTGTAACTTTAAATTGTACTGACGTTAAGATCATTGTTTTGTTTTGTAACTATATTTATGCGACGTGGGCTGCTTGATCTCAGTGGGTTTTATCTGATCACATAAAGGTCAAAGAAAAATACATGAAAGTGTACGACTGTTATGACGTTGAACAGATCTACGTGCACCAGACTGCTGATCACCAAACCAGTTTACAATATAAAAACGTGCGCCGTAAATCAGTGTTTCTCCACCTCTGCTGCCATTGGCTGATCTTATTGGATAGATGATAGAAAAGGATAGAAAACAGGATAGAAAAGATACAGCCCTCACAAAAAATCCAATCAGTCTTCCCTTTTTATTGTAAATGAACCTTCAACGAATAAAATTTAAAGATTACAAATCATGTTCTAGCCTTCACCTTGAGCAGTTCTGTGCGCACAGGGTGAACAATAACGGGTGCGGTTCTCCACCACTTAAGAAAATATTATAACTAGCATAACTAAATACAGGTGATTAGGATAATCAATGCCTGGAGTTTTCATGATACATTGGATGATGATGATCCACCCTGCTGCTGCACTACAGGTCACCAGACAGCCGGTAAAGCCTCGATTCTGACCAATATTGGACACCATCGATCTCTTATTCACCCCATTCGGCAACAAACGCTGACCAAAAGGAAGCAGCAGCAAAATATCAATATTATAAAACACTCGTAACGTAAGCCACTGTCTGGTCTGGTGTCGTGCTAACGTCGTTAGCCGGACAAAACAGAGTTACGATGACCTAAAACTTGGACAGCGGAGAAAATTAAAAGTCCTCTTTTATTTTCTTGTTTTGGTCATCATACCTGCTCTGCAGCAGCGTGCAGCCGGGGCTCAGCACGTTACTGTTAAGTGCTAGTTTTGCTGAAGGACGTCCGAGCCTGCTAAGCGACCTCAGCACCGCCGCCGCCATCTTGGTTCTTAGACAACAACCGCTGTCACGCTTGTGACGTCATTCACATCGGTCTTGTGGAAGGTCTGGGAGGCACGCGGCTGCCCCCTTCCGGGACGTTTGTGAATGAGCGGGAAAAGCAACAACAACAAAAAACGAAATTTGTCAATTCGTGGAAGCGCCTCGCAATGTTTTATTTAAAATACTGGTAAATTCTATTTGTGAGGCTATAGTTACTTGCTATATTTATACTTACGTTTACTTACTAAAAAAACATCAGATATTCTGCTTTTTGCTAAGGATCTTGAACACTGCTTTTCAAAAACACTGAAGACATTTTTTTTCTGGCTTCTAATTAAATGTGGGCTTTTTGTTTGACCGATTTTGTAACCTATGTTTATTTTAACTTAATCTATTTTAATTATTGTTTTATCCTGTTTTTGACCAGTATTGTTTTCCTGAGACATATGGTACACATATAAACCTTGTTTATTTGTATGATCATCAAATTATTTCATTGTGGTTACACAACGTTTTGATTCGATTTGACTTACAACAATATTTTTTGTCAGCTAATCTCAAATGGTCATCAAAAAGTCATTTTTGTTATCATTTAAAAATGTTGATGTAACTTATCATTTTTAAATGAAACAGGAAGTTTTTATAATAAATGTAAACATTTTTACATTAAAATCATTGAACAAAAAGTCATTTTTATGTCTTGAAAGCACAAGAATAAATGCATAGATTTAGGTAAAAGTTAAGACTGATTTAAAGAAACAAGTTTTTAAATCCAATGTTAAAATAAATATCCTAACAAAATTGTGATCTTGTCTGAATCTGTGAGAACTTTTCTTTAATCCTAGTGTAGAATTTCCAACTCTACCTGACAGAAGCACTTCCCTCTCCATTCTCATTCCATCTTTATCCCTAAACCTTAATGCATTTCTTGAAACATTCACCCACTTCATGTCTCTACTAGGCACGGACACGTATAAGATATCTAAGTCATGTCTATTTCAAGGTTTACAGCCACATATATTTATTATGTATTTGATACATATCGATTCATAGAGGTCTATAGACTTTCCCACAGCTAATCGTGTCATTGTCCCATCATGCTTTGTGCTTTGTAAAGTCATTTGGGTAGTTTCTTCCGACTGGGCTCAGGATGACTGTCAGATAATTAATATACATCAATTGTAGATGTCTACTGAACACATCAGACAATTCTATTTTGTTACTCTACTAGAAGTCTACCAATAGTGTTCTGCGTATGCATCTAATCTTTTGGTTTTGGTCAGGAATAAACTAACCCAAATGGCTCCTTCAGATAGCAACAGAAGCAGGGTGCAGTACACCGGTGACTTGTTTAGGGTCTAACTCGCCTTTGCCTGACAGTACCTAGTTTGGAACCAGCAACCCTGTGGCCCCAAAAGAGATTCAGTGTGTTCTGACAATGAATAGATTTAAATGGATGTAAATTTGCAGCGTTTATTTTATAACTGGTAAATGTTTTAAAAAGTTCTTTACTAGAAATCTAAAAATATCCCAAGTTTAGATGTCTACGGATAGATGTGTAGGAGACCTCTATATGCACCTTACATCTATTGTACTTTCTTAACAGCATGCTGCTGACAACGTTTGCACCCTCCAAATGACTGTTTACATAAACTCCCATATATAAATCACTAAGTGACTTTGTTACACCTCACTTTTAACTTTATACTGTAAAACTCTATAGTCATTGTTCTGTTTTATGTTGTAAATATCCTTGTGCTGCTGACCTCTTGGCCAAGTCACCCTTGAAAATAGATCCTGATCTCAATAGGTTCACCTAGTTAAACACATGCAAAGAAATCCAGAACACTATTGTTGGACCTCTAATAGATCGAAAAAATAGAGTTGTCAGAGATGTCCAGTAGACACCTACAGTACATGTATATTCGGTATCTAATAGACATCCAATGTCTAGTGGGCTTTAATTAACAGAATAAAAGTAGTTTTAATCTGAACCAGGACCTTAGAGTTGACATAACATCCATCACAACAAAGTGCATTTTATAAAAAACAGTGCTTTTATTAATGTAATACTGTGGAAAAATAATTACATACCATTTTTAAAAAATATTGAAGATAATGAAATAAAAAAATGAGAGTTTGATAACGTTTGTTGTACATCTTATGAACAGTTTGTCTCTGCTACGAACAGTACGATAAGATAAACATTTTCTAAATTCAAAGACACAATAATACAGGGTACAGTCCTACCAGAGGTATAAAAGTACTGGAACAGGATCGTGAGAGAAATACACTGAAACGCACAAACGTACTGCACACGTGCATCCCAGAGTCACGCAGCGTGACGCCTTCCCCTCCATTCATTCACACTTCTATACAAACACACTGTACAAATCCATGTGGACACCCACACCCCCCCACCCAGCATCTCACTCTCCCTCTCACACACTCACACACTGTCCATCGTGTGGAAAAGTCTTCACCAAACCTCTGCGTACGCAATCTCCTCTGGCCGTTTCGAAAGACAGACGATGAGAAATGATTCTAACTGGAAATGTATGACATGTCCCCTCCCCCCAATAAGGCCTCTCCCATCTGTTTTCTCTGTCTGTAAGAACCAGGCTTTCAGTTTTGGACAAAAAGGCCTCCAAAGTGGACTCGAGCCCCTTCCCCAGCCTGGTGTGTAAAACAACACCCGCCAATAGGAAGGAGCTTGGTCTGAACAAGTGAGGTCTACGGTGAAGAACAACATGGCGACTTGGCACAAGCACTTCCCGGATTGAGGCTCCGCTGTTGGCACACTCCCCTTCTCCCGCTCAAACGTTTGGTCCGTACGTACGTTACACGTGTAATGTTACAAAATAGAATACAAAGCTCTAGTCTGTTGTGCAAATAAACAGAAGACATAACAGGGATATAGATGTCCAAACATTAACGAATGCTGTGGATGTGAGGAAGCCTCTCCGCTCCACTCAGTCCAAAGGAGGCAACTGTACACATGGTTACTCATGATGTGCTTAATGATTCACTCAGTAAGACAACCAGCTAAAAGAAAACTAGAAAAAATGTTGGCCAGAAGGATTTGACCGGCTGAGGTTTATCTTCTAATCAGCGTGTTCCATGTTCAGGTTCAGACTCTCTTGTCGGTGAACAAAAGGCTAAGGCCTCCACAGCTCTGGGATGTCTCATCTTCAGGCCTACCCCCCTCTTTCCCAGTCTTGATTGTGACTTGCGTTGTCTGCTCTTTCAGAGCGTAGACGTTCAAACACATGGGGAGTAAGGGAATTCCACCCAGGCTGGAATTTCCCTTCCCCGTCTCTCCAAAACTCCCCTGTTCCTCTGCTTTGCTTCTGAGTTTCTCAAGCGCTCCCTGTCTCATGGATTTTCCGTCTCTGTGCATGAATGTGTGTGGGATGGATTTTCTGTGTGTTCTGCTGCGTTTGTGTCCGGCGTGGACTTGTGATTTCGTGTGTTTTTAAGCTATTTATAAGACCCCCCCCTGCTCAGCGGAGACGGCGAGCTGCGTCTCTGTCTCACACGTGAGTCTGCATTCTTTGCGTATGTCGACTGTGGGAGTATTCAGAGTGCTGCGAGGTGTAGGAGAAGCGAGTGGAGCTGCCGTATTTTCCAAGTCCGGTGTCCGATCCGCTGGGAGCTGGGCCCCCTGGGCTGACCCCAACTCCAGGGCTGCTGACCCCAGATCCCACTCCATACATCTCATAGGAGGGGCCGGCCTCCAGAGGAGCCAGGCTGGACGGTGCAAAGCCCATGCGGTAGGTCTGGTAGTGCGACGGGTATCCATAGTCATAAGCCAGTTGGGAGGTGGAGTCCAGGAGGCTGCAGTCCGCTGGGAAGTCGCTGGCTGTGGAAGCAGGATTGGCAGCTGGGGGCTGTTGTGTTTGCCCGCCGCGGGTGAAAGTGTTGAACTGGGCGTAGCTGATGTGCGACAGTCTGGACGATGGCCTGGGGTCATAGCAAGCCTGTGGGCGCCCCGGGGACGTGAGCGGACCAGGGGCCCCGGGGGTTCCTCCACTGGCAGTGGCTCCAGAGCCACCAGTGCTGCTGCTGATTGACGCCGCGCCCCCTGGTGTCCCTCCAGGGGAGCGATAGTCAGAGTAGTGCATGGTGGGGCGGGAGGCAGGGTGGATTTCGTCATGGGTGGAGGCCCGCACGTTGTAGTATCCATTGGTCGGGTCCTAATGAGAAAAACACAATCAAATGTAAAAATGAAGATGAAATCTGCATTGAATGACTGTTTATCCCAGACCAGTTAGGAAGATGTTACTTCCTTGATTATTGTACTTTGAATTCCAGATTGGAGGCAGTTTAAAAGCAAAAGTGGCCATTTTCTCAAATGTCCTCTAAGTGGCTTTTTACACAAGACACTCTTTCCTTTGTAAATGGCCCACTCCAATGAAAATGGTGTTTTTAAACATTTTCTTGTATACAGAGCATGTCTTCTTTAAAGTTCCACTGTCATGTGATTTATTGATATTAGGGATTATTAACGACCTAAAACTGTGTTGGTAAGGCAAAAACACCAACCGCCTTCTGATCATTCTGATGATGCCATTTTTAGGCTAAATCTAAAAATGATTATATAAATCTTAAGTGTTTCTTGCATTCGTCATTTGTCAACATTTGTCGAGGGTTTCATTCTTTCCATGAATGCAGTTTTAAGCTGTTCTAAATTTTGGGGAATTACGCAGTTCATGATTATTTTACGTAGTTTATACGCAATTATTACGTAAATGTGATACAATTCTGCCTAATTTTTGGCGAGATCCATCCACTAATGTGTGTCTTTCCACGTTTGTCTAACAGACTTTTCATGCATGAACCACTGATGTGTAACTTTTAGATCACGTATACGGTGCACAGATCACATTCAAGTGACGTAATTAATGCATGAATCACTAATGAATTACAGAGAAACATCACAATAATCACACTCATGTTGTAGGTTGGTTTACATGTTCTTTGCGTGTTTATTCCTACGTCTGTGGTTTTAACCGGATTGAATCCTGATACGTCTGTGAAAATTTCACATAAAGACCACAACTTTTCTCACTTTTTCCACATAGGTTCACGTTTGACTCACGTTTGACCAGTTTTTATCTGTCAAATATGTACTACATGTACGTTGTGGTTGTGTTACACAGCCTTGATGCTTTGTATTGACAAAAAAACGGCCCTGTTACTTTGTAGTTTGTTTTTCTTTATTTTTGATTTGCTCTGTGCAGTGGTGGCTTTAGGCATGGGTGTACGGGCCAGTGCCTGGGGTGCAAATTTAAATTTAAAGGGGACGGGGGCTTAGTGCTTGGAAACAAACCAACAAAAAAAAATCTGCGCCACCATCGGTTTTCTATTATCTGTTATATCAGAGGTTGGAACGGCCAAAACCTGCGAATTGGCGCCCCCCCCCCCCCCCCCCCCCACAGCTGCATGTGCTCCTGTCTTTGAGAAGCCGCCAAAAATGTTTGTGAAGAAAAAGGGGAGGGGTGCAGGGCACCAGGATCATGCCGTGCCTTTAGCTCATGCTAATAATGTCATTCTTTATGAACTATTGTAGACATTTTGATGACGTGTCTTTATTTTCCATCAATGTTTTCTTTGTCTACCTGTGGTTTAGTTGGTGTCAGTATTTGACATAAAGACAGCAGGTAATGCAGGAAAGCAGCTGCACTTTATGACATCATAAATAAACTACAGATTATTTGTCTAGAAGAGTGTTGAGGTTTTTTTTAGAGGATTTTTACTGTTGGTGTTGCACAAAATTAGGAAAATGCCAAATATTTTTATAGAGAGCATAATATCATAAGTAATTTAAGGTTTAACTTGATTTATTCTGGATTAATATTCCTGTCTATCTTTATTCATATTTATGTTAAAAAAACATGAGTTTTAAAGGTTTAAAAGTTGAGCTTTAGTGTGTTCAATAAATGTTTATCTCGTTGCGCGGGGGGATTTAGACCCCGCCGCGCAACTGAGTTTGACCCCCCTAAAATACACGTTTATAAAATTCATGCATTTTTGGTGTAAAATGGCCAAATAAAAATAGGGAACACAAACGGATGTCATCAAATTGTGTGTTTGCTAAGAACCGCCACTGGCTCTGTGTGGGTAAATAATAATGACTTGATAACACGAAACAAAAAAAGAGTACAAAAAAAAAAAAATGCCATTTTGAGCCTAATTTCCTTTATGCATGTCCTTTATACATGTTAAAACACCCAAACCACAGTTTTCATCAGAGTGGGACTTTCCTGCTCCACCTTAAGCAGACCCCTTTATTCCAGCAGATATGTTCATTTCGCAACATTTTGGGGTAAAACATGTTTTTTTTTCAATGACACTTGAGCTGAAGCAGCGAGAAGCCTTTCCTCTTTGCTCAGAGCTTTCACGTGTCGTCCTGCGACCGTCCAGCGGGGTGAATCCCCGCCAGCTCAAACACAGGCTGGAAAAGCAGTGGGCTCCCAGCTGAACACTCATAACCCCCCTCTGCCTCTCCTGACAAGACTTTAACTTTCCCAGACTCTTCTTCTATCCAGTTGTGTTCTACTTTCTGTGCTCCTTCAGGCAGAGGAGGGCGGAGGAAGAAAACGAGCCTGGCAGAGGGAGCCGCCGGGGGATCTAACCACCTCCTGGGGTGGATTCATGTCTGTGTTTCCTCAAAGCAATCCAAGGCAGCGATCCAGCCAGAAGGGTGGGTTTGTTTGCCCCTCACAGATTATTCATGGAGGGAGACTTTCTGGAAGCTGAACTGGTGTGAAACACATGCATCACTTCGACCCGACCCAGCGGTGTCAGAGTTAAGCTGGGGTTGGTGCCGGCACGGGGGGCCGAGGACGCTTTCACCAAAAGCAAACCAAGAGCAGAAAAAACCCGCTCTCACCTTCAGGTCGTACTCCTGGCGGGTGTCCAGGGTGTCGCTCCGGAGGTCAGACTTGAGCTCTATGTCGTCTTTAAACGGCTGATTGGAAGGAGAGAAGGACACAGAGGGGAGAAACTAAACCATCAAACAAAAAAAGGAGAAAGAACAACGAAAAAAAAAGGAGGGAAGGAGGCGACAGAGTATGAGAGGAGAAAAGAAAATTGATTAAAAAAAAGGTGATTCGAGAGGAAGTCAGTGTTTGCTTTAAGTCAAAAGGTGCAGCGCTGCAAAGAGAGGGTTTTTCTACAACTACAGGCTGAGAAAACAAGAGTCAAGCGCTAACACAAGCGTCCCGCCGCTCACCGAGTACACCGCTTTGACCATGCGTGAGGCTGTGGACACGCTGCCCGAGTCCTCCTCCAGGCTGTGCGTCTCCTTGTTTATTGTCTCCACCTTGATGTCGGGTTTACCCAGCGTGACCCCGCGCCGGCCTGGAGGAGGAAAAAAAACAACCAAATCTTTTCTGTACAGCAACGCGAAGAGCGTCCGAAACAGTGCTGCAGCACGCGGAGCAGGACTCACTGCCTTTGCGCTGGCGGTAGAAGATGAGAACCAGAACCAGGAGAAAAATGAAGAGCAGGATGGTGGAGCCCACTGTTCCAACGGCTATAATCCCCACTGGAACCTCCTCTGTGGAAGAGACACACGGTTAAAACAGACCATCTGTAAAGTCAAACCTTTTCATTTTTTCATTTTAAAGCAGTTTATGGCAGATCTATTAGGAAACAACTATTGCCTCAGTCACATGCACCTGTGTGGAGGATGGCCTGTAGACGGTCAAAGACTCGCATCTTAAGCGTCGGTGTGTTTTGCAGCTCCCTTCAGGCTCATGCAGCCGCCTAAGGGACCTTCATGGAAATGGAACGTACCATTGTCCTGCTAGTATTTGTAAAGTTAATGGAAGTTACAGGCACTAATGACGTACGGGGGATCCTGTTGTACGGTGTTGATATGCCACACTAATGCTGCACGAACTGGGTGTGCAGGTGATGCGTCTGTGCCCAGAAGACGCCTGTCATACGTCCAGAAAAACTATTCTCTGACTGACTAATTTCCTTAACAGTCAGGCCACAGCAAGGAGCACACAACCAACCTGGACGGAGTCTGCATTTATCACGAGAACTTCAGGGAAGTAAAAAAAGAAAAGTCTGTGCAACACGCCTCCACCTCACCTGTTTCACCCTTACGTGTTGCGCAAGTGTTCGCCATGACCTGTCGCCTGTAGCATGCCCGTAGAAAATATGTGTATGAACAATCTTTAAAAGTTTCCTGCGGGTCATCTGTGTACAGGTTTGCCCATTTTCCCCCCGCAGACAGCAGTTGGGACTAAGGCGTAAAGTCCTGCTCCCTGATCCGGGCCTGCCACAAACCTGCCAGCCGTCCAGCAGTGGACTGCTTTTATTAAGGAAGTACGGAACCACAAAAACTTTCAGGGAGGCCACTGAGGATTTGTTACTGAAGAAAACAACTTTAAAGTTCTTTCCAAACACAGAGACTGCAGCAGGAGAAATGTGAACCTCTCCTGACTGCAACTGAACAATCCCAGCCCAAATGACATCAGTTTGTTATTTGTACTTTGGGATTAGGTCCTCTAAAATATCTGTGGTATTAAACAGATGGCTACTCTACAAATATGTTAAATGCATAAACTACAGGAGGAACTCACTTTGAAATGTTGAAGTAAATCTGCCTCAAAGGTAGAACAAAAACCCAAACAGCAGAATATAACAATCATTAGCAAAAACAACAACAATTACCTACAGTATTTTGGCATTTGGTCATGGTTTGATTAAAAGCTTGGGGTGACTTTGGTGTTATCCAGCTGTTTATCAGTCATTGCAGAACTGCTTTATGGTATTATGTTTATGGATCATGCGTGGCATTTTTAAAGAAGATATGTGATTCTCTATTCCACTGATAGAGCAGCGTGTCGTCTGCATAACTTTAGATCAGAATAACCAGAGTGCCTCACATAGTCTTAAGGTTTGGTGCCAAAATAGTAACGTAAATCCTGGAGGAGAACGTTTCCACACCTTTCTCCTCCAGCGTGATGATCATGGTGCCCGGGCCGAAGGAATTCCAGGCCGTGCAGTTGTACGTGGACAGGAAGTCAGACTCCATCACGTTGTTGATGGTGAGGGTGGAGAGGACGCCGCCGCCCTCGGCGGACAGTTTGCTCTGCTCCACCGTGTACCTCTCCTGCAGCGTCCCCCTCTCCTTCTCCCACACGTTCTCCTTCCAGGCCCACACCTGCAGCACAACAGGCTCTGTGACGTCACCATCCCACACTCATTTATTCACATTCAGTAGTGGCAGGTCTACAACCGAGGTTCAGTACTGAAAGTAAGCTCATACTAATGACTAAACACAGGGGCGGAGCTAGAACATTTTATTTTAGGGACGGGAGGGGGGCAGAAGACTTTGGAAGGGTGGCAAAACACCACAGTGGGAGGCAAATAAAAGGATCAAAAAAATGTATTTCTGACAGTTATTTTTGTTAAGCTTTGTTAAGCTTTTATTGATGATTTCTTAATTTAATTTAATTTCTCAATAATTATGCTAATACTGACTCAAAAATTGGGGGGGGGGGGGGGGGGGTAAGTGCAGGGCAGAGCTTTGCCCCCTGTAGCTCCGCCCCTGACAAAACATGACATCCAATGCCTACATGGGGACAAATCGGGATCATCTCAACGTGAATGAAATAAGAACAAATATTTGAAAATTCAAAGACGGATTAAACTGAAATGTACATTTCCCCCCATTTTTTAATATTTCGTTTAAGTTTACAATGTGTACTTTTGAGTTTACAGCCGTTTTCAAATTTTAAATATTTTTTTCAAATCTACCATGTCTATTTTTTACAAGTACAATCTGGTTTTTGTCCATTGTCTTTGGGCTGATGTTGATTTGAACCCATAAATGATTCCATGTACTTTGACGCATTCTCTCTCCAATGGCAAAAGCGGAAAAAATTTTACGTCTACCAGGGGAAATTCAAAAATAAATAAATGAAATAAACTTTAAAATATTTCCGCACGCTGTCTTTTGTGTGTTTTGGACGTGAGGGTTTTTTTAAGACACGATATCGTTTGTCCGGTACACGGTTGAACACATTTAAGTAGTGATGGGTCCGGCAACACCGACGCGTCGCCTCACGTGTGGAGCTCCTAAAGTTCAACCCCGTATCGGTGCGCGTATCGCTCCAGGAAAAGTCACATGACCCATACAACCACTGTGTCAGTGTGTCACAGAGGAGCCAAACAAGGAAGCGCGTCTACCAGCAGTGTCGCCAGATTCTGCGGTCTTCCACCCAGTTGGGTCATTTTGATTTTGCGGGGAAAATTTGATTTAGGCGGTTGTATCAGTTTGACTGGTTTTAGTCCGTTTTATTATGAATCTAAGCTATCTTAGGGGGGGTTGATGTGGGGTTGATGTGCCCAGCTTCCAGCTGTTGAACGATTCTCGCGCCGCCGTTTTCCCCGCCCACCTGTGTTTGACGTTTTATTTTACTGAATGGTGTTGAATGTGGTGTTTTGATGAGGTTTGTGGAATTATTTAATAGTTTTAATAGGGATTTTGGCTTTTTGTTTCTCCACTTCCTCTCAGTTTCTGCTTGATGTGGTAGAATACAATTCCATTTCAAACAGACTCTTATTTGAATTGAATCCTTTTATGTTTTGGAGGTTAAATGTGGCATTTGTTATGCAGAACTGTCAAACTTAAAAGCACCTCCTCGATGCTGGGGCGTTATAGAGACAGACATAGGAATGAGGAACTACAATGGCAAATATTGTAGTTCAGAGTTTCTTTATGCGTTTCTTAACCTGCAATGACGTTTTTGGTCCAGCAGGAGTCAGTATTGAGTGACACAGTATCAGCAGAGTCTCCATACAGTTTGGTCAATGTGCCGAAACGCTTCACGAGGCCTCATCTAGCCATGACTACGTTTAAGATTGTGTGTGTATTTTGGCTGGCAGAGGGAAGATGTGGCAGAAAGTCATGTCAGTCCCACTCAAACACAGCGGTCCACACTCATGCACACTGCATGACTTCCTAAAAGCAGCAACAGTTTTGCAGTCAGGTGGCACGAGGCGGACTGAGCTGGCGCAAACGTTGCTCCTTCCCCACCTTTAGAGCCGCTAAATGCAGCTCGATTATGCAGCATTGAAGCGCTGGACTGGCGTACGTGAATTATGCAAAAGTCCACATGTTCCCATAATCTGCTCACTTAGACTGCAGAGAAGCAGAACCTTGTGGCGTTTACGGGGACATCCTCTCTGGTCCTTTTATATTTCATGAAAGTCTTTTTGTCCCGACCCCCTGCCTCGCCGCTTGCATTAAGGGGGCGCACGCTGCGAGTCAGGATGGATCAGTCATGGAGGCATGGTGAGCAGAGAAGCAAGCACTACAAATGTGTGACGCAGAGCTAAAAGCGGACCGGCTCCGTGTTCGCGTCGCTGTGTCTTTGTGACAGGGTGGAGGAGAGTTCGAGGGTGAGTCACCACTCAGAGGAAGAGGGGAACGGTGCCGTAACACATTTACCAGAAATGGAGCCATTTAGGAAGAAGTAGTGGTCCCGACAGCGTAATGTCAATGGCTGTAGGACTAAAAGCTACAACATGGGCTCTTTGGGACCAAAGCCTTTCTCTGTCCGGCACCGTTTTTGTGTGAATAATGATGTATACTTATATTTGGACTTACTATCTTATCAGGAGGGGGGGTGCTGGCGATGTAGCACTTCACCTCTCCTCTCTCCCCTCTCACGGCATACTGGACAGGGTCACTGGAGATGATGGGGGGGCCTGTGGGACCAGAAATTCCATGAAAAAACAAAAAGACATGACAAGTATCTACTTTTTTTCCCCCCAGCCTCCTTCTGAAGTGAGGAGCAGCAAAAACACGACACATGTGCACTATTTTACATTTCCACCCTTTTAACTTTGACATCATCGTCATTTTTGCACAAACAAAAGCTTTTTCTGACCGTTGACGGTGAGCGTGACCTCCGTCTCTCCCACTCCGATCCGTGGGACGATGGCCTTGCACACGTACTGGCCTGCATCCGCCTGGCTCACTGACTGCAGATACAGCTGGTTGCTGTTACTCAGAACCTGTGGAGGAGTGAAAAAAATCAACAAAAAAAAGGCGAACAAAATAAAGTCCATGCAGAAGAGATGTGAGGAGGAGTGTACGCATCTTCTCTACTTTACACGCTTAAAAGACTCCATGTGATCTACTACAATGACCTTACCTGCCTAACAGTGAACGCTTGAGAAGTAGTTTGGAGTTGCCAAGCAACCACATCGCTCAGCAAATGAGATGTGGGAACATTTTTGGCTTATTATGAGATCACCAAGAGACGGGAAGCCCCTGATCATACAGATGTTGGTGTGAGCCAAGTTAATGGTACTTTTTTTAAATTATAGATTATTTTCATTGTGCTGCAGCTGTCTTACGAATGATTCCAAAAATATTAATTAAAGCCACGCGCGGCGTTGTATGGTGGCCCTCAGTGTCTGAGCGGCTGGGTCGGGCCCCTCACTCGCCCCTTCTGCTCTGGTGGTTAGACCTGGTCAGACCAGCCTAAAAAACACACCGTTTTCAAAATGGCGTCTTTTCTGTTGATTTTATCTCCATAGCAACCATTTTATTTTTCGGTCGCCTGGGGGCGATGAACAGATTGATGTAATTTAAGAAGAATCTGCAAAAGTACATTTTTGGATTTCCTTGGCAACAGAGGTTTTTTGCTAACCGCGCCTACATTCCCAATTTGTTCATGTTGTGTGTTGAATAGTTTTGTTCGGCTTGAGCCAACGAATCATGTCTTACATTTTCACAATACTCAAATAAAAAATGCGCAAGAAACAGGGAAACTGCACTTTCGTGAGCTCGCCAAACTAACCTAGTTCAAAATCTACTAATTTTAAAACCAACATATGTCCCCAAGTAGCTTACTAAAGATGCTTGTGGAATTAGGGAGTGATAGATCGAAATCCCAATGAGTTTGAATTTGTACTAAAGGTAATTGTTGGTCACTCGCCCAAGTCAAAGGTCAACAAAACTTCAGCGGTAGTTGTACATGTTTTTAGGAATCTTTAAAGCCTGCTCAACCAAATTGTGGAGCACATTTTAAAAAAACACCTTTAAAGTTCCAATATGATAAATCTTACGTAAAATTAAGAATAACATGTTATTTCTTTATTCAAATTGTGGTGAATCAGGAGCAGATAAAATATGCAGTTTGAAAAAGATCCTGAAAAAATGCTGGGCGGGGCCACAAGCTCCTGGCTCCGCCCCTTTCTGATTATCCACCTACAGACCAACAGATCCATGAACGTCCTTGTTTTTCTCGTCGAACTGGACGGCTGGATAGATCTGATATTACTCGCCAAATTTTTTAAAGCAGTGGCGTTAAGTTGGGGTTGTGAGGGGCTGTAAGCTAGCAGGAGAGCATGTTAACAGAGTTCTCAGCAACGGGGAGGGGAATAGGGGGTGGGGCTGCTTCACACCCGACATTTTAGTGTGAATTTCTAATGAATTCCTGCCTCCCCCTAGACAATAAGCAATAGCAGAAAACCTTCTCTATCATTTCTCGGTTGGATTCACTAAATGATCTGCTACTTACCATGTTGGAGCCCTTTTTGAACCAGGTCAGAGTGAGTGGGGGGTTTCCAGCCCATTTGCAGTTGAGCGTGACGTCCGAGTTGACATCAACTGTTTTTGGCTGTGGTTCCACTAACAGGATCGGCCCAACTGCAGACAGAGGAGGGAGAAAAAATGCAGTCTTTTTAAGGAGGTCAGAATGGAATCAGCCGCTCTGAGAGACTCAAACGTGGCTTTGGTCATCCTGTCACTGATATGTGGTAAGGGTACATGAACGCCACGTGACTCACACTGAACGTCTACTAGGATGCTGACGTTGGTCTTCCCCACAGCATTGAAAACCAGACAGGACACTGGCTCAGTGAAAAAGGAGTGGTCCGCTTTGGTGGTGAACACACTCTCCCTGGCGCCCTGGAGCACCACGCCGCCTTTCGCCCACCTAGTGTTGACATGAGAACATTGAAGGCTGCAAGGATAACTCGAATGGACACCTATCCCATTCCCATTTAGACTTTAATTTGAAGCTAGAGAGACTCAAAGAAATGAGAGGACACTGACCTGTAACCCATTATGGGGGGGTTGGCATGAGCCTGGCAGGTAAAAGTGACTCTGTCTCCTTCCAGGACAGAGCGCGGCTCAATGGACAAGGTCACTACTGGTGGATCTGAGAAGGTTGACATAACAAAGGCCTCATGACACAGTTTTTCAGGGAATCATCTGATGTCAGCAGGAATGCAGAGTTTACGACTGCATGAAGGATACGAGCATGATAAGATACGAGAAGAGAAGAGCAGAAAAGGTAAGGTACGATACGGTACGGTACGGTACAAGATAAGATATGATAGTCCTTTATTCGTCCTGCAATGGGGACATTTCAATGTTGCAGCACTACAGATCGAAATAAAATAGCAGGATAAGTATGTACAGATAAATAAAAAGAGTAAACGTGTCGCATATTTACAAAAACTTACAGTAAGAGAAAATATATATTATAATAAGTAACCTGTTTCCTAAACTTTCCAAAGCTATTACTTTTTGGTGCATATACAGTACATTCTGGTATAGAGAAGCAGCCTTACGATGCACGTTCAGGGTGACGGTTGTGCTTTTGCCGGAGGGCACGGCCAGGTTGGAGGTCACACAGCTGTAGTTCCTCCCAGTGTCGGTGTCTACCGGGTGGATGGGGAGGTGGCTCTGTGTGGTCACCCTCTTCCTGTCTGCCAGCACCTCCTGCTGAATGACGAAGACCAGTTAACACACACGCAGGGAGGTTCACTGTCAGAAAGGGAGTCAAACTCGCCGTGATGCTGACGGCGCCCTCCACCGGGAGCCCGTCTTTAAGCCACTCGATAGTCGAAGGCGGTTTGGCCCCCCGAGACACGCAGCTCAGATTGTAGGACTCTCCTGCATTCAGCAAGACCTCCGGTCCCCCGTCAATCACAGGATCATCTGGAGGGACTGGAACCGAAGAGGAGGGTCATCATCTCACGTGCACTCCTCACAGATATGTGCACAAAAGCTTAGACCTACTGAGGACGGTGAGTTTGGCTCTCCTGGACCTCAGGGCGGCATCGGGGGCCTGACATTCGTACACAGCGTCATCAGACAGATCGGCTGACAGGATCTCCAGGTTGTACTGACCCGACTCCTGGACCCGCAGCACACGGTACCTGGGCCAGGCTGGAACACAAAAACATTTGGAAAACAAGCAAAATAAGAGCCTGCAAGTTTATTCAAGACCGAGTTTTTTCCAGTTACCAGGGATAATGCTACAAAGCCTTCAACCCATTGTTTTCCTGTTTTTCTTTTATTCTAGTATCTTCCACCTTTTTTTGGCACTTAACGTCCTTCCACAATTTTCCACCTATTTTAACCATTCAACTATTAAAATGTTCAGCTCTTTCAGCTAATTGCTGCAATGACTTTTGATTTTTCAAATCCTTGAACTTTTCAAGATATTCCAGGATTTTTGCCTCCATTGAAATAAATGGGGAATCCTTGAAAACCTTTGTTTCTTTCAACCATTATAACTTCAACATACTTTTAGCTAGAGACACCATTCAAACGTTAAACTGCTCACAAGACTTTAGACTACAACATACGTTTTGATATCATTATGGGATGGCGACGGTTTAGCAGCCATTTTGTGATCTTCAAATTTTTAACTATTCAGTCATTTCTTCAGCAAGTTCAGCTTTCATTCAGCAGTACAGCATTCAACCCTGCATTTTCTTCTGGAAATGCAGCTCCCTATAGTTATAGTATCTTCCTCCATTTCTTGCCGCTTAACTCCTCCTACAATGTTTCATCTATTTCAACCATTCAACTATTCAAATTTTCAGCTCTTTCATCTTTTTCCAGCTGTGACTTTTGGTCCTCCAAATCCTTGAACTTTTCAAGATATTCCAGGATTTTTGCCTCCATCGAAATACATGGGGAATCCTTGGTGCAGAAGCTCGCTGGTTCAATACCCGGCTCTGGCATTTTTCACAAACATATCTCTTTTGTTATAGTGCTGTTTTCACTTTATTTATGGTCATCTTTGATAATTTCTTTCTTTATTATTTTTTTTGTGCCAACTATAACCCTTTAAGTTTCATTTTCATTCAGCAATAGAGCATTCAACCCTGCATTTTCTTCTGAAAATGCAGCTCCTACTAGTTTTTTCAGCCTTTCAATTGAAACTTTCAAATAACAAGTAAGCGTAGATCACATGCCCGAAGTTGCCCCTCTGCCCATGTGGTCTAAGACACCATGCAGCTTGTTACAGCTCCTGCTGATTAGAAAACAGCGGATCTGTGTCAGGAACAGGGTAAAACCTACATCCGCCTGAAGGACCGCCGGCACATGCGGCCACATGATGCGACTGATGCGCGCCCAAATAAACTCTCCGGCACAAACACATTTGCACGCACAAAAACAAACTCCGCTCATCCCTTCCCTCATCCAGCGCCCAGCGGTCTCCCTAGAATTCACTCCGTCAGGGGGCGCCCATGCAGCAGGGGGTGGAAAGATGGATGCATTCTGACGGCGGCATTTATACGGGACTCAGAATGTGCAGAATGCATGTTTGCTGCCTGAATTCCATGGGAAGCTCTCCACTGCATGTGCAGCCGCTGCTGCCCGCCTAAACCTCCACGTCCTGCTGTCTGAATGCATCTGTGCATGCGTGTGCCTCTCGTTTGAGTGCACTTGCATGTAAAAATGTCCAGGGACAAGACCGTGCACGAGTGTGGGGTGTGCACGTACAGAGGGGACTGTGTTCATTCAAATGTTTTTAAAAAGCTGAGGCTGGAAGAAATGGGTCATTATGGTACTAATATGATTAAAGCAAAGTTAAGAGAGAAGGAGAAAACCACACTAACACTAAAAGAGAAAGGGCAGACAAGGACAGGCAAGAGGAGAGGAAGAAGGGACATGAAGGTGGACAAGGTGGACGAGTTAAAAGAAGACTATGACAGAAGACTCAGAGCGCCAAAGGTAGACGAAGAACCGGAGCAGGAGGGACGGATAGAAACACGGAGTATTAGATAAGGAAGTCACTAAGGACTACTATGAAAGATACAGAAGAAAAGGCATGAAGACCTTTCAGAGTAGGACACAATCCTGCTAAATAACCATAACAAGTACTAACCAAACAGTGTCACCAATCGAGCGCCCCCCAACCCAGGGGGGGGCAAACTTTTTGACCCCACAAAGGGTTACTAATAGGCCTGCACAATAAATCGCAAAATGATCGCAATATCAAGCTGTGCAATATGCGTATTGCAAAAGATGACGAAACTTGAAATAAATGGTTAACTTAAATGTGCCAAAACAGTCTTCTGGCAGCTTGAAGTATTTAACAAATCAAATAAATCCATTTATGCATTTGACCAATCGGATAGACGCCTCCATGTCATTTCACCACCAATTACACCACTGGGTTGATGTCCTTCAGGTGAAAACGCAAACCTAGAGTAATGCGTTCATGTGCTGTTGCAATGATTGGAAAAATGCCTGTCCGACTTGAACGACACACATAAACATCGGCAAATATATTTGCTGACATATATTTGTTATTTTCCCACTAACAGCCGGTTGTTTCCCCTGAACAACCGCCAAAGGGCCGTCCACAACCAACATGGAGGAGAATCTGATCCTTCTACTCCTGAACTTTATGATATTTTTCTTATCATAAGTCGAGAAATCATTTTTCTTATTTTAATTATTTTCTGTCCTCTGACTAATGTGGGACAGCAAGTCAGAGATGGGAAGTACCGCTGAAAGCGCCGTCATTAAGAAGTACTATGCCGTCATTAAGAAGTACTATGCCGTCATTAAGAAGGTAAACTTCAACGTACAAAATAAAAAAAAAGACGGAATGATCTCATGAATCCAGACGTGGAGACGTGTTTACTGATGCTTTTGTAGCACGCTTCAAATCAATAAACCTGCTCTCTCAACATCATGTGTGTCTTCCATGCATTGTTAATGAGACGTACAGTCAATGCTTCCATACCGATCAGGCTAAAAAGTTGACGGTAGCTTCTTCTCCCACCAGTGTCTACTTCAAGGAGGGGCAACTCCAGGCCTTGAGGGCCGCATTTCCACATGTTTTCCAACGTACTGCTGCATGAGTCCTGCATGTTTTCCAACGGCCCCTGCTTTGGCATGGTCTAATTGGTCATCAGCCATCATTGGTCATCACTGGGCTTGGATATGTGGAAATCATGCAGACACACCGGCCCCTGAGGTCCTGGAGTTGCCATCCCTGGTCTAGTTTATGAATACATTCCTGGACGAGCATTAAGCATCAGACTTGATGCGTCTTAGGAGGCACCAGACTTGGCGGATTTGCTCAGAAAAATTATATTCTGGTTTTCTTTTCTTCTTCTGCATTTTTTTGATCCAACAATGTAAACTCCCTGGGTAATTGGTTAAAAATGACGCCTACAAGCTTGAGCAGTTACTTCAGATGCTCGGCGACAGGACGCTCGACTCAAAACAAGTTCTGTCCAACAAAATCCAACCAGAGAAGCCCCGAGGACTAAAGAGGGCAACAGTGCGGTCAGCACAGTTGGGGCCCTCCGCGGTGAAGTCTGAGCACGAGCTGATGGTAACACGGCCTTCAATAAGTATTAGCCGCCTGATGTTAGCCGCTGGTTTTCTGTCAGATGAGATGAAAGGATGCTCCTCAACAGAACTGAAGGGTGTCAGTTTGCACATCGTGCCTGCGGGGCTGACACGCTCCCATCAGACAAGTGCACTGAATGTGGGCAAATTTAGCACCGACTTCAACGTCTGCATGTTCGGAATGAGGAGGCATGTGCTGTCTCTGTGCGAGGAACGTGACAGCCGTTTATCTGACCTCACGCTGTGTTTACTCTCTTCAGCTGCAACTGCAATGTTAAGCTGCAGGGACAGCCTTCTACCTGGAGAGGATGGAGAGATTCTGCTAAACTGCAGGGCAGCTGTTGGGCACTTTAACGTTTGTCGTAGTCTTTTTGAACTCTGCACAGGGGCAAAGATGCGTTGGGATGTGTACGCAGCTCTTCTCGCAGCAGGAGCAGCAGCGCCGCTTCTGCAGCACTGTGGCCACACAGGCATGAACCTCCATTATCAACATGTGAAGCCAATGCAGAAGAGCCTAAGGCCAAAACACTCTGGTCTCAAAGGGCACGCATCAAAACAGCCGGCCCAATTACTTTGCATTATTGAGGCAGAAAACAGTGGTCCTTGTGGCTCTGCTGCCCTCATCAACCTTCCACCCCATCCGACAGCAGCTACGTCCACGGTACTGTGCCTAATAACAGGAGAATTCCTCAAACAGGTGAAGAAAAGCAAAGAGGGGGGCAAAAATCTGTCATTTGGGTGAAGCCAAAGCTTAAAAGCACCAACCATCAATTAGTAAGTATAATTTGTAACACTGCTTGTTATCATCTTTTCATCTCCAGATGCATAGAGGAGCTTTAGAGACAGGTTATCTGGAAAACATAAGACAATGGGCCTGCAGTTTAATATCTGTGTTCTACTAGAGGTTCAAATTAATAAGTTGAGTTTGGTCTGTATTATTCATCATGATAGATACCCTTCAAATCTAAGAGACATGCGGAAAAAATCCAATTGTTTGATTTTTAAATAATTTCTTGGTATAATGGAGCTAAAATAAATATTTATCTTCTGCAAACAAACACGAATCCTGCTCCTCACAGACATGTTAGTTCATCTTTAGGAAGCCCTTGTATCCTCCACTGGTTACCTGTATTAATGTCACCTATTTGAACTGGTTACCTGTTAAAAAGACACCTGTCCACACCCTCAAACAGTCTGACTGTGACCTCAACCACGAACAAGACCAAAGAGCTGTCTAAGGACACCAGGAACGAGATTGTAGGCCTGTTCAAGACTGGGATGGACTCAATCAACAATTAAATAAACAAGTAGCCTGATGAGAGGAGTGTTGGAGCAATTAATAGAAAAACGGAAGAAACACAAGATGATTGATAATACTGGTCTTCTTCATTGATCCCAAACACATCGCACGGACAACCAAGAAGTGGCTACATCAAAAGCCTTTTAAGGTTTTGGAGTCTCTGAACTTCAGTCCAACAGAGAATCAGTGGAGGGAGTTGGACGTCTGTGCTTTCCAACAACAGCCCCTAAACATCACAGCTCTAGAGAATATCTGCATGGAGGAATGGACCAAAATAGCAGTTACAGTGTGCTCCAACCTGCTGAAGACCTACAGGGAACCTTTGACCTCTGTCATTGACAACCAGGGTTATTTCCATAGTACTGTCTTGAAAAGGAGTCACGTCATCTAGAGTTCAAATCTTCCTCAGGCGGATGAAGACACAAATCCAGATGCCATAACTCAACTTCAAGACGTCACCTGGATAAAGGAGAACCTTCACAAAGACTAAAAATATTGAGGTTAACTTTGGTTGTTGACCAAATACTTGTTTTCTAAACTCTTATAAAAAATACATTGGTTAAAACTCAAACAATCTAACATTTTTTATCTGTGGATTCTCGTTAAATTTCATTGTTTTCGGTGTAGATTAACAAAAAAAAGTCTGAAAATCCTGAAAAGAACCAGGAGATAACTTTATGATAACATGGTTTTTAGTTAGCAGCTGCTGACCTGACACTGAACTAAGATCATTTATTTATCTTGATTAATTATACAAAAGCATGACTTACATTAAGGCCGCTCCATCTCCGTTCAGTAAAGTTAGGCAGTCCTATAGACTAAATCGTCTGTGGTTTAAAGGTAAAGTCAGCTGGGAGTTTACATTTAAGTCTGCTGATTTTGTGGCTGCAGATGCTGACAAATGCATTTAAAGTATATAGGGCAGATTCTTCGGTGCGTGGGAGATTTTTCTGCTTTCATGAAGCTAACCATCATGACGTTTGACGTCAGGATGGTGGCAGAAAACGGTCCCACTCTGACCCTGTGCTCTGCAAAAACAGGAGACACTGAAATCCTGTTTCAGCCTCATTCTGCCGTGGAGTAAACAACCTCAGACATGAACGCCAGAAATAGGAGGGGGGGAAAAAGGAATCTGAAAACATGAAAACCATCTCAGTCACATGCTCAGAGGCTGAGGACGGCCTCTGAAGTCTTACCCCGGAGGTCCTCGCCGATCCCCAGAGCCAAGCCATCCTTGGTCCACTGAACAATGCCGGAGTAGTTGAAAACAACGCAGGACAGGATCACCCTCTGGCCCCGAACCACCGACTGGTCTGCCGGCTCCTGGGAGAACCTCGCCGTCCTCACTGAGGGGATTGGGAGGAAGGATGCGTCAGAAAAGGTTCTCGGCGTGTTCACATCACAGCGTCAAAGCCCTCCAGCCAATGATTGCATTTGTTTATTTTCTGTGGTTAATTGTTTAAAACCCGCATTGCCCCAGCAGCGATGGACGGCTATAATTACCACCTCAGTGGCTGGCGGCCGTTAACCGAGCGGCGCAGAAAGAACAGGAGAGAAAATCGCCACAATAAAGGAGAGACGAGTTTCAAGCTGACTCAGCAGAGGCCGGATCAAACGCAGAGCGCCGGCCGCAGGGTTTGCCCGTGGCCTGCTCCGCATCGGCCTCAGAACTCCTCCCTCTCGTCTTTCTCCTTCTTCATTCCTGACTGTGAGTCATCTCGGAGGCCTCCATTCCCCAACCGGAGCTACAGGGGCTGTCATTGTCTGCTAGACTCTCTCGCTCCGGTCTATGAGCCACCCCAGGCCCGTGCGAGCCCACCGACCACCCGACACCAAGGGGGGCAAAACGTGAAGAAGAGATGACGAGTTGTAAGTAGCCGTCCCCGGAAGGGACGACGCGCGTAGAAGAGATACAAGGCGATCACTGGAGAGGAGGTGCTTGAAACGTTCATCCTCCTGGTGATTCAGGGAAACTTAGGCCTCTGGATGTCCTCTACCCAAAATGCCTTGCTTCTCCCTCTGCCTTTGCAGGCTATATGTATGCATCCCCACTCGCCTCCTTCACTTGCTGCCTGTGAATGTCCTTTGGCCCGTACCTCCCCCCTCCCCCTCCCACAGCCTCCTCCTCTCTATATTCATATATAATGCCGTCCGTGTATGTCCTTTTTACCCATCATGCTTTCTATTTCTGTGCTCCTCCTGCTCGCTGGTTGGAAGGGGGTTAGAGGCGGACTGTCACAACTCATTTATCACATTAAATATCACCCCTCCAGCATCCCCCCCTCCCTCCCCCATTCCCTGATCCACCCATCTCTTACCCCCGTTTGCTGTTTCTTCACCTCTCACCATTTACATTTCTCACTTGTCGTCTCTACTTTTTTATCGCCATTTTTAGCCGTCTGTTTCCCCCCACACTCTGCCCCCCCCCCCCGCCCCAGTCTCTCCAAAGGTTCCCATCTATATCTTTTTTTAAAACCTGCCATATGCCTCCGCGGCCCCGTCCCTCATTCTCCCCGACGTGCACTTTCTCTGCCGCCACGTCACATTTTTCAGGATTTATAAAGGTGCAACATGGCCGCTATGAGAGAGGAAAGCAGTCAAGCAAAAACATTTCCACAGCAATCACAACCCTCCGACAACGTGGCGCATTAATATTCCACAGATAAAGGAGAATGCATGGGGGGGGGGGGGCACGTCGCTATCGAATCAGTTCATGGAACAAGAAAAAAACACACCAAAGCCTTCATTTGTGTCCTGAGGAACACCTAAATTAACCGAATAAACAAATGAATTCAAGTCAACAAAGTCTAGAGTATTGTAAAAACGATGATGACCTGTAAAAAACTCAAAAGACTACCAAATGTGCATTCAGTCTTTCTAAAAATGATTTGACATTAATGAAAAAATTGTTAATAATGCAGTGTTTTACAGATATCAGACACATAGAGTCCCCAAAATCCTTTTACAGGGAGTTATCGTCTGTCGTTGTCAATCAGAAATGCACCGTTTTTCTTCTTCCACATGTGACTGCTTTTCTTTTTGTGTTTCTGTTTTGCGTTCACAGAAATTAAGGCAGCATTGAGTTTCCATGCGTCGTACTCCCACTGTGTTCAGATGAGGTTTTTTGGGGTTTTTTTTCAGATTGACACCGTTTCTGTGGAGAAGTTGGAACCTGAGCGACGCTTCTCCTTTAGCCTTTAACTTTAAAGACCCACTCTGCTGGAAAATTGCTTTTTTTAACATGTTCTCCTGGCATTTTTCTGATGATGGAGCACGTATTTAAAGAAAATTAAGCTAAAACGAGAATTTCTGAGGGTTTCTTTATTCAAATTGAGGTGACTCAGGTGCAGATGAAAAAAATGCAGTTTGAAAGAACCTGTAGCTCTGGCGTAGAGCAGGGGCGTTTCCGGCCCGACAGATGGCTCAATCCGGCAAAGTCAGAGAGTAAAAATTATAGGGATGTTTACAAAAAAGTACGTTTCTAGTCCATTCCTGTGGCGAGTTATGATTTTTTAAAGAAATAATCGAAAATGCGCAGTTCTGCCACTAGGGGGAGCAAAGGAAAGCAAAACAGGTGAAACAGCATAACTCTGCACGTGCCACAAGGGAAACCCAACAGCTCTGTGTCTGGGTACGATGTAGTTTGGTTCCTCGTGAGCCTCACCATTGTTGCCACCATTGCTATAAGAATAATCAGTAGTGACGCCCTAATGACCAAGACGTTGTCAAAAAGTAAAAAAGGTTGAAGTAAAGTGCTGAGCTTCATGGAGCAAACATCAAAACCATTTTCAGATGGTGAACTTATGGGAAAATGCTGAAGGCTGGAGAAGTCCTGTTCCCCAAAAAGCAGTTGATCTTTGCCAACATGACTCTGTCAAGTGTTACAATTACAAATCCAACATATATAGCTGTCTATAGCTGTGTAGCTTTCCACAGAATCCGGTGTCAGACCGTGGAACAAGTGAACAAAACAATGAAGCTCAGAGAAGCCAGTCTGTCTGCCATCACTACATCTCCCATGATGCATTGGGTTAAAGTGAAAGGGTCTCTGCACTACAATCAGTCTTCCCTGTTAAACGTCTTGAAACCACAACGAACACATCAAACCGTTTTAAAATCTCTTTGATGAAATCAGAGGTCAGAAGTTTAGTTCTCCTTCAAGGTTTGTGTTTCTTAACAGCCAAACATCCCAGAGTTTGGTCCAAGTCATCTTTCTAACTGAAACATTTTCTAATGACGTCTGGATTATTTATTATGCTAAATTTAAGAAGAAGTAATAACAAGATTGAAGAAACAGGATTAAGGTGAAGTGGCCAACAGACACAATTAAACTAAATTGAAACAATTTAATCATCTAAAAAGAAATATAACATTTTTTGTTAAAGTGTTCAAAGACTTCATCTTTGATTAAGATAAAAGAAAAACTAATAAAACTTCAACATGTTCACTTTTTGTGTAGTTGCAGAAAACATAAATATAATGTTAGTTTTTTTTGTGTAAAATTTATCAAACATATTGTGATCATATAATTGTTCAAAAGTTACAGTTGCCTTTGCACCAACATTGAAAAAAATATAATAAAAATAAATAAATCACTATTTAGAAAGAATATATCTGGTTTTGTGAGGTTACATGAAATTACATGTTGATAAACTGGAGGAAAAAACAACTACCAGGGTAAAATGTCAAATAATTGAGTTGAAAAAGATTTCTGAAAACTAACTTAACTTTTATAACTAGGGGTGTGTATTGGCAAGAGTCTGGCGATACGATACGTATTCCGATATTATACCGAAACACATTTTCTTTTTTTTTTTTAAACATGACTTTGAAAAAACTCTACCTTAATTTTAATATGTCTTCCACTGTAATAAAATGGTCAAATTCAGTTTATTTAATGATCATAATGTCAAGCACTGCAACTGTATAACATATATAAGTTGCATTTACCAAAGCAAATTTATAGTGCTTTTATTTTGGTAAGTTAAAATGTAGAAAGGAAACAGTCAGTGTAAGAAAAAACAAAGAATGAATGTTCTTTAACCAATAAGTTTCTATTGGGCAAATAAAATTCTGTTTACTCTCAACATTGCTTAATGTAGCTTCTCCAGTACTTCTAAACGGTTCAGGAGCCTGAATGGTGCTTCAAAAATAAAGGGGGGGGGGGGGGGGGGGGCTTCAAAAATAAAGGGGGGGGGGGGGCTGATTCTTTCCAGAAACAATAAAGTGTGATGATGAGGCAGCATGACAGAATGAAGGAAAGTTGCTTTAATGATAATGTGACAAAGGTGCTTTGTTTGCTATCAGTCTTCTCTGCCTGACTGCTGCACCTTTGCAGGCACGCTTCTCACACAACTGGTAACGCTCCTCGCCACGATGTCGGCCTTTTTTCAGAGCGTTGTACACATCCCTCTGATCCATAAGGTCACTAAACTTTAGAATCTATTGCTGGGAGGTTCGGCAGAACTCCTTTGCCGATAGCATGTTAGCCAATGCTAAACGCATTAGCCTATTAGCCGCTTCACTCGTATTTATCTGAGCCGCTAAAAAGCACAGCAATCATCGTTTTCATATCTTACTGGCAGCAACATGGCTCAGAGTTTCTGTTTGGTATCCATCCCAAGTAAAAACGAAGTATTTCATGTCTCATAACAACAGAACCAGCTGCCTCTGGCTGCAGTCTTCCTGTTGTCTTGTGTGGTGTGTTGCTGCTCAAAGAGGCTCCTTGTGCTCTGCTGCTAACTAGCGGTCGGAGGGTGAAGTGGAAAGACGAGTCAGACACTGAAGGACGCTCAGAAATAATTAAATAAATAAAAAATAAAAAAAATTAAATAAATATCGTCCCGGCAGCATTTTGAATCAATACCAGTATTGCCAAATGAACTATCGCGATATTTTGCCGAATCGATTTTTTCTTACACCCCTATTTATTACATCTTTTAGAAAAAAAAACATTGTAAAGGAACTACACATCATTACAGACTATGAGTTTCTCCTTTTTTCAATTTTCGGATGCTGGTGTACCACAGGATTTTTGTCTAGGATAAAGTGTGCCTTGGCACAATAAAGGTTGAAAAACACAGTTCTAGAAAACAACACAGGTGTTTTAATTTTGTCTAAAATACGCCATTATCCTAATTAAAAAACCAGATTGGGACTTGAACCTGTTAACATGCACTTTGATGACATCACATTCTGGATTACATCACTCCAGTAGTTAATTCTGCTTGACTGAAGCTCTGTGACTCTGTGTGTACTGCATATATCCTATAAGGGCCTATATAATGCTAAATCAACTTTTTAAGTGTTTTATACCGTCATTCCTCACTATAAACAACCCCAAAGCAGTATTTGGATCCATTCACACCTTACTAAAAACCCGCTCTCTGAGCACCAGCCCCTCCCATTTATCATTCATTGTCGTGACATCATGAGCCAACAGAAACGTTCTTTCTTTTATTAACAAATTACAAAAAGGATTTGTCTACGTTATTGGTGTTGTCTTGTAAAACACAAAAACAGTGAGCCAAAAATTGAGGTTTGGACTGAATTTTGGGGAAACTGAAGAAGCTAAAACAAACTAAAGACCACCTGAGGCGAGACCTTTACTCCTCAGAAATGTCGACTATTATATGGGGGGGGGAGGCATCACTTGACATTACTGTAGATCTGTCTGTGTTCGTAAATAATGGTTTATCCCTGCACCCAAAAGAAGAATGTATAGCTCCCTTCCATCCCGCTTTGGCTAAATGTTCTTCTCATCAAAGGCTGAATCACAAGCACAGAGTGGAAAATGAAAAAAAAAAGACACATTTAACGTACAACTTTTACTGATTTAAAGCATTTTGCAACCTTGACAGCAGCCCGAGGGCAAGCAAATCCTCTCCTCCAACACCTGAGAGGTGCTAACTAGAGGAATTCCCCCAACTGCCTCCGTAAACCGTAACAACATAATCCAAGCTGAAGGCTTCTGATCGCAGGCTAAACAATCTGCGAAGAAAACAGCCGTGCAAAGGCTAAAGACTGATAACACTGACTCATCCCAACATGTGCTCATCGCCTCCCAATTTCCATATTAACACTTGTCAACATGTAGGTGCCTGAGTGTCTTAAGACGGCGATCCACACATTGCAGAGCGGCCAGAGTGCGGCAGAGAGGATAGGGTGCACGCCAGGGCGCTTGCATTCTTTTATTATGTGGGTTATGCTGCAGTGACATATTTAGAGTGTGTCCTGATTTCCTCCGGTCCTTCATATACCGCCGGGAGGCTCTCAGCACCCTGTCCACACAAAGACTATGGTCACTGAGGGCTTTGGCCACGACCACACTAAGCATTTAGCGTCGACAACCACGGTAACACACAAACACACAACCACGCTGGCCCCCAAGCGTGTAATCAACACACAGAGGTGGTTTCCTGAACACAACTGCGGCGCGAAGCAGCAGGCCGAGCGGAGCATGTTCCTTTCCGTTGAGGAAGGGTCTCAGTTCGGTCCAGGATTAGCCACGACCCTCATTAAAGTTTGGGAAGGGATTAGGATTATTCTGGGACTGTGGCGAGCGGCGCTGGCAGACACTGAGGCATCAGCGGCCGCGTGTCGAGGCAGACACAAAGCCGGGAGGCGTGCGCACACGCCGCCTCGGAGAGTGACTCACCCAAAGCCCAGGCGCACGCCACCGTGGTGGGAACAGCCACGGCGACTCAGCCCCCCCCCCTGGCACCACTCGCACCATGTGATAGCGTTTTAATAACATGGTAATGAACCGTCAATTTGTTCCTGAAAGGGTTTATGCATGCAGCTATTTTTAGCACGTGCTGCAGAGATGCCCTCCATTTCTTTTTTGTTACACTCTACTGTGGGTGGTGGGAGGGGGGGGGGGGGGGCACCTTTATAGTGCAGGCTCGCCTCTCCTGGCTGTTTGGGGCCAAAAAGGGACATTCCCTTCCCGACGCCGTGCATGTTTCAAGACAAAACTATGGAAATACGCTCATCCATCCCATTCCTGTGCCTCAGGCCCCCTTCCTGTACTCTCCTGTACCCCGAAGCCTCAGTCTCCCTCGCTCCCGTTCAACCAATCCCCTCGCCACGGCTGGATCACAGCCTTACGTCACCATAGCAACAGCTGACGTATAAGGTAATTACCAACCCCCCCAAAAAAAGTTTGTTCAACTAAGGGGTGTCTGCGAGCGCACCCGTGGATTTGCATCTGTGTCTGATGAAACCCTCCCTCCTGCTTGGTACATCCATTTTCCGGAGGAAAGAATGAAAAAATAAAAGAGCTTTTCTCAGTCAGTGACCTCATCCTCCCTCCTATGAATCAATTAATAGTCCAGCAGCCAACGCCACCGTCTCATTATTTCTCTCTCAGCCTCTTTTCACTGTACTCAATCTGCTCCAAATTGATTCCCTTATCTGCCTAATTCCACATCGGCGCTGCGTGTGGCCAACGTGTCGGCGCTATGGAGGGCGGCTCGCGATGAGATGCAGCCACACGGAGAACAAAGCCAGATCCAGCGGCGCTCACAAGTGCGACGGAGGATTACGTCATTGTTTAGGGACAAAGTTGCAGCCATGGCAGCGGCTGACTCCTGTGTCTGCGTTTTTTTCCTGTTTAGTGTGTGCCGCCGTGGCGGCCGACGGATTCGTGCAGGCGTCTGCTCGGGTCGGGATGACGTTCATAAAGTGGGTTTCAGGTTTGTTTCACTTGAAACGGTGTTTGAATGGACAGAGATGTCTTCAATTCATGCAGACCTGATGTACTCTGGCATGCCGAGCATTAGCTGCGTTTCCATTCACTAGGAAATTGCACAAATTGGATTTGAGATACAGTAATAAATTCTCCGAATGGTAGATAAAATTTGCATTTGTCAAAAAAAGAAGAGTTTTTGTGCTTGGAGGAAGTGGTTTTTGAGCTGTATCTAAATGGACATACTTCAACTGCAAGGAAACACATTTTTCAAACTAGAAGGAGCCGCATTCCCAGAAGAAACTGCAGCGTTGAATGAAAATGAAACTTAAAGGGTAAGACTTGGGACACAAAAAAGAAAAATCAAAATTGGCCATAAATAAAGCGAAAACACCACAATAACAAGTTTGTGAAAAATATCTACACTAACTGACGACCCTGTGCACCACAACACACATAACACGCCACTAAGCCACCAACCAGATATAGTGTAGAGGACAAATAATGGATATAATCCATCTTGAAAAGTTCACGGATTTGAAGGACCGAAAGTCATAGCTGGAAAAAGATGAAAGAGCTGAACATTTCAATAGTTTAATGGTTACAATAGATGAAAAACTGAAGAAGGAGTTAAGCGGCAAAAAATGGTGAAAGATGCTAGAATAAAGGAAGAGAAACAGGAAAACAAATGGGTCATCTGTAGCTCCTCCCACGTGTAAGGAGCTCGCCGCTTTATGGTCTGTAGAAGACGCCAACGTCTCTTTTGATGGATGATGATGAGCGCTAGCGCCGTGGCGGAAATTTGAATGTTTCTGCTGTCAATCACATCCGTCGCCGTGTTTTTTTGTTGTTTTTTTTAAACATGTCCTGTCCAACAGTGGAGCAAACAGATGACAGCTGAAAGCCTCTTGTGTTGGACATATTTTACTGGTACAACAAGGTTTATGAATCTTTTGACACACTAGGTGTTTATTTACATAAACCCCTTTTGTAATTTAGGCTAAACTTTATTCATATAACTTATAATTGTAACAATTTCATTCAGTCACGTAAACTTGTTTTTGAAGGACGTATCGTGTGTTTGTTGTATGATTTGATGGAAACAGTGTAATTGTGAAATTGTGTTAATTCAACATTTCAACAATTTCGACAAAGTTTTGTGCATATGTATGATGGCGACACAGCTACTATCATCCACTACCTCTCCATCACATTTCCAAAGCTCAGCTCCAAACCTGTAGATTACCCAGTAGCTATTACTTTAACCCTCAAATACCTCAAATAACAGCTGGATTACAACACTCATTAGATAACTAACCACCAGGATGAACAAAAGCAGCAGATTCTCTTTTATTTTTTGCCCCTTCGCCCTTTGGAAAAACTCCACCTGTGACTTTTTTCACCGCAACAACATGGCCGCCCGGCCCGGCCCGATGCCCATAACAAGCCGTCTCCATGGTTACAGCGCTATAGGAATGAGCAGGAGGCACAGACCAAGCGGCTGAGGCGGTGAAAAGGGGCGACCCACTGAGGTTGCTGACACCGTTGTCAGTCAAACACAAAGGTGTCTCTTGGAGGTGGGGAGGGAGAGGGGGGGCAGAGAAAAGACTCCAATACCCCTCTCTTTGTTTGCCACATTGTCAGCCCGCTCAATCCTGCTTCTGTCATGTTACCTTGCCATCCTCCCCCTAGCTTGCAAAGAGCGACCCCTTTCATTCTTCCTCTCTTATGGCTTTGCCCCCCCTCTCAGTCTCTATTCACCGGCTTTTGTCCGGCTGGCATCATACTTAGAACTACCCTTCCTCTCCCGCCCACCTTTGACCTTACCTACCTTCAAGAGCTCTCTTCCCCTCTCTTTATCCCTCTCTTTATTCTCTGTCTTTTTAAAAACATGGCATGGCATGGCGGAAAAACGGCATGTTTGCAGAGGCTGAGAGGGGAAATGTGTTCCTGTAGCGAGTCTGTCCGTTCTGATAGCATCACGAGTGCCTCTGTGGAGGTGTGCGCACCTATTTTCCATGAATGTTCATGGAGAGCTCCACTCTCTGAGGCTCCCCTCATAATAGCATCTGAAGAGTTTTATTTGTAGTCAACCTCTGTTACATTCGGTTGCCATAGCTACAGCCAGTGAGGATCACTGATACAGTGATAGACATCGTTGGCTTGGCAACCCCAGGATTGGCGTTGGGTAATGTTATCAATCGTGAGCGGCGCATGTGACACATGTGACGGCCACAAATATGCTCAATCTCTGGAAAGCCAGCCGTTTGATGGTAATCCACAAACCTTTGTGTCCCCAGCACGCCGAGCAGTGGACAAAGAACGCTACTGTGTAACCAAGGGCGACCACGCTAACAATAGCTGTCCTCTGGGTAAGCTTGAACAAGGGGATACAATGCATCTGCTTCTCATGGTGTAACCTGCAGTCACCACTACTTTCAACTGGCACAATCAATTTCACAATGAATCCATAATTTCCAGCGGAGGCCCCCTTTCCCCATCGGTTGTGGCAGGTGGTGACCGCACACGGCGCGTCGATGCGCCTTCCAGCCGCACCTCCGTCTACATCAGGTTACATCGCGGCACAGAGATGGAATCCGGTGGCACTGTTTCACAAGCAGCGCCCCAGCGATAAATCACCACTTCCAAGGTCTGCTCTAATTCAATCCAGTGCAATCCCATTTAATTGGTATGTAGTGTAGCTTCTTGCAATGTCATCTGTCACAAAAGCCATCCCATAAAAGCTTGGGGCCTTGACCTCCTGGAAGGCACAGATACATGCAAGCACTGTCAGCAGCAGGATCATATGCCTCCTTTTAAGGTTGTAAACACCTGAGAAACATGAATCTTAGAGTTTGCCTTGTGGTGTTTTTATTTTATTTCAAAGTTGGTCTTTAAATATTGGTGTGTTTTTATTTTCTGAATGTTAATAGCTTTTCTGTATTTACATATGGTGAAAAAACCCTCAAAACAAGAATATTTCTTTTGTTTATTTAGGTCCAGTGTGAGGTTCATAATTTATACCACTAAAGGCCGTGGCCTACGTACATTCCGTTTATAAAGCACGGATGAAAACTGGTCATGTGGTCTTCACGTGACATTTGTCACAGATGTATCAGGAATGAACCACGTTAAAACCAAGGAAGAAGTAGGAATAAACCACCCAAAGAATACGTAAACCAACTTAGAACATGAACCGTGCGTAGGCTGTCTGGGGGTGGGGGTGGGTCCACCATCGGTACGGGACCTTTGAGGTCTGGTGGGTTGGGGTCTCCACTGAGGCAATCGGTGGTTGTCCTAACTGGTCGGCTGCCTCGGTCCCATCGGCACCTGACCAGAGCTCTCCCAGGGGTGACGCTTGGGGGACCTCTGATCTTCTGTCCCTTACCCCATCCCTGGTGGGTGGAACCAGGCCCTCAACAACAGCGGCCGTGGTGCGGCTTCTGGTCCTATTCCCTTGAGCACCAGCCTTCTCCAAGATTCCAACAGTTTGAGTGACCGAATGAAATGTTTTACATGTTAGTCGGAATGCATAAGTATGCCAGAGCGAAGGGTAGTTGGACTGTGTACGTTTTGACATGTTTATATGGGAAGACTTTTGGAGTCAACAGGTATGTTTGTAATATTTGAGAGTGAGTCTGGACAGGCCCCGCCCCTTTTAGATCTGTTATACATCTACACCTGACTGTAATGATTATCAACATCCAGCAACTTGTTGCTTTATGATTGTACCCCCCCCACCCCATCTAATCATCCTCCTATCCCTCCTCCTCTCTAATATCCCTCTCTCTCTTCTTCCCTCCTCCTCTTTTCCGTCCGGTCCAACAAAAAACTGTTACCATTGTAAGTTATATGAATAAAGTTTAGTCTAAATTACAAAATGGGTTCATTTATATATATACCTTGAGTGAACCGTGCGGGATTATTGCGCTGTTTATATGCAATTCATCGGTCATTTGTGCGTGACTTCCGTAATCCTTTATATTGCCGTATATGGGATGGTTCATGAGTAAAAAGTCCTTTAGACATACATGGAACGGTCGTAGAAAGCCATAAATTAGCGTATGCACCTCGAAAAAAACACGCACAATTGTGTAAGATTTACGTAAAAATTGCATATAAACTATGTAAAAAAGGCATCATTTGCAAAATTCGGAACTGACTAAAAATGTTGAACTTCTCAAAACTGAATTCACGTAAAGACCCGTCGGAACTCATGAATGACGTAGATCAGGCATAAATCCGGAAAGACCCACATTTAATACGTGGGAAATGCGCAATATGTACGTCGTAGATGCGTGACATGGTCTTAACATCTTGGAGGTTTTGCCCCGCCCTCTTAATTGAGGTCACCTAGCAAATGTTTTAACCCACAGGAACCTTGACAGGTAAGGCTTTCATAATCATAAAGTCTTTGTATTCCCATGTCCTGCAGGTGTATTTGACAAAAGCCAAAAGCGAAGGACATTTTGCCCAAAAAGACTTCCTTAAATAAGGCTTAGTTTGTTAGTTAGTTTCATCGAATAGTTCATCACTAACAAGATGCAATTATATATATTTATGAACTATATAAGTGAATTTCCTTTCAGAGAAAATTATTTTGTTTGCTTTTCATGCAAAAAATGTTTGTGTTTTACTGTCAGAACACATAATTTACAAATGAAAAAGCTTCCTTTGTTCAGTTGTTACTCTAAAAAGATGAGAAAACAATTATGGAATCATTACAGATCAATCAATATACAAATCAACTTTTATTGAATTGTAGTTCTGATCAGTTCCTGAACATGTAATGGAGACATTTGGCAGGGACACCCCACCGTGTTCTTTGCATTTCCTTTTGAAAAATGTACTCAAGGTGCCAGAATTCTCCATTTGAAACCAAACTGTATGTTGCACCACTGAACCAAACCACAGGGTAAGTGAATCGTTGCATCTCTACTGGATTAAGTCTACTTTACTGTTTTAAAACACGCGTTGTGCTAAGTTAATGAAGCTCATACTATTTACTGTTTCATTACATTACACCAGGCTTAGTATTAACCAACTGAACGGTTGTTCCTCATTGTCTCTTGCTGATAAGCACATTTTTTAAAAAAAAGGATTTTTCTGAATTTTAAGTTTGTTTGATTTCTGTTATTTTGTAAAACACAAATCCTAAATGCTTCGGTTTGGAACCAAATCGTTGGGGAAAGTGTATGGTTGCATCCCTGACTAAAAATGCTTCGGTTTGACCAGACACTTTCCGATAAACAAGTGCTGCCAATAAAAAAACGGAACATGCCATAAAAGCATTTTACAGTTATAAACACTTTAAGGTTGTTGGCTGTTTCCATTGGAGATCTTCCAGAAAATGGAAGCTCAATCTCTAGTTTAGGCTGAGAAAACATCAATTTAGACGAAGCGAAGCTTGGAAAAGTTTAGTTTTTGTAATAAATCTGTGTGCAAAACCAAAACCATAAAAATTGTTGTGTTTTTTGTTTACGGGATTTAATCAGGGTCTAAGATTGTGACCTCAGATCTCTTCCTTTTTACCATTCATTCATCTTGGGCCGTTGCTTATTTGACAGAATCTGGCCGGAACTGGATCGCAACAGCAGTGGAGGCAACAAAATGTTACTCTGCTGCTTTTAGCGTGTCCTTTTCAAAGTAATCATGTTTTAAACAGTAAAAGCCGTAGTAGCAGGAAAAAAATACCAACATGGTTTCCGGAGGTCATCCGTCTTTCTGCAATCCAGGTCAAAATCAGGTAAAATCCTGTCAAACGATAAAATCTCAGTGACATGGATGGAGAGAAACCTGACGGTGGGAAATAAGAACAAACTAGAGAAGTCACATTTACGTTCTTATTGACTTCTGTATCAATGACGTCTGGAAACGATTCTATAACACTCTCAGTTCTTCTGAAGGGATAGTTTTTAAATTTCCAAACTAACCAATCAGAGGCCTCACTAACATTCAAAATGTTTGATTGACAGATTTCATGTAGGTAGTTGTAAGGGTGTGGACTTCCAATAGGCTCACTCCTGATTGGTGAGAGTGGTTGCCTTGGAAACGTCGACACACACCAATCACAGCTTGCTGACGACATCTGGCTCAACATGGTGCCGTTCGTATTGAGAAAAAAATGCCGAATGAATTGATTTCATTTGGTTGGAGCCAGAAGTAAACCGTATCCAGTTCTCAGATACAGTAGATGGTTGTGACACATTTACACTGGCACGACCGGTTCTGGTTTGATCTGGTTCTCATTCTTTACTTTGTTTGTTGGTTGTGACCTGAACTCGGGTCCTCTTGAGATCCAGGGTAAATGAACTCTGGTGCAGTCCACTTCAATTTATCGTGTCAGGACGGAGTCCTGAGACTTAGAGCTCAGCCCAAAATCAAAGGCAGGGCTGCCCAACCCTGGATCTCTAGCTCTACGTCTTACCTTGTTTCCTCTCCTCCCTCTGCCCTACTTGCTGCTAATCAATCAGAACCTGGTATTACACGACTCATCAGAAAGGAATGAAGAAAGCAGTCTAGAAGGACCAGTAAAGCAGCCTGAGCCTGCCTAGCCTGGGTCTACCAAAATGTACACGATTTGCATAAAATGTTTGCAGAACCAAACTCCATCTGACGAAGCATGACATATGGGGACCCGACAAGCTCCTGTCCCGTCACGGGGAGTAACAGTCCCACTCAGCAACCAAATGCAGACAGTCCACTGACCTTTGGGTTCCAATTTAATCCGTTTGAGTTGTTTTCATACAGAACAATGGAAGTTTTCAACAAACTTTGCCTCCAGCTTAAAAGCATTAACTTCACAGCTGCCGTCATTGGGGAAAACAACTGCACGCTTTTGTTTTAATGATGACCATTGATGATTAAAAGATAGCTACTCGTTATTTGTAGACCGCAGCCATGAGGCCCGCAGACGGACGAGGGCACGCGGACCGCTGCGCCGCCGTCTTAACCGCTTTAGTTGACCCTAATGGTATTATCATAAACGCAAGATGGATGGAGCAAGCCAGGAGTCTCTGTCGGAGCCCTGTCCCCCGCTCAGGGGCAGAAACAGGGAGAGCGCAGAAATGAAGTGACATCATCAGCGCCGGCCACATTCCTGCAGAAGAAGGGGGCGAGGAGGAGGAGGAGGAGGAGGGGGGGAGGAGAACAGCAGGAGGAGGACAATGTCGCAAAACCGTTGAGGTTACCGGACAATCGGCACCTCACAAAGTCTGACATGCCCCCACCGCCGCATGTTCTCCAGGACATGCGTGTCACAGACTCTTCATTATGTACTCTATGTTTTAATTCCTGTGCGTCTCCTCCAGTCCCCCCCCCCCCCCCCCCCCCCAAAAAAAAAACCCATGCAGCCTCTCCAGCGGCCCCCTCCTCTTCTCTCCAACGACCAGAGGAATGCGAGAACCACATCTGGAAGTTATTAGAGAGCTGCAGAGAGAGGAAGGGGTAGATGGAAAGAGAAGAAGTGATGGTGGTGAGGGATTCCAACTGGTGGGGGGAGGGAGGGGGTCCAGGAGGGGACAAAGGGGGAGAAAGAATGCAGTTTGGTAAGCAGAGAAAGGATCTGCTGTGGAGAGACTCAAAGAAGTGAGGAGGGAAGTTAACAGCCCCACCAATTAACGGTAATGAAGCTGGAAGGGGAGAAAAGGGGGGGGGGGGGGGGCTCCGCCTGCACCTCTGATGAAGAACAATTCCCAAATAAATGACGCCTTTGAACCGGCTGGGGCCAGAGAGCGCCTGACTGACCCTCGCAGAGGACGGTGGGCCTAAAAAAAACTGTTCCTTTTCTCCTGCAGCATCTCTTCATCATTCACTCTTCTCTTCTTCGCTCAAAACTTGCTCTCGATCAAGTTTCCCTTCCCCGCAGTCATACTTTTACCCCCATCCCCATGTGGAAACTCAAACCATTCCTGGAAAATCTGGAGTTTGGGAGAACCATCAGATTGTGTCAGCTTTCCTCTTTGTGTCGGTCCGTCCCGTTCCAACAGTTAACCCTTGAACACCGGAGATGTCACCGGTGACACCGAAATAAAATACCCTCTTTAACGTACGTAACTTCTTCGTTCACGCGAACAACGTAAATCGGCAACATTTTGAGGCGGAGACACGTTACAAAGGCGTTGCACATCGGCACAAACACAACTGCCTCAGCGCGGTGAAGAGGCGTCGACCGAATCTTTCAGATTAGCATATGCAGGACCCAAGGCGACCGAGATCGCCAGATTCTTTCAGTCATCCCTGGACCACAGAGTACCCGCAGATGGTGGCAGTGAGACAGCAGCACAGGGGCAGGGGGGTGGCTGGAAGGTGGCAGTCTGAACTCGGCTGATCATCAGACAATTTTGGGGACTTTGGAGACCGTCCTGTCAGTCATTGATGGTGCCTCTGCCTTCCTGCCACCCGCCTGTCAGTGGATTGCCCCTGCCCGACCTCCGAATGCGTCCAGGCGCACGTCTTGTAATTTGAACTTTTTCTTAAGGCCCGTTCACACCGGGACGAATTTCGTCGGCGATTTTCGCCGACGTTTAACGCCTCGTGACTAAACAAAGGGCCCCAATGAGAGTGTGCACACCGACGCGAAAAAACGCCACGCGACAAAGCGTCAGAAAAAAAAAACGCCTCGGGTTCGTTTTTTTTTTTCGACGCGTCGCGTCGAAATCTACTCGACCAATGAGAATGGCGCTTTTGCTCACGTGTCTGGAGCTTCTGAAGTTACAGTAAAACACAACTTGGGGGCGCTCAAACACAAAACTGCCTTGCTGAGCACACATACCAGCGAAGAAGATAGACGCCAAGTAGCGTCTACACTGCCGCGAAGCAATAATGACGGACATTCTAAAACATCCCCGAACCAAGCACCAGTTGGAGCTACTGGTGCTTGAAATATTCATGTTTTCTTTGTATGATTCTGACAAGCGTGTAAATACTTGCTCTCTTCTTCTGAGTGAAAAGCGACTTTAAGAAGCGTAAAGTTGCGCAGCGCCACCTTGTGTACAGGAGTATTTCTGTTTTACATTAAGCGCCATCTAATGTCAGGGAATGAAATTGCATGTTCACTCCACTCATCGTCAGCGAAAATCGCCTGGGTGTGAACACAAAAAACGTGGCGAAAAACGCTGGCGAATAACGCCTGGCGAATATTCGTCCCGGTGTGTACGGGCCTTAAGAATCACCACACGGTGCATAAAAATGCGACTGCCGCCTCCTGATTACAAATGCCGCCGCTGGTGAACTTGCTGAAAAACTTGCACTTAGGTCACTGCGCTGTGGCATTGTGGGATCCGTGACGTAGGTTTAAGCAGTTGAAGAGTTATAGTAGTCAAAGTGTAAACACTGGAGCTAAAGAAGTTACAACCTTTTGGAATCCACATACACTGGCGTATCCTTGTACTTGTCTGACTCTATTTAAGCACTTTTCAACTACACACACATTCACACACTGATGCCGGCTCCGCTGCCAAACACTGGCGTCGACCTATAACCACCAGGAACTATAACCACCCACACGCAACGTGGGGTCCAGTGTTTTGCCCAAGGACACAGTTTAACCTGCAAGTTTCCGATCAGAGGCCGACCGCTCTACCCCCCGACCACGGCCGTCCCACACCTTACTGAGCATGCCCGAGGGAAACACTCCTGACTGATCTGATTAGGCGCCACAAGTCTGACACAGGAAAATCGACCTGAACGCCTGTCTGAGGTTCCTCCAGAATCACCTGAACGCATCGGGCAGCTCTTCAGAAGGAGAAAGCTTGTTTGAAGTTTAAAGAAACGCTCTTAAACAAACACTTCAGCTCCGGGAAGCAGTCGACACGTCACACGCTGACAAACACCCGCCAGGACAGCCAAGCCACATTTTTCTCAGCTGAACGGAGCCCAGTAGGGGACAACGGGCAAGGATGTACATTGCATGATTACAGAATCCATGCCTCCGTGCGGCCTGAGGCCATGTTCACTGATTACTTTCAGTCGCTAATGTCAATTAGAGAGGCTTTTCTGGAAACGTTCAAACACCGTAAAAACCGTGACCCGAATTCCCATATTAATGACGGGCTGCTGAAGAGCAGCATCTCGCTCGCTCGCTCGTGTTTAAATCAAAAACAGGCGTCTGCCTCGCCACATGTGTCGCTCTGGATCTACACTCGCAACTGGACGAGGATCCGTTCAGCACCACCATTGTTTCGTAGCAGGAATCTATGGCGCAGTGGTTGTTCAAGCCCTTCTGTAGGAAAAAGATTGACTCGGGAACTTCCATAGGCAGAGGTGGCGTGTATTTATTTCAAGGATAACAGAAGTTTCTGCCGCTAAGGGTTAACCTCTTCTCATTTTATGGTCTTCTGACAGATAACGCGACACCAAAAAAGTTGAGGGTTTAAACGTCATTCTCTGAAGAGAGGCTCTTGTTACCCAACCTCAGCTCTTGAGTGTCTGCCCCTCAAAGAGGCCATAAAGCCTTCAGCTCTGCTGTAAATATATGAGTCAGGAGCAGAGCATTCAACATTTGGAACTGCTTGTTTTAATAAGGAATCAAATCTGTGGGTTGACAAGAACTATGGGACTAAACACGGTTGGACTGCGAAACCCGTCTTTGTACTTTTTACTCCCGTTTGGTTCCTCCAACGGGAGTAAAATTCCTGGGCTGGCCATTGACTGTATATGAGAACTGGACCGAGTGAGTGACGTCACCCATGGAAAAGGATTTACTTCCAGCTCCAATAAAAATGAAGTCAGTTCCGTCGCCATTTTTTTCTTGATGCGGACGTCTTCCCGTGGGAACCGCTCCCGCCAATCATTAGTGAGCTTGTTGGAAGCTCACACCCCTAGTGCTCGAAAATGGTGCCGCACAAAATCTGTCAATCAAACGTTTTGAATGCTTGACCGGAAACCACCTACTTTTAACGAAGCATCTGATTGGTCGGTTTGCAACTTGAATACCTTGGACTACAGAAAAAATATCATGGAAAAAAAGAGGATGTATCAAGAGGACGTCTCAGATCCAGAACGGTTCTTCTGACCAATGAGTAACAGCTGTTTATTTCTCTATAGACATCTATGGTACTTCCTGTTTGGAGCGCCAGGGGGGAGGAGTCACTCAGTCCAGTTATCACATACAGTCAATGGTGCCGGTGTTCTAACGATCTGTCCTACCTCGTGAGAGTTTCCTGACCTGTAGCACAAATGCCTGATACACCGAAAAGCAATACACGATTTTGAAACGTGCTCTTTTAAATCGTGAGCGCGGCGTAGGATTTGAATAAAACCTTGGCTGAGCGGTTCCGTTCCAGCATAAATTCACCTGGAGTGGTTTGAAAACAACTTAAAGAGTCCCAGAAGTTAAGTAGTGAGCTATAGCGTAAAAGGCCAGAACTAAGTCGACAGGTGTAGCATCGCGTTGGTCGCATTAAGCAACCAAACGTCACAAAAACAGCAAAAATCAGTACAGTAACCACAAGATGGAAGAGGCAGCAGAGATTTATGGGCGGTCCGCTGAAACTTGAAAATCCTAACATAAGTTCGGACTACACGTGTGCAGTGAGCGCTGGTAGGAGAATCTCACAGGTAGAAAGGATTTATGGCAGCGGCAACGATGGTTGACGTCCCAGATCTCCACTAAAGCGACTGAGGCCAATAATCGGTCACACCTGCACCGCAGCCTTTGTGCCAGTCAGCAGCTCAGAAGAGGGTCGGGCTGCAGGGCCAGAACTTCAAGTCCAGAACTGGTTCTTTGGACCCAGTTTTCTGCCATTGATTATCACCACGTAGCAGCGTTTAAACGGTGGACTTGTGAGTAGATCCCATCCTAGAAGGCTAAACCAATGGCTGCTAAGCTTCTGCTAGCACAAATCCACAACAACCAGTTAGAGCCGCATCTGCATGATTGACTGGAGACATTCTGATAAAGCTAGTTACCTTTCTGACTAGTGAACACCCAACCGCTACCAGCCACACATAGTTTGACCTTAAAAGGCAGCCGGGAGGGAATAACAGGTGATAAGAGCCTGACATGGGTCGGAGTTGGTCCTCTGAGCGCCAACGTTACATCATTTTAAATCTTATGGAGCAGAATCAGCCCCACTTTCAGCCCGCTAATCTTTCCTCAGGAAAGCCTTTGAGAGCAAATGTCTTTGTGTTTGACGGCACAACGCTAAAGGATTACACAGCTGTGGCGGCACTGCCAAAGACAATGGGGACACATGTAAAACGGGCTTTGTCCGTGTGACGGACGCTCCACCACAGGACGGAGAGGGCTGCGGTGACGTTTGGGCGCATCCCGGGGTTTGTTGGCGGAGGGGAAAGGTGTGTGAACCCTTCGGTGGGAGGGTGTGAGCCCACAACATCCGCCACAAAGCCAGGCAGACAAGGTGACATCATCCTTTTTCTATACCTTCCCCAAACACCCCCCCTCCCCAACAAAAAAACCTATGATGGAGGGGTCGGCGGTGCCGGCAGACAGCCGTGCGCGCTCCCGGTAAGCCAAGGTGAGGGTGGGTACGGTGGGGGTTTAACGTGTCTGCAGCCACACAAACAAAGATGCACCTCAATCGAACAGGTAGCATCCTCTCCTCCTCCTCCTCCTCCAGCCTCCTGTCTCCTAGCAACTCAGCCCCAGCTGTGATTAGCATAAGCCAATAGCCTACCTGCGACCCCACAGGTACAGGGGGAGGGGTGGGGGGCTCTAAGAGTTGCCTGAAAATGAGCTGTGGGTGAGGACACAGGTAGGACGAGGAGACGGGGGGGGGCAGGGGGGGGGTCTGCTGGCATGCACAGCGGTGCAGGTCAATCACTATCATTCCCGTCACGTCCCGTGTGCGCGCATCCCCAAAGAATAACGACTCCACACACAGACACGGGCATGCGCAGGAAACAAACACTGTAAATTTAAACCAGAAAAAAAAGAAGGAAAAAGTGACGGTCCAGTGCTGCGCGCGCGCGCGCTGTGACATGCGTGCACGCGCTTCTATGGTGATCTATTGCTGCGGCGTGCATGGGAATGCTGGAAGCTCGCCGCTCCTTCGGCCCGCGCGGTGCCCCGGTTGGTCGGTCGGTGTGGTGGAGGAGACCTTACCGGTTGGAAACGTGAGCGCCAGACTGAGGAGCAGCAGCCTCTGCATGGTTCAGCCCGGTCCGTTACTGGCTCAGAGCGCCGTGAGGACAGCATGAAAAAGCGGGACTTCTCTGACTTTGACAGTAATTTGACACACGCACGTAATCCTCCGCCTGTGATGTCCTCTGCCGGGCTGCGCGCGCGCGCCACTTCACACCATTTCACTCCTTTTTCTCCTTCTATCTGCCGTTTCTTGGCTCTCCACTCCGTTTTCTACTACGCTCCGAACGCGAAAGCACGCGGAAACGCAGTGTCCACTTCCGTTCCGGACCTTCAAAATAAAATTTGATGCTTGAAATGAAAAACCGTCTCTTTCCTCCTGTAAAACCACATTAAAGATTTTCTCATTACATCATTTTAATATGTATTGCAAGTGCATCAAAAATGAAATGATTCATTTATTTGAAAATAATAGAACACTCACATTTTTTATCATATCGACAATATTATTGATGGTTTATAGAAAATTACATTTTACATTTTATTCTAAAAAGGATTAGCGGAAGCTCAAAACATGAATGAGAAATAATGTTTTAAAAACATTTGGAAAGAATTATGCTGAATGTGGTGAAGCTTTACTTCCGGTGTTGTACTGACTAACTCTGGCTTGACGTCATATTCTCATTAACGGAGTATCCCTCTCTCTCTCTCTCTTTTACGTCAGCAGCATCACAGCCCTGCCCCCCTTTTTTCCCTCTCCCTCCCTGATCAAATTCTGGTCCAGAGGCGGTTCCACCGTGGACAAACCACCCCACATGCCCACATGACACCCCCCCCCCCAACCCCACCCCAACAAACACCCATGGGAGAAATATAGCTAGTGGTTTAAGGTTGAAGGGTTTATTGCCTTTTGTACATGAAAGACTTTTTCTTCTGCAGCTCTCGGGTCGGGGTAAATACAGAAGGATGACAAAATAACAAAACTAACAAGGTTCATAAATAAGATGAGGACAGAATTTAAGAAAGAGAAGAGTAGAGTAAAAAGAAAAATATAAAATAAAAATACAAAAGTACAAATCTAAAATATTGCAGCGTCCCAACCTCTTCACTATTGCACTTTTGTCATGTGTTTGACATATTGTGGTAGTTAATTGTTCATTGCACTTAGTGTGTCCCAGCTGGTTAGCATGTTGTGTGGTTCAGTCCAGTCTTCCCTATGTCCTGCATTCTGATTGCAGCTGGGAAGAAGCCGTTGTGGAAGCGTGTGGATGGATGCCTTCAGGCCTGAGGTTGTGGCCTGAGTCCACACACTGGATCCGTGCGTGGGCGGGGTGGTGTCTGTCCCTGATGATCTTCGCCGCTCTCCTCCTGCTGTGTTGTCTGTAGATGGTCTTGATGGATGGAAGGTTGCGACCGATGATTTTTCCCGCTGTGTTGATGACCCTTTGCAGCATCTTCTTCTCTTTCATGGTGGTGTTTCCAAACCAGGCTGTCAGTCCGCTGGTGAGAATGCTTTCCACAAGCCCCCTGTAGGCTTGGGCGAGGGTCCGGCGCTTGAGTCCGGCCTTCTTCAGCAGCCTGATGAAGTACAGCCTCTGCTGGGCTCTCTTCATTGTTGCAACAGTGTTTATTTCCCAGCTGATGCTGTCTGTGATCTGCAGACCCAGGAACCAGGAACCGTTGGTCCGCTCCACCACAGTCCCATTGACGGTGAGTGGCTGATGTGGCAGGGCTTTCTTTCTATAGTCCACAATTATTTCTTCATATCACGTAGCACAAGTGCTGAAGAGACACAGTCTTGTCAATGTGTGTTATCAGAGAAAGAGTCTTGCAACTGTAAAGAAAATGCACAGACACAGCAATTGAAGAAAAAAGAGGCTTCTGCATTGATTGCACACATTAAAGCTGCTCTCTCAGCTGATGGGCCAACTTATGACAATGTTGAAGATTTGTTTGGATCTGTTGGGTTAAACCAAAGCACATTTGAAACTGCATATAACTGTTGTGCTCGGAAAACCCATGTTGTGCTGAAACGTCAGATCAATGAAGTTTGGATTAATCAATATAGCAAGCCACTGTTAAAATGCTGGAATGCTAATATGGATATACAGTTTGTTGTCGACGCATACGCATGTGTTGTGTACATCATTTCTTACATCTCTAAATCAGAGAAGGAAATGGGTTTATTATTGCAGTGTGCACAAAAGGAAGCAAGCAGGGATGGAAATGTTTCTGCCAAAGAAAGTCTAAAAACATTAGGCAGTACATATTTGCACAACAGAGATGTATCTGCTCAAGAAAGTGTTTATAGACTGACAAATGCACATTTGAAAGAGTGCTCTCGGAAAGTTGTGTTTCTTCCTGTTGGTGAAAATACTGTTAAAATGAGTTTGCCGTTAAAAGTACTTAAAGAAAAAGCATCGAAGCATTCTGTTAGTACAGATGATATGTGGATGACAAGCATTGTGGATAGATATAAGAACAGACCTAAGAGTGATGATTTTCCTTCAATGTGTTTAGCAGTATTTGCTTCCGAATTTCGTGTGTTGTCAAAAAATGAAAGTGCTGCTAAGCGAATAAAGTTGAACAACAACACTGGATATGTTGTGAAAAGAACCCGCACACTACCTGCTGTTGTACGTTACGTTAAGTTCTCTGAAACAAAACAGCCTGAACTGTTTTATCAAAGCAATCTGCAGTTGTTTTTGCCATACTACAGCAATAGCCAGCTGAAACCTCAAGGTTTTGAAACGTATCAAGACTTCTTTCATAAGGGCACGATAAGACTTGGTAATTCAGGTCTGCAGTTGGTAAAGTCCGTGGTAACATTAAACAGAAGTAAATTTGAAATTGATGGTGATAAATTGGTTAATGCTCAGCAAGGGATAGATAATGCTGGTGTAGTTGAAGATGCCTGGTGTGAATTATGCCCTGAGCAAGAATTGGAAAGACTTGAGTGTCAAGAGTTGTTGCAGAACCAAAAAAGTGTCGATGATGAACAGGAATTTGATATTCCTGATTTAAGAGTTTCTGCTCAACATAGCCATTTCTTTCAACTGAATAACACAAAAATGCCTCGTAGTGATGGCTTGGCTTTAATTCGCTCTTTAAATGAAATTCAGATGGATATTTTTTACCAAGTGAGAAAATGGTGTGTGGAAAAGGTTTTGGGAAAAAAGCCAGAACCATTCCACCTGTTCATATCAGGAGGTGCAGGGACTGGTAAAACTCACCTAATTAAAGCAATACAATATGAATCAAATAGACTATTGTCTCCTCTTTGTCGTCATGTAGATGACATCTGTGTTTTGTTGACGGCTCCCACAGGAATTGCTGCGTTTAATGTACAAGCAAGTACTATACACAACACTTTCTGTATTGGTAAAGATGTCCGCTTACCTTACACACCACTGGGTGAGGAAAAATTAAATTCTTTACGTGCCATTTACAGCAGTTTACAGATTTTGATAATTGATGAAATATCCATGGTAGATCATAATTTATTAGCATATATTCATGGGCGTCTGAGGCAAATAAAGCAAACTGGTAACTCTGCATTGTTTGGAAATGTTTGTATTATTGCAGTTGGGGATTTCTTTCAATTACCTCCAGTGAGAGGAAAACCATTGTATGTAGAAAATGTGGGTATGGATCTTTGGTGTGGTGTGTTTGAAATTGTTTGCCTAGAAACCATTGTACGCCAAAAAGATCAGGAATTTGCCAAATTACTCGGCAGAGTTAGGACACGATGCAAAGGTACTGAAATGTTAAAAAGTGATATCCAACAATTGAAGTCACGTGAAACGGGAGAAGGCAGCTCTGCTTTACATATTTTCCCAACTAATGGTCAAGTAAATCAACATAATTTAACCCATCTACATTCATCCTGTCCAGAGTATGTAACTATAAAAGCTCAAGATTATGTAAATTGTAAGGAAACAGGTAGACAAGTGTTACTAAGTGGTAATAATTCAAATGCTAACAATACTTGTTTAGCAGAAAGACTTCTTTTGGGGAAGAATGCACGTGTCATGCTCTGTAAAAATGTTGATGTGGCAGATGGTCTTGTCGATGGTGCATGTGGAATTGTGACTGATATTGTCTATAGAAACTCTGACTTTCCACGAATTGTTTTTGTGAATTTTGATAATAAAGACATTGGAAAACAACGGAAGAAACAGTATGAAAATCATCCAGGGCTTGTCTCAGGTTCTGTAGCCATTGTTCCAGAAGAGGAACGAGTCACAGGAAGAGGTGGTCTGAGACGTCAGTTTCCTCTAAAACTTGCTTGGGCTTGTACTGTTCATAAAGTTCAGGGTCTTACCATTGATAATGTTGTTGTGTCTTTGAAAAAAACCTTTGCTCCTGGGCAGGCTTATGTTGCATTAAGCCGCGTAACAAGTTTGTCTGGTTTAATTATTCAAGAATTTAAGGAACAGGCCATTTACTGTAACAAAACAGTTTCTGAATATGTGGCAAACATGCCTCAATATCTGATAAATAAAGAAAATCTCACTTCTAGTTCATGTGAATTCAGCATTTTCCTCATGAATGTGCAAAATTTAGAGTGGCATGTAAAGGACTTAGCTTTGTGCACAAAACAGTTACATGTTAACTGCATAGCTGTAACTGAAACATGGCTTCCAAATGCACCTTTAACTGATGCATTGAACATCAGTGGGTATAATTTTTATAGTATGCCACGCTCACTGTCTTATAGTGGAGTAGATCCTAGACTGAATGTGATTAAAGGCTTAAAACATGGTGGTGTTGGAATGTACACCGTTGAAAATATCCTGTTTGAACATGTAGAGATACAAAATGTAGATATTGAATGTTTAGTGCAAAGATTTATTACATCAAACATAATCGTGGCAGTTCTGTATCGTCCACCATCATATGCCATTTCATTATTTAGAGAGAACCTTAAGAAATTAGTTGATCTTTTGGAGCCCCTGGGTGATACCATTGCTATAATGGGTGATTTTAATAAAAACTTAGTAAACTCTAGACAATAACTGATTTCATGGCACATAAAGGTTTCATTCAACTGGTTTCTGAAAACACAACGTTAAAAAATACGATAATCGATCATGTGTACTTAAAAACAACAAAATATAAAGTCGAATGTACAGTTGTACAAACATACTTTAGTGATCATGATGGGATTCTTTGTCGTTTTAAACATGTAAGTGACTGTTGATGATTGTGGCGAAGGAGAAAGGGAGAGATGGCGACATCTTTATCTCTGTTAAGTCACAACGTCTGACTTAAATTAAAACGTCAAATGTTTAACCAAATACATGCTGGTGTCAGTTGTTGTGGCGAAGGAGACGGGGAGAGATGGTGACATCTTTATCTCTGTTAAGTCACAATCCTCTGACTTTATGGAAATATGGTTTCTTTTCCTGCATCATGAATACATATAAGGCATTACAAATTTACATTTTTTTCTGTAGTTAGCAATTGAGTAAAGAATCAAAATCCTTTTTTTGCATATTTCTAAATTTCAAACCATCTGATTTACAAACATATTCCAAGTACTCAAAAAGTACTTCAGAAAGTAATTGAAATTTATGTATCTATTGCATTCCTATGGCCTAGTTATTCATGATGCAGGTTTTGCTTTCCTTGCCATGTGACTTCAAAAAAGCAAAAGACATTGGTAATGGTACTCCCAGTTACTGGGATGGGGTTCGATTCCCTACAATGTCCATGTTCTGAGGTCACATAAACATTTTTTTAATGTCAGTGCATAAATGTCTTCATGAATTAACTTTTTTAATCAGAGAAATTTCTATAAATCTCGCCATAGGAGAATCCCCACAGCACCCACCCAGATTAGAACATAAACGGGGTCCACTTCACAGCCGTGAGGCTGCAAAGTTAAACTCCAGCTTCCCCAGAAAGGGCAACAACCACAGACCAAGCCGACAAGCCCTGGCAGAAAAAATCCGCACAAGAAACACTGCAGTCTGTTCCAAAAAAATATAGTTTTGCCACTGCCTTGCAGATCACAGTAAAAGTGATTTAGTTTTCCAGTAATGTCAGTCAAAACTGCAAGTTCAAATTTACCATATTCATATTCACCATATTCAGCAGACATCTCCTCTAATAGCACCTTGAAAATCCTGTGCTGTTTTGCTTTGCAGCTGAGGTTTTTTATGATTTTCACAATAGGAGTCTTTATGTGTCCAGAACCAATCACTTCTGCACATAAGGCCTGCTGGTGAATGAAGCAGCAGTAATGCAGACATTTTGGAAAGTCTGGGTCAGCTTTACAGTGAGTAATGAAACCTGTTTGTCTATTGATCATAGCAGGAGCCCCATCTGCAGTCACTGCTACCAGCTTTTCTAATTGTACCTTTTTCTGCACAAAAACTCCTTCACCGTGTTATACATTAAAACTCCTTTTGTAGTTGTCTGTTAGGGCAGTTGTGTCAATCATGTTAAATGTAGCTTGCAGCTCCAGAAACCATAAGGAAGAATGAAGCCAAACGGTTCGAGCAGGGCGTTGCTCTTGGGGCGGTCGCCCATGCCAGGCGGTCGCCCGTGCTCGGGCCCGCTAAATGCTACTTGTAGCTTTAATTTCTTTTGTTTTTTCCACCCTGGGAACAAGGTGGTTGACCTCACCGTAGTTGGTGATGCTGTGCACCAGGTCTCTGTAGGCGGACTCGTCCCCTCCTCTGATGTGCCGAGGACGGTTGTGTCGTCTGCATACTTAATGATGATGTTGTTGGAGTCGGTGGAGGTGCAGTCGTAGGTGTAGAGTGAGAAGAGCGTTGGACTGAGGCGGCACCCCTGTGGTGCTCCGGTGCTGACTGCAAGTTCTGCAGAGACCTTCTTTCCCATCCTCACCACCTGGGGTCTGTCCGGGAGAAAGTCTAGAATCCAGTTTCGGGTGGGTGTTGGTACTCCCAGTTTGGAGAGTTTTGCAGTCAGCTTCCAGGGCCTACTGGTGTTGAAGGCGGAGCTGTGGTCCAGGAACAGTAAAGTAGTCAGTGAAGTGAAGTGCCAGGGCCACCGCTTCTTCTGCTGATCTGTTCTGATGGGGGTCTATTGATTCGTCGACCAAGGAGTTGATGTGTGTCACTACCAGCTTTCCCAGAACATTTCATTGCTACAGGAGTGAGGGCCACAGGTCTTGGGTCATTCATCGTTGTGATGTTTGTTTTCTTCGGGACCGGCACGATCACTGAGGACTTGAAGATTCGGGGGAACCGTTTCCTGCGAGAGGGAGAGGTTGAAGATGTCTGTGTACGCCTGCTAGCTGCTCCGCAGGCTTTTAGAACTCTTGGTGACACGTGGTCCGGTCCTGTCGCCATGTGTGGGTGCAGTCAGAAATAAGGAAAAGAAGCTCAAAACACACTCGTACTGGTAGCACTTGTCTGTGTCTGTTTTGTTGTTGGGGGACTGCAGATGGAAAACCAGACACATCTTGGAGGTTCAGGCTGTGTGAAGAGGGACCACAGTGGCTCCTCATGTTGAGGTCCACTTCAATTACACTTAGAGACAGCCAACACCAAATTTGAGGTAAATTATCGAATCTTTTGCTAAATTATTTGGGTTGCTGTTGGTTAAATAATCCAGTTAGATCCAGTTATCGCACATTTTCAACACTAAATAGTGGCAAAAAAAGTAGCATTGGATGTGGATTTGGTTTATTTCAAGCAATCAAAACAAAAACAAAAAGACTAATGCAAGAGAGATACACTGACCGGCCACTTTATCAGACACATCTGTCCAAATGCTCGTTAACACAAGTTTCTAATCAGCATATCATATAGCAGAAACTCAATGCATTTTCGGCACGTAGACATGGTCCAGACGGTTCAAACCGAGCATCAGAACAGAGAAGAACGGTGATTGAAGTGACTTTAATGATTGTTGGTGCTAGACAGGCTGGTCGGAGGATTTCAGAAATTGCTGATCTACTGGGAATTTCACCCATGACCACCTCTAAGGTTTACAGAGAAAAAGAGAGAAAATATTTAGTGAGCAGCAGTTCTATAGGTAGAAATCTCTTGTTGATGCCAGATGTCAGTGGAGAACAGGCAGACTGGTTCCAGCTGATAGAAAGACAACAGGAACTCAAAGAACCACTGGTTCCAACCGAGGTCTGCAGAAGAGCATCTCTGAAAGAACAACACGTCCAACCTGGAGGCAGATGGAATACAGCAGCAGAACCCCACACCGGGTACCACTGCTGTCAGCTAAGAACAGGAACCTGAGGCTACAATTCACACAGACTCACCAAAACTGGACCATAGAAGATGGAAAAACTTTGTCTGATCTGATGAGTCTCAAGTTCTGCTGCCACATTCAGATGGTAGGGTCAGAATTTGGGGTCAACAACAGGAAATCATGTGCTGTGTCCCAATCCCCACTCTAAGCCGTAACTACTAAAAAACTATATAGTACAGGTCTATGTAGTGCCCTGGATATTAAAAGCAATTTGGACACCATGCTCACTACTTTTTTTTTTTAAACAGTGGATATGACCGTCATCAATTTCACAAAGTGAAAATCTATTCCAACTTTTTTTATAGAGTTTTTAAAACACATTAACATACAGAGCATATTTTTAAAAGGTAAGCGTATTCAAACGATAATACAACTCTGTGTTTCCCCACATCCCTCCCAACCCGAATACAGTTCCACATATCCAGGACATGTGTTTACACACCAAAAAGTGAAAATCTAATTAAAATGAGCGTTTTACGACGATTATTTTTTATTCCACTCTCCTCTGAAGATAAAAACGTTGATGGTTTATAAAAAAAATATCTTTAAATTCTAAATACATTTTTTGGTCAAAAATTGTTCCAACGCAGTGCATTGTGGTCCATATTCGCCATTCTAGTGAGCATCGACGCACACTGGTTTTCCGCAGAGACTTCTGGGAAATTTCTAGAGCACTGGATTTTTGAATTGTAGATTCGGACGGCACTAGAAAATGGGGGAACGCACTACAGTAAACCCTTGTTTTTCGCGGGGGTTACGTTCCAAAAAGACCCCGTGATAGGCAAAATCCGTGAAGTACAAACCTTTATTTTTTTAAACTATTATTAAACAATTAAATCCTCTATTATACATTGAAAAGAAAGAACAAACCAATTTGCAGGCTCAAGCATTTGTTTCACAAATAGAAGTACTTTAGAAACCTTTTTTTCAACAAATAACTCTGTACTGTACTGTCAAATAATAATTTTAATGAATGTGAACAGAAGGCTTCAAATCGCGGAGATTAGCCCCGCCCACCGCGACCCGAGTATTGGACTAAACGGGAGAAAATTTAAAAATGATTATGAAAAAAATACAAAGTACAGTTGGACAAATAGTGACTCAGGTGTAATTCACTGCTCTACAGACTGAGCCGCTGCATCCTGACTCCGCTCTGCAGTGTTTTCTTCTGTTGAAGCCCGCGGTGCAGCTGTGTTTGTTCGGGAGAAGAGCAGTTGTTGTCGCTCTTTTTTCTGCTTTGCAAAAAGATCCTTATACACCGACATGCCACCATCAAGAGAATTTGTACATAGTAGTGAAAATTTGGCAAGCTGATTTACGTACGTGCACATATTAAACTGCAACGTTATTGACGCACAGGTAGAGAGGAAGCGGAGTGACTTTTTAGCCAATCAGAATGCAGAACACAATGCACGATGCAAATCCGTGAAGTAGCGAAACCGTGAAAAGCAAACCGCGTTATAGCAAGGGATCACTGTATATAGTGCAGTATTTAGTGAGTAGGGAAGGAATTCAGACACAAACATGGATCCACCCTGCTTTGTATTATCAATGGTTCAGGCTGGTGGTGGTGGTGTCATGGTGTGGGGGATATTTTCTTGGCACACTTTGGCCTCTTAGTTTCAGTTTAGGATGATTCCAACACCACAGCCTACCTGAGTATTGTTGCTGACCATGTCCATCCCTTTCTGACCACAGTGGACCATCTTCTGATGCTACTTCCAGCAGGATAAGGCTCCATGTCATCAAGCTGGAATCATCTCAGACTGGTTCCTAGAACATGACAATGAGTTCTCTGGACTCAAACGGCCTCCACAGTCACCAGAACCCAATAGAGAACCTTTGGGATGTGGTGGAACGGGAGATCGGCATCATGGATGTTCAGCAGACAAATCTGCAGCAACTGATGCTGTCATGTCAACATGGACCAAAGTCTGAGGAATGTTTCCAGAACCGAGTTGAATCTATGACACCAAGGGTTGAGGCAGTTCTGAAGGTCAAAGGGGTCCAACCCGGTTCTAGCAACGTGGACCTGATATAGTGGTCCTGAGTGAGCATCATGCTTAAGGTGATTATCATTTATGGATTGGAAAAAAATGACAAATTAAAACTAAAAGTGGTAAATATCCATATATCCACATGTAAATGATAACATTATAACCACTCTAATTCATAAATAGACATATTTAAAAGTATACATTCAGTACATGACACAATGAATCCATTAAATGTAAAGTTTGTGAAAAACTGTTTTCTGAAAAGGAGTGGAAGGGAGCCTACTGGTAAATTCCCAGCGCTATCATGCTTAAATTATTGATTAATTGCTTGAAAGATTAAAAACATTAAACATGATTAAAAGCATAAAATGGCGCACTTAGTATACTAGATTGATTTTTTTCCATTTTACTCTTCACCTTTTGTCCTAAATGAATAGACGGATTAGCTTTCTATTGTTTCCATTGCAATGTATGCCATTTATTTTTCAGTGTCACAGTCAGCCGTTCCTTCTGTTCTCCTTCCAGCATCTGAGGTCTTTTCTTCTGGTTTTTAGTCAATCAAAATGTAAACAGCTACGTATTGTAGAAAAAAAACTAAAACTAAAATTCCTGAAGTGATAAAGCCGACCAAAAAGCAAGAAAAAACGGATTATATGATTATATTATTGTGATGTGATCAGGATAAATTGACGTAAACCAGCAGAACCACAGAAGCGGACCCGGTCCACATTTCTGACACAGACTCAGTGGATGGGTCGGCAGCCGTCTGGGCTCACTGGATCCTCACTACGGGTCTCCTCAGTCCATCCATCCTGATCCCAGCCCGGATTAGAATTAAATATGTAGTATTTGGTCTCTATAAATATCAAAATGGATGTGAATTTGGGATAAAAATACCTTTTTTTCCCAGTGTATTTTATGTTCACAAAAACACGACTATAGCCCACCACTTCAACAATGTCAAAAAAAGCTTTCCTTCATCCTTCATCGCCTGTACCACAACGAGAAAGCAAAGCTGTCCTACAAAACGCACACTCAGACCCATCGCAAAACGAAAAAGACACGCAATCCTGCGCGTGGCATACAGAGTGACCCATCTCTGCCGGGACTCGAACCCGGAGCCTCTGGATTAGAAGTCCAGCGCGCTATTCCATTGCGCCACAGAGACTGCGCCAGGATTTCGTGACGTTGTTACAGTTCATATACTGCGCAGCCTCACATATCTGCTCATCCCTGCAGCATCAGGACCACAGTGAGCCTACTTGTTGTCTTTACCACCGATGACCACTAGAGGGAGCCGGTGTTACGCTCTTTCACCAGACTGCGTTAAGTTCGCAAGTTTAACCGGAAGTACAGTAGAAGTACAGGAAGTCGACTTTAAAAGATAAAAGCAGCCTGAAGACCATTCGAATTTAAGCTTTTTATTTTGAAGTCCATTTAAAAATCATAATTTTATTTTAAATAGCTTAACTTTTTTCCCTGACGGTCGATAAACCCTTGTTGTCATGATGTGTATTTTGGGCGGGGGACAAATATTCGGAAGAATTAAACCCACAGAACGATGAGCCGTTTGATTTTTTTAATCTTCGCAGAGATCAAACATTACGGGCAGCACTCGTTGCATCATGAGACTGGAATTAGATTCTGAATCAGCTTTTTTTTTTTTTTTTGCACACAGCTTTATCGATATCCGCTATCTGCGGCTGAGATGGGTCGGTTAGACTTTACATGGGTGTGATGTCTGATACTGCGACTGAGTCAGATCCTTAAGTAGCCTTAGATTGTGTGCTGGAGACTGAAGATTTAAAAGTTTTCCCGAAAATACCAGTAAAAAGATGATAAAAAGCCACCAACTGACAGTGAAATCGGTTCACAGACGGTTCGCCCTCTACTGGTGGAGAAGTATAACTGCAGGGGGAATAGATTTTCCTTTTAGGTAATAAACAATGATGAAACATTAAAAACATGATGATGTTGTTGTTGTTTTTTTAGTTTTGTGGGGATTTTTTCGTCAAACAAGAAAGAGCTCAAAGCTGAATCTTAGTGCAGTCTCACCTCCACTTTGACCTTTTCTGCTTCACCTATAGAGCATCTCACCACCGTCTACCAGTGTTCTTCTCTGTTACTTTCTCTCCCTGGATCCTGTCATTGACTTTCTCTAGATATACAAAAGCACGGTTTAACTCTGTCTGACCATCTCCAGAAATATGCTCACACCCAGTATTAGGTTCTCTCCCCTTTGCGTGAAACAAAACTGTTGTCCACAAATGTCCCTCTTGACATCAGTCTAGCTTCCACCCCTCTTTCCCATAATTCAGTGTGTCTCATCGGTTTTTATCCCTCTGTAGTTTCTCTGCATGTCTCCCTTTCTCCTTCTCTGCTCACCTCCTACCTGAGGAGTAAACCCACAGAAAACATTCACCATCACGGTCTTCACCTCCAGAAGATTCTTATCAAACTCCTCTTGCAGGATTTATCCTCCGTCGTTCCTCTTTCCATCCTCACCATGACAAAACATCTCCTTCTAATCTATAAGCTTTGTTCTCTTTCCATCTGGTCTCTTCTCCACCTTTCTTCAGCCCATCACATTGTCCAACTCTGAAGTTTCCTGTCAGTCATTCGAAGTTGCCTCTCCTCCTTCTCCTCTTCTTCTTCCACTGACACACTGTGTATCAACAGCACCAGAGGCGGTAGCTGTTAGCATGACTGATCCAGTCTGAAAGTTCTGATGGTGGTTCCATCCAGTTCCAGACGCAACCCTTCAATGCGGTCATAAAAACTGTTGGATTTATTGTAGATTTGACAGTACCCCCCCCTAAATGTTTCTTTACGGATGCAAAAAATAAGAAAATCATTTTTCATTGTAACAGCACTACTTTTCTGTTCTCCCAGAAAATTAACATAATGAAACTAAAAGGAATCTATTCACGTTATCCAGCTGCTGTTGGGTGAAAGCATGGTGCACCCTGAGCGGGGCCCCCACCTACTGCAGGGCCACACACTACCCTAAAGCCAATTTAGAGACTAGCCTGTGAAGCATGCTTTTGGACTATGGAAGGATGCCGGAGTTCCTGGGGAAAAACCACAAAAAGGACCCAGTCAGGATTTAAGCCTTGTGCTATCCTAAGCACTTTAACATTGGGAGTTGGGTCATCTAGACCCACTAGACAGTGCTCTGAACCCTTTTTCTTCAATGATTTGTGATCTTCACTGGATTAGCTATAGGATTAGGACTTGCATTACTTATGACCCCCCCCCCCACACACACACACACACACACAACCCTCAATCTTCTTCTTTTCTTTGAAATCTATGAAGACAGCAAATACAGTTTTCCACAGAGTAACACCATTTCATAGAAAGAGGAATCTATTTTAGTTTCATTTCTGGGGGGAAATCCTTAAATGTTCAACATTTTGCAACTTCCCACATTTTGTTTTTAATTCACCTTGTGTATCGCTTATGACAACTGTTTTTTAAAAAAAAAAAAAAAAGCACAAGCAGAGAGCTGTCAGTTGTTGACGTCGTTAAAAGGTAATAGTTAATCTTTTCACTGCGGCATCGATCACATCAGAGGCTGACAGTCTGGCAGAAGTGGCATTGTGTAACATTCTGTCACAAACTTTCATCACAGTTCCTTCTTTTGGCTGTGTCCGTACGGCTACCAAGCATGTCTGCTCTGTTTTCCTGTGGCCTGTGGTGGGGTCTGAGGTTAGACTGTCATGTCAGTCTGTGGACTTTTCTTTGCTTTGTCATGCGTCTGGACTTTGTCAGTGGCTTTTGGGGGTTTTCTCCTGTTTTGATGTATTCTCTACTGTGTCATGTTCTTCAAAACTGCACATGTTTTGATGTAATCTGACTTTATGCTGAAATACTGGACAAATGAGGAACGTACACTCCTGCCCATGATATTGCGGCATATGAAGGAACTTAACAAGTGGAACATTTTACTTCAGCTTGCTTATGGTTTTGCCACGCTTTGCCGCAAATCGGTTTGGCTCACCTGTTGCAAATTACAAATAAGGGCCACCTGTGAGGACATGAATTAGTTGATGACTAATGACTTTGTTGTTTTAAAAAGCTACCTGTTATTCCCTCTCAATGTGTGACAGTGGTAAAGACAAAAGAGCTGTCTGAGGCAAGCACGGGACTTCTACGGAGTATAAAATCATCTCCAAAGACCCCTGTCTCCCTGTTTCAACAGTTGTCAAGCATAAAACTGTCAAGAATCTCCCTTTGGGTGGGGAGGGGTTGATGACAGAGGTCTGGAGCAGTCCGGTACAATTGTCTCAACACCCACAGCACGGTGAAAAAAGCTGGGGTTTATGAACGGAGGCCAAGGAAGACCCCATTGCTGAAGAAAAGACATTGACAAGAAAAGATTGATCTTTATGAAAGTCAACCTGGCCTTGATCGCATCACAGGCATCCAGTAGTTCTATAGGGAAATGTCCCTCCAACTTGGTTTTTAGACGACGGTCATGGGTCCTCCACCAAGATAAAAACCCCAAAGTGCACTTCCAACAGCGCACGGGAGTGCTTGAAAGGAGAAACATTGACTGATTTAATACAGCCACCAATGAGTCCTAATCTGAATCTCATTGAAAATCTTTGGGGGGAGCTAAAATTGGTCATTTAGAAAAGTACCCAAAGAACAGGAAAAGGTGCCAACAATAGTGAGCAGGACTGTTTGATTCTGCAGGCCGGTAGTCCTGGTAGAGGATCCAGAGATGACAAGTGTTTGAACAAGGAGTTGGGCTGAAGAAACGGAAAGTTAGAGGGATCTTCCTGATGTTCCAAGGAAAAATCTGCATGGTTGGAATGTAACAAAGTTTTCTGTAAAGTTAGGCCGGTCACCAACTATGACTTCCAAATTGTTTGCAGAATTTCCTGGAAAACACATTGATGATCCAACGCTGATGAAGAAACTGTGACCACTGGATTTGGGAACCCCTATTTCCTAGGTTAGTGTGGGTGGAAAGAATTTGGAGGGAAAAGCCTCCATCTGGTCTTGAAGGAGCTTGTGAGTGAGGAGTGGGTGGAGTTTGAGTTAGTTTCTACCCCTAATTTGTCCGTCGTGGGTTAAGGTCTTTATCTACTTTCTGCCCTGAACATTCAGGTTCTGCCGTGTGAGGGTTTGTAACGGACACGCTCTGCTTTTGTCTCCAGATCGCCACATTTCCAGCAAAACCTCTGCCTCTTTGTTTAATGTGGCTTTGGTGAAGAACCGATACCGTTGTGATTCGCGGTCCATCTGTAAATGTTCTGTCTTTGAACGGCTTATTTTACAGAATCCCTGGTGGTTTTCACCAAACCGCCTTAGATCTGCACATGTTAGAGCTCTTCGTCAACGATTCAAGAGCTGATGCTCTGGCAAAGAAAAAGGAGGGGAAAAAATCTTGATTTAAATGCACAACAGCTTTATTTAAAATCAGAATGCATGACAAAAATGAGACACATTTACAGCTGCCAAGGAAATGTTAAACATTACAGGTTTTGAACTCTGAGAAGGTTTCATTGAGTTGAATGCATCATTTTGTTGATCAAACACAACCCAATCCGGAACTTTTGCTCATGCCCATCGGCGTTTGAGGTGCACAGATGTTACATTTGACTGCCATCACCCACTAGAAGCACAAGACACAAACCAGGCCTGCAAACATCAACGCTGCTCCCTGGAGCTGCACTTCTACCTTTGGTGAAATCCAAGAAAAGGACGACTGAGACAACCAAGGAAACCCAGGAAAGAAGGGGAGCCACAGAAACATCACTGTCCTTCGTAAGTGTTGAAGCATCTTCAACTAACAAAGTTCCTGTTCCTTTTTCTAACCGAGCAGCACAGACTGCTTCCTCCCCGACGACAAAATGGGAGAAGTTGGAGAAAAAGTCAGACCTGGACTCTGTAGTTCACCCAGAGAACAGACTTCTGGGGTAAAAATGACCCGATGACTGAAAATCTGCACGGATGCTCTGATGTGGTTTGTGTCAAATCGATACTCTGCGCCTTTTTCCAGTTCGATTCTTTCAGTTTTTTAAGAGTTTTGTCCAGTGGGTCCTATAAGGCGACATTTCTTAAAACAAAAAACAAAAAGAATCAAACAAGAGAGTGCAGTGAATTTTCAAATGTATTTACAGTCACACTAAATGAGTCCTCTGAGAAACAATCCGCCCCAACATAAAGGAGGGGAAGCCTTAAAAACACACCAGCGGGATAAGCAAATTCTAAAACGAACGGCACAGCTTTTCTGCTGAGGCTCAGACAAATGAGGACATGTGAGCGAGGAGTCTGTTCCAGAAATTTACATCCATGCAGTGACGCACAAACACCTCCACGCTCCTCAGCAGCTTCAGTGGATGCAGTTCAGCAGCTTTTGTGCAGTCAGGTCCTTCCGATGGCCTGCTGCAGACTCACAAAAAAAACAAAAAAAAACAAGAACTAAGATCCTCACACTCCCAAACTTCCTTTTGAGGTCTGCTCTGTACCCACAAGTCTGCACAAACGCTTTATTCTACACGCACAGCAGTCTGATAAGCAACAAGACTTCAGTCTCGAGTCAGCAGTTCTGCAGCAAACCTTACTTTGTTTTCAGTTTCTGGGTAAAACATTTATATGGAAATGCTTGACTGTGGTGCGTCTCGGCGCACAAACACTCTTCTGTCCTGCACACCTGTACATCCAGCCGTTACCACTCCCCCGAAATTCCCCAAACTCCTGTTACACCCAGACCCAAATGGAAGTAAACGTCATTCTTGACCTTTATAGGACTCTGTGCAAATCTCAACAACCCCCCCCCATACACCAGCAGGAAGAGCAATGGACCAACACCTCCAACCATGCTGTAGATGTTTTCTCTTTGCCAGCCTTAGATTCACATCAAAGGACAGTTTTCAGTCAATTTCTTTAGGCTGAATTCATTTGGAGTCTTAGAATTGGAGTTTAAAGGCTTTATGGAAACCGCAAACATTCAAAGACAATAACGTCCACAAAAAAGCTGAAACATTTCAGGCCAGAAAACAGTAAAGACTTTCCTTCCTTCCTTCCTTCCTTCCTTCATTAAAGACTCCGGAAACGTCATCTGCTTTTGTGCAAAAAGGATTTCGGATCCTTCTGGTGGCACGCAGGTCACAGTTTGCCTGCACCAAGGCAGCTCCTCACGTGGAAAACTTCTCTGAATCATCAACTTCCGGTCCCGGCAGTTTCTGTTCCAGCTGCTGCGGGACTGTTAGGAAAATTACCGCTGGTTGCCTCGTTTGCATGAATCCTCCTCAGCCTGGGAACTGAACGGACGTGCACCCGATTACCCTTCAGCTCCTAAAATACACATCCAAGGGTCCGAATACAACACTGAGAGGCCATTGTATCGCCAAATCCTCTGAGGACGACCCTTTAGCAAGGCAGTAGTCTATTAAAGCGCACTACAAGTAGTCTATACTAAAGGTGATACCTGAAGTTTATTGTGAAATTAGAATGTTCCAATTTAGTCTGAAGAAGTATTCAGTTACTTCCAACACTACATGTACTTTGTCTATGGTACAGGAGCTATACTTTTACTCAAGTATACTTCATAAGTGAACTGCTTTTTGCTACATTTTCACAAACAGAAATGGTTTTGATGCTTAATCCATGAACTTCTCTATGATCAGCAGCAGCTGATAAGAAAAAACACCTCCCGCTGGTTAAATGCAGGATTCTATGTTTGAAGCAGGAACTTCCACACAGCAACCGCTTTTCTGGTCCCTTTTTTGAGCCCAAGTAAGGGTTCGCTTTCTTAAAAAAAATAACAGAAGTACTTTGGCCTGGTGACATTTAGAAAAGTGTGAAGTTCGACTTCAGCTGATGGAGTTTGTTCACAGACATTTGGCCGGTTGGAGACGCGTCAGCAGTGCGGTTCGCCAGCCTGCTTATCTATGAGCAGATTGATTTGACAGCAGCGCTCTTCCTCAGCTGGGATGTACAAGTTGCTGAAAGTGCTCTGAGCGACAAAAGAAGACAGAGAAAAAGAGTCAGAGCAGAAAAATGGATTTAGAATAGAATGTCTGTCATGCCTCAGTTTGCATTCGTTAACAAATGAGATGACAGAGATTAAAAAAAACAGACAGAAAACAAACATTTGTGACAAAAAGCAGCCTGACAGCTGCTCGGTTTAAGGACAAACATCGCTAAGTGCAACTACAACCCCACTGGAAGAGAAAAGTTACCTTATTGTTGTTGTCTGTGATGAGATCCCGCGGCTCTGGGACCTTTAGGAAGATCTTGTCCTTGTTTCTGCACAGAGCTTTCAGTATGAGCCGAATGTAAAGCCTTAAAACAACATTACATCCCAAAAGACAAAAGGGAGGAGATTTTTACGCACTTTGTGCAGCACACAAAGGTCAAGGTTGCCACAAAAGCCACCAAGACAGGGATGGTAATGGCAGCGTACAGCAGCCAGTTATTCTCTGCATCAGCCTCTGAAAGAACAGAGCAACAAGTGATGCAGCAGAAAAAAAACAACCAAACATTTCCAAACAACGCAGTTTGAGGGGAAATTTGTCTAAAGACACAGATGGAAATGCTGTTTTTAGTGTTTTAAACATGTCCTTTTGGCATTTTTCTGATGGTGGAGAACACGAATAAAGAAAATTAAGATGAGTGTTTCTGTTGTGAATCAGGGTCAGATGGAAAGAAAGTAATGCTTTTGGAAAACGCCTGCTGTAGCTTCCTGCTCCGCCCCTTTCTGATCATCCACCTTGCAACATGAACGTCTTTGCTTTCCTGGTCTGCGCTGGAATCTGGATCAGAACTGGACGGATGGTTAGATCTGATGTTGCTGCCATTTTTGTTGCACCGCTAATGTTAGGTTGGGGGTGTGGGGGGGCTGTTAGCTAGAGGGAGAGAGCGTAAAAGATGCATGATGGGAAAGGGGCTGGCTTTACTGCACCTGAGTCGTGCTCCCACCACAACCCCGAAATGAATTTCGGATGAACTCCTGCTGCTCTGCAGAAACTACGTCTAAGACACAAAAATAAAATTGGGGGGGGGGGCTCACATTTCTGCATTCGTCTTGTTCTCGCATGACTTCTAATAAAAACGTTTATTCATTTTCAGCACCGCCGATTCCATGTGGAGCCAAAACAGTCCGAGCCGATTTGTGTGTTTGTAACGTGTGATACATTCTGTGGAGAACTGTGTGTCCTTGCAATTGTGTGTTCACATGTACAAAAAAATGACAAAATACGTAAAAAAAAGTAAAAATACACAACCCAACTGTAACTTACAGCAGCTTAAAACTAGCTACACATACAATCTTTAAAGTATAACACTATAAACACACTAAAACGGCATTTACTCACGTCCATACGTTTTGGTTGTAAATGATGCGTTCAAATGCTGCTAGGATGCTGGGTCATTAGAGTTTTCCCGTAAGCCATTTGAAACTTAGATTGTGAATAAAACCTTGTGAAACTCTCGACATTTTATCCACTTTCATAAACAGATACGCCATCATATAGAACACATTTATGTTCAGGCACATGTGAATACACAACTGAAAATACACACAGTTTCGCACAAAATGTAGTGTCAGAGTTACAAATCAAAAATGATGCGCAGACAAATGGGGGGAGACTGTTTCGGCTCGACAATCCCAGCTACCGTTGGGTGAAGGCGGGGTTTACCCGGAATGGGTCACCGACCTGCCTGTTAAGGTGCCACACACACACACAAATTTACACACACACATTTACACACACATTCGCACACACACCTAGGGACAATTAAGAGACACGCATGAACCTATGAAGCATGTTGGGAGGAAGCCGGAGAAAACCCACACAGGCACAGAAAGACCCAGCTGGGATTCAGACCAGTGGCTTTTGGCTGTGAGGTGCTGATAAAAATGTCCGACTTTTATGGCGGCATCCATCACTAAACACTGGAAAACACGTAGCTCTTCGTGATTTTGAAGAAGAAAGCTTCAACAGTTCACGGGTAGATAAAGAAAAGCGGTTCACGCACCAAAGCAGGCCTCCTGGCTGGTTAGGGAATTCCCCTTACGGCTCTCAGCTCTGATCGTCATGCAGTAGGCGCACTGACGCTTCACACCCAGCACATAGGACGTCTGTGCTTGAACCCTAATATCCTGCAGTACACACATGACATGTCAGATTCACTGTAAAAAAAAAATCACGGCTGTGTGCAGAGATGCAGACATGTCTCACCTTTTTTTCGCCACATTCGGTGAGATTTATCAGGAATTTCCACTGCGTCAGGCTCAGGACGCTCGGAGGAATCCAGTGGATCTGGAAGTTTTTTCCGCTTTTTGTGACGGTCCAGTTGAGAGGAGGAGGTCTCACTGCAGAGAGACACAGATTACAGGCATCCGAAGACAAAAAAAACAACAGCTTCTGTTTTGACTGAGGCTGCGAATCATGGACGACCAGGGCTGCAACGGATAACAAAAAATGAGATGTCTGCGACCCGTTGCAGCCCTCACATTCCATCTTAACCATTACAACATTTCAGAGAAGAAGCAGCTTTACTCGGAAAGGCAGAACAATCACGTACCAAGCGTGTAGGAATGCCACCCAAAGCTGTTCCTGACCGCAGTGCTGTTCAGAGTCCCATTAATCAAGATGAAGAACTCTTTGTTCTCTGAAATCTGCACATCGCAGCCTCTCTTCTGGTCCTGGACTTCGCTGTACGACGAACATTCTTGGAGCGGCGAGGAGCCGGGAGCGTTAGTCCTTTAGGACATGAGGATAAACACTTTTTATTCACCCAGAACAGATCGACTGAAAGCTTGAACAGTGGCATTTCCTGCAGCAATTCACGTGAATTCTGACAGATCATGAAGCTGGACATGGAAGACGCTCTTCTGGAACGTTTTTGAAGTCCCACTCGGACCGTCTTTTGGTCTGCTTTCAAAGTGTCCTTATAAGTGATGATGATGCCGTTTTTAGAGAAAATCTAAGAGTTTTTAGGACATGGTGTCTGCAGGAGTTCATTTCAAATTCACCTCTGGGCTGTGGGTGGGACTGTCTGCACGGAGCAACCCCGCCCCCCTTCCCCTCCTCTCAGAGCGTATGTTCTACGTCACAAATATGATCTTTTTCAAATGCCATTTTTTCGTTAATTCCTGATTCACCACATGTTGAATAAAGAAATACTCAGAAATGCAGTTTAATCTTAGTTCACTTTCTCTAAAGCATCATGTTAAAAACAGCAAAAACACAACTTTTATCAGGTCTTTAAAGGGTTTTAGACTTTACCCAATAACTTTAAGTAATATTTTTAAAAAGTGATTAGAAAGTACTAGAAAGTACAAGAAATCGAAAGAAGTTTTTAATGATTTGATACCATAATGGCACATAAAAGATTCTAACCAAAAACCTCTCAAGCGTTTCCACAAGACAATGAAGAAAATCCCATTAAACAGAAATGTGACCGTGACATGATGCATGTTTTTCTGGAGTGGATTCCCATTGAATCTCTCTGAAGTGATACTGAAATTGATTTAAACTCCAACAGTCTCCTTAACCTCCGTACTGGACGACGTTCTCCAACAAGAACAAAACATTCTGAGCACCATGGAAATCCTTCCATCTTCTAAAACCAGGACCTCACTCACATGTAGGAACGACGAAGAACGACCAGCTGACCGACGAGGATTGTGTGTGTGGGAGGAAGTGTCCACATACAGACTCCGCACACGCACGCGCGCACACACGCACACACACACACGCACGCGCGCACACACACACACACGCACGCGCGCGCACACACACACACACACACACACACACACACACACACACACACACACACACACACACACACACACACACACACACACACAGTGGTGGGTCTTCTGACCGAGAAGCCAAGCTGCTGACCGCTACACCTCTATGCAAACTGGCATTTCCAAATTCAAAAGGCCTCTCCTCTTTCAGACGCACGTCCTTCCAGATCCGCCTGCGTTGTCTTTGGCAGAGGACAAAACAGTCTGGATGACAATCGGGGGAAACGCACAACTCTGGCATTTCAGACGCTCACTCACCTATCTAGTCAAATCAACCTTTATTTATATAGCACTTTTTCAACAACATATGTCAATCAAAGTGCTGTGCATAAAATACAATACAATTTTAAAACAAGATAACAAGACAAACCGTGCGATAAACAGTGCGACAACCCCCCCCCCCCCCCCCCAAAAAAAAAAAAAAAACCACACACACACACACATACGCACACCACGATAAAGAAAAATAAATAAATAATCAAAAAATGATAAAATGATAGAATGTAGAGACCAGGCTTTGTCCTGAAGTGGAGAAACGATATTTTGGGGACATGTCCACATCAGCGACCCCCCAACCCAAGTTCACGGAGAACACTACCACAGAACCCCCCAGATCCGATCAAAAGAGTCAGACCCAGGAGATCCCACTGCAGCGACCCCGCTCACTGAGAAGGGTCAGTCGCTGATGTGGAGGATCCCTCAGAGGAAAACACTGGAGTGTAATAAAATGTAAAAGGAATAAAATTAGAATATATTTAAAACATGAACAACAAACAAATAATTACATAAACCTTAATAGGCATATGAAATGGTAAGAGTGACTTAAAAATAAATAAATGTATTTACATACACATTTAAAACTAGTAAAAAGAAAAAATAAATAATTAAAATATCAAATAAATTCCTAAAATTCAACTAAAAGCTAAATTAAAAAGGTAGGTCTTAAGCCTTCCTTTAAAAACATGAACTGTCTCTGCAGCCCTGAGGCTCTCTGGGAGGCTGTTCCACAGGCGAGGTCCGTAAAAACTGAATGAGGCCTCGCCGTATGTTTTTGTTCTTACTTTTGGAATAACCAAAAGGCCTGTATCAGAGGACCTCAGGGTCCGCGAGGGCTCATACTTTAAAATCAAGTCAGATAAATATGAAGGCCCGAGACCATAAAAACATTTGTAAACCAATAAAAGAACTTTAAAATCAATTCTGAAATGCACAGGGAGCCAATGTAGCGATCTTAAAACTGGTGTAATGTGTTCCCGCCCCCTGGTCCTCGTCAGAACGCGTGCCGCTGAATTTTGCAGCAGTTGAAGATTTGCTATTCTTGTTCTGGGAAGACCAGAGAGCAGGGCATTACAATAATCTAGTCTGCTGGTAATAAAAGCATGCATCAGCACCTCTGTACTGGCAAGAGAGAAAAATGGGCGGACTCTGTGACTAGTGACCACAGCTTTCCTGCTGCGATGGTGACCCTACTGTAAAAAAGCAGCATTAAAACGCTGCTTTTTTTATGAAATAAAAGGCTAGACTGTGAAAAAGTCTATTTATATTTATAGAGTCAATGGTAAAATATATTTTGCTGAAAAAGAATTTGTTGTAATTTGTCTTTTAGAAAGTGACTGAATGGTTTTTTGTTTGTGTGTGTCATATTTCTCCTCTCTTCTTAACATTGTTTTTTTCTACTTTTAATATTATTTGAGCTGTATAAATCCTAAAGTAAATAACTTGAGGTAGCATCCATGATGTTGGGGGGGGGGGGGGGGTATAATGACATGAAAGGGGGTTCACAGCAAGTCTTCATCGTGAAGGTGTCTCTCTGCAATAAAAACACGGAACAACGAGCACCAACTCCTCAACAAATAGATTCAAGTCGACACCAAATCCTCCGAGCTTCTTCTTCTGCAGCTCTGTGGTCACGTCGTCCAATTCTCTCAGTCTGGGACTTAACGTCAGGACTTCCCGGTTCGGAGGAATTTTCCCAACTCCCCTTTTTGAAGGTGGTGCAGAAGCGTCTCTGTGGTGAAACAGGTCCAGGTCCGGGTTCAGGAGGAAGGAACGGCCTCTTTGGTTTGATCACTTCTACATTTCTGGCTGGGTTGCATAATGCAGTGTTGTCCCTTTTCTCCTGTCCTCGTCAGTCACAGCATGCTTATCAGGTACTGTTCTATGTTCATAAAGCCTCTGCAGCTTTCAGCGCTCGCTTTCTCAACAGCTTCTATTGTTGAATATTGTCCAGGTCATTGGATTAATAACCCCATGTTAAAGGAAGTAGCTTCTTCTAAAAAGGAAACACTTGAAAACAAGTGAAGGAGTCTATTTGGACTCTACTTTCTAGGCTTACTGTGGACATGGATCTGTAGATTTAGATACCTGAGAGATAAAAAACAATTCAAAGATGACCCAAGACCGTAAAAAAGTCTGTAAAGTAACACGTTCTCAAGCTGGGGATGCTTTTTTCTTTTCAAATTTCTAAACAATGTCAGTATGTGTCTCACTATTTAACGTCTACATTCATCTCCAAAATGCAAACATTGAAAAAAATCCCGTCAGCCGGTACATGAAATAAAAGCACGAAATAAGGGATCGAAACTTTAGAGGAACTTGACTGTTGCAGAAGGAAGTGTTTCAAAGCAACACTGTCACTTTCATCATTACCGGAGTAAACGTGTGTGTGTGTGGGTGTGCGAGCGATTAGCTGCAGGTCCGTACCAGAAGAACGCCACGTCTGGAGCGTCGGCGGCCGGTGACCAGGAGCACTTCATGATGGCGGCTGTGTAGCCGTAACACTGCAGGTCCTGTACCAGCTCTGTCAGAAACAACACATTCATATTTACTCACCGAGTAGGAAAAAAAAAGACCCTTTAGGGGTTTAAAGAGTTACCTGGCTGAGTAACTTCCATGACGGCCTCCTCGCTCTCACGGCCGTCACAAGACGTTTTTACGGACCATCGCAGAAATCCTCCGTCCATCACAAATGGGTCTGCTATCATTTTCTGCTCGTTAATATTCAACTAGAAAGACACAAAAACAGCAGGGAGACTATTAACGTGACTGTGAACAACAATTCTAACCCTTGTGCTATTTTGAGGGGTCATCTGGACCCCTCAAAATAGCACAAGGGTTAAAGGGAAACATTTGAACTTACAATATTTTCTCCGGAGTAATCAGGCTTTCCTCTGTAAAACAGGATGTAGGTGCAGTTTGTCACCGGGTGCGGCGGAGGCTCCCAGGAGAACTCCGGTTGGAAGGCGTTTATCCAGCGCACGGACAGGTTTCTCGGCGGCAGAACTTGTGCTTCATGCAGAACAAAAAAAGAGAGAGAGAGAATTCCTGAGAGCGTTCAGGGTGCCTCTGTGCAGCTCCCTGAGATCCCTTTTATGTTTTTCTCCCCGTGAACAGATCCGATCTGCTGCATCATCGGTGCAGCCGGAGAACATCACATCATCAACATAAAGTCACATGTTTCAAAATCAATAAAAAACATCAAATCCGTTTCAGGCGCCATTTGTGACCTTTAACAAATATTTAGGTAAAATTTCAAATTTAATTTGCAAACTAAATGTTTAATTTCATCAAAATAAGTTTGGAAACTAAATATATAACGAAAAAATAAATATGTAACTTTAAATTCAATGTTTAACTGGCAATTTCAATATTTAGTTAGTTGTTGTGACATTCATAAATACATTAACTAAACGTGAAAATATGCATTTGAAAAATGTAACCATAGTTTGAATCAGTGGCCTTTAACGCAACTGCTTTGGCAACAACTCTGGCCAGAATCAGTTCAGAAATCGAATTTTGATTTTGGTAATCCACATCCGCTTCATTTGCTAAATATTAAGCTCCAAACTAAATATCTAGTTAAAAAGCTAAATATTTAACTCTAATCTAAACAGTTAATTTTGGCTTAAAGGGCCTATATCATGCAAAATCAACTGTCTGGATGATATACGCAAAAAGTTGTTCATTCCTCACAAAAACAGCCCCAAACTGGAATATTTATCCGTTCACGCATTTCTGAGAATTCCTCTAAAAACTTGCTCTCTGAGAACAACAATCAACAAAAACTAGTAGGTCCTCACTTTGTGACATCACAAAGTGAAGAACAGCCCCTTCCAGGAAGAGTCTGCACTGCCAGCCCCGCCCCCAGGCTAACAGACACACCCACTTTCTCAGTGGAGCTAGCGGCTAACCTCTTTCCTTATATACACACGCTGCCGAGGCTAGCTCCAGGTTAACATCATGAAATGGGCGGCACCCACACCAAGAAAAAGGCGGAGCCTCAGAGATCCAGTCGTCTTACTTCCGGGTAGGTAAATGAGCAGAAAATAACTCATATTTCATAAAAAAAATGTGTTCTTCAGTGTGCCAAAGGTCATATCTTATATGGATAATTTACTTTGAAAGTGCAGGATATAGGCCCTTTACATTTTTATGTAACAAATATTTAGTTATGAAGCTTAAATGTTTGGTTTGGAGAAAAATATTTAGGTCACCACCTAAATACAAAAATGTTTGATTTTATAAAATAATTATCTAGTTAAAAAAATAAACATTTGGTTTGTCAACTAAATATATGTGTAAAAAAACACATTTAAATTAAATATTTAGTTTGCTAACTACTAACAATTATGAAAATGTGACTAAAAGGTGAAAATAGTTAAAAACTAAACCTGTTTTTTTTCCTAATAAAACAGGCTTAATAACCACAAATATTGCTGTTAATATTCGCCTGTCTTACTTTACAAACGGCAGTCGTGCCAAGAATCCGCATAAATGCTAAAAACCATCAAATGTCTGCAGATTGCTGCCTTCAGGCTGAGTTTTGTGATCATCAGCCCTGACTTTCTTTGCCTTTCTGGGATGCGTCATGCGGACTTCCTGCCTCAGACGTTCCTACTTTCTGGCTCCTCCGCCGCCGTTCGTCACTAAACGAGGCTGCGGGGCAAACTCGCTCATTTTCGGTTCCCAGAGTCCGTGGAAGAACCGCGCGTGACGCAATCCAAACCGGAGACGCTCAGCAAAAAACGACTGAACGGAAAGTTTGTGGGATTGTTTTCTTACCTGACGCGGACACCCAGACCCCTAGAAGAAAACTGGAGGCGATCCATGTCAGAGCGGGAGGCACCATGTCGGTCCTGTCGGAGGTTCGAGTCCGGGCTGATCCGCGCTCTGGCGCACGAACGCGAGATCCACCAGTCTGATCTCCACCGTCCTGCTTAGGCTCGCTGTGTGGGAGATCAGGGGGTGGGTGTGTGTCACCCGGGGGGAGGGCAGAGGGGCGGGATGGTTGTGATGTCTGTGACCTTACGTCCTGTTGTTAAAGAGTTGCTCCAAATGTGCACGCGCACCCAAAAAACGCGACTTTTTCTGAATCCAGCCTCCCTGAAAGATGTGACTTTACGTCCCAGCAGCACTGGATCAGCCAGAAAAAGACGATTTGTTATAATTTGTGAAAATAAAAATAAAAAACACATTAGAGAAACTAGAAGGAGCTGCATTTCCAGAAGAAAATACAGGGTTGAATGATGTATTGTTGAATGAAAATGAAACTTAAAGGGTAACAATTGGCACACAAAAAATATGATAAATAAAGATGATTATTATGAGGATCTATAATTTATTGGAAATGTATTTAACCACAGCGGGACAGACGTTTGAAAGTAAACATACATTTAATTTACATACAAAAAGTGTATAAATATACCCCCTAGAAAGCCCAGTCCATCAAAGAATTGACAATAAAATTCATTATTAGGGGAACTGATGGAATCTACAATCAAAATGTTGGAAATACAGACAGTATCAAAAATGATATGTTGGGTGATTTATTAGTTTTGTTGTTTTTAGTTTATAAGGTAAAAATAGTGTTCAGGGGGAAAAAAGCACCTCATTTACTCACTGTCTCAAATTTCAGCCACACATTTCTAACATTTAGACCATGGTCGGGGTGAATCCTCCATTCTGATTGGCTGCTGGGTTTGCATTAAAAAGTGATAATCCACAGGGATCATGCACGCCTACAGAAGAAGTTCCGGTCACCTAGCTTAAATGTGTTTTGTATCTCTGCTCTGCTTCTTTAAAACAACCTTTAGCTTCATCATCTAGACCGAAACAAGCGGTGAGAGGTGAACTTTCTCTCTGAACTGATGCTTTATTTAACGTGATAACCAGATAAATCCTGGTCAAATGCTTCCCAGACTCGAGCCGCACACTATCCCCACGGTCGGGCGCACCTGAGTGTGGGAGCACAGCCAATCCGCCGTGGCGCTGCACTCCACTGACAACAGACAAACAGCAATCAGTACAATTTGTTCTGCAGGACATACATGTACAGTCATGCTGCTGCAGCAGGAGAACAAGGAGGAACCTTAAACCGTGTCTTTAGTCATCAGAGAGAACTTTCGTTACTGCCATTTAATATTATTTACACAAACACATTAGTGCAAAGACACAGAGGCACATATGTATCCTGCTGCACGTCTGAATGTAACAGCTGAAGTGGTTTCACTGTGAAAACAGTGACTTGGTGTAAAGACACTAGTCTGACCTGCACATCCTCCCGTCACACTTCTTAAGAGCTTAGTCATCCTCACAGCTGAATGAAACACATAATAAATAAAGAAAGAAATGATCCAAGTTGACCATAAATAAAGTGAAAACAGCACAACAACAAAACAAAGAAAGGTTGTGAAAAATGTCAGAGGCAGGTATCGAACCAGCGAGCTTCTGCACCAAGGATTCCCCATTTATTTCAATGGAGGCAAAAATCCTGGAATATCTGGAAAAGTTCAAGGATTTGAAGGAGCAAAAGTCATAGCTGGAAAAAGCTGAAAGAGCTGAACAGTTGAATAGCTGAATGGTTAAAATAGATGAAAAATTGTACATAAGTGTGTTTGCAGGTCTTTGATAAAAACATTTTTCGGGCTCTAAACACACTAATACATGGTAGACTTTGATTTTACCTGAAAAACAATGTACACAGTGTACATCCCAGTACTAAAACAACAGAAGAATTTACTGTATACAGTCACAGTAAAACAGCAATGCTGCATCGTCTCCTCTGCTGCGGTCTGACCACAGCAGAGCAGGCCTGTGGACACGTACCATGTCCCAAATGAGGACGTACCTGAGCCCTCTGGGCCGTCTACCTGATCTGGTGGAATGAGAGTGTTGTGTATGGAGGTCAAGGACTGTGATCAGGCGGTGTTGTAGGGTAGCGCGGTGATGGATGACGCCGTGGCACATGGTGACGTTTCCTCCGCGCTGGCTTTGGACTTCAACAATGGCCGGTTCCTTCCCCTCTGGTCCTTTCGGGAGGTTGAACCCAACCTCATCAACGAAGATGAACCGGTGGCTGCGTGACTCCCTGAAACACGCATGACGACATCAGAAATAGACATGCAGTGGTCACTGTTGTGCAGCACGATCATAATGATTTCAATGTACAAATATGTGTAATTTACTGGAAACAGTGGTGAGCGTGTGCATCCATCGTGGGACTCACTCCCACATAGTTATATCGCAATCCTTTGACTCTTTCTGAAGTGCGTTCAAATGGCAGAAGTATAAATAATAAAATAAATAAATAAATATAAGAATGTAAAAAAATACATTTCAATATATTAAAAAAAAAAGATTTTTTTAAATAAAAAAAGCACAAACAGAAATAAATAAATCAATTAAAGTAAATAAATAAAAATGTATAAATTGTTCATGAGACAACACAGGTTATCTTTCGTATTTTACTTTTTATTTCACTTAGGAAGAAGTAAATGAAAATGCACATGTTCAGGATTCTGGGGTCATCAAAGGGGGGGGGGGTTCAGCAGCAACAGGGTCGTTTGGGTGGAACTGCTGAGTGTCTCTGAGTAAAACCAGGACTTCCTGGGTTGTTGTGATATAAAAAGTTAACAGATTCCTGACCTTTTCATGACAGCAGTGGATGCAGTTTACTTTTTTATGTACAGAAACATGAATGGGGGGGGGAAGGGGGGTACAGAGACAAAATTTAGAAACATGAAAAAATAAGAGTCATTAGTAAAAAAAAACATTTGGGATATAAATATGAAAAAGTAAAGAGGCTGCTATGATACAAACCCTTTTATAAATCTTACATTTGAAAGAAAGAACTGGCTAAAAAGGAATTGGAGAAACTTTACAATTAAACACTAAAAAAGGAGCTAATTTATTTTGAAAATGAGAAAAAAAAGCAGTAAATTTAGACTTTTTGGAGTCGCAAAAATCTTTGAAAAGTCATACATTAAGTATGTTTTAGACTTAATTTCCTTTTTTTTTTAAATAAAACTTAAAAGTAAACTAGAAAATGGGTGGAAAAAGCAGTACATTTAGATAATCCTTGAAAAGTCACACATTAAGTATGTTTTATACCCAATTTCTTTGTTTTTTTTTTAAATTATAAAGCATAAAAATAAACTTAAAAATAAATGGAACTTAGTAGTCCAGCCACAGTTTCAGTAATGCTGGATTCAGAGGTGTTTTTCTGTAATGGAGCTGCACATCAGGAAGGCTTAAAGCAAACACAAATATGCAAAGATTCAGGGTGGAGGCGACTCGGTTCACGTCCTCCTGACTGTTTCTCCCTTCCGTCAGCAGGGACACAAAAACAACACTTATTTACACAAGCTGCAGCTTCCACACACTCTGGAAGTCAAACATACAGGACTAAAAAAAAGAAACAATGTCTTAATAAGATCTGCAAAAGTTATTGCAGAAATATGTGTCATATATTTGAGGAACAACAGAAAATATCCAGACGTGCACTACAGATAGCTTAGTACTGGAAATAAAGTGAAAGTGTCAGCTTCTTTTTCCAAGATAATATATTCCAGAGGATAACGTCATAAAGTCCTGAGATGTAAAACCCGAACAAAACCTCCAGCGTTCTCTTCACCTTTCACCTGAATCCACCAGGAGGGGGCGCCACTTCACAGCAGAGCCCCCTTCACAGAGAAAGTGAACGCAGTTCCGTTCAGAGGTTTACCAAATGCAGATAATCCAAAGTCAGCAGACTGAGCGGCAGCGTTCATTGCCGTGTGCCCGTAGAGCAGCTGCCAGCGTTTCCAGGAAATGATGAATCGGCTGCATCCAACCCCAGCATCCGCTCCGCCTTTCTTTAAGGTAGCAGCAACAACGTAGCAGTTCTCCCTTTTTCGTGCTCTTCATCCACACTTTTCTAAGTACCTCCCTTTTTTGTCCCCAGAGGTTAAAGTTCAAGGCTAATCATGGCGATTGAGCCTCTTGCGGGGCTTGACCTGCAGAAGACGAAGCTGTAGGCCTCGCTGGGATGTTCCTCTGTAAACGGGATCCGCTTAAAAGTCCGGCTTCATCGAGCCGCCCGTCAGACGCTCTGCGGACACGGTCCGTCGCTGGCGAGGCAGATTTGGACGTCGTCGACCTCTTCCTGGTTTGGGGTGGGCAGAGTGGTGGGCTGAGACAGAAGAGCAGAGCTGCGTGTTAATGGGGAGAACGACAAAAAGCCAGCAGCGCTTTTGTTCCAGACGCACCTTTAATGGATCCTTGGTTCCGTTCATCAGCTCCTTCAGCAGGTTGGAAGGGTACGGGACGTTGGGACAGATGATGTCCCTGTGCCTGCAAGCAGATGCAACGCTATGAGTCCGCTCACATTTTAGGTTACAATCCCAACAGTGGTACCCTTTCACGCCCGATCTTCCACTCTAGTCTTTACATTCTACCGTGACAAACTCAAGAACCCGCATTTAGCCCACTGTGTTCACACTGGACAAGCAGGGAGGGGCTTCTTCCCTTCCTACTTTTGACTTAGAGGTAAGAGGTTTGGTGCTAAACGTCAAAGAATTTTTTTTTCCGTCCGGTCCAACACCAAAGATTTTCAAATACGATTAAAATGAATAAAGTTTGGCCACGATTACAAAAGGGGTTTATTCAAATACATCGTTTGTCTGAAGATTCATAACCCCTGTTGTTAAAGTAAAATATGTCCAACACAAGATCTGTTTGCCCAGCTGTTGGACAGGACAAGTTAATATAAATCTGGTGAAACTTGCTTTTTCTTTCACAGCTCCATTCATATATATGGAAACAAATTGCAATTATTGATCAATTTTTATGCGGTTGTTCCTTCTGTGAACTACAAGGACCGTCATCCATGCCTCGCAACCAAATCCGAGTCCCTGATTGGTCAAAGTTCTCCTGGTTTACCTTCCAACTCGCGTTCAATGGCTGCGTGTTTTGTACGTAGAGCCACAGTTGTTGCTGCATCGGTGAAAGTTCGTATCATAAACGAACTTGCGTAGCTATGTGTAAACGCGAGTTTGGAACGTGCATTAATGTGCATTTACATAGACTTTTTATTGGAACCCGACGCTTGAACGTGCGTTGCCGAGGGCGGTGTGACCATTGACTGCATCTGAGAACTGGACTGGGTGGCTCCGCCCCCTTGCATTCCAGACAGGAAGTGGCTCCAAGAAGCCAAAATCCCATAGACTTCTATAGAGAACTGAACAGCTGTTACTCTGTCATTCTATTGGTCAGAAGAACCTACAAAATGTACTTAGAATTATATTTATTTCATTACATTTTTTCTTAATCGCAAGTTATTCACATTACAAACGGACCAATCAGACGCTTGCTGGCCCCTGGCTCAATGTTTAATTGACAGATTCTCCTGAGCCGCTTTCAGTGGAAGGGGGTGTGGACTTTGAACAAGCTCACTCCTGATTGGTCACAGTAGTTGCCACAGAAACTCAGACCGACTCAGACCAATCACTGTCGTCTGGCTCCGCCCATACCACGGGAAAAACGGCGACAGAATTTGTTTCTGGACATAAGTCAGTTTCTACGCCCGCTCAGTCCAGTTCTATATACAGTCAATGGTGTGACCGCATCTGTAAAGGCTTAAATTTATGCAGAGTTGTTCCTGAACCAGCCACTAGATAGCAGTATTAGTCAGCCACAGGTACAGATGTTGTCTTTTCATACCTTCTGAAGCAGTAGATGGACAGCATGACGCAGAAGAACAGGAGGATGGGAACAACGATGGCCGCCACGAGGCCTGCGTTGTAACATTTTGCAGAACCTATTATGGAAAACAAAGAAAAAAAAACTTCAGATATGAAGACAAATTCTTAATTTTGCACCAAAAATATCTCTGAAAGTCTGTGAAGCAGTTTCCACAATGTTTCAGTGAGCACAAAGAGGAATCCTGACGACAGTTTCCTTCCTTTTATTAATTAACCATTTTTCTTTAATATATTTGAAAGGTCAGAATTTTGGGAATGAAGTCGAAATGAATGAAAAAAAATCTCTTTCTCAGATTATTTATCAGATTATTTCTCCTCTTTTTCAGCTCCTAACTCAAAAGTCAGAGCGTTAAAAAATATTCTACAGTATTTAAGAAAACAGACGCATTTTTTTGAGAATTCTAACTTTTTACTCCTCATTTAATGTGAGAATAGAATCTAAAATATGACAGAAGTCATAAATGTGTTAAGAAATTATTTGTTTGCTTTTCTTTTTTCTTCATTTTATCTTATAGTTTCTGTTGTGCTTCAAACAATAAAAAAACTATATTTCCTTTAAACAATTTTAGGGTTTACTGATGTCTGCATACAAAAAAAGTTTGTGAACAGCCTTTAATACTACTTTTCTTTTATCATTATGAAAATGCATGTTTGTCCTGTTTAAATAATTTCATTTGCATGTTTGATTCTACTAAAGCATAACTTCTAATTATTTATATCTCAAACAGATTCTTCTCTTAACGGCAGTAATTAATCTTTGGAAGTTCCTGTTCAGCGTCAAAAGAAGCTTTAGGGAACAACACTGCCCTCTAGTGGAACAAAAGGGAACTACAGAAACAGCCTCAATCATTCTATTTCTAAATAATTTTAACCCTTTTCAAAAATCTGTCGTTAGCTTTGAATTTTTTAACCCTTGTTTCCAGTCATCCAACTGTTTGGATTTGGATCGAGTTTCCATTTGGAAACCACAAATATTGAACCCGGATCTATCAATGAATCTCTATCTATGACCTTTTTTCTTAGCTGCATGATATTTTTCTCTTTGTTCTGTTTCATTCCTTTCGTTCCTTTCATGAAGAGTAATGGAAAACATTAAAATATTCTGTACACAACATACGTTTGCACATCTTCATAACAGGAATGGACAACAAAAATTCGTATTTTATTTCTATAATAAAGACCCACTCATGAAAATTGTCATTTTGGTGTTTTTAACGTGTTTTTGAAGCATTTTTCTCATGATGCATGAAGAAAATTTATATTAAACTTCCATTTGTGAGTATTTCCTTATCCAAATCATTGGGATTTTCTGGATTATTTTTCCATTTTGCCTCTCATAGTTGAGGTTTACCTATGATGAAAATTGCAGGCCTCTCTCATCTCATTAGGAGAAAGAATTTGCACCATTGGTGGCCGACTAAATCCCTTATTGTCCCGCCGTACCACCGGACTGAAAGTCAAACGCCAGTCACGTGCGCACGCTGTGACCTCCGGGAACCGGGAGGAAGACGAGCTCCGTTAAGACACAGGTGGAAGGTTTCCAAAGGAATTTCTCTGGACACAACCAACAAACACTGAAGCCCAAAGAAGGTTGTGTGAGGATGACAAACGGCGCTCCGACTCACAACCTCCACCAAACCAATTATACGCGTCCCAACTCTGTTACTGCTGACGGAATAACAGTTTGTCCAGATGAACATCAAACTGTGAGCTTTGACCTTCACGCCTGCGTTTTCGTCCTTCACCTGACCAAATGTCCATCCATGGAGGGAGAAAAAAACCCAACAGCAGGCCACAGGATGCTGAGCCAACCTGAAAGTGAACCAACTCTGACCTCAAAGCACGCCGCTGGAAAAGCTGCAAGGAAAACAAACTAACAAACAAACACAAGCCTCATGAAGCGGGACAGTCGGCTGCAGTGACGTCCGATCTCCAGTAGGTGGAGCCACAGCACACAAACACGCCAGCCTCAAATGGAAAAGCAGCAGCTACTGCCTCCATGAAGCCAATTAATGAGTGAAATCTGCTTCATGCCAATCTGAGCATCAACTCATGTTTATAGCTTTCAGGGCTTCCAACCAGGTCAAGCCGCTGGTGTTTCTGCAGAATCAGATCCCACAAATACCGACAACACACCGAAAGTCTGAAAGTGCAAAGAGGAAACGTGCCTTCAATGCAGGAAAATGCCCTTTGACGCACAGACTGGAACTACTGAACGCTCCTCTGCAGATGTCGTTCTCCTGTGAGGTTCTTTTTTCAGGACAAGGTTCTGGTACCAGGACCACTTGGTTTCATGAGTTGGACTAAAAACTTACAGGACGGTCACATTTAGTGTGCAAAAGCCATTCGGCCCACCGTGAAGCAGAAATAAAAGCAAAGTGGGGTCTGGATAGTTACCGTATGTCTGCACAGAGCTGTTGACGCTGGATACATAAATGAGTTCGGGGGGTGCATACACTCGGTAATGAAACTCGTAGATGCAGCACGGGTCATACGAGATCCTTTGCGTGGGGATGCTTGATTGCAAATACTGAATGCAGAGAAAAAGAGACAGTCAGTGGAGCAACAACCGCTTTGGCAAACATTTTAGACAGCACAAAAGAAGTAACACACAGAACTGAAAGGTGAAAGCGGCGTTTGGAACATGTTCTTGTGGCATATTTCCGATGATGGGAGACGTGCATCAAGAAAATTAACATCAAAATTCCCAAATCTATTTTTTAATTCACATTGTCGTAAATTCTGATGAAAAAGCCTATGTTGGAAAAAAATGTTCTTTGTGACGTTGAAAACACGGTTAGAGAGCCGGCAGCTCTCGTCTGAGCTGGAGTCAGGACAGCTCTGATTCTGCTCGCCATTTTTTCTGTCACCGCCAACATTAGCGGTGTTTACGGATGATGGGAAGTGGGGCAGGCTTACTCTGCACAGTCACAACTCAGAGGTACGTTTCTAATGAACTCCTGCCACTCTGCAGAAACTACGTTCTAGAACACAACAGATTTTTTTAACAGGACATCATCCTGATTAAAAACCCACTGGGAACACTCTGGTTGTCCCAATTCCTTCTCTACTCACTATATATGGAGCGTTTGTCATTTTTACAGCCGTCTGAATCTACAATTCCAAAGTCCAGTGTCCTAGAAATTTCCCAGAAGTCTTTGCGAAAAACCAGTGTGCATTGATGCTCACTAGATTGGTGAATATAGACCACAATGCATTGCGTTGGAACAATTTTTGCAACAAAAAAAAAGTAATGCATTTTTTTTATGAAGCATTAATGTTTTCATCATCAGAACACAATAGGCTCATGAATATCCGTCGTAAAACGCTCGTATCGATCAGGTTTTCACAAAATGACCCTTTTTTCAAAAACGTAGTGCTTTTAAAATCCAGCCACTAATAGTTTCATGGTTGTTTGGGACTAGAGAAGGAATTTGGACAAAAGATTATCTGCTTTTTGCACATTGTCCACGTATGAAATGTCAGTCATCCGTGATCCATGCGTGATCTACGTCATTCATACGTGTTTCTTGTGTTCATTGACGTACTCAGATGTCTGTCGAGGGTTTCAGCTGACGGGTTTTTTACGTGAATTCATTCAACATTAATGGTCGGTTGAGAGTTTGAGTATTTTACGTGGTTCATATGTAATTATTACATAAATCTTGTACAATTGTGTGTGATTTTTGTGAGATGCATCCACTAATGTGTGTCTTTCCAGGTTTGTCTAACAGACTTTTCATGCATGAACCACTGAGGTGTAACTTTTAGATCACGTATACGGCGCACAGATCACGTTCAGATGACATCATTGATGCATGAATCAAACACGGTTCATGTTCTACATTGGTTTACGTGTTCTTAGCGTGTTTTATTTGTACTTTTTCTGTGTTTTTTGACATGTTTCATTCCTGATACATCTGTGAACATTTCACCCAAAAATGAAACTTTTCTCACTTTGTCCTCGTGGATTCACGTATATTTTCATCGAAAACGTACGTGGTGGCTGCGTGACTTCACCTCCATCAATCATGTCCTCGTCTTCAGTGCTGAGTCATTGATCAGCTTCATCATTCCTGACTGAGCACGTTCTGGATTTTTACAATTCCAGCTTTTTATTTGCAATGCTTTTTTTATTTATTATAAACTACATGTGCGGTCCTGTAACAGGCGGGTGACCCGGTCAGGGCGTTCGCCGCCTTCATCCAACAGCAGACGGGTTGGCTCCAGGTGGGACGGCAAACCAAATGTTTACATGTTTTCTGCTTCAGAATTCCTGGTGTTTTCCCTGTTTTTTAGTTTTACTCCACGCTGTGTTGCCTCACGACTCTGCACAATGACACGTACCTTGGATGTATTGCATTCTTTGTACCACAGGTCAAACACCCAAACTGATCGGACCTCTGATGGCGTCCAGGTCAGCAGGAGCTTGTTTTTATCCTCTGTGATGTGTAGCGGCGGCACGCGCACGGCTGAAACAACGACAGAGAGCGCACGGTGAGGTGAACGGCACACGTCTGGAAGCCGGGCCGATCCGGAGGAGGCGGCACCCACCGCGCTCAGCTCTGAAGGTGTAAATCTGCGTGTCCGTCTCCACCACCACACACACGTCTTGAGTGTCGTTCGTGTCGTTCAGGGAACAGGCGTACTCCTCGTCACTCGGCGTGCACTCCTTCAGTTTTTCCTCAAATCTCCCACAATGCCTGGAGAAACAGCGAGAGCTTTAGTTAGGAGCATCGCCTTCTGCTTCCCACCGTTCCCGAGCACTTTCATGTCGGATTTGTTCTACTCCTTTAAGGCATCAAACCAACATTTGATGGCAAACTCGATTCCTTCTGACCTGTATTGAATCCTCAGTTTCTGAGTCGGGTTCCAAGTGCATTTCTTTGGCTGGTCCTCAAAGCATTTGAAGTTCTCCACGATCGGCACTGCAGGAAGCGGGGTGTTACTCATCGTCGCGTCTGCGCTCATTGTGCTGCTCGTTCCTCGGCGCGCTCTTACCGTGGGGCTTCTTTGTTTGGATGGTGATTTTTGCAGCTTGGCTTTTGCGTTGGGGATCGGAGCACTCCGCCGCCACGCTGAAACTCAACGGACCGGATCTCAAGTCCTCTGAGAGGTAACGCTGGCTGTAGGTCCGGCTCACATTCCATTCCACTGACCCTTCCATCGACACCTGTGCATGCTGGGAGACGCAAGACATCAAAGTCGGAGGAAGAAAAGACGTCTGCATGCATAAATATGCTAAAAGGATGTGCTGCGTCGCTTCAAATCCATTCATTTCTTTGCAAAAAACAAAAAAAAAGGAAAACATTTCTGATGAATTGGGCAAAATTAAAGCTGTGAGTCCAATTCATCCGTAATTAAACGATCAAATTAAAAAGTAACTCTGACATCAAACTCTAAAAAATTAATAGAATTATCCTGCACTTTGATGTACACTATATTTTCATGTAGAATTTATTATTTTACCTTCTTTGTCAGATCTTCAATCCAGAACACAGGTTTGCAGTCGGGGGGCAGACCGGCGGGTCTTTGCCAAGACCAGGTCACTTGCAAAATAAAAGGGTCGAGCCACTCGTATCTAATGTTTGTGGGTGCAGGGAGGAAACCCGCTGTAAGGAGGAAGTCACAGCAAAAAGGAATGAGTCTCACATGTCCCACCGGGCCCTAAACACAACAGGGCCCCCGTTCCTGAGAGTGCAGGGCTCTGGAGGCTTTCAAGAGGAACCGAAGCTATTTGACAGCCACAGTAAAAGTAGGATAAACAGGTTAGGATGTCTCAGACAGACGGAGGAGTCCAGCAGGTTTTCTCCCGCTGACTGGGAGAGCTGCTTTTTACTTTCTTTTACTCTCCGAATGCCTTCTATTGGCCTCACATTCCGTTTTTTTTGTTCCTTTAATTTAAAAAAAACGATTTGAATCAAACGTAAACTGAAGAACACGTAGTTTATGATGATTTCCCCCAGTTTTTCCTCAAGTTTTTTTTAAAGCAGTGCGAACGTCAAGACGTTTTTATTTTTTTTTCTGTTTTGCTCTCATCGAGGCTCCATAGATGGCTCACCTGTACTCACATTCGGGTTTTTTCCCCCCCAAATTCTTCCCTGAACCCTTCAGACCTCCTGTCCCATCGACGGGCAGGTTTCTCTATAACATGTTTTCACATTCAGCTGCAACCAGATTAAGAACACAATTGCATGGATGGATGTTTTTTTTTTTAATCCATGGATTAGCTTCAAGTGTCACTTGTTTTGTTTTAGGCTGTTTCCTGTCAAGCAATAATTTGCGGAAGCTGAAAAATGTCTGGGGCTTTCATGACTGCAGACTCTTTCGACTAATTATGATAGAAAAAGGCCTGATTGTTTTTAAGAAAATGATTCAAAAGAACTGCAGGATTTGGGATTCCTTATTTCTAAGGATCCATTAGTAATTATTTCACAACATAAAGTTGTTTAGGGGGAAATATATCTCATAAAAGTTGTTTTTCTGGTCTGTTTTAAATCTAAATTTCACCAAATAGAGCAGAGTTCAAATGATCTGAAACACTTGGGTTTATTTTATCCTAGATTTAGACATAATAAACAAAATCACAATTATTTAATCTATAAGGGATCATTCTGGCATTTCATAAAATAAAAATCATGCTGCACATACATTTCTGTTTACCTGTTTCGCTGCAGGTCACCGTAAAGGCGATGAATAAAAGGAAGAAAACACCTCCAGGATAATGATCCATAATGCGTCAAAGCGCGGACGCGCGTCAAAACCCACGAGCGCTCAAGAAATCCCGGCGACGAGGCAGAAAAAAATTAAGAGGATAAAGGAAAAATATTACACATCCAATGAAATAACAAGAGGTGGGGTCCAAAGAGCATAAAAATGTGAAAACAAGCCCCAAAACGCGGAGCGGACAGATTTGGATCCGCGCTCTTCGGTGGGTTGGAAGCGTCTGCCGGGAAGCACCCACGGAGCCGGAATGGGCGGAGCTACGGGGGCGGAGTTAAGGAGCCAACCTGGCTCCAGCGAAAGCTGCGTGGGAAGCGGGCTGCTTTTGAGGTCTGCCAGTGGGCTTAGCCCCAATTACGCATGCGCAGATGCAGCGTGACTTCATAATTGGGGTAGACGGTGAGAGGGCGCGTGGCAGGAATTTTCTGGTAAACCACACGTTAAAGGCACGTGCATGTTTGAATGACATCATGGTAAAGCTTCTGTTTGCACCTGGTCTGGTCGATCTGATGGATGTTTCTGTTCATTAATGGACACCAAAAAGTAGTCTATGTAAGTGTACTACAAGTATACTAAATGTATTCTTTATCTATACTACAAGTAAGGCAGTACACTTAATGTTTACTCATATTGTAAAAGAGTATTCAGTTAATAATAATAAAAATCATAATTGATTTGATTTATTTGCGCTTTTCCAGAGGCTGAAAGTTCTTCCAATGTGTCTGTTATTCATTCCCTCCTCATTCATACTTGGTGATGACGGTTAGTACTCTCTCTACACTACATGTTCACGGTCTATGGTAGACTTTCTATAGTTACGCTCAAGGATTGGCTAAATAAAATAAGTGTAGTACTTTTTGTGGAGGGATAAGGTAGACTTTAGTTTTTGAAAGTCGTTCATTTGCACGGACAAAATAACTCTGCTCTTTAGGGTGAGGGACAGCGAGCCGCCGGGTGTGTAGGTGGGCTTTCTAGTCCTGGTCCATGTGGGAATTGTTCTGTTGGCCTCGTGGCTGGACACTCCTCTGAAAAGCTCAGACTTTTCTGTGGTGAGAAACAGTTATTTATCCCCCACTTTATGCTGATGACTTGGTGGTTTTCAGTCCCGCAGCAGTCTTTCCATGCAGCGAGTCTTTATAAACTCTAAAATAGCTTTTTTTAATTTCAGTTTTTGCTTATAATCGTTATTTCCATGGAGTTAGGAGCTAAAATAAATGAGCTAGACAAACTACAAGTGTGCAGGAAGTAGCCGGGTCCTGAATGAGTCTGTGTGGTGATGGCTTTATGCAGCAGACGGGTCGAATGCAAGCCGATAACAGCAGAAACGGGGATCGGATGGGGCTCGTCCTGGCAACATTCGGTTCAGTTATGGCACCGCTGGATGTGAAAGTGATCACAGATCACAGGTAAGAAGACCCGGCAGCTTCTGGATTTGGGGTTAAGGTTGCACTGCAGGGGTCCAGGTGAGCCCACAGAACATTCAGATTCTCGTCTTCATTGGAGCCCAAATTCAGACGTTTTCTGTTGACTGGGAGGAAACAGACTGGCTTCCTTCCAGCTCTGGCAGGCGTGGCTCCAGCAGCTCTCACAGGTGAACTCTGAACACCTGACGCCTGGAATGTACGGCATTCGTCACAAGGCGGCCAAAGGTCACATTTCCGATCCCTGCGGTATGTCTCCTTTTGGCTCATCTTCATCTCTGATCCCCTGAAGAGGAGCCCATGTTCCCTCTGAGGGGACAGAAACTTTGTGGCTGGTGCCCCCCACCCCCCATGAAAAACAAAGTGAAGTGAAACCAGACATTGGTGTGGTTTGACATGTTCCTGCAAGGCTAAACAGCCGCCTGAGAGCTCTTGAGAAACTGAGACCAGACAAAAAGGGTGCATGTGGAACCGGTCAGAGGGGCCGTTCACTGCATCCGCCGGCTCTCTTCAGGACTTCAAGATCTGACGCGGAAAGTCCAAACGTCTTCTTCAGGATTAAGGAGCACGCACAAACAGATTTTTGAGAGATTTTATTGGGAAAAAAACGGCTTTACAAAGTAAATCTGACGGATAGCTGCACCTCTGTCATCACTGCAAAAACAAAAAAATCTCTGCAAAGTGGAGTTTTGATCTGAGCAGGGATTCAAAAAAAACCTCCAGATATACATACATTCATTTAGTATCATCCATCCCAGCAGAAAACTCCACATAGTTGAATACTGATCTGCTTTTTTTTCAGTGTAGCACTTGGGAAATACTTGTTTTACCAGCATAAGTCGTTGTTTTGAGGCAGAGGAAGTGGATCAGGAGGCAGAGCACGAAGGCACTGGTTTGAAACCCAGAGGGGCGGCACGCTCCGGCCGCCGTCCGACCGCTGGGATCAGACCTGAGGATGGCGAGCAGCCTGGATCTGGGGTCATTTTTCTGCTTTGACATGACTGATTCCCTCTGAAATGATGACTTCATCCATGAAACTCTTCAGAATGAGCTCTGCTCTCTGGCGCTCTGCAGCGGCACAGGAGGCCTGACGCGCTCGCCCAGCGCCGCTCTAACGTGACTTATCTACCTTATCTAGACGTTTGCAGGAATTCGCCGTCTTTAGATAGCAGCAATCTGCCACGCAGATCGACTCGGGTTCGTCTGGGGGGGCGTGCTAGAACAGAACCGGTTTTGGGTGTTTTTTTGTTCTTTTTTTCCAATGCCGGCCTGGCACAAAGAGCCGAGAGTTTTGTCTGAAAAAAGCTGGGAGGGGGCAGGAAGGGACTTTCGTTGGAAGGTAACTGCTGAACAAGACAAAGTGCGTCACTTCCTGGCAGAACCCTGGCCTGACATGCACACGATCAGTCCGTGCTGCTGCAACACATTCTCATGACACGGCTTCTCTGATGCATGCTTTAGATATTCATGCTGCAACGCCTTCAGAGTTTCTGCAGACACAGACGCCGGATTTATGTCCCTACAAGGCGATGGCGACGGACGGCGAAGATGGGAGGCGGGAGAGGTCAGCTCCGGTCGGTGGACGTCCCACTGATGGCACGAAACACGTGGAGAGAGTTCTGCAGCAGCGAGCGCATCATGTCCTCCTGGAAGATCTGCATGCAGAGCAGAAGAAAAACCATGAAGACAGCGAGCGGCTGTGGGGCTACGGGAACCTCTGAGGGTCCATTCACACAGAAGGAGAGCGTCCCTACATCTGACACAGGCGATGGTTACGCTAGTTCAGAGCAGGCAGCCGCAGCTGCAGCGCAGACACCAACGCAGACGTCGGTGTTTACAGCTGCAAAGTCTCACGATGAACTACGCAGCACGTTTGTGCCGCCAAAAGGCTGGAGGAGGACCTGGCTGCAGACGACAGACGGCGCCGACATCATCGACCGGAAGCAGAATAGACTGAACTTTAGGCGCTTTGGGGTTTTTTAACGCCTTAAATTTTGATTTATTGGTTCTGAAGTTAAGAATAAAATAATCCAAACTACTCAAGCGAATTATAGTTCTCCAAATAAAGCATGAAACTGTTGAACGCAACGGAAGTTTTTTTAAGGCAGACCTGCTCTTTGCTGAGGACTTTTGCTCCTAATCACATCTTTTTTGAATGAATTACAGGTTTTCCAAAGTTGAAACAACAAATGTTTGGATCATAACAAAAATATACAGCAACAGGAGGGAGACTCAACGAGCTCACGGCGCGATTTCAGATCCTGTGCCACTTCAATTTAATACCTAAAGGTAAATGTTTCAAATTGCAACCAAGGCCAAATCAGTGGCCTTGTGGGGGAGTGTCCACCCTGAGACTGGAAGGCTGTGGGTTCAAATCCACCGTTGAGTCTTACCAAAGACTAAAAAAGCCTTCCCGGTCAGCATTAAGGGGTTGGATTGGGGGGTGGGGTTAAACCGCCAAATGGTTGAATACGACTGTGTCTGCACCTCACTGCAGGGGGGGGGGCGACAACCACAGGTTTGGTGACCCCATTTGCTCTCATTTTAGTGCCAATTGCACCATCTATTTGGTAAAATAAAACATTAAGGATTATCAATGTAATTTATTCCAGATTAAATTGTTTGCCCCCCCTTCTTGGGCTGCCCCACCCCTGTGTTCGGATCTGGCCAATGATGTCGTCTGCAACCAGGTGGTGTTGAAAGGCTGGTCAGTCTCTTGACGCCTGCCAGTCAAACATTCATCCAGCCTGCGTCCTCCACATTATGTCGGGGCCTCCCAAAGGTGGGAGTGGTCCCACTCTGAGGGGAGATGCTCTGTGGGGGGGGGGGTTTGGCTTGTGAAGCAAGCGTGAAAGAGGAAAATGTTGACATGGATTTTTGTTGGACATCATCACCGATGGAAGATTCCAGTCTAGCAGGAACCTGAAAGTCAACCAGCAAATCGTCAGCCGCCAAATGTTTGCTGAGCTTCTGAAACAAACGTTGTTTTTACAAACCTGTTTTAGATCGAAGCGTTTTATTTCTGCACCACTTTCCATTATCTGCTGTGGTTTACACACGGATAAACCAGCATCCACCGTTTTTCTTGGCACTGATGCCGAGTACATTTAGCGATCAAGTTTCTGGGTCGAGCTCGTGAAAAAAAAACAAAAAACTTGAATTCTTTTAGCAAAAGTGGCACAACTGAAGATCCCATTACCTGTTCCTCCTTAAAGCTACAGGACAGCATTTTGGAGAAAAGAGAGGGCTTGGTTAGTTCCACAGCATTTGAGGGCAACACAAACACACAATGTTGTTGTTGTGCTTCAGCAAAGCGACATAAACACAAAGGACAGCTCTGCACACAGACACCATGCTTGTTGGAGGGTTTTCCTTTTGCCTCCTCGTTTCTGTGTCTGGCTTTTTGCAGGAAACGTTGCTCATTTTGCCCAAACGTATTTGAGCTTTCACGTGTTTTTAGACTCATATGAGTCTTTTTTTTCACACCACTTCAAAACCTGGGAGACCAAAAAGTGCAAAGAAGAATAAATCATTTCATCACGATTTATGATTATAATGGGGACACTAATGATTTAGTTTAACTTTATGAATACAATCCTGTCAATCCCAGTTAACTTTTAGAAAATTTTACAAAAATGTCAATGAAGACATTTTAAAATCTCAACTTTCCTTCAGAATAAAATGTGGACATCAAATGACCAAAGGGAGTTTTGATTATTCACTCATTTTAGGGGCAATAGCTTTAATTTAGTATTGACCCTCCTTCTATTTATCCTATTTTATATATTATATTTAAATATTTATTAACATTTATTTTGAAATCCAACAGGTGAACCAATAATGGAGGTTTTCCAAAATATTAAGTTTCAAGAATATTTTGAAAAGACGGATTAAAAGCTTTTCAAGACTTTTTTTTTTTGTCACAAAGACGTCACTAAAGATGAGGAATATCTGTTTAGGTAAAGGTCAATCAGGACATTTTATTTTGAAAGGTTGAGCAGACGGACAAATGAGGATCTGGATTTCACGTGTGGACACGTGCAGTCGTCCAGAAAAGGGAGGGACTCGCTCATCTAGCTGAGAGGAAATGCAGTTTTTAATGGTTACAGTGTTTCCTGCTGCAATCACGAATCACTCAACGTCTGATCATGAGCGGCGATCCTCGTTAGGCCGCCGCCGCACCACGGAGAACGGCGGAAAGATGGGCGAAGGCAGCCGCCTCCGTGAGGAGTGAGGTCATGCCTGCAGGAGTGACGCTCCCACCAAACACCATAAATGCGCTGAAAACGCCGTCTGTGGGCCACTTTAGATCAGCGTTTGGTGAGAATAAGGAAACGGTTTCACTGAGGCGGCGGTTTGCCCCCACACTTTCAGTGCGGCCCCCCGCCCTCCTGCAGCCCGGACAGGGACGACGGATGCTCACTTTCATGAACCACACAACGCTGATGGTCTTTAAGTCCACAGCCGCCTGCCGTGACAGGCTTCCCCTGACCCCCCCTGCCCTATCCTGGGCTGCCCCCTGGAATCTGTGGAGGTGGTGGGTGTTCTTTAAGGGGTCACCGATACTGCACCCCAGCTCCCACCCGCTGCATGAGAGCGCCGATGCCCCTGAGCAGCTCCTGCAGCCGCAGGAAGGAGGCAGCTCACAAATGCAGCTTTAAAATCGGTAAAAATGTAATTTTGTTTTGGCGCCCTCCCTTAATTTTGCACGTTGATGGTTTATGTTGTGAAGCTGACATGTACCCATACGGGGGCTGACCTGTACAGGTGCTGCAGGTTTCTGGGTGAATGGTCCAAGGCGCTTCACGGTCTTAGGCCAAACACCAAGAACACTTTGACACATGGGCGGGCAGGGCGGGAATCGAGCCTGCAATCTTCCAATCGGAGGTCGACCACCCTACCACCTCACCACGGCCGCCCCCAGGTTAGTGGAGGGTCGTAGGGAGGAGCAGCCGCACCTTTAGAGGAGCTCAGGTGCGTCTTGGAGTTCTCTCCAGGCTCGTACCACCTCAAGGGGACGTCATGAAAATGGAACGTACCACTGTTGTGCGTGTGGTAAATGTGTCAGTACATTATACTACACACACTTATGACCCAGGAGCGTGCACGTGTCACGTGAACAGAACTAGCACTAAGAAAAAGGTTCGATGACCTTGTTTGTGTTTGCGGCTTCAACAGCTTTGCCCGTTTTTCACCCAAAGAAGATTAAAGAAGATTAAAGTTTATCTGATCTAAACGGTTTATATATTTTTAGAATACAGATTTCCCTCAACGAACCCTTTTTTTATTTTTATTTTTTTACTGAAGTACAATTTTCTCCCCTTTGCACAGCAGTTATATCACAGCTGGTCGAGTTGACTTAAATGAAAACCTCTAAACTCTAAAGAAACATGTTTGTTTTGGTGTCAGAAGGATAATCCTCCCAGTCAACAGTTACAGTGAATTAACTCTTCTGCTCCAGGCTTGAGGGTTGAACCCCACTGTCACATCAGCTCCTAACAGAAATGCAGATCTCAACCCCCCCGGCGCCAACAGTTGCTAACAGCAGGCCCTACAGGTGAGTCTGTCAAGCTCTTACACAACAGCTCCACCTTCATTTTCACTTTTTTTTTAAATAAACCCCCCATTTTCAGTCTAGAAGTTTAAAAGTTCTCAAAGGAACTTTGGTTGATCCACCTTTTGGTCTTTAGAACAATCAGAAAATGCATGCAGAGGTCAGAACAAGGACAGAAATCCAAGCTAGAACCAAATTCAAGCTGGAGGGAGTGTCAAAGTGAAAGTCATTCTTTCTGGGTTAGGGTTGGGCAGGCAGGCAGGTAGGTTTACCTGTTCATGGATAATGTCTGACAGCTCCTTCACCATCTCTTTAAAGTTGGACTTGAGCCCCTCGTGGTACTCAAACTGATCCTCCTTGATGAGGCGCTCATTGATGTCCAGGGCTATGCTGCACGCCTCCACGAAACGCCTGCATTTTTATTAAAAAGAAGAGAGAATAAAGGTCTGTGAGGTCAAAAACCCACCATGGGGATCTTTCTTGAGTTAAAAAACGTACCTGAAGACATCCCTGAGCTCTTTCACTTTCTTACTTCCAAACTGGTTGGTCTTATTGTCATCCAGGAATGCCCTTGCGTAGGCCATGGGGCCTGCGTTCACCTGCAGAGGAACATGTCTGAGGCTGTTGCAAAGACACTGGAGCCATGGCTAAATAACACAGGGGCTTCCTGGCTCCAGGCGCTCTGCTGCTACAGCCTGCAACCACGCTGCAACGTCTAACTCATCCATACGGAGGCTTTGAGTTACAGCACTGCATTCTAGAAAATATGATTTATCGCAGACTTTTCTGAAAACCATTAGAGCCATTACTAGCATGCTTTTAGTGCAATAAAGCAAAGACTAACACTTTCTACAGAATGGAAACAAATGATGTTGTGATGAGGATTCATTCATCGCAGGTTTTCTTTCTAATTGAGCTAAAAAAAAAAGAAGACTCAGAGCTTCAAAGATTGTTGACATCGATCTCAACAACACAACTAGAATGTGTGTAGTTTACATGTTAAAGTCGTGTCCCACAGCCACTACGTACGCTTTGTGCATATTACACGGATGTAAAGTGGTCATCCGTGAATCTACGTGGAAAAAGTCAGAAAAGTTGCGGTCTTTAGGTGAAATGTTCACAGATGTATCAGGTATGAACACGCTAAGAACACGTAAACCAACGTAGAACATGAACCGTGTGATTATTGTGATGTTTATCTGTAATTCATCAGTGATTCATGCATCAATGATGTCATCTGAACGTGATCTGTGCGCCGTATACGTGATCTAAAAGTTACACATCAGTGGTTTATGCATGAAAAGTCTGTTAGACAAACGTGGAACGCTCCTGGAAACATACACATTTGTGTTTCTCACAAAAATCACACACAATTGAATGGGTTTGTTCAAAAGGCGCCCAAGTCCAAGAGGTTTGTTTTTCCAGGAAATGATTGTAATTGCATAGCTTAAAGGGAGGCTACACCAAATGATTCATACTTTACCCAGATTTAGCTCCAGTTCATAGCTTACAAATGCTATAATATGAAGAACCTCACTTTTATCATTTCAGAGGACTAGCAAACTAAAGTCTCTGGACTTGGGCCCTTCTTGAATTAAACAGGGGCGCTGCCATATTGGATAACTAGTGCTGCCATCTATGGGATAAAGCTAAACCCATGCAAGAGATGCCCAAGTCCAGGAATTTGCATCAATGCATTTTAAATGTCAAGCATAGTCAATACATTACAACAGACTTGGGACTTTTTTGCACATAATCAGAAAGCTTTTCTTCTGAAGACCATAGAACATATAATATCTCTATTTTGAAAAAATTGTAGACTTGGCCCCTTTTGAACTAACCGGTTCAATTGTAAAAGATTTACCTAATAATTGCATTTATACCACGGTCCGGGTGAATACTCGATTCTGATTGGCTGCTGGTTGTGCATTTAAAAAGTGATAACGCACAGTTATAACCGAACGCCCCAAAAGGAAGTTCCGGTCACCTATCTTAAATCGTCTGTTTCACTGCTTCTTTAAAACCACCTTTAGCTTCATCATCTGGACAAAAACAAGCGGTGAGAGGAGAACTTCCTCTCTGAACTGATGCTCTATTCAACACATCGTGATCATCAGCATAGATATATAACTTTATATCGATGAATCTGGACTGCAGCAGTGGTGCGGCGCCTTGTCACATTACCATGACAAGGCGCTGCACCACATCCAAATCCAAAAAAATAAAAAACTCGCATTAGTTGTGCTGTTTTCTGACAACATCTAAAATCCTGCGTCGTTTTCTAAGACATAGTTTCTGCAGAGTGGCAGGAGTTCATCAGAAATAATCTGTATTTTCTCCTCTTAGCCTCAATATGGAGCTAGTTTTGTGTTCTCTCTCAGCCTCCAAACAAACTTGCGTGTCGGCGTCCAAGATAAAATCAACACGAGTGAAGCTTGTTTACAGCCTGGAATGCCATGTTTGGATGAAGACAGACACACTTTGGAAAATGTGACAAACGCAAAGGAGGATCTGTAACTCAGCAGGGGGGCGGAGCTTAGGAGGGTCGGTCAACCTTTACCTGCACGGACACGCAGCCCTGCAGCTTGAGCTGCAGCTGAATCATGTCCACCTCCAGGCTGGAGCACAGCTTGGTCAGCTCGGCCGTGCGCGCCTTCATCTCGTCTATGGCCACGTCCACCGGCTTTAGCTCCGCCTGCTTCTCCCCCACCACCTCCACCCGCTTCTTGACGTAGGGGAAACTGCTGGAAGCTGGAAGGAAGAGAGCCGCGTGAAGCCAGCGCTGCTTTTAGACTTAAAAGACGTGCAGCCCAGAGGGGTCGTTCCAGGCCGTGACAGGAAAACGTCGCATCCTCAGCACACAACATAAACTCTGTGCATATTTCTTTTTGTTGACTTCTCGTGTGCTCTGCAGAAAAGTTGTGTCTGTCTGGAGTATTTCTCTGCCAAATCTGCTGCTTCTCTGTTGTTATTTTTTTTATCCCCATTCTGAACCACTGCAGCTGAGAGGTGAAAAAACTAAAACTTACATGCTGCTAAAAAGAAGCACAAATGATCTGATTCTAGAAATATTTAAACCAAAAACTGAAGGGAATGTGCATGAAGTCAATAGGTGACGAGGAACTACTTCCTGCAGCGTGAACGACAGGAGCTCGACCCAAATTCCAGGTGAGATTCCAGGTGAGATCATGAGATTGGTTTTGCTTTTTTCCGTGAAAGCGTTTCTCGTTCATCAGTCACGCCTTTATTTGGGCATTTTGAGGCAGAAGATCAAACATGCCACTGTAGAATCATACGGACGCCGTTCCAGTGACCGTCTGTTGCTCGCCGTTCCATCTGACCTGGGGGGAAAAAAGGCTTTTCTGCCCCCCCCCCCTACATGGAACACTCTACAAAAAAAAGCTGGACGTGAAAAGAACTCATTCCTCTGAATAGTTTTAAATCCAGGCTGCGAACGGAAGAGAAAGTCACTTTTAACTCTTCCTGTTTTACATAAACTCTCATTTTTTAATTTATTTTATTTTGTTTTGAATTTTTATTGTAAATGTAATTGATTGTTTCCTCCTAGCCAGGACTCCTGGATGGAAGCTGAAGGGGATTCATGAGAGGAGAGAGCGTCTCTGAGGTCTGCAGACAGTCGTCTTTTGGTCAAATGAAGCCGTCAGGTTAATGTTTACTGAAGCTTTGGGTGGAATAAAAAGCCACGCAGCCTTTGGAGGCAGAACAGAGAAGAAAGAGTGAAAAAAAGAGATGGAACAGAGCCGTTTCTCTCCTCCTCTCACGTACTCAGCAGCACCGTCCTCCTCTTGCACTGCTCCTCCACGCCGCCGTGCTTCTTCCCCGACAGCGTGTACGGCGTCTCAAACACAAAGTGCTTGATGTTGTGGTTCTTCTCGAAATCCGTCTTTTTCTCGGGCTCCTCCTTCTCCTCGAAGAAAGGCTTCACGAACGTCACCTGGATGTACGCAAACCTGGAGTCCAGCTCTTTGGGATTCACCTGTGGGGAGCCGGAGCAGACGGTCAGAAGAGCAACACCAGGCGTCAGGAGGAGCGCCGGATGCAGCGCACGCTGATCTTTTTAATGTGAGGTTTTCCGCACAAACACACTCTTTCTAAAAGGGCCTTTGGCTGCAGCGGTCCGAGCTCACCTTGTTTGAATCCTGGATTATCTTGACGCTTTCCGGGCCAAACTTTTCCCCGTAGAGCATCAGCAGGCGCTGCGAGATTTCCGACAGGCCGGTGAGTTTCGGTTCTTTGTAAATGTACTCCTTCCCGTCCTCTTCCTCGAAGAAGCCCTGCTCAAGAGGTCACATTTTCAAAAAGTTCCCAAACTTTCCCTTTTCTTTGACAAAAACCAAACTTTTTTTATTTTATGTTTTACTCCATGGACTCACAGAAATACAGATGCAACCACAACAACAGATGTACATTTCCACAGCCAGCAGCTCCACAGGTGTGTTTGTCCTCACCTGACCATAAAACGCCACCCGGAAGAAGGTCCCCAGCATTCTGCGGCCGGACTGAATCACCTCCATGATCTTGTTGTACGCTCTGTGCAGAGTCTCGTACAGGCGACTTAGTTTCTGCAAAAACAGACGTGCGTTTGCAGCTTTGTGTGACTGAGCTTCAACACAACAACACAAAAGATAAGCAAAGATCGGGTTCAGGTAAAACATAACAAGCATCCGCTCGCTGCAGAAACTCTTTCCAGCTTGTTCCGTTCTTAGTCAGACTACCTCATGGCACGTGGTTTTTATTAATTGTGAAAGGGCCTCAATCCTGCAAAATCAACTTTCTTGAGCTTTTAAACGTTTTATATTGTTAATTTCTGCGGTATTTCGATCTGAGTATTTCTCTAACAACCTGCTCTCTGAGCACCAGCCCCTCCCAATTAACATAAACGTGTCGACTCTCACATTGTGACATCACAAAGTGAGGAACAGCCCCTTCCAGGAAGAGTCTGCACTGCCAGCTCCGCCCCCAGGCTAACAGACACGCCCACTTTCTCCATGGAGCTAGCGGTGATCGGCTAAACGCTTTCATTTTCAACGCACAACATGTAAACCCTTTTTTTGTGAACGTTTGGATGTTGTTTGTTTTCATGGGAGAAACGCAGACAAGCTGCTCAGGTTGATGTCATAAAATGGGCGGTACCTCCAGGCAAAGAAAGGCGGAGCCTCAAAGATCAAGCCGTCTTACTAAAAGATAAGCTGTGAAAATATCTCATAATCCGTTTTTTAAAAATCGTTCTTTTGTGTATCAAAGTTAAGATCATATATATGGATCTAGTTAACTCTGAGAGGCTTAAGAAGAGCAGAAAGCTGTTGTTGAGGATAATGAGTCAAACTGAGTCATCCAATCACCACTTCCATCCTCTTCTGATCTATTTTCAAAGCGTTCCCAGCCGTCTTTTAACGACGATGATGATGCCGTTTCTAGACAACATCCAAAATCCTGTGTCGTTTTCTAGGACCTAGTTTCTGCAGAGCGGCAGGAGTTCATCAGAGGTCCACCTCTGAGTTGTGGGCGGGACTGTTGGTACAGAGTGACCCCGCCTTCTCTTCCTGTCATCCATAAATGAGAGCTCTCTGTTTATGTGCCCTCCTGCTAGCTTACAGCCCCCTTACCTCCAAGCTAACGTTAGCGGTGCACGAAAAATCAACATCAGATCCATCCATCCGTCCAGTTCTGATCCAGATTCCAGCTCAGACCAGGAAAACAAAGACGTTCATGGATCTGATCAGAAAGGGGCGGAGCAGGGAGCTTGTGGCCCCGCCCAGTGTACTTTCTACTTAAATGTAATCTTTTCTAACAGATTTACACCAATTTGAATAAAGAAATACTCAGGAATGCAGTTTTAAGCTCCATCATGGCCATTTTCATTGGAGGGGTCTTTAAAGGAGGCTGTTGCCCTGAAGCTGCAGGGGAGCAACAGCTGAAAGTGTTTACGTCTATTAATGGACTCAAACTCAGCGATGATGCTCCTATCAGCTGTAGCAAGAACGCCATCAACATGACTGCAGACGTTTATCGTGTTTAATCAACCACGATGGAAAACAGCAGGCCGTGAAAGCAGGAGACTTGAAATCAGAACAACAAAACGAAAACCGGTTCTCCATCAAGATAAACACGGAGACGTGCCGACTGACATCCCCATGCTACTGTGAGTGGGGGGGGGCTTAAACAGATGAAAGCTTTTTCACTTTTCTCTGTCGTCTTTTGACTGTGAGCGCTTCTGCTGACGTTATCTGTGGGGGGGTCATCCCTGGATAAACTGCTTTCTTTTCGTCATCAGCTGCGTTTGTCAAAGCGACAACGAGACACCCCCCCCCCCCCCCCCCCCACAGCGACTTTTGATTGTCCCACAACTCCTGAGGGGGAGGGGGGGTCCCCTTGTGCTCAGACACTGCCTTGGAGAGAGGAGAGACTAAGGTTTCACAGCCACATGACCCAGAACTGGTTGGGCAGGTAGAGGCAGCAGTTAGGCTGAAAGGGGGGGGGGGGGGGGGGGGGGGTTGCAGGAGGAGTCCTGGTTACCTCGTATTCATGACGCCTCTCGTAGACGGGAACGAGGAGCTTGGCGATGTGAGTGATGAGCTCGTAGCGCTCCGCCTTCCACAGAGCATCGACGCACACCTCCAGGTGCTCCACCAGCACCTCCTGCACGGACAAGCGCCCGCCTTCAGTTAGCAGAGACCGAACAAAGCTGCCGCGCTGAATTGACTTCTTGTGTTTGTGACAGAAAAAACAGCAGCTATGCCACACCTCGGTGTAGTAAACGTCCTGCATGCCCACGTCTTCCTTCATGGCGGCCTCTTCGTCGATGTTGACGGTGACCTTCTTAAAAGCTGACAGACCGCTGGGGAACAACTCTGACGAAAGACACACACGAAGCCGACGGGATTACGATTCCCACCCAGACCACGTTGATTTGAACAACACTGCAACGGTGTCCCTAAAGTCCGTGTCGCACAGACTCTACGGACATTGGATCAAAGAAAACGCCCTTCAAAATAAAAGCAGTTCAGTTTATCTTCATTTTCATGTTGTTCAAAAATATAAAAGTTAGATGAGAATCTTCCAAATGTGAGCTGTAGTTGCTAAAGCCCGTGTCTTACAGCCACTACGTACGTTTAGTGTGTATTACACAATACTGTGCGCATATTACACGGATGTAAAGTGGTCAGACGTGAATCTACGTGGAGAAAGTGAGAAAGTTGTGGTCTTTAGGTTAAATGTTCACAGATGTATCAGGAATGAACCACGTTAAAACCACAGAAGAAGTAGGAATAAACACGCTAAGAACACGTAAACCAACGTAGAACATGAAGCGTGTGATTATTGTGATGTTTATCTGTAATTCATCAGTGATTCATGCATCAATGATGTCATCTGAACGTGATCTGTGCGCCGTATACGTGATCTAAAAGTTACACATCAGTGGTTTATGCATGAAAAGTCTGTTAGACAAACGAGGAACGCTCCTGGAAAGACACACATTTGTGTATGTATCTAGCAAAAATTACACACAATTGAGTAAGATTGACGTAATAATTGTGTATAAACTACATAAAATACGCATAAACTAAATAACCCTCAACCGACTAGAACTGAATTCAAGTAAAAACCCTGGACGGACATCTGAGCACATCGGCGAACGCAAATAACGTTTATTACTCTTCCAACTATAAATCATGTTTTTAGTTAATGATCACTAAATTAAATGGAGCAAAAAATGTGCATTAAATTTTTCTTTCTGCTTTTTTTTTAATCCATGCATTTCATCATTTCTGTCACCAGTTTGATAAATCCGTGAGAATTCTTCATTGCTTTGACTACAGTGCTTGAAATAAAAACCAATCAATCAATCAATTCTGAATGAAGTAGACCAACATTCCATATGTGGAAAATGCAGAAAATGTGGGGAGCGGCTGTGCGACGCAGCCATAGGCGACAGACGTGCGGTGAAACGTTCTCAGTGACATAAAGGGCAGCATGACAGATCTGCTTTGCATGTGGCGATAAAGACGGTCTTTGAAGAGGATGAAGTCCCACAGCAGTCTCGAAACTCTCGAAGAATAAATGTGTTCAGACTTACTCTTCCTGTGCAGGTATTCTGCGATGAGTGCAGCCACGTGCACGTGACACATGGCAGCCTGCAGACACACAGAAACCTGGGTTAGCGTCCACGCACGCTAATGTGCACCTTTAGATGAGGCTGAGCGGGACCGCTGGTCAGACACCTGACAGGTCCTTCTCAGCTTTCCCTTTTTTTCTTTGGATCATAAAATGAAATGAGACTTTTCAAAACACTAAGAATGTCAAAGTAAATGTTTGACTGTGATTCAGCGTTCTGGAATACAGTCTTTCCTGTTAGAGTAAAGCTTTTAACAAGCTGCAAAAAGCGGAGACAGTCTGGGTTTGGACTGTCAAAGTGCCTCCTTATCAAACAGTGTGACTAACTTCACAGTCAGCATCGCTCCCCCTTATTGACAGGGACAGACATTGTTAACATATGGGCGCAACCCATAAATAATTTAGTGAGCAATCAGTCTACTTATCTGTGCAGATGCTTTAAGAGGTTCTCAAAAGTTCAGAACCTCATTGAATTTTTATCTTTTTATGGTTTCATTCTTACGGTGGCCGAGAGGTGCAAGACACGCTTACATTTAAGATACAACAACAAATCCCAGTACAAATGATATTTATATTGTTTTTTTACGTGTTTCGTGCATTATGAATGCACGAAACAGTCCAAAAGCTTTTTTTTAATTGTATTACTACAATAAACATTACAACAATGTTTAGCAAGGTAAAGTTTTTGCATCCCTTCCGGTACTAAGGGTATTCCCTTCTGTTAGCAGATACTTGCTTTTCTTAACGTTAAGAAAAAGGGAATAATACCCTGAATACCCGAGGGGATGCAAAAACTTTACCTTGCTACACATTTTTGTAATTTTTAGTGTAGTAATACAATTTAAAAAATGTTTTTGGACTGACTCATGTACCATATTTTCCGGACTATAAGCCGCTAATTTTGTCATTTGCTTTCGACCCTGCAGCTTCTTCGATGATGCGGCTAATTCATACATTTATTTGGCAGCCGCCAGGAGCGCTCAAGCAGCCTCAGAGGGGAGGCTGAATGCATAATTCTATTTTCAGCATCAAACCCGTTTATTTAGACACACCCACAAGCAGCCAAACAGCATGGACGTCACTTCTGCTCTTAGACCCCTCAGTCATGGTGCAACAAAAAGAAACACCCATGCTCAGCCACATCCCACAATCCTTTGGTGCCATAAGACCCAACGTGCACGTGATTGCCGCTACAATATGACGCAGCTTTCAAGTTAAAAGCAATTGTTAAAAGCAGTGTGAAAAAATCACCAACGGGTTTGGAAAAGCTGGTCTGCTGCGTGACAGAGAGGACAGAGCAAGCTCAGGAGGGAATTTACCTCAGAATGACACTGACAACTACAACCAAGGAGAGACTAAGAGAGTGCGGTGAAGAATGTCTGACGCTATTCCAATCCCACACTGAGGAGGAAGACTTCCATGGTTTCAGTGCACAGGAGGAAGATGAAGAAAGCTCTCAGTGACTTTTACATCCATGTTTTTTAAACCAGCCCTGTTAGCGCTGTGTTACAGTGTGTCACAGTAGTGGAAGAAAACTTCTGGCACAGAGGCGGGTGCTTATAAGCCACTGCTGCTCTCTTTTACTGGTATGTTTTTTTAACCAGCTCTGTTGCTACCATATTGCTGCCGCTGCAGCTCCCTGCACCTTCTTAAACACGCACGCGTTTCCAGCACATAAACATGCTCAATCTACAACACAGTGTGGCGACCCGGGGGTTAGCCCCGCCTTAAACCCCTAAGACTCATGGGAAGTGGGGAATCATGGGTGTTAAGTTCCCCACCATGACTGAGGGAGCTGTGAGCAGAAGTGACATCCATGCCGTTTGGCAGATGAGTGTGTGTTCAAATAAATAGGCTAAACTACTGGTTACTCCTCTCACTCTGAGACCGATCATGGTCGCACAGTGTTAGGGTCAGGGTAATCAGTGAGGTCCTACCTGATCCTTTCAACATGCGGCTTATATACAGGTGCGGCTTGTACATGTAAGAAGTGACTTATCCTCCTCAACTTGGGTGGGTGCGGCTTGTCATCAGGTGCGCTCTATAGCCCGGAAATTATGATACTTAAAAATGTCCACATAAAGAAAAAACAGTAATAAATACGTTTGAAAAAACCTTTAATATTACGTCACTTCCGGGATTCAGGACGTTCTCTTCCTGTTAGAAGCCGTAACTCTGCTTTGGTTGTTGTCTATCTGGATTTATTCATTTGTACCGTGATTGTTTTGTGTGATTCGGTATTTTGCTTTTGTGTTTCAGGACTTTGTAATTTGTTCCGAGACGCTTGGTGATATGTTAGTTTGTACTGGGATTTGTTGTTGGTTGTTTCTTAATAATGTAAAAGGGTCTTGCACCTATCGGCCACCGTACATTGTAGTAGATTTTAATTTACAATTTAATATTTTATGGATTTATTACATATTTTACTATTTTTAACAAATAGATTTTAATATTCATGGTTTTTATGGCTTTTTTTGTTTATGTGATGAATGCAAGCTGCTGGCCGCTTTTTCATTTCCTTCATGATTAATAAATCTTCTTCTTCTTGCAATAAATGAATTAAAGAAAAACAAGACAGACAGGCCGGACCAGAATGCACTTCTTCCACCTGTGGTTAAAGGAGGAGCATAAAAGTGAAAGGTGACAGTCACACCTCAGACAGATCTCCGTTCTTCAGGTGTGCTCTGGCCATGCTGTCCAGCCAGGTGCGCCTGAGCTCAGGTGTGCTGGCGTAGGAGCGGGCCAGGCTGTACTGCAGGTCCAGCAGCATCTCGGGGTCTCTCTCGTGCTCCCTCATCTGCGCCGTGGCCATCAGAACCGTCCGGATCCGCTTGGTCAGACCTTTCACCTCTGAGGGGAAGCCTGTGGACTGCCGAGACATACACTTTGTGCATTTAACACGTATGAAATGTCAGTCTTCTCTGATCCATGCGTGATCTACGTCATTCATACGTGTTTCTTGTGTTCAGATGTGCTCAGATGTCCATCGAGGGTTTCAGCCAACAGGTCTTTACGTGAATTCGGTTCAAAGTTTTTGATCAGTTGAGAATTACACAGTTTATGCGTATTTTACGTAATTTGTACACAATCATTATGTAAATCTTACACAATTGTGTGTGATTTTTGTGAGATACACAAATGTGAGTCTTACATACGAAAATTTCACCTAAAGACCACAACCTTTCTCACTTTTTCCATGTAGATTCATGACCAGTTTACATCCGTGTTATATGCAGTAATTGGACGTAGCAGCTGTGGGACACGGACTTTAGCAAATACAGCTCACATTTCAAAGCTTCTCATCTAACTTTTATATTTTTGAACGACATGAAATGAATCATAAACTGAACTGCTTTTGTTTTCTGCAGCTCTGACTTTTACAGAGATCAGAGTTTCTGAACTATTCTGTACTACCTAAAAATAAACGAGGGCTGACTCTGACGGAAGGGAATGAGCTTCAATGAAGACGTTTAATGTTCAAACGTGTGTGAGTGCTTGCTTTTCACATTTCTCTACCTTCATGGTCTTGTCACTGTTTGCAAAGTTGTTGATGATGGAGAGGGACTCCTGGAAGCGGGAACTGCCCGTCAGCGCCACGTCGGAGATCAGCTGACTCACTGCGATGATGATCTGAGGGGAAGAAGGACATTCTGCGGATCAACCTGCAGCTTCTCTTCGCCCGTCGGAGAACGCCGTTTTCTGTCTGCCAGAGCCGAGGAGGCGGTCTTCCCCGTACCTGCAGGTGGGTGCGCAGGAAGGTCTTCCTCTTGGTGAACTCGAAGTTGTTCCTCATGAGCAGGTAGAGCAGCGCGGCGGCCTCCGCCCTCAGCGAGCTCAGCTTGGAGACGCAGCACTTCAGCACCTCGCAGCACAAAGCCTCGCACAGCGTCACGCGGCCCTTGAAGAGCGCCGGCGGGAACTGGCAGGACACAGACATCGACTTCATAAGGCTTTGAGGTACTTTTGAGGCCAACAACAGGTTTTTGTCAGGATCCTGTTGCGGACTCAAATGCAGGAAGTTTAGATAAAGTCTTTAAATTCAGCACTGAATGAAAAACCAAGGCTGGATGCTCGCGAGACTCAAGAGGAAACACAAAACGATCTCGCAACAAGTAGGGGGAAACACACAGATTATACAAACAGGTGGAGGCATGACATAATTGGACACAGGTGTAGTCATTACAATGACAGCTAAGACGGAAAAGTCACTGGAAGGAAAAAAAACAGTAGACGAGGAGCCGCAAACAGAAGGTTACAACAAAACTGAAACATAAGAGCAAACCCCACCCCAAATACCGTACAATACAGTTGAACCGATCCGCTTCGGTACGGCTGTAGGCGGGGCTAACCCCCAGGTCGCCACTGTATTAACTTTGCGTTGAGGTGGAAGTAATGTTAGCCGTGAGTTTCCTCTGAGACGCTGTTAGGTGACGGACAGTTAGCATGTCAACATATGGCTAATGCAGACGCCAGGCCAGAGGTGAGGACCCCCCCCCATCTCCTTACACTCTCCTGGAACAGTACAATTCTCAGATCAGAATGAAATTCCCAAAACTATTTGTTCAATCTTCACATCATGATGTCACTTGTGCACATCATATAAGCAGTTTCTCACTTCTTTGAACAAGTTCCAATTGCTTTGGTACATCCATGCAAATGATTATCTACAATTCTCTGTTCTTTGCTACATTATCAATTGTTTATGTCATGTTGATTAAAATGTATTATATGGTTCACTCTGCAATAGTCTTACTCCTCAAAACACCTAGTCATTAGTTCATCGTCTAAGTCATTAACTGCAAAATGGTTGACCAAGTTGTCATGTGTCAAACATATTTCACTGCATTGCAAGAGAGGATATTCACTGTGATGTGGATGAGAATTTGTGGTCTAACATACAGGAACGACAAGAGGTGTAGGAAGACCACACCAATTCCTACTGCACTGCCTGTACTGTTGTACAGAATATTGTCCTATCTTTTTTTCCCTTTGTGTTACTGTTTGCAGTGTTTTTTTTCTATGTTGGTATGACATGGTCTGTCAACAAATTACTATATGAACGATAAAAGAGAAAAACTGTAAAATGTTTTTTTCAGACCAGTGTTAATTATCCAGTTTTTGGTTCCTGGCAGCTAATAGTTTTTCTTATTTTGTTAAGCAGATCACCTACATAGGTCAATTTTATGTATTGTTATGTAAAACCAATAAATGCATTTTGTAAGTAATTTTTTTCTGCCTTATTTGCAGACAGACAGACAGATTGATTGCTGTTTTTTCTAAAAGTTGTGATAAAAGTTAAGTTAGTTTTCAGAAATAATTTTCAACTAAATTGTTTGACATTTTACCCTGGTAGTTGTTTTTCCCTTCAGTTCCCTTCAGCTCAAAACTGTCCGATACCGGAAATCCTTCCTACCAAATCCATTAACACCGTAACAATAATTCACAGCGTAGCAGAAAGCTTTTGCACATTTTTGCATATCTTTGCTGGTTCTGTCTGTAAATAGCTCTTTAAATTATACAACCTTATTTGTTTACATTCATGTTACATTCTTTTGTTTTTTATATTCTATTTTCTCTGATGTCCACTATTCTTCTTTTACTGCTACGGTAACAAAAAAATTTCCCACATGTGGGTTAAATAAAGTATTTCTGATTTATTAACATGCAATTTTATGAACCCTCACAAAAAAACAAATATATTTTTTCTAAATAGTGTTTTTTTTAATATATATACAGTACAGACCAAAAGTTTGGACACGAAGTGAAAGAATCATCAGAACTGGGAGGGTCAGAGAGTCTTTTAACGGGTGCTGCTGACAGCGGATCTTCTTTCATTTGATCATTGGATTTGATTTGATTTGCTTGCATTTTAGGTGAACTTTTTGACTAACTTGTCTATGCCTTCATTATTTTGTTATCTGTTATTTAAGTGACAACTGAATTTCTCTGTATGGTGATTAAAAAGACCAACAGTCTCACTGTGAACTGCCCTTTGAGAAGAACCTCCTCCTTTCTTCCGTCTTTCACACCGTTGGACTTTGTGAAAATAGAACATCTTCTCCTGCATGACATGACTCAATGCAACTGGACGTTCTGGACAAACGCTTTCAGAGCTACCTCCATGACAACTTATTTAGAAAGGATGCTCTAAGATTAAAGAAATAAATAAAAATGACAGGAAAAAAAGCAAAAATGAAATAAAAAGCAGGGTTTAAGAAAATCCCACAGAATTTTTTTGGGGTATTTTAGGAGTTATAAACTCTGTCGCACCTTCCTTCCGTCTTCTTTTGACGGCCGTTCTTTTCTTTAAGTCTCATTACAACTGTTTTTTGTGTCGTGGGCTCTCCCCGTCAGCACCGGCATGAGGAAAACTCTTGAGTAGGTCACCTGACTTGTTGGCTTGCTGCGTCTGGATGCTCAAGGAATTAGTTGAGCAATTACAGCAACTGACAAGAGGAAATAAGTGGAGCTGTGGAGAACGCAGGCGTGCATCTGCAATAAACAGCTGCAACCCCACTGTGAATGCGTCCAACAGTATTGACAATAGTACTACAGTCCGTGCATTTGCATCCTCCGTCTGCAGTCAACCAGAGTCAGCAGTTAACAGGCGACTGCTTCTCTCCCGTGGAGTCTCGAGCGCCCAACTCGGCGGGTATTTACATGTCATTTGTTTCTGCCGTCACACAGAGTCCTACACAGCGGCTAAAAACGCCACAGTGAGGGTCACACAGTAAAGTTGTGTTTGGATGTGAAGGGAGGAGGACGAGCTGGCAGGGAAAGGGTCAACGCGTCAGAGCGCCGTCTCTCCAGCATGCCGCTGCACGCCGGGCTGAATACTTTAGCGTGAAATTACATGGAAGGAGCGGCAACAGTTGAGGGAAACTGTGACGAACGCAACGTGCGTGAGACGAAAACACGCTAGCCTGCTTGTTACTTCCCTCAAAGATGAATAGGAAACACGTTTCTTTTACTAGTTCCTACATCTATAGCACTACAATCCCTGTCAGAGCTGCTGATTCATCACAAAACCACTCGATACTGATGTTTTGATGCCATCTATTACCCAGCTTGGAAAAAGAAAAAACTGAGTGCTCTTCCTCTGGGAACTGCCTGGGTTCGTTTGCTGATATAAAGTCATGTTGCAACTTCTTTTGTGAATGAATAGTTGAGTCACAGAGACATCATGCCTAACTCCGAATGACCAGTTTTGGTGCAAAGTCCTGAAAAAGAGAGACTGTTTCCAGTTAAACCGGTCGTGTTCAACTGGAAAAGCCTTCATGAACACAGCATTTTGGGTTTTTTTAAAGATAAAAAGCATGTTTTTGGTGTTTTTAACATGTTCTGGTTGTTGGAGGACATATTTCAAGAAAATTCAGGTCAAAGTATTACACGTCTGAGTTTTTCTTTGTTTCAAACGGTGAACTCATTTGTGACCTTTAAATGTTAGGTTGGGGGCTCTAAGCTAGTGGAAAAAGCATGTATACAGAGAACTCTCAGCCATGGGTGTCGGGAAGGGGGGCGGGGTTCCACCAACTCCTCAGAAACAATGTCCTAGAAAATGACATGTTTTTTGGGGGGTATTTTTGACTAAAAACGGAATAACCATCAATGAAAGACCACCAGGAACGCTATTATGATAGATGAAAAGATGATCAGAGAGGGACTTTAAAACCCCCAATCTAAGATTTCCTGCTTAACCCCCCACCCCCCCCCCCCCCCCCCTAAGTCTGCACGACCGCACACACCCACCTTGTTGATGAAGGCGCGCAGCGCGGCAAAGACGTGTCTGATGGCTGCTTCCGACTGGCCGACTTTGAGAAAAGTCAAGTAAACATCAAACACCTTCTTCATCAGCGGGTTGTGGCCGTCGCTGTCCAGCAGCTGGGTCTGACTCACACACACACACACACACAAACATGCACGTTTGGTTTCACTGCGGCAGGAACAAAGGTGAAGGTGCTGGAGTCGGTTCCAGTTTGTGGGTTTACTTTGTAGCACTGGGTGAAGAGAGCCAGGACGTCCAGGACGCTCAGGCTCACCTCGGTGGAGATGTTCCCCTCCAGCAGAGCCCAGTGGTGGACCTCTGCCTCAGACGGTCCGGTCCCTGCACCACAGCACACACATCAATGCTAAGGGGCGGCCCAGAAGATACAAGTCTCTGAAGCCCTTCCTAACAGCTTTCCTGAGGCTGAACAACAAACGTTTGAATAAAAGAGCCTCTTCTGGATTCAGTTCCCTTCTCTACCCCTGTGCCGGTTCCAAGCCCGGTTTGAGAAGGTTGCGTCAGGAAGGGCATCCGGCGTAAAACATTGCCAAGTTTACCATGCGACTTGTTCGCTGTGGCGACCCCTGATGGGAGAAGCCGAAAGAGCGCGTGCAGCCTCTTCTGGATTCAATGTTCTACAGAAACAACACGCTGATGCACTACAGTGCATTGATTTGATTAAAACAATATTCAGAAAATTTTAAAAATTCCTTGCATTTACTCACTAAATATGATATATAATGTTTTCAGTTCAAACAAGCTTTAGTCATTTTGTAATCTTGTATTAATTTCCTTATTTAAAACAACATTTCAAACCAAAACATGTGTTTCATCCACAAAATCAGGCTTTCAGTTGAAGTTTCTTTTGCATCAGGAAGAACCTCCCAAATCAGAACCTTCACAGATAAAGACGTTTTTATCTGCTTCTATTTAGGTAAAAACATCGCTTGAGGGAGATCTTTTTTTTTCTCTTCAGATATTGAGGAAAAGAATTCATTTATGCTTTTATCCCCGTCAAAATGGATCGGTGCAGATCAGGTTTGAATTTAAATGTTATAAAACCTCTCCAAACTTCAAAAGGACAACATCCCAAAGACTGACTCTCTAAACTGTGGGTGGGACTATTGGCACGGTGTAAACCTGCTGTCATTTCCCATCGTCCCTTTGTTTACACGCCATCCCACTAGCTTACAGCCCCTCACAACCCCAGCCCAACAAAAATGGCGATCAATACTAGAGCTGTCCAGCCGTACAGTTCTGATCCAGATTCCAGCTCAGACCAGGAAAACAAAGTCGTAAATGGATCCATTTGTCTGCAGGTGGATGATCAGAAAGGGGCGGAGCAGGGAGCGTGAGGCCCCGCCCGTTGTAGCTTCTGTGTCACACCCACAAGCTGTGATGCGTTTGCTCCTCAGTCACCACGATTTGAAGAAAGACAAACTCAGAAAACGCATGTGATTCATGTTTAAGAATTCGCTACGGGCTGGATTTTGAACGTGTTCACACTGGACCAGCAGGGAGGGGCTTCTTTCTTTTTCTACTGTTTGCTAGCGCATCTCCAGCACGTGCTAGTACAGCTAGTTGGAAGAGGCTTGGTGTGAAAGGTCAAAGCTCTATTCTGAGCTATGAAAGACTTGGTGTCATAGAATTCCAAACCGCAATCACTCATTTCTCTTCCATGATCAATTTTGAAACGGTTAGCACTTCCGTGAATTAAAAGGGACGTCATGCAGACGTCACCACCAAATACGAGTCTCTGATTGGTCAGAATTCTCCTGGTTCACCGTTTCGTACTTGTGTCCATCGAAAGGGCAGAGGTACAGTGGTCAACCTCCTTTTGGAAGGTCATAGGTTTGGTTCCCACGTGCGGAGGTGTGCTTGGGTGGTCTGTTGGCACCTCGTATGGCGGCAGAGGTCAAATGGTCATTTCTACCGTAAAGAACTGAGCTGTGATAGTTCAGTGGTGAGCAGCGGCGGTGCAGGGAATTTGTTGGAAGTTAATGGCAGCCTGTGTATCGCCGAAACTCGGTCCGCACACAGGACGTGTCAGGAGGACCAAAAGCAAATTCTCGATTTTCTATTACAGCTGCTTTTCAGCAGACTGATTGATTAATACTGATTAATAGCTCTATTAATGCTCTAACACCCCTTATCCAGGTAATGACCGGACAGGGTGGTACATCCTCAGGACCGGGATTGGTCTAAACGTTTGACAGATTTTGACTTTACTAAGGGTGACAAAAAGAAAAAAAAGACTGGAATAGACGAGTCTGGGTGAAAGACTCACAGGAAACATTTCTAAAGTCGTTCTGTGGCAGACTTAAGAAAAGACTCACTGCTCACTGAAATATTATGTCTACATGTGAACTAAACCTTCAATACCATCCATACTAGACCTCCATATGTGGTGGTTTTCTTCACCAGCTCTTAGTGTCATTGAACCTTCTAACTTGCCTGCTTTGACCAAAGAAACTTCATCTCTGGGTTTTTATTCACTCTGGAACTCAAACCCACATCAAGACCTCATGTATCGCTGTGGTCTTTGCCTGAGGATGAGAGGACGGCAGCTTCAGATTCCTTAGAAAGCTTAACGGCCATCTTTTTATTCTGCATCATCATTCATTATGTATAAAACTTATGAACTTTATTAGCAGATATTTGATTTTACTACTAATTTAATGAACTGTAATTTAATTGAACTTTTCAATCACTGTGCAGGCCGTGTTTGAAATTTGAATGAAAGAATCTTTTGTCCTTTTAGATTTGTTTATCGTGCAGCTTCAACAACTTATGTCTGCGGATGGAAAATGATCTAGAATTATTTAAATTAGCATAAATTTTCATGTATTAACTCTCAGCTAGTTCAATAAAGTTCATAGTGTTTGTACATGTTAACAGACTTCCGTCGTACATGTAGGGTACATGAAAAAACACAACCGTGTCTGATAATAGAAGAACCTAAGAAGCCAATGAACTGTCAGCATTGGCTTTAGTGAGGTCGTTCACCAAGAATTTTAGATTCATGTTTTTGTCTCCAAGCAGAAACTTCAATTTGACCAACTTTTTGATTAAAAAAAGTACATTTGTTTTACTGCATCTTATAAACCCACAATGACTGCATGAGGCAGAAAGACATTCAGAACCACATAAAACAGATCCCACTGCTAAATGAAGGGAGATTTGCTTTTAAGACATGTAAAGCATGCTTTGATGTCTCTATGAACCTTTAACTCATCCTGTCAAGTATTATGTGTTATTAGCTACTAGTAGAGGAAAATGACCAACGATTGAATTTTTTTTCTGTTCTTTGTAAAGCTTAAAAGTATTTTTAAAGGTTTTTTTTTTTTTACTTTAAAATTTAAGATTATTTATCAAAAATTCCAAACATCCACACAATAGTTTCTCAAAATGTACAGATCCTGCAAATGCACACATCACATGATGAATTTAATCCCACTAAAACTTTACCTGCAGCCTTTAACAAGTTACACCATGACCAGCATGACGGTGCCGGAGATAAGAAAAGACCTTTGTTAGCGACATACTTTGTGAGTAACTTATTTAGTGTACCAAAGGCTAACGTCCTCATTGTGCCATAAAATCTCCTTCCAAGAAGCTTTCTCTATCAGGTGTCCCACCAGTCAAATTGAGAGTTTACACACAAAAAAGCAGCTCAGAAAATGGGCGTGTATTTTTTTCTTTTCCTCTCGTCTATTCTTGATCATTTATTTATCATTTAGTTCTCCATGCCTCTGTGTGGTGCAGTGCCATCCACCTGGTTGTGGATCCTGCCTCCGGCTTGTATGGTGCCCCCAGTTGTCCCCCCACTATATCTGGATGAAGCCCATGTAGTTTTAGAGTTAGATAAGCTAATTATTCTCTAAGAATCGCCTGTCCGTCCTGGGGGAGGATCCCTCCTTCATGTGGACACCCCTGAGGTTTCTTCGTTTTTTCCAGAATCTGTTTTTTTTAGGAGTTTTTCCTCCCAGAGAAGGAGGGTCAAAGGGCAGAGATGCTAGTTTAGTCTATTTAGTTCAGTTTAGCAATTTCCTATTGAATGCTTTGACTTTATGTTCTTTAGGATTTCATGTTTATGGTATGAAGCCCATTGAGACGACTGTTGTTGTAATATTAGGTTATATCAGGGGTGGCGAACAAGTTTGACACCAAGAGCCTAATTTTTTCACTTTGAGAGTCAAAGAGCCACACCATACACTGACCTGCCAAGACGTACACACAAACACGCAATTAAAGCCGTATTATTTTCCATAAAACACTCCTCTCCCAACAACACAACAGCAAGTATTGTACTTGTGTTTATTTCCAGGAAAGTGTCCACCCTCAATACACACATCAAATGCAGCTTAGCAGGAGTTAACACAGCGACTACCCTGGAGGTCAGATACCCCCTCCACACACACACACACACACACACACACACACACACACACACACACACACACACACACACACACACACACACACACACACACACACACACACACACACACACACACACACACACACACACACACACACACACACACACACACACACACCCCACGCGCAGCACGACTGCAAACGGTCGCAGAGAGGGAGAAGTGAGCAGAGGATCACATAGTATATTCTCCTCGCCGTTATCGACACTCACTCAAACACATTCTCAAACAGCCAAACAGCTTGGCCGTCACTTCTGCTCACAGCCCCCTCACTCACGGTGAGGAACTTTACACCCAAGATTCCCCATTTCCCATGAGTCTTAGGTGCTGAAGGCGGGGTAAACCCCAGGTCGCCACAGTGTAATGAGACACAAAGATCCGCAAATGCTTAGTGGCCGAGAGCAGCATGCGGCTAGAGAGCCACGTGTTTCCCACCCCTGGCCTATATGGATAAAATTAAATTGAACATGTGGAAGGAATAAATATAGAAGTCCTCAGCTGTTCTGCAGGGAATGCACCACTTAGCATATGAAATGTTGAAATTTCTTCCCTGAAAAAACAATTGGGCATAACTTTGTTTGTCAAGTTAGGTGTGCTACAGTTTTTAAAGCAAACAGGACTAAAATGATGTTTTGAAAAGGAACACTGAATCTATAAGGAGTCACGTGTTCAGCACAGGCGGAGAAACGGCGCCTTGAGTTTGTCTGCAGTCCTTCTTTCCAGAGATGCATCAAGCAGCTGAAGCTCCGCAGAAATAGGATGAAGCTTTAAGAACGGAGGCAAAAAAAGAAACATCTCTGTGTTTTGACCAAACAATGACTTGCTTTAAAAAGCTCCGGCTACAGTTTTTGCAAATAATTAAATAACATGTAAATATGCGTGAGAACTAGGCACTTGGCTCACAAGGAAACTCATCTGCTTGCATTTGACATAACATTTATTAAATACTTTCAATAAATTCAAAACCTTCAAGATATTTGGGTTTAAGTCATTTTACTTCTCGTTTCCAAGCTTTTCTCAAAATGAACAGGGTTGATAATTGTATTCTCATTAAGAGCTACTATCTAGAGATGAGGAACTTATTATTAAAATGAGTGCAAATCATATTTCTTCCAAACTCTGACGATAAAAATATTTGAATAAAAAAAAAAAAACAACTCAAATTTCACTGTAGTTTTTGGTTCAATTATAAGGATCTTTTTTTAGAGTTAGATAAATGTTTGATAAGTTAGACTGGCGTTCAATATCAGTATGATTGAAACAAGTGTTGCTTTTAGATTTTATGAGGATTTATTCTCATTTAGTTTATATATTGTATATATATATATATACATATATATATATATATTTTATATATATATATTGTTTACTGTTTTGCCACAGTAATCAAAATAACTACAATTAGGTTCATAGAAACTTCAAAAATACAATCCATTTGGATAAAACTAGATTTAAAAAACTATTATTATTAGGCTGTTTACCATTTAATTTAATAGTAATTCAGTTGAACAGTTTGTTTTTTTAGCTTATCTTTCCCCTTTTTGAACGCTTCCGTAGAGCTCCTCGTTTCTAAATTCTGATATCTTACCATAAGAATTCTTATAAAAGGATCTACATAATCCAAAATCAAATATTTGAGCTTTTAAGTATTTTTTAATGTAAATTTCTCACAAAAAACAACCCAAAACCGGTATTTTGATCCATTAACACATTTCTGAGTCTTCCTCTAAAAACCTGCTCTCTCCTCACATTGTGATGTCACAAAGTGAGGAACCGCCCCTTCCAGGAAGAGTCTGCGCTGCCAGCCCCGCCCCCAGGCTAACAGACACGCCCACTTTCTCAGTGGAGCTAGCAGTGGTCGGCTAAACACTTTCCTTTTTTATGAACATTATTTGCAAAAGTTCGAATCGTGTTTGTTTTCGTGGGAGAAACGCTGACACACTGCAGAGGCCGACTCTAGGATGATGTCGTGAAATGGGCGACACCCACAAGAAGTGAAAGGCGGAGCCTAAGAGATCGAATCGTCTTACTTCCGGGTAAAAATGTACTGAAAATAACTCATATTTCATGAAAAAATGGTTCTTTAGTTATTATATTATAACATATATAATATAATTTACTCTGAAAAGCTTAAGAGAAGCAGGATCCAGCCCCTTTAAGATTAGTGTTCTTTTCCCACGTTTAGGCTAGCTCTCTCTGAAGGGCATCCTGGAGGGCAGACGGGGGCCGCGGTTACCTATATTGAGGGTGAAGGAAGCCTCCATGGAGCTGAGCTGGTGGAACTTATTCTGCATGAGGCTGGCCCGGTTGCAGCGCATGGCCGGCATGGTTTGAGACTTCCGGTCGGAGGAGAAGAGCTTGGACACGTATAATTCCTGGCTCCTGCAGGAAGAACAGAAGGAGAGCCGCCTCTGATCATGACCGAGAACAAAGAGGAGGCTGCTTGAACGGATGTCGAATACTGTCAAGCAGAATAAAGGTTGCATTTCAAGAAGAATTCTAAAAGGAGAAGACAGCTTCTAATCAAGCATTTTAAATGACAGTTTTCCTGATCCGTGCGTGTGATCTACGTCATTCATACGTGTTTCTTGTGTTCGCTGACGTGCACAGGTGTCCGTCGAGGGTTTTAGCCGACGGGTTTTTACGTGAATTCAATTCAAAAATTGAATAGTCGGTGGAGAATTATGCAGATTACGTATATTTTACCTACTTTATAGGCAATTGTTACATAAATCTTGTGACTTTTGTGAGATACACTAATGTGTGTCTTTCCAGGAGCGTTCCTCGTTTGTCTAACAGACTTTTCATGCATGAACCACTGATGTGTAACTTTTAGATCACGTATTCGGCGCACAGATCACGTTCAGATGACATCATTGAATCACTAATGAATTACAGAGAAACATCACAATAATGTGCTACGTTGGTTTACGTGTTCTTTGTGTGGTCTATTCGTACTTCTTCAATGGTTTTAACGTAAATTTCACGTAAAGATCACCACTTTTCTCACGTATGACCACTTTCCATCCGTGCGCTACAGGTGGCGTTGGGACACGGCCTTGCGGCAGGTCTGACAGGTTGGAGGCTTACCTGCTGATATTCCTTCTTCCAGTGTACCGCAGCTGAACAAGACAGATCCTGCCACAACAACAAACACATCAGTGACCCGTTACAAAAGCGTGATCAGCTGCTTTTGAAATATGCTGAAGGTTTGGAAACACTCGGTTATTTTGAACAAACTGCCGGTTTACTTACTCCAGCATGCTGAGGAAGTTCATGACGTCCTGGGGGTTGAGCTTGTTCCAGTACGCCGTCAGAGTCTCTGCGGGGCAAAAGTGACGTTTTTCTGGTTCATGCTGACGGGTTTTAACGTTTCTCACAGCTGTAGACGACTACTGACCCTCCGACAAGGTCTTGACGATGTGCAGGAAGCAGAAAAGGAGTCCCTTGATCTCGTACGCTCCCAGCCTGCCGTGGGGCGGCATGGGGCTGCTGCTCATGGTGGATCCTCGCCGCTGCAGCTGCAATACACGGAAAGCGCAACCGTGTCACGCCGACATTTAAGGTCACGATCAGAAGAGCCTGATATGAGTTATGCACACACTCAAACATGATTGCTAGGTTTTAATGCAGCAAGGAGAGCTGAAGAGACTTATTCTCATATTTAAACACCTGCCGTTCTGCCTTTTCTTACATTTTCATGAACATGTCAAACTCCAGGCTGCTAGAGAACGATCTGGTGGTTTCTATATGTTCACAGATACACTGACATTCTGAGGAACTGATTGTTTCTCCCCAAACTACAAGAGTTTGACATAAAAACAGTCTAAAACAGACATTTCCCACATTTTATCCTTTGACCTCACAGACTTTTTTTTAATTTTTATTCCAAGCACGACTCTCACTGTTTTGAGCGTAAAACTTTAGTGTCCTCAAAAAATTATTTTGCATTCGAAACCAAAAAAAAAAAAAAAATGCGGTCTTGAAACTTAAAATGATGTACAATCAAAGCATTTTTCACTGGAGAGAAATTAAAATTGCTGCGCCACAAACGGCAGCCAATGGCAGAAACGGACATGAAGGTTGATGCACACTTCCCACCTAATGAAGTCGCTGTCTTTTCTGGAGGATGTTCTGATCATGAAGCCTTTTTTTACTCATATCTTAGTGTTGGTTGAACATTTTGACAGCTGCTCGTCCGTTTGAAACTCAAACTTTATTTATTTGTTAGGCTCCTTTCATTTCGTTAGAAAACATGCAGCGCTTTACATAAAAGCAAATAAAATAGCTAAAGATATTAAAAATTATTTAAAACTGAAAACACAGGACAGTCAGACTACATTGGCACCCCTCCCTCACCAGATTCCTCCCTCCACCCACGCAGTTCCCCCAACATAACCCAGAACAGAAATGAAGAGCTGCAGCTCAAAGAATCAGTCAGGCTCGGTTCTGCTGTGAGGAAACGGCGAAACGGTGATCCGTTCACCACGGGGGGTCATCACCACGGCCCCCGCCCAACACAGCAGCTCAGGGCCCGTTCTACGACTATCACACCACAGAGCGGGACCCCCGCCGGCCCAAACAGAACGGGCACAGCAGCAACAGCACCCCCTACAGGCGGAGGCGGTAGTGCCCCAGAACAACGGAGTAAGAAACATCAGAATATAAATAATAATAAAAATAGATACAATAAAATAAATATAAGATACAACAGTAATAGAAATTACAAAAGTAAAATCAATAAATACATTTTTAAAAAGACATTAAAAATTAATAAAGCATTATGAGTGTAATAAAATAAATAAATGATAAATACTAATCTTAATAATAACAGTACTTAAGATTCAAAGGGTTTATTGACATTTGCACAGTAGGAAACAGGTTTCCCTGCACAATGAAATTCTTACTTTGCTCTCTGCTCCGAGTTTAGTAAAATAAAGTAAAGATCGGAGTAGGATATATACGTTTCCACACACGTTTCCTACTCAAACATGAATTAAGTAGGTAAAATAGATAAATTAATAAATCAATTTTGTGTAAAATAAATCAGATATTCCAAAAGTCATGTAAAAGACAGATCAAAAAGGTTACAATAATCTAAACAACTCAAATAAAAGTATGCATTAGCATCTTTGTGGTTGAAGGAGAGAGAGGAATGGGCAAAAACTTTATATAGTTTCAAAAATAAAAAACTTAGGAGACATGGAGCTCATGGTTCAGCAATACATTTCTATCCAAGAGGGTGAAAAAGAAAAGTAAAGGTCAAGTGAAAAAATAAAATTATAGTTTATCATCTATTATCTTTTATCGATTAAAGTCATTTAGTTCGATAACAACAAGGAGATAAAAGGTGTGCGACGCCTGACAGCAGTGAATAAAGCGGGTCTGGATGTTCCACGCTGTTCGTGCCGACGCCGGATGGAATCAGACGTTTCCAGCCCTCAACACTGGGGCAGAGGTTTTTGTTTAGTCACCGTCAAACAGTGAAGCGCTGTGAATGTGAAGCCACCTCACTGGAAGCTGTGTGCCGTCGGTGCCTCCATGCAAATGCCGTCGAGCCCGGCCTGGGAACCGCTATGTGGGCGTGGATCCGCTGTTCTTCCTCTAGAAACCAACCAGCTGAGCTTCAGAAACCGTGTTGGTCAAAGGTCACCACAACTATTAGAGGAGCCTCATGCTGGTCAAAGGGAAACTACTGCAACCGTCCATCCATCTCCAGAACCCGCTGAAACCAACCCAGCTACTTCCCACCCTGAGCAGGGTCGCCCCACACCCACACACCTGCACACCTAGGGGCAATTTAGAGACACCACAAGCCTGTTTTGGCTCTGGGCCTGGCCGGGATTCAAACCGGGGGCTGTGACGCAGAAGTGCTAACCACTGCCACGCTGTGCCGCCCACAATTAGAACCCCAACGGAATGGAAACGTCCTTAGCAGAAACTTTTTTAATCAGAACAGAACGATAATCTTTCTGTCAGTGAAGAAAATCGGCCTTTCCACAAATCTACCGTAGAAACGGCGTCCCGGCTGCCAGAGGGTTCTATCAAGGGTTCTGTTCTTCCGTATTTATATCTGCTGCATCTTGTTCTGTCATTGCAGAGCACGATGTCTCGTTTAACTGTTACGCAAATGATCTGCAGATATATCTGCCAAAAAAAAAGAGCTCACCAAACATTTTACCGCAGTGCGTTGACGATGTAAAGCAGTGGTTGAACCAGAATTTTCTGCATTTGAACGAGTCAAAATCGGAGGGAACTGTTTTTGGGGACACCCCTACAGCTGTTGGAAATCTGACAATGTTGTCAAAATGAGCTGTTATCACTTTATTCATTCATTCATTCATTCATTCATTCATTTTCTTAACCGTTTTTCCCTTTCGGGGTCACGGGGCTGCCGGAGCCTATCCCGGCCACTTGTGGGCGAAGGCAGGGGACAACTTGGACAGGTCGCCAGTCTGTCGCAGGGTTATCGCTTTAGCTAAAGCTAAACCTGCCCTGTCCACGGCGTGATCACCTCCGGCATAGATGGCTGTAACTCTCTGTACTTGGGTGCCGCCCGGCGACCACTGAACCGCCTCCAGTTAGTCCAGAACGCAGCAGCACGGCTGTCAACATGACGAGCATCACTCCGGTCCTCAGTCGCCTCACTTCAGACTTTCCTGTTGGTTTTTAAATCTCTTCACGGTCTCACAGCAGGCTACTTCACGGAGCTTTTACCGGCCTGCAGGCGTTCTAGAGTCTTACGGTCTGCTAACCAACATCTGCTTGAGGTGGCGAGGTCACGGCAGAAGCACCGGGGTCACCACGCCTTTTTCCATTGCCGGCCTTCCGTTTAATAACACTCATGCAGAACTGTGCATTAAATCTGACCTTAACAGCTTTAAATGCGTATTAAAAACCTCTTAGAATGGCTGTTCGTGCTCAGTTGATGGCATTTTACTTTCTTTTTTATTGCATTCTTTTTCATCTTTTATGTATTTTATTGCTGATTTTTGCAATTTTATGCTGTTTTTTATTGTTTGAATGCTATAAATCCTTCAACCCATTGTTTTCCTTATTTCCATTTTTTTGCCGCTTACCTCCTTCTACAGTTTTTCTTCTATTTTAGCCATTCAACTATTCAAATGTTCAGCTCTTTCAGCTTTTTCCAGCTATGACTTTTGGTCCTTCAAATCCTGAAGGAGTCGTAAAGCGCGGTTTCAACAAAGCTTCTTTCATAAATAATTTTAGGTGGCACTTCACAGATCCAAACACGTCCAAAAATGTACATCCGGGTGCGAGAGAGCTCTCCTCAAGAGTTTCTTTCTTCATAGCAGAATAAAGTAGTCCTCCCAAAATGCAGGACTGCTTGTGGTTCCTAGAATTAGTAAAAGTACGGTTGGAGGTAGAGCGTTTAGCCACCAAGCCCCTGTCTTATGGAATAAACTCCCAGCTCATGGAAGAGAGGCCGACTCAGTTTCCACATTCAAAGCTAGACTGAAAACATTCCTCTGTGGACAGGCTTATTGACAGACTAGTTAGTATTCAGAGATTATTTAACTTAATTAATGTTAATGTGTTTAAATTAAAATTAATAACAATAACTATTTGTTTTAGTAGCTGCTAGAAGTTGAAGCTGGGGTAACTATGGTGCTCTGGGGTTCTGTCCTCTTTTCTCTTCTACTTCTATCCTTCCTCTCCTCTATTCTTGATCATAATTTATCATTTAGTTCTCCATGTCTCTGTTTGGTGCAGTGCGATTCATGTATTGTCCCTCTTTCCCCTCCTGGGGAGTGGGAGTGCTTCCAGACTCCAGTTGGCTCATCCGTGCTCCAGTTCCTGACCGTTTACCTCGTCTTTGCTCCTGCTCCTACACCTGGCTGTGGTTCCTGTCTCCGGCTCGACTCGCGCCCCTGACTGTCCCCCCAACCACAGCTGGATGAAGCTCGTCTGCTGGACTTTTATATATGTAGTTGTAGATTTAGATAAGTTAATTCTTCTCTAAGAGTTCTGGTAAATCGCCTGTCCGTCCTGGGGGAGGATCCCTCCTTCATGTGGGCACCCCTGAGGTTTCTTCGTTTTTTCCGGAATCCCGTTTTTTTGGGAGTTTTTCCTTACCGCGAAGGGGGGTCTAAGGGCAGGGATGCCAGTATAGCTTAGTCAGTTTGTTAGTTCATTTTAGTATTTTCCTATTGAACTCTTTGTATTTATGATCCTTTTGATTTTATGTTTAACTTTTTCAATTACCGATACGAAGCCCATCGAGACGACTGTTGTTGTGAATTTGGACTAAACAAATAAAATTGAATTGAATTGAATTGAAAAGACAGAGGATTGAGGTTAGGAGGCCAACAGACACATTGAACCAATTAAACTTTCCCATAATAATGAAACATTTTTACAAGTTTTACTTTTGATTTAGACCAAATAAAAGAACAATTTAACTAATAAACATGAAAATAAAACTGCTAAAATGATAGAATTATTCCAAATTTACAGTTGCTCTTAAACATATATGATCACTGTTTAAAAAAGGAATATCATTTTGGTTTTTGTGACGTTACATAAAACTACATTTTAATAAACTGGTGCTTTAAAATGTCTACATCCTATTCAGCCTTTAGTTGGCTGTTAGTGACAACAATCGCAACGTTTAGGAAAAACTGCAACTAAGACAAAAGCAACGTGTCAAAAGGGTGATTTCTATTTTGTTTCATGACTCCTTCATGTTGATGAAGGAAGGTTTGCCTCTGAAAGGAATGTATTCACACGGCGGTCTAACCTCAACACACAGCACAACACAACAACAACTGTACACCAATTATATGCAATATTTAGCAATTCAGAAAGTGCAATAACGGTTATGTGCAATACGTGTGGTTGTCACCAGCTTGTTGTGTAATTTCTGACATCTTCTGCTCACTGAAGAAGAACCTATTGCCTCTGCACGGTCACCTCCTCATGAAAACATCCTCAGGTTAGTGACTCTGCGTGTGACAGCAAGAACTGGCCTCCTTTGCTAAAACAACAGAAAACTGCATTTACAGAGATTGCATCAAACCGTTTAAGGCTCCTCCGCCCAACTGCCATCCCCATGGGCTGTTTTGCAAACAGAAAATGTTGACTTTACCTCTGAGCCGCTATCTTCTCCATCCTGAACCGTAAACGTTAATGTTTGACTCCAGTTTTACTGCGAACCATCTGGGATGCAGCGTGCAGCCTCTTTTGCTAGCCCCCAAAAACCCACACGGAGTTTTCAGCAGAGCTGAAGGCGGCTCAGCAGTTAAAACGCTTGTAACAACAAAAGCATCGCTCCTTAAAAACACACCTGGAGGGGGGACACTCTGCAGGTGAGACGCCAACGACTCGACGAGGAAAAAAAAGTGACATCTCTGCCAGCGAGCAGGAGATGTCCTCTCAGTGTCCCACCCACCCTTTCTAACGGCACCCTTTAGTGCACACAACCCACGACAACACACACCCCACATCTGATCTACTGTCCCCTACCCCATCCCTGGAGGGGGGTACCAGCCCCTCTGCATCACATCTGAGCCCAGGGGTGTCTGTGTCCCTGTGGTGGGGGTTCTGGTCCTTGTCCTTGAGCGCAGGCCCTCTCCACAATTCCAACAGGGGGTGAGCCTGGTCGGGCCACGTTTACAACGCCCCTTCTCTAGGGGGGGATCATCCTTCTGGGCGGGGGACCTCCCACAGGTGGGTGAGTGGTTGCCAGGAGAAGGTCTTCTTTGGGGGGCCCTGGCTCGTGCCTGGGGTTGGGGTAGGGGGTGCTTTAGAACTCCTGTGTGTTGGTGGGCCGCGCATCTGGGGCTGGGGGTTCTTTCCCGGGGTGGGGCCCCCTGCGCTGGGCCCTCCAACGCGGTGGGGGGGCTGGAGCTTGCACTCTCTGTGCCACCCTGCTCTCTGGCGTGAGGGGGGGGGCTCCTCAGAAATCCAAAAGCTTTTGTTTTTCTGCTTTTTATTTTATTAAACATAGAAGCTGCTCTAATGAGACTAATGTTGCATTTAAGGGTTCAGTAGTTCATGTTTCTTCCTAATCAGATGTAGTTTTCTTCATATTTTTGTACTTTTTTTCAGCCATCGTGACATTGTGTAACAGCAAACGTGTTTTGAAGCTTGACTGACGTGAGGTTGGTTTTTCCTCCATAGCACGGCCTGCAGGCCTGAGGGCTTTGGTTGGAGCCACTGCCCCCCTTTGAGGCTAAATCAGCTGTCGGGAACACCGGGGGGGCATCCAAACATGCACGTCTGGTCCTAAGCTCGTCTCCACAGGTCGGCTTGTGACTTTGACAGGTGTGAAAGTTCACCTGCGCTGTGGTTTTTAACGGACGTTTGAACGCAACAGCAGAAACAAACCAAAAGGCTACATACGCGTCCTTCCACGTGTCGGCCTTTCCTGTCCACACCATCCACCAAACTGTGGCGATCATGCGTGCTGCAGCTCTCTTTTCTTTATTCTATCTCACGTTTCGGTGCAGGTTTTGTTTTATTAGAAGCAAAAAAACAAATAACCCATCTGTTCACATTTGCAACTGGAGCTCTGATTATTTCAATGTCACCCAAAGACACAGAAATGCCTTTAAGTGTCTCAGTGAAGCCTCAGGATTATCCCCAGTACTGCTGTTGTTCTGATTATGATCGCACACAAACTGCTCCATTTTGCAGCCCGATTGTTGGTTTTAGACAAATACAACGTGAGAGTGTGGGACGCAGCCTCACCTCAAGGCTATCAGGAGTGCCGATGTCCATGAACAGAGAGCTTCTGGAGTCCTCCCTCCTCACAATGTGGCCGTTCTGAGCAGGAAGACCTGCAGCCGGAGAAACACATCAGTTCACGTTTCAACTTTTCACACTTAAAAACAAAAAAAAAACAAGGACTTTTCCAACCGAATCTCAGTTTTTCTCAGCATCAGCAAGTTGGTCTGACATGTCAAGTCTTGGGAGACAGAAAGTTGAGTTTGCGGCCTTCCTAAACCAAAATTGGACTCAGACTTGTTTTTAAAACCCGCTTTAACCCTAAGGTTTCCTGCTTTTTGTTGTGTTTTTCATCCCACATTGCATTTAAGGTCAACCAACATTAGACTGGTCCTCTGTTGATTTAAAGGCCCACACTGATGGAAACGGGGTTTTAACGTGTTTTTGTGGCGTGTAGATTCATATGTAAAGAAAATGAAGCTCAAAATTGCATTTCTGAGTATTTTACGTTGTGAATCAGGAGCAGATGAAAAAATGCGGTTTGAAAAAAAGCTTGTAGCTGTGACAGTCTCCAAGCTCCGCCCCTTTTGGATGCATCCACCTGCAGATCCATGAACGGCTTTGTTTTCCTGGTCTGAGCTGGAATCTGGATCAGAACTGGACGGATCTGATATCACTGCCATTTTGTTGCACTGCTAATGTTAGCTTGAGGGCTGTAAGCTAGCAGAATAGAGTGTAAATAGATGGATGATGAAGGGCAGACTTACTTACTTAAGTGCAGAAACTTTTCCTAGAAAATGACACAGATTTTTTTTCTTTATTTTATCCAGAAATGACATAATCATAATTAGAAGAGCACCAAAAGATGATCTTAGTAGGACTTTAAGGGTAAACTGTATTAAAAAACGCAAAGCATGTGTGCATGGATCTATGGCTACTGGTTTAAAAAGCTGGTTATTGTCAAACTTTTCCTGCAGAATTCAAATGATTAGCTCATTAATTTTGGAGGATAATGAATCCTGAGCTGATGTTTCAACGTTTTGCTGCTTTGATTCGCTGCTCTGTTGTGCTCCATTAAACTGATTTATGGAGACATTATGAAGAAAAGCTTTCTCAAAGATTTCACTCAAATCTATAACACAGCAGACGAGCTGGATGTCAGAAAACCACACGACCTCCAAATGCACCTCCTCCTTTTGGTATGGCTGGGATTCTGCTCGGACGCCTCCTCCATCTAAACATCGCCACTGTTGTGTCCCAGGGAGTGATGCACAAATTAAGAAGTCATCAAAAAGGAAAACACTAAAGCTAGCACTAATCCTCTCTGGCATGTCTGCTCCACAGCTCCAGCTCTCAGACAAAGTGCTGCTAATGGATGAACCGGCGTGAGGCGTAAACAACGCCGCGTGCAGCCGAAGGGCGCTGCGGTGACGACCCAGCAGCGGCGGTAAACAGGAAGAGGTCAAACGGCCCCGGTTACCGACGCACCGTGGTCCCTGTCGAGTGCGGCGCTGACTCTCCGGCTGTCTATGGAGCCGCTGGAGATCAGGTCTTCTCTGGAGCTCTGGGGAGCGACAAACACAAACCGAGCGCTTACGGCTTGAGTGTCATTCATGCCAGCTGGTGCAAAAAGAAGGTCAGACGGAGGTCATCCGGACAGGGCCGGAGCAGACCACAGGAGGGGGGACTCACATTGAGGGCGAGGCCCGAGCTGGAGCTCTGCGGCGGGGCAGACAGCTGCTGCAGGTTCTGGTAGAGCAGCTCACACAGAGGCAGGTAGAGCAAGCAGATCCGGGCCTGCTGGTTCTGAGGAAGACAAACGTGAAATTCACAAAAGCAGTTTGCTGAAATGAAGCTGCATCACGCGCGCCGGACACCGGGAAGACGCACACACACACCGGCTTCATTTTTTCTCCTCAAGTTAACCTTTATTTTGTGAAGTTTGCCATTATGCGACGGCTGAAAGAGAGGATGGAAGCAGTTTTCTCACGGTTTCTGTCTCTATGAAAATAAAGGCGACATGCAAAGAAGTTGCAAAGTGCAGACGGGACTCATGAGAGTTCAGTGCAAGTTTACAAAAGACCCGACGCTATCACGGCAGCCTGCATGCAAATAGGAAGCCTGTGAACATGGCAATGTGACAAGAAATAAAACTCATTTGTTTGCACACCAGTTCTTTTAGGAAAATATCATCTGTCCTCGACCACAATAACAGCTTTGCATTTCCCCTTTGGAAACAGTCTGAGCCCCAAAATATAAACATCCTAAAATAAAACAAACTATGAAAGGCTCAAATCCTTTCAGTTTGTAGTAAAGAAGAAGCCGTTGATGACTAACGAGCTGCTGTAAAAAACCCTCAGGGACGTTGGGTGATAAAACTAGTAGGATAAAAGCACATCTGTAATATTGTTATATAGTTATATATGCAAATACCCAAATAAATTCAGTGAAAGCCAAACCTTCAGTTTCAGGACGACTGAAGGAGCCGTTTTGAGACTGATGCCCCTAAAAGACAGCCCTATGGCAGTGGGAGTATTATGGTCTGGGAGTGGTCACAGATAAGACCACAACTAAAAAGGGGGATCTTAATTTGATTTTATGTGTTTAATCCTATTCTCAATTTTATGTTTATATATATATATACATATATATGTCTTTCATTTTGGCATCTTTTCATGATTTTAGCGCCGGTGTTTCTTGTGGGAACCTTTTCTGCCAGGACTGGTCCATCATGAGAAAACACAACAAGAACAAGTTAAGAACAGCCGTAAACATTTACTTCACGTATTTCACCATCCGCAGGTTGTTTTTAGAACGTGATAAACGGGGGAACATGTGTGTGACATTCTAAAATGGAACCACAATCCAGGCTTTTTTTTTAAAGTTCTGGATAAATTTGGGGTCAAGAAGATTGTGTTTGACCTGATCTGTCAACAGCATAAACAGGGGGGAGGGGGTTAAACTCTCAGTCCTGCTCACCTTAAAGGCGGTGTAGCGGTCATCCATGGCGTGCTTAATCAGCAGGTTTTTCAGAACGCTCACGGCCAGCTGTCGGACGTCGGCGCCCTGCTGCAGGGCCTCGTTCACTTCCCTCAGCAGCAGGCCCACCAGGAAGTGGTTCCGGCAGTACTCCTCCGTCAGGCTGAACTCCAGGCTCTGCTCTGCTGAGGAAGCATCAGTGCGTTAGTTAGGGCCAGGCATCAGCTCATCCTCCCCTGGCTCTGGTGCTCACGGCTAGTGTTGTGAGTTTAGTGTTCAGGCGAGGCTCACTGAACCACTGGACCACTGATGCTCTATGGCAGGGGTCTCCAACCTTTTTCAGGCCACGGACCGGTTCAATGTCAGACACGGACCAGTCCAATGTCAGACACGAACCGGTTCAATGTCAGACACGAACCGGTTCAATGTCAGACACGAACCGGTTCAATGTCAGACACGAGCCGGTTCAATGTCAGACACGAACCAGTTCAATGTCAGACACGAGCCGGTTCAATGTCAGACACGGACCGGTCCAATGTCAGACAAGGACCGGTTCAATGTCAGACACGAGCCGGTTCAATGTCAGACACGAACCGGTTCAATGTCAGACACGAGCCGGTTCAATGTCAGACACGGACCGGTTCAATGTCAGACACGGACCAGTTCAATGTCAGACACGAACCGGTTCAATGTCAGACACGAACCGGTTCAATGTCAGACACGAGCCGGTTCAATGTCAGACACGAGCCGGTTCAATGTCAGACACGGACCGGTCCAATGTCAGACAAGGACCGGTTCAATGTCAGACACGAACCGGTTCAATGTCAGACACGAACCGGTTCAATGTCAGACACGAGCCGGTTCAATGTCAGACACGAACCAGTTCAATGTCAGACACGAGCCGGTTCAATGTCAGACACGAACCAGTTCAATGTCAGACACGAGCCGGTTCAATGTCAGACACGGACCGGTCCAATGTCAGACAAGGACCGGTTCAATGTCAGACACGGACCGGTTCAATGTCAGACACGAGCCGGTTCAATGTCAGACACGAACCAGTTCAATGTCAGACACGAGCCGGTTCAATGTCAGACACGGACCGGTCCAATGTCAGACAAGGACCGGTTCAATGTCAGACAAGGACCGGTTCAATGTCAGACACGAACCAGTTCAATGTCAGACACGAACCGGTTCAATGTCAGACACGAACCGGTTCAATGTCAGACACGGACCGGTCCAATGTCAGACAAGGACCGGTTCAATGTCAGACACGGACCAGTCCAATGTCAGACACGAACCGGTTCAATGTCAGACACGAACCGGTTCAATGTCAGACACGAACCGGTTCAATGTCAGACACGAGCCGGTTCAATGTCAGACACGGACCGGTTCAATGTCAGACACGGACCGGTCCAATGTCAGACACGAACCAGTTCAATGTCAGACACGAACCGGTTCAATGTCAGACACGAACCGGTTCAATGTCAGACACGAACCGGTTCAATGTCAGACACGAGCCGGTTCAATGTCAGACACGGACCGGTTCAATGTCAGACACGGACCAGTTCAATGTCAGACACGAACCGGTTCAATGTCAGACACGAACCGGTTCAATGTCAGACACGAGCCGGTTCAATGTCAGACACGAGCCGGTTCAATGTCAGTCAAGGACCGGTCCAATGTCAGACACGAACCGGTTCAATGTCAGACACGAACCGGTTCAATGTCAGACACGAACCGGTTCAATGTCAGACACGAACCGGTTCAATGTCAGACACGGACCGGTTCAATGTCAGACACGGACCAGTTCAATGTCAGACACGAACCGGTTCAATGTCAGACACGAGCCGGTTCAATGTCAGACACGAACCGGTTCAATGTCAGACACGAGCCGGTTCAATGTCAGACACGGACCGGTTCAATGTCAGACACGGACCAGTTCAATGTCAGACACGAACCGGTTCAATGTCAGACACGAACCGGTTCAATGTCAGACACGAGCCGGTTCAATGTCAGACACGAGCCGGTTCAATGTCAGTCAAGGACCGGTCCAATGTCAGACACGAACCGGTCCAATGTCAGACACGAACCGGTTCAATGTCAGACACGAACCGGTTCAAAGCGGGGCCGAAGTTTGCGTTCAATATTTCTAATCTTCTGCAAAAAAAAAAAACGATTTTTCAAATTAAAATGCTACTAAAAGGAAGAAAAGTAGTTTTAAAAAATCTGAAAGTAGTCAATTGTTCTATTTTTTACAGGTGACAAAGATTCAATGAAACAAAGTTGTTGATTTGTAGAAGTTGTTTCTGATTTGTAAAAACTTCAATAAAAGCATCATTGCAGGCTTTCTTTTCTTAATAGAAGACCATTATAACACTGAAAACTCAGTCTCAGATCATCTTTCAGTCCAAAAAGATTTTCATATTTTGCTTTTACGTAAATCATGTCTTATTGTGTATTTTGTGCCAAAGTTTCTTAACAGATGCCTGCCTAAATCCCCCTAACTGTGGGAAAATTCAGAAATGTTCCTTTTCCGAGTTTCCACAAATCAGAAGCACCTTTATTTGATTGAATCTTCATTCTCTGTAAAATGTTTGCGGCTTAGACTCAGTGATGAAGAATTTCCCTTTTAGCGTCACAGTGGTTGCAAACAACCGGACGTCACCTTAAACCGCAAAAAGCAAAATAAAATGACAACCGTTGTAAAAACGTCGTAAATATAATGTAATAAATCCGCATTTGGAGGAAGACTCCTGGTTTTGTCTGAAAATAGACGCTTTATTTTCTTTTAAGTTGAAAGCTTTCCTTCGTTTTTCTCACAGACTCTTTTCTCCCCAGAGAAACTTTCTAAATACGTTTATTTTTTTGGTTCTTATTCACTTTTAAGCTTTGGGCTACTAACTTAGCTTAAAGTCAAAAGCTTGGAGGATAAACCAAACGGAACCTAAGTTAGCGCATGAATTTTTTTCTTCCTGCGGCCCGGTTCTAGGTGAGCTACGGGCCGGTAACCGGTCCGCGGCCCGGGGGTTGGGGACCACTGCTATGTGGGATACTGAGAACATCAGGTTTAAATGTACATCATGAAGCGGCGCATTTCATCACAAAAACCAGAAAACGGCTTCAAACGAAAAGCATCGCCCAACCACAGAAAGAACAACCCAAACTCAATCAATGCACGTGGCTGTTATGATTTGGTGACTGTATGTGGGTTGCAGTGCATCACAGACCAGTTTCAGAGTGCAACACACGTCAATATGCAACACAAATCCACACAAGAACAGAAAACAACACACACTAGTTCATTCAAAAATGACAAAATGAGAAAAACGTGATGCTGGGAATATTTTTTTTTAGAAGGTGTCTGTTTCAGCGGCAGAAACATCAACGATGCCCCTCTCCAACAGTAACGTGTGAAAAACTGAAACAGGCGTCCGTCTGCAATTATCGTCTCCAATGACAGGAGGCGGAGAGCGGCAGGCAGCGGAAAGAGGCTCGAACAGAGAGAGACGGAGAACCGCAGCATCAAGAGAGATGAATTTATCTACTGTTTACAAGTGGAGAGTCGATTAGGCATTAGAGGGGAAGAAGGGTCAGTTGATTCCCATAACAGCCAAGCCCCGCCCCTCAGTGCAGGCGCATTAAGCGGTGGCCCGGCACCATTCAGCGTGAGTGGGAGGAAATGAGCGCCCCGTGAGGAAGAGGGGGAGGAGGGGCGGTTGACGGCGGGCAGGTTAATGTCAGTCAGAACAAACGTGAGCGGTTTGCAGACACGGGGGGGGGGGGGCGGTGGGCGTCACCTACCTACAGGGCCAAAAAGCTCCGTCGCGTATGGAATTAAATCTGACCACAAGCAAAAACACACAACAAACACACACACACACAAAAAGAGAGGGAGGGAGGGGGGGTGAAAACAAAGAACAATCCACGCAGCATCGCCGCAAAAAACAAAAACAAAAAAAAAGCTCCTCGGTTAGCCGGACTGAGGACCAAAACATCAGATCCTAGCAGGAAGCAAACCCGCAACCTGAGTGGAACATGGAACGACAGCCGTGCCACCACATCTGTGTGCGCTTATTTATACCACGGTCCGGGTGAATGCTGCATTCTGATTGGCTGCGTGGTGTGCGTTAAAAAGGGATAAACGCTCGCCTAAAAAAACGTAGTTCAGGTCACGTCGCTTAAGTGTTCTGTATCACTGCGCCGGCTTCTGTAACCCTTGGTCTATCCTAGGCACTTTAACATTGGGAGTTGGGTCATCTAGACCCACTAGACAGAGCTCTGAACCTTTTTTCTTCAATGATTTGTGATCTTCACTGGTGTCCATGGATTATATGAAATCTTTCCACCTTTATCCACCTTTGTCATGGTAGGAAGAACACGTCAATGGAAGGGGGGGGTCATCTGGACCCCCTAGAATAGCACAAGGGTTAAAAACAAACTATCTTCATCATCTGGACAAAAACAAGCTGTAAGAGGGGAACTTTCTCTCTGAACCGATGCTTTATATTCACACATCGTGATCATCGACTGCAGCGACAAAGGAAAACGACGTTTTTATGCCGATGATCACGATGTGTTAATATAAAGCGGGAAGAGGTGAACTTACTCTCTGAACCCATGCTTTATAGTAACACATCGTGATCATCAGCATAAAAACGTCGTTTTCCTTTGTCGCTGCAGTCACGGTATGCGCCGGCTGAGCCGCACCACCCAACAAAAAGTCCTCTTTTTGTGAAAAAAACGCGATCAAAACCGCTAAAATAACAGGAATAAAGTGCTAAAAACTGGTTGCATATTCATTTCTTTTGTAACTGACCATGGTATAAGCGGGTTAGTGTGCATTATCAGAAATCAAGTCCACACTTTGCGGTACGGTTGCTTCTGCGAAGTGTGGAGTTGATTTTCTGATAATGCCCTCCTTGTCGGCCATTAGTCCCTTTCTTATTTGTTGACCTGAAACATGGATACGATATAGTTTCTCTATTGTTCTTCCTGTAGATCCAGAACCAGATCTGTCCCTCCTGCTGCAGCGCGTTCATTCATCCGCACAGATATCAGCTTCTTCGCCGAAACTGACAGGTTCATCTTCTGACAGCACTTTCACAATAACCAGTAACTAAATCCCCGAGCTTTTGTGTTGACCTGAATGCATCAGGATATGTGAGCGTCCCCGTCGCTCAGCACGGTTTCTGAATCCATGTCGATCGTCCCTTTTGTGCCTCTGCTCCCACGATCTGGATGATTAAGGTTTAACTTGATTAAATCATTAAGGCTTACTGGACACTTTTAAACAAATGTCTGCCAGTTTCCTGACACGGGGACAGAGCGCTGCATCATCTGGAAACCAGAGAAATACTGCATCTATGAGGGGGAAAACTGATGACCAAAAAGGGTTTTTTTTTGTTTTCTGACCAAAAATATAAATAAGCTAAAACAAAACGGATGTTAGTCTGTTCTGAAGCAGGATATCCTTGTAGAATGAAAGGAAAGGAAAGTACAAATATTGAACTCTACATGATTAAAAGAAGTTTACTTCCCTCCACAGATCATTGCTTAAACAGAAAGGTGACCTAAACCGTCCAGTTTAGGTCCAGATTCCAGCTCAGACGGGGAAAACAAAGACGTTCATGGATCCGTTTGCCCGTGCATCACAGTGGAGTCAAGACATTTCTGATGTTTTTTACTTTTTTTTTGTCTGCTCCAACTATTTGAATTAAGAAAAACTCTGAAATGAAATTTCAAGCTTAATTTTCTTTATCCATGTCAAGAGAAAAACGCTCCCCAAACCCCATTTTCCATCAGAGTGGGTCTTTAAAGGTGAACTCTGGATGAGGTAACGGTGGAAATGGTGTTTGCAGGAAAAGCAACGGCATGCTTGTGTGGGGTTCTTTTCCAGCAACAGCTGTTCCTCCAAAACATCACATGTCTAGGTTTGTGTTATCCTCTCTGTTATTCTGCATCATTCACACCAGCGACATTTCTGACAAGTGGAGGCATGAGGCCTTTGAGCAACGCTTTCACCAAATTTAGCCGAAGATTGGACATTATCAGTGTTTGCTGCTGGAAAGGAACCTGAAACCATCAGAACACCCGATCCATGCTCCATCATGCGCGTTGTCACTGACATTAGGGGATTTGTATTCAGAATAAAAGCAAAATTATGTCTAAGAAAGATTTTTTGGGAGAATTCTCTCAGTTGGAACATGCAGTCAGGTCTTCTCAGTGTTGTGGTCTTAAGCTAACGCTGGCAGGTTTCCCACCTGATGACCCCGCCGACCTTCTTGCCCTTTTACACACACAGTGTTGTGCGTCATTTCAGAGTGAGGAGCATAAATGTTAGTTAGGATGTAAAACGGCGCTGCATTTCAAAAGTTGTCACTAAATAGTTCTTTTTTTTTGTTTGTTTACTTATTTTTTTTAACCTATTTGCTGGTTTGTTTGTTAATTTGCACATCTTTTTTAAATTGTGACCTTCTGCTTTTTCAGAGAAAACTCAGGTTGTGTCCGAATTCCTTCCCTACTCACTACGGAGTCCGTTCTCCATTTTCTAGAGCTGTCTGGATCCACAATTACCAAATTACCCAGAAGTCTCTGCATAAACCAACGTAAATCGATGCTCTCTAGATCGCCGAATATAAACCACAATGCATTGCGTCCGAACAATTTTTTTTTTACCAAATAAATGTTTTTAAATGTATATTTTTAATAAACCATCAACGTTTTTATCTTTAGAAAGCAGTGGACTCATAAATAATCATTTTCAATTTCAATTTTTGACTTCGTAAAATCGTCATATCCGCGGCTTAAAAAAAAAAGTAGTGAGTGTGGAGTCTGAATTACTGTTAAAGTTCAGGGCTCTACATAGTGCCGCACTATATAGTGTTTTAGTAGTAGTTAGGGGTTAGGGGGGACACAGCCACAGTCATGGAGCTCAGCACTGAGCATGCTCAGAACCCTCCTGACAAAGGATTCAACAACTGTAGCAGCAAAACATCTAATGAAAGTACTGAGTGTTGGTCGGGCTGGTTTGTCTTAACCCGGAAAATGGATCGGGTGTACCAAACACTCAAAAACAGACCGGGGGGGCGCAGACGTAGTTTCATGACGGCATTTGTAAACACGTTTAAATCAGGTCAGAGCAGGAGATCAGGTGATCACACACATCCTGCATTGCCTTGCGCTCACCTTGAACCCTCTGCAGCTTGGTACGGCCGAACGCCATGGGCAGGTTGAGCGGGATGAAGTGCTCGTGGTTACACACCGTCATCAGGAACTCAAACTTCATCTCCGTCAGCACCTGCAGGTGAAGCGCCGGCAGACGTGAGAGCCGCCCAGCCGTAGAAAAACCAACACAGACAAGCAGGATGTTCGTCTGGGCAGCCAGTCGGATGTGCCGGTTATCATAACAAAGTAAGACAAACACGCTGGACCAAGAAAAACACACGAGACGGCGATGCTGTTGAAGGCACATCATTCTGATGACGCCGTCCACAGAAAAGGTTGGTATCTAACAAAATAAAAGGACTTCCTGTTTGGATTTCTGTTTGGCTCAGGAACAAACACGTTCTTCAGCCTTCATCTGTGACAGAAATCCACACATCGAGGGTCCTTTAAAAACACTTTTTTTCTGGTCAATTCTTGAAATAGTTCATGATAAAATGATCTAAACTCTCAGAAGGACAGTTTCCATGCTAAAGGAAAAAGCTCCATGTCTGCTGCTGAAGCTCAGGACTAGAGGAGGAAATGAAGGCAAAACTGTTTCCTTTTACATTTTGATTTAAAAACAGCGCACCTTAGGATCCTTGAAGCCAAAGTGACGCATGTAGTGGTTGATCAGGCCAAAGGCAAAGCCTCGGTTCATGAAGGTCAGGCATCTCTGAGGAGAGGAAGAGCAGAAGATCAAACAACCTTTAGGTTAAGGTCGTGTAGTACAGCCTCTACGCACATTTTCCACATATGAAATGTCATTTTTTTGTGATCCATGCGTGATATACGTTCCTCGATGTGCTCAGATGTCCGTCGAGGGTTTCAGCCGAGGCGTCTTTACGTGAATTCAGTTTTTAGCTGCTCAACATTTTTGGTTGATTGAGAATAATTCAGTTTATGTGCATTTTGCGTAATTTATACGCAATTATTACGTAAATGTCTTACAATTCTGCGTGATTTTTGTGAGACACTCAAATGTGTGTGTTTCCAGGAGCGTTCCACGTTTGTCTAACAGACTTTTCATGCATGAACCACTGATGTGTAACTTTTAGATCACGTATACGGCGCACAGATCACGTTCAGATGACATCATTGATGCATGAATCACTGATGAATTACAGAGAAACATCACAATAATCACACGCTTCATGTTCTACGTTGGTTTACGTGTTCTTAGCGTGGTTTGTTCGTACTTATACCACAGTCCGGGGGAATACTCCATTCTGATTGGCTGCTGGGTGTGCATTAAACCTGATAACCGCACAGTGAAAAAAGTAGTTCCTGTCACATAACTTAAATCTTTTGTATCACTACGCCGGCTTCTTTAAAACAACGTTTAGCTTCATCATCTGGATAAAAACAAGCGGTTAGAGGAGAACTTCCTCTCTGAACTGACGCTTTATTTAACACGTCGGGATCATCAGCATAAATATATCGCCGGATCTTGACTGCAGTGGTGGTGCGGCACGCTGTCACGGTACCGCACCACCTAACATATAGTCTGCTATTTGTGAAAAAAGCAATTCAAACTATAAAATAAACAAAAAATGTGTTAAATATTTATTTTGTTTGTAAGTGACGATGGTATGAGCGGATTAATGGCCTTCAAAGTCTGCATTATCAGAAATTAACGCAACGGTTGCTTTCACGAAATGCGTTGATTTCTGATAATTCAGACTTTGTCGGCCATCAACCGGTACTTCTTCTGTGGTTTTAATGTGGTTCATTCCTGATAAGTCTGGCTGTGGGTCCCGGCCTTTAGTGAAAGGTTTCATCTGGCGGGGGGAATCGAACCTTGATTAAATGAGCAAGGCTCAGGTTGATGCTCCGCGCCTCCTCTGGGACCTCGGAGTGTCGGATGATGATGTGAGGCATGACGGACAGAACCAGGGACTGCAGCGCCTGGTGGAAGCTCTCTGGGAAGCGCTGCGGCCGCGGCATCTGGAAGGACGCCGGGGGAAGATACCATCTTCAAAAGCTCCAAGGCGAAGCTCGGATTTGATGTTTTCCAACATTACAGGGGGGGTAAGGCCTCACATACAAACCTTCATGCGGTTTTCCTCTTGGAGGAACTGGGCCATGGACTTGGCCATGATGTCAAAGAAGAACCAGGAATACTGAAGGAAAAGAGGGAAAATCTCAGCCGAGTTCGGAAAACTTCCAAGAGTTCTGAGTCCAGGTGAAAAAAAAAAGCCAGGAAGGAATCATCAAGTGGAAAATCTCTGTGCAAGCAGCCACATGCCCTGCAGGTGTCCCTTTCTGAACCCAATGCTGCCCCCTGCTGTCTGCACACAGACTCACCTTGAGCAGCTTATTGCTGGTGTTGAAGTCGGCCGTCTGCTTGAGGACGGCGGTCACGGTGGTGGCCAGCACCTCGTGGCTGGTCGCTGAGTTTCCCGGAGCCGGGGCGTTCGCCACAAAGACGTACTTTGGGAGGAGGACAGTGAAGATGAGGAGCGCGTTCTTCATCTTTGATCTGATCGTTTTAATCCTGGTACCTTGACAAAAGAGCGCAGGTAGTGCTCCAGTCCTTCCTCGTGACATCTGGAGACGATGTGAATGACCACTCTGAAGGAGGAAAACAGAAAAAAGAGCCTTCACTTTAAACTCCAATCCCTTCCACGCCGAATAGTGCTAAAAACGCGATGGGAAGAGGACTTCAGCATCGCTGAGAAGATATGGGAAAAAGCTCTAGACGGAATATACTCTTCCTCAATTTGTCACATCATTACTCCATTTAAAATGGACTCAAAGCAAAACTTCAAAGGTCATTCCAGACATGAATCCATTTACAATCGGTGTAAACGATCAACAGCCACCATCTCACGTATGTTTGGTCCGGTGCAGAATGAAGCTGCGTTTGGCCGTCAATATTTGAAGGATTTACAGATTAAAGCTTCTGTAATTTCTGCAACATTTGGTGTAATCCCACAGGATCTTCATCTCAGCCACAGAGCACAACATCTAATAATCTTTAGGACTTTTGTTCTTCTCAAATAGAAGGATCAATTTCTCTCTCTGACATTATTTGGTTTTGGAGAAATAAATGTGTTTTTCTGCCACACAAGATTTTTGTCCCAGTTGGAGTCCCTTCTTAAATTATATGAAGAATTTAGACGTCACTGCTGATAGAACATTTAAAGATTGACTGAAATGTGCAAGTGAGAGGTTTATTTTCTTTTGAAAACTTATGTTTAACAAAATATTTGCAGTTCGAAAGCGTGGTCCAGTAACGGGAGGGTTTGTGGAGGTTCTGTTAAGCTTTTATCTCTGTACCCTCTGTTTAAATGTGAAATACCAGTAAAAGGATTTGGTGTAATAAATAAATAAAAAAGCTGCGGGAGCATGGGCGGAGCATGGGCGGAGCGTGGGCGGAGCGTGGGCGGACCGTAGGGCGTTGACCGTGGTCTCGTGGGCCTCTTTGGTGGTGGCTGTCAGCACCTCAAACAGCTGCATCAGCACCGTAGGCAGGAAGGTGATGATGACCTGAGTCTCCACGGCATGCAGGCACTGCAGGGGAAGCAACAGGCAGACAGACAGACAGACAGACAGACAGACAGACAGACAGACAGAAAGACAGACAGACAGACAGGCAGGCAGACAGACAGACAGACAGACAGGAGGTTAGACCTTCAGAAACGTCTGGGTCAGGAGAAAACCGTCAACTGGACTTAGTGTATCTGGAAGTGATGGAGACATTTCTGCTCATCTCCTCTTTCAGTTCAGAAGTAAGTGGAATAAAGACACCTTTAATATTTACGAGTTTATTTATTTTTTGGTTCTCTTCCAAACTCAAACACCTCAGAGTAACAACAACGTTCACTGTTTCGATCCGTTGTGCCTTCATTCTTGCATGTGTTTTGATGTGTCTGACTGGATAAGTGACGTGTGAGGATGGAGCCTTTTGTGACACAAAGCTTGAATGAAAAACTATAAAGCAAAATAAAGTGGACTCGTTCTGCTAAAAGCTTCTCTTTTTCTTTCGTTGATGTGATTTCATTTATTTTTCTTCCTCTGAAATGAAGCTGCAGCTCCGACGAGACCAGACGTCTCCTCTGGTTTGGTTCTGAACAAAGTGCTGTTTTCCCACAGAGGTATGTGAGCAAAAAGCTGCACTTCAACTCTTTACTTCCCAATCCAAAGCTTTTCATGTAGATTTGTCATGGCCACCATTATTATTAATGCTTATTATGGGTTGAATACTATAAATCCTTCAACCATTCTTTTCCTGTTTCTCTTTCTTTATTCTAGTATCTTCCACCATTTTTTGCCGCTTAATTCCTACAATTTTTCAGCTATTTTATCCATTCAACTACCGTATTTTCCGGACTATAAGTCGCACCAGCCCAAAAATGCATTATAAAGTAGAAAAAAAACAGATAAGTCGCACTGGACTATAAGTTACATTTTGACGGGAAATTTGTTTGACAAAATCTGAAACCAAGATACAATAAGTTGCACAAACTCATATGACACAATCATAGCAGACTGTTTATCTCATAATTTCACAGAAGTTCTTTTTCATACTTATTTATTTATTTATTCCTTTCATGAAGCATCATTGGCCAACTAATACTCTGTTTTCATCCTGTATTTGTAGAAACAGTTGTCATTTTTATTGCATTTCTGAAACTATGAAATCATTGGAAAATAGAATATTATGTTTTTAGCCTTCAAGATCTTATTGTAAAAAAAAGTTTGCTGATTCTCTGTGTCACTTAACATACTCTTAACATGCCTCATACATCAAATTGACCCAGGAACATCATCTCTGTTCCTCACAAATGAACATAACAGGAGGGTTAACAATGTATTATTTTAATTTAGTTCTAATATAAGTCGCTGCGGAGTATAAGTCGCACCCCTTGCCAAACTATGAAAAAAAGGGCGACTTATAGTCCGGAAAATACGGTATTCAAATGTTCAGCTCTTTCAGCTTTTTCCAGCTGTGACTTTTGCTCCTTCAAATCCTTGAACTTTTCCAAATATTCCAGGATTTTTGCCTCCATTGAAATACATGGGGAATCCTTGGTGCAGAAGCTCGCTGGTTCGATACCCGGCTCTGGCATTTATCACAAACACATCTTTGTTTTTATTGTGCTGTTTCCACTTCATTTATGGTCAACTTTGATCATTTCTTTCTTTAATTTTTGTGCCAATTGTTCCCCTTTAAGTTTCATTTTCATTCAGAAATACAGCCTAAAACCGTCCAGTTTCTTCAGGAAATCTTTCTAGCTTGTATTAGTGCTCTGGTGTCAGCAGACTTCCCTTTTTCATAAACCTGAAGCATAGATTTGTCTTAGCAGAGTCTGCAAAGAGGTCAAAGTGGAGAAAAAAGTTGTGATGCTAAACCTACTGGTGCCAGTCCCTCCTGCAAAAAGCTACTTCAGTACCAAATGCAGTTCTTGGAAAGGTAAATGATGCAACCAAAATGGCATCAATGAAAGCTTTGATGGGGAGTCAGAAGACCCCCGTCTGGTGTCTGTTCGCACTAAAAGGGTGTTTGTGTCGTTCAGTGGATCCAACAAAAGGACTGAAAGATCTCCAGACCGAGCAGCTAAAGTGGAAAATCTGCTCTCAGTACAGGTGCAAACGACCAAATGGGGGTTCTAACCTATGAAAGGTTCACTTTGACTCACTAAGAAGGACAACAAAGACGATGGACGCCGCGGGCGGCGTTGCATTGCCCCGCAGGCGCTCCCCAGCCCTCACTCTCCCACTCTCCCTGCCCCTGCCACCCTGGTCACACAAAAACACTGACATTTTTGCTATTTTGATTTCCTCTCCATAGCAACCATTTTATTTTTTGGTCCCTTGGGGTGTCGAACAGGTCTTTGTCATTTTTACAAGAATCTGCAAAAGTACATTTTTGGATCGCCGTGGCAACAGAGATTTTTTTCTTAACCACGCCCACATTCCTAATACGTTCACATCGTATGTCATTTTGTCTCATTCAGCTTGACACGGGGATCCGTGTACAACACTTTTCACAACATCCTGGTTAAAGAAAAATGTGTGAGCAACAGGGAAACGCCCCTTTTTGTGAGCTCGCCACGCTAGCATTGTTTAAAATCTACAAACTCACACTTTTCCCCAAGTTGCTCGGGGAGTACGGAGACGACAGATCGAAACACCTCGGAGGAGTTTGAATGTGAAGCTGCTACTAAAACGTACCAGGGTCATTTTTTTTAATTCAAGATGGCGGGGTCAAAGGTCAACAAAGCTTTTGTTGTGGTTGTAGTTTTAAGCTGGTCTGTGAAATTTTGTGAGGATCGCTAGAAGAAAGATTTTCTATGTATATATATCTACAGCATGTCGAAGCAAGCTGGTCCTGTGGCCATCCCATAATAATTATGAAAGTACTTCCTGTTTGAAACGTATTTTAGTTTCATTGGAGGATTTTTAAAGATTTACCCCATCATAGATTTTGGCCACATTCACTTTTTTTATGCTTTTTTTCTGCTATGACATCATCGGGTTGTTTTGTTTTTTTAGGGGGGGGGTTGTTCACTATGGTCAAAACTGCTTTTCACCGGCTGCCAGGTGCATTCACATCTGGTTGAAGCAGAGCTTTACCCCCCCAGCGGCTTCACCTTCAGGTACTTGATGAGGTCTGCCGGGTTGCCCTCTGATGTCGTCCTCATCAGCTGGCAGTGCTGGAAGAACTTCTGCAGGTGGGGGTCCTGAGGGGGCAGAAAGAACAAAATCTTTACCATCCTTCCAATCCCAGCAGACTCTCCTCACTGGGCCGTGAGCGTGCTCAGAGGAGTACCTGAGGATAAATGGTGGACGCTACGCGCATCCTCACTCTGAACAGCGTCTTTGCGTTTTCCACCCACTTGATATCTGGCTGAGACTGAGCAAAGCAGACAAAACTTTAGTATTTATTTGCCAACAAAAGGCCTTGTTCAAAGAGTGAAACCACTAAAAACCTGCTGTTGTTCTACCTTCTTGCTGTCCTGACAAAGGTAGCCGGCAGGCAGAGTGGCAGAAACGGGTAACTGCAGCTCAGACGACTGCATCCTCCCATCCCTCAGCAGAGGCATCCACGCGTAGCCGACTGAAACACGCCCGACGTTATGGGGGGGGGGGTTTGTTCTCCCATGCAGGGGCAGAAATGTGAAGACCTACCCAGCGACTCCACGCCGTCCTTCTTCTTGCCGCTCGCCTTGCTGCTGGACTCACAGCTGATGTGGTAAAAGGTGAAGAGGATGTGGTGCTTCTCGTGCACGTGGACCGGCAGCTCAAGTTTAACCTGGACACAGTCAGGTGACACCGAAATATCCAGGCATTTAAAAAAGAAAAAAAAAGTTCTTTAAGGTTTTTGTTTTTCAGGGTCAATGTGGTGCAATGCTACTCTTGCCCTCTAGAGGGCAGCCACTCATTGCTCCTGATGTTTTTTACAAAAACCAGAGGTTACTGTGTATATTTATAGCTATTCTTCTAGAAAACAGAGTAAACTAAGGGAATACGTTCATGAAACTAAAGATTATTACTTCTAAAACAGTTTTTGAAAGACTTTACAGGTGTGATTCACAGGTTTGAGGAGAAATCCTATGAAGCTGAGGCTGTTTGACCCCAGGATTGTTTAAAGTCATATGGACCTTTTCTCCTGCAGGATTGACATGTTTCTGAAGAATAACATTAAATCTCCGTGCTGAAAAAAACTTTATGAGACTTTTTCCAGACGCAGGAGCAACAAACTCCAGCGACTCAGATAGTTTATGAAACTGCTTTTTTTGTGTGAATTCATGACTTCACGTAGCCTCGGTTTAGGTTCCGTTAGTCACGTGACTCCCACATTCCTGTGAGAGCTGAGGTGAGAAGCTAAACGTCTCCGGACCTCGTCGTAGAACTCCGGGCTCTGGTTGTGGTGCAGGACGGCTGCACAGGTGCTGCAGGTGAAGAGCGAATCCCCCGGTTTGCTGTAGATGCACTGAAACGCAAACGCAGACACATCATGGGTGAGAAGCATTGAGTCCTCACAGGTCTGTGGCTGCAGATACCAGAGCAGAACATCCAAAAACCTGTGAAAATTCAAATGGTTTTTGGATCAAAATAAAAATCACCCGATCAAAGAAGTTTTAATACAACCTGAACACTTAACTTTGTTCTCATCCAACCCTTTCTTAAGAAGAGTAAGACGAATATCAACTCGGCTAGTTTGTTCCGTGGGATTTACAAGTAAAAGAAGCAGCAGAGGCAGGACTTTTGTCAAAGGAGAGAACCATCACACTGTCAGCAGAAGAACCATCATCAGGGATCCTACTGAAAGAATTAATTATTCTAAAATATTTTTAAAGGGTTTGTTCAACTATTTACTACTATTTTAAGGTGATGGAGATTTCCCAAAACTGTCTCTGAACAAACCTCAAGGCCTTAAATAGAAAAGATGCAATGCAGCAAAATGTCCAGATCTTTGACTGTATATAAGGCTGGAAAAACCGTTTTGGATCGGATACCTTTTACTTTTTTTGTGTTCTAGGTAACTAATTTATTTTCATTATATTTTTTTCTGTAGTGCAAGTTATTCTAGTTATAAGCCGACCAATCAGATGCCTCCAGCAAAGCATGTGGTGCCTGCCCCCCCCCCCCCACGTCCGACATTTAAAACGTTTGGTTCTCCCGATTCTGCTTTCAAGTGTTAGGGGGCATGAGCTTCCAACAAGCTCACTCCTGATTGGTAAGAGTGGTTGCCATAGAAACGATAAATGAGACGGAATAGGACCAATCACTGCTAACTGACGATTCCTGGTTCCAGCGTGGGGAAATCCGTTCAAGAAACAGTGACTTTCTTTTGTTTAGAGTCATTTTCTTTGGGGGACGTCAGTTCTCAGTGGTTCTGATGCTGACTGTTGAGCACAGAGGTGGAGTGATCATGATGTGGGCTTGTGCTGCAGCTGTTCTAAAGTCCATCAGCTCTATTGTACGTGAGCTAACGGCAAACTCATCTGTGTTAGAAAGTTTGGGTTGTTGTTTTTTTCAAACTCGACTCCAATGATCCAAATATAAAAAGCAAAACTGAGTTCAGACTTCAATGAGATGCTCTGATGAAGTGATGTCAAGCATTAGAGTAGAAAATCTAATCTGCCTCAAATAGAACCGAATCTAGATCTGTTAAGTCCGGTGAGAAGAGGCGGCTTTAAGAATCCGACCTCCACGGTGCATCTCTAAAGAGCAACCATAGATTGGGTCACAGCTCTTCTGGTACCGTTGGGTTGCTCACATCCGGGTCGCCTGTGAAGAGCAGCGCTGGCCTGAAAAAAGGAACAGCAAAGGCTGCGACATTCTGCATGTGGGGGGGCCAAACTCCAGCACAGGGAGAGAAAACGGCTACATTTAGGACGTGGCGTTCAGTCTGCACCCGCATGGAAACGCGCCTGACAGGAGGAGCAGTGAGGATGGGGGTGGAGATAAGCGGATGCAGGATGGGGGAGCAGGCGGTGCCCCCCCCCTATTTAGTGAAAATCTGAGTTCACCTCGTCTTTGAATCTGTCTCAGTTGTTGGCATCTTTCTTCCGGAGGATTCCCTGGACCTGCTGTCTTCATGTGGGAAAGCCACAGAGATTGCTCCCAGAATGCAACACGGTCCCACGAGAGCCCGCTGTGCTCCTTGGATTCTCTGAAAGCGTGATTGGACTAAAGAACGAGGCTTTTAAGGCCTTATTCCCCAAGAGCATTTATGCAAAGTTGCAATAGATGCACCTAATTATGTTAAGGTTTGATTTATTTTGCTCCTTTGTGGAAATCTTAATCAAATGTAAAAGGATTTATGCTAAAGTAACAAGCAAACATGTTTTCTATAACTGTAAAAAGTTATAATAATGAGTTATTTAACATTAAGGAGTAGTTACATTAGTTTTTCATTACATTTAGTTACATGTATAAGTGATATCTGGCCCTTTGAGGACAACCACTACGCTGAGTGAAAATGAGTTTGACCCCCCTGATCTACAGAGAGGGTCTCTGTCCCAACGGAGAACACAACAAAACATGAGTTTAGATTAAATCACATGTGACCCATCAAGCAGTGAGCTGCAGACACAGCCGTGCTTAGGAAGCATTTTGGTGGATTTAACCCCCCCCCCCTTAATGCTGAAGTCTTTTAAAGTCTTTGGTATGACTCGGCCTGGGTTTGAACCCACGACCTTCCAGTCACAGGGCGGACACTCTAACCACAGAGCCACTGAGCTGAGGTTCAGCAAAAAAGTTTACAAGAAATGATAAAGTAATAATTGAATCTGCTGTTTCTGCTCCGTTTTGTCCAACATCAGAAGAATATCTGCGTGTCCGAGGGCTAAAAGAGGATTTCTCATCTGGTTTTGCACCCGTTCCACTGGGACACATAACTCACCTTTAGAGGCGTGGCACCCTCTTCGTCTGAATCTCTAAACTGCATGCAGACTGCGATGTTCCGCGCCTGATGAAGACGAAACAATAGTGGGCTTTTAGAGAGAATGAGCAGATTCTTCATCCTCCAGCTTTGCTGATCCCCACCTTGGTGAAGGCCTTCTGGTTGTCGTATTTGAGCTGCAGAGGGTAGAGGTAAAGCTGGTTCTTGTAGGCGGTGAACGGGTAGTTGTATTTGGCTTCATCGGGCAGGAACTCCTCGATCTCCACCGAAACCCGCTGACAGCCGTCCTCGAAGGGTTTGACGGGGACGTAGGAGGACGTCACCGTGTCTGAGGAGCAGAGCGTCAGGACGTTAATGTACGTCACAAAACAAGACATTTTTCACTTCTATCAGGCAAACGCGATTAAAACGGCTTCACATCGCCCCTCCCTCACTTTTATCTTGGACCGGGTCCTTTTAGAATTGGAGGACATTTTTCGTCCCATTTCAAATAATCCAAATACTAAAAAATGTGGTTTGTAAGTAAATGTACTTGTCCTGAGAAAGACTCATTTTAAGAATATCAACTAAGTCTGGAGTGCCTCTTTAATGTTCCCTAGTCCCGCCCCTCTTATGTCAAAATCATTAAAAGAAACGTTTTTGGTTTTATTAATTGCTTTTTTTGCGTCTCTTGTAACCGACGGAACATTTGTTCAAAATATGATGAATGGAAAGTGAGGCATGCAACCCTGTCACCATTACCTTTGCATCACGGTAGAAGAAAAATCAAACAGGAGATCGATCACATGATGTGCTAGACCAGCCCCCCCCCCCCCCCCCCCGCCAAAAAAAGGGTGGAGCAAAGGCATTTACTCTCTTCTATTTGTCATATTTTTATATTCTCAACCTGTACAACCCTGATACCCATAACAACCAGAATAAGACAATTATTTATGTATTTATTTATGACTTATCTACAAAAGTGCGTTTGTCCTCTTGGTCATCTAAATCAGTGTTTTTCAACCTTTTTTGAGCCACGGCACACTTTAACCTTGACAAAAATCCTGCAGCACACCAGCATCCCAAAAAGAAAAAAAAAAAGCAGAAACTCATAGTCTGTATTGATCTACAGTCCATCCATGTCACGTGCATTTTTGTGATAATTGTGGCAGAAAATGCTGGAAGTTGCAGCTGTTTTTTCTAAAAGATGAAATAAAAGTTAAGTTAAAAGATTTAAAAACTGTTTGATGTGTGTTCGTTGTTGTTTCAAGATGTTTAAGAAGTAGGACTCATTGTGCGCTGAGACGCTGTCACTTTAACCCAATGCATCATGGGAGATGTAGTGCAAACAGCCGCTGAATGCAGCTTCAGTGGTTTGTTCTCTTGTTCCATGGTCTGACACCGGATTCTGTGGAAAGCTACACCGCTAAAGACGAGCTTTAGCTGGTATTTTTGTTGGAACTGAGCGACTCTATGAGCAGAAACAGAACAAGGAAGTGAAGACTTTAAGCACTTCTGATTGGTCAGACTGGTGACATGTGATGACATTTTTCATCTTGGAGATGGAAAATGATTTTAGATCAGTTAATGAGGGTAATTTCCCACGGCACACTGGTTGATAAACATTGATCTAAACGACCAGCTTCTACTCCTGTTAGCTGCAAAAAGTGGTAATAGAGTTGCACCAAGTTTTCCATCCATCCGTTTCCTTAACCCGCTATGTCCCTTTTGGGGTCACCGGGTCACCTTGTTGGGCGGAGGCGGGGTCTATCCTGGACAGGTCGCCAATTGGTTACTCTAAGTTAGAGTAACCAATGTTAGTCCTGTTTTTGAACTGCGAGGGACTTAATGAGCGTTTATCAACCGTTATTGATGAATATGCAGCAGAGAAGCGTTTTGCTAACTCCTCATGTCCTCCAGTTCTGGAATGATCCGCCCAACTGAAGCCATCTCTGTCAACTCTGAGAGGGAACAGTCAGGTTTGTAGCCCATACTTAAGTGTGTAAAGTGATCAAATGACACTAAGAAAAAAAACCATTTAGGCAACACTAAGAAGGAGATTTCTTTTTGCTTTGCAGCTTCTGCTTTTAGTCTCTTCAGGAGTCAGATGTGAGTCTTTCTGACAGCTGAGACAAAACGACAAATCGACAGCAGAGCGGCTCAAAAAGGAGACAACAATCTGCAGATGCCTCTGACCGTCCACCTCCTGTGCACGCCCTGGACTCGTACGCTCTAAGGTCCGACACGGGGCGCATTCGTCTGAAATGTTCCCGGATGTGGAGGACGAATGCGATGAATGTCAGGGATCACCGCGTCGCCTCAGTCACATGTCGCAAGACGTTTTTGGTCTGGTCATGTCTTGTGCACAAAAAGATATCACAGCATTCACATCTCAGTCATCTGTTATGACATTGGAAATGTCTATTTCTAAATCTAATTCCAAATGGCTTAGATGATGGGATGTTTCTTTTTTAAGTTAAATACACATTAAATACATTTTACAACAAATGGAAATGTTTCAATGACTACTTTTCATCAATTGAGTGTGTGCCTGTGGTCTATTGATCTATGTCAATATTATTTTTATACTCTTTACTCTTTCTGATTGAGATGGGGTGGGTGGTTTGTTCCATCCACCTTAATCTGAGGTTTTATCTTTTTCTATTCAAGTGTGTTGAATCTTGTACAGACAAAATGGTCAAATGTATCTCTCAGCTGGATCATTTATGAATATGTTGATAAAATATGTTGGGAAAACCTCCCAAAAAGCTGCAAACAGACAGCAGGAGGTCGTACGCTTTTGAATTTGAGCGTCGGGGTGTCAGGAGGAGACAGGAATGACCACATACTTGAGAAATCCGGCGGGACGCACTCGATGGTGACGTTCAGCTGTCCAGGGATGCTCTGAAGTTTGCTCTTCTCAGGTCTGCAAATGATTTTAAAAAAAAGAAACCCACAGATAAAGAGGAAAACTAGATGAAGCCTCTCGTGTTCAGGCTACAGTTCCTGGATGAGGACGATGTTTCGGAGGGAGCTGGCGGCCGCGGACTCACTTCCTGATGTCCGCCAGCAGCTTCATGAGGTCTTCCGTGGAGATTTTGCTGCTGTCCTGCCGGAAGAGCGGAGAAAACTTGCCGTCCGTGTCCAGGCTGCCCTGAGAGTCTTTGAACACCTGCCTGCAGCAGAACACAAACTCCTGCAGCACAGCTCGCTCACACCTGTCACTCAAACCTTCCCGCCTTACTTTGCCGCCCAGGCGAACGGCATCCTGTACTTGCCCAGGCGCTGGCACGTCTGCCTGGCCGCTTTGAGGACCTTTTGCGCCGACTGCAGAAAACCCCAAAATTTGCTCAAATCCAAGATTTTCCCGTCAGTAAACGCGACAAATCGGAAATTTCCAAAGACCTTGTTCATGTCGGAGGTCTTGATGTATGGTTCCGCACAGTGGGTGATGCCATTTTGGAGAACCTTCTCCACACGGGCCACCAGGAAAATATCTGCATGGGGGTTTGTAACCGAGAAGATCCCCTGTAGAGAGAGAGCAGACCTGAAACGTTAAAACTTTCTCTGAACATGGTTTCTGCTCAGCAGCAGAAGAGAAATTCACCTCTGAGCTGTGGGCAGAATCGTTGTGAAGCAACCCCGCCCCCTCTTCCCCGTTGTGGAGTGGAGCAGGGACCTTGTAGCTATCTCTTTTTCAAACAGCATGTGTTTTTGTTTTCACTTGACTCACAACAATTTGAATAAAGAAATGCTCAGAAATGACATTTTAATCTTTATTTTCTTTACAAATCATCAGAAAAATGCTACAAGACATTTTTCATTGGAGTGGGCCTCTAAACAAACCAAGGTGAAAGCGTGAGACTGAACTGTTCTACATGTGCTGCGACTATGGAAGCATTTCTGTAGCATAATTACAAATAAAAGTAATACTAGAAATGCTTTTTCATTTTGAACATAAAAAAGCATTTCTGGTATTGACATTTTTTTTTATTTATGCCACAGAAACACTTCCGTACTGCGACAGGCCGGAGACTCGCAGATTTCTGGTACGACGTGCAGCAGAGGAGGCGGCTGGACAACATCCCGACCAAAGCAGAAACACCAGGATCATTTCAGAACCACAAGTCTGTCTCCAGAGAAGCAAAGTTAAAGCACGAAGCAACAGTTCTTTCCCAATAAAACAGGAAACCTGAAACATCTATACTTCATAGATGAAAAAGAAACCGAAAAGATTCACAGTTTCTAACCCAAATCCTGCAAATGACAAACATGGAGGCAGCCTGAGGCCTCATTTCTGAACCAGCGTCCCAAACTGCTCATTTATGAGTAAAAGTGCAGCAGCTCTCCCACTGGCATCCGTCTGCAGAGCTGAGGAGGGTGGAGGCTGCGTCCTTGAACCAAACCCAGCTGAGCTAAATAAAACTGCGGTCAGCTGAGCCCTAATCACTGCTGTGGGTGTGTTTGTGTCCCGTCTGTGCCCGGCGCTCCCAGGTGCTGCCGAGCTACCATTAGGCACAAGCAACGCTTGGGATTTGCTTCAGCAGCTTCAGGGCTAAGGAATCGTGACCCGACCGACCCGGCGGCCCACTGCTTCATCTCCTCACGCCTCGTGTCACAGAAACGGTTTCTGGGAAGCGCTAGGACCGCACAGCCGGGCCGGGAAGGCGGGCTCCCACCTGAGGCCGGAGCTGAGCCGGACTCACACAGAGAAGACCGGAAATAACCGTTGGAGGAAGTTAAAGATGTGGGCAAACGCCACAAGAACCTCGGATTGAAACCCCGAATGTGAGCTCGGCCAAAGCCTTCCTGATTGTCCCCACGCCACGTGGACGCGCTTCACGTGCACAGAAACGGCGCTGCAGAGGCCGCGCCAGGAAGACGTCGCCAAGCACAGAGCAGACTGAAGAAGATTCAGGCCGACAGGGATTCCTCATTGTTGATTTTTGACGTGTTTCAGACACCAAAGGATGCTTCCATTCAGTTGAATCTTAGATGCTCCTTTTATTTTAGAAACTAAATTGTTTTGTACTCTGTCTTATTTATCTATCGATTTGTTCGTGTTTTACTCTTTGAAGCACCAAATGCAGACGATACCCGAATTTACAACAGATATAACAAACCAAATGTCAAGGATTAGTCATTTATCTTTTCCTGAATGTATTTTTTTTGTTTTTAAATTAATTCCAGTGGGTTAAGATTCCAAAGATTCAGATTTATTGACTAATGCAAACATTTTTATTTTAATGTTGTAAATGTTTAGATTGGCTTCTTTAATGACACAACCGGAGAGTCAAAATCCTCCTGGATAAATTGGTATTACAATATAAACAGAAAGGATTTTCCATCATTTGAAGATTTGCTTAAAAAATAAATAATAGGAAACACAGAAATCCAGGATTTTTAAGGATGTAGCAGAAGTGAGAACGACTCACAAACCTTTGAATAGATTCAATTTAGGCTCAAAAGCTTAAAACAATTATTGAATTATTTTACTTTTTTTTTTATTCCATTCAAAATAAAATTTTAGTTTGCTAAAAAATCTTATTTTTTATTTAAACTGAAGGTTAACTTCTACTGATTAAAATATATATATTCAATAATAAAGCATAAGAGAGATGTTCTTGTTTAAAAAAAACACAATAAACACTTCAGAGGAATATTCACGTTTAGATTTCAGAAACTGATTTGTTAAAACTTTACTGCTTTCAGAGGAACCGTGAGGCTAACATGCAGAACTTTATCCTCTTATTTTCTTTAAAACGTTGGTGTTTTTGTGACCCGAACGGCTCTGCAGACGTTCGTACCTGAGTGGGGAAGCGCAGTGGAGCTTCAGACACTCTCTGCAGAACCGGCAGCCCGTTCCCTCGTTCCGATTCTCCGTTCGCCGGGGGCCCCGCTCCTCCTCCTCCACCCTCCTCCCCGGCGCTGCCTCCGCCCTCCGAGGACGGAGACGGCGGCCCCGAGGCGTCCGTCAGCATCTCCCGGACGCAGGCCGGGTTCAGGTCCACGTGGAAGTCGGCCGAGATCTTACAGCTCTTGGAGACGTCGAAGAGCGCGAGGCTGATGAAGAACGGCTCCACCTGGGAGTCAGGAGAGAATACTTTTATGAGCTGGTTAGGGGAAACCCCAAAAGAATTAAAAAACAGAACTTTTCCCTAAATCTCTTATTGGAAATACATGATATTTGGTAGAAATCCAGCTTAAAGAAGCTGCTGCTGTCTGTTTAATCTGCAGCAGTGCCACATATTTTCCACTTTAAGAGCAACAACTGCATGGAAAAGGCTTCATCTTCAGCCTTTCTGTTCACTTGAACCCGTCTGAGACTGGATGGAAAGAAGCAAGGGAGAGTCAGGGGGGCGTGCGACGCCTCCAGACCACAAGTATGACGGCGAGACTTCGTCGTAGCAGCCGCTGCGATGCAGGAGGAGGAGGAAAAGACTTTCATGACCGCGGGCTCTGGGACAGGCTGAGAGCTGCTGGTTCATGCAGTCAGAGGCCAGCATGAGTCAGGATGTTCCTGATCGTCCTTCAGTAAGTGAACAGGATCGGTCTGGCTCAAGAACAGCTTCGGCTTGTTCTGTTCACATCGGTCTAATGGCTTCTGGAAGACCAGAGCTCCACATGACGAAGAAAAACAGCAACACTTTTGTCCAAATGGTGGCTTTTCTGCTGGTTTTATCTCCATAGCAACCATTTTAAATGTTGGTCGCCTGGGCGTGACCAACAAGTCTATGCAGTTTATAGGAGAATCTGCAACAGTACATTTTTGGATTTCCTTGGCAACGGAGGTTTTTTGTTAACCACGCCCACATTCCTCATGTTATTGCATTTTTTACAATATTCCGGTGTTTACTATGCCCAGAGTTCATTTAATACGTTTAATTTTGCCGCGTGTGTGTGCAGCTAAACAGAAAAGAGTGGGTTTAAGTTAGAGGATTTGTGTACATTGGTGGGCCCGCCGTCCGCCTTCTCGTTAATGCAGCCCTGCAGACTGAAGGCGAGGTCGTGGCAGCTGACCATAATCCGCCGGCCGAAACGCTCCTCAAAAGGCTTCACCTCTGGCTCGATGCCTGAAAAGTCCAGCCTCTGGGTATCAAAGAGAAGACAAGACGGTTCATCAGACGGAGAATCGACCCGCTGAGACATGAATCCATCCTGAGGAAAGCAAACATTCAGAGAAGAATCCTTCTTTACCTGAGTTTCTGGGTCCAGGCAGAAAAGCTTTTGTCTGCTTTCACTTCTGTTCATCTTGTTCAGCTGGTCTGTCTCTCTGGAAAACTGAAGGAAATCAACAAGGGAGTGTTAAAAAAAGAGGTTTACACCCATCATCAGAGGTGTCATCATTTCTACGCTGCCAGCTCTCGAGTAGCAGAGAAGAGGGTGAGAAAACACAGATGGTGCCCTGACCTCTGTCTGCTGAGAAACCCCGAAAGAGAAAAACAGACTTCAAACAGAGAGCAGAGGAGCCGAGAAAGTGGAAAAACCAAAGCCTCAGGTCTGAGTGGACGTGCTCAGCTCCCTCTGAGGCCTGCAGACAGACTGCAGCTGCAGCAGTGGCTTCAAGCAGACAGACTGCAGCTGCAGCAGAGGCTTCAAGCAGACAGACTGCAGCTGCAGCAGAGGCTTAAAGCAGACAGACTTCAGCTGCAGCAGAGGCCCAGAGCAGACAGACTGCAGCTGCAGCAGAGGCCCAGAGCAGACAGACTGCAGCTGCAGCAGAGACTTCAAGCAGACAGACTTCAGCTGCAGCAGAGGCTTAAAGCAGACAGACTGCAGCTGCAGCAGAGGCCCAGAGCAGACAGACTGCAGCTGCAGCAGAGGCCCAGAGCAGACAGACTGCAGCTGCAGCAGAGGCCCAGAGCAGACAGACTGCAGCTGCAGCAGAGGCCCAGAGCAGACAGACTGCAGCTGCAGCAGAGGCTTAAAGCAGACAGACTGCAGCTGCAGCAGAGGCCTGTAGCACCCAAGCTAACATTAGCGGTGCAACAAAAATGGCACCAATATCAGATCTATCCAGCCGTACAGTTTAGATTCAGATTCCAGCTCAGGGAAAAAAGACCTTTAGTGATCTATTTGTCTGCAGGTGGATGCATCAGAAAGGGGCGGAGCTTGGTTACTGTGGCCCGCTGATTGTAGTTTAAACGTAGCAACCACAAACTTTTTACAACTGCCATTTTTTGCCAGCTTCTGATTCACAGAGTGACTATTTGATGTTCTCCATCATGAGGAAAATGCTACAAGAACATGTAAAAAAGACAAACACACAATTTTCACAGAAGTGGGTCTTCAATATAAACAATTTGAAAAATTATTTGAATAATGAATTATTATTCTGCTATTGTGATTTCACCATTTTATTGGGCTTGTGGTAGAGTGTCTGCCCCGAGACTGGTAGGTTATGGGTTCAAATCCACAGCTGAGTGACACCAAAGACTAAAAGGACCCAAAGCCTCCCTGCTTCACACTCGGCATTAAGAAGCTTAAATTGAAGGAGAGGGTCAAACGTGGAGATTTTCACAAAACCCGGTGTGAGAAAACTAACTGGACTTTAATGTTAGTATCACAAACTCATAAACTACGTAAAAACTACATAAAACACGCATAAACTGTAATTCTCTAAACTAAATTTAAGTAAAGACGCGTCTGCGGAAACTTTCAACGGACATCTGTGCACATCGACGAATGACGAACGCAGCAAACACGCATGAATCACCAAAGACCGACATTTCATATGTGGAAAATGTGCATAATGTACGTAGTGGCTGTAAGACACTTCCTTTAATTATAACTAACTCAAAAGATGCAACACAGAGTTAAGATTAAAAATTAAAAAAATAAAACTACGGTAAACGGTAAGAAGTGACGTCTGTAAACCAGCCTGCTGTGTTTAAACTGGGTTTCTGTGCGTGTTTGATACCTTTGTGAGTTCGCTGTGTAAGCTCCTCCCCTGGCTGTCAGGTGGGTTTTCTCCTTTACCCTGGCTGGAGGTGTCGTCCTCTGACGAACAATGTGGGTAAAAAATAATCAGGAATTAATAAATGCCACATCTCTCTCTATCTCATATTAAAATAAACTGGGGTTTTTTGGGTCTAATGGTACTGTGTATTTTGGGACTCCCCCCCAGCCTTTCATGGAGATGGAGGAGTCAGATCTGCTGCAGCATCTTAGAAATCGTTCCTTCAAACAGCTGCAGCTCACCTGCAGCACAGTCCGGAGCCTCCACCCCGTTCTTCCTGTCCTGACCCGCCTCAGAGCTGCTCTGCAGCGCCTGCTTGAGGGTGATCACCCAGTCCTCCATCTCTGCTTCCGTGTCTGCAGCCAAGAAGTGGCTGTAGCGATCCTGCATCTTCAGCTCGAACCCGTTACGCCGCATCCTCGGACTCTGCGGGAAAAAACAAAAACAGATTCATGGCTCTGATCTGATGTGAGATCTGATGAGTCCAAAACAGGCTGAAAATAATCAAATGACTTCATGGCAGCAGAACAACCAAAATACTCAAATTAAGAGGTTTGTTTTTTGCAAAAATTCCATTTAGTATACAATGCAATATTAAAACATTCATTTATTCTTTATTTTTTTTTATCAAACAAGCTATATTGATCTGCCTTTATGAGTAATAATAAATTCTGTTTCTCCAGAGGGAGGCAGACAAACAGACTTGAGTCAGGACCAAAGTTGGCTTTTAGATGGAATTCATCAAAGACGTAATGTTACTGAAAAGTAACTAATTCCAAAGTACTGTACTCTACTCGGAAAAGTCTATATTCAAAAGAGCGATTTCATATGAAAGGGTTCTGAGTTAGAACTGGTGCGGATCAGTGGAAATCCGACTGTTTATCTAAAAGGAAGCGTGGCGTGGGAACACGGTGGGAGCTGACCGTGGTGCTGACGTGATTTCTGCACAGGGCAAACAAAAACGGCAAAGCAAAAGAAAATTCAGGGTTTACGTGTACCATGGTCCGGATGAAGTCTCGATTCTGATTGGCTGTGATATACCACAGTGATACTTAAAAAGTAGTTCCGGTCACCTAGCTTAAACCTTCTGTATCACTACGCTGGCTTCTTTAAAACAAACTTTATCGTCATCAACAAACAAACTTTCTCTCTGAACTGATGCTTTATTTAACACGTCGTGATCATCAGCATAGATGTATATATTGTTTTCCTTTGCCGCTGCACTCGAGGTACAGCCAAGAGCCGCACCACCTAACAAATAACCCATTTTATGTGAAAAAACGATCCAAACTGAAGAAATAACAGGAATTAAGTACTAAAAACTGATCAAATATTTATTTCTTGGTTTAAGCAGGTTAAAGGTTGACGAGGTGTGCATAACCAGAAATGAAGGCACAATGTGCACAATGGTCGGTCATTAACCCTTACTTCTTCATGGTTGTAGCGTGGTTCATTCGTGATACATCCGTGAAGAACCACAACTTTTCACACTTTTTTAAAAATATATTCACATTTGACCAATTTTAATTCGTGCAATATGCACAAAATGTACGTAGTGGCTGTGGGACACGGCCTTTAACTTGAGCCTGTCATGACATAAAAACAGGATAAAAATATCAAGTGATCACTCCCACCTACCAATGAAAATCTATTCAGAACATTAATAACTGCTGGTTATTGGACAATTGGAAAGACATTGTAAATGAAATCTGTCAGATGGAAAGACTAACCGACTCACTTCGGATAGAGATGCCCAAATCTTTGAAGATATGGTCACAAAGAATATTTTATGTTAATAATTTACAACAAATGGAGGTAATGATAATCAAGATGAATGTTTTATTTTATTTTATTTTTTTTTTTTTTATTTCTTATTTTAAACTTCCCTCCCTCCCTAATAATGCATCCGCTGTTCCCTGTTTTGTGTCTTGTTAGATACTAAGTTATGTTACTGAAAAAAAGAAAAAGAATTGTTGAGAATGGAGATATGTCATGGGTTCAAAACTGGCCCTAAGTGAATTTAAATGTACTGTTTTATAACTTTCTCAATGCTCATAAATAAAATTTTGAAAAAAATATCAAGTCATCATTATGAGCTGAAAAGGTGGCATCTATAAACTGTTGAAGAGGAGTTAACTTTTATTCTAAAATATAAGAAACAGTGTGGTCTGTTGTTCTATGCCAAACTTCCCCTGAAATACTAACTTGCAATAAGAGGAAAATATAATATAATCTATATAGATCTAAGGCAAAAGAGTAAAAAACAAGATAACAAAAGGCAAGTGTACTGAAGAACATGAAGGTTAAATGCAGCCTAGCAGGCCTGCTTTGCATTTGAAACAACACTCCAGATCAAACCATTAAGCACAATGGCTGCTCAGGCCTCCTTCAAGGGCATTAATAACAGTAAAAGCTTCCCGGCAGGACTGTGGGTGGTAGGTTACCATCCTGCGCCCTGAGCGAGCACGGCGGCAGCCCTTATCGTCTGCAGTCTGAGGAATGCTGCCGTCAATCTGTCCAATCAAAGCCTCCTGAGCGTGCAGAGACTTGGAGGACGCCCGGGTCGTGGAAGGGACACACATGCTGAAGATGGGAGCTTTTTACCTGGGTGACATCGATGCAGGAGTCCAGATAGATGGAGCCTTTGGTTTCCTTGCAGTTTTTCTCATCTTTGTAGGAGTTGAGGATGTAGGAGCCGTCGGGGAGCTGAGACAGGTAGAAATATCTGCGCTTGAACACCTGAAATTCACCGGAAAAAAAACGTCAAGAAGCTCTAAAAAGAGAAAATCGATTGGTTTCTGTGAATTGAAATGATTGTTTTTGGATTTTTCTTCTTGTGTGGAGGTCAGTGCTGACTCACCCTCATGGAGACAGACAGGCTGCTGTTGAGGTTGGCTTTCTGAAGCCAGCCCTGCTTCAGGACGCCCCCCCTCTGAGAGCAAAGCGACGACGAGTCCTGACAACATAGGGAATCGGTCAGCACAGACGTCCTTAACAGACATTTCCTGCTTCCCTACTTCAGACACTAACTAGTCAAACGTCAGACAGGAGTCGGCATGCAGAGCCCTTCCCGCTCTGTCACACGCAGACCGGCTCCAGTCTGCAGGTTTTCTGCAGCCACCGTCTCCCCAGGTGCTCCAACCCTTCGTACCTCAGTCAGCCCCCCCCTGACCCGCTTGTTTACCGGAAGCCTGGCTGGTGATGCTGATGTTTAGAGAAACAAGAGCCATGTAATCTCTACAATGGCAGCCCTTTTTTTCATCACATAAATGTGTTTTCCAAGTTTATCTCCGTGCAGCTTGATGGGAGGGGAGGGGGGAGCTATTTATAGGATGGATACGGCCTCTGTTTCAGCGTCTGCAGCTCTCTCGAATGGGGAAGGGGCCCAGGGGGGTAACGCACTGACAAACCATAAGTCATCCAGGCTCACGGAGCAAAGCTGTGCTGCTATTGTCGGAGCAGCAGCCATGCTGACCTGAATGACTGAATCTTTTCAAGTCGGAAAACGGTCGGATCGATCTAATTACTAAGCATCCCAGAAGGCCGCGGTGCTGCTCGTCCAGACGGCCGAGTGCCGCCGTAACGGCCGACTCATCCTGCCTGCAGACGTCGATGTCTGCGATGCAACGACACGCGAAGCGTCCACGCACCTCGTCTTTGGCGTCTTCATCGATCTCGAACACGTGAGCCGGCAGCTTGTCCGACTTCAGGCCTTTGCTGCCAAAAACAGAAATAAAGTCAGTAAATAAATCAGCTTTTGTCAGAGGTGAAGTCTGGTGGCTCAAGGCTAAAAATAAAAATATTTTCTGAACAAACATTTAATGTCTCAGCATCTAAAGAAACAGAAACATAATGCATTGAGGCTAAAACCTCTGAATGACATTTTTGATCAACGTGAACCTATTTAAAAAGCTGAAACCATGTTGAATAATTTAAGCTATTTCTCTTTTGAAGCTGATCGTCGTCTATAATAACTGATGGTTTATGGGAGGATCTTATGGAAGCGTTTCTGTAGCATAATTACAAAAATATATTAAAAAATTAAAAGTAAAAAACAAAAGTCAATTCCAGAAATGCTTTTTTTCATTTTTCATTTCTGGAATTGACTTTTGTTTTTAATTATGCTACAAAAATTCCTCCATATGATCCATCCTTCCCACAAACAGAGAACGTTAAATTCAAAATGCTCTTGTCAGTCCGGCTCAGCCTTTATTTCTGCACCCGTTCCTTTACACAGCAGCAGCAGAAAGCCACAAAAACTCCAATCCCTGACACCACAACAACAGAAAGGTCAGTTTCTATGTTTGCTCATCCGATCCGGTTCTGGTTTTACCCTCCATACCTGGGCAGCATGCGGAAATCCCCAGAGTACGCCTCATATTTGTAGTTGATAACACGCCAATCCGAGTTGTACATCTTGATGCACTGTCAAAACAAACACGCAGAGATGGATTAAGACACAGATTAGATGGGATATTTGCAGACTTTTCAACCCCAAACATGTCTGCAGAGCAGCTGAAAGACACAGAGGTGGAACGTTTCCTGATGAAGTTTAGCTAGTTATTTTAACACCATGATGTCAGATGATGCTGGAGGATATTTCTGCATCATCTTGGTGATTTAGCAGAAAACCTAAGCTTTAAGTCCGTGTCACACGGCCGATACGTACATTTTGTGCATTTTCCACTAATGAAATGTCGGTCTTCGGTGAGACACGCGTTTTATACATCATTCATACGGGTTTCTTGTGTCCATCGAGGGTTTCAGCCGACGTTTTTTTTTCGAGAATTCAGTTTTGAGCTGCTCAACATTTTGGGTCGGTTAGGAATTACACAGTTTATGCGTTTTTTACGTCGTTTCTACCGAATTATTACGTAAATTGTATGCAATTGTGCGTGATTTTTGCAAGACGCATGTGTGTCTTTCCATGACCGTTCCATGTTTTCATGCATGAACCACCAATGTATAACTTTTAGATCACGTATACGACGCACGGATCACCTTAAAATGACGTAATTTAAATACAAATCACTGATGAATCACGCACGGTTCATGTTCTACCTTGGTTTACGTGTTCTTAGCGTGTTTATTCCTACTTCTTCTGTGGTTTTGACGTGGTTCATTCCTGATGCATCTGTGAACATTTCACCTAAAGACCACAACTTCACTTTTCCACGTAGATTCACCAGTTTACATCCGTGTCATATGCACTAAATGCACATAGCGGCTGTGGGACACGGCCTGTAGGTCAGGTGAAAGAGATTTGCTTTGCCATGAAGGAGGCAGCTCCTTTTCTCCGAAACAAGCAGCAGAATTTTCTTCTCACCTCCTTGGCAAACAGACTCTTAGCTTCCCGGTCGGCATTCTGAGGCACAGCGGGAACAACGGTCCTCCTCTGCCGGGGGATCTGAGATTCCTGCGACAAACAAAAGACGCACACGCATGAACCTGACAGGACAGGAAGATCGCCAACCTTTACACAACAATCCTTTGTAGCCCAAGCTGGCAACTCTGCCGCACTAAACATTTACTGAATCGGAACAATGGAAGTAATGGAAGTGATTAATAAAAGTGCTGAGATTGTGGAGAAAGAGAATCATTATTTGGACCAAAGAGATTTTATTTTTGCGGACTCCAGCAATAAAGAAGCTTCTGTCAGCTGGGCACCGAGGACTAGAGAGGACTTTGTTGAGTAGTCTAGGCTAGCTCATCTTCAGACTTTTGAGAGGCTGTTACTCTGGCGGCTCAAACCTCAGGTGGAGGGGGCGCTGGACAGAGCAGCTGTTCTTCCTGAGAAAGCTAAGCTCCTTTGATGTGTGTACCCACATGTTGCTCCTCTTTCATCAGTCGGTTGTGGCGAGTGCTGCCTTCTAAGGGGTTGTATGCTGGGGTGGCAGTATGACCACAAGGGAGTGCAATCAGTTGGACAAACTGATAAAGAGGTGTGCATCTGTGATCAGGAGGAGGGTGGACTCTGTGAGATCTGTGCTGCAGAAGAGGATGAGGGCCTTGACGCAAAGCATCCTGGACAATCCCAGACATCCTCTGCACAACACGATGTCTGGTCAGAGGAGTACACAGAGTCATAGGCTCCTTTCACTGCACTGCAGGAAAGAGCGCTTTAAGAACTCATTTGTCCCTTCAGCTATCAGGCTGTTTAATGAACCTGCCTGATATGAACTGATATTTTCTTTTATAGACTGTCATTTTATTGATATCTATCGTGTGGTTGTGTGTGTTTTGCTGTTGGACACCTGAATTTCTTCCTTGGGAGATTAATAAAGTTTTGTCTGTCTGTCTTTCTGTCTGTATGTGTCTGTACGACTGTCTGTCTGTTTTTCCGTCTGTCTGTCTTGGCACAGCGGGATGAAAGTTGGACAATGTTCCTGAGAGAGATTGGAGAAACCTCGTTTCTGCCGTTTGTGCTTCTTCAATAATCAGATTTTTTTATTGTTAGTGTTTCCATGAAGAAGGAATTCATTTTTTTGGGATGAGGTCTATTGATTAGTCCGGTACGGTGGCCGACAGGTGTAAGACACATTTACAGTTAAGATACAACCAACAACAAATCCTGGTACAAACTAACAAATCATGAAGCACAAAAGCAAATCAGAGTGTAAGGGTTCCTCCAGAACAACGGAGACTGGTTCTATTATGGACCCGCTTTGGAGGTTCTGAGGGTCCAAACGGGGAAGTGAACCCCCAAGGAAGACCCGCCTTCGCCCCTGGAGAGGATCTCCCCTGCGTTTGCCGACCACGGTCAGAAAGAGAAACATCATCGCAGGAAAGGTTCAACCACGGGAACGTCCTGAATCCCAGACGTGATTACATTTATTTATTACTGTTTTTTTCTGTGGACATTTTAAATACACGAGTCTGTCCAAAAGCATGTTTTAAATTGTATTACTACAGTAAAAAATACAACAATGTTTAGCAAGGTAACGTTTTTACATCCCCTCCGATATTCAGGGTATTACCTTTCCGTTAAGCTTGCACTGGCCGGCCGGCAAAAGAAGGAGAAATAATCAACATTAGCGAGCAGCTTCTAACAGCTATCATGATTTGCTGTTGTGTTTCAGGATTTGTTCATTTGAACCGGGTTTTTTTGTTGTTGTATCTTAAATGTAAGCGTGTCTTGCACCTCTCAACTCACCGTAGTCAGGGCTTTAAACTCAGAAAAAGTGACACTTGAAACATCACATGATCAGTCATCGAAACGGTTATGGAAAAGATATTTCTGAACGTCAGACAGGGTCAGGTCTCGTTTTGTGAGCTTCATAGTGTCATTAAAACTTAATTAAACCCAGAAAGATCTCCTAACACTAGAAACTAGGTCAGAAAACAGCAAAAGACAATGAAACATACTTATGCAGTACAAATTATGTTTTTTTTTTATCTTTTATGCCATTGGTATGTTTAGATAAAATCACATAGATCTAGAAAAATGATCCTGTAGATCCGCCTTCAGCATCAGCAACGGGAAGAAACAGCTGACAAATTTGACTCGTTGTTAACCCGCTACTAATGATTTAACACAAAAACCACACAACTGTACATGACGGTGTGACGCCTAAAAACTAAATGTACTTTTATTCACTTTTCTAGATTTTCTAGATAGAAAGATGGGAGACATGGACTAGCGACATAACCACATTAGAGTACTTATAAATGGATTATGTTATTTAAAAAAAACCTGCAGAGCTTAAGGCTTTCCAAGGTATTTCTTATATTTTGTTCTTTTGTTTTGCTTTGTAAACCTATTTTTACTCTTCCTTCTGCTTTTTTCTTGTATGCTTCAACTGTGTGTTTGAATAAAAAGAAAATAAGAAAATTCACAACATAAAAGGAAACTAAAGCTTCTGCAGCTCAGCATCACCGAGAAGGAAGAGGAGGGAACGCCTGCTCGGGGGGTGAGGAGGGGCGGAGACTCACCGAGACGTCATCGACGGGGCAGAGCAGCAGGTCTCTGTGGGGGTCGCTGTGGATCTGGGCCTTCCGCTGAAACACCACGGCCTCGTAGTCGAGCGGCTCGATGATCTTGGGCTGCTCCTGAGGACGGAAAACGCTCGGCACTGTCACAGAAAAAGGCCGCCGTTCTGCTCCCCGCTGCTCTTTCAGAGCCGTTTCTCTCAAAGCAAAACCACAAACGACAGAAACGCTGAGCTGCTGCTGCAGAGGGCCAAGCAGGAGTGAAGAAATCCAATTACTATTTCACTGCTACGAGCACTTCCTGTTGGGAGTCTCAATATGAAATCAACCAAAAAGGCTTCAAGCGCTTCCTGCTGATGTGTCTGCGAATAAAACCACTTGAACAGATTCTGGTTTGATTCCAAGCGGCCACTTCTTTAAGCCGAGGCTCAGCAGAGAGGATGAGGACGGGTGGCTGAGCCATTGAGCCCCGGCAGAGGGGAAACAGGGCTTGATGGGCGTCTGGCACGCCACGTTTCCGTGGGAACGAAAAGCTGCCCGGCTCTGCAGCTGGGAGAGAAGGAGGGTTTTTTTCCACCGTGCACGTCAGCGTCGTGCAGCTGCAGGTCTCAGAAAACAAGCTAATGCTTCAGTGCTGGAAACAACTTTTACAATCAGTCAAAGCTCTGCAACGCTGAGCCTCTCAGCAGCATAAAGGAAGAGAAAACCTCCTGATGACAGCAGCAGAACAGATCTAGTGGAGGGTTTTCTAGTGTTCTGCTGCTTTGCTTTGCTTGAACACGTAATTATTTCTATTTAAAGGAAAGAAGAAGTAAAGGGTTCAAGCCTGCATCTTTGAAAAAAAGTGCTTTGTTCAGCAAAGACAGGAGGGAGCGTGAAAAATATTGAAGGGAAGAACAAAGGTACATTTCTTGCGAAATAATCTACAGATCATTGCGATTTCTTACTGAAATCTGTCATTTTTTTCTGCTATGTTAACCTTCATCCTGGCCTGACCCTTCAAGCATCATATCCCTTCATCTTCAGACAGAAACACTGCCGTCACACCACAGCAAAGCTTCTCCCGCTGCTGCGCGTCTGTGCTTTTTAATGAGCTTTGTGTCATTCATGAACCGATTCCTGCTTTGTTTCTGCTTCAGAAACGTGGATTCAATTGCAAAATGATGCTACTTCTGATAAACACGAAGCCCAAGCAGCAACAACTGTTGTCTCTTCTGTCTTTATATATATATATAACACGCCAAAAACACCAAGAACTCCGTTTTCATCGGAGTGGGTCTTTAAAGTCAATTACTGTAGACGAGACAAGATAAACCTAAAAAAAAGACATTTGGCATTGAAGAATGTTCCATCCTGTTATTTACTGTAAGTTATGAAATGATTGAGTAAATTATCCAACATTAAATAAAAAAGTTGTGAGAGAAAAGATATATCCAACATTAAACAACAAAAAAGTTTACAAAATCACAGACAAAAGTCAAAAACGTTAAAAAGGAGGTGCAGACAAAATGAGATCTATGACAAACCCATCATTTGACATTTCCAGTTCTCCTTTTTTATTCCACCTATAATATTTAAAAAAACACCTCCAATCTAAGCACAAGAGTTTAAAATCCACATGATCTTTTTACAGTCTGCAGAAGCAATTTGTCGTGGCTTTCCGCCCGTGCACAGCCGCTCTGCTTCCTGCCATGAGCGGCTGAACCGCAGCGAGCGAGTCAAGGTGACAGTCTGCAGCGACGCCATTAAAAAACGAAGGAGAGGAAGTAACCATGCAGAGAAGAGAAACCAAACGACAACACGTTCTGCTGGCAAGACGAGGAGGAGGAGGAAGCTGCAATGTCACTGATAAAGTGAAGCCAAAACATGAGGAAGACGAAGCAGCATGCTGGAAAGTGATGAAGACACGTCACTGGCCTCTGTGTTTGGGCTATCAGTGTGTATGCAGAACACCAGAAACCTCAGTGTGGCTGAGGACTGTCCCTGCTGCTCTGACGACGGAACACCAAACAAGTCACATACGGAAAAGACACACTCAGCTGTCCCTCAGCTGATCCTTCTAGATTCAAACAAGACACGTACGGAATAAAACCGCTCAGCTGTCCCTCAGCTGATCATGCTAGAACCAAACAAGTCGCGTACGGACTAAACACGCTCAGCTGTCCCTCAGCTGATCCTTCTAGATTCAAACAAGTCACGTACAGAATAAAACCGCTCAGCTGTCCCTCAGCTGATCATGCTAGAACCAAACAAGTCGCGTACGGACTAAACACGCTCAGCTGTCCCTCAGCTGATCCTTCTAGATTCAAACAAGTCACGTACAGAATAAAACCGCTCAGCTGTCCCTCAGCTGATCATGCTAGATTCAAACAAGTCACATACAGAATAAAACCGCTCAGCTGTCCCTCAGCTGATCATGCTAGAACCAAACAAGTCGCGTACTGACTAAACACGCTCAGCTGTCCCTCAGCTGATCCTTCTAGATTCAAACAAGTCACATACAGAATAAAATCGCTCAGCTGTCCCTCAGCTGATCCTTCTAGATTCAAACAAGACACGTACAGAATAAAATCGCTCAGCTGTCCCTCAGCTGATCCTTCTAGATTCAAACAAGACACGTACGGACTAAAGACGCTCAGCTGTCCCTCAGCTGATCCTTCTAGAACCAAACAAGTCGCGTACGGAAAAGACACACTCAGCTGTCCCTCAGCTGATCCTTCTAGAACCAAACAAGTCGCGTACGGAAAAGACACGCTCAGCTGTCCCTCAGCTGATCCTTCTAAATTCAAACAAGTCAAATACGGAATAAAATCGCTCAGCTGTCCCTCAGCTGATCCTTCTAGAACCAAACAAGACACGTACAGAAAAGACACGCTCAGCTGTCCCTCAGCTGATCCTTCTAGATTCAAACAAGTCACATACAGAATAAAATCGCTAAGCTGTCCCTCAGCTGATCCTTCTAGAACCAAACAAGACACGTACGGAAAAGACACGCTCAGCTGTCTCTCAGCTGATCCTTCTAGATTCAAACAAGTCACATACAGAATAAAATCGCTAAGCTGTCCCTCAGCTGATCCTTCTAGAACCAAACAAGACACGTACGGAAAAGACACGCTCAGCTGTCCCTCAGCCGATCCTGCTGGAACCAAACAAGTCACGTACAGAATAAAACCGCTCAGCTGTCCCTCAGCTGATCCTTCTAGAACCAAACAAGTCGCGTACGGACTAAACACGCTCAGCTGTCCCTCAGCTGATCCTTCTAGATTCAAACAAGACACGTACGGACTAAAGACGCTCATCTGTCCCTCAGCTGATCCTTCTAGATTCAAACAAGTCACATACAGAATAAAATCGCTCAGCTGTCCCTCAGCTGATCATGCTAGAACCAAACAAGTCGCGTACGGACTAAACACGCTCAGCTGTCCCTCAGCTGATCCTTCTAGATTCAAACAAGTCACATACAGAATAAAATCGCTCAGCTGTCCCTCAGCTGATCATGCTAGAACCAAACAAGTCGCGTACGGACTAAACACGCTCAGCTGTCCCTCAGCTGATCCTTCTAGATTCAAACAAGTCACGTACAGAATAAAACCGCTCAGCTGTCCCTCAGCTGATCATGCTAGATTCAAACAAGTCACATACAGAATAAAACCGCTCAGCTGTCCCTCAGCTGATCATGCTAGAACCAAACAAGTCGCGTACTGACTAAACACGCTCAGCTGTCCCTCAGCTGATCCTTCTAGATTCAAACAAGTCACATACAGAATAAAATCGCTCAGCTGTCCCTCAGCTGATCCTTCTAGATTCAAACAAGACACGTACAGAATAAAATCGCTCAGCTGTCCCTCAGCTGATCCTTCTAGATTCAAACAAGACACGTACGGACTAAAGACGCTCAGCTGTCCCTCAGCTGATCCTTCTAGAACCAAACAAGTCGCGTACGGAAAAGACACACTCAGCTGTCCCTCAGCTGATCCTTCTAGAACCAAACAAGTCGCGTACGGAAAAGACACGCTCAGCTGTCCCTCAGCTGATCCTTCTAAATTCAAACAAGTCAAATACGGAATAAAATCGCTCAGCTGTCCCTCAGCTGATCCTTCTAGAACCAAACAAGACACGTACAGAAAAGACACGCTCAGCTGTCCCTCAGCTGATCCTTCTAGATTCAAACAAGTCACATACAGAATAAAATCGCTAAGCTGTCCCTCAGCTGATCCTTCTAGAACCAAACAAGACACGTACGGAAAAGACACGCTCAGCTGTCCCTCAGCTGATCCTTCTAGATTCAAACAAGTCACATACAGAATAAAATCGCTAAGCTGTCCCTCAGCTGATCCTTCTAGAACCAAACAAGACACGTACGGAAAAGACACGCTCAGCTGTCCCTCAGCCGATCCTGCTGGAACCAAACAAGTCACGTACAGAATAAAACCGCTCAGCTGTCCCTCAGCTGATCCTTCTAGAACCAAACAAGACACGTACGGAAAAGACACGCTCAGCTGTCCCTCAGCCGATCCTGCTGGAACCAAACAAATCACATACAGAATAAAAACGCTCAGCTGTCCTTCAGCTGATCCCTCTAGAACCAAACAGGTCACATACAGAATAAACACGCTCAGCTGTCCCTCAGCCGATCCTGCTGGAACCAAACAAGTCACGTACAGAATAAAACCGCTCAGCTGTCCCTCAGCTGATCCTGCTAGAACCCTTCACTGTGGCTCTATGGCTTTACGTTAAACTGCTAATGCTTTCAATAAACAATAGATTATTTCAGTTTTGTCATTTAGATTTAGATTTTTAAACAGAGCTGATCTTACAATAATAAGACATGTAGGTTTTGTTGTACTACTGATGACATTACACTGAAATCCAGAGGTCTGGGGAGCTTTTCCCTTCCTCGTGAACTCAAAGATGTCAGATAACTCAGATAAATAATAGTAAAAAGGTTTCATCTACTGTCGGAGCTGTTCATTATTCGAAAAAATTAAAGCAAATGTTATTGTCTGCTGCAGAACTGTGTGTAGTTGAGGTTCAGAGGCAAAGATCTTGAGGTACATAAATGTATTTCCATGTATAGTTTGTTTTATTGGACTTTACTGTACATTGATGTTGTCATGTTAATATTAGTAAATAGTAATCCAATTACTATAGTAATAATAGTTAATACTAAAAGGAGAAAAGGTCACATCAAGGTCACAATGATAGAAAATACCACGTTTGACTTGCTTGCATTCTCTATTCAAGACGATCTGCTGCAGCAGGAGGATCTTATTTGGGTGTATTTTATTTTGAAAGTAACTTATATGTACCCCCATATGAAGTAAATTAAGTTGAGACACTGTAATAATTCAATTACAGCACATATTTAAATGGTACATTTTAGGAACAAATGGCTCAACTGTCACAAAGGCGTATTTTTCTTAACAAGGTGGTGGGACTTTGTGGCTCTCGATGGGTTTTAGTCTGGACCTAATGGCTCTTTTAGGGTTAAAGGTCGCAGACGGAAGAACATGTGGCTCCAATAGTGCGTCTGTCCCAGTTCCAAACCCGCCTAGTCTCTTCCAGGTTCATGGGGATGCTGGAGCCTATACCGGACAGTGTGGGGTGAAGGCGCGGCTCAGCCCACGTGTGCTCCAGGAGAACACGCAAACTCCCCATGGGAAGGTCCCAGCCGGGTTTTGAACCAGGGCCTCCTCGCTGTGAGGCAGGTGTAAACCACTGCACCACCTGAGCCTACTGCAAAAGTCGTTTTTGTCGTGTTCAGAAAAATGTTTTTGTTGTTTTTCGAATCATCCCCATGGTAGTCTTTCCAAAAGCACACACTGACCTTTTCTGCTCTAATTGGGCTGAAAAGTGTCTGTTTTTCCCCCAAGCTGCCCTGTTTTTGCTCTGGTATGATCGGCTTATAGGACTCACCGTGTTTCTAATCTCCAGAGGAATTCCAGCATTACGGCTGAAAGGCGTGTGTGCGTAACCACGGCCGCTGGCTGTGATATTAGCTCTCCCTCTGCCAGCAGCAGCACTTCACATCCTTCGTTGAACCGCAGCTCGGAACATTGGTGACGTGAAAACGACTGAATTCAAACTGAGCATCAGGAGGAGGAAAAGGGGCGAATAAACGTACTCGTTTTAACATTCGCTGGGCTTTAACCAGCGGTCTCCAATCTTTTTTCAAGCCGCGAACCGGTTAAATGTCAGGCAATATTTTCACGCCCCGGTCTGAAATGTTTTTCATATTTTTTAGATTCCCTTTCTATTTGGTTTCTTTTTGTTTTCCTGTTTCTCTTTCTTTATTCTAGTATCTTCCTCCATTTTTTGCTACTTAATCCTCCTACAGTGTTTCATCTATTTCAACCATTCAACTGTTCAGCTTTTTCCAGCTGTGACTTTTGGTTTTTCAAATCCTTGAACTTTTCCAGATATTCCAGGATTTCTGCCTCCATTGAAATAAATGGGGAATCCTTGGTGCAGAAGCTCGCTGGTTCGATACCCGGCTCAGGCATTTTTCACAAATATGTCTCTTTTGTTAATGTGCCGTTTTCACTTTATTTATGGTCATCTTCGATCATTTATTTCTTTATTTTTGTGCTAATTATTACCCTTTAAGTTTATTTTCATTAAGCATTATAGCATTTAACCTGCAGCTCCTTCTAGTTTTCAAATTAAAATGCTACTACAAGACATTTAGTTCAAAAAATATAAAAAACTGTAGATTTTTTTTTGTAGGATTCGGTGAAGGAAAATTGTTGATTAACAGAAGTTGTTTCTGATTTGTAAACATTTGTACATTTTTTGTTTTTGTCATAGAATGTCATTACATCACTGAGAACTCGACCCAGTCGACTGTCTGCCCAGTTTGCGGCTGGTTTCAACTCAGACTTTGTGATGAAGACGTCATCGTGGAAGACTAACCACCGCGTCTGCGTCTTTATTATCTGTGTGGGAAACATTCGAGTATCAGGCAGAGCGGCTTCTGGCTCGTCAGAACAACTACCTCAATAAAACTCCTGTTTTGGTCTGTAAGCACCAGCTTTATTTTTCTGTGAAGTCAAAAACTCACTGAATCTTTTCTCCTCAAAACAAACTTTCCAAACTCGTTTTTTTATTGTTTTTTATTAGCTTTTCTGCTCTGGGAGCTCTGGGCGACTAACGCATCAAGACAGGCGGACGGACGGATGTGATGAACAGAATCCGCTAGCTATCCAAATTAAAACTTCCTTCAGTATCAGAAAATAAACCAAACAGTTCTGTTTCTGTCCCGGCCCGGTACCAAGTGTCAGGGGATTGGAGACCACTGTTGGGTAAGACCAGTTTATCTAAAACTACAGACCTTCTGGGGTTTCCAACCAGAATAGTGTGAAAACAATGTGCTAGATTGATTTTAGAGATCAAGAGACTTAAATAATCGCCTGATCCTTTCTAAGTGGGCAGAATGTCTGGATGTATTGGAGGTGAAACCCGAAGCTGAAGATCTACTGGTTTGTCAGCTGAGAGCTGGAAACTGGAAAACACAAGATCTGGTGTTCCAATGAGTTTGACTGACGTGAAGATAAACCAACGGCCGGAAAGATCCACTGGATCCACAGCAGCTTAGGATGGTGGTGATATAACAACGTGAGGAACTCTTTTTGGCACACTTGGCCCTAGTCTCAGCTGAGCATAGTTTGAGCCCCACATCTCCACCCCACGATGTGTTTTCTGTTATGAAGCTCAGATCCTCTCCAACGATGAGTTCACTGACCTCTACTCAGCTAAACACCTGAACACAGTCCAAAAGATCACCTTTGATCTGGATGAGAGATTTATGGTGAAAAGACAACAGTCACCGAGTGATGCTGTTACATCGGTATCGACCAAAATCGATGAGGAATACGTCCAACGTTTTTGTTTTTCTTTTTTAGAATCCATGCCCCAAGATTTAAGGGAGATCTGGAAGAAAACGAGGTCCAACCCAAAGTCAGCACTTTTCAGGGCTGATGGTCCAACGACAGACACTTTACAGAACAAAGAGACTGAATACATCAGAGTGACTTTTCATAAGGGGTGTAACGATTTGATTTAACTGATTTATAATCCAACGATCCAACCAGATCAATCGCATCGACCTAAAACATTATAAAATCGTTTCAAATGGAAATACATTGATCTATAATCTATATAAGGTGTGAAGCATTTTTTCAATTTTATAGAAAATCTACAAAAAAAACAACTAAATACAACAACAATGGCTGAAGGTTCTCCAGATGTTTTCAGGAATGACACCGGTACCGAGGTCCTTTGTTTGCCACGCCTGGTGCCTTGCAGTCACTGCAAGCAAAAGGGAATTCAACCCTCAACTCAATCCTGACATTAAGCTACACTCATTGATGCTCAGTCTGTTCTAGCATTTAGGTTTGATTCCTCTTGTGGGGGTGAAACCATGAACGGATTTCTGTTCCTACGATCCAACCTGATGGATCCGTCTGGGGAAAGTTGTTAATCGAATCAAAGTCGTAAAAATCATAGAAATAAATCGCTTATGCGGATATTGGAAAATACCATTTGGATTGAGGTTTATTTTCCTATAACGTAAAAACGACCAATCACAGCTGACATTACACGTCCAATGTGTGGACAAACTTTGAATAAAGTCATGTGACCATCCAGTGTCTAGAATGTTCTAGGAATGTTCCCTTTGGATTCTTTGGATGTGGAAAAACAACAGTGGTGAACTTTAGGAAACTAACATGTGAATGGATTTGACATTCATTCTAGTTTACTTGTTGGTTTGGACACAGATTTCATTTAACTTGATGCTCTGGAAGAAATCCAAGAATCTGGAAAAATGTTCAGTAGCAGGAATTTCTGTCTGAGTCTCACTGCTGGAAGTTTGGATCAAGAGGATCTGGATCCACTTCAGGTCAGAGGATCGGATCGTTCCTCATGAACAATTATGGACTATGAATCGTATCGTCAGCCACAAATGATGACATGAATTGAATCGTTGTTTTCATGTTTCATTTGTTGCGTCTTCAGCTCTCAGTATTATGGCGGGTCTTTCTTTTTCTGGTCAGTCTGATGCAAAACAAGTTTTGGACGATCCGGATTGAGGTCCCACCCGGCTGTGAGATTAGGGTCACTTGTGGCTTCTGTGCTGATGTTTGTCAAATGGGACATCAGGGAACCAGCTGCTGATTTTCCTAAGAGTTCAGTCCCGTCTAATGAGCTGTTCCACATGCTAAAGGAAATGTCCCCTCATCAGGTTTTTGGTTGAAAGGCTGGTGGTTCTGTTGGTTGCAGGGAGCGCTGCTCTTCTGGATGCAGCACTTCATCAGTAACACAGATTTTCTTTGGGTTCTCTGCAGAATCAGAGAACTGCCGTTTAGAATGATAGAGTCCACACATTTTCACTCAATCTGACACAAGTTAACTACTCAGTTTTTTTATCTAGAATCCAAACATTAGACTCGTAAGATTTAGCTACCATTCATCCAAATTGGTGCACGAACAGTAAGAGACGCAAAAACAGTTTGACTTTTTTCAGTAGATGTCTTTTTGTATCGTTTACTTTCAAAGAATCGCACTGACTTGTGTCTTTAAGTGCGGCTGTAAAGTTTCCATCAACCATAGCTTGATGGAGATAAATCAAAGACACGTCAAAGAAGATTTAGAGCTTAAACTTTCGACATTGGAGCCTCAGGCTGAGCTTGAGCTGCTTAGATCGACTTACTGAGCTATAGTGCCAAAAAGAAATGCTAACAACCTGTTCAGGCAAAAAAAGTGTAATTTAATTATTTGATGGCATAACCTCTCCTTTGATAAAGTATTGACGTTTTAGGTAGCAGACAGCAATGCTGGCAAAGTGGGAGCGAATTCCCAACGGGACCTGCAGAATCAGGTCCGCTTGTATCCACAGAATATTTTGAGACATAACTTTAGCAAGACTGTCAGACACGGAGAAGCCTGAGAGGTCGATCCTTTGCTGATTTTGTAGGTTTGGCCTCATGAAAGAAGCTGACAGTCTGTCAACCTGAGGGTTGGTTCGTCTGAACAGGGAGAGACTGAAAAATGACATTGATATCCTAGTTACGAGTTCTGGTTTCCTTTGAGTGGTTTAAAGGTAGAAGATTGTAGACCTGCACCAGACAGGAATGGACTACAAAACCATCAGCAAGAAGCTGGCGGTTACCATGACAACTGTTGGTGCAACATGACCATCAGTCCACCTGTAGGTCTGGGGCTCCAAACCAGATCTAACCTGGTGCGGTTTCCATGATCATGAGATCTCAAAGCAGTTGGAACCACAGTCACCAAGAAAACCATTGCTGATGCTTGACGGTTTCCCATCATGCAGTGCTGGCAAAGTCGTCCTGCTTAAGAAACCGGCTGAAGCTTGAACTCCTTCATGACTTGGAGAGGGATTGGGAGAAGGTGCTGCGGTCAGATTAGACCAACGTGGAGCTCTTTGGCTTCAACTCAACCCATCTGCTGCCTGTGAACCCAAGAACACCATCCCCACTGTCAAGCACGGAGGTGGAAGCATTATGGTTTGGGGCACAGGGTTACTTCACCGTCTTCCCAAAACCTGCAGCCAAGACAACCAAAGAACAGCTGAAGAAGAAGCAGAGCAAGGTCATGGAGCGGTCCAGCCGGTCTCTGGACCTCAGTCCTATAGAAAACCTCTGGAGAGAAATGAAGCTCAGCGTTGCTAAGCAACAGCCACCAACTCTGAATGATTTAGTCATTTGGGAAGAAGGATGGACCAGAATTCCTCCAGATCTGCAGAAACCTGATCATCTAGAAACGTCTGACCTCTGGGCTTGATAATAGGGGCTTTTACCACAGATTAGGTCTTTTTTCCCCCAGATAGAGGCTTCAAATACTTATTTCCTCATCTGTACCATTTTCCAGCAGAAGGAAAGAAGTCCGAAGTGAAGTAAAAGACAGAGGAAGTGTGGTCACAGCGTGCCGGAGGGAATCCCCATGTGAGGCAACGCATGGCCGTCCCTCCAGCACAGAAGGCGCTTGTTGTCTGCTGGCCCAACTCAGCACTCAATAATCCCAGCGGCCTGCAAACGCACCAAGACTCGCAGCACCTCCATCCCAACTGCAGACCTCATCACAAGATCCCAAGAGCGGGAAACTCTATGCGTCACACTCAAGATGATCATCACGAGACCAGGATGTTTGGGTTTTTTTCCAGACAGGCCAGCATCTCTTTTCTGAGCAGCCTTAAAAAGCCGCGTGGATCCTGACACGCGTCTCCACGCACAAAGTGCCGCATCAGCAGGATTCTGAATGCATCCACGTCCACAGTCCTGATCCCTGCTCGCTGCTGCAGCTCCGAGCATCACCTTCAGTCGCGTTTCCGCGTCCTCTTTCTGCTGTCAGGCTGCAGCAGAGATGAGGGAAGGCGCGCGGCTGCTCACACACAAAAGGAGCCATGTGCGCGCGCCTTCTTCACAATGTCACCCTGTGCAGCCAAAGAGACACAAAAAAAGACAGAAACGCCGCTGGGAGACGGGAAACGGCCGCACAGGTGCGCTCTGCGTCCCCGAACGCAGCAGAGGGAGGAGGCGCACCCCCCCCCCCCCCCCCCCCCCCCCTGAACGACCCCTCCACGCACGGGCAGCTTACCACCAGGTCCGCGGAGCTCCGCACAGCCTCCGAGACGCTCTGCCGGACTTCCGCGGCCGTGCCGGGCTTGCTCAGCCTCTTCGTGAATTTTCGCACCTCGGACATCTTCCGGTTAAATTCAGGTCGTGGCGAGCCGCTACGGGTCGGAGCATGCCGCGGCGGGGGCGTTTCGGTGACCGGCGGCCAGATGTGCGCAGCGTCGGAGAAGAGAGGAACCAGCCAGCGGTTCACGGCGAGCGGCGAGGCGGGGCTGCTGCCACGGCTGACATCCCAGAGATCGATTATCACTGCGAGATGCTTCACTCTCACTCACTTCCGATTCTCCGCGGAGCCAGACAGCCTTACAGCCTTAACAGAGATCGATTATCACTGCGAAATGCTTCACTCTCACTCACTTCCGATTCTCCGCGGAGCCAGACAGCCTTACAGCCTTAACAGAGATCGATTATCACTTCGAGATGCTTCACTCTCACTCACTTCCGATTCTCCGCGGAGCCAGACAGCCCTAGCAGAGATCGATTATCACTGCGAGAGGCTTCACTCTCACTCACTTCTGATTCTCTGCGGAGCCAGACAGCTTTACAGCCTTAACAGAGATCGATTATCACTGCGAGATGCTTCACTCTCACTCACTCCTGATTTTCAGCGGAGCCAGACATCCCTAGCAGAGATCGTCAAAATTAAAGGTTATCGAGGCAAACAAAAAGCTTTACAGTGTTGTTGGTAGACACACACACGGTGACTTTATGGAACATAATGAAACGTTTCTAGCAGAAAAGTACGAACTAGTCAAATAATTTCAGTACAAGAGCTGCTGAGGGCCATCAGTGGTGGTGGCACACTCCCACCTTGTGGTTTCGCAACGAAACTCACATTTCCCATTCGGACTCAAACGTGCTTATTTTATTTTATTATTAGAATTACTAGGGATTGTCAAACACCACGTTATCTTCAATGAAAGTGGACAGTTTTCTTGCATTTTTGTTTTTCATAAATTTCAGTGATTTAAAATATAAACATTTTCCAGATTTTAATAAAGTATTAAATGCCAAATCAGATAAATCATCACCAGACACTACTCCAAATATTACAATGTGTTTTTGTAATTGAATAGGAAACATGAACTTTGAATAGCACCAACAACAAAAAATATCCTCCCAAAAACCATTACATTCATAAAACAAAGTGTTTCTATATTTATATTGCAGAAAGAAGAATTATTTACTGGAAAACTAAAACGTACATTTAGTGGTTCCTTTCATGGATAAACAGTATTAATGATTTTTAAAGGCATTTCTTTGTATTTTGGAAGATTTGTTTTCCTTCTTTATTAACCAAATGTCCTTTTATCGTAAACTAGGTTAAATTATCTCTAACCTTTTTAAAGAAGCAAACATGTCACTGTGGTGCAGAATTATAAAAAGCGTGTAAAAGGAGCTACTTTGGGGGGTAAAAACATTATTTGAACAAGTTTTAATACAATAATCTTTATTTTTCAAAAAACAGTTTCACACATACAAAAGCAGGAAAAGATGGATGTTCAACTATAACTATAAGAAATATGGTCCAAAGACATTAAAACTTTCATTTTATTTGGATCTATCCAGAATATGGAGGTTTACTTTTAGAAACAAAGTTTTGTTCTGAAAAGCAAACAATGGTTGTTGGCTCCACAATGAACAGAATCTTTAGCTTTTTACATGAGTTAACTCCGCCAAAGCCCATTTTTTGTTCTCTATCTCGCTCCGTAGTCTGCAGTACTCGTCGGCGAGGGCCTTAAACTCTTTCCCTAAGATCTCAAAGGAGGTCAGCTTCAGCTCTGCGGCCTGTTTTTCTGCCCGGCAGGCCTTCAGTTCGGCCTCCAGCTTCTCTCTGTGAGGGAGAACAGAGTCAAACTTAAACACAGACTTCCTCCATACCTTTGTGTGCTTTTCGAAAACACTGAAGTGAAAAAATACTTTTAGCATTTATTAAAAATGTAAAAGAAAAGAAAAACTCCTTCCTGCCTTATTTTTCTGTGAGCAGAAATCGAGTCGGGCGTGTAAGTGTCCAGCTGAACTTCCACCGTCTCAGCCCTTCAAAATAAAACACATGTGCAGTTTCAAATGTTGATGAATAACTGCAGTTTAATGGTATTTCAACGTTACTAGAATTAGCCTCTGTTGGAAAAATGAAACAGATTTATAAATACAGAATAATAAATTTTAAAAAAGCTTACTTGAGCTTCTGTAAGACCAATTCACATTTGCCTTCAAGGTAATCTAATTTACTTCGATCCAGATCGGTTTGGATCTTCAGTCTGTGGTCCAGGATCAGAGTCTGGAGAAGCTGGATGCACTTCATGAGCTCCTGGACGGTAAAAGACAGAAATCAAACGCAGTGAACATTAATCTAAATATCAATTTCCATCTTTTACTTTGATCAGTTATTTTACTTAGAAATCCGTGTGGCATTTAAAAAGTGATTTTTTTTTAGATATAAAGAACAAATAAATAATGAAGGAGGCATTTATTCTAGATGAAATGTAGTAGTTTATAGGGTTCAGGGTTTTAGTTAATTAGTTAGAACACAAAATGATTGCTCTAAAAACTCAAAAATCAACCCGTTTTTCTTCCTTTTAAGAGTTCTGAAGGTTTTCTCAGAATTGACATGAAGTTTTTAACTTTTTTTAAATAAATCCGAGTTAAATGCAGTCATTTACATATGAAAAGAGGGGTAATTTAATGAGGGAGGGTCTTTTAAAATATGTCAGGACATGTAAGGGTTATTGGTGGACGAAATGTGCATTGAGTATCCGGCAGTTCGCGGAGCCTCGTACTCCCAGAAGGCTGCGGCCCTCAGACAGCGCGTTCGCCGTTTTCAGGGAAACGCTGTCCGTGTTTTCAGACGTAGCCTTTAGAGCGCGCGACGACGGAGGATCCGAACCTTCATTGATGATCTAGACACATTCCGAGAGCAGTTTGGGTACCTCTTCCAACTGGTGGCCAGAAACAAGCGTGGGCAACACAGTCGAGGAGAGGGACGTGCGCGGAGCCGAGGTGATCTCCGGTCGCATCTACACTTCTGACGGTCAGTCACTCTACCAGGTGGTGTCTTCTTGGAAGGCTCGCGTTTGCCTCTTCTTCTCATTCGGCTGCCGAGAAGAGGTCGTCCGCACGCTGTGCGCCCTGGCCCTAGGAGACTGTGGGCTTGGGACACGGTTCGCCTTGCGATGCGTGCTGCCCGGAGAAGCCGCTGTCCCCCTGGACCTTAGAGACCTGGAGCCGATGTATCCTCTGTTCGCGGGGCCCATGAAAGGCCCCTGTGCTGGTGGGATGTCGAACCCTCACAGGGAACTCGACGGAGTGATCAAGACGAACTTCCTCACAGTTTCTGGCCTGGAGGCTCTGAAGGAGATGATCTCCACGCCACTGGCATTCTCTGTACTCGCGGAAAACGGCCACGTCGCTGTGCTGAGGCACCTTCTGAGGGACGCGCTGGTGATCGTGCCCAAGTCGAGGCAGGATGGCGTCTCTTGTGCTTCGAGTAGCACGAGCGACAGGAGCGGAGACGTAGGTGGGAGCAAAGGAACAGGAAGGCAACCCGGAGAGGCTAAGAAGGAATGGAGAAGGAGGATGGGGACAGCAGGAAGAGTCCTCAGCGGACGACTTACAGAATGGCTTCAATGCGGGCACTCTGTGCTAGAGATCGAGACGGCTGCACCTGGGGTGCCTCGCTTGCTGATATCCTCGCGCTTCGTTCGAGGGAAAGATAGGTCGCCGTCTGCAAGCAGGACGCCCACCCTGCGCGTCACCAGGAGCCCCCGATACGACATGGTGGTGCTGCAGGGCTGCAGGTCAGAGGAGTACCTCTTCGACGGAGCCGTATGTCTGATCCCTGGCACGATGGATGTGATCGCGCCAGCTCAGTTTGACGGCGCAAGCTGCACGGCGGTGTTGTACGCGCTGGAAACCTTCTCAAGGCTGGTGGGCCCGGACGTACCAACAAGCCTCTGGTTCTCGGATCCCTTGGGGCAGGCAGAGGCGCAAGCACTGATTCTTTGTTACCTCAGTGTGGAAAGTATGGGATTTGGGATATGGGATCCCTCCACACCTCCATGTACCTTAAGTCCGGTTGCTTCCGCCTTAATTTCTGATAATGCACATTTTGAAGGCCATTATCCCGCCTATACCATGGTCACTTACAAAATAAGTAGATAAGCGACATATATGCAGATATTGTGTTAAAGAAAGCATCAGTTCTGAGATAAACCGTTTGGTTTTGTCCGGATGATGAAGCTAAAGTTCGTTTTAAAGAAGCCAGCGCAGTGATACAGAACATTTAAGCTAGGTGACCGGAACTACTTTTTTTTTTTTTTTTTAGAAGCGGAAAAAGGAAAGGAACTCACACAAAGGTAGACCTGGCTCTGTCTCTGCAGCAGAACCGCGTTTTCCCGGCAGGTTCCTCTCAGACTTTCTGCCCTCGTCTTCTCTTTATCCAACAGGGCCGACAAATGAGACAGCTTGACGGTCTTCAGACCCTCGCTCTCCGTCTCTGAAAGGCAAAACACAACAGCGTGCTGCACGTGGTGTCGAAAAAAAAAAGACGTTTCAACTTTGATAGAGGTTTCTACCACATTCAGGCTGGTAGTAGGAGAGCAGATGAAGACATTTCTGCCTGAGATGATTCTCCAGCTGTTTGGGTAGAGCTCGTCTCATTCTCTGGACGTCCTGGGAAAAACCGAAACGGTCGACTTCTCTGATGAGAAACGTGTTTTTTGTATGTAGAAACAGAGCGGGAGCTTCCACAGAGTCTAGTTCTGTGACTGACCTTATCTGGCGGCGTGAGTTCCTTCACGTGTCGGGGCGTCAGGCCGAACACAAACGGCTGCTCCTCGTTTGTGGCGCTGCTGGGGTCCAGCTGTCTGACACACTGAGCCACCAGCAGACACTTCTCCATCGTTTCGTGGAACTGCAGATCAGGCGTGGTTTTGTTCACAGGACGTCTGAAACACTCATTAGGAGGTAACCCACTCATCCCATTTAAAATGAAAACAGCAATCCTTCATCTCAATCTGTTAGCTAAAGTTCGGTCAATCAAATATTTTTAATCAGTGTAACATATTGTAATAAAGTTATTGAAACAAAGCTTTAAAAATCACTTTTTTCTGTCAATACTGCATGTAGGTTCTGTGCCACTATGTTTGAAAAGTACCATGTTCTGATCAGGGGGTTCAGTGACGTGAGCCTTCCTGACGTGGTGGTCCTGGATCATCTCCTGCAGACCCCTGTGCAGGACTTCGGTGCGAAGCCACTGTCTTCTCTGACTCTGCAGGTTCTGTTCCGTCTGCAGGAAACACCAGCAAAAGCACAGCTGATCTTATTTTTCTGGATGAAATCCGAACATCATGTTCGATTTGGCCGTTTGTTTTGAAGAAAGTACAGAGGCAGAAACCTTTTCCAGCTCTGCCTTTAGTGAGGCTGTGAGGCCGGTTCTGTCCATGTGCTGCGCCAGAAGGACCAGTAGTTTGCAGAACCGAGGGTTTTGGGTCAGGTCATCCTCTGTCACATCACACAGAGGGAAGGAGGCCAGAACTGTCAAGAGAAAGCCAAACAAATCATCTCAAAAGACTGGTATTTATAATACAACAATCTGAATAGTTCAATGAAATACATTTGGCATATAAGGCACGTGACTTTTTTTTAAATGAAATTTCCTATGACTTAAAAATAAGCAAGACAACTTACAATAATTTATGCCAAAATATTTCTATATATGCCTTTTATTTAAATGTAATGTCCTAACAAGGTGTTTATAATATTACAATGATGTCATATTAATTACACCAAACATTTCAGCCGTATGATGCCTTCTTACCCTGCTGGTGTAAATTAGCCTCCTTTCCGAGCAAATTTACGGTTGTCTTTTCGGTGACGTTAGACATTTTTCCACTAAAATTGTCTCGAACTCGAAAAAACTTGAACCATTTCAAAAGTGCTGGCGCTTTCTCTTCCGCCACTAGGAAAACAGGGACTGCAGCTTCCGGAATCGAAATGCGCGCGCGCCCGAGAGAAGCCTTCCTATTGGCTGATCAGGCCACGTGGTTTTTGGAGGGCTTGATGGGACGACGAATCACAACAGCGGTTTTCCTCTGGTGTGAGCGCGCGGGAGCCCGCGGAGGCGCGCATCTCAGCAGACAGAGACCAACATGACTGATTTGAGACAGACGTTTATCAATCAGGAATAAAAACAAAATATAGTTTACATTTAGACGTTTTGACATGATGAACTGTTAACGAGTGAAGTCCTGTTCAAATATTAACATTCATTTATCATTATTAAGCTCGGTTTGACATTTGAAATGTGGTCGTTATGACTCAGTCAACTTCTTTTAGCTATTTTAAAAAAATTAATAAAGTTAAAGTGAAGCATAAAATACGTTTTTGTAATGACTTGTAAGGTAAATGTTAAAGTCCCACTCCAGCTACATTTTTATAAGATTTCCCAATGGTCTTTAAATTATGATCACAAAGTTTTTTGACAAAATAAAAAAATCTTTATTGCTTTCTGGGACATAGTATCAGCAGAGCGGCAGGAATTTACCTCTGAAATATGGATGGGACAGCTGGCGTGGAGTAAGCCTTCCCTCACTTCCCATGATCCCTTTGTTTACACAGTGGGAGAGAGATTGTAAGTAAGTAAGTAAGTTTTATTTATATAGCGCCTTTCACAGATAAAATCACAAAGCGCTGAACAATAAACAATATACAACCCAGTAAAAGCAGAAAAACAATCAATTAAATATAATGTAAGCAAAACTAAATTGAAGAAAAATAAACAGAATAAAAGTAACAATAAAACCAGTCAGCTAAAAGCATTTATGAATAAAAGTGTCCTCAGTTGACTCTTAAAAGAATCGACGGTGTCGGCCACACGAAGGGACAGAGGGAGGGCATTCCAGAGTCTGGGGGCTATTCCCTGGAACGACCGGTCACCTCTGGTTTTGTACTTTGTCTTAAAAATCTTTAAAAGATTTTGATCTGAGGATCGGAGGGCACGGCTGGAAGCGTAAGGACAGAGTAAGTCTGATAAGTATTTTGGGGTCTGTCCATTTAAAGCTCTATAGGTTAAAACTAGAATTTTAAAATCAATACGCCACTTGATTGGGAGCCAGTGCAAGGAGGATAAAATGGGGGTAATATGTGCCCTTTTGTCGGATCCTGTTAAAAGCCTTGCAGCAGTGTTTTGAACTAACTGAAGACGGTTAAGAACAGATTTATTAAAACAAATAAAAAAGAGAATTACAATAATCTAAACGAGAAGAAATAAAAGCATGGATAACCATCTCTAAGACTGAGTTACATAAGAACGCCCGCAATTTTGCCATGTTACGTAAATGATAAAAACAGTTTCTAATTAAAAGGCTGGAATGATGGTCCAAAGACATTGACTGGTCAAACCATACACCAAGATTTCTGATACAGGGCTGTACAGAGGAGCTCAAAGAACCAAGATGCCGGGAAATTATTGGGATTTTGTTTTCTGGGGCAACTATTAGTGTTTCTGTCTTTTCTGAGTTTAGCTGAAGACTGTTACTCGTGAGCCAAGATTTAACACAAGCAAGGCAATCTAGTAGTTCTGTAAGTTTGTGGAGTTCTGTGTCATTGAAAGAGCAGTACAGCTGAATATCATCGGCATAGAAATGGTATGACACATTTTTAAAGTTATTCAAAAGCTTTCCAAGAGGGTAGATGTACATTAAAAACAAAAGAGGTCCTAAAACAGATCCCTGGGGCACACCATGTAGGAGTGGAGCGGTATCAGAAAGCATGCCATTTATGTAGACAGAGAATGTTCTATTAGTCAGGTAGGAGGTAAACCACTTTAAAACAAACCCAGCAATACCAAACTCATTTTCTAATCTGCCCAACAGTATTTTATGATCAACAGTGTCAAATGCAGAGGATAAGTCCAAAAGAACCAAAACTGTATACTTTCCAGAGTCAGCAGCCATCTGTATATCATTTGAAACTTTAAGTAAAGTCGTCTCCGTGGAATGCATCTTTCTAAAACCAGATTGGTATTTATCGAAGAGTTCATAGTTGCTTAAAAAAGATGTTAACTGTTCTGCCACTATCTTCTCCAAGACTTTTGAGAGTATAGGTAATTTTGAAATTGGCCTATAATTGGAGGGTTGTGATGGATCCAGGTTGGGCTTTTTTAAGATGGGACTTATTGCTGCTTGTTTAAGGAAGTTTGGGACAGTACCAGTGGAAAGAGACAGATTAATAATTTTAACAAGAAATGGGGCAATTAGGTCGATAACTTTAAAAAACATAGATGATGGCAATATATCTAGGGGACATGAGGATGGCTTCATCTTTTTTGATACGACCATGATATTGTCTATTGAGATGGCAGAAAAGTTAGTCCAGGAGTAGTTTAAAGAGGCTACAATAGTGGTATTCTCATTGCATGATTTTAGGTTTAATTTGAGCTCATTCACCTTATTTACAAAATATTGTAAAAATCTGTTGCAATCGTCAGTAGTGTAAACAGGTACAGGTGGAGCTGAGGGTGAAACAATGTTTTGAATGGTATCAAAGACAACTTTGGGATTTCTCTTGTTCATATGTACTAGGTCAGAAAAATACTTAGATCTGGCGAGCTTAATCATATTATTTAATGTCCCAGTCATCTCCTTTAAATGTAGTCTATGTACTTCCAGGTTAGTGGACTTCCACAAGCGTTCTACCTGGCGACATGTTCTTCTGAAAGCAGCAATCTCTTCATTTAACCAGGGCTGAGGAGAGTTGGAAGATGTTTTAGTTTTAAGCTTCATGGGTGTCACTATATCCAAAACAGTCAGGCAATGACCATTAAAATGATTGATAAGGATTTCTACATCGTCACAATAATCAATAAGATTAAGATGAAACAGTTTTGAAAACTGTTCAACAACAGTTTGATTTATAATACGCCTTTGAGATACCACTTTATGGGAGTTATTGGACACATGACTGGATATGTTAAAATAAACACAGAAATGGTCAGTCGCATGAACATCCACCACATTCAGAGACCGTATATCTAGGCCAATGGAAAAAACAAGATCTAAGGTGTGACCTTTGTTGTGTGTGGGACTAGAAACATGTTGCTTTAGGCTAAAAGAATCAGTGAGTGTTAAAAATTCAGAAGCTACTTTACAAGATGGGTCATCAACATGCAAATTAAAATCACCATGAATTAAAACTTTTTCAAATTTGATAAGAATAGATAAAAATTCAGAAAATTCATTTAAAAATTCTCTAGCAGAACCAGGGGGACGATAGACTAAAATTCAATAAAAGAAAGAAATTGTAAACAAAGGGAGGGTTTGGTATGAAGCCCCCAGGTCTCAGTGGTTAAAAAAGAAAATCTGATAAACCGTGCGCACGGATTAATCAATTCTGCTCGTACTGTTGCGCAATCGTGAGCGTGCGTATTTTGCTCGGAGACTTATGTTGGGAGTTTGGATTCATACATGACCGGCGTAGGTACCAAAACTGTTCGGCCTGCAATAAGTGTTCAGGGGTTACAGACGCGGCCGGACTCGTAGCTTGGTGTTTGCAGGCAGGGGAGGGTGCTTTGTTACGGAGGACGCTTCAAACCACAGTCCGTCCGGCCGCTCTGTGTGAGCGACTCAGGAGAACCGGGTCTCCTGGGAGCTTTGTATCTCCAAGCAGTGGAGCGGCTTAGGGACGGGCGGAGGCGGCTTTTGAATGAACAGTCCTGAGAAACCGTGCAAACAATCATGTGAATTTGTGTTATCAGTAGGGTCCAGACAAAAGAAAGGTGGTGGTTCCTCCAGTTTCAGTTCATTCATGACTAAATGCTGTTGTTAGCACGTATTAACCTTATCCTAACTCTACTTCCGGGTCAGTTCTGCCAATAATGAAGCACTAGCCGCAAGGATTTAAAGATGCCATTCATAACAATAATAACAATAATCAACGCCTAGTTAGAAGATCACCTCACTCTACGCCACAGCTTTGTTTGTTTACCGTGCACACAGATTACCAAACCGTGCGCAGGGTTTATCAGATTTTTTTTTAACCACCGCCACCTGGGGGGCTCCGTAGTTTGGGAATAAGGGAAGGTTTGCTGCGGTGAATTTCGGAGTGGGACTTTAAAGGCCAAGAGAGGTGCAGACATATGTCTTTGCTCACCTTGGATATTATGACTACAGATGTGTCTGGTAATAAAGGCATCTCAATGGAATTTCTGCAAAGTATTTCTCAAATTATGTTGTTTCCCTTTCGGCTTTTCCCATCAGGGGTCGCCACAGCGAACGAGTCGCATGGTAAACTTGGCAATGTTTTACGCCGGATGCCCTTCCTGACGCAACCCTCTCAAGGCAACCGGGCTTGGGACCGGCACGGAGGTAGAGAAGGGAACAGGGAGCAGCCCGGATTTGAACCTGGGTTTCACGGACGGAAGGCGCCGCAAACCAGTATATACTGTACAGTATTAAATTCTCTGCATTGAAATTGGTAAAGAGACATAACATCTTTGAATCTACTACCTTTAACTGCAAAAGAGCCATTTGGGCCTGTTTCTTACTGATCAATTCCTAGTGGAAACGGCAACGTCTTATTTTACCCTTTCAAATTTGACAGAAGGGCCAGACCAGGAACAGATCTGTGGCTCGTTTTGCTGATCCACCTGATAAGAAAGAAAAAATGAACTGGAAAAACCTGCTTTAATATTGATTGACATCAAATGTATATATTTTAAAACAGGACATTTTGGAATTTCAAAACTGTGATTTATTTTTCTCAATTTACTGCCAGTCTCACTGATGGGTTGATGTCCCTCAGGAAAAAACACAAACTGAGGGGAAAAAAAGCTGTGTTCGTGTGCTGTTAGTACGATCGGACTGTCCTACAAGGAAAACACACATGAACGTCAGAAAAACAACAAATCTTCCAACTTCACCTGAATGCAAAATAACTTTTATGCACCTAAACAAAGGTACATGTATTTGTAGTGCACCATCTTGGGACTCACCAGAAAATAAAACATTAATCTTTCTGGCGAGCCGGATTTAATAGTTTCATGGCTGCATGTGAAACCCTTGGGGTGTAGTTTGCTCACCTCTGCTTTAGGAAAATGTGATAGTATGTATTTATTGTTTATTTAAAAACTAGCATTTTCTCTAGTGTGAAATTGCATTTTTACTATTGACAGAAGCTGCTTTCAAAATAAAAGACGCAAACAGGATCTTCTCAGTGCAGTTCGTGTACTTCCATGAAAGGTTTTTCTCCAAGGAATCTGAGGTCGGCTTCACAAATACTGCAGACAGTGATTCAAACCTAATCTTTAGCCGCAGATCTTCAGAGGAGCAGCACAGACATCAGTAGCAGACATTGCATTAGGGGCCGATACGTGGCGTTTGCGCTATCTGTGCGGTTTCCCCTGCTGGTCCCACAGCTGCCTCCTTGTCCAAATCTGGATATCTTCTCATTCAGCTGCTTCAAATGCCCCAGCATTCTGTTACATTTGTAGTGAATGGGGGAGGGGGGGGGCATCTAGGGGGGATATTAGGAGCATGTTTTATATGCATGAACGTTTTCTTGCAGCTCCAGCATGGTGTATAGTATATATAGTAACCTGTGGTGGTGGTGTTTACACAATAAGTGGGGGTCCTCGCTCATTCATGAGTGGGCTAACCTGGACATGGGAGCCAGTCCATATGAGTAAATGTTTGATTGACACGAACAATCAACCAATGAATGACGTCGGTAGGCAACTGTCTGGATTTCATTGGCCCCTTCGCTGGACCAGCCCTTATTTGCTAAACCAATTAATGGGATCTGGAAGTGATTGTTGACCGTTCTGACCAATCAGAAGGCTAATAGGGGGCAGGACGGGCGGGGCTTCACTGGGAGGGGGCGGGGCCTTTCAGGTCATTCAGTCCCTTTGCGATTCAGTCAATCGGCGTGTTTGCGGGGATTGGTGGCTGCTGTGAGGAGTTGCCGGGCGGTGGTGCTTTGAAAAACGCCTTTGTGAAGAAGAGACGCCGCTGAGAACCACGCCACCGACCGAAGACACGGCCGCCCCGGTGACGACGCGCGCGAGACTGTTCCGCGCGGAGATTACGCCACACGCACGAGCCCTCAAACGCAGCCAGGCTATCTGACTGTAGCATGCTAGCACTCCCGAAAACAGACGCTAGCCTCCAAGCTAATTACCCATCAGTCATCGTCCTCCGGCTCCTTGGGCATCGTTAGCTCGGTTCTGCTGGTGCCGGCGCCTTTGTTGTCGTCGCGAATTCTCCAGAACCGACCCAAAGAGAGCGCTGTTCTCCCCCCTCAGCTGGCAGTGGCAGTAGTAGTCTGCGTCGCCGCGGTTCAGACATCATCCCTGCCATCGGTCCGGACCCGTCACCTCTCTCTGCCCCTTCTTGTCCTCCACCCGGAACACTGGAAGTCCACAAGCGGCCGGATAGCGGCGAGGGGCCGGCGAAGCTGGGGGCGGGAACGTTACCGGACTCGCAGCCGCAGGGAGCCGTTACGCCAACGGACGACAAGCAGCAGCACAGCCGCGCGGACTCACCGGCGACGGGGATGGACGGGCTGGCCGTGGAGGTTCGCGGCTCCAACGGGGCCTTCTACAAGGTAAGCGGGGTTTCTACCGCCCGCCTCAAAGTCCGGCTTGGCCAGAACCGGCTTCGGAGAGCCAGAATAATTGGGGCCCAGCTGAGCCCGAGTCAGTTAGCTGCGGGTTTGGAGCGGTTCGACCGGGTCGGGTTAGCTAGCTTTGGTTAGCGGGGTGAAGCTAGGTCCTCCTACTCGTCGTCTTCACGCGTGGCCCGTTTGGGTCACGTTGGCGGGACAGTTCGGTTGAATTCGGGGTGTTTGGTGGGAGGAAGGCTCGGTCCTGTGAACGGGGTGGGTTTCGATGATCCAGACAGCTGTCGTGAGGTCGGTGAGGTGATGCTCCGTGAAGAAGCGGAGTGACCTCACCGCCACCATCATCATCATCATCATCATCAGTCCTGCTTTGGGCTGCTGATGCCTCACATGAGGAAGGGCGACGGTTTCTGTTTCAGTTCTGGCTGATCTTACTGAGAAACCAAACCTAAGGCTTCCCCCACCCTCTGTGCTTCCACTGAGGGGGGGTTATTATTGTTATTATTCTATTTATTTCAATGGAAACGAGTAGACTCCTCATCTGCTTCCACACATCTGAACCGGTTTGTCCCACAGGCAGACATGGGTCTCCAGTGGTCTGGACTTTGGTAACTCGGGGGTTCCATGTGCTCCATCTACCCCCCTCCCCCTGGGTTCAGTGATGGTCCTAAATTTACTCCTGTGCAGCTTCACCTGTTGTGTGTCTTACTGGTTGTCAGTGCGCCGTTGGCATGAATGACGGTTTTCCACTTTAGCGTGAGGCTCTGACCGCCACAGAACTGCCTCATTATTCGCATTTTAAACAGCAATTAATCCAAGCATTGACCTCCAAACAAAAGGTATTAATCGGAGATGCAACCATTCACTTTCCCCACGTCTCTGTTCGCGTGTTACAAATAGGGCTGTAAGAATATCACTTGTGGTTCCGGTTTATTCTTGATATCTTTTCATTCTGATTCTCTGACCTGAAGTGGATCCAGATCCTCTTGATCCAAACTTCCAGCAGTGAGACTCAGACAGAAATTCCTGCTACTGAACAGTTTTCCAGATTCTTGGATTTCTTCCAGATCATCAAGTTAAATGAAATCTGTGTCCAAACCAACAAGTAAACTAGAATGAATGTCAAATCCATTCACATGTTAGTTTCCTAAACTTCAGCGCTGTTGTGTTTCCACATCCAGAGAATCCAAAGGGAACATTCTAGCACAGGGGTGGGCAAACTCCGGCCCGGGGGGCCACACGTTAAAGGATCTGATCCGGCCCGCCAAACTGGGAAAAGTTAAATTGATCATCCTTACAAAGGTTTTATTTTTCCTGTAATTCATAAATGGTGCTCTGCAGATAAAGTGAGCTTTACTTTGGTGTAGAAAGTAATTCAGCACTCGTGTTGGAAGATCTGTTGTTTTTCAGATGTTTCTGACAATTCCAACCGCACCTGAATGCAGCATTTCTCTAATTTGGCTTATTTCCCCCCTGAGGGACATCAACCCATTGGCTCTAAAATGAGAACAAAATCATCCAAATATGTTGCGTTTTAAAATAAAATCATTTTTTATTAGTTCAAGCATGTTTTCATCCAGATTCCGTGTTATTTCTTTCTCTGACGAGGTGGACGACACGCCACGCATCAGCTGCTGGTCCGGCCCTCGGCGGCCCACGAGTCCCCGCCGTTGTTTAGCTCACTGGATGGTCACATGACTATATTCAAAGTGTTTCCACACGTTGGACTGGAATGATAGACTGATCCGTGTTTGCTGATGTCATCCCATGTGTTGTCAGCGGTGATTGGTCGTTTTCAATCCAAATGGTATTTTCCAATATCAACATAAGCGATTTATTTCAATGATTTTTACGACTTTGATTCGATGAACAACTTTCCTCAGGCGGATCCATCAGGTTGGATCGTAGGAACAGAAATCCGTTCATGGTTTCACCCCCACAAGAGTAAACCAACCTAAATGCTAGAACAGACTGAGCATCAATGAGTGTAGCTTAATGTCAGGATTGAGTTGAGGGTTAAATTCCCTTTTGCCTGCAGTGACTGCAAGGCACCAGGCGTGGCAAACAAAGGACCTCGGTACCGGTGTCATTCCTGAAAACATCTGGAGAACCTTCAGCCATTGTTGTTGTATTTAGTTGTTTTTTTGTAGATTTTCTATAAAATTGACAAAAATAACTACATTTGACTCTGGATAGTTAAATCAACCCCTTTTTCCATTCTTATTTAATTGGTCTGGGACTCTTGCAGCCCTTTGGGTCCACAGTCAGACCCTGTTCTGATTGAATGGGCCTCCACTTGTGTTTGGGAATCTGTCGGTCCTCCACTCCGACACATCCACGCCTTTTCAGTCACTCCTGCAGACGCGGTTCATGCATGACAGCGAGGCCTTTGGTGAAATCTGCAGCTAAACTGTGATGACTCGAGGTGTAAGAAGCCACACGTGTGACAAACCAGATGTGGATCAGGCGCCACGCCCAGCTCATCCAACGTGCACGCAGTTACAGTGTCACGTTCAGCTTTCTGTGCAGGTGTTTTTCCTGAGCTGAGCCCTTCGCTGAACCCGGCCCAGCATTTCCAGCCGCCTGACCCGTCTGGTTCCTAAAGGGCAGCTTTTGCCGGGCTGAGGGGCGTCTGCTCATGAAAGCTTCGCCTTGCCGCTGTCCTCTTGAGCGGCGTGGTTTGGAAGCCTTTCCCGCCGGTTTACAGCCAGAGAGCGAGCACTTGAACGCAGTTTGTGTGGCAGACGGTTTCTCCTCACACTGCTCAGCGCTGAACCCGCAGCCAGAGAACGGCGTCGGAGATGTGATGCTCCTTTTTACAGCCGCTGCTCCAATGCTGCAGCCCGCTCTAAAGGGCTGCTGGGAAATGAAGTCCGTCACTCTCTCTCATCGGCACTTTTTCTCTTTTCTTTCAGGGTTTTATCAAAGACGTCCATGAAGACTCCCTCACAATCGTTTTTGAAAACAAGTGAGTTTTTGTCTCTATGACCCCGTGGGTTTGATGTTTGCTTAAATGATGGTTGGAAGTGGACGCTGGGCCTCAGGAACCCCCATCAGCAAGCTGCCCGTACACGCCTGCCCGTTTTTTAACCGTCCCTCCTACACAGGAACGGTGGCGACTCCTCGCCCCTTCCACTGTCCTTTTCTATTAACCACACCTCTGCTGCCGCACTTAGCCTCACTTAGCGTGGCGCAGGGCGTGCAGCGGGCGCCTCCTAAAAATAGGGATCAGAAGTATGCGAGGTGGGGGGGGGCTTCTCTTTTTACTCTTTAGGGCATGTGGAGGTGCCGCTTTTACAGCAAAGTGCAAGAAAGATGCATTTGTTTTGACAGACATACGGATTTAAAAAGAACGTTTAATCTTTAAATTCTATTTCTGTTTATAAGATGTGAATAAAATGACAAAATAAGTGTTTCCGGCCTCGTAGTTGTAAAAGGTCCAATAAAAAGAGCAGCATTCGCCGATGGGAAACCCGCAGCATCACCAGATCTGGTGACCCGGTGCGGTAAAACCGGGACCACCAACCTTCTCTGTTGTTGGCGGGGGGCTGACTCTGCTTTGTGTCGTCCCGCCACAGCTGGCAGCCAGAGAGACAGTTGCCCTTCAGCGACGTGCGGTTGCCCCCCCCAGCCGACTACCACAAGGAAATCGGGGAGGGTGATGAGGTGGAGGTAAGAACTGCTGCGCTCCTTTGATTCTCCTCAGCATCACATCATCAAGACCGGCCAGCGTCTTGGCGTGTGATCTCTGCTTTCTGAATCCACGCCTTTTTATCAGCCTGTGCAATACGCCTATCGCACAACACGGCGTGAACGGTTGGCTTAAATGTTGTTTACCTGCACGCCAAAACCATCTGTTGGCATCATGAAGAGTTGAATCAATTAAATCCTCCTCCTATGTACACGTGATATTATTATTTAAAGGTTTATTTACAGAAAACACTTGCAGTCAAATGGAAATGATGGGCTGTTTTGCTATCTGTTGATGGATTGGAAGTCATGGCCGTATCGATCACCGATCACGAGTGTTTCTCCTCGTTCAGCTCTGACACCTTCATCTCTGATAAAGTCCCACTCCAATCATCTTTCCATCTATTTTCAGAGCCTTCTTTCCAACATGACTAAAATCCAAAAAGCTGAGGTTTCCTGGGACATTTCTGCAGAAACTGCTTGTGACCCGTTCAGCTTTCTTCTTTTTTTGTCTGCTCCTGATTCACAGTGATTTGAAAAAAGAAATGCAATTTAAATTGACTCTATGTCCGTCATCGTGAGAAAACCATGTTAAAAAAACCCTTTTCAGTCAGAATAGTTTTTTTTTGATCCGGTGGGTGACGGCTTGTTTTTTCCCGGCAGGTGTACTCCAGGGCCAACGAACAGGAGCCATGCGGCTGGTGGCTGGCGCGGGTCAGAATGATGAAGGGCGAGGTGAGTTTCTGCCCGTCGTGACGAGGAAACCTCATTCCCGGCGTCTCCTGTGGCTTTAGGGTCTGTTTCTGTTGAGTTAATTCCAACACCGTGGCTGGAAGATCCGGCGTGGCGGAAGCTTTTAGGCTGAAGGAGATGAACCCGCCGGAGGTTTGGATGAAGGAACTCCACACCAACGTCTGTGTGGAGTTCTGCTGCTTATGCAGCTTTAACTGGGAGTTAGTCGGCCGTCTGAGCTGCAGGTTGAGGATGGGAGGCGGAGTTCTGGAAAGGGCAGATCTGCGCTGATACGGAGCCTGGAGAGCTGCTGCAGGTCTGCTGCTGTTATTTGGAGCAGAGTGATAAGAGCCTGCAGGAATGTCCAGCGTTGACGGATGACTTTAATTCAGCTCTTTGAGCCTGGAGCTGTGGGGGAGCGGTCACGCTGCGTCTGTCTCAGCTTTTATTTTTGATCGATGCCCAGCTGTTAAATACCTGGATATTTATATATTTTTTTCTTTACGACCTCAAACTCAACTTTATTTAAATAGCACTTTCATACAAAAGCAGCCGACACAAAGTGGTGAACACAAGAAATAAAAGAAAAACACATCAACCACAAGATTAAATATAGAAAGATAAAAACAATGACACTATATGAGTTTTCAAACGGGTTTTGAAAATGGACGGTGATGGAGTTTATGAGCAGCGGCAGCAAAAGCTGTGTCCCCTCTGAGCTTCCGTCTGCACCTCGGTACCTCTAGAAGCAGCTGATCAGCTGATCTGAGGCACCGGGCCGGCGAGTAAGGAGAGGGAAGCTCTGAGAGGTACAGACCCTGTAAAGATTTAAAAAACAAATCTCAGAAGGAACCCTAAAATGCGCAGCCAGCTAACAAGAGCGACGCTGAAATCGGCGTGACGTGATCTCACTTAGGTCCTCCAACCAGAAGCTGCATTTCAAACATGTTGGAGACGCGAGGACGACTGGCGGCGTCCAAAATACAGAGAATTTCAGTCATCCAGCTGTGCCGCTGTTCAAAAGGGGTTTACCTTTGCAATGTATGAGCAAAGGGTGTTTTAGCTTCTCTCTCTGCTGCTTCCAGTTCTACGTAATCGAATATGCGGCGTGCGACGCCACATACAACGAGATCGTCACATCGGAGCGGATCAGACCGCTGAACCCCAACACCCCTTCCTCTAGAAACACTTTTTACAAAGTCCCCATCGCCGTCCCAGAAGACCTGAGGGACATGTGAGTCTGCTCGCTGCATGAGCGTTCCTCCCTCAGCGTGGAACCATTCTGCCTCTGTTTTCATAAATGATGTCTGCATCAAAGCGGGGTTTTCCTTTTTGACAGCTGTGCAAACGACAACGTTCACAAAGACTTCAGGAAAGCCATCGGAGCAAACTGCATCTTCTACAGCGCGCCAACGCACGAGCTCATCGTGTTGGTGAGTTCTGCCGGCGAACGCTCGGCGGCCCGTCTCGCCTCCGTTCCTCTGCCAAACCTCTTTGTCTCGGCAGTCGACCAACGAGACGACGGTGAAGCGGGCCACTCTCCTGAGCGACATGCATTTCCGTAGCATCCGCACCAAGCTCATCCTAATGTCGCGAAACGAGGAGGCCACCAAACATTTGGAGGTAAACCCCCCTTTACCCCCCATCCCAGTCAGTCTTTCAGCCTCCCGCTGGGGCAGTCGACCCGGGACGGTCAGCCGGGACAGAAATGACTCTATTGTGTGCCGTCCGCCTTTTTCCAGACCAGTAAACAGCTAGCAGCCGCGTACCAAGAGGAGGTCAGAGTCCGAGAGGACCTGATGGGCCTCGCCATCGGGTCTCACGGCGCCAACATCCAGCAAGCGAGGAAAGTTCCTGGTGTCACGGCCATCGAGCTGGAGGAGGAGAGCTGCACGTTCAGGATCTACGGAGAGGTAAGCCCCATTCCGGAGGAAATCGGGGCTCATTTGTCCCGGTGAGGGGCGTCATCTCCGTCTGCTGTGCCACAGACCCCCGAGGCGGTGAAACAGGCCCGAGAGTATCTGGAGTTTAAAGAAGACTACTTCCAGGTGCCCAGGAACCTTGTAGGTGAGTGAGCGCCATGTTGGTCGGACTAGAGGCGGGTTTACCGGTCACCTCCGCTCGTCCCGCACGGATGGTCACGACGGCTTCGGCCCCTATCTCTGCCACACAGGCAAAGTCATCGGAAAGAACGGCAAAGTCATCCAGGAAATCGTTGACAAGTCGGGCGTGGTCCGAGTCCGGATCGAGGGAGACAACGACAAAAAGCTTCCCCGGGAGGAGGTAGGCAGGCAGGGGGCCGGCAGAGACGACACTGCCGGCGGCGGCAAAGAGGTGAATGCACCGACCGACCGGCCTCCTAATCGCTGCTCTCCACTCAAAAAGCTCTGTGGCTGCAGAGAGTTTTTGTGTTTTTGTGCTGTGTGTTTCGGCGCCGTCCCATCCTGCTGCCGACCAGCCGTCCGATCGGCTTTGCTGTCTGTGACGCGTCGGCGTTTCTCGCTTTTACGGAGGCTCTGCTTTCTGCTCCATCAGGGGATGGTGCCCTTCGTGTTTGTGGGAACCAAGGAGAACATCAGCAACGCCCAGGCTCTGCTGGAGTACCACGTCTCCTACCTCCAGGTGGGTTCAGTTTGCCCCAGAAGAGGGCACCGCTGCCACCGCTTTAGCCACATTTACCCCATTTATACCCCACGGTTCAACACACGGCTCTGGCGGCGATGCCATATGTGAAAGCTGCTGAGAGAGCCTCATTTTGCCCTGACCTCATGTGCTTTTATTAATAGCCCCCCTCAGGGGGGTGGGGGTGAAGGGTACACCGGAGTATAGATTACCAGCTATCTGGACCCTTTAAAAATAACATCAGGCCCCCTGCCCTGCCTCTCCTCCTTCGCACCTCCCCTGAGCTTCAGCTGTCATTGGTGGAGTCAGCTGTCATACTGTGAAGCAGGACCCCCACCACCCCCACCCCCACCCCCGCCAAGAAGCTGCCCCCGTCCACCGCTGCCATAAAACCCTGCTGCTCACTTCACTCATCTGAAGACACGTGAATCTAAAGACAAAACCACAACCCCAAATGACAGAAGTGCTCCCTGTAACCGTCTTTTAAGCCCATTTGTGGGAGGGGCTACAAGGTCACGTGTCATCCTCAGACAACCAGCAATGTAAACATCCGAGCTGCTTCTCCATACAAACAAAATTCATTTTTCTCTCTATTCATTCATTATTATTCCTTTATCATTCATTCAGTCAGCAGTGACGTCAGAAAAGTAACGGTTCTCAGCTCACTGAGTCTGAGCGTCAGTCTTTACCGACACCTAGTGGTAGAAAGGTGAACTGCATGGCTTGTTTTCTGACCCGTCTCACTGCATTTTTGCAGCGCTGCATTGTTGTGCTGCAACGTTTTGGTAAAGGTTGTTTTAAGCTGTCGTCGTTTTCTGTGATAATTTCAACTACAGGCAATAAGTGGACAGACGCTTTTTAAAGCATTTCTTACCCGGTTAACAAAAGTGCGGTTTTACTAGAAATTCACTGGTTTGATGAAATTCCTTTTTAAACTCTAACTTATGTAAAAACAAAACAAACCTTTTTTTGTCAGGTTTGTGCTGGAGCCTTGGTAAAACTTGGAACACTTGTATGCCAGCAGCATTCTTAATACAATATGCACAAAAATGACATATTACATTTATGTGAAAAAGTTATAGTTTCACCAACTGAAATTTATTGATTAAAAAATGTTTTAGTACCAGGAAAGCAAGGACTTTCGGTTCAGTTTTATTTAAATTTGAGGATTTCTCTTAACTGTAGCCTTGATTCCTTTTTCTGTTGGGATTTCACATTTAATCTGAACTTCTATTTTCTTTGTGTTCTTTGTGTCTAAAATTGAATTAATCATCAACACGTCATTGCTAGAAAACAGCTGTTTCAGTTCAATCACTTTGACTAAACTCTTGTATTTTCGTCTGTGAACAGAACAGATCTGAATCCGAATACTTAACTGAATAAATTATATATTTATTGTCCGTATTTCCTCGTCTTTATCAGCATCGTTAGTCGACTCTTGACTGCGATGACTTGTGTGGCTTAAAAAAAATATTACCAATAGAACCTGAACTTTGTTTTGTTTTTTTAACCCAGTAATGGGAAATTCACGTACACAGTAAATCCACACATAAGATAAATGTTCACACACTTGTAAATTCATGTTTACAGACTGGATAAACTCACATCTTCATAGGTTATTTCACTGCAATCACAAAGTCAGGTTTACAGACGGTAAACCCGCATTTACAGACGGTAAACTCGCGTTTAAATGCGGTAAACTCGCGTTTACAGACGGTTAACCCGCGTTTACAGACGGTAAACCCGCGTTTACAGACGGTAAACCCGCGTCTACAGACGGTAAACTCGCATGTACAGACGGTAAACTCGCGTCTACAGACGGTAAACTCGCGTCTACAGACGGTAAACTCGCGTCTACAGACGGTAAACTTGCGTCTACAGACGGTAAACTCGCATGTACAGACGGTAAACTCGCGTCTACAGACGGTAAACTCGCGTCTACAGACGGTAAACTCGCCTCTACAGACGGTAAACCCGCGTCTACAGACGGTAAACCCGCGTCTACAGACGGTAAACCCGCGTCTACAGACGGTAAACTCGCGTCTACAGACGGTAAACTCGCGTCTACAGACGGTAAATTCGCGTCTACAGACGGTAAACTCGCGTCTACAGACGGTAAATTCGCGTCTACAGACGGTAAACTCGCGTCTACAGACGGTAAACTCGCGTCTACAGACGGTAAATTCGCGTCTACAGACGGTAAACTCGCGTCTACAGACGGTAAACTCGCGTCTACAGACGGTAAATTCGCGTCTACAGACGGTAAACTCGCGTCTACAGACTACATCTTCATGCCAGCATCACCTTTACCAAATAAATATGACGCATGTTTGATGAAAAATGTTTGAGCCTTTAAGCTTGATTTGAAGCAGTTTGATGGTGGCATGACTACACTACCCAGAAAGCCTAGAGGCAAAGAGAAGGGATTGTTTAGATGGGTTGGTGGGTTGTTCTGTATGCTTTCCAGCGATCTGTCAGTATTTTTATTCGTAGGCGTATATGAAAGCTTCATAAGTAGAGATCGGGCTTCCCGCCTTTTCGCCTGCTGTAGCTGTGCTTTGTTAGAAGAGAGTGAAACTTGAACGTGAACAAACTTGTTCAAAACGTTTGCCATGGTTGGAAATAAAATAGCTGGACTGAGAAAAATATGCGGGAATCTCCTTAGGACCGAACATGGTGGTTTGTTATTCTATTTTAACTTTGTGTTTTCTTGGCGTGGAAGCGAATCTCTTTAAGTTGCCGTCCAGGTTTACCTACATCATTTCCTAAAAGTAGATTTGCTGCTGTCCTCTCCTGCAGGAGGTGGAGCAGCTGCGCCTGGAGCGCCTCCAAATCGATGAGCAGCTCCGGCAGATCGGAGTCGGGTACCGGGCTGCTCCCGGACGAAGTGGTGGCCCAGGACCAGATCGCGAAAAGGGCTACCTCACGGATGAGAGCAGCAACTCGCTGCACGCGTCTCGCACCTACGGCGGCCGTGGCCGTGGACGCCGAGCCTCCAACTCCCAGTACTCCGGATACGGTGAGGAGCCCAAAAATCCGCCGTCTGTTTGTGGCGAACGCCCCGAACGACGTTCTGAGCTCCTCCTGACGTTTGCAGGCACCAACTCCGAACTGTCCAACGCCTCTGAGCCGGAGGATGGCGCCGAGCGAGAGCAGAGGCCCAGAGGGTTGGGCGGCGAAGAGAGAGGCTCCCGGCGGGGCGGCAGGGGCCGAGGCGCCACCTCAGGGCGAGGGCGAGGGGGGCCGGCGGCTAAGCCTTCCAGCACCATCAGCTCAGGTAGGCCCCGCCCACTCCCTCAATGATCTAGGAGCGTCTGAAAGCAACTTTTGCTGCTTCCAAACCAATATTCAACATTTCTCTGTGGCGTCTGCAGTTCTGAGGGACCCGGACAGCAACCCCTACTCTCTGCTGGAGGGGGAGGGAGAGCAGGCCGACGCAGACATCGGCGACGGCGCCGGAGGAGAGCGCCGCAGACGCTCGCGCCGCCGCCGCAACGACCAGGAGCCAAGCGTGATGGATGCTGCCACGGAGTCTGACGGCCAGGCAGCCCCCAGCGAGAACGGGCTGGGTGAGGATCCCGCTCTTTTTCCGGCGCACAGCCACGCATCCATCCAAAAGTTGCATGTAGTGTCTTCTGATTTCTGCCAGACGAGGACGCTCGACCTCAGCGCCGCAACCGGAGCCGCCGGCGCCGCAACCGTGGCGGGCGCCCAGAGGGAGGGTCCGGCAGTCGTGACCGGCAGCCAGGGGAGAGCGGTGAGTCCCGAAACGCGTCAGGAGTTGTCGATCACTTGGGTCGTTCTGACTAACGGGTCCGATTGATCCCAGTGACGGTCGCCGACTACATATCCCGGCCCGAGTCGCAGAGCCGGCAGAATCTTCCCCAGCAGGAGAACCACGCCGAGCCCAAGGTACCCGCTGGCCGCGTTCCGTCCCCGTTTACACCCGTGGAACCGCAGAGTGCTGATCAACCCCCCCACCGTGTATCTCCTCAGGAAAACGGCACCAGCGCCAAGAAGGACGAGCAGACGCCCTCCAAGCGCTCCCCCAGCAAAGGCGTGAGCTCCGCCGGCGACAGCCTGACTCTGGTCAACGGCGTCTCATAGAGCGACGGCGCCGGACCCTCACCAACCCACGTCTAGAGCAAGACTCCATGGCAAACTCTGTCCCTGCTTGCATTAACTTAAACCTTTAACAGACGAGTAACGACAAAATACCTGAGTTCATACTATGACAGTGGAAAAAGTACAAAAAAAAGAAGCGACAAACGCGTCTACTAAAAAAAAACAGGAGAAAACGGTGTATGCTATTCTATCTATCAGTACTTAGTGCTTATTTAAAACACAACTAGCTTGCCAAAAAGAGCTGGTGGACGTGACTTGATTTCTAAAATACTGAGACACAAACGGGACGAGACACTATTTCTTTCTTCCCTCTCTTTCTCAAAAGGTTGTGTGTAATTGTGTCCTTTCTTTTGTTGATTGCGTTCATTGTTGATCACTGGTTAGAGTCGTCGGTCGCTCTCAGCCAAAGCGGACGCGTGTTGGTGTGAAGAAACCAACCCTGAGGGGGATTCGGGTCGTCGGCAAAGCTTAGCGGAAGTTCAAACACTGAACCTCGGAGTGAAGATGGACCGGTTGCGATTTTTGACAGATATTGTGCCTTGAATTTGAAAAACGAAAAAATAAAAAAACCTGAGTTTTTCCTTTAAGGTTGCTTTTGTTTTATGACAGGAAGGAAGGTGAGAGAGGTACTGAGAATTATGATTTTTATTTTCTTCCTTCTTTGGCTTGAAGGAAGGAAAAAACCTTTCCGTTAAAAAAACAGAAAAGGATCCAGGAAGACGGATTGGCCGGCCAACGTGAGGAAAACCAGGTCTGGTGCCAAAATGTGAAACAGGGCGCTCGTCCTCATCCCACGTAGAGTGGACGGCGTGGGGGTCAGCGTAGCGCGAGGGGGGGCGTACACGTGCACCATCGAGACGTTTCGCCGCCAGAAAACCAACACGGGGAGGGGGCGACGCAGCGACACGACGAGGGCGGTGGCTTCTAGCCCCAATTTTTGGTCTTTCAAGGGTCCAGGGCGCCACGTGTGAAGCCCCCGACCGGGACAGGCTCAGACCAGGCAGACTTGAAATCTAGATTAAGACTTCAAACAACCGAAGCGTGCCTCTCTCTCTGCGTCAGAGGGGGGGGGCGGCGGCTCAAGCTTCCAGCCACACTAGTGTCTTGATCAACCGCTGCAGCGGGCGGCTCGGGGGGGCCTGGAGGCTGCAGACTGTGGGAGTGGAAGAGCTTCAAATGAACTGAGAGCCACATGACACACAGCCACACGAACCAGGCAAACGCAGCAGGGGCGCTAGTCCACGCCGAACAGGACCGGAGGGGGCAAACCCTAGCGGGGTGTCCGTCTCGTACCCGGCCGGCAGGTGGGAGTAAGAGACGAGACTGGAAACCCTCAGTGGCTCTCTGCTCATGTTGTTACTGTTGTCTTGGTTACCGCTCTCAATCTATTTTTGTTGCTATTTCCACATCTTTAGTAAATATGAAATAAAACATTGAAGTGAAATCCGCCTCTTCTGTGGAGATGAACCTTGATTTCTCCGTCTCGTCTGTTTTTCTAACTTGCATGGCGTTTAGGCGTGGTGCCTGGTCCTGTGCATGACGTGCTCATCTGACTCAAAAGCCATCGTTTCATTCACTAGAACTGCTGCTAACGTACACGCTGAATGTCCTAATGACTAACGTAGAGCCTCTGCCTTCTGGGGGGGACGACTTTATTCCCGACTGAGTCCACGCGTTCGCCCTGCTCACCTGCGCCCGACATCCCACGGTTTCTGTCGGCAGTCGGGGTCCCTGAAGGACCCTCTGACCAGTCATGTCTGGAGTCTGGCAGTATTAAAACCCCGAACAAGTGTTCACATGACCAAAGGTTGGAGAGGTGGATGTGTGGGAGGACGGTCGATGCTGCTGCAGTTGTACATTTTTGCTCATCTGTGTTGTTTTTACCGAACAAAGGAGCACTTGAGGATTTGTACCTTGGTTCCGTTGCACGTGTGTGAGTGGAGGACGGTGTTGTGCGCTCGTGTTTGCCTTTATGCCTCGCTGTGTGAGCACTGTATCCCCTCCTGTGTCTGTGTGTGTGTGTTTGGATGCTGGTTGTACAGATGACCCCTCACTATGTCGGATTTTGGTCTCTGGTTTTCTCACTCATGTTCTGAAGGCAATAAAGAACTTTTCATTGTTTGGTATACATATTTTGCAGCCGTTTGTTCTTCGTAGCGCGTGCATCAAGACTCATCACAATCTGATGTTTAAGTGACTCACACATTTTCAGGATGGGGGGGGGGGGTCTGCATTGTGGTGACGGAGACGCCTCCTTCAGTGTTTTCCTCATGATGGTCTCAGTGTTCAGGTACTTGTTGGAACCAAATTCTAACCAAAAACCTTTTCCGTGTTTCATCAACACTCTGTGGGTCTAAACAGCTGATTTAGTCTTTGAGTCGTTCCAAGTTCCAACAGCCACGAACACAACGCCGCTGAACGGCGAGCAGCTCCACCCGACCACAGCGCCTTCAGGTTGGTGGCAGACAGTCAGGTGCTGCAGGTCAACTTGTCTCCAAGTGTCATCAGCAGACTTGGATCAAGACCCAGAACTACTGTCAGAGTTTGGGACAGACCCAGGAGAGGAGCCCCCCCCCCCACAGTGACAAACCACCATGACCAGAACCTATGACCTCTGACCTGGTTCAGCAAACGCCACACAGCTGCAGGCCCGTTTACCAGATGGGAGGGGTACTCGGGTTTCCAGACTAACCATTCAGAACCGCCTCCCCCCCTTTGACTGGAATGACAGACGACCGCTGCAGGTGACTCCACCCACACCAAGACACCGCCGTGAACGTTTGCAGTTCAGACCATGTGACCTGGAGGATGCAGGGGGGTATTCCAGGAAGCATGTTTAAACTAGCCTGACTTTAAGCCTGAACTCTGGCTGAAATCCGCCTGAACTTGCTTACTCTGGGTATGTCGGTTCCAAAAGACCGGATGTGAGTTGGCGTAATTACGCTCGACTTGGTAACCCTGGGTTAATGCACGGTACATAAAGACATTCTCAATAGATCGCCGATTTCTGGAGTCACCATGGAAACGCGTGGAGAAAAAAAAAAGAAAGCGCGACACTTGAGACGGAAGTGAGACGGAGTCTGAGATTTTAATGACGGCGGATAGAAATTATAAGTCCATCAAAAAAGTAACACGGCTGAAAAATAATTTAGTTAAATTTATTCAAACTCAATAATTGTTTATACAACTCAAATTTACGTATTTATCTAACTAAATGTCACATTACTTCATTAATCTTTTTTCCATCTTAATTACTTATATTTCTTGAACTTTCATATGTCTAAGTTTGAGCCGCCAGATATACTAATTTTTATAACAATAAAAAGAACGGAAAAAAATGCACGGAGTGCAAAAACTCAACATAGAATTTTCCGTCACTGTCATAACAGGTTTGGGTGGTAGGGGTGCTATATAAAATCATCATCCTCTCCTTTACTCTCACTCATGGTGCAGAGACTTAAGCATTGTATGACAAAATAGCTCGGCAAAACTCGGTGAAACACAGTAAAACAGCTATACAACTAAACACATTTTGTAAAAAACCCACACTTAAACCCAAATCCGTCCGTTCAGACAGGCAAAGGGAATGATATCCCAGAATCCCTTGCGGTGCGATCTAACAGCAGCATCAAAGTTACACCTACTTAATTGAATTAATTTGAACGAAAGGAAAATAATTGTCTGAAAACTACGTGTTATTTTTAAGGTGACCTAACAAAAAAATGCTTTATCTTAACTGAAGCAAATAATTAAGTTAGATCAAAGTAAAAAAGTTTATCTTTCCAACATCCATATGTGGTCTTATCACCCTCTCATGGTGGAAAAAGTATTATCTGAGCTTTTTCATCCACTAAATCATCTTCAAATGGACACGCCATGCTGTTTCACCTCTCTGTAAACAAACTAATCTTAAACTAAACCTGCTCCGGACCAGGTTATGCTCAGAGCATGAGTTGCCATGGTAACTTGACCTACCCTGAAACATACCTCCATTTCTGGAACCGAAAGCTGAGGTTATCAACTTCCTTAGCCTCAAACTTATCGTGGGAGCTAGCATAACCTGCTTTCTGGAATACCCCCCAGGTCTACCGTCCTGTTCACGGATGAGGGTCACTGTGCAGAAATGATGGTGGTCAGCGTTGATGGAGAAGGCGGGGTGAGTGATACGCCAATGCAAGACAAACCAACTAAGACCTGGTTTTGTCTAAAACACATGTTTGAAAATCCTCACAAAATGATGTTTTCAGACTCCTACCAAACGGAAGGGATGATCATGTCAGAGCACCTCTGGTTTGATGACAATAAAGGGAGGAAATATTGACGTTCTGGTTTCCAGATAAACCCTTTATAAGCATGTTTTCAAATAGAGCTAAAAGTGCCATTAGATCTGATTTTGCTGCATGTTGTCTGTAAAGCTGGACAGTCGACTATTACCAGCAACGTTTTGGGCTATTTTGCCTTTTTATGGAGAAAAAAGAGCAAAACCGAAGGCAGTGGACCAAAACGGCATCGCCTGTCCACCTCTGGTGTCAAAGACTTTTGTTAAAGGAAAAGTTTCCTTCAAGGTGGGGGTCCAGCAGGTTGGACATGTCTGGTGTCAGAAGCACAAGGACATGCATGGACCCCGACTCGGTTCAGAGATGAGGCAAAATCATTTCTGTTAGTCGGCAAGTTCATTTGCATGATAGTTAAATGTTTTTCATTTTGAAAATGAAACGCATGTTATGTTATTATATTTATTACATCTGCATAATACAAGTATTACCTAAATGGTGATTTTGAGACACCTAGCCTGCAAATTAAAATCTATTATGTTCTGTAATTTGCTTAAGAAATTCACATAAGACATGGGCTTTTAAGTAATTTAAAGAAATCTTCCACAAAGGTCTTCATTTTTAAATCCAATAAAAAGTCTGGCAGTACAGAAATGACATTTACTTGCCTAATGTCATTTACATTGTATTATTCTATTATTTATACAAATTTTTTGCTGTTTTTAGACCAAATCTAGTCATTTAGACAATATATAATAATAATAAAGGGGAAAAAAGAATTGAGATTTCCAAAAAATTTGCATCCTTAGCAAGTGAATGAGATTCATGAAAAAAGACCAAATCAATAATCAAATCAGGCCTGGCGTTTCACATTATCCCTTAACCTTCTGGCATTTAACGAGGAAACGGATAATGACATCCAATAACCTCTGAGTCCGATTATTTTGCCTCCTCTCTGTGTAACAACTGTCCCTGAATGCATCACGGTTTATCTGTGAGCCCCAAGAACGTGAGGGTCTGCGTCATGACGTCAATTGTGCGACGAAACATGGCAACCTCTGACCTGCCTTATATAAAGCCAAAACAAGGCAAAAGACCCCTGGACAGAATGACGAGCAAGGGGGCCCTGTGGTCCAGAGACGAGGTGGAGTTTCTGTTGGAGATCTGGGCCGACGACGCCATTCAGGACGAGCTGGAGAAAACTCACAAAAACTCCAAGATTTACTCCAAAATCCGCGACGTGCTGAATTCTCGCGGATTCAACAGAACCACCGAGCAGTGTCGCGACAAAATCAAGAAGATGCGCTGTCAGTATCTGAAAATCCGAGACGCCATCAGGAGATCGCGGAGCTCGCTGGACGAGAAGGATAAGATGTTCTGGTTCGACGCGGTGGATAAGATACTGAGTCAGAAACCCTGCAGCGAGGCGGTCCTGTTCGAGGAGTCCAGAACACACCAGGAGTCCAGAACACACCCGGTTCTGGCGCCTGTCACGGCCAGCACGACGAGCGGTGAGTGATCGATGCTTCCACCGCATCCGTTGCGGTGTTTACCGCGGGGTTGTAGCAGGAATAGACTTCTTCTTCTTTCTCTTTCGGCTTTTCCCATCAGGGGTCGCCACAGCGAATCATCCTTTTCCACCTCACTCTGTCATGGACATCTTCTACCCTAACATTAGCCAACTTCATGTCCTCTGTTAAGACATCCATGTATCTCCTCTTTGGCCGTCCTCTTGCCCTCCTGCCAGGCAGCTCCATCTCCAACATCCTTCTACCAATATATCCACTATCCCTCCTCTGAACATGTCCAAACCATCTCAGTCTGGCTTCTCTGACTTTGTCGCTAACACAGGCAACATGAGCCGTCCCTCTGATGTACTCGTTCCTTATCCTGTCTAACCTGGTCACTCCTAAGGAGAACCTCAACATCTTCATCTCTGCTACCTCCATCTCAGCCTCTTGTCTCTGTCTCACTGCTACCGTCTCTAACCCATAGAGCAGAGCTGGTCTCACCACTGTCTTGTACACCTTTCCTTTGAGTCTTGCTGGCACTCTTCTGTCACACAACACTCCTGACACTTTCCTCCACCCGCTCCAACCTGCCTGCACTCGCCTCTTCACCTCTTTTCCACACTCCCCATCACACTGAACTGTTGACCCCAAGTACTTAAACTCCTGCACCTTCTTCACCTCAGTCCCCTGTAACCTAATGCTTCTACCTTGATCCCTCTCGTTCAGACACATGTATTCTGTCTTACTACGACTGACCTTCATGCCTCTTCTTTCCAGAGCAAACCTCCACCTCTCTAGCTGTTCCTCCACCTGCTCTCTACTCTCACTGCAAATTACAATGTCATCCGCAAACATCATTGTCCAGGGAGATTCCTGTCTTACCTCGTCTGTCAGCCTGTCCATCAGCATAGCAAACAAAAAAGGACTCAAAGCTGATCCTTGGTGTAGTCCCACCTCCACCTTGAACTCCTCTGTCTGACCTACAGCACATCTCACCACCGTCATACTTCTCTCATACATGTCCTGAACTACTCTGACATACTTTTCTGCCACTCCAGACGACCTCATACAGTACCACAGCTCCTCCCTCGGCACCCTGTCATACGCCTTCTCTAAATCTACGAACACACAATGCAGCTCCTTCTGACCTTCTCTGTACTTTTCCATCAACATTCTCAAAGCAAAAATGGCATCAGTGGTGCTCTTACGGGGCATGAAACCATACTGCTGCTCACAAATCTCCACCTTCTTCCTAAGCCTGGCTTCCACTACTCTTTCCCACAGCTTCATTGTGTGGCTCATCAACTTTATTCCTCTATAGTTGCTGCAGTTCTGCGTGTCACCCTTGTTCTTAAAGATTGGGACCAGAACGCTTCTCCTCCATTCCTCAGGCATCTTCTCACTCTCTAAAATCCTATTGAACAACCTTGTTAGAAATTCCACTGCTGTCTCTCCTAGGCACTTCCATACCTCCACAGGTACGTCATCAGGACCAACGGCCTTTCCGCTCTTCATCCTTTTCAGAGCCTTCCTAACCTCATCCTTTCCAATCTCTGCTACTTCCTGCTCCACAACAACCACATCTTCCTCCCTTCTTTCCCTGTCATTTTCCTCGTTCATCAGCTCCTCAAAATACTCCTTCCATCTTTTCTGTACACTCTCTTGGGTTGTTAGCACCTTTCCATCTCTGTCCTTAATCACCCTTATCTGTTGCACGTCCTTCCCATCTCTGTCTCTCTGTCTGGCTAGCCTGTACAAGTCCTTTTCTCCTTCCTTTGTGTCTAACCTGTCATATAGCTCATCGTAAGCTTTCTGTTTGGCCTTTGCCACCTCTCTTTTCACTCTACGCTGCGCTTCCTTGTACTCCTGTCTACCTTCCTCAGTCCTTTCTACATCCCACTTCCTTTTAGCCAACCTCTTCCTCTGGACGCATTCCTGTACTTCCTCATTCCACCACCAAGTCTCTTTACCGTCTTTCCTCTTTCCAGATGACACACCTAGCACCTTCCTACCTGTTTCCCTGATAATCTCTGCTGTAGTTTCCCAGTCATCTGGAAGCTCATCCTGACCACCCAGGACCTGCCTCAACTTCTGCCTAAATTCCTCACAAGTTTCTTCATTCTGTAGCTTCCACCACTTGGTCTTCTTTTCTGTTTTCCCTATCTTCTTCTTCTTCCTGACCTCCAGAGTCATCTTACACACCACCATGCGGTGCTGTCTGGCTACACTCTCTCCTACCACCACTTTGCAGCCATTAACCTCTCTCAAATGACCTCGTCTACATAGGATGTAGTCCACCTGAGTACTCCTACCTCCACTTCTGTATGTCACTCTATGTTCCTCTCTCTTCTGGAAGTAAGTGTTGACTACAGCCATTTCCATCCTCTTCGCAAAGTCCACCACCATCTGTCCCTCCAGATTCCTTTCCTTCACACCAAACCTGCCCATCACCTCCTCATCACCTCTGTTGCCCTCACCAACATGCCCATTAAAGTCTGCTCCAATAACAACTCTCTCTCCTCTGGGAAAACTCTCTATGACCTCATCCAACTCACTCCAGAATCTCTCCTTCACTTCTAACTCACAGCCAACCTGTGGCGCATACCCACTGACTACATTCACCATCACCCCTTCAATTTCTAACTTTAGGCTCATCATCCTGTCTGAGACTCTTTTCACCTCTAGAACACTGTTTACAAACTCCCCCTTCAGAATCACTCCTACCCCGTTTCTCTTCCTATCAACACCATGATAGAACAGTTTGTATCCTCCTCCAATACTACGTGCCTTGCTGCCCTTCCACCTTGTCTCCTGCACACACAGTACATCTACCTTCCTTCTCTCCATCATGTCTGCCAGCTCTCTGCCTTTCCCTGTCATTGTGCCAACGTTAAGAGTCCCTATTCTCAAACCTATGTTCCTGCCTTTTCCCTTCTCTCTCTGGCCACGGACCCTTCTGCCTCCCCTCTTTCTTCCACCAACAGTAGTCAAATTTCCACCGACACCCTGTAGGTTAACAGCATCGGTGGCGGTCGTTGTTAACCCGGGCCTCGACCGATCCGGTATGTCTAAAGTGTTGTGGATGATTCGCATGGTTATTTTGGCAATTTTTTACGCCGGATGCCCTTCCTGACGCAACCCTCTCTATTTATCCGGGCTTGGGACCGGCACAGAAGTTACTGGCTTGCAACCCCTGTGGCTAGATTCGTAGCAGGAATAGACCATCGACTGTATATGAGACCTGGACTGAGCGACGCCTCTTCCTGCCGCTCCAGGATGGTTCCAATAATCCCCACATCCTTCTTTTTGTTTTTGTAAACACTTTATTGAGCATTTTGTTTCTGTTATACAGTTTCGACATGTTTACACTCTTCTACGGAGCCCTCCAGGTGCCAGTGGTAAAAAAAAAAAAAAAATCAGATTAACTGTTAATCTGATTAATCCGTGCCCACAGATTAATCAATTCTGCTTGTACTGTTTGTTTGTTTTTTGTAACCACTGGCACCTGGAGGGCTCCGTACCTTCCAGCCCCCTAAGCTAAGGTTACACTTATTTTAATAACAGAAATAATGGTCAAAAATGTAATAATATTAAATAATGACAGTCAATATTTTTTTATGGGGGAACTGAATTTTCTATCCCTTTTCCTCTAGAGGATGATTTACAGACCCGCCCATTGTGTATTATTTTTTAAATTGTTCCCGTGACATTTCTCTGATGATAGAAGACGTATGTGAATTCATTTAGCTTAAATTTGTGTTTCTGAATATGATTTTCTTTATTGATAACATTGTGTATCAGGAGCAGACGAAAAAATCCACTTTCAGGCAAAAAGATGCCCGGATAGCGCCAATACTGCTCGCCATTTGTGTGACAGCAGTAATGTTGGGTTGTATGGAAGCACACGTGTCTCATATTTCAAAATAAAAGTCAATGCCAGAAATGCTTTTTCATTTTAAAAATAAAGCTGCGTTTGTTGACTCAAAGATCAAATAAAAAAATCAATCCTTCAAATTGCTTTTTCATTTTCTACTTCAGCAACACTCATTCTGTGACGTAATGAAAGCAATAAAGCAAAGAGGCATTTTTGTTTTCTCATCCACCGCGCAAAAAGAAGTGTCGCATAATTCATTCCCAGTCAGCATTTCCAGGAGGAGGCGGGGCTATGACGTCAGCGCTCACTCTTCTTCTGCGCCGTTGGCCCTTTCAGTAAACAAGACACGGCGTTCCCAAACGTCTGTTTTCAAGTCACCAACAGTTTCAGAGACAACAATTTTGAATTATGAGACACATCTGCTTCCATAAGGTTGTGAGGGGCTGTAAGCGGGAGAGAGTGTAGACAAAGGGGAGGGGGGGTAAGGGCAGGCTTCTTCCCCGCCGACAGGTGAATTTTGATGAACTCCTTACAGTCACAGTCCCGTTCACACATCCACACTCTGGTGGGGGCTCCGCTGCTGACCAACCTGTAACCATCATCGGTGTCTTGCCCACTTCAACACGTGGGCAGGCGAAGGAGGAACCAAACCTTCAATATTCAGAGCAGAGGTTGACCACTGCACCACTGCTGTCCTGGTGGTTCCAGTTTTAATAAAGATAATTGAGACATTTGGGATGGTGGAGTGGGCGTCCTCCAGAATACCTTCATTTGTCTTCATGCAGAGACTGGAGTGAACAACATAGTCTTTGCTGGACTGACATCTTCACCGTAGGGTCAGGATTTCTGAATCTTCCTGTGTTGGCACATGGTCCACTTTGGTTTCCAAGGAAACAGCTTGGGTGTGACCAAAACCAGTAGGCGTGACCAAAACCAGTAGGCGTGACCAAAACATGAGGGCGTGACCAAAACCCGTTTGTGTGACCAAAACATGAGGGTGGGACCAAAGCATGCAAGCGTGACCAAAACATGAGGGTGGGACCAAAGCATGCAAGCGTGACCAAAACATGAGGGCGTGACCAAAACATGAGGGCGTGACCAACACCCGTGGGCGTGACCAAAACATGAGGTCGTGACAAAAACCAGTAGGCGTGACCAAAACATGAGGGCGTGACCAAAACCCGTTGGTGTGACCAAAACATGAGGGCGTGACCAAAACCCGTTGGCGTGACCAAAACATGAGGGCGTGACCAACACCCGTGGGCGTGACCAAAACATGAGGGCGTGACCAAAACCAGTAGGCGTGACCAAAACATGAGGGCGTGACCAAAACCCGTTTGTGTGACCAAAACATGAGGGTGGGACCAAAACCAGTAGGCGTGACCAAAACATGAGGGCGTGACCAAAACCCGTTGGTGTGACCAAAACATGAGGGCGTGACCAAAACCAGTAGGCGTGACCAAAACATGAGGGCGTGACCAAAACCCGTTTGTGTGACCAAAACATGAGGGTGGGACCAAAGCATGCAAGCGTGACCAAAACATGAGGGCGTGACCAAAACATGAGGGCGTGACCAAAACATGAGGGCGTGACCAACACCCGTGGGCGTGACCAAAACATGAGGGCGTGACCAAAACCAGTAGGCGTGACCAAAACATGAGGGCGTGACCAAAACCCGTTGGTGTGACCAAAACATGAGGGCGTGACCAAAACCCGTTGGTGTGACCAAAACATGAGGGCGTGACCAAAACATGAGGGCGTGACCAACACCCGTGGGCGTGACCAAAACATGAGGGCGTGACCAAAAACAGTAGGCGTGACCAAAACATGAGGGCGTGACCAAAACCCGTTGGTGTGACCAAAACATGAGGGTGTGACCAAAACCCGTTGGTGTGACCAAAACATGAGGGTGTGACCAAAACCCGTTGGTGTGACCAAAACATGAGGGCGTGACCAAAACATGAGGGCGTGACCAAAACCAGTAGGCGTGACCAAAACATGAGGGCGTGACTAAAACCCGTTGGTGTGACCAAAACATGAGGGTGTGACCAAAACATGAGGGCGTGACCAAAACCAGTAGGCGTGACCAAAACATGAGGGCGTGACCAAAACCCGTTGGTGTGACCAAAACATGAAGGTGTGACCAAAACATGAGGGCGGGAACATAAGGGTGGGACCAAAGCATGCAAGCGTGACCAAAACATGAGGGCGTGAACAAAACATGAGGGCGTGACCTAAACATGAGGGCGTGACCAACACCCGTGGGCGTGACCAAAACATGAGGGCGTGACCAAAACCAGTAGGCGTGACCAAAACATGAGGGCGTGACCAAAACCAGTAGGCGTGACCAAAACATGAGGGCGTGACCAAAACCCGTTGGTGTGACCAAAACATGAGGGTGGGACCAAAGCATGCAAGCGTGACCAAAACATGAGGGCGTGACCAAAACCCGTTGGTGTGACCAAAGCATGCAAGCGTGACCAAAACATGAGGGCGTGACCAAAACATGAGGGCGTGACCAAAACATGAGGGCGTGACCAACACCCGTGGGCGTGACCAAAACATGAGGGCGTGACCAAAACCAGTAGGCGTGACCAAAACATGAGGGCGTGACCAAAACCAGTAGGCGTGACCAAAACATGAGGGCGTGACCAAAACCCGTTGGTGTGACCAAAACATGAGGGTGGGACCAAAGCATGCAAGCGTGACCAAAACATGAGGGCGTGACCAAAACATGAGGGCGTGACCAAAACCAGTAGGCGTGACCAAAACATGAGGGCGTGACCAAAACCCGTTGGTGTGACCAAAACATGAGGGTGGGACCAAAGCATGCAAGCGTGACCAAAACATGAGGGCGTGACCAAAACATGAGGGCGTGACCAAAACATGAGGGCGTGACCAACACCCGTGGGCGTGACCAAAACATGAGGGCGTGACCAAAACCAGTAGGCGTGACCAAAACATGAGGGCGTGACCAAAACCCGTTGGTGTGACCAAAACATGAGGGCGTGACCAAAACCCGTTGGTGTGACCAAAACATGAGGGTGTGACCAAAGCATGCAAGCGTGACCAAAACATGAGGGCGTGACCAAAACCCGTTGGTGTGACCAAAATATGAGGGCGTGACCAAAACATGAGGGCGTGACCAAAACATGAGGGCGTGACCAACACCCGTGGGCGTGACCAAAACCAGTAGGCGTGACCAAAACATGAGGGCGTGACTAAAACCCGTTGGTGTGACCAAAACATGAGGGTGTGACCAAAACATGAGGGCGTGACCAAAACCAGTAGGCGTGACCAAAACATGAGGGCGTGACCAAAACCCGTTGGTGTGACCAAAACATGAGGGTGTGACCAAAACATGAGGGCGGGAACATAAGGGTGGGACCAAAGCATGCAAGCGTGACCAAAACATGAGGGCGTGAACAAAACATGAGGGCGTGACCTAAACATGAGGGCGTGACCAACACCCGTGGGCGTGACCAAAACATGAGGGCGTGACCAAAACCAGTAGGCGTGACCAAAACATGAGGGCGTGACCAAAACCAGTAGGCGTGACCAAAACATGAGGGCGTGACCAAAACCCGTTGGTGTGACCAAAACATGAGGGTGGGACCAAAGCATGCAAGCGTGACCAAAACATGAGGGCGTGACCAAAACCCGTTGGTGTGACCAAAGCATGCAAGCGTGACCAAAACATGAGGGCGTGACCAAAACATGAGGGCGTGACCAAAACATGAGGGCGTGACCAACACCCGTGGGCGTGACCAAAACATGAGGGCGTGACCAAAACCAGTAGGCGTGACCAAAACATGAGGGCGTGACCAAAACCAGTAGGCGTGACCAAAACATGAGGGCGTGACCAAAACCCGTTGGTGTGACCAAAACATGAGGGTGGGACCAAAGCATGCAAGCGTGACCAAAACATGAGGGCGTGACCAAAACATGAGGGCGTGACCAAAACCAGTAGGCGTGACCAAAACATGAGGGCGTGACCAAAACCCGTTGGTGTGACCAAAACATGAGGGTGGGACCAAAGCATGCAAGCGTGACCAAAACATGAGGGCGTGACCAAAACATGAGGGCGTGACCAACACCCGTGGGCGTGACCAAAACATGAGGGCGTGACCAAAACCAGTAGGCGTGACCAAAACATGAGGGCGTGACCAAAACCCGTTGGTGTGACCAAAACATGAGGGCGTGACCAAAACCCGTTGGTGTGACCAAAACATGAGGGTGTGACCAAAGCATGCAAGCGTGACCAAAACATGAGGGCGTGACCAAAACCCGTTGGTGTGACCAAAATATGAGGGCGTGACCAAAACATGAGGGCGTGACCAAAACATGAGGGCGTGACCAACACCCGTGGGCGTGACCAAAACATGAGGGCGTGACCAAGACCAGTAGGCGTGACCAAAACATGAGGGCGTGACCAAAACCCGTGGGCGTGACCAAAGCATGCGGGGGTGACCAAAACATGCAAGCGTGACCAAAACATGAGGGCGTGACCAAAACATGAGGGCGTGACCAACACCCGCGGGCGTGACCAACACCCGTGGGCGTGACCAAAACATGAGGGCGTGACCAAAACCAGTAGGCGTGACCAAAACATGAGGGCGTGACCAAAACCCGTTGGTGTGACCAAAACATGAGGGCGTGACCAACACCCGTGGGCGTGACCAAAACATGAGGGCGTGACCAAGACCAGTAGGCGTGACCAAAACATGAGGGCGTGACCAAAACCCGTGGGCGTGACCAAAACATGAGGGCGTGACCAAAACCCGTGGGCGTGACCAAAGCATGCGGGCGTGACCAAAACCCGTGGGCGTGACCAAAGCATGCGGGGGTGACCAAAGCATGCAAGCGTGACCAAAACATGAGGGCGTGACCAAAACATGAGGGCGTGACCAACACCCGTGGGCGTGACCAAAACATGAGGGCGTGACCAAAACCCGTGGGCGTGACCAAAGCATGCGGGGGTGACCAAAGCATGCAAGCGTGACCAAAACATGAGGGCGTGACCAAAACATGAGGGCGTGACCAAAGCATGCGGGCGTGACCAAAACCCGTGGGCGTGACCAAAGCATGCGGGGGTGACCAAAGCATGCGGGGGTGACCAAAGCATGCAAGCGTGACCAAAACATGAGGGCGTGACCAAAACATGAGGGCGTGACCAACACCCGTGGGCGTGACCAAAACATGAGGGCGTGACCAAAACCCGTGGGCGTGACCAAAGCATGCGGGGGTGACCAAAGCATGCAAGCGTGACCAAAACATGAGGGCGTGACCAAAACATGAGGGCGTGACCAACACCCGTGGGCGTGACCAACACCTGTGGGCATGACCAACATGTGGGCGTGACCAAAACATGAGGGCGTGACCAACACCCGTGGGCGTGACCAAAACGAGGGCGTGACCAAAACCCATAATTAAAATAAAAAGACAAAAAATAAAAATGCCTGAGTTAACTTGTCATTAATCCAGAAGATGTACAGATGTTAATCGATTTTTGCATTTTTTTAAAGCAGAAATTAATTTAAAATATTGCTGCAGTTCCAGTTTCAGTCAGAAGAATTCAGCTTTTTTTATAATCAATTTTACTTTTAAATATGGATTTTAACCAGGAATAACGACATGTCTATAAACAAGAAAGCATCACGATCTTTGTGTTCAAAACTCTGAAAACCAAATATGACGTTTTTAGAATCAAATTGAAAATCTGCAAAAATAAAGCCGGTGATGAACTTGTGGATGTTTTTCCTGGAGGCTGGAAGTGGAGCGTTTTCTAGAGATGACATCACACTAATGCAGTCCAGTTCTGGCATACAGTCGATGGTCGTGAGGTATTTGTCTCCAACCGGCGTTCAGGCCTCAGCACGCCGTCTCTGTGCCTGAGTTTGCTCCTGGGTTTGGGGGGGGGTTATGCCTTTAACTGTTATGTTTTAGAGGGGAATAGCGGTGTGCTTGCACCGTAACGACCTTGCATGACCCGGGGTTGACGCTGGCGTGTGTCGTCTCGTCCGAACAGCCACATCCTCCGCGTCGGACGCGTCACTCCCCGTGGACCCGCCCAGTCAGGCGCCGTTTGACGACTGCACGGACGTGAAGCCCCCCCCAACTTTGGGCAGGAAGAAGAAGCGAAAGGCGAGGATGGACGCCAGCGACGTGATGGGCGTGTTCATAGAACGGCAGCAGCGGCAGCACGAGGAGTTCATGCGGATGGAGGAGCTGCGCCACGAGCAGGAGGTCCAGATGCTGAACGACTGGATGAAGGCCAGCATGGAGGCGGAGGAGCGCCGCCTGGAGCTGCAGAGGCAGACCAATCACATGTTTGAGAGGATGATGAACAGACTGCTGGACTCCATGGTGCCCCCTCCCAGCCAAAGAATGGCTCGAGCTCAACAAACGTCCCCCATGTAACCCCCCCCCCATGACCGCTTTCTGTTATTGGTGGAACATCAGACTAACCGACCCGTCCCACTAGTCTGAAAACCAATACTTGATCTTTTTTAAAACTCTACACCTGTTTCTAAAGATGCATTCAAATGAAAATCTGGAAATCTGATTATCCTACAATCCGAATAAAACGTTGATTTTTCTCAGTCAGAAGCAAAACAAAGACAAACGAATATCCTTAAAGTGCCGCTCCCATTATCTTCTGATCCCGGCGGTCTTTTCATGACCATGAGGCCGTTTTTCATCCAAAGTCCTGAGTCATAGTTTCTGCAGAGCGGCAGCAGTTCAGCAGAAATCCGCGTCTCGAGTTGTGGAGCTTGTCGGCATGTTTTCCACGTCACACTTTACGAGCTTTTTAGAACGGCATTTTTCATCTCATTGTGAGAAAAATGCCACAAAACATGTTAAAAACACACTTTTTATCGGAGTGGCTCTTTAAATAAACACACAGTTCAAGTCCACACTTTAAAAAGAGTCTTTTCAAGCTGTATTTTTTATAGAACTTTACTGGGAAACAGATGTCCAAATGCATCTGAGCAATGTGAATAAAGATGGATTTGTGATACACATATGTGCACGGCATGGTCCATGTGTTTGGCGGTTAGGCTCCGGGCGGATGACGCCCTTATTCCTGGATAAGCCGGGACCACGGATGGATAAACGCTGAGGAGGCCGGTCCAGGAGAACGGGCCGGAGGACCGACGGCAAAAAGAAAATGTCAGAAAAGAAGAATGTTGCTATTGGATGGCTTATTAGATGAGTAGAGTGACGCCAGAACCCAGCTTACCCGGTAGTGGCGGCAAAGCTTCACTTGGCAAGGCGCGTTCATTTCTATAGCGCTAATGCAGCTCAGAGTCCAATACGAAGGTGAGAAACCGCATACAGGAGAATAAAATGTGATAAAGGATTGGACACGACAAGTGGGCAGTAATTTCCATCAGCATCAGTAAGAATCCACGGTGACATCAGTGGAACAGAAAATATCAGAAACGGATTCTGTGGTCCAGTTGGTTTGTGGTGAAATCATTTCATTTTCAGAAAAACAAATGAGTCTGGGTTGTTATGGGTTAAATATACTATCTGTGAAAAAACAAAACTGGGGTTGGACTTAAGCATCACACAAATGACAGTTTAAATATAAATTTACAGAGAAACTGGTAAAGTAGAATTAAAAAAAGGTTCAGACGGGCCTGGAATACTAAGGGTTAATACAGACAATTAAGGTTCAAATGTTTTTTTTTATATTAAATCAATTTATATATATTAAAAATAAAAATTCCCCTCTCACCCTCAGCGGGTGGTTTCTCCTCCAAGCTCGGGTCCTCTACCAGAGGCCTGGGAGCTTGAGGGTCCTGCAGTATCTTAGCTGTTCCTGTTCTTTTCTGGACTGAGGGGTCTGAGGTCTTTCCAGGTATCTGTTGTAGCCACTCCTCCAGCTTGGGGGTTACTGCCCCGAGTGCTCCAATTACCACAGGCACCACTGTCACCTTCACTTTCCAGGCTTTCTCCAGTTCTTCTCTGAGTCCCTGGTATTTCTCCAGTTTCTCATGTTCCTTCTTCCTGATGTTCCCATCGCTTGGTACTGCCACATCCACCACAACGGCTTTCCTCTGTTCTTTATCCACCACTACAATGTCTGGTTGGTTCGCCATTACCATCCTATCAGTCTGGATCTGGAAGTCCCACAGGATCTTTGCCCTCTCATTCTCTACCACCTTTTGAGCTGTTTCCCATTTTGATCTTGGGGTTTCCAGTTCATATTCTGCACACATGTTCCTGTATATTATTCCAGCCACTTGATTGTGGTGCTCCATGTATGCTTTACCTGCCAGCATCTTACACCCTCCAGTTATGTGCTGGATTGTTTTAGGCGCCTCTTTGCACAGCCTACACCTTGGGTCTTGTCTGGTGTGGTAGATCTACACCTTGGGTCTTGTCTGGGGTGGTAGATCTACACCTTGGGTCTTGTCTGGTGTGGTAGATCTACACCTTGGGTCTTGTCTGGTGTGGTAGATCTACACCTTGGGTCTTGTCTGGTGTGGTAGATCTACACCTTGGGTCTTGTCTCGTGTGGTAGATCTATACCTTGGGTCTTGTCTGGTGTGGTAGATCTACACCTTGGGTCTTGTCTGGTGTGGTAGATCTACACCTTGGGTCTTGTCTGGTGTGGTAGATCTATACCCTGGGTCTTGTCTGGTGTGGTAGATCTACACCTTGGGTCTTGTCTGGTGTGGTAGATCTACACCTTGGGTCTTGTCTGGTGTGGTAGATCTACACCTTGGGTCTTGTCTGGTGTGGTAGATCTACACCTTGGGTCTTGTCTGGTGTGGTAGATCTACACCTTGGGTCTTGTCTGGTGTTGTAGATCTACACCTTGGGTGTTGTCTGGTGTGGTAGATCTACACCTTGGGTCTTGTCTGGTGTGGTAGATCTACACCTTGGGTCTTGTCTGGTGTGGTAGATCTACACCTTGGGTCTTGTCTGGTGTGGTAGATCTACACCTTGGGTCTTGTCTGGTGTGGTAGATCTACACCTTGGGTCTTGTCTGGTGTGGTAGATCTACACCTTGGGTCTTGTCTGGTGTGGTAGATCTACACCTTGGGTCTTGTCTGGTGTGGTAGATCTACACCTTGGGTCTTGTCTGGTGTGGTAGATCTACACCTTGGGTCTTGTCTGATGTGGTAGATCTACACCTTGGGTCTTGTCTGGTGTGGTAGATCTACACCTTGGGTCTTGTCTGGTGTGGTAGATCTACACCTTGGGTCTTGTCTGGTGTGGTAGATCTACACCTTGGGTCTTGTCTGGTGTGGTAGATCTACACCTTGGGTCTTGTCTGGTGTGGTAGATCTACACCTTGGGTCTTGTCTGATGTGGTAGATCTACACCTTGGGTCTTGTCTGGTGTGGTAGATCTACACCTTGGGTCTTGTCTGGTGTGGTAGATCTACACCTTGGGTCTTGTCTGGTGTGGTAGATCTACACCTTGGGTCTTGTCTGATGTGGTAGATCTACACCTGGGGTCTTGTCTGGTGTGGTAGATCTGAGCCTCTATGGCTCTGGTGCTCAGGGCTTGTTCCTGAGCTGCCAGGATGAGTGCTTCAGTGCTGTCCTGTAGGCCAGCCCTTTCTAGCCATTGGTAGGACTTCTTGATATCAGCCACTTCAGTTATGGTCCGGTGGTACATCCCATGCAGGGGTTTGTCCTCCCATGAGGATCTGTCCTCCAGCACTGTATCCTCTGCTCTCTATTGTCTGAGACATTCACTGTCAGTTGGGGCCTTGAACTTGATGTATTCATGGATCTTGGATGTTTCATCCTGGATGGTTACTTCTACGCTCACTAGTACTCGGCCTCCTTCCCTGGTTCCTTGACAGTTTGAATTTGTGTGTTAAATTTACCAGGCAAAGAATTATGATTAAATAGATTTCTTCCCATTTATTTTCTGATATGGTGCCAAATATGATGGTATTTAATGAAAATATTGTGTAGTACACAACTTACTATTTATTATTACTATTACTAATTGTTCCATACACAAATTACATTGCAATCTTAAAACCTTTGAGATGGGTAGATGTAATTTATTATTCTTAAATTATTTTATCTAATGTAAACATTATAAATATACATTTCCTAAAGTATTTACCATATCTTAATCAAATGTATGTTAAATGCTATTTTTATTAGGTTTTCCGCCATAAACAGTTTGTTTGGAATCAAACTGCTCTTCCCCCTCCAGCCGCTAGGTGGCGGAAGTCCCGGATGCTAACCTCCTCCAAAAAAACAAGCAGAAGAAGTCCGTCAGCCTATCCGAGTATCTATTTACTTCGATTAGCGCCGCTCTCCAAAATAGTGAGTATATCTGACATTGCAGTTGTTGACTTCACACATTTAAAACACTTATATGTAGTTTTTTTTAATATTCATATCCAGAGTTTATTTTGTCTCATGATTGCTAACCTTTTCGTAGCTAACTTCAGCTTGCTAATAATAGCAACACGGCTAGCAGTCGGTGCTGCTACTCTGGAGGCGAAAAACATTCACCTGTCCTCTAAGTTTTCCCAATAAGACACACGTAAATGTTTTACAAGAGTCGAACGTCTCTAGAAACATTGTTCCAATCGAGCTGTCCCCTTCAAAGTGAACCAGTTCCGTTATTGATTGAGTTGAAAACTCGTTTCTGTTTTGCGCTGCTTACTTTTTTTGTAGAGTAGAAAAAGAAGAAGCGGCTATGGTAAAGATTTTTATCGGGAATCTTTCTCCTGAGACCGAGAAGGAGGAGATTGAAGCTCTCTTCCGCGAGTATGGCGCGGTCACGGAGTGCGCCAAGTACAGGAACTACGCGTTCGTCCACATGGATGACCGGAAGTGTGCCACCAAAGCCATCCGCGAGCTCCACCTCCGCAGGGTGGGCGGCAGGGCCATGAACGTGGAGCCCAGCAGGGGCAAGAACCCCCAGGGCGCCCTGAAGCTCCACGTCGTCAACGTGGAGAAGGGCTCTGAAAGTGAGCTGCGGGAGCTGTTCGAGGAGTACGGCAGCGTCACGGAGTGCGCCGTCATCAAAAACTTTGCCTTCGTCCACATGGCCAACTATGATGAGGGCATGGACGCCCTCCAGGCCCTGGACAACAAGGACTTCCAAGGTGAGTGCCGCTGTCGCGCCGGGCCACGGTGGAGCGGTCGATTCAGCTGAAGGGGCTGTGTTTCTGTCTCTCAGGAAAGCGCATTCAGGTCCGGGTGTCAAAGAGCAGACCCAGGGGGGCTCCGGAAGAGGAGGAGCACCTGCCGCCCCCTCCCAGAACGGGCTACTATCCCCCTGCTCCTTATCGACCCGAGCGGCCCGAGCCTCTCTATAGAGGTCGCACAGGTTACCCTCCTCTTCCTCCTCCACCACCGCCCCCTCCTCCAGCGAGACAAGCCCCCTATCCTGTCCCTGGCTACGGCGAGCGGAGTTCCTATGGATTGGTGGATTTTTATGAGAAATACAGAGCCCGCCCGCTCGCCACATCAGGCTACGATGACCGGCGCTCCATTCCTCCACCGCCGCCTCCCTCCGCGCTTGTCAGGGAACGTCTCGGAATAGAGCGCCGGCCCCTCCCGCCGCCTCCATCCTCTTTCAGAGACCGGAGCCCCATCAAACGAGTCTTCCCTCCGCCCGCTCCGTCGCCCGGTAACGGGTACGCCTATGAGCGGGCTCGGCTCTCCCCCATCTCCAGGGTGCCGCTCTATGCGACTCCTCGCCCCAGAGATTCCTACGCCAACAGTGTACCGCCTCCCCCTCCGCCGCCGCCGTCCCGGTACGCAAGCTATTAGACGGCACGCTGGTGACACCAGGTGAGAACGGCAAAACCTCAATCATAACACGCATTTATATCAAAGTCTGATCTCTGCTTCCATCTGTCTTGACCGTCAACCAAAGCTCCCCATAGCAGTGGAGCTGCTGCCAAACCCCAATCAAGTCCAGTAAACGTTCCTGCTAGTGTCCTGAAATGCTGCTGCTTTAGCTAACAAACGTCCACAAACCCTGTGAGAAAACCTCCTTGACATGTGATGTCTCTCTTCCCAGGTTTAGAAAATGACCACATCGTCGTCTGCTGATGCACGTGGCATCGTACACCCCCATGTCTATGGCGGATCGCGTTGCGTTCGCAGGAAACTTACCGGGAGAAATTGCAGGCGGCCGCGTTTCTTAAAACGCACGATTCCATGTGATCGATTTTCTTTTTTTCTCTCTGTTCTTCTGTTTTATTCTGGGTGTTTTTCCGGAGCGAATGTTGTTGGTTTTTGTTATTTTCTGCCCCCGTGTGAGGCATCAACTTCATAACTTTGAGCCACTGGTTTTTCACAATAAGAGAATGTATTCAAACTTCCAGAAAAAGCCTTTGTCATCCGTAAAGGTTTTCCTCCACCTCAGTTAACATCCAGCTCGCCTGTGTGTGCTGTTATTTTCTAAAGTTCTGGTTTTGCGGGAATCGAACCTGTGTGTCCTCACTTTCCAACTTCTTTTTATTTTGAAGGCTTTTTCAATAAATGAAAGAAGTTTTTTTTAAAACTGAAGCTGCTCTTCGTTGCGTTTGACTCTTCTGTGCCGACTGGATGAACTGCTGAGCGACGCGCTCGTCACGCCGTTCACGTGTGGTGACGGTTTTACATCCTAAATTATTGTCTTACATCTTCTGAAAAAAGGAAATGTTTATGTTTTTAAATCCCTCTTGATTGGACCACAGTTGATGTGGCCTTCAGGGTCTCTGTTGGTTTGGTTTCCAGGTCCGATCTAATCCTAGTGGATGAGTTTAAGTTCAAATCAAAGACAATTTTTGAGTTAAAAATAAAAGTTTAGGAGTCAAATCGATTTATTTAGAAGAAGCAGAAATATTCATTTTTTATTTTTTAATCAGTTGAAAAACTATTTCTGGTAGAGGGCAAAACAAACATTTAAATTAGTTTTTAATGTTGGAATTTGTCATTTTTTAAGTCTCGATGCCCAGTTGTGTCACTTTGTAGTCAAACCAAAACATTTTTAGAAATGACAAAACATAAAAGTGACCTCATGAGTTTAAGCCATCATCCTAACCGTAAGACGAGCGGCGTCTCCGAAACCGTGACGGATGTGACTCCATCTCCACAAACCACCTTAAAATCCAGGAAACAGAATTACACTTACATTTATTTGACCAGACTTCCTTCCAGTCGCTTTCAAAAGTGTTGCTCTGTCAAAAGAAAATCCTCCGAACCCGTCAAACGGGATCTCTGCTGATTTCCCTCACAGCCGTCGGCTAACAGAGGCGGGACGCTGGCCGTCGGCTGAAAGGATGATGTCCTCCACGGTTCCCCGGCTCCTGCCGCCGTCTCCGCCTCATGAGGGCCTTTTAGCCTGCGTTTGCAGTGGGGAGGGGGCTCTGATTTCACAACAGCAGCTTCTCTCTGTGCATCGTCCCACTTCTGCTTTCTCATTTCTAAGCAGAAGGGCTGCAAATCTTCCTCCTTGTCACCGTTTGTCGCTCGTGGACATTTTGCTCCTAAGTTTCTTGTTTTCTTAGTATTTGTGCTCTTCGTAGGTTTAGCGTTTAAACAGGAGATGTCCGCTCAGGTTCAGTCCTCCTCTGAAGACGGCCTCCGTCTCCTAGCAACAAGGTAAATGCCAGAATCTTCTGTTTCTACTTGATCCTGAACCCGCCTTTTTTCTGCGTTACAGTTCAATGAGCTGCATAGATTTGAACCTCTGTCTTGTGCTGCAGGTAGCTCCTCCTCCAAGGAGGCGGGGTTTTGTGTGGAAGCTTCCAGCATCACCTCCAACCACTGTGAAGTGAGCGATGGAGACGGAAACGCCGCTGGTCGCTTCTGTTTCCCCTTAAACATTAGGTTTGATGGGTTGACATCTGGTTTGAAGAAAGGAACATTTCAGCTTTTGAGTTTAAGAAGAGAAGCTGGAGAGTTTAGGTTTATGTCAAAAATAGCAGGTGAGCTCCGCAGGAGCGGCTTCACAGCCTTTCTCTGCACATTCCAATGTTCCCGTTGATGCAAACGGCTGAAAGTCTTTGATGTCAAATTTGATCAAAAGGATGAAATGGGATGATGGAGCAAAACTGCCACCACTATTACCCCGTCTCTCTTTCTGGAAACGGCCAACATGAAATGTGAACTAACCAGTAAAACAACCCTTAAGCACACAGGAAGAGGGAATTTCTGTTTCATTTCCTCGTACTGGCATTGAAGATGAATATTTTCGGTCTTTGCTGATGTCAGCAGAAATGTTCTTCGAAAGCTTGTTCTGAATTTTTTGTCTTGTTTTTCCAATTTGTAAATAAACTATTTTTTTTAATATCTCGTTGTTTCTCTCCATTTGTAAATAAAGTTTCATTGAAGCTGGTGTTTGGACATAAAGCCGTGTGTCTGTTTTTGACGGTGCATCTTTGTCATAAAGCAGGTCAAAGGTCATTTTAGGTCACAAAGAGAGACAGAGAATTCCGGGCTGGAATCATGCCGACGGATGAGCCGGAGACGCCTGACTCTAGTTCAAAGATCAGTAAAGATAAGATAACGCCGGTTCACCGCCACATCTGGATGGCATCTCCGCCCGCTTGACGGTGTTCGAATCCCGAGTCGGCAGGCCCAGTGTTTCCGTTCTGCCTCAGAGACGAATGTGTTCCTTTCTCTCTTCATTTCTCACTTCTGCTTTTTGGTGGGAGTTCCTTCCCCGGAGTCGGCCGTCTCTGTCTGAGCTTCCAGATGAGATCACCGACTGTCGGACTGGATAAAATTCTTATCTCCTGTCAGTGTTGACGATGGCGTGAACGTGGCTTCATCCAGAACCGCGTCTTTCCTTCCAGCAAACTCAGAAATGTGTGACGAAAAACACTCGATCAGCTGTTTTTACTTTATTCAGCATGACCTTTGACGGGTTTCAATCCTCGTCTTTCATTTGTTTTAGTAAAAAACACAATAAAATGTCAGTAATAGACTCACTTCTACACAAATAACTCTGAGCATGTTTCACTTTGGATCTTGCAGAACATTTTTGAAGATGGAGAGATGTTAATCTGCTAGCTTAGTTTGCAAAACCATTCAGTACCTTTCAGGTGTTAAGACACAACATTTCATTAAATTTTGACTGAACACAAATATAAATGAAAAAAAAAACAAGTACAGAATATTTACACATTGTCACCTGGCTTTTCAATCGATCCAGTGTGGAGACGATTGACTCAGGTGGTCAACAGGAGCATCCTAAAGACGTAACCCTTCAGTAGGAACAGGACAGAGTCTCATCTGACTCCTGGGGGCCGACATCTCTGAGCATAGCCGGGGCGTTGTTCATCAAGCCCGTGTCCATGATGGGTCTGACTCCAGTCTCAAACGTGCACGTCTCTCTGGATGGAGGAACCGCCATCACCTCAAACTCCACCTCGAAGCTGCTCTTGGCCTCTCCCGACTCCCGGATGATCAGCATCTCGTACTCCAGGAACCTGATGAGGGCTTTGTCCGGGACGTCCGTCCTCTCCAGGTATCCCAGGGTCGAACCGTTCACCGACAGCTTTCCCCTCTGGCTCAGGTTCTGGATGGTGAACAGCATTTCCGGACTGTTGGGGGAGCGGTACGCGTAGATGGCCAGCTGCTTGCGGGAAACCCGAGGGTCCACCAGACCGTAGGAGCAGGTCTGGGCGTCCCGGCCCAGCCGGAGAGGGTCATCGGCAGGGTGTCTTCTCCTGCTTCCCAGAGGAAGGAGGCCATAGAGACCCCGCTGGTTCTGCTGCGGGTGGTAGAACTTGATACGGAGGCAAGTCAGAAGATCCTCCTCAGTCTCCAGAGTCTGAGACACGCTCATGGTGGCAGAAACTGATCCAAGAGAGACAGAAAAACATGTCATCAAAGTCAAGAAGATGGGTTCAGGGGGTGGAGTTAGTTTCCTACCTGAGCGCTTGCTGCTTTCAGGCGCAGACGGAGCCGTTCCTCTGTGTCTGGATGACGATGAAGCAGCTCAGGAATGTAATGGTGCTGCTGCAAACAGGAAGACTGACACAAGAACGACTGTCCTCACTCCCCCCTGCTCCACCTGATGCTTTCAAGTGCAACTCTGGAAAAACAACACTTTGTTTTCATCTGTTTTCTGAAATGAGGTTTTGTTACTGTTATAAGAATACAGTTATCATGGTTGTTCTCAAAAAGCATTTTTGGTTCTGTTTTCTACTAGTAAAAAATATCTATTTGGTAAAAAATGATTTTTTTGCTGTGACTTTAATTTTGTTCAACAGTTTCTTTAGCATTTTGAGGAATTGTTTGTTCCTTCTTCAAGACTTTTACTTCCAGGAAAAGTGTGATTTTGGTGTTTTGAACATGTTCTCTGGTTATTTTTCTGATGATGGATGACATAGATTAAGAAAATTAGGCTCAAATTTTTATTTTTTAGTATTTCTTTATTCAAAAAGCGGTGAATGAGAAGCAGACAAAAAAATATTACATTCTGATTGATCCACTTACAGACCAATAGATCCATGAACGTCTTTGTTCTCCTCGCCTGAACTGGAATCTGGATCTGAACCGGATGGCTGGATAGCCTGGGGGTATGAAGGGCTGTAAGCTAGCGAGAGAGCCTGTAAACAGAGAACTCTCAGCGATGGGAAGGGGAAAGGGGGTTGAGGTCACTCGCTGGTTTTCGCCCACAACTCATAGGTGAATTTCTTGTGAACTACTGCCTCAAAAACGACACAGATTTTGGCTAAAATCACCATAATCCTCATCAAAAAACCACTGGGAATGCTTTTAAAATAGATCCAAAGATGATGGGAGGGGGGCTGTAAATAGAAGCAGTCAATCTTTTGCAAACTTCTCTTATTTTGAGAACAAACAGCAAAGAGAAGAAACAATGGCCTTTAACGTGGTTCCCTGAACGCACCACGGCTGCTTGTAAATTCCTGACTGAAGCAACAACAGCTTCAAGGCCACAGTGCGGTTTACCAGAAAGCCTTCATCGTTTACAGCCGTGGCGGGAAGCTTTTCTCATTGGAAGGAGACAGTCACACATTAACCCAGTGCTGATCAACATTCTCCTCTTTTCCTCTCTCTCCATCTGGGTAAAACTGTCAGACATGTTGCTGTTTGCTAAACTCAAAGCATGTGTGACTAAAGTTTTGGGAAAAACCAGGGATTTTTTTATTTTTTTTTGCAGTTTCTGACAAATAGCTCCAGAACCTTATCTGAGAAGGGGGAGGCTTTCTTGATAAGACTCATGCGCTCTACTGGAGGTCAGTGAGAAAAACACTGAAACTCGTGAAAAAACAAAAAACTTTTCTCACAGATCAATAATAAATCAATGACACAGGAGCTGCACAAAGCAGAATTTTTAGATTTCAACTATTTCCAAGAGTCAAAGTGAATCTTTTCCTTCAATGTGTTCATGGGAATCCTACACAGCAGTGACTAAGTCTTCTCTGGATTTTCCAAGCTCTGGCTGCTTGCTTTGATTTAGGCGGGGGAGGGGGGGGGTCCTGGTGGACTCCTCAGTGAGTCAGGGGGGTCATTTCTGTGGACAGATTCCCTGGAAATTTCTCTTCAATATCAAAACCCGATTCCTACAGTGGGGCAAAAGTTCTCATTTTCATCATAGCCGTGTGTCAAATAATGATTTGATCTCTGGTGTTTGATCCAAGATGCAAACCTTTCCCTGGTTTTCTTGTCATCTTGTCATCCTTTCCCCTCCCTTTCCCGTTGCTTCTGCCAGCCTTCCATAATACGCCTCCAAATAACTGTCCTAAGGGAATTTCCATCTCCACACCCCGTTTCAACGCCCGCTGTTTCATTTCCCTCGACTCATTTCCCCCATTCCTCCCGTATTCTCCTCCACCCGGATGCTGAGCACAGGCTCCCCACAGGGATGTGTGCTGAGTCCTCTGCTGTACGCGCTTTACACAGCACACTGCAGACCGGCCCACACCGGCAACACCATAGTGAAGTTTGCAGACCCCACTACTGTAGTGGGGCTGATCTCTGGGGACGACGAGACGGCCTACAGAGAGGAGATCATCCTGGATTTCAGGAAGAACAGAGCAGACCCACCCCCACTCTACATCAACAGAAACTGTGTGGAGAGGGTCCACAGCTTCACCCTCCTGGGCACCACCATGGAGGCTGACCTCACATGGTCCCTCAACACCATGGCTGTCAGCAGGAGGGCTCAGCAGCACCTGCACTTCCTGAGAAGGCTCAGGAAGAACAATGTGAACCATGAGCTGCTGGTAACCTTCTACCTCTCAACCATCAACAGCATCCTGTCCTACGTCAATCACAGTGTGGTTCTCCCACTGCACTGAACGGCAGAGCCTCCAGAGAGGGGTCAAGACAGCGCAGAGGATCATCGGCTCCCCTCAGTCACGCTGCTTCAGCAGAGTGACCAGCATCATCACTGACTCCACCCATCCTGCCTTCCCTCTGTTTGATCTGCTGCCCTCTGGAAGGAGGTGCAGGTCCATCAGAACCAGGACGAACAGACTCAGGAACAGCTTTTTTCCACAGGTGATCACCATGCGGAATACACACACTCCCACCAACTACACAAACACTAAATGACTGACTACTACACATGTGTGCAATAACTGACTTCTGTGCGATAACACACAATATTTAATATGCTGCGCTCATGGCAACTCAACTCATTCCATTCTATTTTGTTCATACGTATTTAATATTCAATTGTTTCTGGACATATTTTGATTAGAGATGTGGTCTACAGTATTTTTATTTTATTTTATCTTCACCACTCCAAGGCTCCTACAATTTCATTGTATCACCAAGTATGACAATAAAAGGATTCTGATTCTATGTGCCAGAAACTGATCTTCAATGTCTCTAATCTGATCAGACTCTTGTAAATCTTGTACACTAGATCTGCCCTGCTATCAGAAGGAAAAGACTTCAAAGACATCAATGCTGATAATGACTCTGAGCAACTTACAGCATCACCAATTCTATTCTGTTCCAACCAGTGTAAAGTAAATTAGATTGCCAACATTTCAACTGCAAAACTAAAACAAAAAAAGTACTTTGACGTCTTTCTTCCGACTTACTTTCCTGATTTAGGGATACGGAAAGAAAAAGCAGTCCTCATTGTTTCTGGATCACTAGATCCATCTGTGTAAATGGGAATGAATGACGCATGAACCGTATCTAACCGGTCTGCTGTGATTTCCTCCCAATTTCCCTTCCCTTTGCCAACCTTCATCTTCATATAAAGTGTTTTTAAAAATCCAGTAGTTTGTTTGGAAAGACCCAGAAAGGAGTGGTAAGGTACACAAACTTCTTAACTTGATTCCTATCACCAATCTTACTGTCGTCAATTCTAGATAAGGGGTATAACTTGGGTAAATGAACGCCACATGTAGTTCTGGCTTCAACCTGTGAGTGGCGCTGTGGCCACTGTGAATATAAACTCCAAGCGGAGAAGAAGAAGAGGACAAAGGCGAATGAATGGCTAGGCGGAGCTAGCTGAGCCAGGCTAAAGGAACATTCTAGAAAAGGAAAGGCGCAGGACACAGGTAAGGGTGATTTACGGTCAAATCTTCAAAAATAATATTACCGGTTCAATTTGGATGTGTTAAAAGGAGCATTTAGAACTGGGGTTAAGCATCAATTTGTCGCGTTTTGTTTATTTTAAGGATTACGGATTCGGACCGATGCGGTTCCGGCGTTGAGCTTAGCTGGACAAAATGAATTAAAGCTAACCAGATATAATTTAAAGTTCATTCTTCATATTGATGCTCTGTGTTTTATTCAGAAAAATAAATTTGTTTAACTTAAAAACGTGTATTTTAATACTCACCATCAACACCATTTACGTAAATTTAGCTAGCATTAGCTGAAACATGGCGGCCTTACGGAATGTTAGCTTCGGAAAAGAGCGGAGTCTTTAAAATTTCCCCTTGGCTTTTCCAAATCCACAGAACTAAATAATTAACTTCAGGGGGTATTTTTTTCTGATTTTCTTATTTCTCTGACTTTTATCAGATAAAATCCTTTTAAAAAATGCGTGTAGATATAATTTCAGAAATTGCATCCATATGCCGCGTTATGGAATTAGGCAAAAATATACATTCATTGAAATCTTTGACCTGCAAAACTAAATGTATTTAAAATTAAAATATATATGTAAAATTGTCCAATTCCACTGAAAATTTTAAATCAAATAATTTGTTTGTTGAGGCACCTTTTTGTTTGAGCTGTGCCTTTTTACCAGCTTAGTTAAATGAAGTACAATTGTCTGTTAGGATCTGAGATCAAATGTTTTCCAATATTTGAGAATGACGAAGCCGCCAGTCCATGTTTCTTGTTTTCACAGTTGTATTGTATTTTTTTGTGTGTCCTTAAGCTGCTCTTTGAAAATGGTGAAGATCTTTGTGGGCAATCTGCCCCGAGAGGCGACAGAGGAGGAGATCAAGGCTCTTTTTGAGGAGTATGGCGCCGTCACCGAGTGTGCCATCATCAAAAACTTTGCCTTCGTCCACATGGAGGACCGCAAAGCGGCCACCAAGGCCATCAAGAATCTGCACCAGCACAGCCTCCACGGCACAGCCATCAACGTGGAGGCCAGCCACGGGAAGAACTTCGGTCCGGTCAAGATCCACGTGGCGAACGTGGAAAAGGGATGCGACGAGGAGCTACGGGCTCTCTTTGAAGAGTACGGTACAGTCTCAGAGTGTGCAGTTGTGAAGAATTTTGCTTTTGTGCACATGCCCAACTATGACGAGGCCATGGATGCAATCAAGGAGCTGGATAACTCCGACTTTCAGGGTGGGTCCTGTTCTGTTTTTATGCAGACACACAAAAAGATAAAATAGTCTCTGATGGTCTGAACGTTTTATCTTTCAGAAAAACGCATCCATGTTCAGGTGTCCAAGAGCCGACCCAAATTTGAGGAGTATGAAGAATACCCTCCTCCTCCTCCCCCTCCTCATCTCCCAGACAGGGGCGGTTACTGGCCCCCTCGATACCCAGGAGACAGACCTGAGCCTCCTCCACCCAGCTACATGAGGGGTCGTTATATGCCACCAGGTTACCCTGCCCCTCCTCTACCGCCGCCTCCCCCAAGACGACCCGTTTATCCTGACCGTCCCTACGACGCCGATAGATACAGTATGATTGACTACTACGAAAAGTACAGAGCCCGTCCGTACGGCATGTATGAGGATCAACGTTCTGGCATCCCACCTCCTCCTCCGCCTCCCCCTCCACCCCCAGCTGTCGTCCGCGACCGTGTAATGAGCTCGTCGCTTGACCCATATGAGCGTCGGCCCCTGCCTCCGCCTCCACCTCCTCCGTCTTCATACTACGCTCGAGACCGCAGCCCCATCAGGAGGGGGCCCGGCGCTCCCATGCCCCCTGCCAGTAATGGCTATTCCTACGACCGCTCGGCTTATGGAGTTCCACGTGCACGGGACCCGTACACAGACCGCCTGCCTCCACCGCCGCCGCCGCCTGCACGCTATGCTTATTAGGCGAGACATCGACCTCTGAAGGTGAGAATAGGGCGTTCCCTCCACGTTCTCTACGTCTTATCGAAGACCGACAGTTTTTTCTCGAGGTTTTTAAAGTGTAAAAAAGATTTTAAAATATATATTTTGGTTTATTTAAACTCAGTAATGCACGCTGTCGTGATAACTTTAATTTTCAGCGTATGTTACTTTTTACAATCTGATAAAACGAAAAATCTAAAGAGCCCAGAATGGAGTTGAAGCTTGTTTGTCCATCCTAACCCTGGGAGCGTCCAGTGGCAGAGCGTGCTGTGTCACACCGTTGCAGGTCGTTCATGTGTTCCATCTCTTCTTTTTCAGGGTTTTTGTCCCGCTGCGTCGCCACATGCGCCATCATGATGTTTGTGAATCTATCTTCTTCCTGTCTGCGGCGGAGCGCGTTACGTTTCTATGCGACACTCGCAAGAGGAAACGATTTGTCGACGTTTGGTCTTTATTTTGATAATACTTTTACAATACTTTTTTTTCCTCCTGTTTTAGTGAACCTGTACTAAAGTATTTTGATTGACGTCTGAATGAGGCGTATTTTTTTATTCGTTAATTCAGTCAACTTAATGTTTTGAACAATCTCACGATTGATCGAGTTTCTGTAAGTTAAACCTTTGTGGCGTAGCTGTAAAACTTTTAGTCTGGGGAAAAATCAACCCAACAATGTATTAACGAAGTAGGAATCTGTCAGCTCAACGTTTTCATTGTTGAAGCGGATCTGTGGCGTAAATGTGGTGAAGTCTGCGCTAAAACATCACTGTAAGCATTTTCCTCAAACGATGTCTGTTAATATGGCAAAGTTCTGAATCTGAAGCCACGCTGATTAAAGAAGCTCTCCTCTTTGGTGTTGTGTGAGATCCCCCGTCTTGTTCATTAGGAGGCCGCCCCCCCCTTCTCCAAAACCATTCAAAGCCAGTCAAACAGCAGAGCCCAGCAGCCCCTCTGAGCTCTGCTGAGATTAGTTTTCCTTCTTCTGGGTGGAGAGATGCCGTCAAATGTCTGATGGAAATCTTACCAATGAGAAGGTAAGTCAAGGGCAAGAGACTTAGTTCTGTGTTGTTTCAGTCTTCATTTGTGTTTTTGACGAGTTCATGTAAGAATATTGCAAATAAAACTGCCAGAAATGGTCAGTTTATCTAAGAAAAGCCCTGGTCTATACAGACGGGTGATGAAAACTATACCAATATAACAATTCAAAATGAGATTGAAAATCTTGGAATAAAACATTTTGCTTGCGACCGGAGGTAGCCTTATTGGACTAAGGTAAAAACGACCAAGTGCTTAACTGTGGACAACGTGTGACGGCAGCAAAAACTGATCATTCCAGTCCAATGTGTGGAAACACCTTTAGCAAAGTCATGTGACCATACGGTATGCCCTATGTTCCCTTTGGATTCTTTGGATGTGGAAAAACAATGTTGGGCTGAACTTCAGGAAACTAAAATGTGAATGGATTTGATATTGACAAATGTTTTAGTCATTGAGTTTATAACACAGCTAGACGGAGCGGATGCGATGTCACCAGAGAAAATGACTCCAGCTCCAACCAAATCAAATCGGGACGCTTTATTTTTTTTAATTATTTATTTTTTTAAAAACCATATGGACTTTGCCATGTTGGAGCCCGACGTTGGTAAGCAGTGATCGGACCAAGTCAGTCAGAGTTATTGTTTCTATGGCAACCACTCTTACTAATTTAGGAGTGAGTTAGTTCGTTGTCCACACCTTTTCTGCTGAAAGTTGGCTCCACGAAATCTGTCAAACAATTTGAACGCTCAATGTGAAACCATATACTCTTACTGAAGCCTCTGGTCAGTTTGACTTGCAATAATGAAAGAATATTAAAAAAACAAATTGTGTTTGCGCAGAACTTGTTTAAAAAAAAAAAAAAAAGAATCAGATAAAGAACCCTTCTGACTAATAGAATGACTGACTGAGGAACAGCTATTTATTTTTATATGGGATTTCCTTGGAACCAGCAGGTACTTCCTGTTTGGACTGCTCACATATGGAGTCAGTGGTAGTATCGGGTAACAAGATGCAGGCAGACTGGGACGGGACATTTTCCTAATGTAAATGATGGGGCCGGTGGCAGCTCTAGTCTGAACCAAAGAAATGGGTCTTTTATTTTGTCAGCTAACATGACGGTAGCTTTAGTTATGTTACGCTTTCTGCCACACACAAACCCACTAGAGTTTTATTTAAACACAAAATCCACTTCTGTAAAGCATAATTAAAATGCAAGCCTTGCTCTCTTGGATCATGAAAATGTTAAACAGATGTGAAAAAGACAAACTGTAGTGTACAGACACTTTTGCATCAACCATCTGTAGTTAAAAAAAAAAAAGGCGTTTGGATTTTCGTCTTTTCCATTCAGATGTTTATTGCTAAATTTAAAGCCGTCTTAAGGCTGATTCCAAAATTTGCTATAGTAGGTCACCTGTCTGTATGGAAACGCCATTTCCATTGAAAATGTGCTGCAGTGTTCACCTTAACAAAGACCATGGCTTTTCTTAAGATAAAAAAAATTGTAGAAATTATAAAAATTATCTTTGGTACATGATGCTGAACAAATACTTTGGTTGAAGAAAATGGACAAGAATATTTATTAAATCTTTGCAAAAATCTGAAGTGTACTGTGTGATTTCCTCATTAAATGTGATTTGTTGCATAAAATGCACCAGAAAAATACTTTACAGAATTTATATTAATTTATTTGTATTTCATTGAGGGAAATAAGTATTTGATCCCCTAGTAAGCACAGACCTGTTAGACACTCCCAATCAACTTGTTACCAGAATTGTGCACACCTGTTCTAACTAATCACCTGTATGAAAGACACCTGTCCACAGAATCAGATTCCAAACCTTCCAACATGGGTAAGACTAGGGCTGCACGATATGAGGAAAACTAGCAATATCAATGACCGAAGAACTTTCTTAGGACCTCAGAGACAGGATTGTTGACCTGCACATATCTGGAATGGGCTACTAAAACATTAGCAAGATCCCCGGTATTTAAGTAACAACCATTGATGCGATTGTGAGAAAATTTTAGAAGTATAACATGACCATCAATAGACCTCAGTCTGGTGCTCCACAGAGGATTTCACCGCGATAGGTGGCAATGGGCAATGTTCATGAGAAATGTGAGAAATCGGCCTGCAACCACACAGCAGGAGTTAGTGAATGACCTCAAGGGAGCTGGGACCACAGTATCCATGAAACCAATAGGCACTATTTGCTGCAATGGTTTCACATCCACTATAGGCATGGGACTTTGGAGGTTTGGCAGGTTGGAGACTCCACTTTGGCAAACGATGGGCTGCGACAACGAAAACAAAATGACAGATCTCTAAATACCTAAACACACTAATTGGAGATTGCAAGCTGCCGAGGAGCCTGTTGAGTGCACAGAAGGGGGGTGGGCAGCGCTGTAGAAATGCTGCAGGACCTGAAACAGTGGCCGTCTGCTCTTGGTGTGGGAAGAGAGGTGGTTGATAGCCATAGGCTGCCTGAAAGGGAGAAAAACCAGTGGAATTGATGAGTTAGTTAGTCTTAGTGTTGGGGTTCTTGGAGCTCATACCCCATAGGGTGGTTTCTAGAACCTGGTTGAACATCTCCATTTGGCAATTGGTCTCAGGGTGGAAACGGGAGCTTAAACTGACCTTTACTCCCAACAGTTTAAAGAACTCCTTCCAGAAGGAAACTACAAACTGAGGCCCATTATCCGAGACTATATTCTGTGGGAGACCACGCAGATGGAACACGTTGCAAAACTAGTACAGCCATCTCCTTGGCAGATGGCTGTGTTATGGCACGAACTAACTTGGAAAATCTGTGTACCACAGTCATTATGACAGTTTTACCCCTAGAACTGGGCAGACCAGTGATGAAGTCCATGATAACATGGGACCACCTTCTGAAGGGCCCAGGCAGAGGCTGAAGTAATCCAGCAGGGGGAGTCCTGGGTTTTTTTACACTGGCACACATGGTGCACGAGGCAACAAACCCCCTTATGTCAGAGGACATAGTGGGCCATCAGTATCTTTGGGCCACCAGGAAGACGGTTCGAGTTACTCCAGGATTGCAAACTAATGTCCTCATTTCAGGACTGACTGACGTAGATGTGAGGGAACAAACCGACAGTCTGCAGGACAACCTGTTGGTATACTAGTAGGATCGGGAACCGAAGCCTGGACCCTGTGCTCCAAAGACAACAGAGTAGCCCCCAGAACCAAATGAAAAGGGACAATGTTGCTGGATGTCGTAGAGTCCCCACCTTCCTCTCTCTGATGCAAACGTGACAAGGCGTCCGGCTTGGTGTTTTTGTTGCCAGGACGATAAGAGAGGGTAAAGTTGAATCGGTCAAAAATAAAAACCCACCACGCCTGGTGAGGGCTTAGGCGTTTGGCAGTCCGAATATACTCCAGGTTCCTGTGGTCGGTCCACACAAGATATGGTTTCTCAGTCCCCTCCAGCCACTGACGCCACTCTTCAAGGGCCAATTTGATAGCACGTAGTTCCCTGTTCTCAATGTCATAGTTCCTATCTGCAGGAGTGAGCTTGCAGGAGAAACACGTGCAGAGATGGACGTTATTGTCAGACGCTTTCTGTAGAAATTGGCAAATCCTAGGAAGCAATGGAGTTGTTTGCGCCCAGTAGGAACAGGCTACTCCAGAACAGCCATAACTTCACTGTCACCATCAATCTGTACAGATCCAGGAGAAACTTTTTGACTGAGAAATTTAGTGTGCGTGGTGTAAATTACATCCTGTTGCCAGCTGCAGACACAGGACTGAACTGGACCCTGCGAAAACATGCTTTGGGTACTGGCTTCCCGGGCTGGACGGGACTCTGAGTTATCTGGCGGGATCATCAACCGCGGATTGTATCACATCTAAGCCGAGGGGTGTCCATGTACCGTTGCTGCAGGTTTTGGTCCTTGCCCTCAAGTGCTGGCTCCCTCTAAAATTCCAACTGTGGAGTTCTTGGGCGTCCTCCTCATGGGGGAGGTGGGCAGTCCCTGCCTTGCTCTCTCCTGACTTTCTGTGGGGGGTGGTCGCCTGTGGCATGGGGCGAGTCTCCCTTGGGGGGCCCTGGCTCGTGCTGGGATTAGGGTAGGGGGGTGCCCGGAACTCACAGGTGGTGGTGGGCTGCTCCTCTAGGGCTAGGCGGGAGACTCTCCGGAGGTGGGGTCCTGGGCTGGCAGGTGGCTGGGTAGCTCGGTTGGTAAGGTGAGAGGCTACCATGCAGGAATCCAGTGTTCGATTCCTGGAGGGGAATAAACAATGGTACTTGGGCCATATCGATGGCAATTAACATCACCCTTAACACTACTGTCTCCCGAGCGCGATTCGGCTGCCGCTTACCGCTCCTCTAGGGGATGGGTCAAATGGGGAGAAGAATGTCCCCATTGTGGGATAAATAAAGTATCACTTTTTATTATTATTATTATTGATTTGTGTGCACATGTGCATGTGAACTGTATGTTGAGTACATAATGTGATGATTTTTGGAGCCAATAGGTACAGTGGCCCAGAAGGGTCACAACACAACACAAATTGACACTCTACAATTGACCGTAAACAGGTATGTTTCTAACTCTAGGGTATGTGTGTGGACAGGCCCCGCCCCTTTTGACTAACATTGACACCAGACAGTAATGCCGATAATCCTTCAGCATCTTGTTGCTTAATGATTCCCCCCCCCCCCACCTCTGAAATCATCCTCCAGATTTCCTTAACTCCCCTTTTCCCCCTTTCTTCTGTTCCCTTACCTCCTGTCTCCAACATCCATCCCTTTCTTCCTTTTCTTCTTTCCGTCCGGTCAAACACAAAAAGGACACAAATGTAATAACTGTAATAATAGGTGTTATTTATACGGCACCTTTCTTGACACTCAAGGTCGCCTCACAGTGCATAAGCTAAATGAAAGCATAAAAACACAACAATAACACAAATAAGTCAACAGTTGAAACATCAGTTTAAATGTCACGTACTGAATGTACGATGAAAAAGGTAAGTTTTGAGATCTTTGGAAAATTGAGAAAGTGAGTCTATATTTCGTAGATCAGAGGGGAGGGAGTTCAAATGTTGGGGGCAGAGCTGCTGAATGGTCTGTTTATTAATTGAGCAGCTGAGTTTTGAACCATTTGAAACTTACGTAGGGTTTTTTGAGGAAGTCCAGAAAGAAGGGAGTGACAGTAACCGATTCGGGAGTTGATGAGGCTATGGACAAGGACAGCTGTGGAGTAAGGAGTGAGAGAGGAACAGAGATGACGAATGTTACGAAGATGGAAATAAGCGGAGCGAGTGATTTTATTGATGTGGGCAGAGAAGGAGAGAGTGCTGTCAATGATGACACCCAGACTTTTAACCTGAGGGGAGGGAAATATGGAGGAGTTGTTGAAGGAGAGAGAGAAATTAAAGAGTTATTAAGGGTAGATTTGGTCACAACAAAGAGAAGTTCAGTCTCAGTGCAATTAAATTTAAGGACGTTTGCAGTGAACCAGGATTTGACTTCAATTGAGAGAGAAGGATGAAAAGTGGAGCCAGGTTTGGAGGAGATGTAGAGCTGGGTGTTGGCCGCATAGCACTGAAAATGGATGTTAGGTTTCCAAAAAATGTGACCAAGGGGGAGAAGGTAGATGGTGAAGAGCAGGGGCCCCAGGACAGAGCCCTGGGGCCCCTGCTCTTCACCATCTACCTTCTCCCCCGGAGGGATGAGCATGGAGTTGAGCGGCGACAGTTTTTTCAAGAATTCATGAGATAAATGGTACATTTGACATTGGGCGGAAATTGTTGAGGTTGGAGGGGTTTGAACCAGGTTTTTTTAAGTCTGGGGGTGACTACGGCTGATTTCAGGGCAGTGGGAACTGTTCCAGACCGGAGGGAAGCGTGAATGATGCTGGTGATCAGTGGGGACAGAGCAGGGAGAGTAGCCTTGACCAAAGCAGCGGGTAATTGGATCAAGCTGGCAGGAAGAGGTGTTGGATTTTGGATGAGTTCACTAATTTGATCAACTGATGGGACGTTAAAAGCAAAAAACAAATGAAGTGGGGGAATTAGAGCAGCAGGGATTGAATTTGGATTTAAAGAAGCCTTAGGTTGCTGATGAATATGCTCAATTTTAGATGTGAAAAATTATGCCAAGGTGTTACAAAAATCTGAGGAGTACAAGTTTGGGGGAGTGAATTTGGGCATGTTGTTGTTTTTGAGAGTAGAGAAAAGAGAGCTCTTGTATTTCCTACTGAAGAGTTTACTAAACCAGAGAAATAAGTGATTTTTGCCTTCGAGATACCATCGTTGTAATGAGAAATGTGGAAAGTGTACATTTGCTTATGGACAGTAAGACCAGTTTTTCTGTATAAACTTACCAGTTGTCGTCCTTTGGCTGTAAGTTGTCTGAGAGTGGGCGTGAACCAGGGTGCAGAAGTGGTGCAAGTGATGTACCTATAGATTTAAGTGGGTCAAGATTGTCCAGGAGATTTTGGAGGTTGCCATTGTAATGTGAAAGTAGTTCATCCGGAGTGAAGAGACTGTTAGTGAGGAAAAATTGTCTAGGCTGATGTCCTTAATTTCACTGAAGGTGATAAAATGGGTTAGGTTGGATTTGGAGAGACGGAGGTTGACTTTAAAAGATAACAGCATGTGATCTGAAAAAGGGAAAATATCTGGTTCACAGTCCAGAGGGTTTACAGTAAGACCTGAATAACAAATAGTCAATTACATGTCCATTCTTATGGGTGGGGAAGTTGATATGTTGATGAAGATCAAAGCTGTCCAAACAGGATGTAAAATCTTTGGTGAGGGTCTTGCTGACATTTTCCATGTGAATATTAAAATCGACTAAAATGTATTGGTTGGGTGAAAGAGTGGAGAGGTGAGTCGACAAATCAGTGATAAAACCCTTATTTGGTTTTGGGGGCCGGTGGATGGCCAACAATAGTTGGCGTTGGTCCATGTAGCCGGCATGCAGTTGCCTCAAATGATTAATAGGCAGGTACAGTCAATCAATTTAAATAAAGTTTAGCCTAAATTACAAAAGAGGTTTATACAATTATACACCTTGTGTGTCAGAAGATTCATAAACCCCTGATGTAACAGTGAAAAAATGTCCAACACAAGAGGCCTTCAGCTCTTATCTGCTCAACTGTTGGATAGGACAAGTTAGGGGGAAAGGAAAAAAGAAACATTGAATCAATTGGTAGAAGGATGCTGAGTCTAGAGCTGCCAGAGGTTTAGAGGAAGACCAAAGAGGAGGTTTCTGGATCCATTGAAAGAAGACATGAAGGTAGCTGCTGTTAGAGGATGATTAGATTGGATTAGATTGGCTGTGGTGACCCCCTAAAGGGAAAAGTTGAAAGGAAAAGAATATTTGTTTGGGAAAACTTTTTAAAATATCTGATCTGAAGCTGTCATGACTGCAGAAATGAAGTCATGAAATCCATAATCTTTTCTTATTTGTTGGCAAATTGAATTCATTAACAGGAATTACTGAGTATATAGGCCTTTATTTCTTTATTCCAGTGTGGAAAATTCTTATTTTGATTCTTATTTCGTTTGATTGTACCTGTCTTTGTTTTAAACAGTGTTATCTTATTTAGATGATTTTTACTTGCTTTATTTCGTTGTTTGATTACTGTCATTTAATCATAAAAATAAAATAATTGGCTTATACTAGAAAGAATTAAAAAAAAATCAATCTTTGAAAAAGACCTGGGCGCATAGAAACGTGCTTTTACGAAACCCCGATGCAGTCCACCCCCGTGCGGTAGGTGGCGCTGTTGGAAAACCGTCAGGGTTTCGTGAGCGTTTTTCCGGTAAACTTTCCGGAAGTAGACAGGAGTTTCGGTCCAGAATTATATCCAACTCGTAAAATTGAACTTTATTTAGGGCTCTTCGTGATAAATAGGTAAGAAACACGTTTGACGTCTCTGAAGTGTATACTTTACGATGTTTTGGTCTTTACGTCTCCGTTTATGAGTAAAAATCAAATGGCGTTTTTGTCAACATTAGGTAGCAAACAACCCGCGAAAACCAGATTGTCATGAGTTTATGCTAATAGCAATAGCAGATCAACGATACAAAAAATTTATTTATAGAATATAAAACTAAAGAAATAGACTATTTGCACGTAATTATGGCGGGATTAGGGTTAAGACACGAGCGGGCAAATCCACGGTGTGCACTTCGGCCGCACGTATATAGCGTGGCCTTAAAGATTTTGTGCTTGAATAACATCGGTCTATAAAAATATTAGTGGGTTGTGAATTTTCTTACTTGTTTTGATATGTATTTTAGAACAAAATAAAACGTTAAATAAACGTACAAAGGGGGAACTACAATTTTTAGCCTAAAATCCACAGTTCTTAGGTTTCATGATCATGTGCATCTCAGTCAATGTCCAAATCTTTTGTAATGTTGTCTTGTCCTGCACACTTTTAAGCCCATTTGACAATGGTGAAGATCTTTGTGGGCAATCTGCCCCAAGAGGCGACAGAGGAGGAGATCAAGGCTCTTTTTGAGGAGTACGGCACCGTCACAGAGTGTGACATCGTCAAAAACTTTGCCTTCGTCCACATGGAGGACCGCAAAGCGGCCACCAAGGCCATCAAGAATCTGCACCAGCACAGCCTCCACGGCACAGCCATCAACGTGGAGGCCAGCCACGGGAAGAACTTCGGTCCGGTCAAGATCCACGTGGCGAACGTGGAAAAGGGATGCGACGAGGAGCTACGGGCTCTCTTTGAAGAGTACGGTACAGTCTCAGAGTGTGCAGTTGTGAAGAATTTTGCTTTTGTGCACATGCCCAACTATGACGAGGCCATGGATGCAATCAAGGAGCTGGATAACTCCGACTTTCAGGGTGGGTCCTGTTCTGTTTTTATGCAGACACACAAAAGATATAATAGTTTCTGATGGTCTGAACGTTTCATCTTTCAGAAAAACGCATCCATGTTCAGGTGTCCAAGAGCCGACCCATGTATGAGGAGTATGAAGAATACCCTCCTCCTCCTCCCCCTCCTCATCTCCCAGACAGGGGTGAATACTGGCCCCCTCGATACCCAGGAGACAGACCTGAGCCTCCTCCACCCAGCTACATGAGGGGTCGTTATATGCCACCAGGTTACCCCGCCCCTCCTCTACCGCCCCCTCCCCCAAGACGACCCGTTTATCCTGACCGTCCCTATGGCGCCGATAGATACAGTATGATTGATTACTACGAAAAATACAGAGCCCGTTCATATGGCATGTATCCATACGATGTTCGACGTCCTGGCGTCCCACCTCCTCCACCGCTTCCCCCTCCACCGCCAGCCATTGCCCGCAACCGTGCAGTGAGCTCGCCGCTTGACCCATATGAGCGTCGGCCCCTGCCTCCGCCTCCACCTCCTCCGTCTTCATACTACGCTCGAGACCGCAGCCCCATCAGGAGGGGGCCCGGCGCTCCCATGCCCCCTGCCAGTAATGGCTATTCCTACGACCGCTCGGCTTATGGAGTTCCACGTGCACGGGACCCGTACACAGACCGCCTGCCTCCACCGCCGCCGCCGCCTGCACGCTATGCTTATTAGGCGAGACATCGACCTCTGAAGGTGAGAATAGGGCGTTCCCTCCACGTTCTCTACGTCTTATCGAAGACCGACAGTTTTTCTCGAGGTTTTTAAAGTGTAAAAAAGATTTTAAAATATATATTTTGGTTTATTTAAACTCAGTAATGCACGCTGTCGTGATAACTTTAATTTTCAGCGTATGTTACTTTTTACAATCTGATAAAACGAAAAATCTAAAGAGCCCAGAATGGAGTTGAAGCTTGTTTGTCCATCCTAACCCTGGGAGCGTCCAGTGGCAGAGCGTGCTGTGTCACACCGTTGCAGGTCGTTCATGTGTTCCATCTCTTCTTTTTCAGGGTTTTTGTCCCGCTGCGTCGCCACATGCGCCATCATGATGTTTGTGAATCTATCTTCTTCCTGTCTGCGGCGGAGCGCGTTACGTTTCTATGCGACACTCGCAAGAGGAAACGATTTGTCGACGTTTGGTCTTTATTTTGATAATACTTTTACAATACTTTTTTTTTCTCCTGTTTTAGTGAACCTGTACTAAAGTATTTTGATTGACGTCTGAATGAGGCGTATTTTTTTATTCGTTAATTCAGTCAACTTAATGTTTTGAACAATCTCACGATTGATCGAGTTTCTGTAAGTTAAACCTTTGTGGCGTAGCTGTAAAACTTTTACTCTGGGGAAAAATCAACCCAACAATGTATTAACGAAGTAGGAATCTGTCAGCTCAACGTTTTCATTGTTGAAGCGGATCTGTGGCGTAAATGTGGTGAAGTCTGCGCTAAAACATCACTGTAAGCATTTTCCTCAAACGATGTCTGTTAATATGGCAAAGTTCTGAATCTGAAGCCACGCTGATTAAAGAAGCTCTCCTCTTTGGTGTTGTGTGAGATCCCCCGTCTTGTTCATTAGGAGGCCGCCCCCCCCTTCTCCAAAACCATTCAAAGCCAGTCAAACAGCAGAGCCCAGCAGCCCCTCTGAGCTCTGCTGAGATTAGTTTTCCTTCTTCTGGGTGGAGAGATGCCGTCAAATGTCTGATGGAGATCTTACCAATGAGAAGGTAAGTCAAGGGCAAGAGACTCAGTTCTGTGTTGTTTTAGTCTTCATTTGTGTTTTTGACGAGTTCATGTAAAGAAAAATAATTAAAATAAAAAAAAACTTAAAACGACTGTAAAATGTTTTAATGAAAAGAAAAATCAGCTTTACCAGGTTATCTAATAAAAGCCCTGGTCTGTAACAGCTGAACAGCATTTCTCCTAATGTCACAAATAATAATTCATTTTATGTAAAGTGCCTTTCAAACAAAACTTACAGACACTGACTGTACATATAAACAAAAGCCAATAAATATACTAAAAAAACACCAACCACTTTAACAGGTCCACATTGCTAGTACCAGGTTGGAGCCCTTTATATTCAGAACCAACTAAATCCTAGGTGTCATAGATTCAACAAGGTTCTGGGAACCTTCCTCAGAGTTTGGTCCATGTTGATATGACAGCATCACACAGTTGCTACAGATTTGTCTGCTGGACATCCATGAGGCCTATCTCCTGTTCCACCACATCCCAAAGGTTCTCTACTGGGTTGAGTTCTGATGACTCTGGATGCCGTTTGAGAGAGAACTCATTGTCATGTTCTAGAAACCAGTCTGACATGATTCCAGCTTGATGACATGGAGCCTTATCCTTCTGGAAGTAGCATCAGAAGATGGTCCACTGTGGTCAGAAAGGGATGGACATGGTCAGCAACAATACTCAGGTAGGCTGTGGCGATAAAACCATGTCAACTGGTACTAAAGGGACCAAAGTCTGAAAAGAAAGTATCCCTCACCATCACACCACCACCACCAGCCTGAACCGTTGATACAAGGCAGGATGGATCTATGCTTTCATGTTGTTGAAGCCAAATTCTGACCCTTCCATTTGAATGTGGCAGCAGAAATGGAGACTCATCAGACCAGACAACGTTTTTCCATCTTCTATGGTCCAGTTTTGGTGAGTCTGAGTGAATTGTAGCCTCAGTTTCCTGTTCTTAGCTGACAGCAGTGGTACCCAGTGTGGTCTTCTGCTGCTGTAGTCCATCTGCCTCCAGGTTGGACGTGTTGTTCTTTCATTGATGCTCTTCTGCAGACCTTGGTTGGAACCAGTGGTTCTTTGAGTTCCTGTTGTCTTTCTCTCAGCTGGAGCCAGTCTGGTCATCCTCCTCTGACCTCTGGCATCAACAGGACATTTCTGTACAGAGAACTGCTGCTTTCTGGATATTTTCTCTTTTCTGGACCGTTCTCTGGAAACCCTAGAGATAGTTGTGGGTGAAAATCCCAGTAGATCAGCAGTTACTGAAATCCTCAGACCAGCCAGTCTGGCACCAACAACCATGTCACTTCAATCAGGTGCTGTTGCTGCCATGTGACTGGCTGATTTAGAAACATGTGTTAACGAGCAGTTGTACAGGAGTACCAAATAAGTGACTATTGGGTGTACATTTAGAGCACAATGAATGGCAGCTGACAGAAGAGTGAAATCAAAGAGAAAAAGCATATTTAAACAGAGTGTTGAGTTTGAATTTGAAAGTTGCAAGAGAGTTAGTGTTACGGAAGTCAGGAGGGAGAGAATTCCAGAGTTTGCGGGCTGAGCATTCAGTCGCTATGGTGATAAGCCGGTTAGAGAGTTGAACAGAAGCAGACTAGAGAGAAAGAGAGGCGGTATTAAGGTGGATATGGTCAGATAGATGGGGAGGAGGGCCTTAGATGTAAAAAGTTTGAATGTGATTCTGGAGGCTGTGCAATGACTAGAGGACGAGGTTCTGGAGACGATAAAGGCACCTGAGTTATGAACCAATTGGAGCTTATGGGGTTGTTGTTGTTTCTTTTGGAGGAACAAAGACAGAATTACAGTAATCGAAACGGGACCAGTGACCAGACTGTGAACAAGAATGGAAGGAGAGTGGGCGGTGAGGGTGGGACAAGAGCGATTAATGTCATATAAGTGGAAGTAGGCAGACCAAGCAATGTTATTGATATGAAATTGAAAAGATAATGACCTATTCAGGATGACATCCAGGCAGTTAACCTGTGGGGAAGAGGAGACTAAAGATGAGACGATGGGAAGAGTTAAGTGTGTAACTTTGGAGAAGGTAGATTTGGAACCAACAAGAAGTAGTTCCATTTTATCGTAACTGAGTCTAAGAAAGTTTGGGGTGAATCCGTTTTTGATTTCAGATAGACAGGAGGAGAGGAGGAGTCTGGTTTACTAGATAAATAGAGCTGGGTGTCATCTGCAAAACTGTGGACATTGATACTAAATTTGGGAAAAATATTGGAATGGGGTTGAAGGTAAGTGATGAAAAGAAGAAGACAGAACCTTAGGGTACACCAGAAGAAATGAAAGAGGGCTGGCATTTAATGGATTTGAAACCATTGGAGGGGAGTGGAGGTGATACGAAGAGAAGAGTCTATGGAGGAGGATGGAGTGAGACATGGCGTCAAAGGCCACACTCAGGTCAAGGAGGATGAAGATGGTGAAGAGGTCATTAATGATTTTCATCAGAGTTGAAGAATAAGTAATGGCAGAAATAAATCTTGGATGTTATATTTGGATCTGTGGAAAATAAGCCACTATAGATGAAATCCATGAAGTAGCATTATAGATGTTTTTAAAGTGGTAAAACTCCGTAAACTTTTCTCAAACAGACATGCACATTTTCACACTTAAATTTCAAACCTTCATAAATAAATATGTTCAGTTTTATTGAATGAAAATAAAGATCTGATTATGATCAAAGATTTATGTAGATTTATCCACCTAAATGGATTCTGTACAGCAGGAGATTAACATGGTCAACAGTAGGCCAGCACAATAAATCGCAAATTTATTATCGCAATTTTAAGGTGTCCAATATCCATATCGCAAAATTAGCTGAAAATTGCGTAAATGGTAAATCTTAAATGTGCTAAAACAATCTTATGGCAGCTTGAAGTATATAACGAATCAAATAAATCCCTTGATTCCTTTGACCAATCGGATGGAGCCCTTTTCTGTTAGATGCTCGCCTCCTATGTAGTCTAGGGTCATTTGGAGAATCATTTAAGGTATTTTGACTCTTATTTAAATTAAACTGTTGCAGTGAAATGGAAATGTTTTTGGATGGTTTGCTATTTGTTCATTTATCGCAAGTTATATTGTCAACGCAATATCGATCACTAATATCGCACATTGCGAGTTTTCCTCATATCGTGCAACCCTAGTCAACAGCCAATCAGGATGCAGAAGATGCGCAAAACCTTATTGAAATTCTATAAATGTTGAAAAAACGTAATTTTGGAATCGCACTGTTTCCATTCAATCATAATCATGCGAACAAACCAACTCACACAATAAGCGATGGATGTGAGCAACACTTTGACAGCAGATACATCAGATACACTCAAATTTCTGCCGTTGCTCTAACGCTCATCTATCAAAGGAGACACCGGCGTCTTCTTCAGGACACAGAGTGGCTGCCCGTACATGTGGGAGGGGCCACGGATGAAGCCATTTTTGGAACTGGTGGTTAGTGATTTTACAGAGTAGCTGTGGATCCAACTATTCCACATGACACGCCATACTTTAAGATCAAAACGACAGCTGTGAAAAAGACAAAGTGTAGCGTACAGAGACTTTTGCATCAACCATCTGTGGTAAAAAAGAAAAAAAGTGTTTGGATTTTCGTCTTTTCCATTCAGATGTTTATTGCTAAATTTAAAGCCGTCTTGAGGCTGATTCCAAAATTTGCTATAGTAGGTCACCTGTCTGTATAGAAACGCCATTTACATTGAAAATGTGCTGCAGTCTTCACCTTAACAAAGACCATGGCTTTTCTTAAGATAGAACAAATGTGGAAATTATAAAAACTATCTTTGGTACATGATGCTGAACAAATACTTTGGTTGAAAAAATGGACCAGAATATTTATTAAATCTTTGCAATAATCTGAAGTGTACTGTGTGATTTCCTCATTAAATGTGATTAAGTGTATAAAATGCCTTTATGGAATATTTCTCAAGTTTTCAGAGCTTAAAGTCAGAAAAGAATGCCTTTGGTTATGAAATATTTAATAATTCTTTGGTCCCATTCTTTTGGTTTGACATCAAAAGGGGAATGTCAGACAAAAGATTTACAAGTCGACATTTTCCCAAAGGTTTTCACTTCTGGAACAGACTCCGACAAAGCGTAGAATCTTGAAGTTCTGCTTCAATCATCTTTTTATCCATTATCAAAACGTTCTTATTGGTTCTATTAATGATTATTGTGCTATTTATAGCCAATATTAAAAAAAACGGTGTCGTTTTAGGACATGGTTTCTGCTGAGTGGCAGTTCATTAAATTTCACCTCTGAGCTGTGAGCAGGACTGCTGGCAGTGAGCCCCCACTTCCAGTCGTCCACCTGTTTAAAGTCTTTTTTTTTTTTTATACACTGTATTTTATCCCACGAAGGGAAATTCTTTCTCCGCATTTGACCCATTCCCTTGGGGAGCGGTGAGCTGCAGCCGAAACCGCGCTCGGGAGGCAGTAGCATTAAGGGTCTTGCCTAAGGACCCTCACTGGGTGATGTTAACTGCTCGCCATTGATATGGTAATTGCCCCCAGTACCATTGCTCATTCCCCTCCGGGAATCGAACCCTGGTTTCCTGCATGGTAGCTTCCCACCTTACCAACCGAGCTACCCAGCCTGCTAGCTTACAGCCCCTCACACCCCCAAGCTAACATTAGCAGTGCAACAAAAATGGCAGCATTATCAGATCTATCTATCCGTACAGTTCTAACCCAGATTCCAGCTCAGACCAGGAAAACAAAGACGTTCACACATCTGTTTGTCTGCAGGTGGATGATCAGAAAGGGGCGGAGCAGGGAGTTTGTGGCCCCGCCCAGCATTTATTCTACAAAAGAAATTACAATTGTTTCCCAAAATTTTTTTTTTCTTTCCCTTGATTTCCATAATGATTCAAAAGCACCGAAGGCTTTGAACTGTAAAGAAAATGCTCTCAGCGCTCGCTGGAATCGTTTAGTCTGTAGCATAATTAAAAATAAATGTTAGAACCAGAAACGTTTTTTCATTTTCAAAATGAAAAAATATTTGTCTGAGAGAAAATGAAAAAGCAATCCTCCAAACCGCTTTTTCTTCTTCAACACCGCTCATTTTGTCACTTAATTAAAAAAAAAAAATGGTATTTGGCATTTCATTTTCAAAAAGTTCTCCAGTAAATGTGCAGTAATAATGCTAAAGACATGCTTCCAGAGTTTAGCTCCTTGTTGTGATGAAACGCCAAAGCCGTTACACAGATCTTTAGTTTCATCAGACACTCGCTGGCCTCTTCCCTTTTAGATCAAAATCCAAACGTTTTTGTAATGAAGCCTTAAAATTAAAGTAAATAAAAAAAACATATTAATCTTTTCCTGGGGTGAGGGGGTGACCTTCAGAATGACAGGTAAGTCCAGGTTGACATTTGTAGAGGATTTGTGTTTCCATTTTTGATCCAAAACATTATTTTCGTTTTCGAAAAAAGAAAAAAAAAAGAATCTAAAGCAAATAATCACTCGCCGTCTTCTGTTCCAGGAAACTAAAGATGAAGGTGACCCTCGGCTTAGAATTTGCTTTCTGTTTGTCCGTGTCAGCAGAAGTGTTTGAACGTCTTTGAACACAGATATTTGATTATTTTTGTAACAATTGAGCTGGCTGCCATCTTTATATTCATTCATTTTCTTCTGTTTTGTCCCTTTCGGGGTCACGGGGCTGCCAGAGCCTATCCCGGCCACTTACTGGCAAAAGCAGGGGACATCCTGGACAGGTCGCCAGTCTGTCACAAGGTCACATGTCACACACCCATTCACTCTCACTTTCATACCTTATGGACAATTTAGAGTTGCCAATTGACCTATGGAGCATGTTTTTGGATGGTGGGAGGGAGCTGGAGACCCTGGAGAGAACCTACGCAATGCACCGGCAGCCGGGGACCTTCCTGCTACAAGGCAAGAGTGGTAACCACTGCGCCACCGTGCTGCCATCTCTACAAATGGTCCCATTTGGGTTCCACTTGTGCTTTTCTGAGGTACATCCATGCCACATTTAGTGTTTGTACCACTAATGTGCTAGCTATCAACCCAACTGCCTTCACTACACAATTCAGAGGTGAATTTCTAATGAATTCCTGCAGCTCTGAAGAAACTATGTGCTAAAAAACCACACAGGTTTTTTAGATTTAGGCTGAAAACGTAATTAAATGACCACTGGGAACCCTGTGAAACCAGATCCAAATATGTCCAGAGCAGGACTTTGAATTGACAATGTTCAAGAGGCACGACATCAAAAACTTTGATTCCACACTCAGATGTTTTCAAAGCCTCACTTTCCTAACACTTTTGGACGCTGGCGTCTAATTGGTTAGTACAAAAAAGCTTTCATTTAGATTTTGTTTTCACAAGGGTCAAAACCCTTGTTCTTATCCTAGGCACTTTAACGTTGAGAGTTGGGTCATCTAGACCCACTAGACAGTGCTCTGAACCTTTTTTCTTCAATGATTTGTGGTCTTTGCTGGTGTCCATGGATTTCATTAAATCTTTCCACCTTTATCCACCTTTGTCATGGTAGGAAGAACACGTCAATGGAAGGGGGGGGTCACCTAAGATAGAACGAGGGTTAAAGGTCTCAGAAACCTGCATCAAAACAACAGAAACGGATTTTTAACTCGTCAAGTAACTGAACAGAAATGACGGTAAAAGGTTTCACATACAGGATTATTATATTGGATTGTAAAAGAATGACAGCACACCAGAATCACAATAATAGACACACGTTTGACTGGGCTTTTCTATTTTAGATACAGTGCCTTACCAAAGTATTTAGCCCCCTTGAACCATTTCAACCTTTTTGCACATTTCAGGCTGCAAACATAAAAATATAAAGTATTTTTTGTGAAGAATCAACAACAAGAGGGACACAATCATGAAGTGAAATGAAATTTATTGGATATTTCAAACTTGTTTAACAAATACAAAACTGAAAAATCCACCTGAATGTAACCAAGTCTCCGGTTATATGCAGATGCTCTCTGGGGTTTAAATCAAATATGTTCTATTTGATCATCTTTTAACCCTTGTTCTATCCTAGACACTTTAACATTGGGAGTGGGGTCATCTAGACCCACTAGACAATGCTCTGAACCTTTTTTCTTCAATGATTTGTGATCTTCACTGGTGTCCATGGATTACATGAAATCTTTCCACCTTTATCCACCTTTGTCATGGTAGGGAGAACACCTCAATGGAAGGGTGGGGTCATCTAAGATAGCATAAGGGTTAAGGCTGACAAAAAAAGGAATACAGCTAAAAGACTGGAAAGAACTTAGAAATCTAAATGCAAAGTTTCTATAAAATGCTGGGATGTCACAAAGGGAGACGCCTCCTGCGGTGTTTTCCTCATGATGGTCTCAGTGTTCAGGTACTTGATGGAACCAAATTCTAACCAAAAACCTTTTCCGTGTTTCATCAACTCTCTGTGGGTCTAAACAGCTGATTTAGTCTTTGAGTCGTTCCAAGTTCTAACAGCCACGAACACGACGCAGCTGAACGGCGAGCAGCTCCACCCGACCACAGCGCCTTCAGGTTGGTGACAGACAGTCAGGTGTTCAGGTGAACTTGTCTCCAAGTGTCATCAGCAGACTTGGATCAAGACCCAGAACTACTGTCAGAGTTTGGGACAGACCCAGGAGAGGAGCCCCCCCCCCCCAGTGATTTGATACCGTCTGTATTTCTACTCAATTAATATCAAAGGGAACTTGTATGCATTTCATTAAAATTGAGACAAAATAGGTGAACACTCATGTAAATAATTGTTTTGAGTTTACTTCATTCGTCAACATACTAACATGCTCACTTTCCCCTCATTTTAAATAAATCTAATGATCTTTTAACATAACCACTGCTTTAAATAAAAGCTAATCAGCGAGATCCTCATTCACTCCATGGACTAATGGATGAATACGGGCTGATAAAAAATCCTCTTCATTCAAGTTTTGTCTTTAAAACATCGTCAAGGAGAGTTTTATTTACACAAATGTTAAATTACATCGTTCAGCTCACTCAGGTGAGAATCATCAAATACATCAAAAAGACTAAAAACACACGGTTAGAATTTGAAAGATTTGTTTTTATTTTAACCAAAAAGCGATGAAACAGACAAAAGCAAACCAAGCTTGTTTCATTACAAGGTCTCACAACCTCTAATTTTTATACAGCAATAGAAATCAGTACACAATTTAAAAAAAAAGTTCAAATGTTACTCGACAAGCATGTCAAGACTGCCAGAATAGAAAAGAACTAATAAAATGTTTGCACAGTTCCACATGTAGGTGTATCAGCGTCAGATATAAGCAGTAATGATACTAGAACCAACACAAAAGCTCTACAATAAAAAAAAGAGAAAACTGGAAGCTGCTGAACAAAACTGAATCAATGCAGACTCACCTTTACACATGCACCAATTAGAATTCAAAAGGTATTTTAGCATGTACGTTCTTCCAAAAAGTCTAAAAGTTCATTCTTCCCATACTATGAACAGAATCAGGGAGCCCAGAGGCCAAAGCTTTCAACAACAGTACAGGAAACACATGGAATAGGAAATTAAAGTGGTTATTCGGAGCCTTTTTACCTGGAATGGAATCACAACATGATATAAATTCCATCACATTAAAATGGACTAAGAACCTAAAGTACTGTTGGTTACTGAAAAGATTTACAGGAACCATTTCCTTCTCACCCACACATCTGCCACAAACAGAGCCCTGGCTTTAGCTTTAGACAACAGTGAGACACAGACTTAACATTTCGGTGACCGGTGTGTGTGAGTGTGTCACTTGTCCTACCTGCCTCATGTCGGCCGACACCTAGACAAGGTTTAGTAAGGGTACCGTGGCCGCTCAGCACCCTGTTCCCGCAAATGGTCGTAGGTAGTGCTTCTCTGGAGCGTGGCTGCCGGGGAAAGGCGCGAACGCTCGAATGCATATCCACCCGCCTCGGCGGCACCTCTCCGTATCGGACTCCGGTCACGAGTGTAGTATGAGGAGATCGGGGTTGGTTGAGGAGGGGCGGGGGGACACTCGTATGACTCGACGCTAGAGGGCGGCAGACGCTCCCGCACAGCCGTAGAGGAAGATGTTGTTGGTGGAGCAGGCATGGCGACGCCCCGGCGTTCTTCGAAATAACTGCCTCCGTAGGCACTGGCCCTGTACTTCTCGTAGTAGTCCACGACCCCGTACGGATCCCTTTCCTCATAAGGCGACCGTCGCACCGAGAAGGCTGGTACCGCGCCATAGAATGAGCTGCTTCCCCTGTATGCCCCGTCACTGCCGTACATCCGAGCCATGCTATGATCACCGACAGCATTTATGCCATAAGTTGGAGGTGGCCCATATCTCATTGCGTTCTCGTAGCCCGTACCTCCTCCATAACCTGGCACACCCGTGCTTTGACCAGAAGCCCTAGGAAAACCAGGTGCAAAGCTGCTGCCATAATCTGGTTCCCCACCAAAGTCTGGATAAGCCATGCTCTGCTCACGCCCACCAAATCCGGAAGCATCATATTCAGACTTTGGCTCAGAGCCGTTTCTCTGGAAGCCATTTTGGTCTAGAGGGCATTCTTTGGACCAGTGGCCTTCCTGCCCGCAACGATAACAACCCGATCGGTCTCCCATTCCCGGCGCAGTACGGAGGCGGCTAGTGGAAAGCTTCACGCTCATCAGTTTGCCTTAAAAAGAAAACACTCAGTAAGGACTGATGCCTACATTGGATAGAAATGATCAATTTCACATCTAATGTGTGGAATGAAGTCTCAAGCCTGCTTCTTCACTAGACTGGTTACAAACATTTCTGTTAACAAAGGAGATTCAAAAGTGGTGGCAATAAAGCTGAAATCCGTAAGTCTCCCGACATTTTCCTTTAAAAACTTGGAAAAGTTCACGACAAGACTTGAAAAAAACCTCCTTTGCAGTACAGCAAAGATTCTCTAATCGTTCTTACACGATACACTAAATTTGACACTGGACAGCATGGTAATGTCCGCATAACCTTTTTTTACCTTAATGAGCTGCCTTAGTGCGTCACTATTCTCTTCAGATCAATGTCTAGGTTTACATCATACAGGGTCCAAAACCAGAATGATGTCAGGTGTCACGAGTCCAGTTAAAGTTGACCTTACGGATATCAGCTTTATAACTGGTCTACCTTTGCCAATAGACCTGTTCTTCCTCACATCAAGCATTCAAGACTTACCTGCTGGTCAACAGGAACACAACTACCTAAACACTACTGCATTCATTTTAACTCACTTTTCCCATCAAGCCCAACCCAGAATTTCACCTTTAAAAGCAGTGTTGTCCAATTTATTTATAGCCTCCATGGCATCTTCCATTCTCTCCATGTGCACAAAAGCATAGTTTTTTACGATGTCACACTCCAGCACGGCGCCAAACTCTTCAAACTTGGCTCTCAGCTCCTGGTTGGTACAAGCAATGTTACCAACGTGGAGTTTGGTGGATCCTCTTGATTTGCCGCGGCTCAATTCAACATTCATAGGCTGGGCGTTCAGCTCGTACTGGTGAAGGTTGCGAATGGCCTCCTCTGCCTCTGCTTTGCTGTCCATGTGCACAAAGCCAAAATTCTTGACGATGGAACATTCTGCAATCTTCCCATACTGGGAGAACAAGGAGCGAAGTTCTTCTGTCGTCGTTTCAGGGGCCAAGTTGCCAATGAATATTTTCACCATCGTTAGGCCTCCACGTCACTAAAAAAAAGAAAAATTATTGAGATATTGCTATTAAATTTCAATCATTTTAACCAAAATTATTACCAACATTTTTTTCTTCTGCCTCCCTACTGTTTTCTGTCTAAAGTAATAAAGAAAATATTGATAGTTTCACAGCAGTAGAAACGCAGGCTGAGTCAATTCTGGGAGAAGATCCAAACAAAGTAACAACATGGATGGAGCCTCTAATGGGAAAAGCCAGGCAGATGGAATATCTGTCATGTGAATGTGTTGTTAGCCACCACTCCAGTCATGGCTTTTATACAGTTTGACAGCTGAGCAGTAAAAGTTATTTAAAATTGTTAGTTTAAGGTATTTAATCAAATATGTAACAACTACAAAATTATTATGCAGATTCACATTCACGGTTTCACCAACTAGGCCGCGGTGAACGATATCGACAGAAAAAGCATAGTGTGTTTCCTAATATTCTGGAATTACTTCAATAAATAAAAGACAAAAGCTCGTTGTGGATTTATTTAGCAAACCATCCACACTAAAAACAGGAACATTGCTTGCACGTCTTCGTGCATTTCTCGGAAAACGTTAGCTAAATGCTAACGGAGTGGTGCGTTAGCCAGAATCGACTATAGCTCGACAGCGTTAGCCTCTTCTAGACGAGGTTTTCTAAAGATAGAGCGGCACCAGACATATACGTCACGGTACAAATTCGTTCGACAAAAATCCCGCATATTATTGATGCTTAAGCGATGGCCTCGCTAGCACTGCTAATTTATGAAACACGAGTTAGCATGTTAGCTTGATGAGGCTAATCCTTCAACGCTTCTTCGGTTTACCGGAAGTATTAATCGGCGTATCTGCGACCACTTCAACCCTACCGATGGATGCATCACAGCAGGCTCTCTTTAGTGTGTTAAAAAGATACCTGTAAGCAAAATGGGGCTCGGCGGGCCTGAACCTGCGAAGAATGAAATGGCGAACGATTCGAATGGATCGTCCCTATCTGACGTCACGCGTAACTGACGTAGACGACGCGATGGAGGGGACGTACAAATCACTCTTCATAGAACATTGGTTTCGAAATAAGATTATTTTTGTGTTTCAATTATTTAACAACCAGGGCTTACTTTTAACTTATGAGGAATTCCTATCTAAATTTAACTTCCCTGTTCCCCCTTTAGAATATGCTAGAGTGTTTGGAGCGATTCCCTCTGGTGTCTGCATGTTGTTTAAGTTCCAACACAGAGTTCATGTTGAGGAGCCTTTTCTACTCTCTCCCATTAATACTCCTGTGGGGAAAATATGTCTGACTGGTTATCCCAGGAAAAACAACAAATCCATTAGGACATTATTTCAAACGAACGTTGTTTCACTACCTCGTAGCATGTCTTATTGGAACATGTTTGTTGCAGATATTGCATGGAAGGAGGTTTGGCAAATACCCTATAAATTTTTAATCACTAATAAGGTTAAAGAAGTTTCTTTTAAGATTATCCATAGAATTTATCCATCTAAAACGTTTATTCAAAATAGATTTAAGTTAAACATTGAGACATTTTGTAGTTTTGGTTGTAATTCCCCTGAAACAGTTATTCATCTTTTCTGGTATTGCCCCAAAGTGAAGGTGTTTTGGCAGAAATTGTGTGATTTTATTAATGATAGAATTGATTCTTGTTTTGTCTTATTCTGGAAAGATGTCTTGTTGGGTCTAATATCAAAACATATGCAAAAGGACTCTGGTTTACTTTTAAATCTTTTACTCATTTTGGCTAAATTCCATATCCATAAATGTAAATTTTCTGGTAGAAAACCCTGTTTCACTGTATTCCTTTCTGATTTAAGTCAATATATCAACAGTATTCGAAATTCAGAGAAGCAAAAAAATCAGAACATTGTCTGTATGTGATAGATTCAGTATTTTTTCATAGAGTTTAACCCCCTGGCTTATTTCTATTTCTATTCTTGTTCCTCTGTATGTTACAGATGTGTATTTGATATATGCTGTTGTGTTTTTTTTTGATTGCATACCTAAAAGTACTTTCTTGTAAAATGGCATAATGTGCAATAAAGTAGTTAAAAAAAAAGAAAAAAAAAAGATGGAGGAGACGTACGACGTCATTTTTTAGATGAGATCTTTTATTTATTTTTTATTATTGAACATTTGCAGAATACAGTATAAGAATAAACATATATCAATACAATATAAGAATAAACCAAAGTTCTGAATATGCAACAACATTGTTTTGACCTTTTGAAAGTCTTGATTATTACGCACAAAATTATAAGTAAATACATTTTTAATCAAATTGGTGTTCAATAATAACCACATAAAACAATCACAGAAGGAAATAAATAACAAAAAAAATAAAAGAAAAAAATAGATAAAATAAATATACATGTATCATCTATACTGGTACAATTTTTTTTTTTTTTGTCTGAAGGCCAAATTTAAACTCTAAAAGCAGAATCATCTCTCAAAGGATGAAATTTATTCTTTTAATGTAGAATTTAATCTCAAAAGCTAGGGTTCCACCTCTAAAATCTATTACGTTAAAAGTCTGAAATTTCGTCTCCAAAGGTCGAATTTTGTCTCTGACAGTTGAAAATATTCTCTAAAGGAAGAATATTTTTTCTAAAGGTAGGATTTCTATCCAAACTCCAAAACCCACCCATGCACAGGGACAACATGCGAACACCACGCAGAAAAGACCCTGATGGGATTTGATCCAGGGCCTTCTTGTAGTGAGGCCAAAGTATGAACCGCTGCAGCGCCTCATCCCTCTGATGTTTGGCGAATGCAGGTCCCTCTGTCGTCCTCTTCTGGTCCTCTCTGCTTCTGCTGTCCTTTGGGCTTCTCCTGCAGGTATTTGAATACTGGCAGGTGCTCCTAACGCACCTGCAGCCATTCTCCAGAGACCCTGCTGTATTAAAGACAGTTGTCTTCATCTCCTAGCCAGAGCTCACTCGTGGATTATCCTCATCAGTTCAGACAGCCGTAACTGTTCCGGATTCCTCCACCTTCCTTCAGGTGTTTGCTCCACAGCAGCCAGCCTCCTTCTCTGCTCATCATGAAGGTTTGCCCCAGATTTCAGCAAAGAGCAGAACTCCATCCACAAAAAGCTCCAGCTAAGAATTGTGTTCAAAAAGAGCGGCAAAGATTTGTTGAGTTGAAATGAGAAAATAATCCGTATGAATTTGTCTTTTTAAATTAAACTTTTCATCAAAACATGTCCTCCCCATACATACTCTCACCTGGATTAAATGTTCAATCTGTTAAAGAGCAGAACCAATCGCTTAAAAACCAAACAAAATCGAATAACTGTAATTTTAAAAGACTTAAAGATGTTGAAATTGTGAAATGATTAAACAAACTAATTGTGCTTCCATTTGCACTTTTTGACTAAAAACCCACAAAAAAAGTTGATTTTTATAAAAACAAATCTATTCACACTTTCAGTCATAAATCAATAAACAAGTTATACATTAAAACTTTTATATATTTTTTAAACTCATTTGTTTAAATAACATTGTTTTATGAAATGCACTTCAGAGATGAAAATGTAAAGTACATCATTTTGTTTTCTGAAGGTTATTTTTCGGGAAAAGTCACAGTTTAGGATGTCCCTTTGCCAAAGAAATGACATCACTTCTGTCAAACAGTTTTATTGTAGTGGGTTTTGCTTTTTTGGTGAAAAATAAAAAACTTTATTTCATCCTTAAGGAATGTCTTTACTAATGTTAGTTTTACAGACATTTTTAATACACTTAGCAATTCAGTGCAGTTATAAATAAGTTTCCTGCTCTATGAATCTACAAAAAAGATGAAAAAAGGGGTTTCGTTAAAAAAGTCAGAAGTCTATCAAGACCAACGTGACACAGGATTAAGCTGAGGCCTCAGTCCATGATGTTCACGACGTAAGAGCTTAAAAACAATTCAAGAGCGTGCTCATGGGGTCACGGAAGTTAAATCTCACAGGTCCATTCTGTTGGGGAGAACTGAAGTTCTGAAAAGTTCTTCTGCAGTCCTGAAAGCCAACAGCCTTCTAGAAAGCAGAGTTAAAGCCGTGCTATTCGCACCAGTCCTTCACGTGGTTTTGGTGCGTCCAGTAGGAATCGCTGCTGCATCTCCATCTTTACTTCACTAAACCAGAGTCTTCTGCGGTCGGCGTCAGTCCCCGCTGTTTCTTAGTAGCTGCTCTCGTGACCGGTCAGTATGTACAGATTGCTTAAGGCTGAAGGGTCGTCGGTGGGCGTACTCTGAAGGATGATGTCTCTGTTCGGTCAGAAACAAAGCAAAATCATGTCACAGCTTGTACAAAGTGCAGAAAATGACAAGACCCCTCCTTAAATTCAGCTCTTCGTGGAACAGAAGTGGAAAGACACATTTGTCGATGCATCTACCCAAAAAAAAAAACAAAAAAAAAACACACACACACAATTGCGTACGATTTACGTAACAATTGTGTACAGACTACGAAAAATAAAAAAAATGTGTAATTCTTAATCGACCAAAACTCTGAACAGCTCAAAACCGAATTCCCATAAAGACCCGTTGGCTGAAACCCTGTACAGACATCTGTGTACATTTACGAACGCAAGAAACACGTATGAATGATGTGGATCACGCATGGATCACGGAAGACTGACGTTTCATACGTGGAAACGTACGTAGCAGCTGTGAGACACGACCTGGAAAGCAAAACTTGCCTACCAAGGCCTCAGGGCCTTTCTCCAAAAACCAAGAAAACAGGAAACAAAACAAAAAGAAGCAATGTCCTCAATCCTTACATTTCCAATGTGTCAGACAAACTCAAAAGGATTTTTAAACACATCCTGACCCACTCTGACAAAACCCATACAATTCCCAACAGAGAACCATGTTCCCTCGTTTCTCACGGGGGTTCAGTTCTAAAGACCCGCCATTGGAGAAGTATGTGCAGTAGGAATATAGGCTATTAAAGTAGCTTTTAAGGCTGTAAACCTACTCACTGCACACTATATACACATTTCTCTCTTGTTTAAACTCTCAAAGTCCAGCATTAGAGAATTAAAACAAAGGTCTGATCGCGATGAAGATCTGTTCCGTTTGGCAAACGGGAAACATTCTGTACCGGACACACGGCACAAGATTGAGTGACAAATCTACAGCCAGAACACAGGTCACTCTTTAAGAAAAAAGCAAAACTGCATTGAAAAAATATTAGCAAAACCACGAAAGATGAACTGTAATAAAGCCAGGGATCACTGTAGTGTGGAGTATTCCATCCACAGCAACAAAAACTGCAATGAACAGCACACCAAAGAGACCAGACCACTCTTCCACTAGAGCAGGGGTCCCCAAATCCAGGCCTGGAGCGTCGGTGTCCTTCATGTTTTCCTACCATCCTGCCATTGAAGCTCCTTATTGGCCAAACACACCTGATCCAGGTAATCAGCAGCAGAGAAGGCAGGGTTGCTGGAAAACCAGCAGGAGGTCGCTCCTCAAGCCCTGGATTTGGAGACTCCTGCACTAGAGGCAATATCAACACTGCAAGGTTAACTAGTCCACCTGAAGGCCACAAACTGGGGATAGGGACGGCTGAATGTTGGATGGTTTGAGCCAGGAGTCGAGGAAGTTATTTTGGTCAAAAGAGACCCACCTTCCTTCATCAGAAACGGGGGCTCCAGATATAAACTCACAGCTGTCCTTTGATGACTCATAAGACCCTTTAGCACGGTTTACAGTAAACTCTCAGGTCCATGTGACCCAAAACCACTCAGGCCTTTGTTTTTAGTCAACAATTCGTCCAACTTCTTCCTCTGAGGAGCTCATAAAAACCAGTTGATTTCAGAATTAAGAAATCCTATTGTGTAAGAGGCAAAACGTCTTCAGCTTACAAAAACTGAGTCCAGATGAACTTTTCCTGCTTTGGAACAATTCTGGATGAACGACGGTCTTCACCGATACAGTTAGAACCACTGCATTTTAGTCAATTAAGCCTAGTTTCCACTTAGCACTCCGGTTCGGTTTAGGATGGTCCAGGCAATTCAGGTGAGAGAGAAGATTGTTGGCGGCGAAGAGGAACACAGCTGCTATTCTGGAGCTTTCCTTTGTCGTAGTAACCTTCAGCCAATCAACAGGCTCCAACAGTAGCTCCACCTTAACTGGTCCATTCCATTTTTCTATGGACCTACAACCACCACCATACTACAATAATGGTATGGTTTAGTCCGGCTTAATGGGTCCATTGTATAATAAAAACGGTTCAAATACCAAACCAGACTGTACTGTACTCGAACATACAAAACCGTATGGTACCACTCAGAGGAAACGAGGCTTTAATCTCTTTTATCTTCATACCTGTTTGTTCCCAAAACTCGAAATATTCGACTTTCATCTGTAATTTCTTGCGTCACCTGCAAATTAACAAAACATTTTATTTGATGCCGTTAATTTTGAATAAAAACAGGAAATGACATGCTTTTGTGAACAATTACCTCGTTTGAATGAAAACTCCTCCCCTTTAGGCCGTGCTTCCAGAAAGCCAGGACACTATCCTGTAAGCAGACTGTTGGGACACAGGTCAGTGCAGTTCACCGAGGTCCGGTTTCCTGCGTTTCTCACCGGGTTTCACGTTACCTAGAGTTTCGATGGGGAAGTCAAAGATCATCTCAGCCGTAAACTCTTTTGATGGAAGCCCTTGCTGGTTCACAATTCTTACACTTTCTGTTGAGGGAGAACAACCAAATGAATAACAAAGAAACATCGGGGAGATTCCTAGAGGTCTGGACGGGCTGACTTACTCTCAACTGCAATGAGGACAGTGTCTCGATCCAGTTGGGTCACTTGAACGGCTCGAAGTCCTCCACTGTCTGCACACATGCAGAAAAGTTTTCCCTCTGAAGCCTCGGGATCACTGGAGATTTGAAGGCATTCGTCTTACCTGGTGCTGATGTGGGTGTACTGTTTAGCTCTATGATATCAAACAGGAGCTGTTGGCTAGCCTGGGGTGTCTCCGTGCCACACTCTCTCACCCCCACACAAAGTTGGGGGAACTCATCTGTAGCCACCACCAGCAGCTCAAACACCGGCAGAGGCTCTGGCAACCGGATGGGTATGTGCTGGAGAAGAAACGAAAGGAAAAGTCTGTCAGGTTCCATCAGCTAAAAGAAGACGATTCAGCGTGAGGACCCAAAATGCAGAGACTGGAGGCACAGGGTTCCAAGGCAAAAAGGGTTTATTATTACAAAGAAAAGTGCTACCGAGTAGGGAACCCATCCAAACCCAACTGTCGGGGTAACCAGGGAAGAAGACAGTATGGACCAGCACCGAGGAAGACATATATACAAACAGGACTGACGAGACACCGGTTGAAAACGATCAGGGGAGATTGGGCTAAGGGAAGTAAAACACAAAACCAAGACATGCTGGAAACCTTCACAATAAAACAGGAAACAAAACTAGGGCATATAGAACTCTAATCATGAGTTTTGTTGCAGTATTACAAAAAAAGCTAGTGTTTGAGTGTTTTGAGTTGAACTAATTTCTGTAAAATTAGTCGTCATACTTTAACTTCATTTTTGAACGTGCAACTCTTTACAAAAGTCGAAAAGGAAAAAGTGTACGGAATCACAATAAGATATGCTGAAGAGAATCGTGAATCGGTGTTGACTCGGCCTGCAGCAACAGTTTTAGGCATGGGGCGTACGGGCGATTGCCCCGGGCGCAAATCTAAAGGGGCGGCGGCTCAGTGTAGTGTACAACCGCCTCTGCCGGCCTGTGCTTGGACTTTCCCAGCATGAGGCTGGCAGCCATTTGGTCTAAACCGCTGACGTTTAACACGACGGATCGGGTTCATTTCTGCTCACAGCAACCTGCCAGTTCTGCCAGACGGAGAAGGTCTCACAAACTGAAAGATGGCAGCAGTTGTGTCCCTCTCCATCACAGTGATTGAGTAAAGTAACAATATACGTTTAAAAGTCATGCAATCTTGACATAAGTCCAGGAAAAACTATATAGTCTTCCTTGGGTGTTATCTTGTCTATCCAAAGCGTTTCTGTTTAAAGGGAATCTCCTCAGACTTTCAGGGAAAAAGCAGCTTTTTGAAAGAATTGTTGCACCAACCTTTAGCAGCAGGAACTTCTGGAGAGGCTCGTACCACAACAACAAGACCAATCCAGAGGGAACTGCCCCGCACAGAAATGTGCTGTCGGTGTAGGGGTTTCTCGCTGGGGGGAAGAAAGATGTGATGAACTGCTAAAATACAGTGTGCACAGCAACAAAATGATTTAAAGTCTCTGAAGAAAGCCACGAGCAATAAAGCCCACAGTAGTCAGAGAACTCTGGCTCTAGAACCAAAGTCACAGGTGATCATAATAAGAAAGAACGTGCAAAGTCTGTCCACTTTATAAAACAAGAAGGTCTACAGATCGAGATGATTTAGTCTCAAAATAGCTGCAGATGCGGTGTGAGTAGTGCATGTTTTAAAACCGTGCAGATGTGGTTAATTTACCCACAAGTTATGTCTTTTAACATCAAAGAAGTCACCGTCTGATTTGAAATCCACACGCGTGTTTTAGTGCACACTTCCCCCTCACTACAGCTTCCACACTGTATTTAAAGGCTGCAGAAACGCATGAGGATTTCATTCAATGTAAAGTTATGTTGCAACAACAAGATGACGCTTGTATGTGAATCACGGCTGACAGACTGATCAAGTCCTAAAATTGTAGACATAAAAAGACAGAGGACATGTGAGGACTGAAATATTTAGCCGAATTACATTCTTAAAGGTATTTGACACCTTTCCTACTCTTCAGAGCTAAGCTAAACATTTCCAAACTGCAGAAGAAATGAGACCTGGAAGGCATCTGGAGTCTCTTACCTACACAACACCGTCTGCAGCCTTTACTGTCGGGAATTTTCACAGATATGGCAAACTTCCTGAGAAACAAAGGAAAACACCGCAGGAAGTCGAATCAGGATCAGCTTAAAGTGAATGAAAAAAAGGTAAATTTGCAGATAAAATATGAATATCTATACATTCAACTTGATAGAAATAGTAAACGTTTGAAGAAAGGAATGACAAATTTGAATCTGGAATTTAAAACGATACACATAAAACTTGTTTATAAGTAACAGGAACTGTTTTTATTTACAACTTTTGTTATTTTGTTTCCTTCCCACTTCTGTTTTAGTCCTTAAATTACAGTTTCAATTCAGTAAAGGGGTTGTTCTTCAAAGTTTGGTACATCAGACGAGCTGCGCCAACAACAGATGCTGTTCTGGAGTGTTTTTTTTTTAAAAACTCAAGTTTCATCCATCCATCCATCCATCTTCCTCAGCTTATCCTGGACCGGGTCATGGGGGTAGCAGTCTAAGCAAAAATGCCCAGACTTCCCTCTCCCTGGCCACGTCCTCCACCTCCTCTGGGGGGACTCCGTCCCCAGGCCAGCAGTGAGACCTAGTCCCTCCAGCGTGTCCTGGGTCTTCCCCGGGGCCTCCGTCCAGTGGGACAAGCCTGGAACTCCTCCCCAGGGAGGCGTCCAGGAGGCATCTGGACTAAATACCCGAGCCACCTCAACTGGCTCCTCTGGATGTGGATATTCTACTCCGAGCTCTCTATGGGTGACCAAGCTCCTCCCCTTATTTCTAAGGGAGCGTCCAGCCCCCATATGGATAAAGCTCATTTCAGCCGCTTGTATTCGGGACCTGGTTCTTTCGGTCATGAGCCCATGACCATTGGTGAGTATTGGAACGACCGAACTAACCGGTAAATTGAGAGCTTTGCCTTCTGACTTGGCTCTCTCTTCGTAACAACGGACCGATACATCGACCGCATAACTACAGACGCTGCTCCAATCCGCCTGTCAATCTCACGCTCCAGTCTTTCCTCACTCGACCCTAAAATATTTAAACTCCTCCCACTGGGGCAGGAGTACTCCGCCCACCGAGAGAGGGCAAACTGCTACCTCCATGAACCGCCACCTTTGCGTGGTGGGGGAGTTTGAGCAAGTGATCGAGTGATCCCAGGAGCTAAGCTGTCTGGGGCTTAAGCCCCCGGTGGGGTCTCCAATTGCAGACAGGTCCGGGGTGACGAGTCAGACAAAGAGTGGTTAAGAAGCCTCGGATGAGCAGAGCAATCAAGGTCCCAACTACGTCGCCGGGATTGGCGTCAACGGGGCCCCAACTCTAGAGCCAAGTTGGGGCTCGCAGGCGAGTGCCTGGTGACCAGGGCTCTCTCTACGGGCCCCGGTCTGCACCACTCTCCCATGGGGCCACCACCCATAGGAGACCTCAAAAGGGGCGGTGCCATGTGGTTTGGGTGGCAGTCGAAGGCGGGTGCCAAACTCCGGTCACGGAACGTGGAATTCAGGTATCAAATTGACAGGTTTTTAAAAGCTATTTTCTATATTGTAATTAAGTTGGAAATGTTTGTCCTTTCTTTACAATTTTCATTATTTCAAGTTTATTTTTGAGTTTAAAACTGTTTCCAAACAGTTACAGTCCTGTTTTTCATTCCCTTTAAGCTGATCCGGAATGAAACAATGACATATTTAGTTCACATCAGTGGGGAAAAACGACAAAATGACCCCTTTCTTCCACCCGGCAGCCTCCGTCTTCAGCAGTAATCGTTCTTAAGATGTCCACTACCGTGCACTGATCCTCTCAGTCAAGCGGTTTGTGCTGAGAGACAAGTTGCTGTGCTTCTTCTGCAGATGTCCCCGATGTTCAAACAGAGCCGTCAGGTTGTGGGAATAAAGCTGAGACGACTTTCCTGCAGGAAACACGTGGAAGTGGTTTAAAACACGCCCAGCGGGTGCGACCGGCTCCATTGAGCTTCCAAAGAGCCGCTTTACCTGACACGGACATCAGCACGTTGTTCATGACGTACAGCCACGTACAGCGCTGAGGCACGAGCTGCAGAAAAAGACAGAACAGGGAGTGGCTGCAGCTTTCCCGCTCATCCTTGCTGCCCACAGAAGCTCGTTACCTTCTCTAGCGTGTCCTCGTGAAGTTCATTGAGGTTCAGTATGTAGATGCCCTCCTCTGCCCCCAGAATAAGGTACTGATCTGCAAGGAAAACACCAGGGAGCGGAATCCAGAGACTATTAGAGTTTGATGGTGTTTGAGCAGAGCGGACGGCCGGACGTCTCACCTCTGGATTTAGGGAAAATCCAGGTGGCAGCACAGTGGATTTTGAGAGGACAGCCGTTGAAGACTTTAGAGAAACAGGCTCCCATCTGGAGAACGAGAGGAAAAGACTGAATCCAGACTGCTTTTGGTACTTTGGTACTGTCAACACAAATGAATCTGACACAAGAGTTTCAGAACACGTGTGGGGTGGGAGGGGCCTGCTCTGCTGCCATTCCAACCATAACCTTCTGGACCAAAGATGAATGAATCCTCAAAATGTAAACGCTTTTGTTCATTTGATATAAAAATCCTTTCAAAAATTGGATCATATCCATAAATCAGTTTTCTTTCAGCTCTTTCTTATAATTTTTGTTTTGTTAGTTCAGTTTTAAGTTCTGATGGCGGTGCACACATGGCTCAGCGCTCCGTGGCGTGTTTGGAGGTTTTTGTGTGCGTTTTGCTTCATGAACAATCCGTCAGGCGAATATCGTCTCCAGCCGCTGTGAGCGACTTCAGATCAGAGAATGCAGTGAACCAATGGTGATGAGTGAGTTTGATAATTCATGTAATGACAGAGAAATGTGTGTGGATATGTGTGTCTGTGTATGAGTAAAGGTGGCTGTGTTGTATGATTGTTGTATTTAATACCTAGTTTATTTTATTCTATTTTTCTATTATATTTTAGAGACTGAATGAATAGAGAATAGTGCACTGACCAGAGAGCATTTAAAAGCTTGTTGTACTCGAGACAATGACAATAATAAATCTAATTTAATCTAGTCTAATCTATGCTAATCTACTCTAACCTAACCTAACCTAACCTAGCCTAGCCTAGCCTAACCTAACCTAACCTATCCTATCCTATCCTATCCTATCCTATCCTATCCTAACCTAACCTAAGCTTACATAGCCTAGCCTAGCCTGGCCTAACCTTACATGGCCTAGCCTAGCCTGACCTAACCTAGCCTAGCCTAACCTAGCCTAACCTAATCTAACCTAACCTAACCTAGCCTAGCCTAGCCTAACCTATCCTAACCTAGCCTAGCCTAGCCTAACCTAACCTAACCTAGCCTAACCTAGCCTAGCCTTACATGACCTAGCCTAGCCTTCCCTTACCTAACCTAACCTAGCCTAGCCTAGCCTAGCCTAACGTAACCTAACCTAATCTAATCTAATTTAATCTAATCTCATCTAATCTAATATATCATAACCTAGCCTAGCCTAAACTAACCTAATCTAATCTAATCTAACATAACCTAGCCTAGCCTAGCCTAACCTAATCCAACCTAACCTAGCCTAGCCTAACCTAACCTAACATAATATAACATAGCCTAGCCTAACCTGACCTAATCTAGTCTAATCTAATACAATCTAGTTAAATTTAAATTTAAATCTAATTTTATCTAACGTAGTCTAAATCTAAACTAATCTAATCTTATCTTATCTAAACAGTTTTTCAAAACCAAAACTAATAAACAATCGCAGGATAAATTGGTATTTAATGCACTCGGTTCGGTGCAGGAACGTCGTGGTCAAACCTTTGGCAGAGGCAGCAGACACACTCGGACATCAAGTCACTCAGAGTTAAGCCACATGCAGCCAGAGTTAACACTTACATGGACCTGAGGGGTGGGAGGAAGTCCATGACAACCAGCTCTCTACAAATGAAGGTTAGACACAAGGAAGGAACACAGACGTCATCATCAACACAGAACCCGGGTTCGAACGCTTGTCTTCAATACTTCCAGCACTGCACTCACTGGAGGGTTATTAGGTTAGCAAACTGCGCACGCCTCCTACCGCTTCCTGAAAGACGTGGTGAGCACATCTGACAGAAACTCACCGAGTCTTCCGTCTTCCTCCTTAGCGTGCTCCATTCAGGTGACAGAGGCGCATCTCTTCTTGGCGAGGACACGGCGGTCGCCGGCCTCATGTCCGCTATGAGAGCGTCCTCCACAGGCAGGCACGAGTCCCTGCAGCGCTGGCTGATGTCGTCAGTGGCTGAGCACCTCGCCAAAACTTTAATTAGAAAAAAAGGTTTTCAGAATTTACACAGACAGCCCCCACATCTCGGCGGGAGCGGAGACAGAACTGCGTCGTGTGCTGCACCTGCGGTGGACGCAGGTTCGGCTGCATCAGGGCCCAGCGTGCAGCTCGGCCTCGCGCTCAGCTCTCTCTCCTCGGAGCTGGACGTCAGCGAGCTGTACGCCGGCAGGGAGGCCGTTGGACTCATCAGGCCCGTCTTCACCCCTCCCTGAAGGCACCAGAACACTTTCAGACTTTAAACCCCGGCAGCAGGTCAGCATCCTGATGGACCAGACTCAAACAGGAAGACCTGATCCGCATCCAGCAGCTCCATCAGCAGACGACTGAAAGAAGCTGCTTCTCCCACTAAAAACCAGCCGTGAAACTGAACATCATCTTCATCAAGGCTCCTGCAGGGGGGGGCTCCTCCCGGTGCGTACAGCCGACCAAGTTTGACACTTTACCAAAGCTTTCAGTTTCAAATAAACCTGAATGAAGGATTTGTTCTACTTCTAAACCAGAGTTTGAACACCGTCAACACTGCAGATCCATCTGGGTTTCCGACTTCCTGCAGATAAACACTCAGCTGGTTAGTAGTTTGGTTTGTGTCGTCATCATTGGTGAACACGGCTAGTCTGCAGCTCACCGCTCGCCCAGGGGAGGGGTCAAAATGCAGAAAAGAATTTCCCCATTGTGGGATAAATAAAGTATCAATTATTATTATTATTATTATTATTATTTATTGCTATTTCAAATGTTTTTTGCATAAATTGATCTTTTTTTTTTATCTGGCAGAGTTCACCTAAAAAATGATAAGATTATTTAGCTGCAGGACATTTTCCTAAAATGAATTCTTAGAGAAGGCAACCTAAAAAAAAGCCTTTTCTGTTGTTATGATTCCACTCAGAATAAAAACCTGAGTACATTTAGTTTAGAATCCAATGCAAAATACATGGAAATATGTATTTAGAGCAGATTTCCTCTGGAAAGGGACTCTATCATGAAAAGAACAGAGTGGACACAATCACATCTTTCCATCATTTCTTGTAAAAACAAATTTATTCTGTCAGCATTGGTCAAGAATACCATGTTTTTTTAATAAAATAATTTTAGCCATAAATGAATAAAATGGAACTTACTAAATAGCGTTAGGTTAAGTAAATAAAGCTTATTATTTTAAACAATTGTTCTGTTTTTCTTATTCGTCTCACAGCCACTACCTACATTTTTGCTCGTGTGAAATGTCGGCCATCCATGATCCATGCGTGATCTACGTCATTCACACGTGTTTCTTGTGTTCATTGATGTGCTCAGACGTCCGTTGAGGGTATCAGAATTTTTGATTGGTTGACAATGACACAGTTTATGAGTATTTTACCTAGTTTATACACAATTATTACGTAAATCTTGCACAGTTGTGTGTGATTTTTGTGAGATTCCTCCACTAATGTGTGTCTTTCCAGGAGCGTTCCACGTTTGTCTAACAGAATGTTCATGCATGAATCACTGATGTGTAACTTTTAGATCACGTATACGGCGCACAGATCACGTTCAGATGACATCATTGATGCATGAATCAAACACGGTTCATGTTCTACGTTGGTTTACGTGTTCTTAGCGTGTTTATTCCTACTTCTTCTGTGGTTTTAATGTGGTTCATTCCTGATACATCTGTGAACATTTCACCTAAAGACCACAACTTTCTCACTTTTTCAACGCAGATTCACGTATGACCAGTTTACATCCGTGACATATGCAGAAAATGTACGTAGCGGCTGTGGGACACGGCGTTTAAAGCCAAAGCTCCACGATGGAGGCCATCATTAACGGTGCAGAGCTGAAACCCGGGACACCTGCTGGTTGGTTACTCACCTCGGCGGACGGCCCCCTCCCAATGGTCAAACTCCTGAAACAGCAAAAACACTGATTAGAAAAATGAGTCAAATAATCTGGTAACTGTGACACAAAGATGGCCAACAAAGGCGGAGCTGAGAAGGTCAACAGCAGCACACGGACCAGTCTGGAGAAAACTCCAACCAAGCAGACAACAAAGCTCTGAGGAGCTGGAACCAGTGGGTTTGTGACCGTTGGAATCTGGTTCCAGGCCGGGGGGGGGGACAGAAACCCGGTGATTCTGTCCCCGGCGTACGCTGAGGTGAGAGGTTTGTTTGGGGAAAGCAGGGTGGGGGGCACACTGCGGTCATGAGAGGCTGGGGGGAGGGGGGCAGGCGGGCGAGGCCTACCTCATCTGCAGAGCTTGCTCCACACATTCCAGCAGGCCCCTGCAACAGGAAGACCCCTGCTGTTTATCTGACTGCAGGGCCCATGGGCCCCCACCCAAACCTGTCTGTATGCATCCCCCCCCCCCCCACGAAGGTACCATCCGCACTCATTTAAAGAGCTTCATGAAAATGACAATTGTTTTTAGTGCTCCAAACAGTTTCTATATCAGACACAAAACAGATTAACTCCACTTCAACTAAAGTCCAAACTGTGGCTAAAGCTTTATTCACAGCACCTGTACGGGTCACCCCCCCCAAAACACCAAATTCTAGTCCTAATTATGGTCAGAAAGGGTCAAGTTTTCCTTAGCCATTTCGTTAACCTTTTTCCCTCCTGTTTTTATAATTTTCCACTGAAATCAGCATCACTGCTGGACTTTGAATCCTCTGATTCTGGTCACAGAACCTTCATAGACTTAATAGATGATAGAAGGAAAAAACCAGGTCTGCTGCTTTTTGTGGTGTTTGGACTCAGTTTGATCTCAAACATCGACCTGAGGATGTCAGAATCATCCGTACACTAACTATAAAACACATTTTCAGAAACTGTCCTCCTCCTGTATAAAGAAATATTCTACAGCAGAAGAAAGGAGACAAAAATGCGTGGACCCTTACAGTGAGGCGTCTTCATCTCCAGACAAACTCCAGTCATCATCACACTGCGTCCAAACAGAAGCTTTGGTCAGGCTCACGTTCTATCATTTTCTGCTAGAGCTGTACAAAACTGTCACCCACGTTACCATGTCAGGATACGGCTCTGTGACTTTCCTCCGCGGCGGTCCGAACTTCACCTGGTCAACTGCGAACACAGGAGGACATCACGTTAACCCTCCGAAAACGCTTCAGACGATCGGAAGTTCTGCTGACCGCATCATGCGGAAACGTTCTCGTCTGTTTTTACTGAACGGAATCACGGAGGAAATGGTCTTCAAGCACAACGAGGCAAAGCAGTGAAGAAGAAGAGGATGAAGAAAGTGTTGGATCTAAAACTAGAAGCTGTTGTTCTCTGTGTCTGAACGCCGTCTGGTCTGGACAAATCAACAAACATCAGGATGTTGAGGCGGTTGGGTAAAGCTGAGGGGAGGAAATAAGTATTTGATCCCTCGTTTGATTTTGTTGGTTAGGCCACCTAAAAAGAAACTGAGGGAAAATCCCACCTGTTTGAACTGATCACCTGTAGAAAAGACACCTGTCCTCAGAATCCGTCCATCAGTCAGACTCCAAACTCTCCAACATGGAAAGACTAAAGAGCTTTCAGCTGGTTTCAGGTAGAAGATTGTAGACCTGCACCAGACTATGGACTACAAAACCATCAGCAAGAAGCTGGCGGTTACCATGACAACTGTTGGTGCAACATGACCATCAATCCACCTGTAGGTCTGAGGCTCCAAACCAGATCTGACCTGGTGCGGTTTCCATGATCATGAGACATCAGCCTAAAACAACACGGCAGGAGTTAGTTGCTGATCTCAAAGCAGCTGGAACCACAGTCACCAAGAAAACCATTGCTGATGCTTGACGGTTTCCCATCATGCAGTGCTGGCAAAGTCGTCCTGCTTAAGAAACCGGCTGAAGCTTGAACTCCTTCATGACTTGGAGAGGGATTGGGGGAAGGTGCTGCGGTCAGATTAGACCAACGTGGAGCTCTTTGGCTTCAACTCAACCCGTCTGCTGCCTGTGAACCCAAGAACACTATCCCCACTGTCAAGCACAGAGGTGGAAGCATTATGGTTTGGGGCACAGGGTTACTTCAACGTCTTCCCAAAACCTGCAGCCAAGACAACCAAAGAACAGCTGAAGAAGAAGCAGAGCAAGGTCATGGAGCGGTCCAGCCGGTCTCTGGACCTCAGTCCTATAGAAAACCTCTGGAGAGAAATGAAGCTCAGCGTTGCTAAGCAACAGCCACCAACTCTGAATGATTTAGTCATTTGGGAAGAAGGATGGACCAGAATTCCTCCAGATCTGCAGAAACCTGATCATCAAGAAACGTCTGACCTCTGGGCTTGATAATAGGGGCTTTTACCACAAAGTACTAAGACTTTTTTTCCCCTAGAAAGAGGCTTCAGATACGTATTTCTCTCAATAGAATTTGTGTATATAATTTCTTTAAAGTGAATTTCTTCATTTTTTATTTCACTGAACTTACCATCAGCATGACAGACTGTCGGTTTTTGCTTAGGTGGGCAAACCAACAAAACCAGTAAAGGTTGAAATACTAATTTCCTCATCTCTACTTGGCTGTTCTGGTTATAATGATCAGCCTGAACGGCTCCTGCTGTGACCTTGCAGTTCACCTCCTCTGGACGTTTCCGGCTTGTAGTAGTCTCATCTGAAGCAGCAGCTGTGTGAATCTCACCAGCAACCACAAGGTAAAGGTGCGGAGGTGTGTGGTTTTACACGAAAGGCTTTGTTGACAGAGATGGGGTTAACACCAGCTGTAATTATGTAAGGTGTCGGCCAAAGTGGAGAGCCAGCCTCTTTATCAGCCAGCCGCCTGTGACTAAAAGCCTGTTGAAGCTCCCTAGCATGAAGTCACAGCAGCGAATGCACAGAAGCCGCTCTGTGTGTCCCACAGTGACATCTATGCCTGCATCCCACACGTACAGAAGAGTTACAGGACGGCCTCGAGAGCTTCACTGAGAGCCTTTTGTCCCGGGAAATATCATGGAGATTACAGCACTAAATACTGAGCCCCGCTCCGGACAATAAAGCTACTTATTAGCAGGTTCAGCCAGCAGACGGGATATTTCACATGCATCCATACAAGAAACATCAACTAAAAATGCATGAATCTGGTCTGAGGTTACAGCACATGATGTGGGGAGCAGTGGGCGTGTCCTCACATTGTTTCTCAGACAGCGTCCTCTGCACAGGCAGCCGTTTCTCTGCAGCCTGAATCTTGTCGGGAGAAACTTCTCCGCTCTGTCAGAGAAGAAAAAACAAACAAACTCATTCACACCCGGTCAGGTTTTAGGCGCAGACTCTGCTCTGCTACAGAAAAACAAGTCCTTGATGTCTGTGCAAAACCCTCCTCCTTCTGCTTTAAATCCTTTAGAGCTGCATTACTTAATATTTGAGGTGGGGGGGGGGGGGGGGCAGCATTTTGTCCCACTTTGGGATACAAAAATAATCGATGTTAAATGCTTAACGCTCTATAGCAGTCTTTAGGTGTGGGCCGTGTCACACTGCAGCTACGTACATTCCAGGGAAGAAAACTGGTCATACGTGGGGAAAAAAAGGAGAAAAGTTGCGTGACATTGTTACAGATGTATGAACCACGTTAAAACCACTGAAGAAGTACTAACAAACCACGCAAAGAACAAGTAAAGGCATGCTTTGTCAGCACCATGGTCAGCTCCCGCCGTTGGAAATCGCGATGCTTTGTTTTAATCAGTCGGATTCCCCTGATCTGCACCAGTTCTAAGTTAGCTGTTAGGCGCCAGCCGAGGCAGCCCGCCAAGACGGGGACCCCCGCAGTGCACTAGACCCCGCCCCGCGAGAGACCTGACCCCCTGCCTGGACTAACTGGACGAATGGAGTGGGAGACCCCCACACAGTACAGACTGAGTACTGAAGTCGGGCGTGAAGCGTGTGATTATTGTGATGTTTATCTGTAATTCATCAGTGATTCATGCATCAATGATGTCATCTGAACGTGATCTGTGCGCCGTATACGTGATCTAAAAGTTACACATCAGTGATTCATGCATGAAAAGTCTGTTAGACAAACGTGGAACGCTCCTGGAAAGACACACATTTGTGGATGCATCACACAAAAATGACACAGAAATGTAAGATTGACGTAATAATTGTGTATAAACTAAGTAAAATATAAACTGTAATTTTAAGTCAACCAAAAGTTCTGGACATCTCTAAACTGAATTCACGTAAAGACCCGTCGGCTGAAACCCTTAACAGACGTCTGAGCACATCGACAAACGTAAAAAACACGTATGGATGATGTAGATCACGCATGGATGACGGAAGACCAACATTTCATACGTGGAAAATGTACGCAACAGCTGCGTGACATAACTGTAAGAAGATTAGATCTGACATGAGAATCATCGTCACAATAACTCTTATTAGGATTTCTGAGGACAGGATACAAAACTGCTGATTGATGTGAACATCAAGAGTTCTGTAACTATGTCAGGGAGGAACTTCAAGGCCCTTTAGGTCTATCAGTATTGTAAGCACACAAATGCAGGTATACTGCTAATAATGATGTTTTCTACTAACAAAGTGTCTGGGCCTCTCATAAAACAGAGTTGTAAGCCTCTAAACAGTCCATAGGGGGATTGGGCGTGGCTGTGAGTGGGACTGACCTCCAGGTCGTTGTCGTCGATGGTGTGTGCGAGCGGGCAGTGCAGCTCCGGGTTGTTGGCCATGTCCAGCAGTTCGATCACCAGGTTTCGGGTGAGCAGCTGGGTCACAAAGGGATGCTGTGGGAACCAGACGCAGGAAATGACATCAAAAAACCGACATGCTAGCAGGAAATGGTTCATCTGACAGAAGAAGAACATTAATCAAAGCTGTGAGCGGCGTTGGATGACCCGCTGGCGCCCTACTGCCCTCAATGGCTGAGCAGCTCCCCCTTCCCCACCCCCTCTGCTCCTGCCTCCCTCGTCAGAGCTGCACGTTATAAATTCATCAAAAATAACCCCTCTTTTTGTTTTATCTCCATAGCAACCATTTTATGTTTGGGTCGCCTCGGGTTGACAGACAGGTTTTTGTCATCTTTAGAAGAATCGGCATCGGTACGTTTTTGGATTTCCTTAGCAACGGAGGTGTTTTGTTTACTACGGCCACTGTCCCAATATAGTCCTTCGGTATATGGTTCTGTTCAGCTTGAGCCAAAAATTCATAATTACACTTTTACAATATTCATGTGAGAAATGAGCGAGGAACATCAAATCTACAGCTTCTAAATCCTCAGACGCTGTTTGAGGATTTAAGGGACAATAGATCCAAATCTCTAGGAGGAATTTCTTCCTGAAGTCAAAGGTCAACCAAACTTTGATTGTGGTTGTGGACTTAACCTTGTGTGAAACTTTGCGAAGACAAAAGTTTTGTTTCCCATATTGTGGGGAAAAAGTCACTGAATGGCCACCAAACTGTAGGTCCAGTGACCATCCCATAATAATTTCAAAACTTTCTTTGGATCTTCCCAACACATCTCTGGATTTTGAAATATTTTCTTGAGCTCCACAAAATATTTTGACCCCGTTCATTTTTAGTTGGTTTCTCCTGCTGTGATGTCATCAATTTGAGGTGGTGGTGGTGGTGGGGGGGGGGGGGGGGGGTCGTTCACTATGTCAAAAATTCCTTTTCATCGGGTATTTGGTTCGGGACAAATGTCGGTGGTGAGTTTTTGCTTCAGGCGCCGTTCAGAAAGAAGAATTCTGAAAACCACCAGCATGTCCTTGGGGTCCAGGATGGCTGTAGGAGCACGCAGGAAGACATCAAAAGTTTTGTTTTTTACAGAGATCAATGCAAAGTGGTGTTTTTTCATCATGATGAATGCCCCCACCCCCCAGTAGGTAAAACCGCAGACAGCACCGCTTGTTGAACAGATGAATCGTTTCAGAGGAAGATTAAAAGAACGTGAGAAGACAAACAGAAGAAAAGCACAAATGCTTCATGGGAAAAACGCCCATGAAGATGTTAATGTTACTGCAGAGCAGCCAAAACCACAAATGAGGCTTTGAACGTGCATCCACCTGCAGCAGAGTCTCTGCTGACGGCCTTTTCCTGGGATTTTTGATGAGAGCCATCTTCACAAAGCTGTGAAAACCTGCAGACCTGCGGAGGAAAGAAATGATGACGAATGAAAGAGGGAATCTGTTGGAATACAGACTCAAAGAGGACGGTTTCACGCACCACTTGCTCTTATCCTTCAGTTTAGGAGGCTGGAAGCTGCTCTTTGACATCAGCATCAGCGCTCTGAAAAACATCGAGGATGTTACTGGACTGAAAAGAAACGCCATGAATGCAAATATGTCGCATCGACGCTACGTTGGGAAAACGTGGGCGTGGTCATAAATGCCGGGGATGGGGCCTTTTTGGAAATGAGGCGACAGCAGGGCGGTGGCAGCCAGATCGCCGCCGTCGGGAAGCAGCTCTTTTTTTTGAGCAGACAGATGAGAGCTGAAAGCCTCTTGTGTTGGACATCTTTTACTGTTACAACAGGGTTTATGAATCTTCAGACGCACTAAGTGTATATTTGAATAAACCCCTTACGTAATTTTATTTATATTAAAAAAACGGGCAATTCTGCACCCACTGGTCGTTTACAGCTCAGATTTTAATCTAATCAATTTACATGTTTACATATATTTAGACGGCATGTCTCCCAAGAGAGAGTGTTCTGTCTTCATCGGGTTCTCCTCAGCATCAGCTGTGATTGGTCGACCTGCAGGCCGCTGAGTCGCTGTGGTTCAACGCCATGATGAGTGTCGTGCGCCGTCAATGCCATCTCCACGTTTGGACCCACGGTGGCCGGGATCGCCACATGGATGTTCGGGCATCGCATGGCCCCTTGGCCCCCATGTCAACAGCCATCGTCAAGCGATGGCAGACGGTGGCGGTGCGACGGCAGCACAGGGGCAGGGGGGGTAGCGTTGAACACTGACTGATGTCCAAACGTCGTCGGGTCACCATTTAATTTGTACTTTTTCTTAAAACCATGGCGTGTGGCGTGTAAAAGAACGACTGCCCCCTCCCTTTATAAATGTTGCTCCACAGCCACCTGCCGCATTTGCTGACAAACTGGCGTCTCGGTCGCGCGGTGGTATTTTGGGATGTGTGACCGTAGCCTGACTGTGTCATAATTCCTTATATGCTCCTGGATCGCCTCCTTGGCGAGCAGACGTACCTCATCGGGTGGAGGTCAAACATGGGCGGCTGAAGTTCCGCTAACTCGATGGCGGTGATGCCCACAGCCCAGATATCACACAGGTGGTTGTAGCCGCCCTTCTTCTCCACTGCAGCCACCTCTGGAGCCATCCTGAACAGAAGAACGAGGACCAACAAGCTGAGAGGAGGGCAAGAAACAACAGAAAAAGAGCTTTGTCGTCTCCTAAAACACGGCTCAGCAGGATCTGCACGGCTGCTTAACCCTCTTTGTCATTACAAGTTTCCCACCTGCAGACTACGTAAACGCAGTTTTCACGACAAATATCCAAGAAAATGTCCAAATAATTAGCAGATGAAGTAAGACTCAGGAAATTCTAATTCTTGCTTTAGACTTTTTGTGAGATGCTAACAGACTTTTCATGCATGAACCACTGATGTGTAACTTTTAGATCACGTATACGGCGCACAGATCACGTTCAGATGACATCATTGATGCATGAATCACTGATGAATTACAGATGAACATCACAATAATCACACGCTTCATGTTCTACGTTGGTTTACGTGTTCTTAGCGTGTTTATTCGTTCTTCTTCTGTGGTTTTAACGTGGTTCATTCCTGATACATCTGTGAACATTTCACCTAAAGATGAAAACTTTTCTCACTTTTTCCACCTAGATTCATGCATATACAGTTTTCGTTTGTGCTACATGCGCTAAATGCACGTAGCGGCTGTGGGACACGACCTTTAGCTGTGAATTCAGACACAGCTTTGATGGTTTTTGTGTCCGTTGACGCATTTTTTCCCCGCCCAAAACTCATCGCTGTGGTCATCAAAGCGGGGAAAGTTTCAAGCTTCAAACGTCTTTTAGAGGATGTGCAGAGAGGATGCTGCTCGCTTACCAGTAAGGCGTTCCAATGAAAGACTTCCTTTTGGCCACAGAGGCACTAATTTCTACCGCCACGCCAAAATCAGCTGGACACAGAGCACAAAAACACAACAATCCGTTTGTATGAACCTGCTAGTCTCTTTTCTGTGTGTGTGTGTGTGTGTGTGTTCACATGCTAACCCAGTTTCACGTCTCCTCTCTCTGTCAAAAGGATGTTGGCCCCCTGGAGACACACAGACACGCTCAACAGAACGAAATGCTGAAACACAATAGGCTACTGGATGTTCATATATGAGATACCTTTATGTCTCTGTGCATCTTTCCGGTTTCATGCAGGTGATACAAGCCCTGGAATAAAGACAGGAAGAATGGGATTCCATGTTAATCGTAGTCCTAAACACTTTAGTCAGTCACTGCAGTCAGTGCTGCTTCTGTTACCATGGAGACGTCTCACCTGAAGGGTTTCCCTGCACATAAAAGCGATCTGCTTCTCCTTTAAAGGGCCTGTGACTGCAAAGAACAGAGTTCATGAAAAGTTAGTATCACTGCTCGTTGATGCTCTACCCGCTAGGCTTCAAACAAACCCAACTCCTTCCTGCTGCTTTAGTCATGACTGAACATCAAACCTTCAGTTTGAAAACCTTCCAGCTGATAAAAGCAGGTAAACAATCCTGAAGCAAAAGTCCAGTTCTTGTTTTCAAGCTGCTGTTAAACCTCAGTGACATTTTCACTCCACAACACAACTCACAGAAAACACATTTGTGCGCTGATGTGGTTTTTCACAAACAAATTCCTTATTGTTCATGGAGTAACTAAAAAGCTTCCATCCTTTCTGGAAGGCTGCAGCTGAATGTCATCTTGATACTTTTAATTGTGACCAAATAGTGAGGAAGCGGCAAAAGACTCGGACAGGAGCAAACCGGGAATGGCAGATTGATATTTCTTTTTTAATTTAGAGTCATCAAATGCAGCTTCATGTTTAAAATGAAAAAGCATTTCTGTCATTGACTTTTATTTTTAATGACGCTACAGAAATGCTTCCATAAACCGGGACTGAGGAGCCTTTCTACTGCATGATGGTCCATGTCTGAACATGTACGATGCTGAGGACGTGTCATGACGTTTTTAACATGGCTGCTTGGCATGCTTGTCACACAAATAATTTACTTCTATACCTCCTGTAATTTGGACATTCCTCCTTTTCCCCCCTTCTCTTAAACTTTTGTGACTGCGGACCTTCTCCCACTAAAAAACAAACATCCGAACTTGGACATCCGAAGATGGATGTTCATATTGCGCATTGAAAATGAAAGTGTTTAGCCGATCACCGCTAGCTCCCCAGAGAAAGTGTGTCTGTTAGCCTGGGGGAGGGGCTGGCAGCACAGACTCTTCCTGGAAGGGGCGGTTCCTCACTTTGTGATGTCACAATGTGAGAACGTGCTCGTTTTTTTGTGGATTAGGAGGGGCTGGTGCTCAAAGAAATGTTTCAGCATGATATAGGTCCTTTAATTTCTGCACCAAAGCCCACAGTTAGCTATTCTGTTAGCTCAGTCTATTTAAATCCATGAATCCTTTTCATTTACAAATGAATGTTTTTGCTCTTGTAGTAATATGGCATCATAAGAGCTCCACAATAATTTAACTAGTGGTGTGTTTGAATGATACCCTGGTAGATATCCTGGAGGGAGCCTCCACCGCAGTACTCCATGCAGATCCAGAGTTTGGTGTTCCTGCAGAGACGCACGACGCTGCTGATTAGAACAGGTTCAGTCAGAACAAGACACAAGCTCAAGCACACGTGGCAATCAAACTCTTCTTCCTCGTCTTTCAGCTGCTCCCCTTCTCGTCATCATCATGGACCATAGATGGACCAGCCACCCTCATCCCCCCCCTTCTCCACATGCCTCCCAATGCAATGAGTGCAAATACATGCTGACGACAGCAGCAGCATCATGGGAAAAGGAGTTTCACAGATTCCAGTAACCATCCCAGGAGTTGAGCCTTTTTCTAGGTGGACATGCTGGAACACACAGCACCTGTGGTAGCTGCCGAAATAGGCCACAATGTTTTTGTGTTTGCACTCCTTCATCATGGTAATCTCCTGCTGGATGGACGTGATGTCATCGCCTGTGGAAACAGTAAAGTCCAGGTTAAAGGCCGTGTCGCACAGTGTGACATGTCCGTGATCCATGCCTGATCTACGTCATTCATACGTGTTTCTCATGTTCATCGATGTGCTCAGATGTTCGTCGAGGGTTTCAGCCGACGAGTCTTTACGTGGATTCAGTTTTGAGCTGTTCAGAACTTCTGGTCGACTTAGAATTACACAGTTTACTCGTATTTTACTTAGTTTATGCACAATTATTACCTAAATCTTATATAATTCTGCATGATTTTTGCTGGATCCATCCACAAATGTGTGTCTTTCCACGTTTGTCTAACAGACTTTTCATGCATGAACCACTGATGTCTAACTTTTAGATCACGTATACGGCGCACAGATCACGTTCAGATGACATCATTGATGCCAGAATCACTAATGAATTACAGATAAACATCACAATCATCACACGGTTCATGCACGACTCGTGTACTGTGTGACGGGTATATAAATCGGCCGTTTTTTCACCCCTCCAGCAGTCTATACCATGTGTGGGTCTCCCCACTGGATCTCTTCAACTGTACCCCCCACCCCCACCCCGGCGGGCTGCGTCGGCTGGCGTCTAGCAGCTGACTTAGAACTGGATCAGGGAAATTCGTCTGTTTAATTAGTACGAAGCATCGCGAGGGCCTGCCACGGGAGCTGACCATGGTGCTGACGCCATGTGATTTCTGAATGTCAATGAAGACCTTCAATGAAGCGCCGGTTTACGCGTTCTTTGCGTGGTATACTCGTACTTCTTTGCGTGGATTTAACCTGGTTCATTTGTGATACATTTCACACAACCACAACTTTTCTCACTTTTTCCACCTTGAACCACGTATGACCACTTTTTATCAAAATGTACGTAACGGCTGTGCGACAAAACCTTTACTCTCGGCAGCCCTACGCTGAACCAAAAGCTCTGCTCTAGCCAAAGACATCAACCTCAAGACCTTATAAGGAGGTAAGAAGGAAGCTGTAAGGCAGATGTAAAGCACTTCCTTCTTTCTTCTTAGGGCTGTGATCAGACTAGAAACCAATCAATAGGCTGAGCTGGGAGGACTGATCACAGAAAATGGTGACGGTCTTGTGTCCTTCTCTTACACTCTGACTCTTGTCAAGCACATCAACAGAAGCAACACGGTAAAGAAAAGGGAAGTCTGGTTTCAGGTCCTGCCAACAGCAGATCATTCCCCTTCCTTTGAAGTGTCATGGGCTAAAGGAGGACTTTTGTAAATGCCTGTTGTACGGCGTGCTGTGTTAGGCGAAAAGCAGACCTGGGTCCAGCTTGACAATCTTGATAGCTGCCAGTTCAGACGTCCTGATGTTACGGGCCTGAAAAAGAAAACAAAATCCTTTTCAAAAAAAGCACCAGAACAAGCAGAAACGGTTTGAACCACTGAACTTCAGTAGTTTGGAGACATTTCTGTTTTGAACAGCCGCTTCACTGCTTTTCCTCCTTTGAAGAAACACGTTTTCTGAGTAAAAAACTAGTGTTTTTGCTGTTGAAACCCTTTTCCAGGCACATTACAAACTCAAATCGTGATTACAGAACCGAGCATGAGAGGTGCTGTTGACTCTGAGCTGAATTTAAATCCATCAACAATACAAAACTTCATGATGACGTCATTTCTGGGATCACGTAGTAGCAACCAACCCTATGAATATGTTGCCTTTTGATGAACTACTACACTGCTGTAGTACTGAAACTCTGAGGTCAAACGCAGCTGCAGAAGTACCAACTATAGCTGTCAGAGAGATAAGCCTTTTCTGCAGCAGACAGTCTTCTCTGCAGCGACTGACGGATCTCTAGCAACTAGAACTCTTCCTCACTCTCTCCAGTTCTACGACACATGGTACAGAAATGTCATTTTCTTCCATATTGTTTAAATATTGTGAAGAAAACTCAGGTGAACGCTGTGAGCTTAAAGTGAAGAAAACACAAGAAGTAGTCAGAAGTTTTTCCCCATAAAAATGAGAGAATTGTAGAATTCCAACTGTGAGAGACAGAACTTTGTATGCAGCCTTGGTCAACGATGCGTTTGGGACCTTTTCTGTTTTGGAAGATGTTTCATCCTCAGTGCTCTCGCTGATGGAAGGAAAAGCGGCTCCAAATGATGATGCTTCCACCTCCATGCCCGCTATTGGGACACAACATTCTTCCTCCTCCAAACTCGGTGAGTGGCGTTTACGCCAAAGATCTCCATTTTGGTTTCATCTGGTCACATGACCTTCTCCCAGTTCCTCCTCTGGATCATCCAGATGGTCTCTGGAGAACTTCAGACGGGTCCGGACATCTGCCGGCTTAAACAGGGGGACCTCTGGAGCTCAGCAGGACTTGAATCCATGACGACCCGGTGTGTTACTATGGTAACCTTTGTGGTCTGTGGTCTCAGCTCTCTTTGGGTCGTTGACCAGTTCCTCCTGTGTGGCTCTGGTTAGAGTTGGGGCTCTGGTCTGGTTCTGGTCCGTTTCCTCACCGTTCTCCAGATCATTTGTTCTCCACCAGGTGAAGGGAGATAATCTGTGGTCCTGTTTTACTTCCATCTTCTAATATTTGCTCCAACAGCTGATCTCTGCCCTCCAAGCTGCTGCTTGATGTCGATAGGTTCATCCCAGTCTGGTTCAGGTCTACAGTCTCTGTCATGGTGTCCTTCGACAGCTATTTGGTCAGTTAAAAACTAAGACGATTGTTCTTAATCTGTCAAATAACTTTGTTCATGGTGGAGCGGTTGTAGTGTGACTGTTAGTAACCGGCTCAAACAGGTGACATTAATACAGGCAACAGATCTGTGAAGAACAGAATTCTTTAAATTCATTTAAAAAAAAAGCTGTGTGATTTCCTGGATTCTTTTGTTTACATTCTGTTTCACAGTTGAACTGTTTCTATGATGAACATTTCAGACCAAAGTCAGCTTTTTAACTGGGACATCTTCCAGGATTTGCTTTTTTTTTTTTATCTCCACGGTCCAGAAGCTCTTACCTACCTAATTCAAAAAGCATGTCACAGTCACATTTCCATTCACACACTTATGGCGGCCGTACAATGCAAGGCGCCATCGTCTGTAGAGATTACGAGGTTCCAAATGAATCCGATTCACTTTGAGACATGACCTCCAGTGTAACCAGTAAAACCTGTTAGTGAACACAGCAGATGGTGGAGGTGTCACCTAAAAATCCGGATCATTTTACATGAGGCAGGCGCCAAAAAAATGACGGAAGCAGGGCAGGAAAACAACCCCACCTGCAGTATTTCTGTTCTAACCATCTTCGTCTTCGAAACAAAAATGTCATTTCTGATTATTTCTTTACGTAAATCGTTGTGAATCAGGAGCAGACGAAAAAATGCCGTTTGAAAAAACTTGTGTGATGTACAAGTTATTACAGCGACTCACAGTCTCCAAGCTCCGCCCCTTTCTGATCCTCCACCTGCAGACCAACAGATCCATGAACGTCTTTATTTCCTGGTCTGAGCTGGAATCTGGATCAGAACTGGACGGATGGATGGATCTGATGTTGCTGCCATTTGTGTTGCACCGCTAGTGTTAGGTTGGGGGGGTGTGGGGGGCTGTAAGCTAGCAGAAGAGAACGTAAAATGACTGGTGACGGGAAATGGTTTCCGCTCACAACCGATGAACAGACCTGAAAGAACTAGGGAATGGAGAGAGAGAGCTGAAGCTCAGAGATACCCAGCAACAGCCACCAAATCTGAATAATTTAGAGTCATTAAAAAAGAAGAAAAGTGGACCAAAGTTCCTCCTGATATCTGCAGAATTAGATTTTTTAAAGATGATTTCTTGATTTTCTACCTCTCACTGTTTAAAATGGACCTACCATCAGGATGACAGACTGCTCATTTCTTTATAAGTAACCTACAAAATCGGCAAAGGATCAAACTCTTCTTTCCTCTGCTGCAGGACGGTGCTGGTGGATGCGTGAAGACAGCAGGACAATAGAACGGCATCCTGCCTTCTTCCTGAGGACATCAGTCGGTGGCGTTCTGATGTCAGACCGCCCCTTTTCCCTCCAAACCGCCTCAGCTCACCAGTGAAAACAAACTGAAATCAGCTATTTGCCTCCACGCCACTCAAGGCTGTGCTCACTTCCTGTTTTCTTTCCTGTTCCACTTCAGCATTTCCTGTGACTACAGCGATAGTAATGCCTCGCAGAGGGCGTTTCCACTGCCAGCTGAGCACCAACTCTCAGTCAGATTACATAAAAACATCATGGAGAGCAGAGGCTGCCGTGTATTTTAAACAGAAATGATGCATTTCAAAAATACACTGTAAACGTTATGACAACACAATAATATAAGAGCTTTAAAGTTGAAAAGGCAGCAGGTCAGAACCAGAACATGAACTGTTTTAGGCACACATCTTTAGCTTTCAGGCTGCCTGAGGAGGAAGACCTGCTAGTTCACAGACATGTCACGGAGCGTGGATGCTGCAGGTACCACACGACTGGAACACAGCCCCTTTTGGGTTCACCCAACTGACCTGACGGGTGGATACGAGCTACCTGCAGGTGAAAAAGGGGCAAACCTGTACGGGTCACTGCGTGAAATTCTAAGGTACGGCAAAAAATGTTCATTAACGTTTTTGTTAATGAACAAAATGTTCATTAACATTTTTTGCTACGAACATGCTTGTAGCAAACACAATGGTACGTTTCGTTTTCATGATGTCACTTTAGGTGATTAGGAACTGCCCCCTACGATGCAGCCACATTCCAGTTGGCTCATCTCTGCTCCTGTACCTGACCGTGTACCTGGTCTCTGTTCCTAAACTTGGATGTAGATCCTGCCTCTGGCTCGTCTGGCGCCCCCAGCCGTCCCCCAACTCCAGCTGGATCATCTACTGGACTATTTAAACATGTAGTTGTAGGGTTAGATAAGTTAATTCTTCTCTAAGAGTTCTGGTTCATCGACTGTCCGTCCTGGGGGAGGATCCCTCCTTCATGTGGGCATCCCTGAGGTTTCTTAGTTTTTCCTTACAGAGAAGGAGGGTCTAAGGCAGTGCTTCTCAATTATTTTTTGCAAGGCCCCCCCTAGGAAAAAGAAAATGTTTCGCACCCCCCTTACACCCCCCCCCCCCCCACACACACACACACTCGCACGGTGACAATATATTAGGTTAGTACCTATAAAAATAGTGTAAGTATACCTAAAATTGTATCTTTTATCATTAACAAAAGAAAAAAGCAATATGAATCCACTTTCAACAAATATTAACTTTATTTAGCCACAGAAACCCTGTTCTAGTCCAAAAGAGAAAAGAAGCTTAAAGTCCTTATTTAAACCAGAAACATTTTGACCAACTGAACTATTTGATGCAGAGAAAAATAATTCAATCTATAGATAATATTAAATGTAAATCTGAAACATGAACACACGCAGCACCAAAATATTTAACATTTTTAGTCTGAAGAAATAGATAAAAATCATTGTGCTGATTTTTTTTCTAAATGATGATTGTTTATTTATGATGTCATAAAGTGCAGCTGTTTTCCTGCATTACCTGCTGTTTTTATGTCAAATACTGACACAAACTAAACCACAGGCAGACAAAGAATACATTGATGAAAAATAAAGACACATCATCAAAATGTCTACAATAGTTCATAAAGAATGACATTATTAGCATGAGCTGAGTCATCTAAAGGCATGCAGTGATCCTGATGTTGCGCAATAGGCAGAGCTTTTCATCTCTCAGCCTGAGCCCCCTCCCCCTCCCCTTCTCTCAGACAGCAGCTGCAGGGACGGCAGTTCCCAGTTTCAGGCTGTTACAAACTCTCTGATAGAACAGATAACAGGAAACCAATAGTGGACCAGATTTTTTTCCAAGCACTGAGCCGCTGTCACCACCATGCCCATTAAATTTGTGCCCCAGACAATTGCCCGTATTACCTGTGCCTAAAACTGCCATTACTGAGCTCTGAAGCTCAGTAATGGCAGTGAAGCCTCCAAACATCTCAGTGTTGAGGTCAAACAGCCGTTTCTGTTCTCTTCACATCCGGTTTAGTTTGGATTTCTTTAGACATGTGTGACACACTTCTTTCACTTTACCTACTTTCCAGACCAGAAAAGGCGGATCTTCCAGTGGGATCGTTCTACTTTCACTCCTGCATGCTATCAGTCTGAACAAGAAACCCCCCCAGACCTGTGATATCATGTGTATTCGTCAGAACAGCCCCTTAAATCAGCCTTTAGGGACATCCCATAACAGGGATTTATGCTCTGAACAAAAGAGTTTCACAAAATGTTTTATAAGAGGCAAAAACCGATTTGGTTCCAACCGAGTGGAGGTGCTTTTGTCAGCACCGGCGGTGAACCAGAGGTTGGTTGATGCCCCACAGAGTCCCGTGCTCAGAGGTTTCACCCTCAACTCCTGCAGATCTGCATAGCAGACGCCAGCGGCTGCAGGCGGAGGCCATAAAGTGCCTTTGTGTGTTACTGTACACATCTCAGGCCGGCTGCAGCACATGCACATGTCACCGGCACACAAAGAGCTTCCACAGGCCGGCGGTCAGCTGATCACATCTGCCTTACAGTCCTCACCGCAGTTTGAGGCTCGCCAATCATTCTCTGTCCCTGAAGGGAACGGAACCACTTTTTTATTTAAAAAAGACACATTCAAATGAAGATGAATTCTGTAAGAACATGATGTGGTTTCTTTACAAATGACCAAAAAAAGATGATTCCAGGACTCAGGAGTGAAACGATGTTTAAACAGCGATCGTTCTTAACTCCAATGGATCATTTTAAGACCCATTTATGCGGCTAACAAGATCCAGCCGTCTTTAGAAAAAAGCCTTAAAAGAAGAATCTCATCAACAACTTTTTTTCTCTTAAATGTCCCCTTTTTTTAAAGAATTTTTTTTAATTTTGTTGAAAAAAATTAAAAATTATGAAAGAATTGAATTTGAAGACATCCCACCAGGAGCAAGACAGGACAAAAATCCATCTACTAGACGACTTTACCACCAATAGTGTTCAAAAAAACGCTAAGGCCTATTACCTTGCACGCAAGCAGCGAGGTAATAGGCCTGTAAAAAAAACATTTACTAAATTAAAAACTGCAATTTTACTGGAGCCAACTGCTGTTGGGCAAAGCAGGACCCTGAGCCGGTCACCGGTCTATTGTCACAATTTAGAAACACCCATTTACCTGTGCAGCCTGTTTCTGGGCTGCAGGAGGAAGAAAACCCAAAGATGGAGACTCGAGGAGGGGCGTGCAAACACCACGCAGAGAAAACCCGGCCGGGATTTGAACCAGAGCCTTCCTGCTGCGAGGTCAGAGCGTTAGCCGCTGCCCTCATTGTGCAGCCCTCAATTTTACAACTCATCAAATCCAAATTCCACATTTGAAGAAGCTTCTAGTGACGTCTACCTGAGGTTAAAGGTCAACCGTCAAAACAACATTTCTAGATGCAGCTTCGTGTGCGACCAGCATGTTCACATAGAAAACCCACAATCTGACAAACTTCCAAAGCAAAGCCCAACTTTGGACATTTTAAACACAAAATTCCCCTAAAATGATGCAAATGCAGCAGAAACAGGATGCAGCAGCCCCTGCTAAATATATAAATCCTTAAAAAAGTATCATTTAAACGGTCCCTGTCACCAAAGTTATCCTGTTTTTAGACACCATTAGGTCATCACAGCACTGCAGATCTTGTTGTTTGGGTCTTTGTGCCATTGAGACATGATAAAAGGTTGGAAAGATGCCATCTAAAGCACACATAACAGTCATAAACACACCTTCTAAATTATTCTTTTTGTTTTTTAATGTTCTATGTTTAAAGGGCTTTCCTCAGCATGTCAGTGTCACAGACGATCATCATGGAACCTCCGACGATCAAAAACGTTTGGTGAACCTCAGGCACGCAGGCAGCGAGGTCCTAGACCTGTACGGGGCACGCAGGCAGCAAGGTCCAAGGCCTGTACGGGGCACGCAAGCAGCGAGGTACTAGACCTGTACGGGGCACACAAGCAGCGAGGTACTAGACCTGTACGGGGCACACAAGCAGCAAGGTAATAGGCCTGTACGGTGCACGCAAGCAGCGAGGTACTAGACCTGTACGGGGCACGCAGGCTGCAAGGTACTAGACCTGTACGGTGCACACAAGCAGCAAGGTAATAGGCCTGTACGGGGCACGCAGGCTGCAAGGTACTAGACCTGTACGGTGCACACAAGCAGCAAGGTAATAGGCCTGTACGGTGCACACAAGCAGCAAGGTAATAGGCCTGTACGGGGCACGCAAGCAGCAAGGTACTAGACCTGTACGGGGCACGCAGGCTGCAAGGTACTAGGCCTGTACGGTGCACACAAGCAGCAAGGTAATAGGCCTGTACGGTGCACACAAGCAGCAAGGTAATAGGCCTGTACGGGGCACACAGGCTGCAAGGTACTAGGCCTGTAAGGGGCACGCAAACAGAAAGGTACTAGCCCTGTACGGGGCACGCAAGCAGCGAGGTACTAGACCTGTATGGGGAAGGAACGCAAGCAGCAAGGTACTAGGCCTGTACGGCGCACGCAGACAGCGAAGTACTAGACCTGTACGGGGCACGCAAGCAGCGAAGTCCTAGACCTCTACTACTAGACCTGTACGGGGCACGCAGGCAGCAAGGTCCAAGGCCTGTACGGGGCACGCAAGCAGCGAGGTACTAGACCTGTACGGGGCACACAAGCAGCAAGGTACTAGGCCTGTACGGGGAACGCAAGCAGCAAGGTACTAGGCCTGTACAGGGCAAACAAGCAGCGAGGTACTAGACCTGTACGGGGCAAACAAGCAGCGAGGTACTAGACCTGTACGGGGCACGCAGGCAGCGAGGTCCTAGGCCTGTATGGGGCACACAAGCAGCAAGGTACTAGGCCTGTACGGGGCACGCAAGCAGCGAGGTACTAGACCTGTACGGGGCACGCAGACTGCAAGGTACTAGACCTGTACGGGGCACGCAGGCTGCAAGGTACTAGACCTGTACGGGGCACGCAAGCAGCAAGGTCCTAGACCTGTACGGGGCACGCAGGCTGCAAGGTACTAGACCTGTACGGGGCACGCAAGCAGCGAGGTCCTAGACCTGTACGGGGCACGCAGGCAGCGAGGTCCAAGGCCTGTACGGGGCACACAAGCAGCGAGGTACTATACTTGTATGGGTACGCAGGCAGAAAGGTACTAGACCTTTGCGAGGCACGCAAGCAGCGAGGTACTTGACCGGTACGGGGCACGCAGGCAGCAAGGTACTAGACCTGTACGGGGCACGCAGGCAGCAAGGTACTAGACCTGTACGGGGCACGCAGTGTGCAAGGTACTAGACCTGTACAGGGCAAACAAGCAGCGAGGTACTAGACCTGTACGGGGCACGCAGGCAGCGAGGTCCTAGGCCTGTACGGGGCACACAGGCAGCGAGGTCCTAGGCCTGTACGGGGCACGCAGGCAGCAAGGTCCTAGACCTGTACGGGGCACGCAGGACGCGAGGTCCTAGGCCTGTACAGGGCACGCAAGCAGCGTGGTACTAGATCAATACGGGGCACGCAGGACGCAAGGTCCTAGGCTTGTACGGGGCACACAGGCAGCGAGGTCCTAGACCTCTATGGGGCACACAGGCAGCGAGGTACTAGACCTGTACGGGGCACGCAAGCAGCAAGGTACTAGGCCTGTACGGGGCACGCAGGCTGCAAGGTACTAGACCTGTACGGGGCACGCAGACTGCAAGGTACTAGACCTGTACGGGGCACGCAGGCTGCAAGGTACTAGACCTGTACGGGGCACGCAAGCAGCAAGGTCCTAGACCTGTACGGGGCACGCAGGCTGCAAGGTACTAGACCTGTACGGGGCACGCAAGCAGCGAGGTCCTAGACCTGTACGGGGCACGCAGGCAGCGAGGTCCTAGGCCTGTACGGGGCACGCAATCAGCGAGGTACTATACTTGTATGGGTACGCAGGCAGAAAGGTACTAGACCTTTGCGAGGCACGCAAGCAGCTAGGTACTTGACCGGTACGGGGCACGCAGGCAGCAAGGTACTAGACCTGTACGGGGCACGCAGGCAGCAAGGTACTTGACCTGTACGGGGCACGCAAGCAGCGAGGTACTAGACATGTACAGGGCACGCAGGCTGCAAGGTACTAGACCTGTACGGGGCATGCAGGCTGCAAGGTACTAGACCTGTACGGGGCACGCAGGCAGCGAGGTCCTAGACCTGTACGGAGCATGCAAGCAGAGAGGTACCAGACCTTTACGGGGCATGCAGGCAGCGAAGTACTAGACCTGTACGGGGCACGCAAGCAGCAAGGTCCTAGACCTGTACGGGACACGCAGGCAGCGAGGTCCTAGACTTCTAGTTTAGTCTGTAGAGAGAATAAGGTCATGCATATTTTTCACGCACATGCTGCAGGCGACAGGTTGAAGTGAATACTTATTTAACACATGAGGGTAAGTAAAGGTGAAGGTGAGACGCAGATTTTTCGTATAGATTTTTGTCCAACACCCCCTAAATCCTGTGGACTGTATTGGATCCCGTTAGGGTCGTTCACGTGAAACGTGCACACTCCTCCTCGCTGCAGCCTGACTGTTAGAAATGAGGAAAATAGACAATCAGGGTGTAGTTTGTGTGGACGTCCTACAGGCACTTACAGATCACGTGCACACCCCGTGCGTGCGACACCATACGACAGCATCACCTGTACCTCACCAAAAACAACAATGGTACCTTCCATTTTCATGTTGTTTAAGATGACATTATGAAAATCAAGGGAGCTGCAGACACACCTGCGCTCCCCTGAAGATGCAGCCGCTCCTCTCTATGAGCCTCCACGGACCCGGACCACCCCCAACACCCCACACGGGTCAACCCCTGTACGAGACGCCGAATGTGACTACAACTTTAAATGAGCCAACCTCTCGCATCTTCGATGGAAACATCCGTAAAGTCAGGGGCATTGATTTAGTCCACAACAGGAGAAACCTGATTGACACACCACAGAGAAGTAACCATCACTTCCATCACCGGCTATGATGGGAAACGCTCATCAGACGACCACGACTGATCTGCAGCAGGCAGTCCAGAACGACGAGGCTTCCTGCTGTTCCACATGAAAAACATCCAGATGAAGCTGGAACCTGTTTTGGGGAACTACTGTCTGTAGACATCAAGACTGAAGGTTCCTGCTGCTGACAACAGAAAACTCAGAGAACTGATGATAGAAAACATGTAGATAATCCAGACTAAAGTCTAAAGGAAGTCGTGTGTGTCAGAACCTGGACTGTGAACAGTGTGAACTCGAGCATAGACAAAAAAACCTGATTGACTGTGTTTTTACAAAGCAGATCAGTGGAGAACAGCCAGAACTGTTCTTCTGCTCTAGTGGTTGCTGTTCTCCATCCCCTAAAACAAAACCTACTCTGCTAGGAAGAGATCTACTCTGTTGTTTCTACAGCTGATTCATCATATGAACACAAATGATTGTTTTTCTTCTCCATTTTCATCCACATTTTCTTCTAAAGGGTTTTTGGCTCCAACCAGCTGTCTGTGGACGGAAATGCGTGAAAACGAAAGAATTGAAACAATGCACATTGTTGCAGCGCTTCTGCAGGATGAGCGCAGCGCTGGGTGTGCGAGCAGAACAGGATGTCTGCATCCTGGCTGGCTTCATGACTCCAGAGGTCTGCAGCAGGTCTTCTGCTGCTCTGAGATCACAGGAGGACCTTCTGCCTGTTTCATGTGAACAAGTCGGTTTTTAAACGTTCAGAGTGGAAAATAAACTCGTTTAGTCCAAAACTTCCAACTCTGAGAAAAACAAAGTTTATATTTGGACTTTTCTCTATTTGCAGCACAATGAAATCATCACAGGTCCACCTGTTAGCGCGGCGACTCCTCTCTGAAGCCGCAGAGCGGCGCGAGCGCCTGCAGCATCGCGGCGCGAACGCCCGCGGAGCAGGACGGCGCGAGCGCCGCCTCACTCACCTTGAACACATCCCCGTAGGTGCCGCTCCCGAGTCTGTGAATCAGCTCGTAGTCCTCCAGCGGGTCCAGGAACGACACCCCGATTGTGTCCATGTTCGGAAGCACTCGGGAAGCTCCGGAGGGACTGACTACGCGCGCATCGCAAAGACGGAGAGGAGCGAGCCCGGCTAACGGATGCGGCTCACTGCAACGGGCTGAGGAAGGCGCGCGGGGCAGGCGGCTCTCTGACACAGCCCGTCTGCACAGTGCGCATGAGCGACGACCTGCGGCTGTTGGCTTTGAAGGCCACGCGCCAAATTAGAGCTTTTTGTCCCCAGCCTGACTGCGTCTGAAGCACCGCCCTCCTGCTGCAGTGACCCCCCCCCCCAGAACTGTCTGTGATCCTTGTAATACAATATAATAATGTTATGTAATATATGTTTAAAAGAAAATTGAACATAAAAGGGTAGAAATGTAGATATCTGCTTCTCTTTATTAAGCAATTAGTCCATCTCTATTTAACAATCATAATTAATGGATTCCATGTGTTATATGTGTTTACTGTTTATATGTATAAAAGTGTAAATAGGTTTATTTATGATTAGAAGCAATAAGAACATTATTAAGCAAATCTCCTTCAACCATTGTTTTCCTGCTTCTCTTCTGCTGCTTAACTCCGTCTACAATGTTTCATCTATTTCAACCATCCAACTATTCAAATGTTCAGCTGTTCCTGATTTTTCCAGCTGTGACCTTTGGTCCTTTAAATCCTTAAAACTTTTCCAGATATTCCAGGATTTCTACCTCCATTGAAATACATGAAAGCCATGATGGAATCCTTGGTGCAGAAGCTCGCTGGTTCGATACCCAGCTGTAACATTTTTCCCAAACATAACCTTTTTCTTATTGTGCTGTTTTTACTTTATCTATGCTCAACTTTGAACATTTTTTTTTGCCAATTATTACCCTTTAAGTTTCATTTTCATTCAGCAATAAAGCATCAACCCTGCACCTTCTTCTAGCTTTGAATGAACTTAATCAGATTGGACATTTCTTTGTCTTTTTTCTGTGTTCTTTTGGCTGAAACTGCTTGAAATGAACCAAATCAGTCCAGACTCTGGATGGAAGTGGAACTTGTTCCTTCACCAACAGGCAGCTGGACTGAATAAACGCCGTCACACGTCTGCTCACATCAGGACACTGCTGCACATCGTTAGACCACAAAACGTTGAGGTTCATCAGCTTTTTATTTCTTGCAGAAACCAAAGCAACAAAAACAACAAGGGGTGAAGCCGAGAGGATGTTGCATGACTCCACCTGGACAGGGTCTGGTCTTGCCGGCCGTCTCAAATTACTATAAATACTCTAAACTATGGCATTCCTTAAAACTAAAGGCCACCTACTTCAGAAAACAACAGATTGGAACCAAAAACAAACTTAAGGCAACATAGAGCTAGCAAGAAATAAGCCGTCTGTAAAGAGTGGGAAATGTTACACAGTAACTATCCTAAATTCAGTCAAGCCCTCAGTCGAGACCACAGCGGTGCACAAACGTCTGCGCACGTCGCTCCCGGTCCTTCCTGTTTCTTTAGCTTCCTCATGTAGATCACTATGAAGTCACACGGTGTGCAACAGCAGCTAATAAAACACAACCTAACCTACAATCAGGGGGTGCGGGCCGGACTGCAGGAGCACAAAGTCACGCGATGTGTGGAGCTCGGCATGTTGCTGATGAGAGCGCGCTTCCATCTTCACAGTATGTCCTGCACGCCATCCCGACCCCCCTCCCTGACTTACAGCGACTTCCGCTGGCGCTTCAGGAAGGACATGGAGTAATCTCCCGCCGGCGTGCTCTTCTGCCTCTTCATCTGGACCTGCGACTGCGCCGTGAGCTGCAGCTTGATGGCGCTGGAGTTCACCTTGGCGGCGCACAGCAGCTCCTTCATGCCCTTCATCTTCTCACTCTGAAAGACCACCATGGGCCCGGCGGGGCAGGGCGAGGCCTGCTGCTGGGACATGGGGGAGGGGATGGAGTCCGCGCCGGGGGACTTTGGCGTCCCATCCACGTCTCCGGCGCATGGGCCGTGGGAGGAGGAGCGGCGCCGCACGCCTCCTTCTCCCAGCTTCTTGGGCTGAGCCGCTGTGGGCGGCGGCCCGGACGGGGAGGCGGGAGCGGCATGGGGAGGGGAGCTCTGGTCCTCCAGCTTGGATTCTCTCCTGGGACCCCTCCGGCGGCTCTCCCTGGGATCCTCGCTGGAGTGGTCGTCGTCTTCTTGGCACTCGGGCTCTTTGGTTATGATGGAGACCTTCTGACGCACCTTTGACACGACACGGAGACACAAGTCACGCGTCACGGCCAGCCGGGACCGAAAAGGTTTCAGCCGCACTCCCCCTTAAATCCTCACCTGGGCTTCAAAGCGGCTGAGAGACTGGACCAGGTAGGTGGCCCAGCCCACGTGGAGCACCGGCGTGGGACTTCCCTCCTCCCATTTGCATATCCCGTCATAGAAACGCAGCAGGTGGGCAAAGCATTCTGGGTCATGAAGTGCAGAGAAGGCCGCTGCCTGCTTGGTGGAAACCTTGGGGGACCAAAAATAATAATGTCAGTAAAACTGGATTGGATTCCCTGAAAGGGATGCAAAGGGTTTCTGGGATTTCCCCAGCCTGCAAGGCCAAGTGGGCCCCCCATGGGTTTGTTCCCATCATTTCACCTGGGCTAACCCAGGTGGGGCCACCACCGTCTGCCCACTTTTAAACCACATGGGGCCCACTTGGCTGGTCATTTCCCTTTGCCCCGCCCATCTCATCGGCTCGAATAGTGAAAGAATCTGGACGCACACAAAGAAAATTACCATCCATCAATCGGTCGTTGCTTGTTCAGAACTCGTCTGTGGATCTTCTAACCAGAACCAGAAAAAAGGGGAGCACGTTTCTCTCATTTAGACATCTTTGCAGCGGCTCCCAGCCAGCTTTAGGGGCGATTTTAAGATTCTTTTTAGGAGTTTATGAATGGAATTGATCAGATTCTCCAAGAGCCCCCCAGTGCAAACAAAAACCCACGGCGATTTACATTTCCTCGTGTTTTCGTTGGATTTCATGCAGTGTTTTTGTAATGTTTATGTGTGTTGGTGGGCTTTTTATCATGAATATTATTATTTTTACTACTATTTTTGTTTTATGTGAAGCTGATATGACAGGAAAAGGGTTCTAAGAAGAAAGTTGATTTAGAAAACAATAGTCAAGCTTACAGAGGGAGCAGTTATTACGATAGAAAATAGAGTTTGATGCATAAAGGATCAGACTGATCTGGCAGCAATAGATAAAGTATAACCAGCGGTTATTAAACTGTGTTCCTGAACCCTTTAGGGGTGCGAGACCACGGTTTACTGTTTTCTGCCCGTCCTCTTGTGATAACGACATCTACTATCTCGTCTTCAGCAGAAAACACGTTTTTGCTCTCGTGATAACAGACCAAGTCCTTCCAGCCTGGTCATGAACAAAGTCACAGGAATCTTCCTTCCAAGCAGATCTTTGTTTTTAATCTATAATTCTAGACGGATTTTTCTTTGAGGCTTTGAATTTTGAACTCGTTTAAACAAGAGAGAAAAGAGTGAAAATGTTCATGTCTGTCTAAGGAAAGCGTCTAAAGTGTGTTGTGAGGACTTTGACAGCATTAAAACATCTGTAATCCCACTTTGCAGGTTATTTATGGAAGATATTCCCACAGTAAACAAGGGAATCTGTATGAATGAACGGGTTTGTGAGAAGAACTAGTACATAGAAAAATGCCTAAACGAGTTCGGAGCGTTTGTCTTTCACCCAAAAAGACCTTTGCTTTAAGGCAGGGGTCCCCAAATCCAGGCCTGGGGGGTCAGTGTCCTTCATGTTTACCAACCAACCTGCCATTGAAGCTCCTTACTGGCTAAACACACCTGATCCAGGTGATCAGCAGGAAATAAGGCAGGGTTTCTGGAAAACCAGCGGGAGACCGGCCCCCCAGGCCTGGATTTGAGGACCCCTGCTTTAAGCCGTCTCAGTGAAGTTCTTGGTTATTCTCCACACGAATGGATTGATGATAAATTCATCCTAAAACCTTTTATCACGTGTGCCAGTCCCAACATCAGGTTAATAAACTTTAACACCTCCCCTGCGTCGTTCTGTACCACGTTGATGGCCAACAACCGCAGGATCAGCGACCTGCAGTCGCCTGCGCAGCTGCAGCCGGGCCAACCTTCTCCTCAAATGACGAATTTGGACTTTATGCTGTCAACATCAGCACAACCTCTTCCTGAGCTGGACCACCAATAAAGTAATCAATTATAGATGTTTGTCATTTTCTCTGACAAACTGCTTTGTTTTGCTGCAGATTGTAGAAAAATTCAAAAGTTTAAAAACGTGTTTTTGTGATAATGTGATAGCAGATGCCATCGTCACGAGAAAACAGACAGACAGGTAGGCTGCTCTGGGTTTCTGTGATGAGGTCTTGACCGCGTTTCCCTTCTTCTCCATCAGAAACGGTCACCTTGTCGGCGGTTTCTCCGCCGTCTTCTTCTCCGATACTGTCAGCAGCAGCCGTCTCCTTCAGCAACGTGGGGATGACGTCGTTGGCAATGTCAAAGAACTCCTTATAGATCTCCTCATCCTCACGGAAATAGTTGTAGCTGAAGGAGAGGAAGGAGAGAGACCCTTCAGCACAGGCAGGAGACAACCTGAACACAACTGGGCAGAATCACACGTCCTCAGCTGAAACGACTCTGTCTGAACCGTGATTGTGTGACAAAGCAGAGGAGACGTTCGGGTCTGAAAAGAACTGAACTTTGTTCTGAATGAGCTGATGTTCACATGCCCCGCAGAACAATGGGGGCAGGAAAAGGAAGCACAGGGCTGGGGAGGGACTGAGCACCGGGTGGGAGCTATTTTTAAACTCTGCATACGAGTGATAGCTAGCTAGATCAGAAAGAGACAGACTGGACATTTCCTGGATTGATTAGAATACCAGAATACCCAAAACAATGGAAGACATCAAACCAGAGCACAGACTTAGCTACAGCCGACATGAGACGCCTGTAAATACAGACATGTCCTCAACCAGAGCCGCACAGAGACACTGTCATTTAGGTAGGACACAACTCGCTTCTAAAATACAATGATTATGGTCAACACTGTTAAATGGTCAACACTAATAAAACTAAAAACCATAGAAAATATGAGTTAAATGACTCCTCACGCCACATATAACTGTATTCCCAAAGGTATTGGAAAACAGCCCACACCATCATTCCTCCTCCACTTGGCACAATGCGGTCCGAAATGTACCGTTGTCCTGGCAACCTACAAGCCCAGACTGGTCCATCGGGCATCCAGATGGAAAAGCGTCCTCTAGAGTCCAGTGGCGGCGTCCGACGCTTTGCGTTGCACTCGGTGATGTGTGTTTGGATGCAGCTGATCGGCCATAGAAACCCGTTCCATGAAGCTCTCTGCATGCTGTACCTGGGCTAATCTGAAGGTCACATGACCTTTGGAGCTCTGCAGCATCTGAGTGCAGAAAGTAGGCGACCTCTTTGTGCTTCAGCGTCCTCTGACCATCAGTTTACGTGGTCGACCACTTGGTGTCTGAGCTGCTGTTGTTCCCAAACTCTTCCATGTTGTTCTGATAGAGCTGACAGCTGACTGTGGAACATTTAGGACATCTCACCCCTGGATTGGCAGCACAGATGGCGTCCTACGACAGTCCCACGCTGGAATTCAAGGAGCTCCTGTGAGCGTCCCGTTCCTTCACATATGTTTGTGAAAACAGTCTGCATGTCTTTTATATGATCCAGCTGTGGCCGGCCGAGTGATTGGGACACCTGATTCTGGTCATCCGTTTGGTTATACAGTGCATACATCCGTTCTGTGCGTGTCGTGTGGACTTACTCCTGCATGACCTGAGCTGCAGCGGCCCAGGCCTTCAGAGCCTCCCGGACGTCCTTGTGTCTGTAGTGGAAACCGGCGAGGTACATGTAGGGGTAAATGTGCTCGTTGTTGTAGTACTTCTGGGCCGACTGGACCGCCTGAACACAGACGGAGACACATTTTCAGCTTTTGCTTATCTTGGCGCTCCAAGCTTTGGATAAACGGTATTTAGGTGGTTAAGTGAGAGAAGAAAAAGAATTTTTTATACATCAATTGAAGTCAGAACTGTCAACTGATGCTCAACTTGTCTACATTTTGAAGATCTGTTAGAGTTTTGAACAACATTCTACATAAACCTGAAGGTCCACTTCACAATAACAGCGTTCCAGTTTTCAGATGTGGAAAACCTCTGCGGACACACCCACCTTCAGGTGAATACTCAGGGGGTTCCCCTTCCCTGGGATTGGATCCTGATCCTCCAGATCTGCCAGCGTTCCCATGGCCATGGGGTATCTGTAGAGGAACACAGAGAGGAAGGCATCAACCCGGAAGTGCATCCTGCACTACAGCGACAGCAGCGGCGGTTTGCCCTCACCTTTCCAAGTCATTTCGCTCATACAGCAACCACAGAAGTTTCTAAAAAAAAAACCCACAAGGAGATGATATTAGGAGAGAAACAAAATGTATTCGCCATTAATCACATGTCATTGAACACAACCACACCTAAGACATCGGGGAATGTGTCTGCTGGACTACAGCAGTACTATGATCCTACGCAGGTACCCATGTACATATGGATGTACATACACAGTATTAGGGTATAAGTCGTGGTGCAGAAAAGAAGTATTTGGTCAAAAACAAACGTTCGTCTCAATACATGTGAAGAACCTCTGGTTTCAATGACGCAGGTCAAAGGTTTGCTGCAGGTTTGTAAACACTGTGGCTGCTAATTTGGTCCATTCCTCCCTGCAGATCTTCTCAAGAGCTGTGATGTTTTAGGGCTGTCGTTGAAAAACACTTTCCTCTCCGTCCACCAATCCTCTATTGGATTGAATCCACAGACTGACAGAACACTCCAGGAACGTCGTAGGTTTTTTCTAGCAGCCACTATTTGGTCGTCTGGGCGACGCGTTTGGGATCATGCTGGAAAATCCGGACTTCAATGTTCTCACTGATGGAAGGAGGCTTTGGAACAAATTCTCACCATTCGTGGATCGGATCAGTCACCCTGACCGCTTTGCAGAACAGCAGCTTCAAACCATGATGTTTCTTCCCCCGTGCTTCACAGTAGGTAGGGTGTGTAACTTTACATTTGTTCCTCTCCAGACATGGCGAGTGGCGATTTTGGGTTCCTCTAGTTCCTCCTCTGGATCATCCAGATGGTCTCTGGAGAACTTCAGATGGGTCCGGACCTCTTGTGTAGTTCTGGTCTGTTTCCTCACCGTTCTCCAGATCATTTGTTCTCCACCAGGTGAGATCTTTCATGAAGCTCCAGGTAGAGGGAGATCGTCGGTGATCTTGTTTTTTCTTCTGAAAAATTGATCCAAGCGTTGATTTTTCTCTCTCTCATCAAGCTGCTTGTTTAATGTTAAGCGGTTCACCAGCCTTGTTCAGGTCTAGAATCCCGTTCTTGGTGTCTTTTGACAGCTCCTTGGTGTTGGTCACGGTGGAAAGGTTACAGTCTGACTGTTTGAGGTCGTGGACAGGTGTCCTTTACACAGACAGGTGACATGAATGCAGGTAACCAGTGGAGGACAGTAGAGCTTCGTAAAGAAGAAGTAGTTGTTTGTTTGCTGGAGATAAATACTTTTTTTCTGCACCAATAAGCCAATAAATTCATAAAAAATTAAACAATGGGACTACCTGGGTGTCTTTTTTACATGTCGTCTCTCACAGTTGAAGCCTATGATGAACATTACAGACCAAACTCTTCTTTTTAGGCGGAAAAGCTTGTAGCTTGACTTACAAATACTTTTTAAATCCCTATTGTGAGTGTGGACAGACATAATCGTGGATACGTCCCTTGACTCTGTGAAGCCAGCGTGATTCAGAGAATGTCATCAGTAGATTTCAAAGCAAACCTCTCTCTTTTGGAGGTTTATCAAGATTGACCTCTACTGTTCTTCATAAACGACCTTGACAAAACGGCGTACAGAAGATTGTGTCCGTTTATGACTCACATTCTATTTTAGCGACTAAGATGAAGGAATTGCTCTTCTTGTTTTGATTTGAACATCATTCAAGTGCAAAACTTCCTAAATGCTTCCATATTTACATCCTGCTAGGCTGAAAGTCTGCCCCCTAGTGGAAAACGCTTGTACCTCGTTCAGTGCAGAGGCCTGCAAATGTTGGATGTTTGAAACTCTGCAGCAGTAAAAGTTAGAGGAAACTAAAAGAAACGGTGGACAGAGGCAGCGGCTGGCGCTTTTGCTCTGCGGTTACCAGATATCACTTCCATTCAAGTTGAACTGTCGAGCTTGAACGAAGAAACTGGTTTCTCTTCCTTAAACACGTCCTTATTGAGCTTTAACAGTACCAGTTCATTTTAAAACACACACACATGCGGCGGTGTTCACCTGCTGCAGCTGCAGGAGCTCGGAGCTGTCGGTGTGGAGGTCAAGGGAAGGGTTGATGGCACAGACCATGAACGCCACCTCCATGTTCCGGTCACATTTCATGTAGGAGCCCTTCAGATAAAGCCAGCTCTGGGAAAGAAGAAGCTCGCGTTAATGTCGAGAACATCTGCCACGTTGCAGCTCAGTCCATCTGCAGAGAAATATTCGCTTTTAGCTTTTTCATTCCTTTGAACCACATCCAGGTCTGCTTCACATCCTAAACGTGTTTGTGCATGAAAACAGGAAACACTTCCAGGTCTCCAGAACTCATGAAAGTAAATGCTTTTAGCAGAATTCGGGTAAATAACCACATTAGCCTTCAACCGTCTGCTGGTAAACTCCAACTCCACAACCAAATCCTTTAAAAGTATCAGCTAAAGAAGTCAGAGGAAGACTCTACCTTTTCATTAACACCGGCCGTCACCGTCTGGCCTCTGCGGTCTTCATTTCCCTTCCCATGCCAGGTGACCTCTGCCGTTTCCTCGCCATCTTTGCCAAATATCACCCAGGCGTGATCTTCTGACAGAGCCAAGTGAACGTCCTTCAAACCCAGCACCTGGCAAGCCGCCACCACCGCAAACGCCACGCCGGTGCTGTCCAGTTTAGTGCCTGGTTCCAAGGAAACATGGGAGGGAAGAGAATAAAAGACATTTCTTTATTCAACTCAACCACAGCAACTGAAGGAGCAAATCTTTGCTCAAAGTCCCCCTCCAATCATCTTCTGATCGATGGTCAAAGCTTTCGCAGTGACCTTTTTATTACCACCATGTCGTTTTAAGCCAAAAGTTGTTTTCTAGGACATAGTCTCTGCAGAGCGGCAGGAGTTCATCAGAAATGTACCTCTGATCTCATCATCCATCTGTTTACATGGTTTCCCACTAGCTTACAGCCCCCCCCTCCCACCCCCAACCTAACATTAACGGTGTGATTTCGGTTCTATCCATCCGTCCAGTTCTGATCCAGATTCCAGCTCAGACGAGGAAAACAAAGACGTTCTTGGATCTGTTGGTCTGCAGGTGGATCAGAAAGGGGCGGAGCTTGGGACTACAGCCCGCAGATTGTATTTTCTATGTCACACCTAAAGGCTTATTCAAACGCACTTTTTTTTAATCTGCTCCTGATTAACAACAATTTGACCAAAGAAAAACTCAGAAATGTAGTTTTAAGCCTTATTTTCTTTGTCTGTGTCGTCCATCGTGGGAAAATGCTGTTCAAATTGCCAAGAAGACATTTTCTTTAGGGTGGATCTTTAAATCCTCCAGGGGTGGAACACAGTCATTCCTCCCTTTTTTCCCCACAGTGCTCTGTGTTCTGCATCCTGATTGGCTGTAGACCTTGTCAATCAATCAATTCTGCGCTGGGTCTCCTATCCAGAATGTGTTCAGTTTGCCAAAGTTAAGCAAATCTTCATCACGACTTATTTTTCTACAAAGGTTTGAACTTTGAGAGTAAAGTGTGAAAATGTTCGTGTCTGTCTGAGGAGCATGGAGAAAGTTTTTCAGCCTAAATCATCTCAAACGCTGCTTGATGACCCTAAGGGACAGTTTTTCTTCCAGAATCCCCAAAAACATGAACCACATTTAGCCAAATTAGGAGCCTAAACCAAATTAAAGTTAGATAAAAATGGTTCATTTGTTTTTAAAAATAAAAGTGTTCAATACAAACTAACTCAATCAAAAGATTTCCAGATTGGATTTGTGGTTATTTGAGCGTTCAGGGTGGTATAGATGCATAGATGCAGCTAATATAATCATTAGATGACGGACTACGTTACATTTCCTTAGGGTTTAGTTAAACCCTCACCTGGATAAATTTGACTTCATTCAGTAAATGTGTCCAAAGACGGTTGGTCAACCAAGTGAATGAAAAAGCCCACAGAGCCAGTTGTCCTTTCAGAGAACATGAATGATGAAGGACAGACTGTGACGTACCTGTGATGAGGCTGAAGAGAGACTGGATGTGAGCTCGGTCCTTGAAGTAGGAGCGGCTGAGGCTGTTCCAGATAACGTCCGACACCTTTTTCACCAGCTCCCTGCTGGACGCCGAGGCGGTCCGTCGGTACTGGGACAGGTCCACGGCCCCGCGGATCTGAGCCGTGAAGCGTTCGTACAGCGCAGAAATCATGCCCAGCTCCACCGTGGGGAAGCAGGAGGCGGGACAGTCGGGCTCCAGCGGCTCAAAGCGAACCCCCGGAACGTTTATGGGGACCACCCGGTTCACGGCCAAAAAGTGCTCCACGAACCCCAGGACCAGCGAGAGGAGAGCCAGGTCTGGTTCCGGCTTACGCAGCTCGGCATCGAACAGCTGCACCACGCCGTCGATCCCTCGCAGCGGGAAGAGCTTCTTCTGGGCGGACTGCAGTCCCATGGTATCCGATGGCACGCGGCTCAGGGGGTCCGACGGCTCCACATCTGCAGCACACGGATGTGACGGACAAAAGCTCAGGCATGAAACACGGAACTTTATTCTTCACATCTGCAGTTTCTCAATGGAAGAGCCTCACGACTCCCCAAAGGCAGCTGGTCGTGTTCAAACTTTTCATTTATGTCCAGTTTTTTAAGAAAAATTCTTGCAAACAATTAAGTTTTAGCAAATGCAAAACAAAACTAACGTTCATTTAAAAAAAGAAAGACACCTGAAAATAAAATAAGATAAAAAGTAAAACGATGAAAACTCATTGGTAGCAGAAAAGAGAAACAGTAAACTGGTCACATGACGCCCTCCTGAGAGACAGAAGAGTTTTAGAAGCAGAACACCTAAAGGAGAAATCTATGGGAACAAGCTATTAAATGACATAAATTGGAAATAAATCATGGTTACGGCCAGGTACATTTTGTATAAATTGTACATAACATTTACCCCACAAATATGTTTCTATCCAAATTTATCAAATATAGAAAATAATTCTCGTTTGTGTAATGATTTCCCTGATTAAACAGTAACTTTATTCTAAATTTCAAACAAATCCTCACATATTTCAATTCTGATAATAAAATAGTAGATAATAGTTTTAATTTGTTACTTCTCCAATCTACATTTGACATACATAAGTGTCAGCCAGCTTTCTTTTTTTAACCATTTTCCTGTTATTCCTATTATAAACTTTAATGGAAGCTTTTGGAACGATCACATTGGTTATTGATTCTGACGATCGCCTTGATGATGCGTTTGATATACTGTTCAATAAAGTCAGTAAAAAAAAAAGTGGTGACCATTTTAGGCCTTTAATATTACATGAACAGGTAAACTTTTACCACGTGTTAAAAATACGGTAAAACCATGTCATGTGAGGAAGATTTCAACATTTCTGATGTAAAACTGCAGAATGAGAGCAACTGTCAGTTGGTTTCCTGTATGTCTCAGAGTGGAAAAAGAAGGCGGGAAAACCCTTGAATGAAAATATTTAAACATATGAGTCACAGGTTTGCTTCCTGTCTGTGTTTTTTTCTTTCTCTGTTTGCATTTATTAAAGTATTTGAAAGTCTTTTCTGCTTTTAGTAACACATGATCTGCTTTCATCTCGTCTTTTCACGACACAACTGGTCCATCGCAGTCATCTACACACTGCTAAGTGTGTTAGGTTTTTATTTTGAATTATAATGGATTACACAACAGCCAACAGGACAAGTGTGGCCAGGCGCGCGCGCGCTCCGTTTCATAACAGTGTTCTTCATCCCGTTAGCGCGTGGATGTGTGGAGCTCAGGTGGGCGGGGCACCCCTACACTTCCAGTCATACAGTTGATGCCAAGCTGCTAAAAAAAAGGCTCGTGCGAGCTCAATCAAACAAACGAATTCATTTAAATGCCCCCATGAAGGGCCACAGTCTACTGCTTAACTCTGAAAAACATCGTTAAATAAATTCCATTTATAAATGGGCTGGATAACGTAGGCTAACTAGCTAACTACCCACAAACCTGATCTTTATTGTTATTAAAGTTCGGGGTTACTTTAAATCTGCGTTGCATAAAAATAGTTCAATGAAACTAAATGACACGGAACCAAAAACGGACTTCATTTGGCCTTGGAGAACTTGATCCAACAACCTGCATCACAGCTAGTTTTCTCGAAACCAGCTAGCATGCTAACATGTTGCTAATAGTAAGCTAAAGCCACCACTTTCATGTAACTGATATGCTGGTAGAAATGCGGCGAAACACACAGTCCATACACAACCTATCTGTGGGCTAGCCTGAGCTTCTATCGGAGACCAATTTCACCAAACAAACGAAGCCGTAACATACCAGAATAGTCGCCGCTCCAGACACATGTTTTTGTTTGTGTCCCACTTCTTTTACCGCGCAGTTCAATCTGCCTGAAAGTCAAATGAGGCGGGGTTCGCATCATTGAAACACCGGCACATGCCGCCGGGTGTCGAGAAGGCGGAGCTACAAACATATCAGCAGGTTCATGCGGCTGATGCTTTTATTATGCATTAACAACCATGCTTAAAGTATTTATGTTTGAAGCTTTACTGACTTTGGGTATATTTATTATTCCTTTAGGTCGTGGTTATTCAAAAATGACACATTCACTGGCATTTTCCGTTCAATGCAAGTCAACTGGTTTCTGTCGATCGGCCCACCCCGCTGATCATGAACTTTAGAACAATCAAACCCCTACTGAACGCTGGGAAACGTAGTTTATAGAGGACAATCCAAAGCGTCAACAGCAGGAGGCGGTAAAAGGCTGTAACGAAAACGAAATGCAGCAAAATGGGAAAGAAAATGTAAACATTGCATAACGAAAACGTGAAAATCACGTTATACAAGCGCCTTTAGCGCTACTTCAAACTACGCCAAGGCCATGAATGATAGTTTTTCTATCAATTTTATTTTTTAAGGGGAATGCCGTTTTTAACGCCTGGACAATTGAACGATGGATGAGCCGTTCTTATTCAGAAATATTCATTATATTTGTCCAGTTTTGGTCCCGCAGTGACCAATATTAAAAAAGTAGGTTCGTAATACAGAGGAGGACAGTCTTGAAAAATCATGTAACTATAATACCACGGTAGACTGTTCAAGAATATTCGCTTTGATCCCTTCCATGACAGTCGAACATTTTCAACTTCACAAAAACATTACGCCTGGCGCGAGCTCGTTGGAGTAACACACCGCAAGAATGAGCCTTTATGTTTAAAAAATAGTCCATTCGGTGCGTTTGTGTTGTTGGATTCAGAAGCAGAAATGTGTGATATGATGTCGAAAGCGTATTTAACGTGTCTACGTGATGCCCATGAACGTCTCAGGTCCGCCATGTTTTTCCCCCCTCTTTTACCCCTCCTCCACAGTGACCCGCCCGCCCGCCTCGCTCCTCCGTCTCCGCTCGCTCCTCTGCGCTCAGACGTTGCGGTGAAGTTCGGATCCAACAGCGGCTTTTTGGGGGGAGAAATTCGAGGCAAGTCAGCCCACTCGTACATGTTGATGAGAAAGAAACAGGAAAGGTGCAAATAAGACAACACAGGCCTCTTCGACTGTGTGCTTTTGTCCTGAATTTACAGAGAAAATGGATTCAATGACCCAGTCCGCCCAGATATCGTCGTCGCAAGGTTTTGCCGATGGACAAAATTCTGCTGCCAAGGAATCAAAGCTGTCCGGTAAGGCCTCGCGGACATCCACGTTACTTAGCTAGCTGCTATTTCCAATTATTATTTGTTACGTTTACTAACGTTCACCAACAGCGCGGGTTCGTGTTCTGTGACATCATGACATGTTTGTGGAAGATCTAGATGTGGTGACACTTAATCTGGAGTTTACGTTAACGGTACACGACCACTTAGCATGTTTTTAAAACGCGCACGCGGACACTATTATCATGCTAGCTTTGACGCCTTCGTCGTCGTTTTCCCAAACGCCGGCGTCCGTGGAGTTTTTCCCCTAGCCGTGTTTGTTTTTTCAGCGGTGGACACGCCACGGATGTGGTTGGACGTTTGACCGTAGCCCGCGATCAATGAACATGCCTGGCTGCAAACACACCCGAGCACGGAGTTCAAACGTTCGTCTCGACGCCACATTCTTCTTCTCTAATTATTATTGCGGCAGCTAAAGCTGTGCGGTTTGTGGATGACGTGCTGCTCTGCACTGCAGACGCATTTTACTGGGCATCTGCCAACAGAGGGAGGCCTCCCTGAAAGCCACATTGTCACTGTTCGTGTCCTCTGTTTGATGATAACGATCATAGTTTATGTAGCCTGACGTTTCTGGACTGATAGCTGCTGTGTTTGTGTTGCTTGGTGGGCGCGTGCTCCCAGCTCTTCCACAGACCCGGTGGGGTTGCGCACGTGCGGGAGTGGCTGCGTTGTCATCTCTTAGTTCGTGTCTTCGGGCGTGTTGACGGTTTTCTTGGTTTAACTGCAATCAGCAGCAGCAGCAGCTGATAGGTTCAATAAAAAGCCCCTGAAGGCGTAGAGCAGTTAATCAAGAAGAAGACTGTAGGAAAATTCCACATGTGGAGATCAGAGGCAGCTGGATGGATGTGACTGGGTGTGGCAGCGAGACACTTGACTGAATTCCTGTTATAGAAGCACTTTAAATGGAAAAGAGGTCAAACTGAAACGACAGGTTAAAATGTCCCACGGAAATTCTCTACACAGGTGCTGCCATCTAAAAATTAGATTAAATTAAATTTAGATTTTAAAACGTGTAAAAAATGAAACCCACAATAATGTGTAGATGTCGGATGGTAAATATATCAAAGCCCCACTGCAGAAAAAAATGTGTTTTTTGGCATATTTCTGGTGATGGAGGACATGTGTATATAAAATTTAAGGTTAAAGTCCCATTTCAGAGTATTTCTGTGTTCAGATCGTTGTGAATCAGGTGCAGATGAAAAAATGCAGCTGTGATTGTTGCTGCATAGAAGCTACAAGCTCTGCTCTAGTCCAATGATGACAAATGGATCCGTTTACGTCTTTGTTTTTCTCTGCCGAGCTGGAATCTGGATCAGAACTGCACATTAGCTCCAATATTGATTGGTGTTTTTATGATCAAGACCACTGGAAACACTTTCAAAATGCATCAAAAGATGACCTGAGTGGGTCATTTCAATGTTTTTGAATTTAATTTTTATTGTGTTTCAGCTCCTATGTGCAGACTAAGTATAGTCACTGTATTTAGTTAAGCCGAAAGAGAAACAACATTTAGTTTAAAGAGCATTTGTAACGTGAGATAATATATGTTTTCATAATAAAGGCCGTCTTTAATATTCTCGTTGTAGAGGACTTGATGTACAAATCTGATCTGTAGACCACGTAGTTGCTGGACTCTAGAAATAGTGCTGCTCATTAAGAAATGGCAAAAGCACGTCTTAGTAAATAAATAATTTATTATTATTATTATTTACCAAGGCTGTGTCCCACCAAGGTGGGGTAGCCTAGACAAGGCACACAATTTTAGCTCCCTCTGTCTCTTCCCCAAACCCTCCTCCTTCAGTGCGTGAGTGCGTGTGTGCGTATGTGCGTGCGACTGGTCTGAGATCTGGTCTAAGCCACACCACACTGCACCAGGGTCAGCTGCACAGCCCAGTGTGGGCACCTCCACTGCAGGGCCTCAGCCAAGGCTGGTTTCCCCTTGCCGCTTCATCCCAAGACCAGACCTCTACCACACCCATCCATTCATCCATACACAAACTCTCTCCACCCATCCCTGTCCTGAGCAGCCTCTCTCCCCTGCACCACAGTCATCCCTCTTGCATTCAGCGCTCTTTTTACACCCTCTGTCCATCCCATTCGCGGTCTTCCTCTCATTCTCACTCCACTCACATCAGATTCATATACCTTTTTCACCAATCGCTCCCTTTCCATTCTTTCAACATGTCCAAACCATCCCAGTGCCTTTTGCTCTGCTCTTTCAGCCAACTCTCGCGTCACACCAGTTCTCTCTCGGATAACTTCATTTCTCATACGATCCATACGCGTCACACCACACATACTCCTCAAACATCTCATCTCAACTACATTCAGCTTCCTCTTTTCCGCCACTTTCAGACTCCATGTTTCAGCCCCATATAACGCTGCAGGCACCACCACACCCTCATACAATCTCCTTTTTGCATCCTTTCCCAGTGATCTACATTCAAACACTCTCTTCATTCCCCCCCATATCTTTCGTACTTCATTCATTCTAAACTCTACCTCTCCCCCCATTCCACCATCCACACAGACACACGACCCTAAATACTGAAAACACTCTACCTCTTCCAACAACTCCCCATTTAATGCCACATTCAATCTGCGTTCACCCTTTAACCTCGTACACCTCATCACCTTACTCTTTTCCACATTCACTCTCAACTTCCTTCTGTCGCACACCCTTCCAAACTCCTCAACCAGACGTCCCAAGTTCTCTTCTGAGTCAGCCACTAGTGCAGTATCATCTGCAAACAGCAGCTGATTCACACTCCATTCGCTGCCGTCAGTATTTATCATGCTCACACCCGTACCCGACACCCTTTCATTCACCTCTTTTACCACACCATCCATATACACGTTAAACAACCACGGAGACATCACGCATCCCTGACGCAGACCAACCCTCACAGGAAACCACTCACTCATGCTATTTCCCACTCTCACACACGCTCTACTGTGTCTATAGAAACTCTTCACACCTTCCAACAATCTACCATCAATACCATACATACTCAACACCACCCACAACGCCTCTCTATCAATCCTATCATACGCCTTCTCTAAATCCATGAATGCCCAAAACACCTCCCTCCCCTTAGCCAAAAACTTTTCACACACCTGTCTCACAACAAACACCTGATCCACACACCCTCTACCTCTCCTGAAACCACACTGCTCTTCACCAATCATACACTCAGTTCCCTCCACTACCCTATTAATCAGCACTCTCCCATATACTTTGCCTACAACACTCAACAGACTAATACCCCTAAAACTACCACATTCGTACTTATCACCCTTACCCTTGTACAGGGGAACCACACACGCACTCATCCAATCAAGCGGCACCTGCCCATTTGCAAAACACACATTCAACAATCTCACTAACCACTCAATCACGATCGCTCCACCACACTTCAGGCATTCAACAGCACACCCATCCACACCTGCAGCCTTTCCTACTTTCAACTTTCCCACAGCTTGCTCAACTTCCTCTCCTGTAATCAACGTTTCATTCAACTCTCCCAATACATTCAGTCTACTTTCCCTTCCATCCATCCCAATCACAGCATCCCGATCTTCCTCCACATTCAGCAGCCTCTCGAAATACTCTGCCCATCTTTTCCTTACTGCATTCCCCTCATTCAACATCCTTCCATCCTCTGTTTTCACTTTCTCCTCCCTCCCCGACACTCCCTTTCGCACCCTCTTCACCTCCTTCCAAAACATTTTCTTGTTCTCTCAAAAATTATCAGTCAACTGTCTGCCCCACCTTTCGTCCGCAGCCGCTCTTGCCTCACGCACAGCTCTCTTAGCATCCCTTTTCTTCTCCTTATAACACTCATATGACTCCCTGTCCTTTCTCTGCAGCCATACTTCGTACGCACATCTCTTCTCAGCTACAGCCAACCTTACATCCTCGCACCACCATTCACTTCCCTTTCTTAGACCACCCCCAACACGTCTCACACCACACACTTCCTCTGCACTTCCAACCACTGCACTTTTGAACTGTTGCCATTCTTCCTCCACTCCAACAACCATTTGCTCCTTCACCATATTCCACTTGCCACCTAATTCCTTCTGATACTCACACATTTTCTCTCTGTTCTTCAAAACACTCACTCTCAGAACTTTTCTTGCCTCCCCACTCTTTCTCGATCTCACCCATGGCATACCCACACGCAACCTTCCTTCCACCAAATAGTGATCAGACATACCTCCACACTCTCCCCTCCTCACATTTACATCTAGCAATCTACTACATGCAACCTTTGAAACCACCACATAATCCATCAGTGCTTTGTCAATCACTCTTCCACCACTCTGCCTCACCCACGTATACTTATGGATCTCTTTCTTTCTGAACCATGTATTCCCAATCACCATCTCTCTTTCAGTGCACATTCCTATCAGTCTCTCACCATTATCATTCTTTCCAGGAACACCATGCCCGCCAACAACACCCTCAATTTTCTCATCACCCACTCTAGCATTCAGATCTCCCATCAGCACTACATTCACATTTGCTCCAAATCCTTGCAAGCACTCATCCAAGTCGTTCCAGAAGGTCACTCTCTCCTCTTCATTCCTCTCACTGCCAGGACCATATGCACTCACGAACACCCACAGCTCCTTCCGAAATTTCGCTTTCACCCATATCAGTCTTGGTGAAACCTCCTTCCATTCAACCACACATCGTCTCACCTCACAGCTCACCAGCAAAGCCACACCTTCTCTTGCTCTCCCGCTCTCTACACCAGACATTCTCCCACTCACACTTCCAAACACACACTCACCCTTCCCTTTCATCTTTGTCTCACTCAGTGCTAACACGCTCATTCCCCTCCTTTCAAACATCCTTCCAATCAGATCTCTTTTGCTTCCGTCTGTACTACACCCCCGCACATTCAACGACCCAATCTTAAGGGTTTGGGGAGGTAATCTCCCCTTCCCAACTCTACCCTGTCTGTAATTAGGAATGTAGTTACAGGGGAGAGGATTCCCAGTCCTCTCGCTCCGTCCCTTTTAGTCGCCTTTTACGACACGCAGGGAATACGTTGGTAGTATTCTTTACGACCCCCCCTAACCACAATAAATAATAAATGGCAATAAAAAGTAGGATTCCAGTGGATGAAATCAGTAAAATATGGGCTTATTTCTGTGAATTCCACTGCACTATTGTTGCGTTTTAGTGATCTTTTCCTGGAACCTGAGGTACTGACTATATGCTGGAGGATTGCAAAGCTGTGGGACCAGCGTTGCCCGTGCCCCTCCTGCATCAAATTGTGGACGCCAGTTTTTGTGTGCAGCTGAACTCTTGGCGTGCGCAGATGAGACGGTAATCGCTAAGGAAGTGACACACTTCAGAAATGAGGACCTTGTTTCTCAAACCTTATTGCTTTAAGGTTTAGAAGAAGACGTCGGTAAAAAAAAATATGGTGCTGCTGAATCATATCTAGTTGTTTTTTTTTCTCCGCCAGCAGGTGTTTTCACGTGTTTGTGGCTTAAGAGGATATGAGGGCACCAAGAGATGGAGTCGGGCTCCAGCAACACTCCGTTTCCATGGTTACAGTTGTTGCTATGTAGTCCAGCTTGCCTTGTATTTTTTTTTATCATAAACATAAAATATTATGGTAACGCTTTCTTTTACAGTACAGTACTTACAGTGTACTTAAGTGGTATTTACATGGTACTTATAGTGTAACTACTGGGTACTTTCAGGGTACTTACATGGTACTTTTTATGGAATTTACTGGGTACTTACAGTGTGTTTACATGGTACTTTCTATGGTACTTTACTGGGTACTTACATGGTACTTTTTGTGTCTACTCTGTACTTACATTGTACTTACTGTGTATTTATATGGTACTATTTGGTTCATACCTATGTGGTACATACTGGGTATTTATAATATTCTTACTGGGTATTTACATGTTGTGCAAAGGTGTCTTTTATGGTACTTACCACATGTAAGAACAAGGTAAGTACAAATAAAGTACCTTGACCTTTAGGTCTGCACTCGCTGCACGTTTCATGGTATTTACCATGAATTTACCACAGAAACTACCCCTTAAGTACAGTGAAACTGTAACTGTAAAAGAAAGTCAGCCCTATTTCCACTCAACTACATGGTACTTTCATTACTAAATACCGGGTATGTTCACTTGAATAGTACTTGGTACTTACCCCTTAAGTACACTGAAACTGTAACTGTAAAAGAAAGTCAGACCTATTTCCACTCTATTACATGGTACTTTCAGTAGTAAATGCTGGGTATGTACACGTATTACCATCCCGTACAGTGTACATGAACACACTTGGTCTTCTGTCCTCACCACATGAGACAATGCTAACCTGTTGGTAAGGGTAAAGTAACTACATTGTAAAAACATATACTGGCCTGATTACTTCTTGTAACATGAGGCAAGTTTAAAGAGAAACAAGACAGCAGTGAAAACAACAATCTTTAATATGATACATGTCTGCAGCATACAAAGTGTCATCACAATGAAATATGTTTTAAGTACAAAACAGTACAAAGGAGCATTCCAAAAACACATTATTGGCCTGAGGGTCGTGCTTTTTGTCCATCAAAATTCTTTCAGCAGAGTTTGGTAACGGTGCAGGACTTCTTCAGGGTTTGTAACTGCAAGAAAATTCACAATATGAGCTCAAGTGAACATAAAAAGCATAACGACTTTGATAAAATACAAAATAAATTGTACTTATTTAATCATTTCTGTAATGAGTTTGATACATTTCTGTGAATTCTTTATAGCTTTGACTGTAATGCTTGAAATTAATCAATTATCCTCATTTATGAACATGACAATAAATTATTCACAACTAATAATACACTAATTTGCATTAGCATGAAAAACATTGCAGTGTAAAAGAAAAGGAAAAAATAAATAAATAGGCAATTTCAAATTCAACACAGTTATTCACAAAAATATGTTTTAATTTTCAAACATTTACATTCACTGTTGGGTGGTATTGTTGCCTCTATCATATTTGAAAATAAATAAATAAATAAAAATAAAATAAAAACGGCGAAAGAAAAGAAAATGGGGAAACGGCATTTAAACTCTTCATTAATGTAAATAATATGTCCACTTGGTGGATTTAGCTTACTTTAGCTTACTCTCCTGTGGCTTCACGGATTCGTCTGGGATGTCTTCTTCACCATAGCTGATCTAAAGCGGTAAAAAGACGGAAGTACGTCATCATTATTTTAAATAAACGCCTTTCTTTGATTTTCCCAGAAAGACGTGCGCTCAGTCAAACGACCACAGAACAACAGACTTTATCATTTAGGCTACGTGCTTGTTTTACAGGTGCCTCTCTCCTGGTAAGTAACAAAAATGTTTGTAGATTTTCATTACAAACTTTGAAAATGTATACATGAAATAACTGAAATTATTGCAGCAAGGTAGACAGGCTCTTACGTCACGTTTCAAACACAGAGATAGCGGCTTGAAATCACGAGGTTAGCTTCTTTATAAAGTTTGATCAGTTTAAATATTTACATGTAATTTATCCAATATTAAAAAAAAAAAACCACTGGCTTACCTGCCAGATGAAGAGAAATTCAAACTGTTGCGCGCGCCTCGAGGCTCTCCGGATTAATCTGCACGTTCACTTTGGGGGTAGTTGTGCTGCATTCAAGTGCGCTGGGAATTTGCAACTTTACTTCCCCTGCCATACTTAACAAAAACACACACTCGGGGTGTTTTTAGTATTAAAACTAATTATTTAGCCTTGTTGTTTTAAATATTTTCCTGACATTTATTTAAAAAAGTTAATTTTTAGAACAATATTTAAAAAAAGTTAAGTTTTGAATAATTTATTATCATGTTTTTAAATGAGGATAGTACTTGATTAATTTCAAGCATTACAGTCAAAGCGATAAAAAAATTCATAGAGATTTATCAAACTCATTACAGAAATGATTAAATAAGTAAAATTTATTTTGTATTTCATCAAAGTCGTTATGCTTTTTATGTTCACTTGAGCTCATATTGTGAATTTTCTTGCAGTTACAAACCCTGAAGAAGTCCTGCACCTTTACCAAACTGGACAAAAAGCACGACCCTCAGGCCAATAATGTGTTTTTTAGAATTCTCCTTTGTACTGTTTTGTACTTAAAACCTATTTCATTGTGATGACACTTTGTATGCTGCAGACATGTATCATATTAAAGATTGTTGTTTTCACTGCTGTCTTGTTTCTCTTTAAACTTGCCTCATGTTACAAGAAGTAATCAGGCCAGTATATTTTTTTTACAATGTAGTTACTTTACCCTTACCAACAGGTTAGCATTGTCTCATGTGGTGAGGTCAGAAGACCAAGTGTGTTCATGTACACTGTACGGGAAGGTAATAAGTGGCATTTACTACTGAAAGTACCATGTAATAGAGTGGAAATAGGTCTGACTTTCTTTTACAGTACAGTTTCATTGTACTTAAGGGGTAAGTACCAAGTACTATTCAAGTGAACATACCCGGTATTTAGTAATGAAAGTACCATGTAGTTGAGTGGAAATAGGGCTGACTTTCTTTTACAGTTACAGTTTCACTGTACTTACGGGGTAAGTACCAAGTACTATTCAAGTGAACATACCCAGTATTTAGTAAGGAAAGTACCATGTAGTTGAGTGTCGAAATAGGGCTGACTTTCTTTTACAGTTACAGTTTCACTGTACTTAAGGGGTAGTTTCTGTGGTAAATTCATGGTAAATACCATGAAACGTGCAGCGAGTGCAGACCTAAAGGTCAAGGTACTTTATTTGTACTTACCTTGTTCTTACATGTGGTAAGTACCATAAAAGACACCTTTGCACAATATGTAAATACCCAGTAAGAATATTATAAATACCCAGTATGTACCACATAGGTATGAACCAAATAGTACCATATAAATACACAGTAAGTACAATGTAAGTACAGAGTAGACACAAAAAGTACCATGTAAGTACCCAGTAAAGTACCATAGAAAGTACCATGTAAACACACTGTAAGTACCCAGTAAATTCCATAAAAAGTACCATGTAAGTACCCTGAAAGTACCCAGTAGTTACACTATAAGTACTACGTAAATACCACTTAAGTACACTGTAAGTACTGTACTGTAAAAGAAAGCGTTACCAATATTATTTAACCAAATAAGAGGTTTATTTTTTGTATAGTGACTTCAGTTTTTTTTTGTTTTAGTTGAAGCCTATTTACTCTCACAAAAAGCATTTTTTTCTGCTTTTCTAAAGCAGTTTCTGATGATTGAATCCATATTCAACTCTTTTAAAAACGTCTCTACTAAGGTTTTTTTCTCCTCAACGTAGTACGCTTTTTTTATACTTAAAATTAGGACCCAAACCTGGTCAGACTCCCAGAATAACAGCGTTTGCGTCCCTGCTGGACGTTTGGTGTCAAAAGTCGGGTTAAAGGGATCCTGAGCTCAGCTGTGACTGCTGATCATCTGGTACTCATGTGATCGGGGGACCAGAGCAGAAATGATGTCACAGTTTTAATTTCACTATATTCATCTTCTATTCCACTTTCTTTTCTGTCTCTTTGCTCTCCTACAGTCCAATAGTTTCTTAGTTTCACTGCGAGTTCTGATTGCGACTTTAGAACTGTTCCAGCAGCAGAGATGCTTTTGGAGGAGCTAAGCCTTTTTAAAATAGTGATATCTGACACCCGTTTGTGTAGATTTGTATTTCTCTAAAGACAATACCAACATTCAAAATGAACCGTAGCACTATCTGACAAAAGACTGACAGGTGGTGGGGGGGGGGCTGTGTTTGTAATGAAAAAAGCCTTTTTCTGATGATGATATTTAGAAAATGTGTTTTAGGCTGCATGAGATCGAAATGTTTATTAATATGAACAATTCAGTGACGTCACCAAATCTCAATGTTTTCCAAATAATTGAATTAGATATGTCGTGATTTACATCATTTTCAAAAATTCCATACTTTTAAAGGGGATTCTGACATAAGTCTGAATAAAAGGTTTAAGCTATAGAATGTATTTGACAACAATACATAAAAGGATAAAATGGGGTTTGTGTTTACATCATGCAGACTGTTGCATAACTTGAAACATGTGATCCATGTTCCCTTGTTCTTCATTTCTACATGGTACTGGGTCAGATGAGTTTCTAGGCTGCCGGTCAAACAGAACTGTTTCTGGGGCACCGGTCGTTTTGGGTGAAGACGCAGGAGTCCATGGTTCTGTTTCACTACTGTCTCCCAGTGTTGCTTTATATCTATATTTATATTTCAAATCACCTGCGTTGGTTCGATCACTGCCACAGCATCCATTCATGTGTTTGGATTAGCCAGATCACCATTTAATTCCATTTACAATTAGAAACAGATTTATTTTCTAATTTTTATTTGAAACCAATTTCAGGGGGTCGTGGTAGATAATTCATACAAACCAACGATTTCAACTAAACAGTTGACAACTTTCTCTAATGAATTCATGAATTATTGCAGTAAAAACTAGACATAAAAAGCTTTCTGTGCCCCACAGAAGTAACAGAGAAAATGACAGGAGCTTAGTTTTTATGATGGGGGGGGGCACCCCCCCCCCCCCCCCCCTCCAGATTAATTCATTACAGTCGTTTCTGTTATTTGTAGGTTGTAACGTTTAAATGATGCATATTATTTTAGATACTAGATCATGAGGTAAAAAATGCATCTTCTCTTGGTTGGCGACTGATCTTTAAATTCCTTTGATTATCCTCAACTATTGTAAAAGTATTTTGGTTTTATCCAACTACACCACCTTTAGTTTCAAATGTTGCATGGTGAGAATAGCCAGCCTAAGTTTGAACTCGTCTTTAGCCTTTACTGTATCCACTTTAACACATGTAACGGACATGAGAAATGAGCACGCAGGACATTCATTGAGCTTTGATTCTAAATTCCACCTTCATAGTTTGTGTAGCGTTTATACAAACTCGTCAATGCACATGTGCTGACACATTTTAGTCTTCCCTCTGGTAGCTCTAGAATAAAAACAGTCTGGAGATGGAAATATATTCCATGAGGAATAAAGAGTTTTACTAAATCTACTGAATGTAGCTCATATATTGATAAATACTGACCATCTTTCTTGATAAGCATGTTGTCATTTGAGCAGCTCTAACTAGGGACCATCTCAATGTCATAACCTGTTAAAGAGGCAAGCTTGGTAGAATTCCATAGCTTTGTGATGTATTTCTTGTGTTTATTGGCTTTAACAGGCATCTTCTTAGCATCAGTGCATTGGTATTTAGCTGTTTTTACCATTATGTATTTATTAAAAAGCCATATTTTTCCTCAATTCCAGCTCAACTACAGGTCTGATATGTGGTATTCCTTCAGTTATTATGTGTATTTTATAGGCAGTCAGTTTGTAATCAGTTTACACAAACATTTCATCAAAAGAGCAACTTTAGTTGGTGTGTTGATCTGCATTTCAATGGTTTCAGTCTTTCTTAAGTATATTCTTTGGCATGTTTTCTATTTCCAAATGAATTCTATTCTATGTAACGTGGCGTGGGTTCTGTTACTAGACTTGGTACCAAATGTGAACGAATGAAAAGAATTAAAAAACGCCCTTCAGGGTAGAAAAACGTTTTTAGCAAACGTTTGTGCATGTGTTTTTACAACAAAATAACAGCATAGGGTCGTCTGGTAATCTAGTCCTAAATAGGTTCTGCACAGGTGTTTAAACTGAACAAGGTCATTTGTGCTATGTCTCAATTTAAATGTTTTTATTTATATTATTTACATTTTTTTGGGTCTGGTTTTAGTAGATGGTAATCCCTTTTTTCCTAGGAGGATCATTCTTCTGTATTCTTCATTTATTTTTTCCAGATTCCTTTCTTTCCACTTCGCCTGTATCTCTCATTCAGTCTCCTCAAGGCAAGTGTTTGGTTCTCTTCTGCTGCTCGCCTGCTCTGTCCCACTGTCCTGTCTCACTCTGCTAGCTTCTACATGTTCTGCTCTACCTCATTCCTGTTTCTGGTGCCCCTCTCCTGCTCACAGGATCCAATAAAAAAAAGAAGCCGCACACCCCGAAAAATCTCCAGAACCATCGTTCTGTCGCCCTGCCAGCTGAACTAGGCTTTATCCCCGTATTTTGCTGCTGAGTTGCCTTCCTCTTAGCTCCAGCTCAAAATGGGCTTCTTGTTCTACTGCCAGATGTCATCATTTGTTTATTTTTAGCACTGCAGAAAGTTTATATATGGAGATCTCTGACCTGAGCAGCTCTATTAGAAGAATTTCTTACACCTCTGTGTGTTGTGCAGTTTAAAACACCTCTATTTCCCCTGTTTGGATGCTTATGATGGTTTGATTAAATGACTTCTGCTTCACCGTCTTAGAAGTCCATCAATGTTAGAAGTAGAGCACTGGTTCTTCTGACGCTGCTAGCAAACAATATGTAGGTCAGCTTCACTCACTGTAGGTTCAGAATAATCCCAAGATTGCCATCTTATTTTAAGAAGGAAGAAAAGTTCAAGTTCACATTGTGTGCGCTAGAGCAGAAACCTAAAAGTGGATTGGAGTTGTGTCCCGTGAGACCTCCCTGCCTTCCCACTGCCCTAGTATCTGAATGCTCCACACTCGGTACCAGCTGGGTCTCAGAGGATGAGTGGCACTGGAGATATCATCCACCAATCCTGTGGCTTGGCCTGCCATTGACTGCACCTGCTCACCGAGCCTTCAATCCATTATTTGCTTATTAGGCATTGTGCATGCTTTTAAATTCACGCATTTAAAAACCCTATATGTAGGTTTCCTTTGGCCCCGCCCCCTTTTTCATTTGATCCATTTCTTTGTGGCAGCTTTAGGATTCTGTGGCATTTCATGAGAATCCACACAACAGACTTTTATTTATTTATTTTTATTCTTTATTATCATGCCACAGAAACCTATTATTAATCACTCAGGCAAAGAAATAATTAAACCAAAAGTCTCAGTAGTTCGTTTATTTCTTTTTGCACAACAGACGGTTTGGATGCGTTCAGTCGTCAAACGATTGATGTTTTGGGAAGGACCGTTGGTGACATGATCTTGGACTTGATGTTCATTTTGAAGCTCATGTGTGGCACTGTTGTTCTTTAGAATGATCTTCAACATATTTGATTTGAACTTCAACAGTAGAGGAGCTGACCTCACACCTACCGTCTATATTAGCAGGACTTTGCCAACACTGAGCTGAGGAAGGCGGTGCCACACGCTCTGAACATTCATTTGATACGAAAAAGCTAAGAAAACGTTACTGATCGTTTAATTTTTTTGGACTGCATCTTGGTCTTTGTGTAAAGCAGAGCTGCCATCCTGCGGGTCGGTTAGCTAACCCAGGTGGCTCCACGTTTGGTTTGTGCAAACACACCTGATCAGGATAAAAGCAGCAAGAAAAGAGGAGAGAGCTGGAAACCGTGCAGAGCGGTAGGTGGACCTCTAGGATCAGGGTTGGGTCGCTCTGATCTGGAGGAATCCTTTTAAACCAGAAATGCATTTTAAACCAAAACAGCAGCTCTAAACTAGAGTGTGACGTCATAAACTCTTCTTATTTTTTTGTTCTAAGAAGTTTTAACACAATACTGAACGTATTGTTCCAACACCGGCTATTTGGGAATGTTTGCTAGAGCAGAACCCAAACTCTACAACGCTGCTGGCAAGAAGTTCATGTATTCACGTGGCTCTGTTTAAACAAGGCGCTTTATTGTGATGCAGGGAGGTGGTGGCAGTTCTATTCAGGGCAAATGAACCAGGGATTTGGATACAAGCTAAAACCACCTCTCAATACTAGCACCCATGTGAGATTCAAACTATTTAAAATGGACATTATTTCATTTTTAGCTGGTCTAAAAGAAAATATTTTGGTCTGTCTGAGGTAAAACCATGTGCAAAAACACTAAGAACACAAACTTACACGAATGACTTGTTATTGGCACGTTTCAGAAACTAACAATATTTGGGAACATTGGGGGGGAATATACTTTGTAATAATCTTAGATGCTTGTAAAGCTTAACTCTGACAGTACATTAACACATTAATGCATTACTGAATTAACTCCTGTAATCATTTTAACACACTTGTGCATTTTTCTTTTAACTTGTAAATTAATGTAAACATCATCCAGAGTACTGAGGCAGAGTGTTGATCATCTATAGGTGGAACAGACCTTTATTCTGTAGCAGCTCAGGCCCTATTACTCATTCTTAATAGAACTGGAAGCTAAAGTCAAGGCAAACACAAACTGAGTGTGAAAAGGACACAATAGTTTCCATTGACTATGAAATTTCACAAATTGGAGTTGAGAAAATGAATTCTCCTAATGGAAACACAACTTTGAAAGAAACTCACCTTTATTGAAGAAGAAAAAAACGTTTCTATGCTTGGAGGAGGTGGTTTTTGAGGCATACCGAATTTAAATATTTCACTAAACTGCAATGGAAACATTTTAATATAAATAATAGTCACATGACCACCAACCAGATGGCAATGCGCTTCTTGGTAAAACTGGCGGCCTTGGGTGCTACACGGCGGCACAGCATCACACAGCTTATCAGAAGTTGAGCGTGTCATGTGGAATTGTTGGAGCCACAGCTCCTCTGGAAAACCACCAACCAACATTTCCCAAAACGGCTTCATCTGTAGCCCCTCCCACGTGTAAGGAGCTCGCCGCTCCACGGCCTGAAGAAGACGCCAACGTCTCCTTTGATAGATGATGATGATGATGAGCGCTAGTGCCGTTTTTGAATAACTCATCGCGTGAATTTGTTTGTTTATTCACATAATTAGGATTGAATGGAAACAGTGTCGTTGTAAAATTGTCCCCCCCCCCCATTTCTAGAATTTCGACCGTTTTTCCCAAATGTGTGATGGAGACGCAGCTAATGTATTTTATCTAAAGAAGTCCAATGTTTTTCATAAAATAACATTTTAAATCTGAATTCAAAAAATCAATCTGGCTCAAGTGTCACTCTTAAGGAAAACGGGATTTAAATACAATCAGACGGTTGATTTAAACATTTTAACAGTAAACAACGACCAAAGTTTGTTTTACCTGACATGTTGCTCTCTCTTGTGAACTCCTGGTAGTTACAGATAAAACAGGCAGGAGGACATTCCTCACTTTTTGCTGCAGACTTTTATAAACTAACACAAAATAATAAAACATACCATTCATTCAAAAATGTAGTTTTTTCCATCATCCCCCTGACCAATCATATGCCTCCCTGCCCCTCTAGTCACTCTGGTTAGTGCAGTCATCCCACATCAATGACATTTCTTAGGCTCATTCAGATAAGAAACACAATATATGACACTCAAATGTAGGGCTGGGTTGATGAAATCGATTAATTGATCCAAGCTTAATAAATCAATAATCGATCCATAAAAGTAGAGATTGATCTTTTATGCCTTTCCTTTTCCGGTGATCTGACGCTAATCTCATGAGATTTGGCGAGATCAGGCTTTAAAACAATACAACTTATATTTCCTAGTTACTTGCTGTTAGCTGTGAGGCATTCTTTCTCTTTTTGCTTGACTTCATTTGTACCCACCAAGGTGTTTGTGTAGATCCCTGTAGGAACAAGTTCAAGTTTGACTTGACAGGCACAAGATGTTTTTTTTTTTTTGCTTTAAATAACAAAAAAATGTCAAATGATGTTTTTTGACAGATGTTTTAATTGTTAGGTACTGTTCGTAGAAAATGCATTTTTTATAATTGGATAAAGTAACTTTCCAGGCTTTATTGTGACTTTTTTTTCCCTCTCCCGAGTGCTGGTGTTCTCTAAATACTCAAAGAAACTCCACATACTCGATCGATCAGAGATCGGAATTGGCTTGCACTTCTCAATTTTTATAGACTTTATTTCCAGTTTTCCAAATATTGGTCAGTTTTTATTTGATTAATTGGGCATTGAATTGCATCTAACATATTCTGCTAAGTGTAAAGCAGGCCAAAAAAACAGATGAGCTCAGATTGAATGCTTAGTTTCTGGGACAATTGGTTGTCCTAGTTTTTCAATACTTGTAAATTCCTAATATTTTTTCCCTTGGACTGTGTTTTCTATTTAAAGTTGAATAGTAGTAAAATAACCCAGAATGTTTATTTCTGTTACCTTTTACTTTATTAGCCGTTACTTAGATTTAGACTAGTTTGGAAGCTGTGATTAGCATGAATGAACATAAATGAGTCCACATTTCTGGCTCTTTACTTGCATTTGCTTCCAGAAGATAATCAGATAAATGGATTTTCTGTTTTGTGAGAGATGGCAGATCTGATGCTCCGGAAGGAACTTATTCAATAACAGGAATTTATTTAATAAAACAGTAAATGTTTTTTTACACTTCAATAAAAACTGACTTTATCCATTCAGATAATCTGTGATATTATTTTTCATGCAGCTTCATTTGTTCATTTTGATAAGTTTACTTATTGAATGCTGTTTCATCCTAGCTAAGCTAGTTAAGATCAGCATGCAAATAGATAAGAACCCATCCAAGTGAATGAAGCCATTATTCCCATGATGCAATGCATGAGTTCTTGAGCTGCTGCATCAAGGCATAGCTACTTAATACTAAACGTGCACAAGACTTTAGTGGTGATATTTTCTTTTCTTCTGTTTTTATTCTTATATCTCCGCATTTGTGTCTTGGTCCACTGTGCATGGTCGTGCAGACAAGAAAGTGGTTGTGGGCACTGACAAGCCCTCTGAAAGTGTAACTACTTCTCTACGCTTTCCGTCTCAACCTGGTTCATTCTCTGCTAGTAGTTATGGGAGTGAAGCAGTAGAAGGTCAACCGGATTCTCCAATAAAGACATCTCCTGTTTCGGAGCGAATAAAAGCTCTAGAAGCTCTTGCTGCCAAAAAGAGAGAGCCTGAATATAGGGACTTTAGGGACCGCCATCACGAAAAGTCTTCCTCTGACGTCCCCAAACTACCCCCCAGTGTCACAAAGCCTACCATTGACATCTCAAAACCTTCTGCTAATATCCCCAAACCTTCTGTGGATAAGTCCAAACCTCCCACTGACATTCCAAAGCTGTCTTTTGATACCCCAAGACCTACCATGGATATTTCAAAACCCCCCTCTGACCTCCCAAAACTTCCAGCTGATGGTCCAGTGTGTTCCACTCAAAAGGTTGGACCGGGAGTTTGTAAAATGGAAGGTTATCCTGCTGAGGAGTCACCAGAGTCTCCGTTTGAAGTACTTGGAGAATTGAGACAAGGCAGTGAATATGAAGAAACTGAAGAGTGGATGAAGGCTCATTTACCTCCAGTGCTGGACATTGATGCTGCTGAATCAAATAAAAGCACCAGCAGTGTCCTACTCAAGGATCCTAACCATTATCCAGAGGCCCCCGCTGCTTTTGCTAGTGTCCCCGATGCTTTCATGGATTCTCCTGTCAAGTCTCCAAAACTGGGGAATGAGTTGATTGAATCGCAGAAGCAACCTGAATCAGAGGAAGAGTTTGACATTAGCTTTTTACCAGTAGCTTACATGTGCGGTCAGCAAGAAAAAGCAAATGTCCAGGATTCATCAAATGTGGAGTCAGTGACTCTTCCTTCAGATGCAGCTCCTGCAGGCTTGGACTCCCCATCTCCCTCTGTGCCCCCTTCTGATTCACACTCCGATGCTGAACAGAAGGCTGTTGATGAAAAGGATACCTCTTGGGGGGAAGATTTGGATCGCCCAGTTCTGAGCGAAGCAGATAGCTCAGGAGAATCTGAGGATACTGTCATTGAAGAAGGCGTTGGTGCTCCTGACTCTGCTCTCCAACAGTCTGTGAACCCACCAGATTTAAATGATCCCCCCACAGCCTCTGATCTTTGCAGCAGTGAAAAGGTGGTCCCTCCACCAAAGTCTGAAAGGAAACTCATGCAAGTTCCAACAATAAATGTTATTGAGACAGATGAGCCAAATTACAGCGACGAAGAGATGGAAAATGAACCTCAGTTGACAGATGACGACGACCTCGAGATTATAGATGACTCAAACAATCCAAGAGCATCAGAACCAGAGCCACAAAGCCAAGATGTGGGACCACCCAAAACCCGACCCTTGGAAACTGAATTTATTGAAGGCTATTCGCCTCCATCCTCACCTGTGGACTCTGATGCTGAATATTCCCCCAAGCATAATCTGCCTGAATCTATTTCTGAGGGGGACCCTCAGCAGTCTGTGTTTAAATCTGAAGTTCAAGCTGAGGCGTTGGAGAAGGCGTTGGCTGGAGAACGAGCGCAAACTGAGAAATCAGAGAGCATGTCAAACACGGTGCAAAATGCAGTCATGCATGATGATGTTGATTTCCCCGACAACAATGATGAATGGTCAGATGAAGGTCAGGACAGTGACCTAAAGCTTAGAGAGGAAAGTCTCTCATCGCAGGGATCAGCTTTTCTCAACCAATTCAAAGTGGATGAACAAAGCGGTACACTGGGACCAGAGCCTTGCAAGGAAAGAGCTGATGTTTCCATGACCAGCTTTATGCAGGATGATATTTATGACAGACAGTCGTTTGATTATGAAAATGATGAGCCATCACCCTTGGATTACAGTGATGGTAAAGAGCTTGATAAAGTCAAAAAGCAGGTTCTTTTGGATCCTGCACAAGAAGTTGAAGAAGAAATGCCAGATCTGGAGAGCGACGCTTCATTTAACGATGATGAAGTCCTCAATAATCCCGCTGATCATGCATCTCTGGATGAGTATCCTCAAAACCCCTATTCCTGTTTTCACAATCAGACACTAAGCAGTGCCATTGAAAAGAACACAGGAGGTAATGACAAGCTTCCATCACTGCAACAAGGTTCAGAAATTCAGCCTGATTTGAGCTCGCACGCCAATGTTCAAGACCAAGAGAGAATTTCCGGCAAACTGGACAGCGAATCCTCATTTTCTGAACCACCAAACAGTTTTGTAGAGTTCATGAGAGAGTGCTTGAAATCGAGACAAGATGAAGAACCCGATGAAGGGCTTCATTCTATTTCTTCAGAGAATGAGCTCAGCAAAGCTGTCTTGCCCTCCTCCCAATCACCTCCAGGAGTTGTGATGGATCTTGATCAAGAACGTATCACCGCCGGTGCTCTCAACGAGCTGGGCAGCAATCATGATGAGACGCCGCTAAACCTTCAGACAAAGCTTACAGATCGGAGTGAAGTTGACGGCGGTGCTACATCTGCACAGCCGTCGCCCTTCCCCTCGGTTCGTCCTTCTGCCTGCTCACAAAGTCGCAGTGAGTTCGACAACTCCTACTCCAAAGAAGTGGAGGCGGTTGATGAATGGATGGCTGAAGCCTACTATCTAGCAGAGCATATCTTGACAACAATACTAACCCACTTATCAGGTAACACCTTTTTCCCTCTGGGCCCTACGCCTGCTCACCTCATGCATATCCCTCACTGGGACCCAGTTTTACCCTCACTTCCAATAGTACTAATAAGTACACATAGTTTTACTTTCATAATAATGATTTTTGCTTTAATTTGTTAAAAAAGAATACTTTTTGTTACCAGTAGAGCATACATTCCAACGATGGTAATGTTCTTCTCCCATAATGCTGTCAGAGGGGCAATTTTACAGTTGATTTAACTTGACTTAAAAGGGAATGAGTCATTGGTTAATTGAATGAATCACTCAAGTTTCATGCCTCCTGGTAAATGGCAAAAGACCACACAATGTCTTTAAAGAACACTATAACGCTTAAAGAACAGAAAGGTTAACCAAAACTGAGCAGTACAAGAGATGAATGACTTTTCCTGGTCTGGTGAGTCCTTTTTTTTTCTTTTCTTTGTCAGTTACAGTTAAATGTAGTTGATTCAGAAAAAGAAAAAGCTCAGCTGACCTGGGAATTGAAACATTGTAATTGAACAAATTTTTGTTAACAATTATGTGCAGACATGATTTTAAGCTCCTTGTGAGGTTTTCTAGGATTGTTCCCCAGATTATAGTCCTTTTATGTGAAGCCAAGTCATTCTGCAGAGATGTTTTCAGTTTAAAGCAGTCTAGTTTGAGTAGACATAACAATATAAAAGTTCAAGATTAAACTGTTCTATAGAGATTATTCATCTATAATTTATGGCATTTTAACAACGGACTCACTGTAAACCCGCATTAAGATGGTTAAATGAAGAAGGTACTTTTTTTCTAACTATTGACTCTGATAGTCTAATAACGTCTAGATATCAGAAACTGCTTTCAAACATTAGATCACCAGCAAATGGCTGTTTGTGAAAGATTACTTTGGGTGGATGAAGTTACAACTGCTGTGAGCGGGCTCTCATAGCATAGCATAGCATATATGTAGCGCTAAATGTAAAGCAACAGTTGGATACAAAGATGTTAACTTCAAGCTGGATGTGCATCATAAACACATCTGTAGTTTCTAAACTAAATTCTGTTGGAGTAGCGCGAAGTGTACCACAGTAGGCTGGACTGTGGCTGTGGATTAGTCACAGACGAGTTTCATCTGGGGGGGGCACACTCCCATATAAACTCATCATAGCCCCTAAACTGGAGTAGAGTCCTGTCTAAATGTGGTGGCCTAGAGTCGGCTTAAGGAGCCCTGAAGCCCTGTGAGCCACAGCCCACCACCCCCCACCAGCCCCGTGTCAGGTTTCTGCCCCGATGCAGTTTTTCCCAGCTTACTGGGTGGGGGGAGTAGAGACATGCTGGGGGGGTGTATTCATTGGACGAACTTAATTTCAAAACCACTGGATTATTCATCTGCAAAACCTTTAAGGAATTAGCAATTCTCATAAAAATACACAAACTTCACATTTCAGTTGCAGGAAAACACACTAGAAACGATTTTATAAGGACATAGACTATTAAAGAAGGAAGACCTTTACTAAAGTGCAAAGAAATCTGCAAAATCTCTGGATTACGGAGCTCGTTTAAAAGTAATATGTTTGACTTTGATAAATGTCCAACATGAAGTAAAACGTCAGAAAGACTAGGGTCCACTTTAGCCTTCTTCCAACAAAAATAATGTATTAAAATGGAATTACATTCCATAAAGTATTTCCTCACAAGATGAAACCTAAATTTCTGACCTGTGGCGTTTTTACTGTTTTGAAACATGTCAGTCAATGGCGATGCGCTTCTTGTTAGGAAGTGGCGACCTTGAGCCCTGCATAGGGGGCGCCACCAGAGGTCATACAGCTCATCAGAAGTTGAGCGTGTCATGTGGAATTGTTGGATCCACAGCTCCTCTAGAAAATCACCAACCATTTCCCACGTGAAGGAACTCGCCGCTCCACGGCCTGAAGAAGACGCCAACGTCTCCTTTGATGGGTGATGATGAGCGCTAGTGCCGTGGCAAAAATCGGAATGTATCTGCTGTCGATCAAAGTATAGTTCACATCCGTCGCCGTGTTTCTAAATGACTTATGGCGTCAGTTGGTTTGTTTATTCACATAATTAGGATTTAACTTAAAATTGTAATTGAAAAATTGTTTCTTCAACATTTCTAGAATTTAAATAACTTTGCGCATTTGTGTGATGGAAACGCAGCTATTGTTGGGATGTTTTAGTGTTTTGTGAAAACAGCCGTCCCTCAGTAACCTTTAGGTGACCTTTATTGTTGACTGTCGAGCTCCTTTTGAACATTGACACAGTCGACATCAAATGTTTCCTGGTAGCTCTCGTCGAAAGACGACCCAGGACCTTTGAAGAGCTCTCTTTTTCTCAGAAATTGGAAAATGGAGGCGTCGCCTCATTGTGGTGGATGACTGCTAACGGTACCTTCCGCCCTTTCCTTCCACAGCTTTTTCCTCTCAGTGCAGTGCTGCTGTTGGTGTGAAGCTTTAGAAGCAGCACATGGTGAAACCAGGCCACTTTTTACTGGGACCTCAGCAGAAACCAGAGAGAGCAAGGCCCATTGATTATTGAATGGAAAACTACAATAAGCACAATGCTGTGCAATACCTAAAGTGGTAAAAATGGTGCTCTAAAATATTTGAAGTGCCCCTTCCTCTGCATATTTTTACAAACTGCTTGAAGCTTTTATACGTACATTTTCGGGGATTCTTGCCACTTCATGGTTTGAATGGTTTCCATTTCCAGCTATATTAGGAGTAGCAGTGTTTTCAAACATGATTGCTTTGTGTTGAGGTTTTTGAGTCGGGGCCTGAGCGACAAAGAAAATCCCATCTACTGCATCGTTTTTGTGAGCTTTTGTTGTCAGAATAGACTTTGGAAACTTTTTTTTTTGTAGTTTAGCTATATCTTTAAATTCATTTCTTTCATTTATGACAGTTAAAAGAAAAGCTGCAGTATATCAAAGTCGTGCTGTTTTTTGTTTTGTGATTTTACTTCTAGTCAAAACTCCTTTTAGTGTTTCTTTAGCGTTTGTACTGGATTTTAGGAGGTTCCGGAAAGCGGCATCAGTATAACCTTCTGCTTGTTCTTCTCTGCAGTAAAAGACCTGATCCACTGGCGAGACCCCAAGAAGTCGGGCGTGGTGTTCGGACTGTCCTTGCTGATGCTGCTGTCGTTGGCAGCGTTCAGTGTCATCAGCGTGGCGTCTTACCTGCTGCTCGCTCTGCTCATTGTCACCATCTCCTTCCGCATCTACAAGTCCGTTCTTCAGGCCGTGCAAAAGTCGAACGATGGACACCCCTTCAAGTAAGACCAAAGTCGTTAACCGTTTCAAGTCTGGGAAGAAGTGGGCGTGTCTGTTAGCCTGGGGGTGGTACTGGCTCTTCCTGGAAGGGGCGGTTCCTCACTTTGTGATGTCACAGTGTAGGGCCCCACTCGTTTTGGTGGATTGGGAGAGCAGGTTTTTAGAGGAATACTCAGAAAAACATGAATGGATCAAAAATACCACTTTGGGGTTGTTCTTTGAGAGGAATGAACATCATGATATACTTATAATGCACATTATGACACACACAGCTTAAAAAAAGTTGATCTTGCATGACATAGGCCCTTTAAACAGGAGTGGTAGCTTTCAAAAAAAGGTTTGTATGACAGATATGTGACGTTCTAACAGAACGACGATTTTTAGCATCTGGAATAATCATGTGTGTAGACTTTAAAGCAGAGAAATGTGTTGGAATACGGCGTATGCTGTGGGTTTTTATCAATGAAATGTGTTCATATTGATCAGAAGTAGATAAAGTTGTTCTCCCAAAGCATGACTCTGAACGTCTCCGTGTTTCTTTTCTCATGTCTGTTTTACTCTGGAGTGATGCTGCCGGTTCATGACACAATGATATCATTTAGAGTCAAAGAAGTCTGACTCACATTGTGGACACATTCAGGTCTTCTCTGATGGTCAAAGAATTGTATAAAAGATGCGTAATAAGGAGCAACCAGGTTTATCCCTCAGATCAATGGAAAAGACATTTTATTTGAGACAGAGAAAATGCTTTCTGGTTGTTCTTGACAGCTGTCGGACCTCCAGTCAACTCCAGGCTCCTCTTCCTCATTTTGTGTTCTCCCCTCATTCCATCTCTGCAGGATGCTGATAAATAAGGATGTCAGCATCCCCCCAGAGACATTCCGCAAGCACGTGGACGCCAGTTTGACCTACATCAACCGAGGCCTGAAGCAGATGAGCCGTCTCTTCCTGGTGGAGGATCTCGTCGACTCCTTAAAGGTTCACTTTCCTGATCATTTCTATGGTGAAATACCAGCCAGAGGATCCAACAGTGACAGTTGTTTGAAAATACGGTCTGCAGGTGAACCTGTATAAATGTATATTTATGGACCTCTGGGGAAAATGGAGTATGCTTGGCCATACAATATGGCAATTTAGTCCAGATACTTTCTGGGAATTGGATCTGTGACGTTTGCATGGATGAAGCAGTTCATTCAGACACTCATGAGAGGCTGGACTCCTGTGCTCGGGTTCTGACAGGCAGAACGTGGTTCAAAGGCTTACTGGTTCGTCCACATTTCTTTTCTTAACTGGGCGGGCAGAACTTGTTTGAAGTGCCGGCTTCTTTCATTCTGAGAGAAACTGGTGTGCGGTCTGTCAGCCGTTTCCTCCCTGACACATCCCAGGTGAGGCACAGCCTTTCTGAGGATCATTTGAAAGGCAGACAGACAAAAGGAGGCGTGTCAATGATTAAGAAACAAAGAGTGTTCTGTGGTGACGGGTAAGATCGCTTCTGATGGGACGTTTGCCATCGAACATCACCTCATGTCTTTGTCGAGCTTAACGGACAAATATCCACAACATGGGAAGATCAAGAAAAGATCATCACATTCAAGGACGTCAGTTATTATCTTTGATAATGATTCTAAAAAAGTATTTTGTGAAAATCCTGAATGGATCCAGAAAAACCCAAAGTAGTTATCTGAGAATTGAGACCCCTGGACGGAGTGACGGCTGCTCTTTGCCTCAATCCTAAACTCTGTTCTGAGTTTGACTGTATCTGAGAACTGGACTGAGTGGCCCTTCCCGCTCTGGCGTGCCAAACAGGAAGTGGCTCCAAGAGAGCCAAATTCCCAAAGACTTTAATAGAGAAATGAACAGCTGTTCCTCAGTCATTCTATCGGTCAGAAGAACCGATCTGGATCTGATACTTTTTTTAACATCATCTTCTTCTTTAATTGTTTTTTATTTGTTTTGTAGTTCAGGTTATATATTGACCAATCAGATGCCTCAATAAAAGTAGGTGGTGCCTGCTGGCCCCCACATCCAACGCTCGACTCAGACTGACTGGGACCAACCACTGCTTCCGTATCGCGGCTAAAAGCCGACTGAATTGACGTAATTTGGTTGGAGTGGAAAGTGAAGCGTTTTCTACGGGTGACGTCACACTGACTCAGTCCAGGTCTCTGATACAGTCGATCTTTCTTTCCTATTTCCACTCCAAAGCTTGTTAGAGTCAAAGCGATGAATGGAATTTGTCTGGACTTGTGTCAGCAAAGCTTAATGGGACGGCTTTGTGTAACGGCAGCTGGTTTGAGGAATAGAAGTTCTACATAGTCTGGATGAGAGAATGAGAAGTGTTTGCTGGTTCTGGATCAGGATGGACCCTGAACCTCTTCTGGGTGGTTTTTCCTGCAGCTGGCGGTGGTCATGTGGCTGCTGACCTACGTGGGAGCAGTTTTCAACGGAATCACCCTCCTCATCCTGGGTAAGCCGCATACGCAGCATGTATATGATAGAACTGATCCTGGATGATGAGGATTTTTGGAGTTTTGTGTGGATTTGCATCATTTTCAATCAAACGTAGAGGCAGAAGTCAAATTCACATCAAACGGAGCATTAAAGTGTCAAATGAGTTCCCCTAAAAACTTCTTTCTCCCTCAGCGGACATCTTGCTGTTTGCTGTGCCTCCCGTCTATGAGAAGAACAAGGTAAGAAAAGGATAGATGCGACACCCCCTTGCCCCACCCACAAAACCCCACATGGCTTTCTGCTGTGAGCTCACAGGGTGACTCGTCTTCATCAGACACTGAAGGCTTTCTTTATGGCTCATGTGGCTGCCGCCTCTGGCAGCTCACACAAAGAAACGCCCAAAGTCGGAGGATGAAGATGAGATGTGGACTGAGCTGCATGACCCAAATTACAAAAGTGAACTGTGGTGTCTTTAGATGAAGGACCGTAATTATCAAACATTCAAACACCCCATCTTCAGCTCTTCTGAATGTGTGTCCCCTTTCGTCAGACGGTCGGGATGATCCCAATCCTGATCATCACGATCAGAGCTTCCTTCACGAAGCTTCTCTTCTCCTGGTCGCTTTTGACCCTCGCCTTGAAGGAAGATCTGTTCCATAGAGGACGGTGCAAAGCCTCAGAAATTGTGTTTTTATTGAACATTTGCACAAAACTTTGTTGAAATTTCAGTAGACACAATTTGTTAATTGCACGGTTTCCGATAAATCCTAATTCTGCGGATAAACATGAAGCACCTTGGGCCATAAGCCGTTCAAAAACACGGCGACGGATGTCAACAATACTTCAAATAGGATCCATTCAAATTTCTGCCACGGCACTAGCGCTCATCATCAGTTCCTTTAAAATTGTTGTCTCCATTTAGCGAATTTGCTGGTAGATAGGAATCATTCATGAGGAGAAAACAGTGGCATCCCAAAAACAAATGAAGGGTTTTCATTCTGCCCGCTTCTGGGCGTCTGGACGGTGTGTTTTAGTTTAAACTGCAAACACTTATGTTTCCAGGGTTTGTTTTCAACTCACTCCTATATTTTTCCAGCGAGTTAGTCGTGTTACGATGATAAAAACATGCTGCTGTCGGGCTTCTCTACATTAAAGTGTGCTTCTTCTCCTTGCAGACCCAGATCGATCAATACATCGATGTTGTTCGGACTCAAGTCAATGCGACAGTCGCAAAGTGAGTAAACCCTTTAAGTTCTTCCATCTCTGCCTGGGAATTTCCTATATTGTTCTCTCACCAAATCCTGGTTCACCTTTAGCTGTTTGATTATTTTTTCTTTCATAACTGGTTTCTGCATCCTGATTGGCTGTAGACACTGTCAATCAATCTACTCCTTGTACCGGGCGCAGGCTGTTTACCAAATCTACTTAAGTCTTTGATCCTGATCAGATCTCCGTTTTCACTTTATAATGCATGTTTGATTTTTCTATGAAGGTTTAAACTTTGAGAGTTTAAACGAGAGAGAAAAGTGTGAAAAATGTTTACGTGTGTCTGAGTAAAGCTTAAAACGTTGTACTATGCAGGTTATCTTCAAAGCGTAATCTCTGTGATAAACGAGAGAAAAAATTCTAGAAAAAATGCCTGAGAGCAGTTCAGTTTTGGAAGTGCCTCTGGTTGTTTGCATCGGCACTCCTGTGTGAAGATGAGCTTCAATCTGATCACAGATCAGATTAGGACTCCACTGTGTGAACGGGCCCTGAAGACATTGTTCATTACAAATTTGTCGTTCCTTCCATTTGGAATAAATCCTTTTTGACATGCGTGGAACTAGACCTGCACAATAAATTCTAAATCTGTCGTTATCGCGATATCAAGCTGTGTGATACGCCGATCGCAAAAGACATAGAAAATTGCCATAAATGGTTTCCTTAAATGTGCTACAACAATCTTATGGCAGCTTGAAGTATTTCACAAATGTTCCTCATATCGTGCAGCCTTACGCTGACCTATCTGAATACTGCAAACGGCCGTAGAGGAAGTCGTAGCGCAGTTGTGTCGTAAACAAACATGGCTGTGGTGTTTTTGACAATGACTATTCAGACGTCAGAACGTCCAGCCGGTGCTGAACTTCTCTCTCGGCCGCACAAACCTGAATGAGGCGCTGGGGTCACGTCAAGACTTGCAGCCAACAGCGATATTTAGACCCAAGTTCATTTAAGATGCGTAGATGTGTGTGAATATCAGCCGTACCTTTTTCTGGTGTTCACAAGCTGGACGGTGTAAATTCTGGCATGTGTCAAAGAGGGACAGACGACAGGACGATCGTTTCTTCATTCCGAGTGCTAGAACTTTGTTCCTCCCCTCCTCCACCAAAGACGAGGAGCGTCTGGATCAAGGTGGGAGGGGACTGTTCTTCTGCAGTCCACCCATCAGGAGTGGAAGCGGTCTGGTCGTCCGCTTTCACAGGACTGTGGGGAGCAGCGTTTCCGCGTCCAAAAGCCGCCTCCGGAGCGCATCCCGATCATCCCGACCATCCCGATCCCGCTGCACTGCCCAGAGACCCGGCTCTCCGGAGTCCTCGTTCATGCAGAGCAGGCAGGCCGCTCCCACCCCCTTACCGGAGCACACGCTGTCTACGCATGACGTAAAAGACGGCGCAGGGATGCCCCACAATCAGAATGCCTGTTTGCATGCACAACAACCGGATCAACAGTCGGCATATCACACTGAATGAGTCTGATCTGGTCAGAATAAGAATAGATGCTGAATTCCAGAATAGATGCTGGAACAACCGTTCCAGCATCTCTATGAGGTTTCATTCTTTGGTCAGGGTGCAGCTTCCTGCTCCTCTGCTCCCATGCAGACCTGCGTTGCTCATGGGTAACGGTGAAGCTGCTGCAGGGATTCATCTCCCGTCACATGGCTGTTCTTCTGTCTTTCAGGTTGCAAGAGAAACTCCCCGGAGCCGTGAAACGAAGCAAAACAGAATAAACGCACCGCAGACCTACATCTCACAGTCATCTCTACCTTCCCTCCACCCTCTCTGAGGTTACTTCATCACCGCATCCAACCTGACACCCCCCCCCCCCCAAATCAGCGCTCATCGCTCCACCACCCCGAACTTTGCTAGGTAGAAATCTCAGACGCTTCTCGATGTTCAACCTAAAACTATTGACAGAGCTGTGGATGTGAAGACAGCGGCCGGGATCATGTGACGCTGCTGCGGGTCCCGCCCCGGCGGGATGGAGTCGGGGTCGAACTAGACCGAATCTATGGCCCGGTTTGGTGGATCGCCCCATGAAATGACGTTAGAGGGGGAGGGGGGTGTCGGGCTCTGCTGTCACTAATTGGCGTCTCTACGCTCTTTTAAGGCTTCTGAAATAAAAGGTTTTGGACAGCGAGCCAGCGGTGATGATTGGGTCTAGTTCGTCCGCGTCTGTTGGTTTTCTGATGTACAAACACTCGCCAAGTCAAAGGAGAGCCCCCTCCTTCCTCACCCAACCATGTTCTGGACGGGTTTGACCCGCACAGTTGGCGTCCTGCATTTAGATGACGAATTCTTATAGCCAACGTTATTTATAGGTCTGCTGCTTCCACCCCCCCTTTAGCTCGATAACAGCTTTTGTTGTAGTTCTGCTGTGTTCCGGAGCTTTCTCAGACTTTCAGACTTTCTAAAGTCTCACTGATGTGCAAAACAGAGAAATCACTGGAGTCCTTCGCTCTAATGCAACGTCCTACATGACTGACCAACAGTCTTTAAAGTGGTTAGATCATCATTTGGCTGAATAACTCCTGACTTCTACCTGGCAAAACCTTTAAACTTATAGACAGTTCTGTATATTTTTGCACAGTTTACAAACAAAAAGCTCAGTAAGTTGAAAAGTACCTTTTAGAAACTAGTTTATAAGTGAGGCTCATTAGCTGGAGTGAGGTTTTATTATTTTGTTCTTAGAGGTTTTCTTGGTTGGCTGCCATGAAGTGCATGTCATAGTATAAGTTAACGATGGTTTCACCCCTTCTATAGGTTCTACGGTATTCTCCACCTTGACTCTCGTTTATTAGGATTGCTTCTTTAATCGTTGGAGTGGTATTACTGCTTAATCTTGTTGAACCGACCGTGTGCACATGCATGTCCCTGAACGCCGACGCCAGCTTCAGGAGTCCTTGTTGGGTCCTGCTGCGTCTCGCTGAGACCTCGTCTACAAAGCTAAAGCTGCAGCAGCTGACACGACGCGCCGCTCCTCCGTTATTCATGTGAATGTGAAGAAGTGGTAGCTTGAAAAGGCGTCGATGTCGGTCCTCTAGGACCCGTTGGCAGCTCGGTTCCTGTGGTTTGTGGGTCTAAACAGATTCACGCGTCCAGGAGCCGCGTTCATCCTCACCACGGTAAGAACCAACCTGCAGGGATGCCAACACGTGAAGCGGTGCCTCAAAGCACCGTGGGAAATGAAGTTCTGGTAGAGGATCTCCTTTTTTTTAATCAGAAAGTAGGAATTTTCAGAACCTGCTGAGGTTTTTCTGGAGAAATGGGGACATTTTCCCCGAAGGCGTCGTCCTTTGAGCCAATGTCCCAAACAGAGGGAAAACCGAACCCTCGTCACGGATGGCGTCAGGCTCCTGGTCGTGTTCTGGAAGTTCTCGCCGTGTTTCTTTGGACTCGTCGTCGTCGGCCTGTGGGTGTTCTCGCACTGCAGCTTTGTTTTGCGTCCGCTGTGATGGATTTTAGTTTTTGGAGCCTTCAGAGAGATGCTGCAGGAAGATAAGTGAAACATGTTTGTGGTCTCTGTTCTGATGTCAAAGTGAAACGAATAAAGATCATTCAAAGCTTTGGCTCCGTGTCGCTTTGATGTTGACTGAGCGCTCGCGCCGCCTCCTCTCGCCGTCACAGGGAGGAGGGGCCAAACGGGTTCTGTCCTGGTTGGTCTGGAAGGGTCCAGCTGGTTCTGCGGATCCCTACATCACCCAGAGACCAGAGTCTTCACTTCCTCCAGCAGCCCTTCATGACGCTTTAGGAGGTTGGACTTAAACGGTCATCGTTATAATTCCAAGAGCACTGGGAACGCTTTGATCATCTTCTGATCATTTTTCAGAATGAGACTTTGGATCAGCGGTCCCCAAATCCAGGCCTGGAGGGCCGGTGTCATTCATGTTTTCCAACCATTCTGCCACTGAAGCTCCTTATTGGCTAAATGCACCTGATCCAGGTGATCAGCAGGAAGCCGGCCCCTCCAGGCCTGGATTTGGGGATCCCGGCTTTGGACGGTTCATCTTCTCAGCACAGGGAAAGCGGGTGACCTCTGGTTGCTCTTAACCCTCCCCACCCTCTAAAGGTGTCAAAGCGTGTCGTTGTGGGGGTCTCCTGGAATACCAAGACCCCCACACCGTCTGGTAGTGCAGCCCCCTTCCTTCTCAGAACCTTCCAGACTTTTATGTAAGCTGGTCTGAAAAAACGTCCAACTAAGGTTGATGGTCATAATCTATTCCAAGCATCGACATGTTATTCTTCATATTATCAAGTCAGTTCATTCCAATAAAGCACCACGTTCTGAAACAGAAGCCTGTAGACCCAATCAGAGCCACAGGAAGGAGGAACACTCCCTCTGCTGGGAAGGAAGAGACCGCCGTGGATTCAGGTCATGTGGTCACATGACTCTGACCTTCTGGGGAAACTGGACTGTAAAGGTTTCTGTAGAAAACCTTTACAGCTCCTTCAAGTCAAACATCCTCGGATGATCGGAAGAATGTTTTCTGGAGTCCCGTTTCCCTGAATGGGGGGGGGGGGGGGCTCTGCTATACGCCCAGACCACGGGGGGAGGGGGGCAGGAGAACACGACGCCGTCCAGCATCATGATAACAGGACGGTGACGGCCTGCATGGTGTGTGGGGCGGAGCTTCACACACCATTTAGAAACGCCTAAACACAACGTTAGTGGGGGGGGGCTTTTAGCCGCTGTAACTCCGCCCCCAGTCCTCCACATCTTCAGCGTTGTTCCACATTACAGAACAAACAGAAAAAAGACTAACTTCATGAAAATGTGTTGAGAAAAACCAACAAATCAAAGCCAAAAGAGGAATAAATCCAAATTAAGAGACATTTACATTCCTCTGAACGTACAGCTTCTCATTTTTTTAAAGGTTTTTATTAATATAAAGGACCCCCCCCCCCCCCCCCCCTAGAATCAAAAGACGTTCAAATCAATTCTGATCAAACTCCCTTTCTGGTCCCAAAGGAACAACGTTGAATCTTTGTTCTGTGTGATCAGATTTTGCCGTCCAGGTGAGCTGCAGGTTTCATCTCACACATCTAACCGTGTGACGCTGCAAAGCTATGAAAGGGAAACGAGAGAAGAACGTCTTTTTACGAGTGGACAGCTCCAAGAATCAGAGATGAAGCGGGCTAAGAAGTTTGGAATCCCCCGAGGAGATGCACGAACGTATCCGCGAGTTCAGTGTGTGGTGGAAAAGAGAGGAAGAAGAGAACAGCCGCTGGTGGTTGAACGTTTATTCACAGATCGCTGAGGAGCAACAGCGTGTAAGAAACGGAGATGAAGTAACGGGGAGAGGGGCGGCCGTCCATCACAGTTTGTCTTTTTCCAAACGGAGCCCTTGGAGCAAAAACAGAGAAGCTGGTTTCTACCTGGAGCTCCTTGAAGCAGGAACTTTGAATGACTCTGTCAAACTCTTGGAAACGCCGTCAGAGGAGTGTTTGCAGCCAAACGTTTCCAGTGTTTTCTTCATTTCAAACAGGAAACGGCTCCAACAACAGAAGCCAAAGGAGCCACGTACATCTTTAACCCTTTTCTTCAGAGAAATTCTGATTTTTTTATGTACACTTATTTCCAAATCTCACAAAAAAGTCCAGATTTTTCTTCCCTTTAGGCAGAACTGGTGAAAATGTCATTGCAAAATGCAGAGATAGAAACAGAGCATTATGGGTAACGTAGTGGCTGCTTTGGGCTTCTTTACGTTTTCTCTCCTCACAACTAGAATATTGAAATGATCCACGTTCCCGGACATCTCCACATCAAAGCTCATCTGTCATTCAAGTGTTGGTCAAAGCACGATCCCTGAGAAGCTTCGTCCCGCTGACATTTCATGGCGTTTGTCTCCGACTCGGCTAAGATTTTGCTTCTTTTTTATTTTGGCGAGAGAGAAAAAAATGGTGAATGAAGTAGCAGAAAACTGTAACCAGGTCACAAACACATTTAGAAAAACGCAAACAAAGTGCTGATACAAAAGAAAAGGAAAAGATTGACGGGTTCTTGTGCAGGCTGACGGTAAGATGAGTCGGTGCTGCAACGGCGGGCGTGGACCGACGGCGGGCGTGGACCGACGGGGGAAGCGGGAACGCATTAACTGCACGGCGCCGTTCATTGTCTTCAGCAATAAGGAGAATTTAGCCTCTTTCGACAGGAGAGAGGGGACTTAGTACATTTTTGTGGGACAAAGTGCTGTGTTAACTTCCTGAGATGAGACTCAGGCTCTGACAAGGAACAAGCCCCGCCCCCTGAAAAAATAAATATGTCCAAAAATACTTAATCGTGTGGTAGAATCTGTACAGGCCAGAACTCATCTGGTGTTCAGGGAAAAACGCCGAAAATCAATGTGGTCAGAGGCGACCCTCAGGTTACAGGGGTTTGATGGAGGCGGAGAGGGCGCCGCCATCAGCCTAGGGGGCGCCGCAGAGCTCAATCCTTTCATTAAATCCTGCCTCCAGCTCAATAAAGTGACAACCACTTAACCAAATCGTGCTTCTTTTTTTCACAATACATTCATCTCATCAGTCATTTCTTTTTCTGGCGTTCCGTTCACACCATCAGATGGCGGTGTCGGTGAAGACCCGTGACTCGCTAGTTCCGGTCCAAACGTCTGACTAACACGCAGACTGTTTTTTTCCTCCATGGATCGTTTTGTTTAGCGGGTAAAACATAAAAAACAAACCAGGAAATCTCAATAAATACTCAAATGAGCGCTGCAGAGCTCCTCTGAACTTCTACCGCTGTTTTTTTGGAAATTGGCGGAGCTTCCGACGACACGACTGCTCCACTCCAGTGTAGCGCCGCCGCCGAACACCTCGCCGCTCAAACAAGAGGGCTGCGTCGGTAACGGATCTGTAAAACACAACTAACACAACTAAATCTGACCAATAAAGCTTTGATTTCCTGTCTGGACCTTCAGTTTCTTCTTCGTTTACCTGCTTTTTTGTTTTCTACCTCTGCTTGGACCGTTCCTCGTCGTGACGGCCGGTCGTCACTGACTGTCCTCATCTTTCAGCGTCTTCGCCATCAGAGCAGAGGCGGAGCCGCTGGACCCACCCAGGCGAGGTGGAGGCTGGCGCCGGTGAAGCGCCCGTCTAAGTGCTGAAGGGGGCCCCGTCCGGGTCTTGGTGCTCCTGGGATGTGAAGTGCTCGTCGAGGTGCAGTCCGCTCTGGGTGTAGCGCAGCTCGGCCTGCTGCTTCTCCTCGGCGCTGTAGTACAGGGAGTGGGCGTGGACCTGCTGGATGTGTCTCTTGATGGTGCTGACCTTCAGGGTGGCCAGATTAGCTCCACACACCATGCAGATCAGGCCGTGTCTCTTGCAGTCGTAGTCCATCAGGTACTCCATCCGCCAGCGCATCTGGTAGTTCCTCCTTTGGTCCTTGCCGGGGTAGTGTCCGTGGCGAGGAGCAAGGCCGCTGGAGCCAGCGTCTTTCCATTTGCCCTTTCCTCCACTCGCACTCCCCTCCTTTCTCCTTTTGGTGCGAGCTCTGACATCGCGAGGTGGAGGTTCAGCCGTTGGCGCCGCGTTACTGAGAGCCGAACCTCCACCTGGGGGGATCTCTGTGAAAACAGCGACGTGAAAGAGCTGAGGAGGTTAGAAGCAGAACAGCTGTTCAGCGTGTCGGCGGCGCCTCTCACTGTCGGCCGGCGATGGGTCCTCGCTGGAGTCTTTGGTCCAGGCGGCGGCCATGGCTTCCCTCTCCTGCCGGCTCAGCGCCGTCGTCTCCGGGTGGTGCTCCTGGATGTGCTGGCGGAAGCTGCTCACCTTGGTTTCCCGGAGAACCTGAGAACACACCATGCAGAACGTACCCTGGCCCTGCGGCCCGTACGCCACCAGGTAGTCCAGACGCAGTCGCCACGGGTTGCCCACTTGCAGCCGCCGCCTCTTGGGTGGAGGTTCCTGTAGCGGAGCTCCCACACCTCCGTCCTCACCAATCAGACAAATGTCCTGAGTGGAGGTCCCGACCCCCTGTGGCGGCACGTCTGAGTCTGTCTGGGTGGTTTTTAGGCTCTCGGCACAGACGTCCATCGTCTTTCCTTTGGTGTTGTGTTCGGATTTGACCGAGTTCTCTGACTCTTCTGCCACATGGAAGACAAACGCAACAGCAGAAAACAAAATACCAATAAACACAAAGTCGTCACTGACTGAACACTGACTGAACAGAGGAAACCCCAGCAAGACCAAGCATGTGCAAAGCCCGGCTGTAGGCCAAATCAGGCATGCGTTCAAACTTCTAAGCTCCTGTCAGAAAATCAATATGTGGCCAAACACCTTTTAAGGACTGTGTGTATGATTTTCTTGATTGTGATTGGCTAATTCACGTCCCAAACGCCGTGTGCCACAGCCACTACGAACATTTAGTACATATCACATGGAGGAAAACTGGTCACACGTCCATCTATGTGGAAGAAGTCAGAAAAGTTGTGTTTTTTACATGAATTTTTCACAGACATATCAGGAATGAACCACCATAAAAAACAATGTAAAAATCAAATCTGGTCCAAAATCTGTGCGTCAATGATGTCATCTGAACGTGATCTGTGCGCCGTATACGTGATCTGAAAGTTACACATCAGTGGTTCATGCATGAAAAGTCCTGGAACGGTCCTGGAAAGACACACATTTGTGTATATATCGAACAAAAATCACACACAATTGTATAAGATTTATGTCATAATTGCATATAACCCTCGTTCTATCTAAGATGACCCCCCCCCCCCTTCCATTGAGGTGTTCTTCCTACCATGACAAAGGTGGATAAAGGTGGAAAGATTTCATGTAATCCATGGACACCAGTGAAGATCACAAATCATTGAAGAAAAAAGGTTCAGAGCACTGTCTAGTGGGTCTAGATGACCCAACGTTAAAGCATAGCACAAGGGTTACACCACGTAAAATACTCGTAAACTTTATAATTCTTCACCAGCCAAAAATGTTGTACATCTCAAAACCAAATTCCCGTAAAGACCCTCAACGGACATCTGAGCACATCGACGAACGAGGAAACAACGTATGAATGACGTAGATCACGCATGGATCACGGAAGACTGACATTTCATACGTGGAAAATGTCGCTGTGTGACACGAATAGGCCGTCGTAAACTTCTGGAACCAAACTAAACCTACTTGACCTTCAGAGCCAACAGGGCCGAACAAGAAGAACAGATTTGTTTCTTTTATCCAAATCAGTGGTTTGTGTTTCTGAAAATAATACCTATTTGTCTGATGTACTTTAAAGTATGTTGTTAACTACATTATTATGGTGCTATTCCTTTTTAGTTTTCTCTTACTGTAGCGTTTTGTGACACATTTACTCTTTTTTTTATCCTTATCCTGCATGGTGGAACAAATAAAGGATTATCTCATCTTTCCCGTTGACATCATTAAAAGTGAGCATTTAATAGTGAATAATGTGTGACTTTTCATGTAAATCCAGATTTTGTGTTGACTAAGTTTTACCCACACTTTATATAGATTTATTAATGGTCTTTAAAATAAACATTCACTGTCATTTGGGTCAAATTGCATTTCATGTATTTCTGGTTTATGAGGAAAAATGAAGAGATTCCCGCTGCAATCCCACTTTCTTCAGACGGTTATCGGTTGGCCCTCACACGTCTTTAACGCCGCGCCTCTCACCGTGAGCGTGAGCCCAGGCCTGCAGGACGCAGTGCTTCTCCTCGGAGCTGTACAGCAGGGACACGGGGTGGGTGTCCAGCACGTGGCTCTTGATGTGATCCAGGTGGAGCGAGGGAAGCTCCGCCCCACACACCATGCAGAGCAGGCGGCCGGCCTCCGCCTCGTACTCCATCAGGAACTCCTGACGAAACCAGGCGTGCAGGGAGTCGTTCAGGTACCGCTCCAAGGTCTGCGCCGACGGTCCGGCAGCCTCCTGCTCCTCCTCCTCTGGATCTTGGAGGTTCCCCCCCTCCACAGAGTGAGGAGACAGAGAGCAGGCTTCTCCATGCTTTTCTGGGGGGGTCGCTCGGTCTGCAGGGTCTGCTGGTGGTCAGAGAAGAGGATGTAGTGCCCAGAAAAATGCAAACTGCAAGAAAACTGTACTGTTGAAGTTTAACCAGCATGTCAAGTGTGCCACGAGGGGTGAAAACACTCTGGATCATGTTTGTGCCACCAGGTTTCTGTTTCTGTATACCACCTCGGGGAGTCAGACCACCTCTCCCTCCTGTTACCCCCAGCCTACACCACCCTCAGACGCAGTGGGAGGCCCACCACAAAAACTATAACGACCTGGCCTGATGATGCACTTAGCAGATTACAAGACTGCTTTGAGCAGACGGACAGGAATATGTTTCAACACCAGGAGCTGGAAACACACACGAGCTCGGTCCTGGACTACATCAAGTTCTGCTTCGGAAATGTGACTGTTGACAAAAGCATCCGGGTTTTCCATAACCAGAAACCCTGGATGACCACCCAAGTCCACAAACTCCTCAAAGCCTGTGACGCTGCCTTCCGGTCAGGGGACAGAGCTCTGACCTGAGGAAGGGGGTCAAAAAAGCTAAGATGGACCACAGGAGAACCATGGAGTCCCATCTGTCAGGCAACAACAAGCGGGAGGTGTGGAAGGCCATACATGACATAACAAACTACAGCGGATGTCCAGTAACTACAGACCATCTGAGTGCAGCGCAAGCAGAGGAGCTGAACAACTTCTTTGCACGCTTTGAAGCTCCCAAACAACAGAAGTCTGCCGCCCCACCCCCAATCCCATCCAGCTCCACCTCTCCAATCACGCCACTCACTGCGACTGAAGATGACGTCAGGAATGCGCTCCTAGCAGTGAACCCCAGAAAGGCAGCTGGCCCAGATGGAGGTCCTGGTAAAGGTCTTAGAGCATGCGCTCCTCAGCTGGTACCTATCGTCAAAGAGATCTTCAACCTCTCCCTGGTCCAGGCAGTGATACCTTCCTGTCTGAAACCTGCCACCATCATCCCAGTGATGAAGAAATCTCCCATCTCCAGCCTCAACGACTACCGTCCGGTGGCGCTCACTCCAGTTATCATGAAGAGCTTTGAGAGACTGGTCCTCTGGCACATCAGTGATCACCTCCCCCCAGACCTCGACCCCCACCAGTTTGCACACCGCACAAACCGGTCTACAGAGGATGCCATGGCCTTAGCCCTGCATGCTGCTACGTCCGGATGCTCTTTGTGGACTATAGCTCTGCCTTCAAAACAATCATCCCGGACAAACTGATCAGGAAACTGGACACTTTAGGGCTGCCCCCCCTCACATGTACCTGGATAAGGGACTTCCTCACTGACCGTCCCCAGGCAGTGAGGCTGGGCCCCCACCTCTCCCCCACACACACACTGAGCACTGGCTCCCCACAGGGCTGTGTGCTGAGCCCCCTCCTGTACTGCCTCTACACCCACGACTGCAGTCCGCAGCACGACAGCAACCTCATCGTGAAGTTTGCTGATGACAACACAGTCGTCGTACTCATCTCAAAGGGAGACGAGGCGGCCTACAGGGAGGGGGTCCTGAAGCTGGCAGCTTGGTGCTGAGACAACAACCTAGCTCTGAACACCAAGAAAACCAAAGAGATCATCGTGGACTTCAGGAGGCACAACACCGACCCAGCTCCCCCCTGTGGAGAGGGTCCAAACCTTCCGGTTTCTGGGAGCCGTATTCTCAAACAACATCTCCTGGACAGAAAACATCACAGAGGTCATCAAGAAGGCCCAGCAGAGACTCCACTTTCTGCGGGTCCTCAGGAAGCACAATCTGGACCCCAGCCTGCTGACAACCTTCTACCGTACGTCCACTGAAAGCCTTCAGACGTAGTGCATTACGGTGTGGTACGGCAGCTGCACCATGGCGGACAGGGAGAGACTGCAGAGGGTAGTCAAAGCAGCTCAGAGGATCATCGCCCCCCCCCCCCTGTCAGACATCTACTCTTCCCGCTGTCTTAGCAGAGCTGGAAAGATCATAAAAGACAGTTCCCACCCTGATCTGGACTGTTTGACCTAATGACCTCAGGAAGGCGCTACAGGTGCATCAGATCAACGACAAACCGCCTTAAAAACAGTTTTTCCCCCAAAGCCATAACCATCCTGGACTCACACATGCACTGACACTGACAGCTCCACACAGACACACAAACACACACAAACACACACCCACGTCTCTCTCTCACTATGTGCATCTCATTATGTACAATATACTGTATCTCTGCTATCATGGGCATAGATACTGCAATACCTACCTCACTGTGGAAAGGAAAACGTGTTTACTTAATCATCCAATTTTTTTATTGTACATTTTTGTACTTTTTGTGAATTGCACATTTTTTGGAATTTTCTTTTTCATGCATTTCTGCACTGAACAGTTAGGGGCTCTCATTTCACTGTATGCGATGTGATGCGAATTGTACATGTGTATAGTGACTATAAAGGCATTCTATTCTATTCAAGAGTTTCCTATTGAGTTGAAAATAGAGAGAGCTCTCTGTCATCTTGTCTAAAACAGGAACAGGCCGTGGTTCTGTCTGGACAGGAACAGGCCAGAACTATGGAGGGACCTCGATAAAATGTGAGGGTAAAGCAAACGTTGACTTTGGTCAAATGTGGCATTGATCACTGCTTTCTGCTGTTTTTAGCTCATTTATTCATCTATTAGTGTATTCCAACCATTGACTGTAGATGAGAACTGGACTGAGTGGCCCCGCCCCCATGGCGTTCCAAATCCCATAGACTTCTATAGAGAAATAAACAGCTGTTACTCAGTCATTCTATTGGCCAGAAGAACCTTTATTTTTTAACATCTTCTTGATGATCCTCTTTTCTTTCTGTAGTTCAAGTTACTCACAAACGGACCAATCAGATGCCTCAGTAAAAGTAGGCCGTCTCACATTGAATGTTTAAACAGATTTCAAGGTGGAAGGGGTGTGGCCTTCCAACAAGCTCCCTCCTGACTGGCCAGAGGGGTTGCCATGGAAACCTTGGCACACACAGACGTGGACCAATCACTGCTTACTGATGTCGTCTGGCTCCAACATGGCGACGTCCACGTTGGGGAGAAAATGGCGACAGACCCGACTTCGTTTGAAATTGAAACATTTTCTATGGAAGTCCCGCCCACTCAGTCCAGTTCTCAGATACAGTCAATGATCTGAACAACACAACTTTTTATTGAGACTCACATTAGTGGTTCATGTCATTAATGGAAAAGTGAATTTGCTGTGATGTTATTGTAATATTTTTTCTGAATCATCTGATTTATTTCTCTCTGAACTCAACATTCCAGAACAATAAATCCTCGTTCCCACTGAGCGGTCTGGTCCGTTTTGGATCGGCATGCTGGGTGAACAGCAACAATGGCTTTCTTGGAGATTCCTTTTGCCGTAATGACCTTCAGCCAATCAACGGGTTCCAACAGTAGCTCCGCCCTAATTGGTCCGTTCCAATTACCGGTATCTATTGGCCTGCAACCAAAGGGGGCCCAAAAATGGTGCGGTTCGGTCCGGCTTGATGGGTCCATTTTATAATGGAAACACTCAAAATACCGGACCGTACTCGACCATACCGAACCGGACCATTTAGAGGAAACGAGGTTTTCTATATAGAACAGAAAACCTTCAAATACACAACTCTGTCCCTTTTGTGTTATACAAAGAGACATATGTGTGTGTGTGTGTTTTGTGTTTTTGCATTCAGATAACCTAAGACGTCCCTCATACTGACATGCCCCCCCATCAGCAGGTGGGGGCCACATTCACAGACCTCTCACTCCACTTTACCAGGACTTCTACCCACCGGCGGTTCCTTGGCTCAGCTGCAGGGTCTCCTTCATCTCCTCTTCCTCCTCTTCCTCCTCCATCAGAGGCGTTTCAGCTCCAGAGGCGTATGACCTCTGAGCCCCCCCCAAACTCAAGTGGCTCTCCCACCCTGAGCGGATGACCTCTTTGTCGGCGGCGCTCCACAGCAGCGAGTCTGGGTGCTTCTGGCGGATGTGCCTCTTGATGGTGCTGAGCTTCAGGGTGGCCAGCGAGCTGCCGCACACCATGCAGATCATTCCGTGTCTCTGCGCGTCAAAGTCCATCAGGTACTCGCTGCGCCAGTACTCGTGGTAGTACCGCCGGTGGTCGCGGCCCGGGATCCGGCTCAGGCCCGGGCGGGACGCTCTCTGGACACGGGGTTTGCGCGCGGGGGGGCCGGGCGCGGGCGAGAGGAGGAGGGGCTGATCCGGACCCTCTGTGAGCGTCCAGTAGCTGGTGCTTGCCGACTTGACAGGTGTGACCGCGCAGGCCCGCCGTTCCTCCTCGCCGTGACCATCGCCTGAAATCACACAACACTGCCGTGAAGTCAACTGTACACAGTGTGTGTGTGTGTGTGTGGGGGGGGGGGGGTCCTCAGTCATTCAGATGAGTCGTAGCAGCCGGACTTTAACCTGTTTTGCTTTGACTGTTTGGCCATTAGAACCACATTCATCATGATGTCTCTGACACTTCAATGAGAACTAAAGTCACGCCTTCATTTATTTTACAGTTTTTAAAATATTACTGTCCCACAGGGAAATATGGAATGTTTGTTTGGAAAATCCCATCCGTGTTTTCTCTCTTTGGTTCCAAAATACATGTTTTTGTTTTTACTTGTGTCCTTCATAAATGCATATTGTTTCATTTCATATGACGACCAACTCGGAGCTCGGGTGCCTCCAAACCAGCCAATCACAGACAAGAGAGCCGAAGCCGATTGGTCTCCTTCAGGGCGCTTGGATCCGGTCAGTGAGACCAGCAGTTTGAACAAATCCATAGATGCAAAAACACTGAAAAAATGTGGGACAAACCTGATAGAAACTAAAACTTATACACATTTAACTTTAACATGAAAAAACATCTTATTTGGTTTCTTTAACTGTGATAATAAACCTTTGTCTCAATTTTATTTACTAAATCTCCTGATTTTAATAACCGAGTGTTATATCCACAAAACTAAATTTAGCAATAAAGCTCCCAATTTTTTTTATTTACCCGCCCTAATTAGATTTTACTGAGACTCCATTTCCCCAATAAAACAAAAAAGCAATTAAAACGTCAGCTTTATAATTTAATATAAGCTTGAACAATTAATGTACAGTTTAATGTTCTTTGTTTTCTAATGTATGTCACCTGATCTGAATTGTTAAAAAAAGACCAGGAATTTGCCTCCTTCAACCATTCTGGCCTTTTTCTCACTGACCAGAACCCAGAAAAATGAAACACTGCTTTGGATTTCTGTCATTGTTGCTGCCAAGATGCTCTTTCATCCCGGAATGTCCCGCTGCCCAGAAAAGGTTGATAAAAAGTTGACTGAACTGAACTTAGTCTTGTCTCAAATGCAAATGTTGAATGTTGTCATTTTCAACCCAGAAAGTTCTCCTTTTAAAATTCTATAGTTTAGACAGTTGACATTTATTGCCTGCATAATGGCATAAAACTTCATAAAAACTAGTGCAGGGTTGAATGCTGTATTGCTGCATGAAAATTAAACTAAAAGGGTGATAAATGACACAAAAACTAAAAAAATAAATGATCAAAGTTGACCATGAATAAAGTGAAAACGGCACAATAACAAAAGAGCCGGGTATCGAACCAGCGAGCTTCTGCACTAAGGATTCTCCATGTATTTCAATGGAGGCAAAAATCCTGGAATATCTGGAAAAGTTCAAGGATTTGAAAAACCAAAAGTCACAGCTGGAAAAAGCTGAAAGAGCTGAACATTTGAATAGTTCAACGGCTAAAATAGGTGAAAAATTGTAGAAGTTAAGCAGCAAAAATGGTGGAAGATACTAGAATAAAGAAAGAAAAACGGGAAAACTATGGGTTGAATACTTTATAGAATGCTTTACAGCATTGACCCCATAAATACAACGCGGGGCCAGAACATCTGCATCTCTAGAGCATCCATCGCCTCCCTGCTGCCTCTGCTCAGCAGCAGCGTGATCTGAACGGACAGTACCGCCCCTGGCCGCTAGGTGTCAGCGGTGAGCGCGCTGTGGGTCTTTGTTTATAGGAGCCAGAGACGGAGGGGCCATGCCGCCGCGCGGCTTTGTCCGTGACATGGATTAACTGTCTGACAATGCCAGTTGACATGTTTACACACACATTCACACACACACACACACACATACACACTTAGCCGCGAGTTTCAAAAGAATCAAATAAATCAGTAGTTCCTGTTTATTATTTTACCTCCCAGGTCGCTTTCTTCTCGCGTGGCTTCCTCCTCTCCGCCTATAATAACCGAGAGCAGCTCTGACTGCTGGGAGCGCCGCAAGTCCACGGGCTCGCGCGCCTCCATCTCCTCGCGGCTCCGGTCCCCTTCGTGCCGCGCGGCTCCTGCTGCCACTTTCACATCAGAAGCATGTCACGGCAGGAACGTGCGGCGCCGCTCGCCACGCATCTGGCACGCGCTCCGTGACAAACCCATTGCTGTGGATCTCGTGTTGTCCCCCCCCCCAGCCCGCGCCCCGCACGGGGGGACAACTGAACTTTTCCAGGATCCCTCAGTGGCGCGTTCCGGTGGCGCAGAGTCCACGGCCCCGCGCGACGCTGTGGAAGTCCGCCTCGGCCTCCACTCATGGGTTTTTAGGCTCTCGATTGTCTTCTGGGTGGGGAGCCTGACTAGGGGCCCCTGGGGCTCCTTAAGGGGCTCCTGGGTAAATTTAAAGAGACAGTAACATTGCCGATGATGCACATCCACCCCGGGGGGTGGGGGTGGGGGAGGCGCGCTAATGCTGATAAGCTGCGCACCAAACTACAGTTGCTGTGGAAAAACAGAAGCAGTCAATCTGAGAGGCTCACACGCACGCGCAGGACGCGGCCCCAGACCCCAGCGCTGCTGAGCTGCGGGCCCCGAGGAGGTCGGTGTTCCTGTTACCGGAAAACCGGAGAACCGGAAAACCCGAGACCTCCACCGGTTTGGAGTTTTTCTCTGATCAAACAAACTGTTCACATGTTTAAATCAAGTCTCTGTTGTTGTGTGTTTGTGTTATAGTTTACTCTGTGTGTGTGGACGTTTGTCATGTGTGATTTGTGGTGTGTGTTAAATGTTGTTGTGTGTGTCATTTTTTGTGTTTGTGTGTTATACGCTGGCTTGTGTGTTATTTTTCTTTTTTCTTTGTGTGTGTTAAAATTTACTTTGTGTGTCATATTCTTCTAAGTGTGTCAAGTTGTGTGTGTTATATTTATTTTTGTTTGTGTGTGTGTGTTATATCTTTCTATGTGTGTGTGTTTGTGTTATATTTTGCTATGTGTGTTTTGTGTGTCATATTTTTCTTGGTGTGTGTCTAGTTGTGTGTTTTATATCTATTTTGTTTGTGTGTGTTATCTCTTTGTTTGTCTGGGTGTTATGTTTTGCTGTAATTTTGTGTTATCTTTTCTGTGTGTGTGTGTGTGTGTCCCATCTTTATGTGTATGTGTTTGTTATATTTCTTTGTGTGTGCGTTATATTTTTCTTAGTGTGTGTCAAGTTGTGTGTGTTATATTTATTTTTGTTTGTGTGTGTGTTATATCTTGCTAAGTATGTGTTCATTTGTGTTATATTTTGCTTTGTGGGTGTGTTATATTTTTCTGTATGTGTGTTTGTGTGTGTTATATTTTTCTAGGTGTGTCAGGTTGTGTGTGTGTGTGTGTGTGTTACACTTTTAAATGTGTTTGTGTGTTGTCGTTTTTCTTTGTGTGTGTTCTATTTTGTCATTATTTTTCATCTATTTGTGTTGTTGTTGACTGCAGTGAGTTTTATTCCCAGCAGGAACAACAACATTCCCACGTGGTTCACCGTCACGTCCACCTGTTTGTCCACCTGAACAGCGGCCCTCAGGACCGGAAGTAGCAGACCCCCGAGCAGGGCACGTGCCTGCTTAGAGACAGGTGAAGCTGATCTAGTCTCTCCACGAGTCCATCACTGATTTCCTGCTTTGTTGTGTTTTGGGTTTTCTTCACCGTCTTTTTCTGGACCCTGAAGCTGCTCGTGTCTGCAGACATCTGTCTTTACCGGAAAAGGACCGGAGAACGGGAGCCCTGTCTGTGGAAGCTGCTCGCTCTAACGCGCGCGTGCGCGCTCGCCTCGCGCTAGCATGTAGGTCCCACATCCTGGTACTTTGTTGTCACGGCAGCCTGCGCTCGGCTGGCGGGGGGAGAGTGGCCGCGGTGTCCGGGTCTCATGTGTTTCCGCACAAACGTTCCCGTTAACGTCCCGGGAAGTTCAGAAAGGTAACGGAAATGCATGCTTCTCTCTCCCGCGCGGCTCCGGGCCGGACCGGGCAGCCCGTCTCGCAGGCAGACAGCGGCCGTCCTGCGGGACAACAGCCGGCGGAAGAACACGCAGTCCCACGGCGGCGGCCCGAACAGACGTGGGTCCGCGCAGAAAGAGCGCGCGGGCCCCGCGTCCGTCCGGGTTCTGCCTCTGTGTGTACCGGGTTCGAACCCAACCCCTGTTGACCAGCAGTAGAGAACCCCGAGTAAAAAATGGCTGTGGACGGTTGAACGGGTTTAAAGGGACAGCGCGGCTTCCTGCTGCTGCCCCCGCGCGCCTTTGTGTGCCAGAATTCACCAGGTGATCCAGGCCGTGCCAGGCCGGTCTCTTTAGGGACAATCGGGGAGGTTTGTCCCCAAACCGAACATGCTGTCAGGCTGGGGCAGAGGGGCTTCCGGTGGGGCACAGCTGAGGGTGGAGGACATGGGCGGCGCAGCGCATTGTCTCCGTCTGCAGCTGCCCGGTTCTGACCCGCTCTAACCCGGTTCTGACCCGGTCTAAACTGGTCTCTACGGAAGGTTTCCTCAAGAACCGCAAAGAGGAAAGTCCGTTTAAGTGTATGGAAGCATTTCTGGAGCATAATTAAAAATAAAACTCAAACCAGAAAAGCTTTTTCATTTTCAAAATAAATCTGCATTTGTGGACTCAAAAAAGAAAAAGAAATCCACCAAAGCACTTTTTCTTTTTCATTCTGTCACTTAACTAAAGCGAAAATGCAAAAAGGGGGTTGCATTTCAACCCCCCCCATGCTTACTATTCTACTGTGTTGTTATGAAAAGAGGATTTTTACTTTTATTTTTGAGTCATTTGATTCTTTTACATAGGGAAATTTTTCATGTTTATAATTGAATTTTGCAACACTTTCACAACAAAATATTTTGAATATGAAATGTCAAAAATCGTTTTCTTTATCATTTTAATTAAGCGACAGAATAAGTTGTGTTGAAAAAGACGAAGCAGTTTGGTGGATTTTGAATTTTCATTTTATTTTTGAGTCAACAAAGACGGCTTTATTTTGAAAATAAAAAAGCTTTTCAGGTATTGACTCGTATTTTTGATTATGCTACAGAAATGCTTCCATATCAGAGGAGGGGAGGGCGTCCAGGAAGAGTCACAGCTGCCTGACTAAACTAAACACAACAACACAAGGGTTGTTTCACGACACTTTACTGTTAATTTAATCAGGCTGCCACAAACATCCTTTTTCAGCTTAAAAAAAAACAAGTTGTTGAAAATAAAAATGATACTTTCATCTTAACGACCCACTTTAATGAAAATGTTTTTTTTGGTTTAGTAAAGCTCCAAGCTCCGCCCCTTTCTGATCATCCACCTGCAGACCAACAGATCCAGGAACGTCTTTGTTTTCCTGGTCTGAGCTGGAATCTGGATCAGAACTGGACGGACGGACAGACAGCCGGGGCCAAAGCCTCCTGGGAAATCAAACCAACATCTTCATAGAGCTTGATGATAGAAACGCTACACGCGTGGTCCATGTGTCTTCCTCTAGATTCTTGAAGGAGTTTCTCCTCACAGTGTCTCCTTGTTGCTACTGAGTCTTGTTCCACCACACTTGTCCTTTTGTTCATGAAAGCCCGTGTCCCACTACATACGTGAAGCGCATATGACACGGATGTAAACTGGTCATACATGAATATACTTGGAAAAAGTCAGAAAAGTTGTGGTCTTTAGGTGAAATGTTCACAGATGTATCAGGAATGAACCACGTTAAAACCACAGAAGAAGTAGGAATAAACACGCTAAGAACACGTAAACCAACGTAGAACATGAACCGTGTGATTATTGTGATGTTTCTCTGTAATTCATCAGTGATTCATGCATCAATGATGTCATCTGAACGTGATCTGTGCGCCGTATACGTGATCTAAAAGTTACACATCAGTGATTCATGCATGAAAAGTCTGTTAGACAAACGTGGAACGCTCCTGGAAAGACACACATTTCTATATACATGTCACAAAAATCACACACAATTGTAAAAGATGTATGTAATAATACGTATAAACCAGTTAAAATACACATAAATTGCGTAATTATCAACCGACCAAAACTTTTGAACTGAATTCTGTCGGTTGAAACCTCGACTGACGTCTGAGCACATCGACGAACTGAAGAAACACGTATGGATGACGTAGATCACACATGGATCACGGAAGACCGACATTCATACGTGGAAAACGTGCACGTCGGCTGTGCGACACGACCTTTACGTACAGCCCGTGTTCTGGACCTTCCACGGCTCGTCCTGCTGAAGGCTGTTGGTTCTTATCCAGTCTTCTGTCGCCGCTGATCCAGACTGAGAACGCTGAACGTCTCGGGAAACCGTTGCAGGTTTCTGGAGATCATTAGCTGCTGAAGACGTGACTCCAAGAGTTTCCAACTGAGACTCTGAACGCCGAGTTCTCTCCAGCTGTGAGCCACAATCAAAACGATAAAATACAAGCTGGAGATGTCTGTGTGTAATAATTCTAAATGTATGAATATTTGAAAGATGACGATAATGACTGGTTTCACAGCATTACTGTCATTCTACCGTTAGACAGAAGCCCCGCCTCCAATTCCGTGATAATTCTAACAGACTGTGTTTTGTGTTTTCCAGGATGCCGGTGTGAACTGATCCAACCTGCCGGCCGCTCTGCAGCCTCACAGAGGACCGCCCCATGAACCGCAGGATGAGGCTGGATGAGAACCAGGCGGCCACGCCCCCCGCTAAAGGGAAAAGTGGTCCCGCGTCCAGTCGCTACCAACCCGCCTCACAATACGACGACGCCACCCTCGCCCAGAAAAGAGAGTATTGGAGGAACAAAAAGCGCGAGCAAAGGGCGCGGCTGGCAAAGCGGAGAGGAAAGGCGACTCTGGACGGTCCAGACAGAAAACCCCAGCACTCCTTCTGTCCCGGTGCCGCCTCCTCTCTGCACCCCAGGCGTGGTGAGATTTATGTTCCACAGTGTAGAAATACAATTCCAAAAAGTTCCCACGGTGCTGCTGACACCCAAAAGGGGGAGTGGCCTGAAAAGACTGAAGTCAGCGAGGTTTTCCCTTCTGTCCCGGCTGAAGCAGCGGAGGAGGCCGCCGTGAGACCCTCAGCAGCGAGGGTTGCCAAAGTGGTTCCCTCACCTTTGGGAGGTGGGTCCCAGAGGAACGCCGGTCCGTCAGTGCCTGCAGTCAGAGCGATGGGGGTCAACAATGGCCGCCCGCGTGCATCGCTGCACGGCGGATCCGTACCCCAAACCCCGTGTAGGCCACAAGCTGCTTTACCAGATACCAGGATTTCCTCCCCTCATGGCCCTTCCTGTGAGGAATCCCAGCCCAAAGCCACACATCCGACGCCCCAACGTGGAGCCAAGGCCCCCACACTGTCTGAGGAGGAGAAGGCCGCCAAGCGCAGGGAGCAATGGAGGATCAAAAAACGGGAGCAGAGGGCCAAAACGGCAGCCCAGAGAGCCAAGCAGAAGATGAAACCGACGGGCCGATCCGACCCGCATCCTCCAGGTCCCATCCTGAGATCCTTCTCATCTGTTCGGCTGCAAAGTGCTGCCGTTGCAATAACAAACACGCTAAAAAGTCCGATGAACGTTCCTCACACACGAGGGAATAAAGCTGCACCGACCAATTCCCCGTTCAATCCCACCTCAGGGAAGAAACCTCAGAATCACGCCTTCCATTCTAACGGCACCAGAGGAAGCGTTCGCTGTAAAACACCCAGACAACGCTCCATCCAAGTCCAGAGGAATCTGACCCCCCAGAGAAACCTGAGATGCAAAAGTCTGCCAGCGTTTGTGACCAGAAGCAGTCCCAGGATCGACCCCAGCGACACGCCTGAGGCGGTGGTCGCCAAGCGCAGAGAGTACTGGAGGGTCAAGAAGCGAGAACAACGAGCCAAACTGACGATGGAGATGAGAACGCGACTGAGGGAGAAGGACTCCCTCATGAGGAGAGTCAAACGTTACCAGCAAATCCTCAACCAGATGAGAAGGGCGCGAGCAGCGGCGGGAAGCTCAGCGGTCCGGGCCTCCGACGCCATCGGAGGGTTCATCGGGGAGGACGGAACGCTGGCTGTGGGCGTTCCTCAGAGTCCCAAAGGCCGCCACACGGCGGGACACGAGGGGGAGGAGGAGGAGAACCACAAGGTTTCCCAGAATTCCCCCATCATCACTCAGCTGCAGCGCCAGCAAAGAAGCTTTGCTCCTGTCGGGATGCACCAACCCTCTCCTCCTCTTCCTCCATCTTCAGCCTCCTTTGCTCCAGCTCTGCAGGCAGTCCGCAGCTCTCCAAGACCAAAGACCGCCACCGTTCCTTCTTCACAGAGCGGAGGTCCGCTGAAACTCTGGGCTCCTCCGCCCAACAGGGACCCCTCCTCTGGACCCAACCTGGGCAGGTGTGCGGTGAAGGCGGCCGCCACGTGGAGGTTCTCGTCTGCCGACTCCGGAGTGTCCGAGGAGATGAGGGTGGCGAGGAAGAGGGAGTATTGGAGGACGAAGAAACGGGAGCAGCGAGCGGCTCTTGCTGCTCGCCTCAAGCTGGGCCTCAGTGCAGCCATGAAGAGGAGAAAGGCTCAGAGGCAGGAGGCGGCAGCCCCCACCCCGCTGGGGAGAGGTCTCAGCCATGGCGCAAGAGACGGGCTCCGCCTCCACAGCAGCACTCCTCCCATCGCCCCACAGGCGGATGGCATCAAACAGGAGGGAGAGTCTGACCCCAATCCTCAGCCAGAGCCAGCCATCTGCCCCGACAGAAAGCCCCCGGCCTCCCCGTTTGCCCCTCCAGGGAGCCAGCAGGAGGCGGATCCGTCTCAGTGTGCAGACAGCCAGGCTGCCACTCTGCTGGCCGTGGCCTCCATGAAGAAACTCCTGGAGGAGTCCCTCAGCTCTGTCTCTGACGTTAAGATGGAGGCGGTGGAGGGCGATTCAGAACCGAACCCACAGCCGGATCTTCAGAGGGACTCGATCAGTCCCATCTCTGCTGACGTGGCCATGCTTCTGAGTGACTGGCAGCCAGACGACCAGACCGTGGAGGAGAAACCAAACCTTCAGAGCTCCTCACAGACCGGCCTTTTTCTGCCGCTCTCAGAGGAAAAGTACTCAGCCCAGAGTCCTTCAGACTTCACCCACAGCTTTGGAGCCTCGGATGACCGGATGCTTCCGTGTCGACTTCAGGGACTGTGCAGCAAAAACGGTGGAACCCGCTGTTCCACAGAACCACCAAAACTGCATCACATCACACAGGAATGCCCCCACCAGCAGGAACCGGAGGGCGACACACGGCGCCCGGCTCCAGAGACGTTTGGCCCCTCACAGCAGCCCAGCAGGGCTGGGGCGGAGCAGCTCGGCTCCAGCAGCCTCCAGAAGAAAAGGGAGTACTGGAAGCTGATGAAGAGGCAACAGAGAGCCCGACTGAAGGAGAGACGGCGAGAAGACGGCAGCTCGCTGCTTCTGACCGGAAGCATTCAGGTGAGTGCTGCCGATTCATAAGAACGTCAAAGAACAGAGATGTAGCTGGAACCCTGTAAGCCGCTCCCCCCCCAGCAAGGCCAGTTCCATTTAGGATTCTTCTGCATCTCCATACGGAGGAACCGTAGTGGTCTCAAGCATAGTAGACGGTTCTACCGGGTTCCACGCTTCTGTCACAAACACACCACTCTGCTGTGGTGCAGCGTTCCACCGGCCTGAGGTCCGACAGTACCCAAACACGATCTGGGAGGTAGAAGGGAATTTTTTGGGCTCTTAAAGTGTTTAATCAGGCAGCCATGGAGGATAGATGAAGCCAGAAAAGCTGCTTCATTCTTGCGTTTGCTGTAGCGTCTAAAGGTCCAGAAGCAGAAAACTAAGACAAAGAATCCAAATGAGGAGCAGTCAAACTTCCAAAGTCATTCCGATAGTCCTTAAAAATTTGTATTTCTTACATTTACAGTCTGTTTCCAGAAAGACATGCATCAGTCCTTTAATAGAAGCGTCCAACCTGGGAGATTTACTTTAGTGCATCTGTGATCTCTGTGATAGCTGCGGTCCATCTGGAACCAGCAGCATCCGTATCACAGGACCTAAACGGGATGCGTGATGCCTGCAGGCTGAGGCTCTGGCATTCCTTCTTTTTAAATAGGAGGGGGCGGAGCTGGCGGGAATAAAGGGGCAGACCCTCGTGGGTGGGCGGGTGACTGCTGGACCCGTGCTGTTGGCGTGGCCGCTGTGAGAAGCAGGTCTGGCCGTGGTATCGTGAGGACAACCTCAATACCACGGCCCCTCCCGTACCGCTACCTGCCGTCCGTTACCGTCCTTCTAAGCCGACCAACTGCTTGAAATGTTTGTTTTTGTTTGGCTCACTTTCAGGTCATTATTATTTCCGTGTTCTTCGGCGTTCCATTTGATTGGTTTAGGCATGAGCAGGTGAGGTGCGGCGTTTTACCTGCGTCAGCGTTTACCGGTGTGGGGGTTGTTATTCAGCCCTGAAAAAGGACATCAGACACGTGAGACCGGAATACTTTTGTGTTCAATAATCATGATCCCTATATGTGAACGCCGCTGTCTTTAATATGTCCATAATCCACCAAAGCACCAATAAATGTTTAGAGTGAAGCATTGACTGTATCAGAGAACTGGACCGAGTCCGTGTGACGTCACCCATAGAACCCATCGCCATGACGACGTCCGTAAGCAGTGATTGGTGGTCAGTCGGTCTGAGTCATCGTTTCTATGACGACTACTGTCACCAATCACGGTGGAAGGCCACGCCCTGAAATCAGTGCTTTGATTGAAGCATTGGATTGGTCAGTTTATAACTTGAATAACTTCAACTACAAAAAAAATCATAAAGTAATGAGTTTTATGGAGAAGATGTCAAAAAAAGGTATCAGATCCAGAACGGTTCTTCTGACCAATGGAATGACAGCTGTTTATTTTGGCTTCTTGGAGCCACTTCCTGTCTGGAAGGCCAGGGGGGGGCGGAGTCACTCAGTCCAGTTCTCATTTACAGTCAGTGGAGTGAACACTGAATGAGTCCCACTAAAATGAATAGAAGATCCCTCCCTCCCTTTGCAAACATGAGTGTCTTGTCTTCTAGATCAAGCAAATCCTGCAGTCCGACCTGCCGGCTTCTTCTGGGGCTGAAGGTCCAAGAGCCCCGCCTCTCCTGCTAGTCAGCCAATCAACAAGCACCACTCAGAGGTCCTCTGACACGCCTCATGTCAAGCTTCCCGCCGCCTGCAGGGTGGAGAAGACGACCCCCACACAAAGGGTTTTGGAACCTCAGCAATATTTCCAAAAGTGGATTCCAAGAACCAACGAGGTAACCTGTGTGCCCCCCCCTCCAGCCCTGAAACCTCCAGACAACCCGCTGTCCAGCCTCAACCTGCAGCTCTTTGAGCCCCCCCCCCAAAGTCCCGCCTGCTCCATCACCAGCCCCAGGAGAGTTCCTCGTGGTCATCCTCAGGTTCCTAACAGTCGGGCGGAGTCTTCCATCAAATCAGCCCCCCTGTGCACCGTGCTTCCCCCTAAACTCATCCCTGGGGAGTCCGAGAAGGACTTCACCAAGAGAAAGAGAGAATACTGGAGAGTCAAAAAGAAGGAACAGAGAGCCAAGAAAGCCATTCAGAAACGAGGACTCAGTCCAAGGATAGGCCCCAGCAGCTGGAGCCCCTCCTTCCCCCCCCCGGACCTGCAGCCACGGGCCGGGCCCGCTCAGGTGAGGTCAGGTCAGGGTCATCTCACTTGAAAACAAGCACATACAGACCTTCCATGGTGTCATGCGTGTCTCCTTGTAGGGTTCTGGTCAGTGGGGAATCCCTTCAGAAGGTCCAGACCACTTCCAAAGGTGTGCTTCCTCCGTCTCACAGCGTTGTGTTCAAGTTTGCCACGAACAATGACAATGAATGTGTGTTTACAGCCACCCGGGACAGTGGACGGCTCAGAGAAGAGGTGAAAACCTGACCGTCTGCTCGGAGTCTCTGTATCCGGACAACGAGGAGGAAGAGGAGGAGGAGGAGGCTCTGTCAGGCACAGTGTGGAGGAGGCACTACCTCATGGACTACGATCCGCTCAACCAGCTGCTGGTCTGCATGGTGTGTGGGGAACTGCAGTACTCTCACAGCCCGGAGGGGGTGAGGGCCCACATCGAGGAGACGCACCCCCACTCCATGACCTTAGAGCCCCTGGAGAAGCAGCGAATCCTGGAGGCCTGGGACGAGCAGGTGTCCCGGCGGGAGCGCTTCTTCAGCAGGCAGCTGCAGCAGAACAGCAGGGATCTGGCAGGTATGCAGTCCAAGAGAAACATCTAGACACGTGCGTCGGCTTTTCTGAGAGAGGAACGGTTAGGCGGTCCAGGAGAACCGGTCCTCGTTTCAAGCAGACTTTGAAAAAAACTGTTTTTTCACATTCAAGGAAAGAGGCTGGAAGATGGGACGCGACGCCCCAAAAACCATTTACCTCAGTTTTTTCTAATGTCATAAAGACGTTTCTGTTATTGTTCTTGTTTGTCCGATTCTTTATAAAACGTTTATTTGATTCCGTTGACAATCTGCATCCCTCTCTTCAAGAGACAAACGTCTTGTTTTTCTGAAGGCCCGTGAGGTTCTGTTTGCGTTCTGGAGCAACCGCCTCATTTTGTGCGTCTGGAATGGTTTCACTCGTCATCGGTACCTTCGTCACTGCCGTCTCCGTCTTCTTCATCATCTGCATAGCAGGTTATTCTCACCTTCTGGAGGTCATCAAAGGTCATGACAGACAGAAGTGGTTCTCACTACGAATCCATTTCTTCATACTAAACTCGTTTATAACCCATGTGCTATCCTATGACACCCCCCCCCCCCCCTTCCATTGAGGTGTTCCCCCTACCATGACAAAGGTGGATAAAGGTGGAAAGATTTCATGTAATCCATGGACACCAGTGAAGATCACAAATCATTGTCTAGTGGGTCTAGATGACCCAACTCCCAATGGTAAAGTGCCTAGGATAGCACAAGGGTTATGCTGAAATCAACCTGTGGTTTATTTGTCGTCTGCATTTAGGGGGAGATTTTTGGCCAAAATAAAGTTTAAATATATCATCTTATACTATGGTGCTGTGATGTTGACAGACAGCTGTCATGTAGTACCGAAAAAAACCCAATGAATGAGGAACCAAACGCGGGACGTCCAGGTCTGCAGGAGCCCCCCCCACCGTCACTAAAACTCACAGCCAACCCAAATTAAGACACAAGAAAACTAAGATCACTGAACTGCATTTACAAAGCCAGAGACGCGACACAAGAGGCCCGTTTCAAACGTCACGTTAATACTAAATTAATACAGAAAAGTTTCCGTAACCCTTGTGCTATCCTAGGCACTTTAACATTGGGAGTAGGGTCATCTAGACCCACTAGACGATGATTTGTGATCTTCACTGGTGTCCATGGATTACATGAAATCTTTCCACCTTTATCCACCTTTGTCATGGTAGGGGGAACACCTCAATGGAAGGGGGGGTCATGTGGACCCCATAGGATAGCACAAGGGCTAAGAAGGAAAATGGGAGTTTAGGATTAAGAGACACTTGAAACAAATTTGAAAGAGGTTGAAAACTCAGACTGCGGATCATCCGCCCTCTGTGCTGTCCGCCACACAGTCGGTGTTACTATGGTTACTGTAAAGTTTACTAACGCTAGCAAACTGTTTCAATTCAGTTTCAATACGCAGCAACTGTGAGACACGACCTTCACCTCTGAAGAGGTCAGGAGGGACTTTCTATGTTCATTCATTTACCAAATTCATTTTTGATTAACCTCCAACAAATCTGTTGAGTTTGTTTGTTTGTGAGAAGAGTTCTGCAGATTCAGCAGCTTGTTGGATCAATCATGTGGTTCTGGACTGAATCCACATGTTCTGGTCTCTTTTTCTGACTTTTCCAATGCTGGAGGAGGAAGTGTTGAGAGCACAAAGCTGTGGAGGAAAAGCCTAAATGCATGCTTGGAGCACAACAGGGAGCTGGAAGCAGACCACCTGGTCTTAGAACGTCCCTCTCTTAAAATGCCTCGTCTGGAATAAAAAACGTCTTTTTTTTAACATTTGACGTCCTGTCTTTTATTGTCCTAACGGTCAATATCTTTAGAACCTCACCTGTCGCATTTTCTTGTTCCACTTTCAGGTGTCAAAGTCCAGAGAGCAGACAGAAATCTAATAGAGTCAGTTATGAACTGCAGAGGTTTAAGGGAGGAAAGTGTCCTGAAACTGAACAAATGATAGAAAAGGTCAAAGGGTCAAAGGAACAGGAAGTAGATACCTGCGGAGGTTGATCAGGTCGTAACCCTTGTGCTATCCCGGCCACATTAAAAAGGTTCAGCACACTGTCTAGTGGGTCTAGATGACCCAACTCCCAACGTTAAAGGATAGCCTAGGATAGCACAAGGGTTACACAGAATTCCAGTTTAAACAGAAAATCAAAGCGGCGTTGTGTGGCCCACCGCCCCCCTTCTGACTCCCCCTCACTCTCCCCCTTCTGACTCTGCTGCTCTGGTCGGAGCTGCAGGTGACAAATTCTTTTTCAAAATGGCAGCTTTTCTGCTGGTTTTATCTCCATAGCAACCGTTTAATGTTTTGGTCACCAGGAGATTAGGAACAGGTTTATGGAAATGTGAAGAGAACCTGCAAAAGAGATTTTTTTGGATTTCCTTGGCAACCGAGGGTTTTTTGTCAGCCACGCCCACATTCCTAATATGGTCATATCCTTTGACATATTGTGTCCAATTTTCCCAGTATCCCAATAAAAATGTGCGAGCGTCGGGGGAACGCCACGTAAACACCCTTCAGGATCGACAAATGTCTAAATCCAACCGTGTTTCCTGAGCAGCGATCCTCCAGGAGTTCAGGAGGATTTCAATTTGAAGAAGGTAGAAAAAGATGGCGGCCTCTTCATCTTCAACACGGCTACAACAGACAGACAACGTTGGCGTTTTTCTCATTCATTTATGACTTTTTTTCTCGTAAATTTACGTATTTTTAAGTCGTAATAAAAAATGTTTTCTGTTTGTAAACTGGCCCTAAAACTCTGTCGTACTTTTTAAGTTCATTATTTGCAGAAATAAGATCCAAAATAACGACTACAAACTCTCAGATTTATTGACTTAAATAGAATTTTTGTTGCATTTTTACATCACTGATCAAACGTGAAGCTCAAGCAGAGCCGCTGTTGAGCATCAAACCGTTTGACAGGAAAGTATTTCATTTTGAAATAAAGTACGATGTTTTCCATCACTGACAGTCATGTGACGCCGTATTGACGCCGTATTTACGGTCAATGATAAACCTCCCCCCCCCCCCCGGACCTCGTCCGTCCGTCCGTCCGTCCCGACGTTAAACTCAAAGTTCTGTCAGAGCTTCCCTCTGCCCCTCCTGGGCTCTTCGTCCAGGACGGCCTGGTCTTCTCCGGGCCGAGGGTCGTCTTCCTCGGTCTCCACGTGGAGCCGATGATGGCGGTCGGACTCTTCGTCGTCCCCCCCCTGCAGGTGCTGAGGTCCAGGGTCCAGACGGAACAGAGTGGGAACCCGGCCCAGGACGGGGTTGTCCCGCTGGAGGTCAGAGATCCACTGACCCAGGGTGGCCCGGTCTCCCCGCCCGGCCATGCACATGGCGAAGACGGGACCCTCATCCACTGAACACACACACAGACGCACACACAATGTCACCACAGTGTGGTTGTGTTGCTGTCAGACTGCTGCACTGATTCCTCACAATCTTCTACGTCGAAACCCTCCTCATCCCAAACGTCCCGGTCCAGACTGAAGTCCAGCTGCAGCGGGTAGTAGAAACTCCTCTCTGGATCATAGGGTTCTTCAACCTGAGGAACAACACAACACACAATCAGACAACGACAACTAACACTACAGCAACAGACTCTCTTTGCACAGACTATTCTATTTCTGAATCCATAACCTCTGTTTGTGTGAAACTAATGAGAAACGCCACATGGATGTTAACAAGGCAACAAAAAGATGAACAAACACAACGAAGTGAAGCAATGATCAGTAAAATCAGTTCTGAAAAAAACTAAAACATGATGCGGTTTGATAATCATCATTAAATTATCACAGCCGATACAAACGTTTTCCACGTATGAAATGTCGGTCATCCGTGATCCATGTGTGATCTACGTCATTCATACGTGTTTCTGTGTTTGTCGATGTGCTCAGACGTCCCCCGACGGTTTCAGCCGACGGGTCTTTACGGGAATTCAGTTTAGAGATGTTCAGACTTTTTTGTCAGTAGAAAATTATTCAGTTTACTTGAATTTTACGCAGTTTATACACAATTATTACCAAAATCCTACACACTTGTGTGTGATTTTTGTGAGATTCATCCAGAAATGTGTGTCTTTCCACGTTTGTCTAACAGACTTTTCATGCATGAACCACTGATGTGTAACTTTTAGATCACGTATACGGCGCACAGATCACGTTCAGATGACATCATTGATGCATGAATCACTGATGAATTACAGATAAACATCACAATAATCACACGCTTCATGTTCTACGTTGGTTTACGTGTTCTTAGCGTGTTTATTCCTACTTCTTCCGTGGTTTTAACGTGGTTCATTCCTGATCCATCTGTGAACATTTCATCTACAGAAACACAACTTGTCTCAGTTGTCACCCCGTTCCTTCATCACATGGAAACTACCCAGAAGGCTTTGTGTCTCCAGGTGAGTCCACAGCTCTTGGCTTTGAGCCACATTTCCACAGCTGTTCCATCCCATAATGCCCAGCTAAGGCAGCTTGTTGGTTCTAAAAAGGCTATTAAAAGCTGGAGTTGGGCCTGATGGGGGGGTTCTTCAGCTCTGCTGCTTTGGGGGGGGTCCGGACTACAGTGAGAGCTGAAAGACCCACTCTCCAAACTTTTACTTTGGCGGGATGGAAAAGGCCAGACAAACTTTGGCCCCTCCCCCACAGAAACCTGACAGCGATAACACTGGAACAACACGAAGCTTTCTCCAACCTGGTCCTGGGGCAGGGGGGGGTCCGCTCTGAGGACATAGTAATAAACACAAGTGCTCCTCAGCCACAAGGGGAAGGGCCCCTCCACGAACACGGGCCTGCGGGGGTCGTGCTTGGCCAGCAGCTCCCTCTGACCGGGGCTCTGGATGCCTGAGGGACAGCAGAAGATTCCCGTTTACGGACCGCTGAAGGTCACAGGATGTTTCTGGACGACCATCGGTACCGTCATTAGGACGGTTTGGACGACCTCTGAACAAACCTAGAATGTAGGGACGGTGGATTTCCTCTCCGCTCTCTGTGACGTCTGAACACGGCAGCTGGTTTGGAAAGAGCAAAAACAGACTTTAGGAGGAAGACGCCTGAAAAACATTCATTCAGATTTAACCATAAAACCATCCTGACTCCGCCCCCAACGTGATGAAAATGCTGTTTTTGGCGTTTTTTGTCAGGAAGAAATTGAGCTGGAATGTTATTTTTTTAAAGTATTTCTTTGTTCAAATTGTTGCGAATCAGGAGCAGACGTTAAATGTTGTTTGAGAATCTCTAGCAGTGACACAATCAGCGGCCCACGAGATGCTCCGCCCCCTTTCTGATCATCCACCTGCAGACAAACGGATCCATGATCGTCTGTGTTTTCCTGGATGGATCTGGTGCGGCACCGCTAATGTTAGCTCACAGCTGTAAGCTAGTGGGAGAGAGTGTGAACAGAGAGCTCTCAACTATGGGTGAGAATATGGGGGAGGGGTTGCCGACAGTCCCGCCCACAACTCACATGTGAATTTCTAATGAACTCCTGCAGAAACGACACGGGTTTTTTATGATTTGCTGGAAACGCTTTGACAGCAGAACAGACGAGGATCAGATGGACCCAAACCAATTCTCCTAGTTAACGGATAGGATCCAGAACCTTCCGTTGGACGTGGTCTTACCTGATGCACGGTGACCTTGGCGTCCAGGTCGTTGGCAATCCGGGTCAGGCTGAAGCGTGCTAGATCCACTGGGTCCTCAGGCAGCTGTTGGGGGATGGGGAACGGGTTTAAATGCTTGAACTTGGGGAACCAGTACATCAGTCGCTGGTATTTCCTCATCGGGTGGCTTTTCTCTCCAAAGATCTGGACAAGAAGGACTTTGGTCTCAACGTTGGGCGTAATACCTGAAGAAAAGGCAGAACCGCGTCATCTCACTGAACGACCTCCTGACAGACGAAGGTCCAATCACCAAGGCTTCAGGCCTTCATTGACCGACCCACCGTAGTTCTCCATCTGCTCCAGCAGCTGGACTCCACACTCCTGCTGTCGGGGGTAGTGGTTGAACATCCGCTGGATGAAGTTGGTGGGCACAAACACCTCCTTGGGGAAAACGTCCAGCAGCCTGTTGTACACGCCGAGGTCTCGCTCCACCCCGAACTCCGGCATCTTCCTCAGAGCGGCGTAGATGAACTCCACGTGACCCCGCCGCCTTATATCCCTCTTGTTGAAGACGTCGATCACCTTGGCGAACGTGGCCTTGCTTTTGGCGCCCATGGCGATCTGCTCGAACAGGTCATCGTGCGCGACCAGAGACGTCTGCCTCTTGTTGTCGTCCTCGCCGACCAAGCGTCCGGGAAGGCGGGGGTCCTTGGCGAAGACGGGACTGCAGTGGAATCCCCTCAGGACCTGCAACAGAGCGTCCAGAGGGGCTAACGTGTCACAAAGGTCAGGAGACTCTTTAGTCTCCTTCAGAGTTACGGTCTAGACATAAAGAAATTATTATTCAAATCAGTCCAAATCATTTTATTGCAATCTCTAGATAATAGAAAAATATGATTTAACACTCAGAAAAATTAGTTTTATTATTCAATTTTAAGGATGATATTTTAAAATTCAATTCAATGAGGAAACCTTTAACTGAATTGACAGCAGAACTCCTGTCACTACCGTTGTATAAAAACAGAGGGAGATCCAATTAAATCTGTTAAAACATATTCATGTGGACAAACATCATATTCTAATTTTATTCTAAACTGAGTCTTTTGCACCTTTTACACTAGTTCTTTGTCACTGTAATCAAAAGTAACAATACAAATACAAGAACCTCACATAGAATACAATCCATTTGCTTAAAAATAGCAAAACAAACATTTAATTTGAAATAATTCTACTTTTTTTTTCCTTTTATGAACGTTTGATTGGAACCATTTGTAACTTGATTGACATATTTGTATTGTGAAAAATCATTGATCATTAAAAATGAATCGCTGGAAAGAAGCGATTCCTGTTTTCAGGAGGTAAAACACAGACGGGACCTTTGATCTCGGACCTGTCACTCACACAGACGGGACCTTTGATCTCGGACCTGTCACTCAGGGCCCGTCAGGAGGGGGTGGGCCGGAACTCACCCGGTGCTGCTGTGGGTTGCTCCGCGCGGCGCGCGGACCGTGGGGTTCTGGCTGGAGGACCCGCGCCGTCTGCCACGAGCATCGGAGCAGCCGCAGATCCTGCAGCCGCTGTAGGCAGCGGGAAACCTTCATGGTGGAGCCATGAAACCCACCGTCCAGATGGTAGATCCACACAGACAGACAGACAGCGACGGCTATCGAAAGAAAGACGGACTCAGGGAGGTCTGAGCGCGTGCCAGGATCACAAGCACCAAAATGTCTCCCACTAGTTATCAGTGACTCCCGGAAGAGATTAAAAAATGAAGCAAAGTGACAAGAAAACACTCAAAACACACCTGAAAACGAGTCTCCTTCAAAACAACCACACGGCGGCAGCTTACCGGGGAACCAACGTCCTCTGTCCGGCACCTTTTTCCTTCCCCCTCACAACAGAGAAAAACAGCAACAATCGTTCCGCAGGTCCGGAGAAGAAAGTTCCGCGCTGTGCTGCCCGGTGATTTTAGACAGAGAAAATGTAAATATTTGTTTACGTAAATACTAACCGTTCTTCCTAACATAAAATACGTCTTAGCAGCAGCAGGAAAAGGCAGAGAGGTGCAGAGATTCAAACCCCAAACCCTCCTGTCAAGGCTGGTGGCAAGTGTTCAACCAGGTGGATTTTAATGTGACAAAAGCTCAGCAAGAGGGAAGATAAATAAATGTCATTCATAAAGTAATAGTGCCCCCCCCCAAAGCTAGTCAGGAGAGGCCTCCAAAGTTTAGTAGAGAAGAATTTAACTTAGAAAAAAGTGGAAAGCCGTTAAAAAAACAGGTTTGCTTTGATAGTTTTGAGGGAAGTTTTATCAAACGATAATTAATGCAATAATCGTTGAGCACTAAATGTTTGAGTAATATTAATTTCTGGAATGTTGTCATGTCTTTTTGTCAGAAGTTACAAACTAGAATATGATAAATATGTAAAAACAAGTTAAATAAAGCACAATAGGGGTGGGTTTATGTTCATTAGCTTTCTCTTACTCCTCAAATAATTAAACTCTTTTGGAAAATAAATTTTAATTTAATAGGTTTAATATGTCGTGTATTGTTTATATAAGTGCAAATATTTATGATTAAGAGTAACTATAAAGGAATATATGTTTGCAACTGTTTTTATATGTTTTACTTTTTAGATTTTTTAATCACTTCGTGACAAATCAGCTTGAGTTTGATATACTTGATCTATACATAAATGTCTTTTGTTTGTCTTTTCGGTTTTGATCGCTTGAAATAAATCAAATCCAAACGGCCTTTTTATTTGTGTATTGGGCCTTTATTTTGGAAGGCTGGACCAGAGAAATGGTTCATAGAATTTAATCTGTTTTTTAAACCAAGAAACTGTGATGTAACTATTGTCAGAAGAGCCCAAAAATGGGATTTTTATTCATTTCTCCTTGATGTGAAATCTGTCTGATGCATTCAGATATTATCTGATCCTCCTGTCTGTTTACCCAGCTGCAGGGAAGGACAATGGGGGGGAGGGGGGTAGTCGGATTGTGTTTTGGGAGTTTGGTTAAGTCTGGTGAGGCTGAACGTGGTCATGTGATCCTCCCAGCGGCGGACATCAAACGGGATCAGCAGCAGCAGATGCTTTATTCAGCAACATGCAGTTCCGGATGACGCCACGCGGGGGCGACAGAAACAGCGGCGCTGAGGCAGCAGCAGGCATCGCCGCGCTGCATGAGCTGAAAACTCCACACTAACATTTTTCGCTCTGGCTGTCAGCGTCCGGGGGGGTTTCTGGGGCTGGGGGGCTGCAGCACTGACATGACAGCGGTATGTCCCGCTGATGGATCCCTGTGAGTTCTGCTGTCAGTTTGGGAGTCGGTAATCCGGTTGCAGGGCTCGCGGGGTTCCTCCTGGCGCGTGAAGCGCGCGGCTGTGAGCGGCATTCACGTTTCCGGTGTGCTGCAGCGCCCGCAGTTGACTGGAGCCTTTGTGAGACACTCCCGCGTGAGCATGGAAAACACACCTTAAAGTATAAAAACACAAACCTTTGGCCGCACCGCGCCTCTCAACCGGATCATGGACTCCTCCACCAACAGTCTGGGTGAGTAGTTCTGCTCCGAACCAGCCGAACTTTAGCGCCAGCCCCGCTGCTTCTGACTGACTGGTTCCGATCCACTGCTCCTGCGGGGAGCAGTCATCCTGGAGTTTTTTTGTAAATGTCCGGTTGGTGGAGGACTTCAGAACATTTGTTTGGGTTCTGTTCACAACTTTCTCTTTCCGTTTCTTGGCTCCGGTTCGGTTCTGACAGTAGTTGGTTTGTCTTCAGCCCGCTTTTCACCTGCAAACGGCCGCGTAAAGCTCCGCGTCGAGCGAGGCGCAGAGATGTGTGCCGCGGGCGCAGCGCCGTGCGTGGGTGTGCGGGGCTGAAGTCATATTTGCGGTTTGGAAGCAGCGCTTTATCTCATGACCTGAAGGCGGTTCTGAGGAATGCCTTCACTTTCGGATCAGCAAACACGGCCCGGATGACAGCAGCGGGTCGGGCTCCGCTCCACGGGACAGACAGAAGCGGCTTTTGTTGCACATCTGGGGCCTCTGCGGGGCCTGCGGGGCCCTTCTGTGCTGATGCCTTAAACGTCTGGGAACGTCTCGTGCGCTCAGATTCCCGCAGCTTTCATTTGGAGGCTCTTAGATTCAGCTGGAGGCGCTTCTTGTTTCCGTTTTTGCATCAATGAGCTGCAGCTCCTGCAGAACTCTGGCTGAAGGTGTCAGGAGCAGCGGAGACCCCACCTGAGGATGTGGACTTCCCCTATAGGCCTCATTCTGTCCATCACGTCTGTCATCCTCCTCCGTTTAGACCAGAGTACTGACTGTACAACAGAAATAACGTCAAAATACCTCGATGGGTGTGTACTCCAATCCACTCATCTTCTTCTCTTCCTTTGGGTGTTTCCCTTCAGGGTCTCCACAGCCAATCAGCTTCCTCTGTCTGTCTCCTGCATCCTCTACCAGCAGCTACCTTCATGTCTTCCTTCATCCAGAGTCCTCCTCTCTGGTCTTCCTCTAGACTCAGCATCCTTCAGTCTGTCCTCTGGACATGTCCCAACCATCTCAGTCTTACCTCTAACGCAGGGGTCCCCAGACTTTTCAGAGACGTTTCCATCCTCTGATGGGGGCCGTGGTCAGTTTGAAACAGAGAAAGTGTGACAGTCGCAGGGGGGCCTAAATGTAAACTGAGAGCCACACAGAACCAAATGTTAACAAGCCGATCTGTTACTAAATAATCCTCTCTGGGTTCTTTACATAAAAAGTCAGTAAATATAAAGTAACAGTATTTTAGATTTTAGAAAATCAATAATAACCACATAAATCTCTGTAGTTGTTCACAGAAATAGAGCTTCTGTTGTCCGTGCACAATCTCAGGTTCAACTTCAGTTGTGGAGCAGAATCTCCTAAATGACTCATGTGATCAGTCTCTTTAGGTTTTTGTGTTCTTTCCTTATAATCCAGTCTTGGATGTTTCCAGGAGGCTCGCCTATAAAACCCTGTCTGCTCTCTCTGATCAACTTCCTAAGTTCAATGCAGTAGCAACATTTTTGGCTTGGCTCACATTTCAATTCAAATAAGATAACTTTATTTATCCCACAATGGAGAAATCTTAATGGGAAAGCTTTATTGACATTTTCCATGCTTCCATGAGTCTCAATCACGTGGCCAGCCTAAAAAAATAATAATGCAAAAGAAAAAAAAAGGGGGGGGGGGGGTCTCTCTCTGAGACCCTTTTCAGTGGGCCGGGTCAAATGGGCCGGGCCGTAGTTTGGGGACCCCTGCTCTAACGTGTGCTGATTCCAGCTCAGACGAGGAAAGAAGATGTCATCATCAGCAAAAGCAGATCATCAGAATCAGAATCACCATTCCAAGACTAGAATCAATTACAGCATCTAAACATAGAGCGGGAACATAGTTAGCAAAAAGGAAGTGTGCTGGTAAGAAATACAATTCCAAAAAAAGAAATATTAATACCAATAAAAAAACATTAACAAAACATTTTCTCAGAGGAGATTAACCATCAAACAAAGAAAAGCCCAAATTGTTCCAGTGTTCCGGGACGTGTTAATCTTTTTAATATATTCATAAAATTTAAACATCTCTATCATAAATCCAGTAAAATTGGGAGTTTTTATTTTATTTTTGAAAACTGAGCCCCACCTTGCCTCTGGTGAAGCCACCAGCTACACATAAAAGATTTGTAATCAACTAAAGACACATTTTATTTTAAGAAATTAAAAACTTTCTTGCTCTCGCGGGCCACATAAAATAACATGGCGGGCCACATTTGGCCTTGAGTTTGACACATGTGGTATACACCATTTACCAATTAACCAATCAAATAAATCCATTTATGCATTTGACCAATCAGATCGCCTCCTATAGACGAAATTCATTTAACGTGTTTTTTAAGTTATGTTGACTCTTATTTGAATTAAACTGAAAGGACGTTTTGCTGTTTAGTCATGTATCACAAGTCATATCGTCATCGCAATATTGACCACTAATATCGTAAATCGGGAGTTTTCCTCATATCGTGCAGCCCTAAACTCCATCAGTCTGGACTTTGTCCGGTCTCACCTGTTCACAGGTGAATGGTTTTAAGCATCCCAGCGTTGATAACTGCTTCCTTCTGTTCTCCAGTTACTGTGCAGTGACCATTTGGTCCGGTTAGGAGAAATCCTTTTCTGGTGTGGCTAGCTTGAATGGAGAAGCTTGTAGGTGATGGTGTGACTGCCTGTTGAGGCATTTGTGCTGAATCGTCAGCGTATCTGCATCCGTGAAGGACTCCACTTCAGGCCTGTGATTACACATCAGTTGGAAGAAGATCATCCTCTATTTTTGGGGTTTTCTGCTTATTAAGCGGCTGGTTGTTGCACTAAAAGCTATCCGCCCGTTTGTCTGGCACCCAACGGACTCTTTGATCCAAAACCACCAGCAGACCTCCTATAATTAGGCCCAGTGTGAGGTTTGGTGTCGAGTCCTAAAACACAATGACTATGATTAGCTGACAGACCCGCTGATCCACAGTCAGTGGAAATCAGACATCGGGGCCAAACTCCCAAAGGTCTAACTGCCATCTAGACTTGACGGGTTTGATTCTAGGGAAATGCAATGACTGTAAGCAGAAGAGACACAAGCTGTCTGGTTTGATTTGGCAGTTGATCCGCTTTGTGTCTTTTCCTCTAACGTAGATCAAAGTATCCACATTTCAAAAGCTTTTGTTACAGACCGGAAAATTTGAGCTGTGAAGGTTTGGCAGAAGAAAGAAAAAGCTGTTGTCAACTCGTATCATCGTTTCTGCTCGGCTTTGGCTTCGACACTGGACAAAGAGAAGAAATGAGAAAACAGGAAACAGAAGATAATATAGAAATGTGCTGCTGAGTGTGAAATCAAAGGTTGCTGCCAACATGTGTTCACTTGATGAAATGTGATTCATCAAAGACAATGGTTACAGTTTACTAAAGTACTGAGGCTAATGGGTGGTGGGGTTGGGGGGCTCTTTTGCCCGGGTTATACTTCATAGAGATTTGTTACGCTAGAGACGATCGCATCAGGCTTTAAAACCATTAACTCCTCCCACAGGTTCAGTAAGGGATAGTGGCCGACCGAGTGTCCGTTATGGTTTCTCACAGAAGAAATACATTTTCAGTCCACTTTTAGTTCTTTATTCTTGTTATTTCTTTGGTCTAAATCCCCTTTTCACGTAAAGCAGGCTATTTGATACGTGGCACGGCGTGTTGTCATGGGAACGGCTGAGCCGGCACCGACCTCGTCTGCAGTGGCAATAGAAACCTCTCTCCTACAGGTGGACATGACGACTGTCCATTACCACCTTCTAAATCCACACCGGGCAGCCATTCAGAGTGGAGTATTCCACCCAGACCAATGGTAGAATCGCAGTTATCGCAGACAGTTGTAATCAACACTGGGCCAAGCTCAGTAACAACTAGACGCACAACTGGGATGTGATGCAACTGATGCGATGGCCAATCGCTATACAGAACAAACCAGGCGTCAGGCTATTGGTGGTTTCTGGGTGTTTTGGATCTTTGCTGTTTGGTTGTGAAGAGTGGAACTGGATTCAGAGAGGATTCACGATGAAAACTAGCAAGATGGTGGTGATGAAGAGAAAGGAGCCGAATCCATTATTGCAGGTCATAAGGTATAGTGATATAAATCAAATTGTTGGGCTCTTAAGGTCAAACTTCTAAACTTCACAGACACCAACCTTTGCTGTCGTTCTTTATATCTACATGATTTTAACTTGGGTTGAAGTACTCGCCTGGGCTGGACCTTAGACCGGAGACGTTGGGTTCACTTAAAGTGAACCAGAGTTCATTTCCTCCGATAACCCGGAACACATTTTCAATCTGAATACATCCAAACACACCCTGGGCCAGAACCAGGAACCGGCCTGAGCTCCGGTTCCGGTCCTCAGTCCGATGCTCTGTGCTCGGAGCGGAACAACTGGACCAAAACAACCACCGTAGCCGGGCATTATGGGATGTAGAGAGAGTAGCGGTAATGCACAGCAACTCATTGAAATGAGTGCAGGCTCATTAAAACAACTTTTAACGTGATCCACATCACCTGTCACTATTTTTCCAACCATCTATACGTCATAAACATTTATCAGAGTTCCTTCATAGCCGTCGTCTCCTTGGTAACCGCCCTGCAGCACGACTCCACCAAAGGAGAAGTGTTCAACCTGACGTTGATGCAGACGTTCAGAATCAGTCAGAGAAACATAAAGTTTGAATCAGTGAACTATCCAGACAAGGACTGCAAAGCGCCGGCCTTCCATGATTACTTCTCTCGTTGCTTTGCCCCGCCCTCATAATTCCTGGCCAATGACTGCAGAGATCTTTAGTCAGGTGGTTTTGTTTACAAGCTTTGGTTTGAAACAGGAAAGTCTTCTGGACGGCAGTCTGAGAACAGACCAAACGCCAGGTTCAGGACTCGATCCGGACCAAATTAAGCAGACTGGGTCCGGACCAACGGACCTTTCCAGTCTGAATCCCCCCTCAGTGTGAGGACTGAGCCTTTAGTTGGGTTCCTTCCAGTCACGTCACGTGTTCTTGGTTCCTGTAATGCTCCGTTTCCCTCAGTCAGTCCCATGAGGAGCAGTTTCAGTTTTCAGCTCATGCTTGTCAGGTCATCTGTCAGCTCCCACCTTTATTTCATGGTTTTGCCACATTTTGAGTTTCTTTTTTTCAGTGGTTTCCTGCAATAGGAACACTGCAGACTTTTCTGTCATTCTTCTCTAATTGTCGGTATGACCCTGGAAAAGGCCGTTGTTGAATCCTCAGTGCTTCTGAACTCTGGTACACATCCTGTTTTAACCCTGGTCACTGCTGATTTAGACATATTTCCATTTCCAAATACAAGCAAGAGCAACCATTACCATGTTAAACAAGTAGAAATGCATTGTGGGAATATTATATTGTGATTATTATTATATTGTGATTATTCACGTACTTCCTTTATCCCTGATGTTCACAGCAAAGCTGTCCAATACCACAAAGTACTTTAAGGTCAGACTCCCATCATCTTCAAAGTGTACCCAGTGCATTTTCAAATCCTGGTTTCAACATCCACAGCTCTTAATAACCAAGCACTGGTCTACAGAAAAGACCTTTTGCAGCCGTCCCTGAGGTCATGTGACCAGGGTCTGCTGGTTGTTAAAGGAACCCGGTTAAAGACTAAAGGTGGCTCCATCCTCTGGAGCTCCCTTCCTCTCAGACTCAGACCTGCAGACTCAGTGTTTTCTGGAAAAAAGCAGCTAAAAACATCTTTTTAAAACTGCTTTATCTGAATTATTTTATATTCTGTGTTTTATTGTGTTTTACTGTGAAGCACTTTGTGAGTTTTATTTTGAAAAGTGCCATACAAATAAAGTTTATTATTATCATAATTATCATTATGATGATGATTATGATTATGGTGATGATGATGCCGTCTTTAGCCCAAATCCCAAAAACCTGTCGTGTTTTCCAGGACATAGTTTCTGCAGAACGGCAGGACTTCATCAGAAACTCACCTCTGACTTGTGGGCGGGGCTGTTGCTGCAGAGTAACCCCGCCCACCCTTCCCGCCACCCGTGAAAGCTCAGTGTTTATTCGCTCTCCCACTGACTTACAGCCCTTCATTTCCTCACTCTAACATTACGACAATGTTTCCATAAATCACTGCCCCTCTTTGTGTCACGTCGGCCCCCGTTCTCTGGTGCTAAAATGAAGGTTTTTTCTTTCTGCTCCATCTTTGCTGCGATGTGGCTTCAGTGGAGGCAGACAAGAGCGAGGCAAGGCCGACCGGATCTGTGGAAGAATCCTTGTGGGCAAAATGGTGCAACAGTTCAAAATCAGGTTTCCAGCTTCGTTTGAACATCTGTAACCTTTCATGAAGCTGAGCCCAAACAGGGATGTGTGGTGCTGCCAAACCGCAGGACTTAAACCCCGTACAAACAGAGTGAGCGCACATGTGCATGAAAGGGAGAGACTCAGTGTTTTTGTCAGAAACGCTGCAGCTTTCAGATGTGCATGCAGGCATGTGCAGGATGTGACGCAGCAGCACATCAAAGACGGTCTGCTTGCTCGTAGGAGGCTGCAGTCGTCAGTGTTTACACTTCTACAATGAGCTGAAGGCGGAACGTGGGAGAAAACCCATCGATAACCTGCTTCCACCATATTATTGCTTTTTTTTTTTTTAACTTGTCCTGTCCAACAGCTAGGCAAACAGATGAGAGCTGAGGGCCTCTTGTGTTGGACATATTTTATTTTAACAAGAGGGGTTATTCATCTTCAGACAAACCAAAGGTATGTCTGAATAAACCCCTTTTGTAATTGAGGCCAAACTTTATTAATTTCAATCATGTTTGAAAATCTTTGGTGTTGGACCGGACGGAAAAGGAAAGAGGGGAAGAAGAGAGAGGGACGTTAGAGAGAGGGGGGGTAGGAGGGTGATAATAGGAGGGGAAGGGGGATAAGACCATGAAGCAGCATAAAGCAGACAGGTTTACTGGTTGTTTATCATTACGGTACGGTTCAAATGTAGTACAAAAAGGGCGGGGCCTGTTCACACACACTCAAATATTATCAACACACCTGCTAGCCGCAAAAATGTCCACATGTCAACATGCACACAAAACAGATAGTGTTCACGAACGCATACCTATGCCTTTAAACCAACTAGTGTGAAATCTTTCATTCATTCAATCATGCAAACTATTAGTGCAAAGGTGAGCTAACACCTGTGCTCAGGTGAGTGTTTATGTTCTTCTAAAATGGATGGTGGAATGTGAAAAGAAGGAGGAGGAGCGCCCAGCCACCCCCACACCATATTATTGCTTAACATGGAGTGAAAAAAAGGTCTTTTGTTGCAGCATTTCCTACCACTGTTATAACATGTAACTAAAACACTGAAGGATCGATGAGAAGATGTGTTTTGGTTCATTTATGCACCAAAGAGTGGGAACAGAAATACAGCGCGAAATAAAAGGTTTCTTTTCTTAAAGTCCTTATCAAATTTGGCCACCTGCCTGAGTTTGACACGCGTGTTCTACATTTTGTGCGTACAGGTAACGTCAAAGTCAAAGGTTCGCTGGTTCTCTACAGGGACTATTTCGTTGAAGAAGCAAGTTTTGAAGCAAGTCTTTCTTAAAGGTCGTGTCCCACAGCCGCTACCTACATTTAGTTCATTCAGCAAGGATGTAAACTGCTCACATTTGGACAATAAGTGAGAAAAGTTTTCATCTTTAGGTGAAATGTTCACAGATGTATCAGGAATGAACCACGTTAAAACCACAGAAGAAGTAGGAATTAACACGCTAAGAACACGTTAACCACCGTACAACATGAAGCGTGTGATTATTGTGATGTTCATCTGTAATTCATCAGTGATTCATGCATCAATGATGTCATCTGAACGTGATCTGTGCGCCGTATACGTGATCTAAAAGTTACACATCAGTGGTTCATGCATGAAAAGTCTGTTAGACAAACGTGGAACGCTCCTGGAAAGACACACATTTGTGGAGGAATCTCACAAAAATCACACACAACTGAGTACGATTCACGCAATAATTGCGTATCAACAACGTAGAAAACACGTAAACTGCGTAATTCTCCACCGACCAAAGAATTTGAACCAAATTCACGTAAAGACCCGTCCGCTGAAACGGACATCTGAGCACATCGATGAACGCAGGAAACATGTATGGATGACGTAGATCACGCATGGATCATGAAAGACGACATTTCATACGGGGAAAATGTGCGTAGCGTCTGTGTGGCACAGCCTTTAGGCTTTGTGATCATTTTCTGTTTAGGATGTGGAGTTTACTTTGAGTTCCTCTCAGCCAGCTTCACTTGTTTGAGGCCAAAAAAGCAGAACTTAATCTGTATGGATGAATTTTTTTATGTCTTACTCAGAATCCCTTTACCCTCCAGCATGTTCACTGCTGGCTTTCACACCAACAACCCTAGACAGAGAAGAACCACCCCAGCCTCCGCTTCTCTGTGAATAACTTCTATTTTAAATATTTCCTCAACATTCTTTTAGGGAAGCTGCTTTTTTTAAACACGTAGAATCTGTTTTGAGTCAAATGTAATATGAGATCTGGCCCAGGAACTGTGTTTACTCCAGAGGAAGGGTAAGGTCGTGGAAATCTACTGCCAGTCCTTAGCCTCGGCTAACCGGTAACCAGTAACCGGTAACCGCTAACATGCCACTTTACATTCTTGCTTTCATGATCACACACTTCCCACCATCTCTTCTTCTTCCAGTTTACTTCTGTTCAGTTGCTCTGTAGTCCTGACAGTTGTGGGAATGTGCCAGATAAGTCAGTTCTACAGAAAATGAAGATCATCACCTGTAACTACACTTCCATTCCTGCACAACTCAAACATCTAACACCCTCACAAAATTCCCTCAAGTTTTCCCAAGTTTTAAATTTAGTCTCAAACCCAAAAACAGAGCTATAATGTAGGAATGCTTTGTTTTTCTTTTTTAAAGTGGGGGCTATTTTGGTAAAAGGGGACTTCCTTCTGCATAGAAGCTCTTCGTGGTTACCACCAGCTGCCAGCATGATTCTGGACGTTTACGGGTTAAGGATTGGTCCTGAACAAAACAGCAAAAAATGCAAACTAGTTCCACACATGCAAGGTGATAAAACGCTTTCACGAGTCCCACCGTGCACACTCCTACACATTCCTGAAGAGCGTGTGCACAGACAGGCTTTTTATGAATGAAAACCACCTTGTTCTATAAGCTGAGGGATATATGATCACATATTATTAAACCATGAAATAAACAGTTTCAGGTTCACATTTGTAGATCTTTACCATCTTATCACTGTGCGGGTCAGACCAGAAGACTTCATCCACATCATTGGCAACGTTCACCACAACAGTATAAAAATAATCCAGATCCAGGCTTTACAGGACTCGAAGGTCATCAGGAGTCGTGTCCACGGCCTGCAGCAGCTTTTCTCTCGTAAACCTTCCAACGCCAAGCAGAAAAACAAACTCTTCAGTTGGGTTAAGTAAGGAATGGTGGAAGAAAACAAATACAATTCTGTATCTTCTATATAATCTTCTTGCTGAATGTTCAAATGATTGATTCCACATTGAACCGACTGAGTCTAGGGTTGACCTTTTGACCCGATTCCCTCATGGTCATATCATGAACCAGCACATGGTCAATAACTGTGGCCTGGATCTCATCAGAAAAATCTTGTGCAGTCTGGATCTTGGTCCAGGTCTTTTCGCAGGTGTGGGTCTTGGTCTGGGTCATGGTCCAGGTCTGAGTCTTGATCCAGGTCTGGGTCTTGGTGAGGGTCCAGGTCTGGGTCTTTATGCGGGTCTTGGTGCAGGGCTGGGTCTTGGTCCGAGTTTTGGTGTGGGTCCAGGTCTGGGTTTTGGCGCGGGTCTTGGTGCAGGTCCAGGTCTGGGTCTTGATGCGGGTCTTGGTGCAGGTATTGGTGCAGGTTTGGATCGTGGTCCAGGTCTTGGTGCAGGACCAGGTCTGGGTCTTGATGCGGGTCTTGGTGCAGGTCCAGGTCTGAGTCTTGATCCAGGTTTTGTTGCAGGTCCAGGTCTCGGTCTTGGTCCAAGTCGTGGTGAACGTCCATGTCTGGGTCTTGGTGCAGGGTCTTGGTGCAGGCCTGAGTCTTGGTCCGAGTTTTGGTGCGGGTCCAGGTCTGCATTTTGGTGCGGGTCTTGATCCAGGTCTGAGTCTTGATTCAATTTTCAATTCAATTTTATTTGTTTAGCCCAAATTCTCAACAACAGTCGTCTCGATGGGCTTCGTATCGGTAATTGAAAAAGTTAAACATGAACTCAAAAGGATCATAAATACAAAGAGTTCAATAGGAAAATACTAAAATGAACTAACAAACTGACTAAGCTATACTGGCATCCCTGCCCTTAGACCCCCCTTCGCGGTAAGGAAAAACTCCCAAAAAAACCGGATTCCGGAAAAAACGAAGAAACCTCAGGGGAGGGATCCTCCCCCAGGACGGACAGGCAATTTACCAGAAGTCTTAGAGAAGAATTAACTTATCTAAATCTACAACTACATATATAAAGTCAAGCAGACGAGCTTCATCCAGCTGTGGTTGGGGGGACGGCCGGGGGCGCGAGTCGAGCCAGAGGCAGGATCCACAGCCAGGTTTAGGAGCAGGAGCAAAGACGAAGTACTCTGTCAGGAACAGGAGCACGGATGAGCCAACTGGAATCTGGAAGCACTCCCACTCCCCAGGAGGGAAAAGAGGGACAATACATGAATCACTGCACCAAACAGAGACATGGAGAACTAAATGATGAATTATGATCAAGAATAGAGGAGAGGAAGCGTAGAAGTAGATGAGAAAAGAGGACAGAACCCCAGAGCTTGGTGGGCTAAACGCTCTACCTCCAACCGTACTTTTACTAATTCTAGGAACCACAAGCAGTCCTGCATTTAGTGAGTGAAGTGTTCTGATTGGATGGTAAGGGACTATGAGGTCATTAATATAGGACGGGGCCATTCCATGTAAGGCCTTATAGGTTAACAGGAGGATCTTGAACTTAATTCTAGAATCAACTGGGAGCCAATGGAGCGAAACTAACACAGGAGTGATGTGATCTCTTCTGCTGGTTCCAGTTAACAATCTAGCAGCTGCGTTCTGAACAAGCTGGAGACTTCTTAAGGAACTCTTAGGACACGCTGCTAACAAGGAGTTACAGTAATCCAGCCTCGACGTAACAAATGCATGGATGAGTTTTTCAGCATCACTCTTAGAAAGTATATTTCTGATCTTAGCAATATTCCGCAGGTGAAAAAAGGCAGTTCTACACGCCTGAAACATGTGAGCCTTAAATGATGCTTTGCTGAAAGCATCTTTACCAGCTGACAAAGACATTTTTCCACTTCACACTTCTTTTTTTTATCTTGCGGGCAAATCTCTCGGCTCAAAAGCCGGGAAATCATAAAAATATAAAAAGAGTTGATATTTTTCTTGATTTTCTTAATTGATCCAGGTCTTGGTGCAGGTCTGGATCTTGCTCTGTTATCCATCTTTGAAAAGCTGCTCAGTTGTTCTAGAACTGTCCTTATATTCACTGCAGTTGAATTTATAACATGTGTTTTCAGTTATGATGGGATGTGTGTTTGTGGCGACTGTTGTGTTGGAGCAGAGTTTGAGTTCTGCCTCTTTGTGTTCACTTTTTTACGTTTTGTGTGTTGTGAATGCCAACTGTGTTTTAAAAGTGAGAATGTGTCGTGTGTTCTGCAAAGAGTAGATCCAAGTTTTCCAAATTGTGTTGTAGGTTTAAAACAGAGATTAATGTTTTTTAAAAGAGACTTAAAGCAGTGGAGCTGCTGGTTTAGCCCTTGTTCTATCCTAGGCACTTTAACATTGGGAGGTGGGTCATCTAGACCCACTAGACAGAGCTCTGAACCTTTTTTCTTCAATGATTTGTGATCTTCACTGGTGTCCATGGATTACATGAAATCTTTCCACCTTTATCCACCTTTGTCATGGTAGGGAGAACACCTCAATGGAAGGGGGGGGGGGGGTCATAGGATAGCACAAGGGTTAAAGACTGGCACTTATGGTTTTAGCAATTGGGAAAATTGTAAAATACCAAAAAAACGGAACAGCATCAGCTCCAAAGGCAGGAGCTGCTGTGAGCTGAGTGTGGATGAATTGGCTGCTAACTCTCTCTGGACTGCTTTAGTTCACAAAGTAAATAAATGCGAGCTAAAGAGCAGTGCTGTGTGAGCAGCAGACACACCAACAACTGATTCAGCCCCACTCCAGAATGAAAGTGGGAACTGATACTATTTCTGTGGGCTGAGTTTCTTTTAGACATTTGGTAGTGAAAAATCTGTTGTTACACTTCAATGGAGAACGGTTCATGATCCAAATACAATTACAAACGACTCCGCCCTACTATCCAGCTGTGAAAAAATAAAACTAAACAAAAGAATCCACACAGTTAACCCGGTTATACTAGTCAACCTTAGTAAGTTAGTTCTAATATTTAATGCTGTTCACTAAAAACGATGTGTACACACTCAACACTCAACGTACATTGAGTCTAAATAATATTTACATTTTAATAGAAAAAATCATATTATGTACAAATTCAATTCAATTTAGTTTTATTTATGTAGCCCAATATTACAACACAGTTATATCAACGGGCTTCACTAATTATACAAAACATTAAATCCGTTATAACCCACAGTGATAACTGCACGCCAAAAAAAGTAGTTCCGGTCACGTAGCTTAAATGTTCTGTATCACTGCGCTGCCTTCTTTAAAACAAACTTCATCTTCATCATCCAGACAAAAACAATCGGGAAGAGGTGAACTTTCTCTCTGAACTGATGCTTTATTTAACACATCGTGATCATCAGCATAGAAATCGCCTTCCTTTGCTGCTGCAGATGAGGTAAACGCCGCCCCACGCAACAAATAGTCCGCTTTTTATGAAAACAGCTATCCAACCCCAAAAAATAACAAGAATAAAGTACTAAAAAATGATTGAATATTTATTTATTTTGTAAGTGACCATTATAAGCAGTTCAGGCTTCCACGGCGTGCGTTAATTTCTTATAAAATTGTCGACGTTATCCCTTATATAAATTACAATAGCTGATTGTAAACTAAACAGACTAAACTCAACTGGACATCCCTGCCCTCAAACCCTCCTTCTCAGTAAGGAAAAAACTAAGAAACCTCAGGGGTGTCCACATGAAGGAGGGATCCTCCCCCAGGACAGACAGGCGCTGTACCAGAACTCTTAAAGAGAATTAGCTTATCTAACTCTACAACTTCATGTTTAAATAGTCCAGCAGACGAGCTTCATCCAGATGGAGTTGGGGGACGGCTGCGGGCACCAGACGAGTCAGAGGTAGGGTCCACAACCAAGTGTAGGGGCAGAAGCAGAGGCAAGCCAAATAAGGTACACGGTCAGGTACAGGAGAAGAGACGAGCCAACTGGAAGCATTCCCGCCCCCCCAGAGGGGAGTGGGAAAGAGGGACAGTACATGAATGACAAACAGAGGCATGGAGAACTAAATGATGAATAATGATCAAGAATAGAGAGGTGTAGATAAGTATAGAGGACAGAACCCCAGTGCACCATACTTTCCCCAGCTTCAAACTTCTATCAGCTACTAACAACTCATTGGTATTGTTATTAAATTTAATTCAAACATGTTAATAGTAAGTTGCATGCACTATGGTACAAATAACAGATGGCAATAATAATAGAAAATCTACATTTTTATCATATCAATATTAATACACTATGGTATTAGTCTAAGCAGGGGAATGGGCCGCCCTGGCCCGGTTTTTTAAAACCATCTTCCCTCTCTTCCATGAGATGGGAGCATATTCCATAAAACAGGGGATTGTTGGCTAAAGCTCATGTCTCATGGAATAAGCTCCCAGCTTATCCCATAAACAAAAGTTACAATTTAGAATATAAATTATAAATTTAAGAATACCTGCTTCTTGATTTTGCATCTTTGGTGTTTTTTGCGATACTTACCATTAATTTAGAAGGTTACTTTGCTGCTAGAAATTGCTTTGGCACATGGAAGCTGCAGAGGGCAATCCAAGACGTTCCTCAATGTGGGCGGGGTTAAACATGTGGTCCGCCCACTGTATGTGATTCTTCATCACCACAATGCCGTCTTTCTCTTTGCATTTTACAAGTTTCCACGTGCTATATCGCTACCCATCGGATTCAGGAGTGTTTCCTGAGATGAGTTTCACCATCTACGTTTTGTTTTATTTAGGAAAAGATTAGTTATTTTGATTTTAGGATATGTATACTTTTGGAAAAAGAAGCAAAATCTGGACCCACTTCACTTTAACCCTTGTGCTATCCTAGGCACTTTACCATTGGGTCATCTAGACCCACTAGACAGTGCTCTGAACCTTTTTTCTTCAATGATTTGTGATCTTCACTGGTGTCCATGGATTACATGAAATCTTTCCACCTTTATCCACCTTTGTCATGGTAGGGAGAACACGTCAATGCAAGGGTGGGGTCATCTAAGATAGCACAAGGGTTAATTGATACTATGTAGAGAGAATTTAATCTGCAAAAAAAACATTTCCATCTAGAACTGGCTCCACGACCAACCTGCACCGGAGAACCAAGAGAATCTCCTCCCAAACAGAGCAGATCATTACTGACTGAAGAAACCAGATCAGCTTCTCAAAGATGAGACAAACTTCACCATTTCTGAACTTTTTTCTTGGCCGCACGGACCCGAAAGAAGGGTTAAGGTTAGGGTTATGGTTATGTTCCTGATGGCGGTTGTGTCTGCACTCACCGCTTCCCGAGGGGATGGGTCAACTGTTGGAAACAAATCTAACACACAGCTAATGAGTCTTTAACTTTAACTTTAAATACGTGCGACCAACAACAGCATTAAACCTTGGACACACTTGAAACACGTAGAGGCAAGATGAATTTCCATCGTTTTTCGTGCTTGGTCACACGAAGATATATTTGCAACTAACATCCGCTGTTTTTGAATGCCAACCTTTACCGTCACAAAGAAGAATCACATACAGTAGGCGGAGCCTAAAGCGTCCGACCCCACCCACATTGCACGCTGCAGTCCGTTAGAGGAATACTCAGATCAAAATACCGCTTTGGGGTTGTTTTTCGAGATGAATGAATATTATGAAATCTTTAAAAGCTCAAAAAAGTCGATATTGCGCAATATAGACCCTTTAATTCAACCATTGTACTTTAAGTCTGTTTTCGTTCGTTTTGGGATGTGCCATCTGCACTTTTGCATGACCCCTTTATTTATGTACAATAGGAAGAAAAATAGAAACAGGTTTTCTAGATTGTTAGACACTTTTCTTAAAAGTTGTTCTCTTTTTCTCTAAACTGTGAACACAATACCTGCTTTTCAAGCTAAATTTACAAAACCTCAGACTCTTCTTGCAAAACCAAACTTTCCCCTCAAAACTGAACTTTGTTGTGAAATTGTGCCTTGAGTCTGTCAAAATGAAAAGCAACATTAAAAAGTCGCTGAACACCAAGTAGAAAAATGGAAAACACAATGCTCAGGACATGAAGTCAGAGAAATACAAGTTTTTTGTTGACTATTGGCTAAATATCTGTGGCAGAAAACCAGTCAGTTTAGGACTTTTACAACAACAGAAACCTTGTGCGTTTACACGCAGCTCTAGTACAAACTAACAAGCGTTTGTCACTTGTGTACAAGTAAACATAAAGTACAAAATGTACAAATAAGTGCATTACAGCATCAAAAGGAAAGGGGAGTGCGGTGGGAGGCAAAGATTGATAAAATGTTGGCTTATATTGAACCACTTTCTAACCTGGAGGGCTCTGTGAAAACTCACACTGTCCCAAACAACAACTTAGATGGGATACTCTTCCTGCTGCCCTAACTGAGCATCTCCCATATGATTGAGGAAAACGAGGAGCTGGTGCGCCTGGTTGGCTTTATGGTGGACAACCCCGTGGTTTCTGATGGCAGCAGATAATGTGATATTGCCACTACATTTCCCAGGAACTCCAAAAATGGCCCGATGGCCAATCACATTACGGCCTCTTGTTCTCCTTTTGGGGAGATTAAACTTGGGTTCATCCATGTAGATGTATCCATGGGGTCTTTCTGTTACATCCAGTTGAAAAACCCTTTGTAGAAATAGATATTGTTTTTCTGAGTGATCCAGAAAATGGGATTTTGGTCACTACCGAGAATAATCAACACTGAATGTGTCTGGATATATTCAACCTGTACATCTTGGGATCTTTGGTCTTTGGTGACAAACAAATTTCCCACGTGTGGGATCAATAAAGTATTTCGGATTCTGATTGACTCTGTCTGAGTTGCGACCAAAGGGGACTCTGTATAGCTGTTCGCTGTAGGACACTATCAACAGTAGAGAGACTGACACTGTTGACACCCTTAAAATTGACATGGTCCTTAATGATCCTCTGCTGAATTTCACTCACTTAATGGCATTGTTCTCACGAACCATCTCAACCATTAGGGTCTCTTGGTGTAGGGAGAACATACCTGTCCTCCCACCGCCATGTGGCAGTATTTCATTTCAATGAAAAGAGAACATTTAGTTACAAAAATTATATATGGAATACAAAGCCTACAGTTGTACCAACCCTCCATTACAATACTACAGTACATTAATACAGTGGTACAGTATGTGATGTAGTGAAAGATATATTTACTTATAGTATGCTGTAGTACAGTATATAGAGCTCGTAAGTCCTGCCCATATTTTCCCACATTCACTTGCATTGACGGTTTGTTAATCTAGAGCTGCAGTGGGGTTTTACAGGTGGGCGGGACTTACCAGCTCAATAGTAATGAACTATAATGTCAGGAAAAGGCATGTACCTGTTCTTTTCTCTATATCTTCAGATGATGGTGGACACAGTAAATTTACTGATGTTTGGTTGTACTCTTTGTCCAGCCTCCCTTGTGCTCATACCGTGGACAAGAACACGGTCAATTACAGTATATCTGATGACATCAGATATTCTTTGTTCTTTGTCTTTGCTGTCCACCTCAACCTCCCCTCACATGAACTCTTCCTCTCAGATTTCTAGGGCCTGACACACCAGAGCTCTCTGAACTGGCTTACTGTATACGTTCTCTCACATCATTAGCCACAAGTGTGATCAGTTTTGAGTTGTTGTGTTCAAGTGGTGACACCTGTGCGTTCTTTGTGTCTGACTTTTGTCACCTGTGCACACTTTTATGCAACACGGGTGCATCACAATGAAAATGTTGTGTCTAAAAAGGTGAGAAAGTGCTGATGGTTTTCCCAAAGGAATAATTGATTCAATATTGTTCAGACAATAGGGTTTAGTGTTTTAGCAGTTGAGAAAAACTGTAGGTTTAGTATATATGTGGGAATACTGAAATGAATACTGAAATTAATACTTTTATTTATGTTTGTACTTCTGAACAAAAAAATTATAAAAGCTGTTAAATACTTTCTGTGTACCTCTCTTTAGAAGTTGCTTTTTCTTTTTTATTACAGTTCAAGTTATTTCATGACCAACACTTTCTGTAATCATGGTGTTAACTATGAACACCATGTGGTCCCTTTGCCCAAAACGGTGTCCTGGTGCAGCAGCAGTGGGTGGGGTTCTTCCTTAACTGCCATTCCTCAGTAGGTGGTGTTTCTTTTGTAGAGAAGCAGTGACCGTGTCAGCGTCTTCCTGTGAGGTCCTGGAACTTCACATTACACATGTAGTGTTGCTGTTTGGTACGACCGCATCCTTCAAGTGTTTGTGGACATGTCTATCCACATTGTTTACATGTTTGTTTGTTTTAAACACAAAAAAGTTCATTTTGTCTTTTGCAGCTACAAGGTGATTTAAACAGAAAGAAATGTTGGGAGATCATCATGTGATCGTGCGATTTGTCAATGCAAACAAACCAAACCACACAATCAGAGATGGACATGATCAAACTATCTTCGTATGTGCTGCCGTGTGGAACATGGGCGGCCGATGCTCCCAAGCTTCTGCAGATCGACTTTTGTTGTCAGTTCATGTTTTCTGTGTGTGAGGAACGACATTTGCTGAAAACCAAACCCAACAAAATCCAGTGCCTAGAGGAAAACCCCAACTTCCTGTTTGGTGCACACGCATCCTGTTGACAGCTGGTCAATAGAGGACACTGAGTTGTCTGGCACATATATGTCCTCTTAACTTTGAGAGACAGAATGTAAGAGCAAAGATTCCAGGAAAGTTTAGTTTAGTTCTAAAATGGTGCAACAAAAGTGTTTGTTTAATAACAAAAATTCACTTCAATATTTTCTAGTTTTGATGTCAGAGGTCAAAGGTTTCCTGTAGGTCTTCACCAGGTTTGAACAGCTGCTCTTTTGGTCCATTCCTCCATGCAGATCTTCTCCACAGCTGTGCTGTTTTGGGGTTGTTGCCGGGTAACACAGACTTTCAACTCCCTCCTCAGATTCTCTGTTCAATTGAGGTCCAGAGACTAGATCCACAACTCCAGAACCTTGGACTTCTTTTTACGTAGACACTCCGGGTCAATGACCAGATGGGAGCTGGGACCACAGTAACAAAGGTTACCATAGCAACAGTAGCAATGTCGTCATGGATTCAAATCCTGCAGAGCTTGAACTGTTTCTCTGCTTAAACCAGGACATGTTCCGTCTGAAGTTCTCCAGGGACCATCTGGATGATCCAGAGGAGGACTGGGAGAAGGTCATGGGGTCAGATTGGCGGGAACGCCACTCGCCACATTTGAAGGAGGAAGAATGCTGAGTTACACCCCAAGAACACTGAAGCATGGGGGTGGAAGGATGATGATTTGGTGCGTCTCACCTCCTCTATGAAAACTGTGCTGCTGTGTGGTGAAACAAGTGACGTAGAAGCAGACAAAGAAAACGTTCAAATCCTCTGCAAGTGTGATGTTAGTCGGTGAGCTTCTGGACTTTCTGCCTCAGCTGTCGGCTGTCATTTCCTCCTGTGGTCTGCTGTGGCTTTTCTCACTTCTTGTTAGTGAGGGCTCTGGCATTTAATAGCTGGGGAGAGGTGGTAGAGCGGCTGTTTTTGTAACTTGGCTAGCATGCCAGCTCTGCAGCCTGGCTTTCTCCATCTGTGCGTCCCCCCTTTGCTGGGATGGCAAGCCATAGCGGGCCAGGACTCCTTGCTACCTCCACCGGAATCTTGTGCAAACAGATAAACTTGCTTGTTATGATCATGTCAGGTGTAGATGTTATTAGCCCAACAGAATATGCACAAAAAAAACACCAATATATTGCACCGACCATTCAAGCACCAGGCTGTGTGCTTCAATGGTGCTTCAATAATAAAATCTATTTATTTTAATTTATCATAAATCCCTTTTAGAAGATTTGATCAACCTTATTCACCTTTGTAAAGTCTTACAAAATAGTAAGGAACAAAAGCAAAACTGCTGAATTGTTTGTTTTAAGTGTAGAAAACAGGTTTTTAAAGCCAGTTATCCAACATGGACTTACAAAAAGCTCCATTAAGCTGCCAAGTGAGTATTGCAAAAGCCTGATACAAGTTTTAACACGTTAAGTATGAATCACCATGGTCTAAAAACATTTTTTGGGTTTCAGCATTTCCCAGAACAAGGTATTTCATCATCAGGGCTGTTGGAAAATGCCCCGGGCTGCTCACGTCTTCAAGGGGAGGGAGTGGCGTATTTTATTTAAACTGTGCACAAACTGAACCTGCGAAGCACCAATGCATAGGCAGGTACCGGCCTGATGTTGAGAGACACAGTCATCTTCTCATTAGAACTCGGACACAGATGAAGGAAACCTGAAGGTTGAAGTGTCAAACGTCAAAGCTCTAAATGACGGACACAGTTGTTAAGCAGTAACTGTCTGTAGTTCTCTAAAGATTCATTTCATTGAAGCTAAAAAAAACAGCTCGTTCTGTCTGTTTATAGAGGAAGTGTGTGCCTCAGGTTCATCCACTGGAGCTTCCTACAAACATGGAGACGACACTTTTTGTCCAGGTTTGTACACATGCGTCTGTTTCTGTAAACTGTTTGGACTGAAGGGGAAACGCACACTGTCGCCAATGAAGGCATTAGTGGAGTGATTTATGTGTGTCTGCACGAGTGTGTATGTGTGCACAAGGCCAGCTCGGTGTGAAGCACGACTCTGGAACGTATGAAACAGCTTTTTTTAAGGTCAGATGTCAGTGAAAGACTGTAGACAACGTCTCTCAACAGGAAGCCCGGGTTCTGTCCCGATGTCTGCGGTGCTCAAAGAAGCTCTGTGAAGACATGACTGAATGAGTTTGGTGTGAATCAACTTTACTGACCGGCATAAAGACATGAGCTTGACCCCAAATGACCTCTGCGGAGACCTGGAGAAATGATGGGGGGGGGGGGTGTCAGGGGGGCCCTTTATCAAAATCTGCAGAACTTTCTGCAAAAAATCGCCTCTCTGATGTTCATTTGTAAAGATAATAATATTTTTTTTAAGATTCACTTTACATTTAAATCTATAAAACGCTATGATGCAAAGAGAGATGAGGATGGTGGATGTGAGGAAGAGGATAGTATCCTTTAGTCTGCTGTTGGAGATGCTGCTGCACCAAAACAAGACCAACAGGTCTGTCTTTATGAACACATAATCCGCCTCCCGCCTGTCCTCAAAGCTCCTGTTGTCCGTCTTTCTTTTGGTCATTGTTGTGGAGGGGGAAATTAGTTTGTCCGATGTGACTGGAGCATGGCCGTCAGTGACTGTCAGTGACCAGCGCTTGCTGGCAAAGCATTGTGGGTAGTATGAGCGGTACAGTATATACTGCAGCCCAGCTCTAATGCACATTTGAAATGATCTCGCGGGCCAACTCTAATCACACTGCGGGCCTGAGTTTGACACACGTGTTCTAGGTTCTGGATAGATTTTGTGCGTACAGGTGACGTCAAAGTCAAAGGTTCGCTGGTTCTCTACAGGGACTATTTTGTTGAAGAAGCAAGTTTTGAAGCAATTCTTTCTTAAAGGTCGTGTCCCACAGCCGCTACCTACATTTAGTGCATTTAGCATGGATGTAAACTGGTCATATGTGAGAAAAAAAGTGAGAAAAGTTTTCATCTTTAGGTGAAATGTTCACAGATGTATCAGGAATGAACCACGTTAAAACCACAGAAGAAGTAGGAATAAACACGCTAAGAACACGTAAACCAACGTAGAACATGAAGCGCGTGATTATTGTGATGTTTATCTGTAATTCATCAGTGATTCATGCATCAATGATGTCATCTGAACGTGATCTGTGCGCCGTATACGTGATCTAAAAGTTACACATCAGTGGTTCATGCATGAAAAGTCTGTTAGACAAACGTGGAACGCTCCTGGAAAGACACACATTTGTGGAGGAATCTCACAAAAATCACTATTGTGTAAGATTTTACTTAATAATTGTGCATAAACTACGTAAAATGCGCATAAACTGTGTCATTCTCAACTGAACAAAAATGTTGAGCAGCTCAAAACTGAATTCACGTAAAAACCCGTCGGCTGAAACCCTGATGGACATCTGAGCACATCTACGAACACAAGAAACAGTCATGGATGACGTAGATCACGCATGGTTCACAACATTTCATACGTGGAAAATGCGTAAAAAATGCGATCTACGGCGTTTAGATGGTTGTTCTCTGACTTTCTTTCCTTCTTTCCCCTGGAACGTTCGTAGATGAGGCGTCGGCGGACGGCAGCACCGACTACCAAGACCGAACCTCAATGATGGAGGTCCGCCTGCAGGCGCAGGAGGATGAGATCACTCTGCTGAAGTCCTCCCTCGCTGACGCCCTGCGCAGGATCCACATTCACGATAAGCTCCTCCCACTACTGAAGCAGCAGCTGATAGCAGGTGGGTGCTGGGATCTGAACTTTGACATTTGGCCAACCCCAAAAAAGTAATCGATCGTCTACTTTCAACTCCTTAGTGAACCCCAGTGCTGCGAGGGTCCTGAACCAGGTGAGCTGCTCAGAGAGTTCTAGCAGCAGCAGAAGGTTCTCTTCCAGTGCAGCCGTTGATGGGATTCCTCTCTCTGCCGGTTCTCCAAGGTGAAGTCTCTAAGCTGAGCGTGATGTAATGGATGCTCCTGTGTCACTCTGGGTTTTCCACTGTTAGCAGTGTGGCAGAGCTCTGCTGTCTACCGCCACTGAGTCAAAAGTTTTTACTAATAAAATAATAAATGTCCGAGCAGCACGGCCTAGCCTTGAGTTAGTACGAAGGTGAAGCTTTATGCTAAAACCCCTAAACCTATAACTCACTAAGTTTTATAGGGTGAGGATGAGGGGTTACAGTAGAGATTCAAGAGTCACAGAACAGTGACAGCTAAACATTAAAGGGTCTATATCATGCAAAAGCAACTTTTTGAGCCTTTAAGTGGAAATTTTCATTCCTCACAAAAACAACCTCAATCCGGTATTTTGATCCGTTCACACATTTCTGAGGATTCCTCTAAAAAGCTGCTCTCTGACCACCAGCCTCTCAATCCACAAAATCAGCGGATTCTCACATTGTGACATCACAAAGTGAGGAACTGCCCCTTCCAGGAAGAGTCTGTGCCACCAGCCCCACCCCCACGCTAACAGACACGCCCACTTTCTCAGTGGAGCTAGCGATAATCGGCTATCGATTTTCCTTTTTCATGAACAATACGAACGTCCATCTTTGCCAAAGTTCGGATGTCGTTTGTTTTCGTGGGGCGAGGCCGACTCTAGGATGATGTCACGAAATGGGCGACACCCACAAGAAGTGAAAGGCGGAGCCTCAGAGATTGAATCGTCTTACTTCTAGGTGGTAAAATGAGCTACAAAAAAACAAATATTTCTGAAATAGGATGGTTCTTTAGAGGGCCAAAGGTCATTTTTGATGATTTATACGGAGGTACTTTACTCTGAAATGCTAATGAAAAGCAGGATAAAGACCCTGTAAGGCTGTTCTGAAGGCCGTGGTGTTCTCCACATCACATTTTTTTAATCAGTGTGACTGATTTGAAATCTAGATTTTGTGATATAAATGAGAATCTGCATTTATATAAAAAAACTTTAAACAATTCCTTCATTCGTGGAGGAACATTCCTGAACGTCCTAAAGCTCAGACAATCACCTAAACAACCATATGGACGGTTCGCCAAAGCAGTGTGGGCCTTTGACCCGGTCCTGGTTCTGATAAACCCCATTAAATGTGTTCAGTAAAAAAAAAAATATGGATGTTTGTTTGCAGGTAGACACAAGTTAAAGTCCCTCTAGCTGTCACACAGCTTGATCTTTTTCTAGTTTAATTCTTTCCAGTGAGCTTTCGTCTTCTAAATCTACTGCATCATTTAATTGTGTCATTTATAATAATAAATAGCTGATTCCCATAACTTATAGCTCTATTATATAGTTTAATGTTTGAAGGAGTCACAGAGAGGATCTGTAGAGGCTGCTGCTTCATTTTGCTGCTCCTCTTCTGGTTGGGTTCATGTGTGGATTTCATGCTAACGTGCCATCGGTTTGCATTCTTTCCAACCTTTCAAACATCTCCAGCCAACCGTCACACAACATTGTGAACAGTGCTAACGGCCACACAGGAAGTCCAGCAGCAGCGGAGCTTCAGAGCAGACCAGCTTCCAGGGACCAGTCCACTCAGACGGAACCCACTCCGTCAGCGCTAGAACCCGACCAGAACACGCTCCCGCCGAACGACAAGAGCCTAGATCCGGAGGGCGGCTGTCTCTGTGACCAAACGCTGCCCAACGAGAGCAGGGCCAAGCTTGTTCGTGTCCCTGGTCTGGAGGATGAGGAAGAGGATGATGAGGACCAACAGGATGACGGAGGAGAGCAGGAAAAGGAACTCAGCTTGACGTCATCGATGGAGGAGAGCGTCCAGTCGGATCTGGTCCGAGGCCTGCAGAGGGAGGACTCGCATGACGGGAGCTGTTCCTCAGAGGAGCCAGGCTCCTCCTCAGCCTCACTGTCAAGCTCCACCCAAAACCTCAGCTCCCGCTCCGGGCCGCTGTCCACCATCCAGGAGGGGGAGAAGACCCTGTGCGTGACCTTTGCCCGAATGCTCGCTAACCAAAAGAATCTTTTTTCTGGTTGCATGGCTTTGAAGGAACCAATCATCTTCTGAACTGCTCTGCAAAACCCTGTTGTGCCTCCTCAGAAAAACCAACGGAGACAGTCGGTTGTTGTTTTTCCTTTTCTGTCTAATGGATTCTTTCGTAACACGTCCAGAATCTGTTTGAGTCGACACAGAAAGCATAGGAAACATTGAGATCGTCCTCCCAGACGTTCCCTCGTACCTCCTGGACCTGCAGTCCACCGGGATCCTCCTCACAACTGGGTTTTGCAGACGTTTCTGGTGCATGTTCTCTCTGATCTGGCTGTTCTGTAGCTCTCCTGCATGAAATGAAATCTTCTTTTCTGAGCGGAAGCTGCTGCTTCAGCTCACTCTTACTATTCCTGCAGGACGCTATTGGATAAATACCTGGATGAATAGGTAGGATGCCTGGAGAATGTTGGATGCTCCACGAGATTTCTTTTTTTTTCTACAAGTTTTTTTTATTGTCAGTTTAAACGTATTTATAAAGCGAGAGTTCACAACTGCAGCAGTGAAGTGAACAAACACAAATTCCCAAAACCTTCTGTTTTATAACCACAACCATTAGAAAGAAAAACATCTGCTGATGAAACCGATAAGTTAGTAAAGCCAGGAGGAAAAAACGAGCCGACAGAGGACAGGTGTAGAGCAGAACAGCTGAGTCCATCCTAAACCACAGCAATTCAGGTGTTTCTCTAACTCTGAGAGGGTCCAAGCAGGTAAAGGAAGTGGGAGGAGCCTATCTGCAGAACAATTATCAAATTAAATCTGAAAAAAGTTTAAGTTTCATCTCACTCCAGAGGACAAACTTGAACAAAGAGCAAAGATTCATTTACAGTCCAAATAATGGAGACTTTAGTATATTAGTGATTGATCGGGGGGCTGGGGGGGGGTCTTCCACCATACGCCTAGTTTCTGTTGCATTGCGAGGGAAGTGATGGAAAGAATGGACGTAATTTAACCCAACAGTATTTTTGAACAATAAGGAAGAAAAAAGAGAATAAACAAAGCAAGGTCTGAGAAAAGGAGTTTGATTTCTGAGTAAAGATGTCAACAACAGCATCAAAGATGGCTTTTCCTGCATGGGGGGTGTTTGATGTCTAACTTGTGCAAGAACTTTTTCATCTTTCCTAATCAGGTTCCCAAACACAATCCTAATCGTTTCTCTGCAGGCATGATTTTGTCTTCCATCTTCTTCTTTGTGTGTCTAAAAATCTCCTTTTTCTGAGGACATTCTTCTGCTGAAAGCTGAGCCTTGCATCTTGTGGTGTCGTAGGGTTCGTAGGAACAGCGAAAAGCTATCGAATGCGGACAGGCAAAGGAAGCGTCTGGACAAGAAGGCAGCATCTTCGGCAAACCTCCTGACCCGCTCCCCCAGTCTGGAGAAGTGAGTCATGCTTTATTGATTGTGTAACCATCTTTTGGAGACCTGCTGCCAGGCTGGAAGCATCACAGGAGCGATGGATCAGTGCATGAAGGCAATGAGGCAAACAGTTGTTTTCTGTCTCTACAGTCGGGCCAAAGAGCTGATCTCCAATGCAGGTGAGGAAACGGAGCTTTGAACACAGTAAAAACTCAGCAGAAGCATTAAACCGAAGCAGAATATGTAGCCACGAGCGGGGGGGGGGGGGGGTCTCCCTGTGCCTGTCCCCAGCCTGGATAAAATTGTGCCAGGAAAGGCATCTGCTGTAAAAATCTCTCTACGGATCGGTGAAAGCTGATTCGCTGTGGCAACCGTGACGGGATGGAGAAGAACGTAGAAAGTTCTGGTTCTGACTGAATACATCCTAACGAGGTTCTTTACATGGAAATGCACGTCTATGTTCTGAAACCTTCCTTCTGCCGTTGCCTTTTGCTCAAACACACAAAGACTGAAAACACATTGACGCCTGAACTTCAGTAAGCGGCGTTCAGGTCTGAACATCTGTTCCATGAAAACTCTCTGTGTGGGTGGAAACGTGGGGCTGCAGATTTAACGTGGGATTAAAAAAAGGAGTGTGGCGTCCATCCCATTATTCTGGATTTTTCACGCAGCATAAATTAAACGGTCACGTTTGATTGTCTTTGTTGAAACTTTTAAAAAAACTAAGTGTAATGATTTATTATTGAAAAACACGTAACTCTTTTCTTGCTAAATTTAAAGCTTTTAAAGTATTATTTTCCACATTTATCCTTGTAACTTGGTCAGTTTTTTTTTCATTACTGTACATCTTTATTCTGGTAAATGTTTAACATTTCCCTATTATTTTATGAGTATTTTCTTTTAAAATGTTGACTTTTTTATGATTGTATGGTTTTATTCTCTGAAAATGTTGACAATTTTACAATTTTACTCTCTTAAAACTTTGACAATTTATTCTTGTAAAATTATGGCTTTTTTCTTAAAATTTTATGATTTAAATGTCATGAAATTTTGACAATTTTACTCTTGTAAAATGTTTCTCTAATTTTTTGTTAAATATATTCTGTTTTTTTCCTTTTATGGTGGCCCTAGGGGCCACATCCGCTAAGGGCCAATCTCTTTTAGACCGTCTCCACTGGAATGTGGCAGAGTGCTGATGAATTGTGATGTCACAGGTTCCATTCGAACCAGGCAATGGTTTTAAACATTTAACTCGGTTTAACCTTTTCCTTTTTTAAACGCATCACTGCTTGTTTTAAAATGGAGAGCAGAACAGCTGCTATAGAAACAGACTGGAAAGGCTGTAATGTTTACATTTACAAAAGTCCTGCAGTTCCTATATTCCTCTTTGTTCATTTGTTGGGACTTTTTTTCACACAGGATCACCCGGCTCAAGAAGAGGAACTTACAGCCAAGGTACGCCTCCAAATCCATGCTCTGCAGGTTCAACTACAGGAACATTTTTGACCTTTTCACCTCATTCTTGCTAAAGCCTTTTGTTCTTGGAGTTGAAATATTGTTTTGTCCTCCAAAGCCCAATTTTCGTTCATAATTAAATGGCCAGTGCCAGCAATGGGTTGGTTGCTTTAAAACAGAACTAAATCATATATAATCTTCTGATGTAACTTCTTTAGGGTTTCGTCTCTTTAGAGGGAGGTGTCTCCATCTCTTCCTGAATTCTGGATCATCTTCTGTCACATCCGCCTCTCTCTTTCTTTGTCATTTTATCCATGAACTTCCTTTTTTAAAGTCCTTCTTTTTTCTCCTGCCTGGTAGCTTCATTATCAGGATTTCTGGCTGCTTCTTCCAGATTATTTGACCTGTGTTTTGTCCTGCTAGTATTCTCAGTCCTAATTTCCTGATACTTGTTGTCTTTGGTTCTAATGAGCAGACATTTCTAATCATCAGTCTAAAAAAAACAGGAACCGTCGTTATGGAGACGTTTCTCCTTTAAAGAATGTAAACCTTTGCAGAAGGCTGTAAGCAGTGTGGAGTGGGAGGGTTGATGGTGCACCATGTGTGCACGGTGTGTGCACCATGTGTGCACGTGAAGCTCTGCTACTTTCTCATCTGCATTACAGGACAGTCAATCAAAATGTTCATCCGCGGCCGACCCATCACCATGTACGTCCCCTCCAACATTCAGAACTATGACGACCTGAAGATGGAGCTTCCTTTGGAGCGGCTGGAGTTGGACTGGGTGTATCCTTCCAGATGGGGAAAGCGGTCCTCTTCAGGGTTTTATCTTCGTCTGACTGCACCAGAGGAAAGTTGCTAGTTTCCTGATTGGGTTGTAAATCTCTCTGTGATCCTGGCAACACGTCTTGAGTGACACATGATGTCATGAGATCCTGTTTTACTAGAACCCTTTCAGTTCCCTTAACTGTTGGACCTCAGCTATGGCTACCGTGGACGTGACGGCCGGGCCAACCTGTACTTCCTCCCCACAGGCGAGGCCGTCTACTTTATCGCCTGTGTTATTGTGCTTTACCACATCAAAGACAGCACGCAAAGACACTATCGAAAGCACACGGATTGTGTTCGCAGGTACGCATGCAGAGATTTTCCATCAGTTCTTTCCCATTTTGGGTTTTGACTCAACCAGGATGTTATCGGCCAGTCCAGAGGCCGTCCTTTAGGAAGAACTTGCTTCGTTCTGCTCAGTATCATTTTGACCGAATAGTGAACCAATATATGTTTAACGTAAACAGATTTTTATCTGTTGTTCTGTTGAATAAAGTTGTTTTTATTTGCAAAAGTGCAAAAACTTAGTTTAAAAAGCAGCAGAAAAGTTGTTTCATATACAAAGGCAAGTGTTAACTGGAGATCAGGGGATCCAAACATTTGGCCAGATATGGAAATGTGTGACGACCAACCGGTTTTCATTATTTGAACTATTTTATTAACAATTCAAATGAACTGTTTAATGACTGATTGACAGACAGACAGACCGCTGAAATGGTCGCTGAATACGGTCGCTAAGGGAGGGGTGGGTCAAATGCAGCCAGCGGGCCAGACTTTGGACATGCCTGCTGTCCAAAATCCGTACAAATGATTACCGTGCAAGAAAGTACGGTAATCATTTTTCCTTTTGTCTATTTGTCATATGCTTAGTTATTCCGACTGGTGTGTGTGTTTTTCTTGTACGATGGTTCTTTTACACACGCGTGTTTTTAAACGTTCTGTGCAATAGTCAATTCTGATTGACCAGTGTACTGCTTCAAGGAAGTTTTAAAAAAACTACATTAACAATTTTTCACCTTACATGAAGGTTTACTAGACTATGCCCCCCCTCCCCCCATTGGAGGTCACCTCGGTCACGCCTGTTAAAACCTTCTAAACATGTAAGTCCTTTTTTTCTGCAGTCTGGCCCTCCATCCTGACAAAGTGCGGGTGGCATCTGGTCAGACGGCGGGCGTGGACAAAGACGGGAAGGTGACTGCCGCCGCAGAAAGACATAAACCCCAAAGGGTTTCTATGTAAAATCTACACAAACATTAGCCTAAAAATACACAAACCATCAAATGTTGTACTGCATTGTCTTCTGCAGCCATATCATGAGTTTGTGTTTGCTGTGTTTTAGCCTCTGCAGTCGTGTGTTCACATCTGGGACTCCAACACTCTGGTCACACTGCAGCAGATCGGCCTGGGAACCTTCCAGAGAGGAGTGGGATCGTTGGCGTTCTCCTCTGCTGTCAGTTGATTCCATTTTCCCAAACACAATTATCACCTGCAGCTTGTCTGGTGGTGGGAACAGCAGTCTGTATGTAGACTGAGGTCTAGCCTGGACCTCAACCCTGTGACATGCGGCCCAAACAGCTCCCCAATCTTGGAGGGGTCCTGAACAGATGCCTAAGCCACATCTGTTGACCCCTTGTGATGGGGAGCATCAGTGACACTTCTCTGAGCTCCCCCAGGGTGAGCGGCTTCGTCCCCCCATCCAAGACTCAAGGAGTCTTTTCTATTGGTCACGACCCAAAGCTCATGATCATAGTTCAGTATAGAAACACGAATCTACAAGTAAGTCCAGAGCTTTTCCTTTAATCCCTCCGGCCGCTGCACCTATCCTCCGGTTCAGTTCAGTCTTTCACTCGCTCATGAGCAAGAGTCCATTTGGACCTGTCCCCAGCCCCCATTACTACCTGCACTCTCACAAGACGTTTGAGTCCACCAAGTCTGTCCAGCCTTCTCCTACGTCATTGAATCCCATTTGGAGCTCTGCCCTGATCGCCCCTCAAGTGTCCAAGATCAAATGACACAACGACAAGTCGATCAATAACCTTCTGCCTGAGGCTTCCCGGGGCCATCTGGACCCATGATGGCTACATTTGGCCTCCACGGATTGGGATGCCAAGGCATCCAACCGCCACAGCACCATTTTTCCAATGGGTCCTACATCTAGCTGGGTCTGACTGGCAGGAGCTTCAGCCACCGGACCCATTTTACCCATTCATAATTAGTGTTTTCTGATTTGTGGTTAGAAGATTATCAATCAATCAATCAATCAATCCATCACTTAACCAATCAAGCAAGCAAGCAATATTGCTGTAGCACTTTCTTGGAAACACCAAGTGCTAAACACCAAAAATAACTAAGATAAAACAAGCAAAATATAACAGCCAGATAAGGAACATTCTAAAAATGCTTAAACTGTAAGGGGAGCAGAAATGTCTCCATTTGTTTTTGTTCAGGAAGGCCAAACACAGAGAAAGAGTCTCTCTGAAATGTGTTCTGACTGTTTTCAGGATTCCGGTGGGTTCTTATGTGTGATTGATGACTCCACCGAGCACATGCTCTCAGTATGGGACTGTGCAAAGGAGACCAAGGTGGCAGAAATTAAGGTAAAAACTGCTGTGGAAAACAAATCCTCTCAACTGAAAAGCTGCTAGATCCAGAAGTCTACAAATGTGCTGTTGCATGTGTGTGCGTGTTTATAAAAGTAGTAGGTTTTCTGCGCTACAAAAACGGTTTAAGCCAAGTTGCAAGTCTCGTACACGATGACAGAAAATACTGCAAACCGCTAGTTTGGGGCAGGAAAGCATTCACTGTCTTAGAAACGGTAGCCACAAAGTGGACCACAACCAGGGGAGGAGCAATGAAAAGCATCTGTGCTTCATCTTGAGGAGGAAACCAACAAAGAACGTTACTTCACGGACATTTCTACCCTTTAAAGATGTCAGGCAAGCGCCATTCCCATCCTGAGTGACGAGGTGGGAGGGGTGCAGCAGACCACAGAACCCGCCGGTCCCACAATTCTGAGACGTTTGAAAGAAGAGGCTAAACTGCACGTCTTCAGAAAGTTCAGCTATGTGTCTTTCTATGACCCAGCGGTAGAGAGTTCAGGTTCATCTGTTGGTGCATCAGGGCGAGTGACTGAAGCTGAACGGACTGATAGCGGGTCTCTGTGCGCCAGATGACTTCAGTCTCCTGGAATGTGTTTGGAAAAGACGGAAGCAGTGAGCGGCACAATGCGACGCGTTGAAACTGCAACACTGCTGCCCACTGCAAAAACGCCAACTCGGTAAAACCGACCACAGAAACGTAACCGAGAGTGCGTGATGTAAAGACCGACATCATAGGCCAGAGGTCAAACGAATGAGATTGAGGGGTCTTTTGTCGGAAAGCACACCAGACTAATTCAGCGTTCTGCATCCACACTCCAGTGTTTTTGCTGAAGCGCTCCGTCCTGTTGCCTCTGCAGAGCACCAACGAGGCCGTGTTCGCTGTCGAATTCAACCCCAGCGACAGCAACAACATCATCACCTGTGGGAAATCACACGTGTATTTCTGGACACTCAGTGGGGGACAGTTCACCAAGAAACAGGGCATCTTTGGGGTAAGATCAGCTGACGTTCACTTCCACCTTTTTCCTTCTTTCAGACAGCTTCAATAAGGCTTTTTTAAGACTTTTTTCACATTTTGCAATAATGAGTGTTTTGTCAATGTGAAGAAATGATAGGATCAACCTTTTCTGGGAGAAAAGTGAAGTAAAACCTCAAAAGATCCTATTGGATGCTTTCCCTAAGCCGATCAGAGTAAACTATATCCATATATATGATCATGTATGACCTTTGACACACTGCAGAATTATTTATTTTAAGCAGAATACTCAGAAATGCATGAATGGACCAAAAGACCTCTTTGGGTTTATTTATAGTGAGGAATGAACATTGTAATTCACCTAAAAGCTCAAAAACATGAATTTTGCACGATAAAGGCCCTTTAGAAAAAAGGCACAGCTTTGTATGTCAGGTATCTTCAGGTCCGTCTGTGGAGATCAGGTTAACTGGAAGACCGTCCCGGATGTCTTCAGGTTTGAGTATTTTAGTCATATAGAGAATTTTCCCTCCTGGATGACATCACTCTGGCCTATTGCCGTAAATAAACACACATAGAAATGCTCAGGCATTGAAAATCACTAGTCTGTTGCAACTTAGAAAAATCCTGGTACTGACTGCAGTTATGACGGCATTTTCACTCACATTTTCTTTTATTTAAAATGTAAACATCACCAAATGTATGTCCAGAAATCACACTCTTGCACTGCACAAAGTTTACTTTGAGTATTTTGGTGTTTGTCTTGATTTGAGTAACATTCAGACAGTGGACTTGCATTAAAGTAAAATACTTGATCTTTTAGTTTATCTCCTTCTTTAACTCCTTTTATCGTTTCTTTTAACGGCTTCAGCTTCTTAGTTTATGAAGGTTTTACTGTCTTCAAGCTCCTCCTTGATAGTATAGACCAGGGGTCGGCAACCATGGCTTCGGAGCCACATGTGGCTCTTTCATCCATCTGTTGTGGCTCCCTGTGACTTTGGAAAATAATGAGTATTTTATAATAATTAAATTTTATTTTAGTTTTTTCATTTTTCATGGCATTTCAAAGGCGCTGCTGGCTCCGCACGAAGCGAGTGCCACGTAAAAAACAGCTTCGTAATGAGCTCGTATTTATCGGGCGAGACCTGCAGAGCTGATAGCAGGAGGAGACACGCGGGGCGGCTTCAATAAACACTCCGATCTTCTGCCGGGATCTTGACATGCCGTGGGGCAGAGACTGATGACAGACTGAGAGTTCCCGCCAGCGTTGCCAGATAGAGTCACAGTTTTCCAGCCAAAAATTCATCTGAAAACCGCCAGACCCAGCCAAAAACCCCCCAACATAACTTTTGTTGATGTTTTTTTTTTCGTACTGGACTGATTTAGCAAAATAAAAGATTTTTCTAAATAAAAGATAGTTCAGACTAATAATAAAATGTGTACAATATTGAATATTTCTTCAGCGGGCCGCCTTCTTCCATTCATTTGCTTAACCCGCTCTATCCTGCGTCCGGCTCTTTCATCCTTGTGCTGCGCTGGAGCGCCCCGACTATCGTGTTTTGCGCTCTCTGTGTAGGACACACTGAGGAGCGCGGGGGAAACCAACTCTCAGCTGCAGAGGATGTGAACAGGTGAACAGGTAGAGAGGAAAAGCAGGTGGAGAGGCGGGGGAGGGGCTTTGGCTTCAAACTCTGTCAGAGAGATGCAAACACGGCGTCAGATTGAGACGCAGCTTTCACTGCGGGAGTTGAAGCAGAGACTTTCTCTTGGATGATTTTATGAACTCAAACATGGAAACATGATTACCAAGTAGAACTCTTCAAAATAATAAACCTGATCTCTCCACATTCTCCGTGTCTACCATGAATTGACAAACACATCGCTCCATGCAGCGATCAGACCAGAACCAGTAGCTCCTCCCACACGCGGTATCATCCTTTAAAGAACATAATGTGCATTTGCAGCGACGTATGCTTCAGACGATGTCCGATTGGGCAATCTACATGTCAATCAAGTCCCGTACTTCTCAGTGAGGACTTTGGTGGATTTTAAAGAAGTACTTTTTTTTTTAATCTTTTCTGGCCCGCGATCTACACTCACGTCATTGAAGATCGACGTAATGAGCACCCTTGATATAATATATACATGCGTAATATATATAATGATGTCAAAACGGGTTGTGGCTCCGGGTGCTTTCTTTTTTATTAGGGGCGGTCCCAAATGGCTCTTTGAGTAAAAAAGGTTGCCGACCCCTGGTATCCTGGTATAGACAGTACAGATGTGTTTTTTTTTAAAAGCTAAATGCAGATTTTGCAGCTTATAAACAGAGTTTCCAAAAACGTGTTCTCTTGTGAGAGAAGAAAAGACAGTTCAAAGAGAGTAATAGTTTTTATTTTGAGCATTTGCAGTGTGGGTCTTAGTTTTCTGGAAAACCCGTCTTAAGTTACACTTTTACTTTTTCCTGCTCATACAAACAGAAAGTCTACTTTTGCACGGATTGGCTGGACTTGTATTTAGGGGGGGCCCATCCATGCTCACTTCCTGGTTTTGGTAGTAAAGTGTCCAAAACCTGTGCAGCAGGTGCATTGTGGGAGTGGCTGCAGGTGCCCCCTCAGAGTCAGGGTTCTAGCTTTGTAAAAGGATTATTTTTGTTGTTTTAGAAATACAAGAAGCCTAAGTTCATCCAGTGCTTTGCCTTTGGCCTCACCGGAGACGTTCTGACCGGAGACTCGGAGGGGAACATCCTCACCTGGGGAAAGTCAGCGGCTGATGTGAAAACTCTGGGTAAAGGAGCAAAAGGTCAGTGAGTCTGTTCAGTCCCATGGAGCACGCTCTGCAGTGAGGACCGCTGCATCGGGACACGTTTCTGTTTGAAACCACTGAGTTCAAAGACTCTGGGGGTTTTTAATGGTTTATTTCAAGCAATAAAAGCCAGAATAATGCACAAAACAATCCAATCAGCAGTTATACATTCGTACAAAGACGTATCAAACCTAGTTAGACATTAAATCAAAGATTGCTTGAAAGGGAGTGGAAGGAAGCAAACTCATATAATCCTGTTCTACCGTAACCATTTTTATTATATGATCTATAATTATCCGGTTCATAACTTTTAGCAGATATCCATGCCTTACCAACACAGTTTCAGGTCATTAAGAAGACTTAAGTATCAATAAATCACATGACAAAGATGAATGACTTAATTATCATGTAAATCAGCATAGCACATGCAGATCGGCTCTCTGAAACAGTGTTTCTCAACCTTTTTTGAGCCACGGCACACTTTAACCTTGACAAAAATCCCGCGGCACACCAGCATCCAAAACTTATAAAAAAGGAGAAACACATAGTTTGTATTGATCTACAGCCCCTCCATGATCTCACATGCATTTTTGTGATAATTGTGGCAGAAAAAGTTGGAAGTTGCAGCTGTTTTTTTCTAAAAGATGCAATAAAAGTGAAGTTAGAAGATTTAAAAACTGTTTGATGTGTTCGTTGTGGTTTCAAGACGTTGAAGAAGTAAGACTGATTGTAGTGCAGAGACGCTGTCACTTTAACCCAATGCATCATGGGAGATGTAGTGCAAACAGCCGCTGAATGCAGCTTCATTGTTTTGTTCGCTTGTTCCACGGTCTGACACCGGATTCTGTGGAAACCTACACCACTAAAGACTAGCTTTAGCTGGTATTTTTGTTGGAACTGAGAGACTTTATGAGCAGAATCAAAACAAGGAAGTGAAGACTTTAACCACTTCTGATTGGTCAGACTGATGACGTGTGATTAAGCCTCCAAGAATGATTGGTGGAGACAGTTGAAGGGGCGGGACTTTTCCTAAAACAGTTATAGCTGCAGCTAAATCGTGGTACCGTCATTCTTATCAAAATGTCTTGAATAGAATCAAATAAACACAAAAAAAGTATTTTATGATCTTTCATATTCCTAACTACTCAGTGTTTTATCAGGGCCTGTTTGGATGAACACAGAGCTGAAATCCTGGAGATGGAAAATGTTTTTAGATCAGTGAATGAGGGCAATTTCCCACAGCACACCGGTTGAAAAACACTGATCTAAAATATGTGCAGGAAAATCCTGACTATGATTGAAAATAACACTATATCAGAAAAAACAGAGATAGCACTGTTTCAGAAATCTTCATAGTATATGCAGATCAAGTATCAAAAATATCTGCAGATTCTTTTTTTCTTAGAACAGTCATGGTTTGTTTCACATCAGAAATGACGCCAACTCACCACTAATATTGTTTTCATTCAAAACATGAAGGTTTAAAAAAGGATTTTAGCTTTGAAACTTTTGTTATAAGACAAACACAACTAGAAGTATGACACATTAATGTGAAACGCCTGGGGATACATTCTTGGAATATTTTTATAGAGTTTACTAGAGATGGTAAATGGTGTATACTTATATAGCGCCTTTATTCCTACAAGGACAAAGCGCTTTACAGTCACAGACCCATTCACCCAGTCACACACAGACGGGTCTTTTTATTTTAAGATACATTTTTCACATTCTTTTGACTTTTTCTTTGCCTTTTTTTAGATTTTCTATATTTTACTTTTATTGATACATTTTAGATCTTTGACATAAAACATACAGTTTGAGCTCAGTTTCACTCTGAACTGTTAAAAACTGTTTTAAAGGTAAAGTATTGGAGCAAATCGTAAAGACGTAAAAAAAAAAAAGAAGACCACAAATGATAAATGTCGCAAAACTCTTTTTTTTTAACAGAGACTTATCAGATAATGCGTCAGACCAGAGCCCATGAAGGGAGTGTGTTCACCCTCTGCACCCTGCAGGATGGTGCCTTGCTCAGTGGAGGGGGAAAGGACCGTAAGATCATCCGCTGGAGCGCCGATCTGGCTCCAGAGAGAGAGTGTGAGGTGAATCACGATGTTCGGCCTGTTTCTGTCTGTCTGTCGCCTCTGCTGTGCAGACAGCTGGGCCATACAATGTCCACATAGAGAGAAAATACTTTGGTTTATTGGGTTACCCAGATTCCAGAGAAGTTTGGGACGGTCCGCACCATTGCCGCCATGGACGAGGAGGAGCTGCTGGTTGGTACCACGCGAAACGCCATTCTGAGAGGAACCTTCTCTGATGGGTTTTTGGCGATTGTACAGGTAAAACGATGCACTCAATACTCTAAAATTGTCGTCGTCGCCTGCTGTCCGAAATTCTGAGCCTAAACATCGACTAATCGGTAGCAACAGAGGTGGTCTGTAAAGTCTGATTTAATCAACAGAGATTATCTAAAGTATGTTGTGTGAATCATTTCCAGTTGAATGCACAGGATATCGTTTGCCTTTATTTCAAATGTCTAATCCAAACCTGGAGCCACCTGGTGGCTGAATATAAGCATTATCCTGCTGCTCATGGAAAGCATTTTATGACTATGTGGTAATGTGTACAAATACTCAAAAGACATGTGCTACGGTAAAAATCTACCATAAACAAGTCCTTCGTCCGTCGTGTTCTCTAACCTGTGAGTGGGGGTAACTGTCACTGATCTGCCCCTTCCACTGACAGGACATGTCCGTGCTGAGGGTAAAAACCACCATCAGCTTTGATGTTCCTGAGCGTGTACCTTTGTAAAAAGTAAAGTCAGAGTATTTTCCTTTGCTATGGTAAAGCATGAGCAGAATACTAATGTAATGAGTATCGGTGCTTTAGCTGTCGAGGTGTAAAGAGTCAGTGATGATGTGTTCGTGATCACGCGGTCATATTTGGATCAACTGTCCTACAAACTGACAGTAGTCCTGCTGACTGACTGATGCAGAGGTTTCTAAAGGTACTGCTTGGTACTTCTGTGGTACTACAAACCACTGACCTCTTTGTGTGTGTCTGTGTGTGTGTGTTGTGTTCATGTCCCTGTGTTCATTCCTCTGTGTGTGTGTGTGTGTGTGTGTGTGTATATTCATCCCTGTTTGTGTGTGTATTCATTCCTGTGTGTGTGTGTGTGTGTGTATTCATCCCTGTGTGTGTGTGTGTGTATTCATCCCTGTGTGTGTGTGTCAGGGTCACGTGGATGAGATGTGGGGGCTGGCGTCCCACCCGTCTCAGAGCCTCTTCCTCACCTGCGGCCACGACCGGCAGGTGTGTTTGTGGGAGGCAGAGGAGCACAGACTGAGCTGGAGCGTCTCTCTGGAGGTGAGGCTCACCCATCCCAACCTCTGCTCCCATCCATCTAGCATTTGTGATCAAACAACGGTGTACATGTCGTCTCCTCCTTATATTCACATTGAAGTAACTCCTATGCGTCTCCTGCAGGAGTACGGCCTGTGCGCGGATTTCTGCCCCAACGGATCGACCGTCTCAGTCGGCCTCAACACGGGAAGGTAGTTCTGCCAACAGAACAGCACTAAAGACAAGTGGATGGAAATGTTTGCATAATTTTCTGTGAAAAACCCAGAATAGCTGGGATTTGATCAAAACTCTGCAGAATTTTCAGTCTGTAAAGGGAGTTTCCTAAAACTTACAAACACTACAGAAACATTGACTTCAGTGAGAGATCTTCTCGATATTCATGTTGTATTTCTGGTTTATTTTCTGTTTAAGTGGTCCATGTTTTTCTTTTCTTTTGTCTAAAAACCAGTGTTTGTGCTTTCTTTAACGATCTTAGGATTGCTATAGTTTGTATAAATGTTTGCCGGGAACACTGGACAGACTGTAGTTCTGTTTTTCTTGTCAGTCTTCCCTTTGCTTCTTCTCTGAATGATCTTTTTGGATGTTCTCGTCAAACAGGTGGGTGGTCCTCGACCTGTTGACCCAGGAGGTGATTTCTGAATCTGTTGATGGCAACGAACAGCTGTCTGTCATGAGATATTCCCCCGGTCAGACATCTGCATTTCTTCTGACTGTAGAAATACCACTAGTTATATGAATGCCTATCACGTTTTTTAAATTATACATCGTTTAAACTGCAGCTCCTAATCTGTGAAGCATTTGAACATGGGGGTGTAATCAGGACTTAAATCCTTTTTTTCAGATGGAAACTTTTTAGCTGTTGGATCCCATGACAATTTCATCTACATCTACAACGTGACAGAGAAAGGGCGCCGCTACACTCGCTTCGGGAAGTGTAATGTGAGTCACGTTTTATACATTTTTTTATGATCTTTTTCTCTTTACAAAAAAACAAACATTGTAAACAAACTTCAACCATCTTTATCTTGAGTGCTAGCTGCACAGATGAACAAGGCTATCGTCACGTCTCCTCAGAGGTCCAGGCTGCACACGTTTCCATCAGGAAGCTTTTATTGATGCTTTGTAATGCATTAAGTAAGGTTAAACAACAAACATTAGTGTATTGATAACTAATAAATCAGGTAAAACACTCAGTGATGCTAAGTAATGCATAAAAGCGTCTGTTTATATGTTATTTGATAGTTAAATAATACTTAATTATGCATTAACTAACATTAATAAACAGTACCTTATTTATAAGTGTTACCCAAAAAAAAATACTATAAATAAAAACGTAATCTTACCCCAGACTGAAAAGAGAATGATGCATAAATGGGTGTCAACAGAGTTGGCACCTGGAAATGATAAGATTCTTCAACTACTTTTAACCCCAAAGTCTATACACAGTGTGCATTCTAAAGCATTGGTGTCCAGTTAAAGATTGTCTAGAAGTTTATAAATCATTGTTGAATGGTCACAATATTGTCAATTTCATGGGCCAAGGATCACATGCTGTCATCATCACACTACGTCCCTATTGGTGGCATTTTGCCTCATGAAACTGTGTAAATCCTTCAATTTAAAGCTCCAAAAGGTTTAACAGACCGACTAAACGTCTGTCAACTGGAATAAAAATCCATGATATTTCTTTTAAAGAAGGGAATGTTTTGTCTTTTCGTGTCTCTCCAATCAGGGACACTCCAGCTTCATAACTCACCTGGATTGGTCCAAGGATGGGCGGTACATCATGTCTAACTCTGGTGACTACGAGATCCTGTACTGTAAGTGAAGACACTTAGAATGACTAAAACGAGTTCAAATTCAGCCACGGTTCATCACTGTTACACTCAGCAGCTCACATCTCCTTCTTCCTGTTCTGTTGTTTCGCCATCTGGGAACTTAATTGATTATTCATCATTAAATATAACAGTTTTTGAAGTCTCAGTTATCACCATAATTGCACCTAAAGATCAATATTTATACTTGTTAATATAGGCACAAAGAGGGCTTAGTACTCTGGAAATTTCTGTCCTTCAGTCAAAATGGGACGCTTACACTCATTTACATCGCGCTTCATTTTGCTGTATTATAACAAAGAGACACATGTAAGTAATAATGGCTGACAAAGTGTGCTTTATCAGAAATGAAACGCCTGAACTGTCCGACGTGAAGCGGAGCGTTAATTCAGATAATGCACACTTCAAAGGCCATTATCCCGCTTAAACCATGGTCACTTGCATAAGAAATAAATATTCAATCAGTTTTTAGTACTTTATTCTTGTTATTTTTTCGTTTTAGGTCGCTTTTTTCACATAAAGCAGACTATTTGTTATGTGGTGTGGCGCGTTGTCATGGTAACATGACAATGCGCCACTTAGCCGGCTATGCCTACACCGACCTCGACTGTAGCAGCAAAGGAAAGCGATCTTTATGCTGATGATTACGATGTGTTAAAGAAAGCATCAGTTCAGAGAGAAAGTTCTCCTCCCTTGTTTTTGTCCAGATGATGACGCTAAACGTTGTTTTAAAGAAGCCAGTGCAGTGAAACAGAACATTTAAGCTAGGTGAGCGGGTCTTTTTGTTTTTAGGTGTGCGGTTATAACTGTGTGTTATCACTTTTTAATGCAAACCCAGCAGCCAATCAGTATTGAGTATTCACTCGGACCGTGCTATAAAACATTGTTGTCCAGCCCTTTACCTGCCTCATCTGACAGGATACCAACTGTCTGGTTTCAGTTTTTCGTTGAAAATGTTTTGTGAAGCAGCAACAGATAACTAAACTAAATCCATCCTGGTTCTATGATCATCCCAGCTTCAGCCCCCTGCTGTGCACTGGTCAACTTAGCGTTGATTAGGTCAATGTTAGACCAATGACATGAAAATCTTTGCATTGTAATCTTTCACATTTCTTTCCTGAAGCAGTCATAAGTGTCACAGTCATATGTGTGATTACTCGTCAGATGAATGTATTTATCTACAGGGGACATCCCAGGAGGATGCAAACTGCTAAGGAACCGCTCTGAGAGCAAAGACAGAGAATGGGCGTCCTTCACTTGTGTCCTGGGCTTCCATGTTATGGGTGAGAGGGAGCAGCAGAACTTAGTCTCTACAGGTCTTCCGTGGAAATGGGATCATTTTGTGTTGAGCTGATGAGTCTGGCTTGTGGTGTTCACAGGCGTATGGTTGGAGGGCTCCGACGGCACAGACATCAATGCTTTGTGCCGCTCCCATAGTGAAAGGATCGTGGCTGTTGCTGATGACTTCTGCAAGGTCCACCTTTTCCAGTTCCCCTGTCCAAAGCTTAAGGTAACAAACAAATCCAACAGTCAACGTCTAAAAGCTTAGGTAGTTTATAAACATACATAAAGTCCATATTCACAAGTTTCTTAAGCATTAAAAGGGAAAAAAGCTCCCCTTCAGCAGCTTCCTGCTCTTGTATGCTCATTCAAAGTACTTTTCTGATATTCCTCTACCAGGCACCCAGCCACAAGTACGATGGCCATGGCAGCCACGTCACCAACGTGTGCTTCACCCACAATGACTCCCACCTGCTCTCCATGGGCGGAAAGGACACTTGCATCCTTCAGTGGAAGGTGGTAGGAGGAAACAGATGGGACAGCAAAGACAAGTTGGGATCTGCGTCGTCAACCTCCACCAGTTCTCTTGAACCTCCTGCAAGCTAGGTGGGCAGATGTTATCGACAGGACGGGAGCCGAGCCAGGGAGGAGCCAAGCTTTTGCTGCTCCACTGCTGTCAGTTTGACAAACAACAGAGATAATGAAATGACTGTTCTAACCGTTCATGCCTTTAACGTGCAAACCCTTGTGGAAATGATCCTTGCTGTAACAAGATGGGCTACTTTCTGTCAAGAACCATGAAGCGCTGTGATGTTTGCTATTGGCGGTCACCGCTGTCATTGTGACTGTTTTCTATCAATCTCGTTTTCTTAATTCCTTTAATTGTTGCCTAATGGCAAAACCCACTGTGCCTGAAAAAGTTCTTAAACCTTTTTTGATTCTTTACAGTGCGTTTGGTTGGCCTGTATTATTCTTTCAATAGACTGTGACACACTTTTTCCAATAAAACAAACAGTATTTTTGAACCAAACTGCACACACAATAATTCAAACTTTGGGACAGTTTCATACAAACATTAAGTATACTTGGTGAAATTGTTATGGTCAAGCTCTCAATAAATACATCAATCCAGAAAAGTTTGAGTTTTTTTGTGTGTTTGAAAGATTTTCTTTAAACAAGTGTGTATAAAAAGGTGGCTGATTAAAAGTTTTTTTTAGAGACTTAATGTTGAATAAAATAGAGAGTTCTGCAAAGAGTTCTGACCACTACTGTTGAAGGTCATCAGGTATTATCAAGTTTTTGGGTTGACATTTGAATTAATGTTAACGTTTATATTGAGGAAAAACCAAACTGACACTTTTTTATGACTTAACTTTTTCATTTTTAAGACAAAATTACAACATTCCACACAAGGACAAAATATACAGATAAGATGTAGTTCACTGTGGAAAGAAGAAGAAAAAAACAACAACCCCATAACATCCAAATAAACAAAAACAAAACAAACTAGCAAAACAAAAAAGACAAATAAATATCAAATCTGACCATTATCCCTTATACATACATAAATGGATACAACATTACATACCAGAGAATTGAGGTCATTTCTGGTTTCTTGAGCTGGAGATGTCATTGATCTGTGTGTTTAAAATAGTGAGACCATTTATCGTTGAAGTCATCCACTCTGTTCAGTAATCTATCTGATAACCTCTGTAGCGCTGCAAGTTGACCCAGAGAGGTCTGCCAGTGGGGAAGTGATGGAGCCAATTTGCCCTTCCATTCCTTCACTAACAGTTTTCTACCCAGCATTACCGTTGTTTGGATCCACTGTGAGAGAGGAGATGGTACACGACAGACTCCATAACGTCTGCTGTGGAAGGGAACGTCTTGACCAACCACTTTCTCCACCTCATTATGCGTGGATGACCATTACCTCTGAACTTTTGGGCATTCCCAGAACATGTGTAGAAGGATGCCTATAGCATCCTGACACTTCCAACAGGTAGATGTTTATGACACTCCCACCTCATGCAGCCTGCTGGGCGTCCAGTAAATTCTATGTAGGATCCTAAATTGAACCATTCTTGTTCGTAGTTCCCTTGACATTGTTTTACTATTTTTGGTTATCCCATTCCATTCTGCCTTGGTGAAGCAAAGATTCAAGTCAGTTTCAAGGTTGTCTTGAGAGATGATGTGTTGGTGTCATCATCCTTTATAACATCCTATAATAAGCTGCAGCTCCGTGTCCACGTCTAAATACAGCTTTGATGTCCTGTAAATTGCTGCAACTTTATGGGACCGCAGTGACGGAACCAGAAGTTGTTACTAACAAGTGTCGTAACTGCAGATAGCTCCAGAAATCTTGCCGAGGTAAGTTGAAATCCTGCCTTAGCTTTTCAAATGATTTGAGTGTTTTATTATCATTTAATGGATTAATTTAAGTTCTCCTTTCTGGAACCATGACTTCCACAGGACGGTTGTTTTGCCAATGTAGTTTGGGATTATGCCAGATACCTGCAGGCAGATTAAGTCCAAACTGACACTTTTAACCCTTGTGCTATCTTATGGGGTCCAGATGACCCCACCCTCACATTGACGTGTTCTCCCTACCATGACAAAGGTGGATAAAGGTGGAAAGATTTCATGTAATCCATGGACACCAGTGAAGATCACAAATCATTGAAGAAAAAAGGTTCAGAGCACTGTCTAGTGGGTCTAGATGACCCACTCCCAATGTTAAAATGCCTAGGATAGCACAAGGGTTACAGCATCAGAATACAACAGTAATATGTGACCTTGAGCCTTAATTTTAAAATGCTGCCGTGACATTATGATCAGTTTCTGGGGGGATAGTGAAACATCCTCTAAATCAACCTGTTAGTCGCCCTAAAAACGGAATCCTGCCATAAAACTTTGTGAGTGTTGTTCACTTTTTGGCATTTCCCTTCAGGGGTCGTCACAGAGAATTCGCGTTCACTGAGTGGCACAGGTGGTTTGACAGAGATTTTATTACACCAGATGCCCTTCCTGACACAACCCTGCATTTTATCTGGGCTGGGGACTGGCACAGGGAAACCCAGACTTGGTCCCCCTTGTGGCTACATATTTAGACAGTAGCATGAAGGGTCTTGGCCAAGGACTCAGACTGGATGAAGCTCATCGCGACCCCCTGAGAGTCAAACCCTGATTTCCCATGTGTCATTCTAGCACTTAATCAACTTAATCCCACTGAGTCACTATACCCAGGATTTATTTAAAATCAACAGACAGAAACCACACGTTATGCAAAGATAAACACGTCATTGTTTTATTGATTTGTCTCGAGAAATCAAGCACAAATTTGCTGCTTTGCCAAAACCTTAAACACAGCATACTACCACCTTAATCTTTAAATTGGTCAAAACTATTTCTATTCAACAAATTTTAATTCAGATTGAGATAACACAGCCCATGAACCCATGTACGCTTGTCAACTGAATCGGTTAGTTCAAAAGGGGCCCAAGTCCAAGAAGTTTGTTTTTCCAGGAAATGATTGTAATTGCATAGCTTAAAGGGAGGCTACACCAAATGATTCATACTTTACCCAGATTTAGCACCAGTTCATAGCTTACAAATGCTATAATATGAAGAACCTCACTTTTATCATTTCAGAGGACTAGCAAACTAAAGTCTCTGGACTTGGGCCCTTCTTGAATTAAACAGGGGCGCTGCCATATTGGATAACTAGTGCTGCCATCTATGGGATAAAGCTAAACCCATGCAAGAGATGCCTAAGTCCAGGAATTTAGCATTAATGCATTTTAAATGTCAAGCATAGTCAATACATTACAACAGACTTGGGACTTTTTTGCACATACTCAGATAGCTTTTCCCTTGAAGTACATAGAACATATAATATCTCTATTTTGAAAAATTGTGGACTTGGGCCCCTTTTGAACTAAACGATTCAAATGTCACCTCCTACCTCCTCACTCCCTGGTAATGTGAGGGTTACCTGGCATTTGTCACAGATATATGATATATAAGATAGAGTAAGGAGAAGGTCTTAGAAATATTTGAAGAGAATTTTCTGCAGGATTGATGGTGGGAAAGTGATGCCCTGGAGGGGTCTGTTAACCCTTGTGCTATCATAGGCACTTTAACGTTGGGAGTTGGGTCATCTAGACCCACTAGACAGTGCTCTGAACCTTTTTCTTCAATGATTTGTGATCTTCACTGGTGTCCATGGATTACATGAAATCTTTCCACCTTTATCCACCTTTGTCATGGTAGGGAGAACACGTCGATGGAAGGGTGGGGTCATCTGGACCCCATAGGATAGCACAAGGGTCATAGACACCCGACCATCCAAGAACTTTATCCATGACCAGGATCCACACTGGTGCTGTGAGTTTTGGGGTCAAGTATCAAATTGACATTCCTCAGCCTTATATGTCAGGCATTTATCAAGACTTCCTGGAGTTTATTTCAATGACATTTTTCCTATTTTTTGATTGGTACATCCATTTAAGTAGATATTTAAGATGTATATTTTACAAAAAAAAAGGTTGTCTGCTGACCAAAACCAGCCAATGATAAGGTTTACATGGTTATATGTGCCACAAATGTAATAACCAAGTTTGGCTCTTGAAACCCAAAAATACGTGCAAACAAAACAAATTTATTCTTGAAACTTAAAGAAATATGCAATCAAAACAGTCACACACAAACCTAATGCAGTCTATGAGTTGATTGAAAGAATTTCTGACCAACCAGCATCAACCTCCATGTCCACGTTTGTGATTGGCTGGCTTTTGTGTCACATTTGTGACGTGGTGCCCTACAGAAGAGAGAAAATGTCCCTCAAGAGAAAATTGTTTTGATTTCATTTTCTTTTATTTCAAGTGTATTTTCTGTTTTAAGTGCAAAATAATTTTTTGAGCACACAAAACTTTTAGAGTTTTACACTCGAAACAGTGAGTGTTGCACTTAGAATAATGGCACAAGAATCGCTCCACAATTCTATTTACATATGGATTTTTTTTTTTACATATGGATTTATGGATTTTAATGTAATAAAATTTTACACAGGTAAAAATCAAACAACGAGTTGTTCTCATTAAATGCTTTTGGTTATTAACTGAGTTTGGTTAACAATGACCTTCCTAGTTCCCCTTTACTCTTTTTCTACACCCGCCCTTGATCACTTCAGTAAAATTGTATGTTCTGTTAAAACAAATGAAATTTAAAAATGTATTTACTTTTTTAACGTAGTAAGGCGCCATTACGACTTATAAAACCCACCTTCGTGTTTCAAAAAGTGTCACTGTTTTTTTTTATTTTTTATGTTTGCTACCGTGTCTGTCTAACTGCCTTGAAGTCCTTTTCAAACCGAGGCCGGGAAAAACCATTTTCAACGGACATTACCGAAAGTTTCCGAAGGTGACGCCGCGCGCACGACCGAAGGGGACCAGAAATGAGTGTCTGTGCGCGAGTGCTAAACTGAGCGGAGGTGAAGAAGAGGAGGATGAAGCTTAGAGGGGAGGATGAGAGGAAGAGTATAGAAAGAGACGAGCTAACTAAGTGTAAATGAGTGAGTGAATGAGGAAGAAAGAAGACGGGTCTTCCGAGGGGCCAAATTAAAGGACTTGGTGTTTTTGGGACGAGCTCCTCTGCTTTAATAACGGAAACTTTCAACTTTTACCCGCGACAGCTTCGTCTGTTGTGCCTGGAACCGGCTTTGTTTCACGACGGGGGTGTCTACGATAAATGACGGAATAAAATTAACCCCCGTTGATATCTCGACCCGAGAGGGGAATACCCTGGGAGTGATTTTTGATAAAAGTTAGCAGAGGATGGCGGCCAACATGTACCGAGTGGGAGGTAAGGAACGGATTATATTCTCCAGACTCCCCCCACACAACGTGATTGTTCGTTTTCTACAACGAGGCAGCTAACTAGCAGCTAGCTAGCTAGCTAGCTGTGCACTCGGCTAGCGGCTAACAAAGCTAGGTCTTAGTTAGCTTCGTAGCGTCTGTCTCATGAAAATAGCGCTTTCCAGAGCACTAAGGACGGTTCAAGCTAGCTAAAGTGTTTTTTTCAAGTGTACTAATGCATTTATCTAGACCTATGTGTTTCAGACGGCTGGTAATATGTTTAGTTTGGTGAGTGCTGTGCACGCACCGCACCAAAACAGATGTATCTTTGCTTATTTGGAATAACTTAGTCTGAAAGAAATAAATCTAACAATTTTCCCCTATTTTTTTGTTCTTCTATCGAGCCAGAATGCACTGTAGACTAGTTTGTCGCAAAGCATTCACATATTTTGAAAGTTTACGTTCAGAATATGGCTCAAATATAGATCTACTGAAACGTGTGCAGGTAAAGAACTCATTTTTGAAACTGTAGTGCGAATGTGTGTGTCTGTGTGTGCATGAAATCTCATGGTTTCGCAGGAAACTCGCTGCTATGTTAGCATTAGCCTCTGCCTGCTAGCCATCAAAATGTCATCCTTGTAGTAAGCAGCACCAGCCGCGGTTAGCTTTGTCTGAGCGGGCTTTAATTTGGTTATCTCCACCGCCATGTATGACCAGCCTCGCTGGTAGCGGATAGCATGAACCCTGCTAACTTTGACTGCTAACTTCGGCTGTCTGAATTGATGTTAGCAGCCGTCTGTTCTCACGAGACTTCTCCGGTCCGGAAATGAATGAAAGCCATCAGTTTTTTCAAAATTATATTTAACACAAAAACACTGGTAGCGCTTCCACACGCGCCTATAGTAGTTGTTCTATTGTTACTGTAGTGGTTGTGAAGGAAGGAAGGAACCCGCATTTACTGTCTTCTGCTTTGTGGACGTTGCTGGAGCGTCCATGCTGGCAGATGGTCTGATTTCTTCTTGAAGTGTTTCTGCAGAAACAGAAGTGGGTAGACATTATGAGCTCCTTAGTGCCTGTAAGCTCTCACAAGGTTCTATTTAGGTCAACTGATTTAGGACTGGAAAACACTGTTTACAATGACTTTTCTGTCAGTTTAATGTTAATAAAATATTTGTTGTTAATCTAACCCAAAATGTTTAGGGTACTTCTTATCTGTGACATAACTTTTGGCTTCTTAAAGGGTTTATATCAGTGCTTCTCATTTGTAGCAGAGGGCCAAATTAAGAACTCGACATTGGACTGGGGGCCAATTTTGGTGAAGAAAAAAGGATAAACAGAAAAAGTTATTTTTAATAACTTTGATGACCAAGTGTCATTTGTACGGTTAACCAGATGTTTTCCTGGAGGTTGCTGTCCAGATCTTCTACTCGTCTAGTAATTGTATCCTTTGACAGACTTTCTTTTGCTCTGGACAAACAATGTCAGCTGCTTTTAGCATACGTTCTTTTTACAGATTCCCTGTCAGTGAAGGGCTTGCTTTGCTGGGCCATTTCGTAGCTACCGTCTGTCACAGCTTCACTGAATTTAGCCATTTTTGTAAACATCTGCTATGCAGCATAGCCTCGTTGGAGCTTAATGTTGCGCTCCTCTGCGGTAAATTTGTCATAGTTTTTATGATTTGTAACATAGGGACAATTTATATTGAATTCTTTGAGCATTGCATTTACCTGCTTGCAAATAAGGTAAGTGACTTTATCCAGCCCATGAGGTACGACCAAGTAAGCATTTGTCCACTTAGCTTGAAAGCTCATTTTCTCCTCACCAACACAACGTTTTTCCTCAAAGGAACCTGCTCTGGCTCTCCTATTGCGGATCATGAAAAATCTTCTCGTGGGCCGCCATTGGGCCCCGGGCTGCACTTTGAGAACCCCTGATCTATATCCTGCGTTTCCATGGCCTATCAGAGTAAACTATATCCATGAATATGATCATACACACACTAAAGAATATTTTTTTTTCTGAAATATGAGTTATTTTCACAGCCTATTTTCCTACCTGAAAGTAAGACGACTCGATCTCTGAAGCTCCGCCTTTCTCTCCTTGTGGGTGCCGCCCATTTCATGACATCATCCTAGAGCCAGTCTCAGCAAGCATCATCTGAACTTTTGCAAAGATGGATATGCAAATTGTTCAATGAAAATGAAAGTGTTTAGCTGATCACCGCTAGCTTCGTGAAGAAAGTGGGTGTATGTGCAAGCCTGGGGGCGGGGCTGGCAGCGCAGAGTCTTCCTGGAATGGGCTGTTTCTCACTTTGTGATGTCACAAAGTGAGGATACACTTGTTTTTGTGGATTGGGAGCGGCTGGTGCTCAGAGAGCAGGTTTTTAGAGGAATACTCAAAAATCTGTTAATGGATCAAAATACTGGTTTGGGTTTTATTTTTGGCAAGGAAGTGAGCATATAATCCACATAAAAGCTCAAAGTTGATTTTTGCATGATATATTCCCTTAAAGGTATCACAGCAAATACGTTGGGGTGGCTTTTACATTGGAACTGGTTTTAGTCGTAAAACTTGTTCAGGCCAGGGACTGGTGTAATGAAAGACAATTTTTTTCACTCAACAGTCGGAATGAGGCTGAAGTGAAAGTCTGATTTATTTATACATTTGCTTCAGCTTCCGGTTTCCTTAATTTTGAAAGACTTCATCGTCTGCCAAATATCTGCAACTGCCTTAAACTTCGTTTGTGCTCTAGATTTCATATAGGGAAAATTAAAATTCAATTCAATTTTATTTATAAAGCCCAATATTACAATAGTCGTCTCAATGTGATCCAGATTTTCCTTAAACCCTTAACTATCAAACTGGAAGCTAAAAAATAGCTGCCACTAAAACTGTTTTTTCTAAATATAATAATAAACGTGATGTGAATCCAGCATTTGAAAAACTTTATTAGCAGCATCCTCATAACACTAGACAGCCGGTTGCTGAATATTATGCAATATAATTATGATCAGTGGGAACATCTGTCCCACTGAATCCATATTTGGAGAAAATACTTCTGGTTTTTGTCTGTTAGATCAGATTTCTTTCTTCTTCTGTTTCCTCACTGGATCTGTTGTGTGACAAAAACAATTTTCTATATATATAATGTTTTTTTATTAACTTTGCTTGCTTAGGGAATTAAGTTTAACATTTGGCGACAAAAGTAGCGGATGAATTTTCGACCCGTGACCGAGCGACTTGACATGCATCAAGATTCAGTTAGATGTGGTGCAGAGAATCCAGTAATTTTCCAAAATAAAACATCAGAATTCAGATTTGAAATAAAATGGAGAAAATAAAGGTAATATTTTTTCCTCTGCAGCCCGCTACCAACTGTCCCATACACCGGTACTGTTCTGCGGCCCGGGGATTGGGTTAAAAATACCAGCAATGATAAGAATTTAAAGATTTTCCAACATCATAGTTCAAATCTTCCCCCTCCTCAATGCTCCCTATCTTTGCAGCTTGTGACCACTGTAGAAACGCTCCGGTTCTTGTTCATCGGGCCAAAGTGTCCACTTCTCCGCTGTACCTTTTCCTCTCAAAGTCTGCTTCCTTTCATTTATCAAACAATGAGGGAAGATATGCACAGCACAGGTAAAAAAAAATCCCAACTTCCTCACGCCACCTGATTTTAAACTACTCACCATTCTCATCTTCATTGAGCCAAGATTAACCTTTGATGCCGTTTGTAACCCCATTCTCTTAAATCGAGGTCCCCAGTCCAAAATGAAAGTTTATTCTGTTTTCAGAGCGTTTCAAGTGCTCTTTTAATTATTATTGTGCCTTTTTTTCTGCCAAAATCAAAAACCTGTCGTTTTCACGGACATGGCGTGAATGCGTCAGAATGGGGCGGAGCAGGAAGCTTTTGTTACTACAAGCTTTTTCCAAACAGCATTTTATTTGTCTGCTCCTGATTCACAACAATTTGAATAAAGAGACTCAGAAATGTCGTCCATCTTTAGAAAAATGTCACAAGTGCATGTTAAAAACACAATTTTTGAGTGGGTCTTTAATAAAAAAAATTTTGCCCTCAATGAGAATCCATCCATATTCTCAAACTGCTATATCCCTTTTGGGGTCACGGGGTTGCTGGAGCCAACCCAGCTAGTGTTGTGCGAATGCGGGGTCCACCCTAAACAGGTCGCCATGCAATCTCTCACACACACCTAGGGGCAATTTGGAAACCAATTAACACATGAAGCATGTTTTTGGACAGTGGGAGGAAGCCGGAGACCCCGGAGAAAGCCCACCCATGCATGAGGAGAACATGCATGGAGGACACAGCCGGGAGTTAAAACGGGGATCTCTCTGTGTGAGTCGAGGGCGCTAACCACTGCTCCACCAGGCAGCTCTGGAGGATAATCTGTGCCTGGATTGTGTTGTCTCAGTGTTGTAGGACGCAGGTGTGTCATAGAGGAAATCCACCAATCAGCATAACACAGGCAGACACAACATCCAATGAACATACTGAGACTTATCAACAACAGATTGTAACCCCCCCCCCCCCCCCCCATTCAAAGAACTGGATTATTGGGGCACCTATTGACTTCTGGTTCAAGGATACAGGGTAATACATTTTGATTCCTAATACCTTAAGACACAGAGAATCCAGATGGAAAATGTGCATTTTTATGGAAGGAAAGAAACAGTAAAATTAACCTTTAATGAATTTTCACAAAAAAAAGTTTTATTGAATCTTTGGTAAAACATCTACAAAAAGTTTCAAACCTTCTTTTTACAATAGATTGAATGTAGGACAATTCCCTTATCTTTTCCCTTAGTTAAGTTAAGGGAAACATAAACCTTTAAAAAAAACAGATGCCAACTTTACAATTGTTATGAAATTACGTTCATAAGCCAATGTTGGCCAAAATACAATCACAATTTCTTTATTTTAAATAAACTTTAGAAACACGTGAAAAATGATAATAGCTTATTAATTTAATCTGAAATACAGCACTGTAATAATAAAACATCTGGATATGCTTCTTATGAGAACTAAAGGGATTCTGTATATTTAAGTAGGCAGCCAGTTTGTTCAAATGCAATAATATTACCAGAGAGTTGCCCCTGTTCTAATCCTGACTTTAATTTTGAGATGAAGTGGAATAAAAACTGTTTATTTCAACAATTGGAAACAAAATATGCACATCCAGTTGTGTCTCTGCAGTGTCCCACTTTAGTCAGCAAATAAAACAAATAAAGAACCTTTTGTTTGGAGTGAAACTGCTTTGTTATCTGGACTAGAGACCCCGGCCTTGTTTAGCAGACATCTTTGTCTTTGGTTATCTGCATTGGGAATTTCAAACCAATCAGAAGCTACAAGAGCACGGGAGTTCATAAAAAGCAATACATTGATCCTTTCTCTATTCTAAAATAACTAGATGATATTGTAGCTAAAGAATTGAGAGAAATTAAACTCCTTTGAGTCCTACACAACTTCTAAATTTGCCGTCTGTTTCCAAATTTGCCTCAAACTACGAAGTACCAAATCTTGTAGTTCCTCAAAAAGCTATTGGAGTCCAAAAGGAAGCAGTTTCTCATTGGTTCCCATGTATAAAAGTCCAATCTCACACAACATTAAATGTATATAAGGCCTGCATATGATTAAAAGACAATATATTTGTGTAAGGAAAGCTCTTTCTGTCACACTTACCCCCAGCTCATTAATAATGTACCCGTATGCCAGCTAGTTAGAACAAAGCCCAAACTGGATTAGGCCGTAACGCTAATCGCTGACTCGGATGCAACAAAAACACGTCTTCTGTGGTTAACTGTTCTCAACGTTTCTTTTTTACTCATTCTTCCTCCTCATTTTTTAATGCTTTTGTTTTTTTGTTTTTACAAACTGAGTTGGACCAAAGTACGCTTTGAAGGGTAACGACTTCTTTCTGACAGTTTTTATGTTTGGACGTCGTTGTTTTGCTTCATCAGATTTGGAACATGGGCTGTATGTACAGCTACGCTGACAGCAGCTGAGGTTCATGTTTAAAATGTTGCTGTTGTTAAAAACAAAAACTCACGTTTATATTCAAACTTGTAAAATTGGCCAAAAACACCTACTTCACAGATCCTTTAGTGTATCTATGCTTTTGATTAGTAAAACCTACATAAAGATGTATTTTATAGGATTTTTCATCTACAATGAAATACAAAGCAAAACTTCATATCAGATTTATTAATCACTGTTTTTCTACCATTTAATATTCATCTTTCTTTTGTTGTTTTTTGTTTATGGTGCTTTATGACTTTTTATGTTTACATATACCTTTTATTTCAAGAACCATAGGTTCTACTCGTGTTGATGAAAGGGGCTCTAAAAATAAAGTGATTGGTTCTCAAGGATCAAATATATAGACACCAGTTGGTCATAAAACCACATTTTCTGTTTATGTTAATTCTACTCTGGATAGCAAATCTAAGCACACATTTGCTTGGTTTCTGGCATAACATAGATGTAGATGTGGTGGGATGAAACTATTTTTGCAGCATATAGTACAATTAATGAGCAATACGGTACAATACGGCAGCCGTGGTGCAGCGGTAGGGGGGTCGATTCCCGCCTTGCACGCCCATGAGTCGATGTGTCCTTGGGCAAGACGCTGAACCCCCCCTTGCCTCTGGTGGTAGGCGGGCGCCTGTGTTCTGGACACCAGTGTGTGAATGTTGTGTGTGAATGGGTGAATGGGTCTGTGACTGTAAAGCGCTTTGGGCCTTTACTACTACCTCAATTTGAATTTACCATCAATGTAAATATTTTCAGTTAATTAAATGTAAAAGGCATGAACTCTACTCATTTTACTCAGTTTTAATAGTAGTTTTACTCATTACATTTTTTTTCAACGTTAACTCATTCCTGCTTCCACAGGTTTCCTTCTCTAAATATTACAATGTAAATGTTCGTTTTGATTTTCTGCCTATATATATATATATATTTGTGCTATTTACTGTACTGTTTTTAAAAACTTTGGTGCAAGTTTGTTATAAGTTTTGTTTCCTGTTTCAGACTATGTGTACTTTGAGAACTCCTCCAGTAACCCTTATCTGATTCGGAGAATAGAAGAACTCAATAAGGTTAGTACGCTTCTCAAACCGCATTCTAAACGTGATTCTCTGTTCTTTTAAACATTATCGTTGTGTTTGAAAGCTTCTTCATGATACTGCCAAGTGCCAACATGATCAGGTCTAAACCTACGTGTTTGGTGCAATATCAGCTTGCTACTTCAAATTTGTCACTATGGTTTTTTGTACGGGTTCGAACAAGAAAGGCGGCAGACCTATAAAATGTATTATATCATTATATGAAGCGTCTGAGTGTCTTCTGAAAACCGTCTTTTTTTATTCCAGGTTTAGTATTTGTTTCTTTTCAAGAGAGCTCAGGAATAGTTCTGCTGAAATCATGTCAGGTTTCTAGTCATTGAACGTTGCTGAAGAGGTGTGATATGAGGCGACCACCATCTTTTTCTGTTGGTGTGTGACATGGATGTTTTCTCTTTCTTGCTCTTCCAAACGATCCATCATTCATTCTGTGTTTTGTTTTTTGCTTTCCACTTTGCTGTTCTTACACATTTTGACAAAAGTCACAATAGTTACGAAAGAGTTTGGCTTAAGGGGGTGTGGTGGAAATGTGTTGTATAAAAACTGGCCTACACACATGCATGCATGTGTGCGATAGGACATCTTGCATTTTATCTGGTTGGATTTAACATTAGGTGTAAAAACTTTAGTGTAAAAACAGTATAAACATTCTGATTGTGTTTATATGTGTGATGTCAGAATCAGAACGCAGAGAGAATGCTCCCATAAGGTTTAAAGTGAGCCCAAGTGTGAGTCTTTGGACTTGTGCTTGTGTGAAAAGTATCAAACACAAAGAAAACTCAACATTTGTGTTCTTGGGTACAAGATCATATGATAACTGGATAAGTTCCTATGTTTGTTTTGTTTTTTGCACCAAGGATCTGGTACTTCATGATGGATCAGACCTAAATTGTTTTATTCCTTACATACAGACGGCCAATGGGAACGTTGAAGCAAAAGTGGTGTGTCTGTTCAGAAGACGAGACATCTCAGGCAACCTCAATACTCTGGCTGACAGTAATGCAAGTGAGTACCGATGGTTCCAGCAAAACAAGCTGCATGCCCTTTGAAAATGTTCCAGGTTTAAAACGGTGTTGGGGAAAGTCGCACTAATATCAGACACAACTTTACATGTGTTCCTGAAGCCGATGTGGATCGTTGCTGTTTGATATTTTAGTATACTTATAGCAACTTTAGGGCTTTAGAACAATCTACGTTTCCATCTCATCAGTAGCTACGGTGGGCCAAGTGTCCTACCAACAGGACACCAGATGCTTCTCCACCTCCAGCACCAGCCGGAAACACCAGGCATGCATGCAGCGAGCCGTACAGAGCTGTCTAAGGCAGATGTGTTTGTTTTTACAGGAGAGTTTGAGGAAGAGTCCAACCAGCCCAGCCTGGCGGAACAGCAGAAGCACCAGCTCAAACACAGGGAACTCTTCCTGTCCCGACAGTTTGAATCCCTACCTGCCACTCACATACGGTGCATGCTTGATACCAGAACTCTTGATGAAGTGTGTGTGTGTGTGTGTGTGTGTGTGTGTGCACACTTGTGCAGAGTTTTGTGTGTAGATAAATGGCTATAATTTACGTTGCTATAAAGGAGTATAATGCAGTCATATTTAGTATTTTCAGTTTTTTTTTTCTATTTCATTGCTGTGTTTAATGTTTATTGTATTTGTCAAGCGAGTAGAGACAACGGTTTACTATAGAGGTAAACTATTTTTCTAGTGTAGCGTTAACAACAGTCTGTCAGTTACTTGTGTTGTGATCTTTTCATTTGATTTGAGAATCCAAAAAAAACTAGACTAATTATATTATAATCATTATTTTGCTTTAACATTCAGATGACATGAAGTCAGTTTAATTGTAAATAAGTGAAACGCTGTTTGATGATTTTCCAATCAAAACTCAGGACATATTTGAACATTTTGTATTTTTAATACTGATCTTGTGGTTTTAGTGGCAGGTTTTTCTTTCAAAGATTTTTTAAAAATTTGCACATTTTAAAGTTTTTGCTTTATCTGTCAGTAAATTCAGCCGTAAGTATTAAAGAGGATGTGCGACCAAGCCTGGAATGCAGTTACCGGTATCTTCACTAGAATTAACTTTCTTCATTTGTTGACTGTGGAGCACAGAAAGAATCCACTTGGAAAATGTTGTTATTCTTGGAAATGAACCGTTTTCTATTTCTTCCGTTTTCCTATCAGTTCTAATATTTGTGTATTTATTTACTGTCTCTTTAGAGGAAAATGTAACGTGACGCTTCTCAATGAAACTGATGTCCTGGCTGGTTACTTGGAGAAAGAAGTAAGAACCTGTGTGATTGTCATGATCTCATTCATTATATGTTTAGTCTCCAATCAATGGAGCCTCGGCCCATTTGACGGAGAGCATAGACAGGCTGCATGTGTGAGACGAACCCGAATCCTTTCAGCTGATGTGCCGATGTCTTGTGTCCAGGACTGCTTCTTCTACTCGTTGGTGTTTGACCCAGTACAGAAGACGCTGTTGGCAGACCAGGGGGAAATTCGTGTAGGCTCCAAATACCAGGCAGAGATTCCCGACATGCTAGCTGAAGGTTAGCAGGCCACCAAAACCTCACGACTGTTGACTCTAGTCAGCACATTTTCAGTAAACACGACTCTCAGAATTCAATACGGCTGTTCTTCATTTCAGATGAAACGGATAGCCGAGTCCAGGAGAAGCTAGAGACTAAGGTGTGGGACCCCGACAACCAGCTCAAAGACCCACAGATTGACCAGTTCTTGGTAGTTGCCAGGTAATGAACCATTTGACTCACAGGGACACCAGTATTTATAAAACTCTTCTATGTCTTTGTTAGAGAAAACACAGAAACTGCTACCATTTTAGTTGTTGCTAATTGCATTCTTTGGTTTATCTTTTATTTGTTTCGTTCTATGAGTCTGAACTGAGAGTTTGCAACTGTGATAAGACAGAAATGTCACCACTGTACACATCCAAGACATTAGAAAGGCCATGACCAGGAGTATTATGTACACCATGTCATTCATGATAACAGATACGTTTTGGTGGCTGACTGTCATTCTGAAGCAGATTGGTTAAATTAAAAAACTAGGTGTTGTTTTGTGATGCTCTGCATAGTTTGACTTAATGTCTTTTTTTATATTTGGAGAGGTTTCCTCCACATATTAGCTAATTCAAAAACAGGATGACTAAGTTTAAAAGCAAACAGTTGTATTTAGCTTTTATAATGAAGAGGTTCAAAGTAAGTCTTGTCATTTCCTTATCTTAAGACTTTTGAACCTCATATTATGTCAGTATTTCTCCTTAAAAAGCTTCATAACTTATAATCAGTACTTAATGACTGTGCACATGTTCATGATACTTTTTCATTGTTTGTGTTTCTCTTACACAACTCTTGTGAAGCTAGAAAAGAATAATTTCTAAACCATTATTGGAAAACAGGCCATTAATGATGCCATAAACTAGGGCTGCACAATATGAGGAAAACTCACCATATTAGTAACAATATTGCGATAACTTGGAATACATGAACAAACACCAAAACCACCAAAACACAATTTCCATTTGACCCTCGTCTCCATAGGAGGCGAACATCCTGCATTAAAAGGCTCCATCTGATTGGTCAAATGCATAAATGGATTTATTTGAGTCGTTAAATCCTTCCAGCTGCCATAAGATGGTTTTAGCACATTTAGGATAACCATTTATTGCAATTTTCGCCATCTTTTGCGATATGCGTATTGCACAGCTTGATCTTGCAATAACGATAAATATGGGATTTATTGTGGAGGCCTACCAGAAATGTAAAAAAATATATATATTTATCATCGGCCACAAACAGACCTGAGTAAAAAAAGGATCTTTAAGTTGTGGTAGGCTTTAAACTCATGATAAAGCATCAACACAACTAGAAAACCTGAAGCTTCAAACTGACAAAGTATCCGAGTACCACGTGCAAAAGAATTTTAATGTACGTGTTTGGTTGAGGAAGCAGTGAATAAAGTGTGATGAATCCAGAAAGCCCTGCTTTTCTTAGTTGTGTTTTGTATCCAGAACTTACCGCCGTGTGTTTTTGACCTCCTCCTGTCAGGGCTGTTGGGACTTTTGCTCGAGCTCTGGACTGTAGCAGTTCAATCCGTCAGCCCAGCCTCCACATGAGCGCGGCTGCAGCTTCCAGAGACATCACACTGGTGAGTGGATGTGACGCCGCTGCTCCGTCCTCCGCTGCAAATTTGAGCCGCATCGTCACAGATCCTCTTTTGACTCGCTGCTCATGAAGTGTAGAGATTCAGAAACTCTTTGTGTTTTCTGGTCCTTTCTCTCCATTTAGTTTGCAGTAAAACGTTGTAAAACTGATTCTCTACATTCTCTGTCGTAGTTTCATGCCATGGATACACTGCAGAAGAACAACTACGACCTGGCCAAGGCCATGTCCACGCTGGTGCCCCAGGGCGGCCCGGTTCTGTGTCGTGATGAGATGGAGGAATGGAGCGCCTCTGAGGCCATGCTGTTTGAAGAGGCTCTGGAGAAATACGGCAAAGACTTCAACGACATCCGCCAAGACTTTGTGAGCGTTTTTCTTCTCTTTGTCACCATAAAGACGTATAGTGGAAACTAAGATAAGCTAAGAATGATCTGCAATAGATCAATGGATAAAACTAAAGCCTTAAACGTTTGGCTGTGATTTTAAAGAAACACTAACAGCAGGCTGCACGGTGGAGCAGTGGTTAGCGCTCTTGTCTCACAGCAAGAAGGCCTCCGGTTCAGGTCCCGGCTGGGGGACATGAAAAAACAACATCAATGGGAGGCCTTTCTGTGTGGAGTTTGCATGTTCTCCCTGTGTATGCGTGGGTTTTCTTCGGCTTCCTCCCACCGTCCAAAAACATGCTTCATAGGTTAATTGGCAACTCTAAAAAACTTTTTCCTAGGTGTGAGAGTGAATGGGTGTGTGTTTGTGGACATTCTACCCTGCCACAGACTGGCGACCTGTTGTCCCCTGCCTTCGCCCACAAGTGCCCGAAAGGGAAAAAACGGTCAAGAAAATGAATGAATGATGATGAAAGAACACTAACAGTGTCTAAATATTTGTGCATTTATTTACATTCATGCCTCACAATGCTGGTCATTGAATTGATTTTACATTCTTACAAAATCCTTTGAAAGATATCACATAGAATATCCAAGCTTTAGGCTTCATAATAGCTCAGAGGCCTTGTGGTAGAGCGTCCAGCCTGGACTGGAAGGTCGTGAATTCAAGTCTACGGCCGAGTCGCACAAAGATTCTACAAATGGGACCCGATGCTTCCCTGCTTGACATTCAGCAGGGGTCGGGAACCTTTTTGGCTGAGAGAGACGACTTGTGAGAGACATACAATAATGTAGCTTCCCTTTCCCACACTGAGGCACGGAGACTCTTTTAAGGTTCTGTATTCTGGTTACTGCAGGCCGTAACCAACGCCGTACTACGTATTCAGTACCGCCTCAATCTCTCCCACCGAGAGCTCCTCCCAACTTTATATTCCCCTGCCCCCACTCCAGCCCCCCTATTTCCTTATTTGGCCCATAGCTGAACCCCATTGGTCCAAACTCCCCAACGACAGGCTGAGCGACAGAACTGAGGGCCAATCAGCATCTCTGCTTGATGCGTTCAATGACCACCGGAACTTAGAACGCGACCCAACAGCCACCCAGTTAAACTCAGTCTTCTACAATATGTTTAAAACTAAATATACAAGTGAATGTGTGCATTTGATGTTATTTAAACCCTTTTAAAGTACAATAAGTCTGTGGACTCTTTTCAATAACATTGTTATGCTGTTGCTAATAAATGATGAGTATTTCTGAGCATTAATGTGATTCTGGTGCTGCGTGGTGGTTCTGCTGATGGTCTAGTCTGGTTGAGACGTGGTGAGTTTCAGCTTCATGCAGGCGTTGAGACTTTTACTACCTCCTGCCCCCCTGGCATCGCATCGCGTCCAAGAAAGACTGGTCTAATGAAACATTTTTTTATAATCAAAGATTTGTCTGCGAGCCGGATGTGGCCATCAAAAGAGCCAGATGTGGCTCTCGAGCCACAGGTTCCCGACCCCTACACCATTCTGGTGTTACTCTTTATTTTTGTTGGGTTCTTTGACCCGTCAAACCAGCAGTTCATGAATCCAAGATTCATTAATCAATCACATCAAACAAAGACATCAGCTGTTTCCATCCCACATCCTGGCTCGAGTTAACATTTGTTGGGTTTTCTTCAGCTTCCCTGGAAGTCTCTAGCAAGTGTGGTGCAGTTCTACTACATGTGGAAGACCACCGACCGCTACATCCAACAGGTTTGTCTGAGACGTCATCATTCAGCGTAACCGTATCCAGGTTTTTACTGACCCATCATGTGTCCACCGTAGAAACGACTAAAGGCAGCAGAGGCGGACAGCAAGCTCAAACAAGTGTACATACCAACCTAGTAAGTCCTCGTCTCAGCCGAGCGTTCCCTTTGTCAAATCTGCAGTCACAATATCTCTCTCTGCATTCCTCTTCATCAGCACCAAACCCAACCCCAACCAGATCATGGTGCCGGGCAGCAAGCCGGGAATGAACGGAGCAGCAGGCTTTCAGAAAGGCCTGAGCTGTGAGAGCTGCCACAGTAAGTGTCCCTTTGTTGAAGGTCTGGTGACCTGAAGTCCTTAAAGAAGCCGGTCCTATGCTGTCTGCATATGTGGTCTGTGTTGGTTTTTGTCATTACAGTTGATCCTTTTTGGTTCACTGTCATGTTTACAGTCATCAGCTGAAAAAGAACCACACATTTTATGCTTTACCACTTTAGTCTTAGGCTCCGTCAGCTTTTTTTTTTTTTGTCTTTCCGAAAAAACAAGGGAGAAAACGTTCCTGATTTAGTTTAATTGTGAACACATTTTCCTGATTTTATCCAGACACACAACACGTGTGATTGGAAAGTCCTCTATTAACCACACAAGGATGTTTGAAGATGGTTTATCTAAATGAAATAGATGCACACCGTCCGGTCCCACATGAGTGGTCTACCAGTCCAGAGGTGCTGCTCCAGACCGACGCGTCATTTCAACATCCACAGACTTGAGCCTCATCCTCCCCCACCAACAACCTTTGGACTTCCTGTGAGACTCCAGCCTCTGCTTCCTCAGCGGAAGGCGTGTCCGTTGGATTCAGGAGATCCCTAGATGATGTCTTCCAGCTCTCGGTTATCCTCAGCTGCTCCGTAAACATCCGTTTGTCTGATGGAGGATGCATCAGAATGGGGCGGAGCAGGAATAAAGAGACGCCCTAAAATGCAGTTTGAAGCGTAATTTTCTTCATGAATGTCCTCCATCATCAAAAACATTCTACTAAAAGATGTTAAAAACACCAAAAACGTATTTTTTTAATCATCATTCGTCATGCGATTTTACTTCTAACAGAGGTTTTAAGAAAATACATTTAAATGAAAATGATTTAAAAACATGCGTTTATAATGATCTTCAACTTCATTAGCGGCCAACTCTGTAAGTTAAAGGGCTACTGTGGCGTTAAGTTATTAAAATTAGAAAGAAACAAACTTTTCTAAAACAGAGAAACGATGTAACAAACGCTTTCGCTCCATATTTTCCTGTTTTGAAGTCTTCTCTCTTTCACAGCGGCTCAGTCTCCTCAGTGGTACGCCTGGGGTCCTCCCAACATGCAGTGCAGACTGTGCGCCTCCTGCTGGATCTACTGGAAAAAATACGGAGGCCTGAAGACCCCCACTCAACTAGAGGGGGCCACGAGAGCGGGCTCTGTAAGTCTTTGTCCACACAGTCAGCTCCTTTAAAGGACTTCTCAGTGTTGAGTTGTGCTGCCTACTCTTCCCTGATTGGTCGTTCTGCATCCAGGAGGCGGGCCCCCGCGCCCACATGACCCGCCAAGAAGTCCAGGGCCTGTCCCCTTTCACTCGCAACGAGGGCCGAGCCAAGCTGCTGGCCAAGAACCGCCAAACGTTCATCCTTCAGACCACAAAGTTGACCCGCGTGGCGCGGCGTGTGTGCGAGGACATTCTGCAGCCGCGGCGTGCTGCCCGCCGCCCCTACGCCCCCATTAACGCAAACGCCGTCAAAGCTGAGTGTACGAGCCCATTAGGTCACGCAGTCTTTATTTAAATATTTAACACCTTTCCATACGTCAACACTGCCTAGACTCAAAGGGCAGGAGGAGGACTTTGACTGAAAGTTTGTTTTTCTTCAGGCATGATCCGGCTGCCCAAAGCCACAAAGACCCCTGCAAAGAGCAAGTCTGTACCTCGCCAGTCACTAGCCAACATAGTGAAAGAGTTAGGTAAGAACCTGTGACATCCAAATGTCTGCAATAAAAGCCTGATGGATTGATGAGATGCTCGCCTGAACAGTCTAGACCAGGATCACATGAATACTCATTGAAGGTCTGAAAGAGCAAAGTGGACATAAATGTACACAAGGACTCAATATTTACACCCAGAATAAAGTAAAAACTCATTTATTGTTTGACGACCATTTGTGTTTGTAAAGATATCGTTGGATTTCTCACTCAAACACTTTTTAAGCTAAACGCTATATCATCAGCAAATGCAGGAAAACACTTTTTACACAAGTGATGGACGGAAATCAAGCAAATGAGAACGATAGTATGTGTTTCTATGCTTTGTTGTGCTTCGTTGTGTTTCTGTGCTTTGTTGTGCTTCGTTGTGTTTCCGTGCATCGTTGTGTTTCTGTGCATCGTTGTGCTTCAGTGTGTTTCTATGCTTCATTGTGCTTCGTTGTGTTTCTGTGCTTCGTTGTGCTCTGTTGTGCTTCGTTGTGCTTCGTTGTGTTTCCGTGCTTCGTTGTGTTTCCGTGCTTCGTTGTACTCTGTTGTGCTTCGTTGTGTTTCCGTGCTTCGTTTTGTTTCCGTGCTTCGTTGTGTTTCCGTGCTTCGTTGTGTTTCCGTGCTTCGTTGTGTTGCCGTGCTTCGTTGTGTTGCCGTACTTCGTTGTATTTCTGTGCTGCGTTGTGTTTCTGTGCTGCGTTGTGTTTCCGTGCTTCGTTGTGTTTCCGTGCATCGTTGTGTTTCTGTGCTTCGTTGTGTTTCCGTGCTTCGTTGTGTTTCCGTGCTTCGTTGTGTTTCCGTGCTTCGTTGTGTTTCTGTGCTTCGTTTTGTTTCCGTGCTTCGTTGTGTTTCCGTGCTTCGTTGTGTTTCTGTGCTTCGTTGTGTTTTGTGTGATGCATTGTGTTTCTGTGCTGCATTGTGTTTCTGTGCTGCGTTGTGTTTCTGTGCTTCGTTGTGTTTCTGTGCTTCGTTGTGTTTCTGTGCTGCGTTGTGTTTCTGTGCTGCGTTGTGTTTCTGTGCTGCGTTGTCTTTCTGTGCTTCGTTGTGTTTGTATGCTTTGTTGTGCTTCATTGTGCTTCGTTGTGTTTCCTTGCTTCGTTGTGCTTCGTTGTGCTTCATTGTGCTTCGTTGTTTCTGTGCTTCGTTGTGTTTCTATGCTTTGTTGTGCTTCATTGTCTTTCCTTGCTTCGTTGTGCTTCGTTGTGTTTCCGTGCTTCGTTGTGTTTCCGTGCTTCGTTGTGTTTCCGTGCTTCGTTGTGTTTCCGTGCTTCGTTGTGTTTCCGTGCTTCGTTGTGTTTCCGTGCATCGTTGTGTTTCTGTGCATTGTTGTGCTTCAGTGTGTTTCTATGCTTCATTGTGCTTCGTTGTGTTTCTATGCTTCGTTGTGTTTCCGTTCTTCGTTGTGTTTCCGTGCATCGTTGTGTTTCCGTGCTTCGTCGTGTTTCCGTGCTTCGTCGTGTTTCCGTGCTTCGTTGTGTTTCCGTGCATCGTTGTGTTTCCGTGCTTCGTCGTGTTTCCGTGCTTCGTTGTGTTTCTATGCTTCGTTGTGTTTCCGTGCTTCGTTGTTTCCGTGCATCGTTGTGTTTCCGTGCATCGTTGTGTTTCCGTGCTTCGTCGTGTTTCCCTGCTTCGTTGTGTTTCCGTGCTTCGTCGTGTTTCCGTGCTTCGTCGTGTTTCCGTGCTTCGTTGTGTTTCCGTGCATCGTTGTTTCCGTGCTTCGTTGTGTTTCCGTGCTTCGTTGTGTTTCTATGCTTCGTTGTGTTTCCGTGCTTCGTTGTGTTTCCGTGCATCGTTGTGTTTCCGTGCTTCGTCGTGTTTCCGTGCTTCGTCGTGTTTCCGTGCTTCGTTGTGTTTCCGTGCTTCGTTGTGTTTCCGTGCATCGTTGTGTTTCCGTGCTTCGTCGTGTTTCCGTGCTTCGTTGTGTTTCCGTGCATCGTTGTGTTTCCGTGCTTCGTCGTGTTTCCGTGCATCGTCGTGTTTCCGTGCTTCGTTGTGTTTCCGTGCTTCGTTGTGTTTCCGTGCTTCGTTGTGTTTCCGTGCCTCGTTGTGTTTCCGTGCTTCGTTGTGTTTCTGTGCTTCGTTGTGTTTCTTTGCTTCGTTGTGCTCTGTTGTGCTTCGTTGTGCTTCGTTGTGTTTCCGTGCATCGTTGTGTTTCCGTGCTTCGTTGTGTTTCCGTGCTTCGTTGTGTTTCCGTGCATCGTTGTGTTTCCGTGCTTCGTCGTGTTTCCGTGCATCGTCGTGTTTCCGTGCTTCGTTGTGTTTCCGTGCTTCGTTGTGTTTCCGTGCTTCGTTGTGTTTCCGTGCATCGTTGTTTCCGTGCTTCGTTGTGTTTCCGTGCTTCGTTGTGTTTCCGTGCATCGTTGTGTTTCCGTGCTTCGTCGTGTTTCCGTGCATCGTTGTGTTTCCGTGCTTCGTTGTGTTTCCGTGCATCGTTGTGTTTCCGTGCTTCGTCGTGTTTCCGTGCATCGTTGTGTTTCCGTGCTTCGTTGTGTTTCCGTGCATCATTGTTTCTGTGCATCGTTGTGTTTCCGTGCTTCGTCGTGTTTCCGTGCATCGTTGTGTTTCCGTGCTTCGTTGTGTTTCCGTGCATCATTGTTTCCGTGCTTCGTTGTGTTTCCGTGCATCGTTGTGTTTCTGTGCATCGTTGTGCATCGTTGTGTTTCTGTGCATCGTTGTGCTTCATCGTTGACATTGTCATCCACGATCATGTGTTCGGTTTCCTTCTAGCTGTTCTGTCCTTTAGTCACAGCCTTTCTTTAATGGTGAACTGGAGTCACATTCTCTTCTTTTCTGTGTTCCTGCAGCCATTTCTGCTCCGCTGAAGCTGAAGGCGTCCAGAGGACCGCCAACGCCCATCAACAGGAACCAGGCCAGCCAGCCGCGAGTAGCCCAAAGCCTGCTGGGAAAGAGAGGCTTCGACAGCGTCAGTGCTCCTCCCACACACCACACTTTCTCTTTCCATTGAAAACATCCCTCAATGATTTCTGCAGAGATGGGTTTCTAACCTGTGATGTCACGTGTCAGGCAGCCATACTTATTATTTTCCACCATCATTTTCAAATAAATTCTTTATAAATCAGACAACTTGATTTTTCTGGGTTTTGTCTCTCATAGCTGAGGTTTACCTTTGATGAAAGTTACAGGCCTCCCAGTCTGTGGCTGACTGAATACTTTTTGCCCCACTGGCCATGAAACGGTGGTGGAAAGCCTCACATTTGGCTATGCCTCATGCTAAATTCTTGCACACAATTGTGTATAAACTACGTAAAAGACGCATAAACTGAATACTTCTCAACCGACCAAAAATTCTGAACAGCTAAAAACTGAATTCACGTAAAAACTGTCATCCACTAATGTGTGTCTTTCCACGTTTGTCTAACAGACTTTTCATGCATGAACCACTGATGTGTAACTTTTAGATCACGTATACGGCGCACAGATCACGTTCAGATGACATCATTGATGCATGAATCACTGATGAATTACAGAGAAACATCACAATAATCACACGGTTCATGTTCTACGTTGGTTTACTTGTTCTTAAAAAAAATTACATACAGTTATTATACAAAAAATGTTATTTATTGATAACTTTATAATTTTATTCTGATATTTGACTAAGATCTGAATCTAATCACATAAACCATCTGTACTTTTGGTCTGATAGTACAACAGGCAGTCAGTACTATAATAGTCTTCACCTGTACTTTCAATCCAAGAGTTTGGTAGAGCAGTAATGTAGTGGTCTGTAAAGGTTGTGTTGTGTTGTGGGGTTGCAGGCGGCGGGGGCGGCGTTCCCAGCCAACGGACGGCCGTACACATCAGGGATGAGAACCACCTCCCAGTCGGTCATCAAGCGGCAGAAGGTCAGCCAGGGTGAGGCTCCCAACCCCGTTGTGTTTGTCGCCACAAAGGACACCAGGTACGTCACTAGAGGAGCGTTGACTGTAGACAAGGATTCACAAATGTCACACAACACACTGCACACACAGGAACCCGAAAATCTTCTGTAGTGTTCCCTCGCTTTAGCTCGCCGTCCAGCTGTTTCACAAATCTGATCTGCATGTTTTGTGAAGTGTTCTTTCTTGTGGCGTGTGCATGTCCTCCTCCTCCTCCTCCTCCTCCTCCTCCTCCTCCTCCTCCTCCTCCTCCTCCTCCTCCTCCTCCTCCATACGGAAGCATTTCTGTAGCAGAATGAAAAATAAGTCCACACCAGAAATGCTTCCATAGGTTCCTGTGTGGGTTTTGGTGCTTCGTAGGTGATTTGGTGTCTGGAAAACGTCTCGTCGGTCCAGAGCGTACCCCACCCTCACCCATCAATAAGATGGGCTTCTGCGACCTCTTGACCCCAAAACTGTGCAGAATTCATTCCAAATCGATCTTTGTTTTCACTCTATAGTCCTGGACTAGTGTCTGAGAAAAGGGAATAAAATGTTTAGGGAGGAGTTTCACGGCCTTAAGACGACTGCTTCGTTTTTATGACGTCACCTCCGCTGTAAATGAGGGAACACTGTACGAAAGAGGACACTCCAGCACACTTATGGAACTCCAACCTAATATCATTTAAAGGTTAAAAAGAAAAACAAGTCAATTCATGGGGTTTTGTTGACCTTTTTACACTAGAATCCATCTCCCTGACAGACACACACTGGTAGTTGTTGAGTTTCTCCTCTGTTTACAACATTGCTGCTATAGAAATGAACACAACTCACAGTAAAGGATGATGACCCCCATCTACAGCAGAGCCTCAGCGTTTGCATCCTTTCCACCGTCGCTCACACGGTTACCGTAGTTCTGAGGCGTGGATGTGCCTCGCTTTATGAAAGCTGTGTCACTTTAGCTCGTATGTGAAAGGTCAGCTGATCCGTCGCGTAAACAAAGATTCCCGTTAGGTCAGAGAGGGCGATGCGGGGGCGACTTCTCTGCTGTTGGAGGGGTAGAGCGGGGGCGTTACCCAAAGCGGGGGTCAGGTTTGACACACGGCTGACGTACATGTGTGTGTGTTTCTCCATCAGGGCCCTCAGGAAGCACCTGACCCAGTCCGAAATGCGCAGAGCAGCCAGAAAGCCCCACCTCCTGGTCCGGATCAAGCTACCGCCGCCGCCGCCCCGCTCCGTGCCCCTGCTGCCCTCCAGCACCAGCGAGACTATCGTCCTGGAGGACTGAAGGGGGGCGGGTGGAGTTCCTGAGGGTGGGGGGGGCTGTGTTCACAATTGTCTTATTCCCCCTGATTTTAGTCCCGTTTTTATTCTTGACCCTTTATTCCATCCCTCAGTGAGACAGACTTTTCTAGCATACCTTTTCTCTGTCACGCACACACGCGTACGTAGATGCACGCCGACACGCCCCGCCGCCGGGGTTTGGGGCCGTTCGACGGCAGATCATCCTCCTTTTTTTATGTCCCCCGTTTTAATGTATAATTTAATGCAGAGTATCTTGTTTTGAAGCCACGGTGGGAGAGAACGCCGTCTTCACGCTTGGGTCTGACGCGGCGATGCCGGTCATGAGGCAGCAGGGGGGGGGGCATCAGATGTTTCCCTTCAGTATTTCAGCGGTTCGGACCCCAGACCACATCCAGACCCACAGACCCGTTTCACATACGTCTCTCGTCTTTGCAGCTTCCTTTACGTGGAAGCTTTGAAAACGTCAGAATAGCGCCTAGAAAAGAGATTTAGCAGAACGGAGTCGATGTTTTTTAGTGCGCACAGCAAGTTGTGCCCACTGAAACAAACTGAGGGCTGAGTGTCGGATCATATCCGTGTTTTCTGTCCCGGATCTCCAGCACCATCAGTGGGCTTAGCGACCCTTTAGAACTGGTCTAGCAGGTCCACACGTGTTTTTTTAGACATGCCAGTCTACAGACTTTCTTAGCTGATGTGTTTTTTTTAGTACAGGGTGTGTCCGACCCGTCATTCTCAAAGTCTGGACCAGCTGCTGGAGTCGGACCGGCGGCGTCACGCTCCAACACTCGGACTCTAAAGGATCCGTTTACCTGCTTTCCACGCCGGTGTTTTTTGGTACTTTGCTTCATTTTGCTAAGAAACCCAAAAAAAAAAGTCTCACTGCCACACAGAAGACGGGGTTCAGAACGGCGGCGGCGTTCAGGGAGCAGTTTCTTTTCTACCACGGATCCGCCGTGTTCCAGAAAACACAAAACAAACCCTCATGTGAAACATTCAATTTGGGCCAAACGCTGTTTTTCTTACACGAACATTTCAGTCGAAGCAATCGACCCGGAAGCGAGGCTTCTGTCAGCGAATGTCCCTCCACCCCAGCTGGTTCTGACCCTCTGCCTGTACAGCCGTTACAGTTCTACGATGTGATTGGATGATCCAATACCTGAGGTACCATCCATGTCTAAGCAATTCCACTGATTTTTATGAGTGCACTTGGCCTCTAAATCCAATCCTTTGGGGTCAATACGGTCTCACAAAAGAAAGGAAGGAAGGAAGGAAGGAAGTGGCCGTTTGATTTTTCTAACTCTGCTCCGGTTCTGGAGGTGGATGCCGTCCGTCTCCGTGGCGACTTGAGCCGGCTGAACATCATGAAACACTCAAAGGGACTTTGTGCTGATTTTTGTAAAGTCGGACGGACAAACCTGCTCCAACTGAAACTTTTGCCCCAGTTTTTATGATCCTGTCTGTACCTGGAAATATATCTTGATAAGAATAAAGATTTTCTCCATGGTTTAACAGGATCTGAATCCTTTGTGTTTTATCCCGACGTGCCCAAAGCTCCACCCGGGTCTGTAGCGCTGAACCTTCCAGTCTCTGTTGGGACGTCAAACCTTCTGTCCCTTTGAAACCCAGAGCAAGAAAACTCTCATCGAGAATGTCAAGTGTTAAAAAAAAAACACCACAAAAGACCAGAACATTCAACCGAAAACTCACTTAAATAATGTCAATAAAAGAACTTTCAAATGTGGAGTACTTTAAAAGAATATTTGTGGATATAAATTAACTATGAAATGTCCTCCTCCATACGGAAGCATTTCTGTAGCAGAATTCAAAAAATGCGTCCGTACCAGAAATCCTTCCATACGTTCCTGTGTGGGTTTTGGTGCTTCGTAGGTGATTTGGTGTCTGGAAAACGTCTCGTTGGCGTGAACGCCTGTGATGTGCGGCCCGGTCCAGAGCGTACCCCACCCTCACCCATCAATAAGATGGGCTTCTTCGACCTCCTGACCCCAAAACGGATGAATGAAAAACACACAATGCAAATATTTTGAAACCTGGCAGAAAAGCAGCTGTTAGTTTCCCTTTAATGTTGCTGTGGGTTTACGTTCATTTCTACACACAGGATTTATTCCAGACTCGCAGTCCAATCATAAAAACTCACAAGAGTACTGCCAAGAGTAGACGAGATTAAAGAGTCCTACAAAGTAGTATTAAAAAAAGGTCAAGTATACAGACACCTAATAAGATAAAGTCATTAAAATCATATAGAATAAGCGCATAAAAAACAGAGTATAAGTCGGCTAACAGGCTGATCTTCCTGTGGTTCCAGAAATGGGGTTGAAAGCGTTTGGCACTGAGACGAGATCGGAGGTTTTCTGATGTGTTTAACCTACAGATGAAGCTGATTATGGAGGTGGGAAGTGAAAGGACTCACTCACACTCATCCACCTTAGCTTTTTATTTCATAAAAACACTCTTCGCACTGCAGCTTTAGTTTCCCCAGAGACGAGCTGTGAACATAGGAGAACAGAAAGCCTTCAAGAGAGACAGCTTCACTTCTGTTGTCCGTGATAAATTCACCCCGTTCTTTAAATTGACCTGTAAACTCTACGGACCAGAAAGGATCGTTCTTCACTGCGGACCAAACGACATCAAGCAAATCTGAAATTCCTGGGAGCACATGAGAGGTTTGGGTGAGGAGGATGCAGATCAGAGGCGATCAGCTGCTGGGAGAAGCTTTGGTTGATGTCAGTGCACACACACACACATGAATAAGAACCATGTTATCCGTGAACACGCGGGTTCGGTCCAGGACTCAATGGTCCAGGTCGGCTCCATTGAAGTGGTTGTAGACGTTATGATTCATGAAGAAAAGCTGAAACGTTTTCTCGGACATCTCTGCACTTTGTGGTTTTACCTCAAAGATTCCTATAAAGGTAAACCACAAAAAACACATGTTCAGAAACTCTTTATGGGTTGCAGAGGCTTAAAGGTCAATCTAAAGCTAAATCAGCACCACTCCCCTCACCAAAGCAGCTTTTTTAAGTGAAATATTAAAAAATAATCACATGTGACATCATTTTCACCTGAACCAGCAACTCCAGAGTCTCCTCTGTGGCTCTCAACATAAATGCAAACAATTTGATTAAAGTAAAATTAGGTATTTGGCATTTGTGTTTAGATTTTTAAACGGAGGTTATCTTACAAATTTTTTTGGACATTACACTAAATGCAGAAGCTTTGTGATTCAGATAACTACGCAAAATGATGGGTAACGGTTGAATCGACTGTCAGAAGAGTAAATCACAATAGTGTCTTCCTGCTGTTTGGAAGGAAAGTTCTTCACAGTTCATCACTGCAAGTCAAGGCGTCTTTTATTTTGAAAGGGACAGGAATGTGCTGCTGTCAAAAGTAGAAAACTTATCATTTCAGCATATAAACAAAAGACTTAATAATCACAAAAACATAAATGATGTGTCTTTTTCTAAAGGAGGGATCTGGCGGCTCTCACTGAGAGGAACTGAACCAAATGGCTCTTTTATTGTGAAAGGACTCCTGGCCTCAATAAAAGTCAAGGGAAAAAAATACATGAATTCTTTCTAAAGTCACGTGCCTCTTTTGTTCAACCCTCTGATTCTGAGGGGTCCAAATCCTTGTCAGATGTTCCGAACGTTTTCACCTGCTGCTCAGCTGGATGAGGTGTTCTGGTTCGGCAGAACTTCAGGACCCGGATCTTCGTCCCAGGAAGCAGCTCAGCGGATTGGTTTAGCGCCGTTGATGCTGATTGGCCGACTCTCTGCACACCTGATACCTATTTTGTTTGGAGTGACGTCACCCCTTCATAAGAACATGCAGGTCGACCGGCAGCAGCGCTTGAACTCTCCCCCCCTCCCGGAGGCTGGACTTCACCACAGTCATGTTCCAGGTATGGCGGGAGATCTGCGTGGGAGTGGGAAAGGTGTGCTTGGAAGGTGTCAGGTAAAAATCAGGTGCTTGACCTCTGCCCCCCAGGTCAGCACCGACTCCCCGCGCGCGCCGTCCTGTCAGGATGAGGGGCTGCTGGAGGGCTTGTTGGACTCTGCCGGCTCCTGCAGGGGAGGGGGTCTCTCGCTGGCGGAGGCTCTGCTCCCCCTGGTCTCCTCTTCCTCCCCCTCCTCTCCCTCCCCCATGATTTGCTCCACCAGGTACAAAACGGAGCTGTGCAGCAGCTACTCCTCCAGCGGCCTCTGCAGGTACGCGGACCGCTGCCAGTTCGCGCACGGCCTCCAGGAGCTGCACGCGCCCTTCCACCACCCCAAGTACAAGACGGAGTTGTGCCGCAGCTTCCACGCCACGGGGCACTGCTTCTACGGCAGCCGCTGTCTGTTCGTGCACAGCCCCGCGGAGCAGCGGCGCGCGCCGCGGCGCCGCAGGAACGTCCCGTGCCGCACCTTCCGCGCCTTCAGGGTGTGTCCGTTCGGGTCGCGGTGCAACTTCCTGCACGTCGGAGACGCGGAGTCCGGGGACCTCCCGGAGGAGAAGAGTCCACGTGGCGGCGGGCTGACCGACGTCCGGCAGCAGCGGGCCCCGGCGTGGAGGCCCCGCGGGGCCCTGTGCCGCTCCTTCAGCGCCTTCGGCTTCTGTCTGTACGGCACGCGCTGCCGCTTCCAGCACGGCCTGCCCAGCATGATCCAAACCTCTGGTTCCGAGTCCCCTCACAGACCGTCCCCACGGAGCTCCTCCATCTCCTCCTCTCCCTCTCCGCCTCCTCTCGACACCCCCTCCTCCGAGCCCCCCCACAACGCCTTCACCTTCTCCAGCCAGCACCTGAGTGACCTGATGGTGCCGCTGGCCCTCCACCTGCAGCAGCTGGAGAGCTCCAAGGCCCAGGAGATCTGGGACCAGAGGGCTCTCTGACCCACACTTTTATTCTTTTACCCTTTTTAGTTTTGGAATTTATTTTTTTAAGCCAACGTTGTTTTAAAATTGTTTAACATTAGGTTAACACTTGTTGATCTTTATTTGTATCTGAAATCCTGTCATGAATTTAATATTTCTTAATAAATTTGGATGCCAGTGTTTGGGGATCGTGTGGTTCACGTCTGAAGCAGGTTGAGTCTCAGCATAAAAGGAGGAAAATCTCAAATCGCCTGGATGAACGACCAACTTCACCCTGTTGGGCCCTCAAAACGGGAACGTGTTTTGTTTAAAACGAGGAACGACTCTCAAAAGGACGCCGTTCACGTGGAAATATGCTCTGTAGGTTGACGCAAATGTTGCTGAATTTTGTTGGGATGATGTGAGGAACACAGATGAGAGCCCCCCCCCCTTCAAGGAAATGGGCCGCTGAGCACGGTGCCACGTTCTCAAACTGCACTAATGTGGGTTCAAAGCCACAATCACGGATTCAATGGAAGGTTTCAGACCCAGATATCAATCCTGAATGTGATGTCACCAATCAGCTGCCATGTTTCTGTCATGTCCGTCACCCAACACTGGACTGTCTTCAGGTTCTTCTCACGGATCCTCCAACCTGAACCGATAACTGCTCATCTTCCCAACTCAAATCTGATTTGGTGGCATTTCTGACTTTTCCAGCACGGCGTAAGAGTTTGGAAGTCTCCTCCGATGTGGGGAAACTTGGATCAAAGATGTGTTTGACTAAAGTAAACTTGAATATTAAGGCTACGTTCACACTGCAGGGCTTAATGCTCAATTTTGAGTATTTTTATTTTATTTTGCAAGGCCGTTCACATTTCCAATTAAATGTGAACTTTTGTGATCTCCCGTGTGAACGTGAAGTGACCCGCATGCGCAGAAGAGTCCTCAACAGTGAACGGCGTCACCTGTAGCTAACGTTAACAATGGATGTCAACAGTGGCAAAGCGGAGCTCTTTTTGCATTACATTTATTTTCACAAAGGAGCCAGCACAATTACAATCTTAATCAGAAAATTAAAAAGGATAGGTTTGTGGCCATGGCGTTTTGTGGAGCAGTGTTAGCAACGTCGGTACAGAGAAACATGTGGGTGCAGAGTCGTAGCTGGGCTTATCCCCCAAAATGCAGTCCAGCTCTTCCTAAAATGGACAAGTGATTCTTTGACGGCCACTTCGTTTGTTCTGGTCTTTAACCTCCTTGTTTTTGACTCGGAGGCTTTTTATTTTTCGCTGGCATTGGATCCAGGATCGTCTGTACGCACGCTCAGCCATTTCACTGGAAATGTTTTCAAAAACCGCCCGGTTGCGATAAGAGTTCTGGAGTTTGGCCTGAATAGAGCTGTCACCCCAAATATGAATCCAATCGGTGACCTGCTTCCCTTCCACTGACTGGTCTCTGCAGCATCGTCCTCCATGGTTGATGTTTATGTTCTCATCCCGCCAACTTCAACGCAGAATGATGTTTGTAGCGTCTCGATGACGTACGGGTCGGCTACATGTAGCCTGGCCGTTCAGACGGCGGTCGCATTTGAAAAGATCGGATCTGTGTTGTTCAGACTGTCATGAAATGATCAGATTCATGTCGCATAGGGGCAAAAAAATGGGAATTGGGTCGTTTCAGCCTGCGTTTCTTTTTTTTTACTTCAGTTTGTTTTTCCCCTTTAGGGGCTGCCTAAAAAATGAAAAAAGGTCCCCTGATTTTATCTTTGTTTTTATTTTTACCCTCTCTGGTTTATGTGGGACAGCAAGCCTTCAACACATTTGGGACTTTAAGTTTAATTTTAAATACGTCCAACAATAAAATCCAGCCTTGGACGACTTGAAAGGTGTGCGGGGAACGCAGCAACGTGCCATCTTTAAAACAATGTTAAAACAATGTTAATAAAAAAATGCAAACTTGAGCGCACAGCAGAGACGATGAGGATGATGAAGATGCTGCACTACTCTGATTGTGTAATCTACAGAAGTGCTTTTTCCGTTTGGTCTGAAAACGATGGACAGAGGAGCATTTAGAGACTCTGGAGATTTAAATTCATGTCGTCAGTTCAAACCTTCACCAGCAGAATCGGTGCTCTGACGTCATCAGATGAATTGTTTGGATAGAGGAACAGCTGTTCTGCAGTTTGAGACAAACGGAAGGATTTGCCAAACTTTAAAATCAGCACAAAACCCATTTGGTTCTTGTAGATCAGGGGGGTCAAATTCATTTTCACCGAGGGCCACATCAGCATAGTGTCTGTCCTCAAAGGACCAGATATAGCTTCTACATGTAACTAAATGCAATAAAAAATAAATGTTACTACGCCTTAATGTTAAATAACTCATTTATTTATTTACTATAACTTTTTAAAGTGACAATTACAGTTGCATATTAAACATATGCTTGCTTGTTACCCTATCATAAATCCTTTTAAACATTGTCTGGTTATTAAAACCCACATAACTCCATTAATGAAGGATCAAACTGTCCAAGTGAATAAAGAAAAACAACATAAAACTGAGCTGCAAAGAACATAAATTATAGTGCAACATTTGACAAAAAGGCTGCACACAGCTTTGCATCCAACTGATGGTTTGATGACAACAATTTGTCTGCATTCAAACATAAAAGCTGCAAACATTGAACAATTACAACAGCAGCTATACATTATTAATATGTAATCAACTAAATCTTCTTTTTTATTTTTAAAAATTTAAAACTTTTATGCTCTTGCGGGCCACATAAAATGTCATGGCGGGCCACATTTGGCCCCCGGGCCTTGAGTTTGACACGTGTGTTGTAGACGGTCCGGTCCCTGCAGGTTCTGACCTCAGAGACATCTTAGAACCACCAGAACATCTCCAACTTCCATGGATGATGATGATCTCCACCAAATGGCTGGACTTCAGGAAGTGGGCGTGGCCTCAAAGGTTTGGCCAGCAATGACCCCTGACCTTAATATCAAAGGGTACTTTTCATAGTCCATTTATTTTCAAGGTTACTGGGTTTCTTCTGGGCGAAGGCGGATCCCCCCTGAACAGGACGCAGTCTGTTTCACTTTACATGCTGCATTCACACTCAGACCAAATAGCAGAGTAAGTCATTGTGAGGAGTGGGACACACGCAGACTTTAGCAGCAACGTCTAAAGATTTCAAGTCAGCAGCACGAGACCCGGTTCACCCTAACGACAGAATGATCCAGATTCTGAACCTTTAGAGGTGCTGGAAGGACTTTTATGGAGGATTTTCAATAAATGTCATCATTTGAATCAAATCTGTTCCATGATTTTAGCATTGTACAGGACAGCTACCTTCCTTTGTGTTTTAGCCTGACCTTAAATATTGATGATCATCATCTCAGGCAGCAGCTACAACACCAATTCCACATTCCACCAGCTTCTTCTCACCAGCAGGTGGCCTCCTCCTCTGTTCATTCAGACTCCTACAGCAGTAAAGAATTTATAGTCTTCAACATTCTCCAAATGAAATTTGAACTCAAATTAAAATCAAACTTCACACACTCCCAGTTTACTTAAGAAATAAAATATTAAACAACAATTCATGCATTTTTAGGAAAACTGTTTGACATAGAAATAAATAATTGTACTTTTTTAGGAAGGAAATTGAAACATAAAACCTTTTTTTAAGCTCTGCACCCCCCCCCCCATTTTCCAGACCTGCTGAATCCCTTTCTGGGTCACAGAGTTGCTGGTGCCGACCCGGCTTGTTGGGTGAAGGCAGGGTTCACCCCGAACAGGACGCCAGTCTGTCGCGGGATCACACGCTCGTGTGCACACCTGGGGGCAATTTAGAGACACCAATTAACCTATGGAGGATGTTTTGGGACAGTGGGAAACATGAAACCCAGCGAGGGATTTGAACCAGGACCTTCCTGCTGTGAAGTGAGAGTGCTGACCACTGCCCCACCATAAGCGGACTGATGCACATGTATATAAAAAGAATTAAGCTATAATTTCAAACATGAACTTTAATAAAGTAACTGCATTTCATCACCAAAACATAACCATGTGACATTTTGGACTGTTATTTTATTTTGATGACATTCACTTTTGATGTAGTGTTTGTTCATGATTTAAAATGAAATTAGTAATACTATCGTTAGTGTTTAAGATAATCTATGAAAGAGAAAACATTTGAACCCAGAGGGGATTGACTGAACAGTCCACGGTGCAAAATCCTGGTGGAAATACCCAATTGAACCAGAAAAATATTGTTCTTCATGTCCTGATATTGAAAGGAAAGTTTTATATTCACAAAAATAAATGTTTGCAAACTAAACCACTTTTTAGTACATTTTACAAAAAGCTGTTTTTATTTTCAGTCCCAAAATTATAACGTTGTTCATATAGTTACTGTTGATCTATGTATGATAACTCAATTGTTAATAAAGTTTTTCGGGGGGAAGGAATGAAAAAAAAAGGCGCACAATCAGGATTAGTGAGCTGCTTTTATTTTGAAAATTTGAGCGGAAATCCTGTGTTGAACATCCTCGAGAATGGCTCTGCAACAGCCTTCTTCCAAATCGCAGTAGCTTTTCGCGCGTTTCTTCAGGATATTTGTCCATGCATTCTTTAAAAGAGGTAAAGTCCCAGTTCTGTAAAACATTCTCACTGGTTTGGGTTGAAAAGTTTTGGTTTTTGTGACTTCTGTCCTGTTTATTCTGGCGAGCTAGCTAAACAAGCGGCTGTTGCTGTGTTAGCCGCTAGCGATGCTTCTTCTTCACGTTCCTTCAGGGCGAAGCTGCTCTATGTTGAGTTACATAAAACTAAAATGATAGATACAAAATTCTATCCAGTTAAATGTTTTTCTTTGTCACCACCTTAACACAATTGTACTGAAACAATTCAATCTTTGTATAGTTAGCTTCTTTCTTTCTCCATCAGCAGCTTTCAGCTCTCTTGACTCTGTACGTCCGTGTGAGGCTGCTGGTTGTTTTTAAGGCTTGAAATATGTTGACAGATTTGCAGAATTTTGTGTCAAACCCCTTAGAAAAGCTTTCATCATCATATCTGTGCCTCAGGAAAATCGAACCCTGTAACTGTTATTTCCGGCTGGCCTTTAGAGTCAAAAGCATGAATGTAAATATATGTCACGAATACAGAGTAACAAGAAAATAAATGCAGAATAAAAACATTTCAGAGAAGTCATTCAGTCTAAAGTCATAAAAACATGAACATGGATACATAACTTTATTAAATATTTTTAACCTAATATAAATCCAAATACTCCAACTAGCAAGTATTAAAATGATAGTAAAGTCTAAATCAGGTTGTGTCCGAATCCGTCAGTACTCAGTAAATACTGCACTAGATGCTGTGTTCCCCCTTTTTCTAGTGCTGTCCTGATCTACAAATCCAGAGCCCTGGAAACTTCCCAGGAGTCTCTGTGAAAAACCTGTGTGCATCGATGCAAATATAGACCACAATGCATTGCTTCAGATTTTTTTTTTTTTGTCAAATAAATGTATTTTTTTAATAAACCATCAACGTTTTTCTCTTCAGAAGACAGTGGACTCATAATCGTCCCAAAGTACTCATATTAATTAGATTTTAACCTTCTGAAACCGATGACATCATATCCGCCGTTTAAAGAAAAAAGTAGTGAGCGTGGCGTCTGAATGACTTGTAAAATTCAGGGCTCTACATAGAGCTGCACTATATAGATTTTAGTAGTTAGGGCGGGAATTCTGCATCATTTTAGTTTGAACTCCTGATGTGACTGCCAGGTCAAACCTGAGCCACATGCTGATCTGATCAGCGTATCCTAAAGGTTTTCATCGTCCAACGCTAGAATCCCGCCGCTTTCTGATGGCCGATTAGAGAGGATGGACTCCTGTTTGCTGTTGGACGCCTCCTCAGCCGCAGCCAACCACAAAGAGCCGTTTTATTCCACGTTCCGTTTGTTAGTTTCAGCTCATTTAGTCAGGTTTGGGCTTTGGCGTGACGGCTACTCTCACTTCCCGCTGACGCCTGCACTTTAAAATCTAGTCTGAACACATGAAAGGTTTGGGGAAATGGATGAACTTCTCTGTTTTATTGTGTTATATTTGCTGTTTTATATAATTACATGAAAATTCAGTGATTGTAGTGTGTGAATTGACCCATCAATGGGTTTCGGCGTGTCGTTCGGTCCCCTTCGCAGCTCTGACAGCAACCATGGCCGAGCGGGAGGAGCGGCGCTTTGCTCAGGTCTCCAGGGAATCGGTGGCTCTCATGGCTGAGAGTGCAGGGGTGGAACTTGGCGAGGAGATGGCGGCCGTGCTGGCGGAGGACGTCTGTTACAGACTCAGAGAGGCTGCTCAGGTGAGTGCTGCCTAAAAGCACGCAGGAAACCGGGAACAGAACCGTGACTTCACAAGATTCTGGACTTGTAGACCTTACACCAGACCTTACAGAGACCGCTGTGAACAAGACTTTAAGACATGCAGCTGAAATCAGTGTCTGAGGAGCTCAGGAACCTGAAGAGGAACCGGTTAAAAGTCTACAGTCTACAATAACACAAAGTTTAGATTTCCTTTTTGTTCCTTTATTAGAATCGCACACCTTTGTTTTTACTGGACAATCACATCGACCTTTTTAACATACAACCAAGGATCACTTTAAAACTTTTGTATAAATATCATTTATTGAATATTGGACACAACTGTAAACCATAAGCTCCCCTTTGGCAGGGATCTACTAGGAACAAGTCTACATTTCAAAATAAAGTGTATCTGAAAACAGTCTGGAGAATATCGGACTACAAAAACATCGTCCGATGCTGAAGTTAACACCGACGAATGTGATCCATCTGTGGTTTAGCGCTGCTGGCTCGTTTGGTTACAGTCCCGTTAAATGGGGGTCTGTTCCTTTTGGGGGTGTTTTGCTTTTACCAGCTCAGTGGCCTTGTGGTAGAGTGTCTGCCCTGTGACTGGAAGGTCGGGTGTTCAAACCCAGGCAGAGTCAGACCTAAGACTCTAAAAATGGGACCCAATGTCTAAGGGGTTGGATTGGGGGGGGTTGAACCACCAAATGGTTCCTGAGCGCGGCTGTGTCTGCAGCTCACCGCTCCCCCAGGGGAGGGGTCAAATGCAGAGAACAAATTGCACACACCTAGGTGTGGGGCAGGTAGTGGAACTTTAACTTCAACCTTTGTCTGACTCAGAGCTGCTCTCAGTTCATGAAACACGCCAAACGGAAGAAGCTGACGGTGGAAGACTTTAACAGAGCTCTGCGGTGGAGCAATGTGGAAGTAAGCGCCGAGTGTTTTTGTGGTGAGTGAAAGTGGACGTTCCTTCAACATCTTCCCTTGTTCATCAGGCCGTCTGTGGCTACGGAGCCCAGGACGCTCTGCCCTTCCGCTCGGGGAAAGAAGGAGAGCTTTTCTTCGTGGACGATCGGGAGATCAACCTGATCGAGCTGGCTCTGGCCACCAACATCCCCAAAGGCTGTGCTGAGACCATGGTGCGAGGTGTGTATGCGAGCACGCGTGCGGACACACGAGCCAAGGCTCGCACTGAACGCGGCGCCTCTGCTTTGTGGCAGTGAACGTGGCCTACCTGGATGGGAAAGGAGGCGTGGAGCTCCAGGGAGCAGGTGAGAACCGGCTGTACGTGTGAAGGACGCCTTTTTTACCGCCTGCTTGGGGAAATTCACTGCAGTGAGTCATCAAGGGGGGGCCTAAGGAGCCCCAGGTCCAAACACTGCAGAGAGTTCTGACTGAACCGCCTAAAAACCTCAGAGGAGCTGACGTTCCTCCATCAACAGCTTCAAGAACGGATGATGTGGACAGCTGATCCTCAGGATGTGATTATTGCATTTAGAGGAATAGTCATCATTTACCAGGAACCTTTAGCTAGAACATAATTAGAATCCGTTGAAAGTCCTTCAGGTTTTCTCTTCTTAAAGCAGAAACCCGTTTGTCTCTGAATGTTGGCTCCTCACAGTACCGACTGCAGTCCAGTCTCTGTCGGACGACCTGCTGAAGTATTACCAGCAGATCACTCGAGCCATCCTGGGAGACGACCCCCACCTCATGAAGGTGAGCCCCCGCCGGGTCTCACGCGGACGAGTGAAGCCTTTCCCGCTCATCCCGTCTCTGCGCCCCGCAGGTGGCTCTGCTGGACCTCCAGTCCAACTCCAAGATCGCTGCCTTGCTGCCGTACTTTGTTTACGTCATCAGCGGAGTAAGTTTTTCTCTGATCAGCGGATACTTTGAGGTTCAGATCGTGGATATTTGAGGAATTGTTCATCTGAGAAACCTTTGATGGCAGAGGAGGTTTCACAAATGCAGCTCCGACTTCACCACAAGGAGAAAAGGTGGCGGTCATGAGCCGCTTCCAAATCGAGTCCCTGATTGGTCAAAGTTCAACTTTTGCAAAGCAAATCGTGAACCTGAAGGTTTTGAACAAGGAGGTCCAAATTTCTGAGCCCGGTGTAAATGTAGCATAGGAGATTATCCCAATGAATCATGGGAAATGAGAAAACCAGGCGCTGATGCCGGACAGACTCTGAAACCCCTGTAGCTGTTGTTTTAGGTGGAGCGGGGAGACAGGTGAGGACGTTCCCCACGTCTGATTGGTCACAAGGACGACGTGTGATTGGCCGAGGCAGTTTAAGGGATCGAACTTTTCCCAAAATGAGAACACCTGGCTGAAGCTGTGGAAAAGACGGTCGTTCTGACCAGCTGAGTGGCCTTGTGGTAGAGTGTCCGACCCGGGAGTTCAAATCCACAGCCGTGTCGTAACGAAGCCTCTGGGCAATAAGGGGTTGGATGGGGGGAGGGGTTAAACCACCAAACCCACCAATCAAACGCAGAAACATGTTTTTTACACCAATCAGGTGAAACTGAATTGCGGCACACCTGACCCCGCTGATTGAAGAAAACAAACTTACCTGAGCTGTAAAAAATGAAGCTATAAAACCCTCAGACACAAAAAGGGAAGGAGCTGTGAGGAAGTCGTCCCAACACGTCAGTGTCCTGCTGCAGGTGAAGTCCGTCAGCCATGACCTGGAGCAGCTCAACAGACTGCTCCACATGGTGAGGAGCCTGGTCCAGAACCCCTACCTGTACCTGGGCTCCTACGTGCGCAGCCTGGTGTCCAGTGTGATGTACTGCATCCTGGAGCCGCTGGCGGCCTCCATCAACCCTCTCAACGACCACTGGACCCTCAGAGACTACGCTGCCCTGCTTCTGAGCAACATCTTCTGGTGAGAAACTGTTGGGGTTCCTTCTCAGTTCTCTAACTGTGTCATCTAGCTGAAATCAGAGTTGGCTTTCTCACTAGGACACACGGGGATCTGGTGAGTGGACTCTACCACCAGATCTTGCTTTCCCTCCAGAAAGTTCTGTCTGACCCGGTCAGACCACTGTGTTCCCACTATGGAGCTGTGGTGGGGCTCCACGCTCTGGGATGGAAGGTACTGATAGTTCTGGGATGTCCCACCTCTGTATTTGAGATGGATTGTTGAGTCTTTGAACATCCACATGCTTCCCTGCAGGCGGTTGAGAAAGTGCTCTTTCCTCACCTTCCTGCGTACTGGGCCAACCTCCAGGCTGTTCTGGACGACTACTCCGTCTCCAACGCTCAGGTCAAAGCAGATGGACACAAAGTCTACGGAGCCATCCTGGTCAGTCGATCCTCTTTATTTTGATTCAATCAATGGTGAGAAAAACTTGAATCAAACAAGAATACATTGTTTTATCTTTAAATGAAGTCATACTAAAGGTCTGCACTTGAATAGAACTTTTCTACCTTTAGAGCAGGGGTCCCCAAATCCAGGCCTGGAGGGTCAGTGTCCTTCGTGTTTTCCAAACATCCTGCCATTGCAGCTCTTCATTGGCTAAACACACCTGATCCAGGTGATCAGCAGCAGAGAAGGCAGGAAAACCAGCAGGAAGCCGGCCCTCCAGGCCTGGATTTGGGGACCCCTGCTCTACTTTAGGGGCTTAAAGCATTTTCACTTTACTCACAATTATTCACGCACAGGTGGGGCGGGGTTATGCAAATCAACCTGACTCCACCCATTGGCAGCAGTGGCTTCAGTGTCGGCCCTTCAGTTGGTTCTTTAGTCGGTCTGTCTGATCTAGTTTTAGATGTCCTCTTCTTGGCCGTCACACCTTCTAGCGTAATGTCTTCTGGAATGATGACTGACGGCCGTTGAAGTGTAAACGGGTTCTTCTTCATGTCCTGCAGGTGGCGGTAGAGCGTCTTCTGAAGATGAAGGCTCTGTCCCTGTCCCATCCGGGAGAGTGGTGCTTCAATGCTCAAACTGGGTCTCTGGCAGCCGCTGTCGGTTACAGCTCCCCGGGCCTCAGCCCCCCCCCAGAGAGTCTTTCAGAAGCCGCCTTTGGCATCGCCAGCCACCTGCAGGCGGGGAGCGGCGGCTGTCCGTGGGAGGAGTGGGCTCCCGTGTCGCTCCCTGCCATGTACTTGGAGCTGTACTCCTTTTTCGGGGACAGCCTAGCTGTCAGGTTCAGTACAGGGCCCGGTCTGGACAGCCCCCCTTACTGCCCGTCAGCTCTGCTCCGAGAGCCCAAGAAGGAAGCTCTCGGCCAGGGCTCCAACTCTGACACGGCCCGCAAGATGCCGCAGCTCACCGCCAACCTCAGCATCAGCCCCCGACGGGACGGGAGTCCTCGCACGGATCCTCCCCCACCCAGCCTGGCAGCTGCAGGGCCCGGAAGGTAAGGGGCCCCCTTTCCAGATCCACATGAAGGCAGAAACCCGTCAGGAGCTGAACCTCTGCTGTTCTTCTCTAAACCAGGTCTTTGCCGCGCTCCTCCTCTGCGCAGCGCTCCAGATACTCCTCGTCCCGCTCCGCTCAGCGGTTGACGGGTCTGCCGCGGGACGTCTTCCCCAAGGCCCGCTTTGCCTCCCCTCAAAACGGGCCCCCGACCTTCTCATTCGTCATCGGTGGACGACAGATGGGCCAGCGGTGCCAAGGTCGCCGGCCCTTTCAGACTGTTTTTGCTCCGACCCCGCCCCCTGCCGCTGTCCCTCCTCGAGCCTACGCCCACAAACTCCCAGTCATAGGCAGAGTTGGGAAACCTGTGAGGCGTTGGACTTGTTCCCATTATTCCCTCCTGCTGCCGCTGTAGAGCCGCCTGTTCGTGGTCAGTGCCGTCGGATTAAAGCTCTTCTCATTGGTGTGTTGGTTTCCCGCCTTTTTGTTGCTGGACCTCAATGCCAGAAGGAAGAGCAGCAGAAATGTCAGACGATGACGACCTCTCTCCAACTAAAGCGGTCCTTCTCTTAACCGTTCACAGAGCGGTAAGTAATATTTACTGATGGAAGAACATGCACACGCTGATCTAAAAGGGTTTGGATGGCTGAAGGGAACCCTCCTCACCTGTGTGACTCACCTGTGTGACTCACCTGTGTGACTCACCTGTGTGACTCACCTGTGTGACTCACCTGTGTGACTCACCTGTGTGACTCACCTGTGTGACTCACCTGTGAGACTCACCTGTGAGACTCACCTGTGAGACTCACCTGTGAGACTCACCTGTGAGACTCACCTGTGAGACTCACCTGTGTGACTCACCTGTGAGACTCACCTGTGAGACTCACCTGTGTGACTCACCTGTGTGACTCACCTGTGAGACTCACCTGTAGTCGGTGTGGGTGCACAGAGCTTCCCAGCAGACCGTTGCATCCCGCAGCCAGGTGCTGCTCTGACATTTCTGGATTCTGAGTCGTGGGGAAAGCTAAAGAGCTGGCAGAAGACCTACGGGAAAAGGAAGCTGAGCGGCACAAAACAGGAAATGGATGGAAGAAGACGGTCAGCAGGGATCTGGGGCCTCATTTCTAAAACTTTGCGTAGGATTTGCGTCAGAAATGGCGTACGGATGAAACATAGGATGTGCGTACACCGGAGCGCCAGATGCACCGGGTGACACGCGTGGTTCCTCCGAGTGCTCCTCTGTAACGCCGGGCCCAAAAGCCCGCAGAGGTCCAAAAGGACGGCTCGAGGAAGTGGGAACCGGCTCATAAGCCACTCGTCCTCATTTGCCAGCAAGTCTTCTTGCTGTCTAAAGATGCGTTCACTCTGAATTCTTCCAGTTGCCACATCTTCTAAGAGCGCAAGATCAGCCATTGTGCGTCATTACGCATTGTGATGGGGCATTTTATTTCCCTCCATTTAATTACATCTGACAAGCTACAGATGTCGGTAATAATCAACGTGGAAATGGGAAATTGATCAGCGCAAATGTAATTTCTTGTTGCTTTCTGAATGGTTGAAACATACGCCATACATTGTTTTATCAAAAATAAAACAAACCAAAGGCATATGCATGAATACCATAATTCCGCAGCTTATGAAGAAATGTCTTAATATGAAAACAACTTTCCCCAGTGGACAATTAGTACGTCCGTCTGTCCGCACGCCCGCACCTATATCTGCTCCGCCAGACGGACACACTGACGGGAATATCAGTTTTGTACATTATTTCGTTCTGTTAACTATATTATTTATGAGGATGAATTGCACAACATGCCAATATTGCAGAACATATTTCACTTTTCTTTTTCCAAATAAGTGTTCATTTGAATTTCTGTTGTAATTTTCGTTTTTTTGTTTTGTTTGTTTCACTGCTGATCGATCAAACGGGTGTTGGTGTAGCTGTTAATTGTCAGACTTGCTTTGTGAAGTCTTCATGTTATTTCTGAGAAGCAGGATTGTCATTTTCACTTTCACGTGTTTCTTCCATCTGCCGACGGTGTCGCCGTTTCTCATTTCACCCGTTTTTGTGCGTACGCCTGGGTCAGAGCGTGAAGGACCGCACATTTTCCCGTCAAGTTTGCTTTTTATAAATCTCAACTATTGCGTAGAGAGTGGCGTACGCCTTCTTTTGTGCGTACGCAACGTTTATAAATGAGGCCCCTGATCAGGAAGTGAGGCGATCTGTAGGAACCAAACCGCGGCCACGAGCGCTTCATCCTTAGGGATGCACAGATAAACCCCTCAGACCTTCAGCTGGGATCCGGGACTCTGTGGATTCTTCCAGATGGACAAAAAAAAAAAAGACTTTAACATTAATGCCACAAATAGCTGGCTTACAAAACGCCACAGAGACACGCCCCCAAACTGCTGGACCAAAGTCGTTTAGACTGAACTTTTTGACCACAACCAAGAACCCTAATCCTACAGTGAAACACGGAGGCGGATGGCTGATGGTTTGGGGATGTGTGAGCTGCACACATTGCTGGTGGGACGGCCGCAGCACGCCGTCAGAAGATCCCGGAGGAAACTGGAAAACTATTCACCTGGGAGGCTGCACACGGGACTGACTTGGACATTTCAACATGACGATGATCCAAAACCAGAGCAGGGCCGCCCGTCGTTGGCTCCACCAGAATAAGGGGAAGGTTGTGGAGCGACCGCCTCCTGACCTCAATGAGTCGCTCGGGGGAGATCTGAAAATGTCTGCCAAGAACTGCTTTACCATCAGAGAACACAAAGCTCGTCCACAACGACCTCCAGGGAATCAAGATATTGATGCAACAGGAGGAAACAAGTCGACTTTTGAGGTTTCTGTTGTCATTAGGATTTCAAAAGTGTTGACGCTGTTTGACAGTAAACGCCTTAATCCACTAACCATGGGTGGAGAAAAACGATTTGGACTTTATGGTTCTGAAAAATAAAATATATAAACTTATGAGCACAGCTGTATGTTTGGAATGAAACGGTTTGTCCAAGAATACATTTGTTATTCAGCTGTTCATTATATTTGAAAATTGTCTAAATAACAACTAAAGTTATAATTTATTACATCTGGACTTTAAAAACTTTTACAAACCAACATGCAGGATGTAAAGCCTGCAAGAATATTTCATAAAGAAACTGCTCATCTTGTAAAACAATGTAACCTTTAGCGGTAAATAATGTGCAGGTTGCACAGTTGGAGCTCTAGTTCTTAATAAAGTTTGTTTTAAAAATGATATTCTTTCTTACCCTACAAGTATTGAAATATGAAACGCTGTCAGCAGCAGGGTTTGGAGCTCCAATTGACTCTGAAACACGCCGCTGCACGCGCGCTCGTCTTTGGCGCGCGCGCGCTCACTGCGCGCGCATCGTCTTGGATGCGGTCCGGCGGCTCCACCCTTGCTGGGAAGGTGGATGAGCCGCTGGCGGTCCCGCCTTCCGCCGCTCTGCTCTGTTATGACTTCCGCGGAGCTGCGAGGTCGGTCATGACTTCGGTGTGGAAGCGCGTGCAGCGCGCGGGAAAGAAAGCCTCCAAGTTTGAGTTCATCGCCACTTTCCAGGAGCTGCTCGTGGAATGCAGCCATAAATGGTGAGTCCCAACACTTTGATTCCGGAAGGACTCCAGCAGGAAGCGTCTCCAGACGCAAACCAACACCGAGAAGGTCCATTTGGATCCTCCAGAAGCAGCTTTAAATCCGCTTTCTGATAGTTTGTGTTGCCGTCGTGTGGAAGCGGAAGTAAACGCCCACGTGTGACGGACGATCAGCTGTTCCTCATCAATGATCCATGATGCTGCTGACATAAGGAGACTCTTCTCCCCGACGTTTAACGTGACCGTGACGTAAGAAAGTTGATCCTAGGGGAAAAGGCGCTTCCTGGCCCTTTCCAGGTGTGGCCGGTCGTGATGACCCCCCCCACCCCCCCACCCCGCGGGGAAGTTCGTGTCAGGTCGGATCGGCGCGGATCCCCAGCGGGGTCAGTTAGGGACCGTCAATAAATTATCAAAAAGAAATGAATTACAGTCAAACATTTCCTCAATTGTGTCCAGATGATCTGATTTACGTTGCTATGTTTTTAGAAGAAACATGGAATGAACTAGGCCTGCACAAGAAATTACAACGCATATCTCAAAAGACGGCGAAAATTGTTTCCTTAAATGTGCTAAAACAGTCTTATTGCAGCTTAAAGTATTTGACAAATTAAATAAATCCATTTATGTGTTTGACCAATCGGATGGAGCCTTTTTATGTCATATGTTCACCCTCCATGTAGGGTCATTTGGATTATTATTTGTCATCTTGACTCTTATTTAAATCAAACTGTAGCACTGAAATAGAATTGATGTTTTTAGTTGTTTTGCTTTTTGTTCATGTATTGCAAGTTATATCGTCAGCAATATTGATTGCTGATATCGCTAATTGCAGCCAGTTTGAGTTTAAGTTAATATTATGGTATTTCATTCAAAATCTCCCAAACCGTGTGACCTTATGACTCCAAATATATGCCGAATTGTGGCGCCGACATACCAACACCATACAGACCAATTTTTTTTGCATTAATAGATGGTAAATATTTTTTAGGAATTTTTATATTAAATTTTCAGAGGAAATGTGTTGGGATGTTAGTGCCTCATTTCGGGATACATTTGGCCTTCTCGGGTCACATGCCTTGGGAGCTATTGAAAAAAATGGTCAGAATTTATATGCAAACTGCTGGAATTTTAATATAAAATTCATCTAAAATATTCAGCATCTTTGATTGCAAAATAAATTGGTGTGTATGATGTTGGAGCCATAATTCTGCATATTTTTGGAATTCTAAGGACACGTGGTTTGAAAACTGTTGAAAAAAATATACCAGAACATAAACTTAAAACCATTTTTTTCTCATGAAAACATTGCAAAATAATAATATTGCTTAAACACAACATGAGGAAATATTTCGTTGTATTTTATTTCTTTTGCAAAGCATTTATTCTTGGGTTTGATCTAAAATCTTGGCCACATTCTGCACTTGTTAGCTTGTTGACGGTCCCTAAGAGAGACCACTGGGGACCACCCAGCTGATTGTTGAATATCCAGCCTAAAACTAACTTCAGCGTGGTCTGCAGCTTTGGTTACAGTGTCAGAAACAGAACCAGAACCTGTGGCTCTGGTTTCTGATGGTTAACCATATTTCTCAAGTCTGCTTTTTTAGTAAACAGATGTGATTTGTTCACCAGCCTAAAGAAAACCGCATGACTGAACATGACTCTGTCTAAGCATGTTAAGAGCAGGAATGTGGCTGCAGAGAAGACGGCACTGATTGAAAATGGAAAACATTTCAGTTTGTTGCAGAAGAAACGAAACAAAACAATGCCGTTCAACAAAAGGAGGTCAATGATCTGGAAAATTATCTTCCTTAATACTTAATGGTAAAAGGAGGAATTGGTTTTTAACGTAAAGAAAATGTAAAGCAACACCAGAAGAGGATTTTCTAAAACAAGGGATGTGTGAAGAATTGTGGAAAGGAAGGATCAGCTTTGAGCCGTTTCTGTGACAGACTGACAGAAGAGGTTAGACAGGAATCTCTGTGGATCACCACGTTTGCAGATGACACTGTGCTCTGTAGTGAGAGCAGGGAGCAGAAATGAAGGTCAGTATGCAGCAGAGCAGAGTTTCTGTGTGTGAATGAGAGGAGCTGAGGAGGAACGGTGGGGTTACGGCAGCAGAAGGCGGAGAAGGTGGAGGACTTTAAGTTCTTAGGGTTCACAGTCCAGAACAGCATAGAGGTGGAGAGGCAGAGAGGCAGCCCTGCTGCAAGCAGGTTGGAACAGGTGGAGGGAGGTTTTTGTGTAATCATCAAGAATGAAAGGAGAGGTGTAGAGGATTGGGGTGAGAGGATGAAGGGGTGTCCAATTCCAGGCCTCGAGGGACGGCCTCCTGCCGGTTTTCCAGAAATCCTGCCTTATCTGCTGCTGATCACCTGGATCAGGTTTAGCCAATAAAGCGTTTCAATGGCAGGCTGATTGAAAAACATGTAGGACACGGTCTCTCGCAGCCTGGATCCTGACACCTCTGCTGCAGAAACAGGAGGCGGAGCTTCAGGAAGCAGAGATGAAGATGCTGAGTGAGGTTGTCTTTGGGACCAGGATGGATCAGGAATGAATCCATCAGAGGATCAGATCCTGGTGGATGTTCTGGAGAGCAGGAGGAACAGTGATGATGATGATGGTGAGAGGATGCTGAGGCGCTGACTGGCTCTCCGCCAATCATTTCTTGTTCCTGTGGTAACGGGGAAAACTCCAACTTATTTTGCGTCTCCATACAGCATTTGTGTACATTGTTACCAAGACTTACTTTCAAAAATCTTAAGAAACGATCTGGAACAAAAAGTTACCTTAAACCTCCAAATAAAAACGGAGAAATGTGGGCGGCCTCTTTCTGCTTATTTTCATTTAGACTGTAATAGATAAGAAAACAACCTAACATGTTGAAAATGGAACATACCATTATAGAGTGAGTGGTAAATGTATGGTAAAGTATCCCTAATGGTATGTTCACACCGGGCATGTGATGCGTGTTCAAGAACACGCTCAACAGGCATTCTTACAGTGTTCACACTGCACTGCCCGATACTAGCACATGTACTTACAGTTGGAAGAGGTTTGGTGGGAAATGGGGCAGAAAACTTACGAATCTTGCTCCAGGCTTTTATTTCACAGCTCTATTCTGATATATGAAAGGCGGCCAAGGCATGATTGAATTTGGATGCCAATTTAGAATTTTTAGGAAAACTTTAATTGATTTAATAAAACTTTGAGTTTCTGCATTTTGTGTCCTACACCAGCAGTTTCTAAACGAATCACACATCTGCTCTGTTTGCCAGTACATCAAATGGCCTCTAACCTCAGATCGTGTATCCCATACTGTAAGAGCAGACTGGGTGAGAATCACGGTCAGTGAATGCTCTCAGTGTCTCCAGGAAACGACAGAGGAAGATGGACGTCCAATGAAGCTTGGCTTCCTTTGTCATCTCCAGACTTCTGGACATTTTTGGTCAGTGTGTCCTTTTCTAAATTGCTTTGTGTTGGGAAGTAAAGGAACACAAATAGACTGAAGAGGCTGATTGAGGAAGTAGAGTCTGTGGTTGTGTCATTGACTAAACATGAGAACTGGACAAAGTGACTCCTCCCCCTTGGCGTTCCAAACAGGAAGTACTTGCTAGTTCCTGCTACTAATCTTAGCATGTTCTTGCTAATCCTCCTTCTTTCATAAAATTTTCTCTTTATTTGCAAGTTATTCAAGTTATAAACTGACCAATGAGATGCCTCAATACCAGAAGTGGACCCCACATAGGGGTGTAGACTTCCAACAAGCCCCCATTCTGGTTGGTGAAAGTGGTTGCCATAGAAATGTTGACTCAGACCAACTCGGACCGATCGCTGCGTACTGACGTCGTCTGATGTCGTCTGACGTCGTCTGACTCCCACAAAATAATAAATGTATTTTTAAGCGCCTTTTGTGAAAAAATAAAATCAGCACAATAAAAGCACAGTAAAATCAGCCGATGGGTGGATGGATGGATGGATGGATGGATGGAGGATAGATGGATGGATGGATGGATGATGGATGGATGGAGGATAGATGGATGGATGGGCAATCATATAAGAAAGGCAGATTTAAAGAGGTGGGTTTTGAGTCTGGATTTAAAGCTGGGTAACGAGTCAATGATACGGAGGTCCATACAACTTCTCTCTCTTCTCTCTTTAACTTAGGCAACCAGATAAACTGAGAGTGGTGTGGACCAGGAGGAACCGACATTACAGCACCAAGGTAGGAATGGCACTGAGTTTGCTCCTATCTAAATGTCAGTATCCCAGGCTGGAGTTATGTGTGCTAAGCGTATGATAAAGATTCATAAGGCTGATGTAAGTTACACGCTCTTGTTCCATACGGGTGATGCTGTCGTACGGCGCCCTTCACGCCATACTTTGGTCATTGGTGCGGTGCGAGCACTGGCTCCTTACAGACCACAAATGCTGTATGCACGGGGTCTGTACCTGATTTAAATGAGGACGCCCACACTTACTACACTCTGATTCTCTGCTTTGCTCATTTGTAACACCCAGGCTATGCAAGGAGCTCTCATTTATCACCAAAAAAGCACTAACGGACTTCGGAGGGGGGGCTGACTTGAAAGAGGGAAAAATCTGTACGACTCTCACCTACTTCCCCCGGACGTACCCATGTGTGTCGTTCAATAGTTCACTAGGTCCTGTCGCTCGCAGCGTGTTCTTAGAAACAAATGGCCATGAACATTTTCTCTCTGCTGATTCGCCTAGCGGTCTACGACCTTGATATTTCGTGCGACCATCTACAAGCCCCAAACAGGTTTGACCATTTTTCACCTGCAGATGTCCCGGATCCACCTGTTGGGACTAAGTCATGAATTTGCACCTTCCCCGCTCCCTTTCAAGCAATCAATCAATCAATCTCCTTTTTAATGAATTCATTGTGTGATAAGTTATTATTGTGTGTATAAATGCAAATATTTATGATTATTAGCAATTATAATGTCAATAAGATAGCATCATTTTCCTTTCATTATTTTCTAATCAATTCAAAATTAATAACTTAAATGGACTTGACGTATCTATGTATTTTAAATGTCTTTTTGTCCTTTGTCATATTGCTGGAATTGCTTGGGGGGGGCAAATCAATCTAAAATCAATCATTATGCTGCACCAAAGATCTGATTACAAATCTGTATTTATTTAGATTTGAATGTAAAGAAATAATGTGATGTAATTTAATATTCTGATGGATGGATGGATGATGTTTCTGGTGGTGGTAGTGTGCGGTTCCAGTTCCAGTTCCAGTTCCAGTTCCAGCAGCTTTTGTTGTTGTTTCAGCTCCACGGCTGGCAGCCGGGCATAAAGAACCCCTACAGAGGCCTTGTGGTCTGGCAGGTTCCAGAGAGTTTGAACATCACGGTCACACTCTTCAAGGTATGAAGGAAAGTCTGTGTGCTGGTGTGAGCGTGTGCTGGAGCGTGGTCTGCGTGCTTGACCATCATCACATGATTCACATTCTAAATATAAGGCTCATGGATAGTTTAACACATTTTCAATTTGTTTGTACACAGAACATTTACACAGATCTTTTCCTGGACGACATCAGCTGCTGTCTTTGCAGCTTTTGGGTTCTGGAGCAAATAACCAATTAGTAAATCAAAATCTGTCAAGTTGTGGTAAATATCAGTTGGGCTTTGTGGACCAGCGTCAACCAGCTCAGTGGTAGAGTGTCTGTCCTAGAACTGCAAGGTCTTGGGTTCAAATCCACATTTAGGTCATTCAAAAGTCTCCAAAAATGGGACCCAACGCCTCTGTGCTTGACGCCAAGTATTAGGAGGTTGGACTGGGGCAGGGGTCGGCAACCCATGGCTCCGGAGCCACATGTGGATTTTTCATCCTTTTGTTGTGGCTCCCTGTGACTTTGGAAAATAATGAGTATTTTATAATAATTAATTTTTATTTTAGTTTTTTCATTTTTCATGGCATTTCAAAGGCGCTGCTGGGTCCGTACGAAGCGAGTGCCACGTAAAAAACAGCTTCGTAATGAGCTCGTATTTATCGGGCGAGACCTGCAGAGCTGATAGCAGGAGGAGACACGCGGGGCGGCTTCAATCAACACTCCGATCTTCTGCCGGGAACTTGACGTACCGCGGGGCAGAGACCAACTCGCTGATGACAGACTGAGAGTTCTCGCCGGCGTTGCCAGATAGAGTCACAGTTTTCCAGCCGAAAAGTCATCTGAAAACCGCCAGACCCAGCCAAAAACCGCCCAACACAGCTTTTGTTTTTTTTCGTACTGGACTGATTTAGCAAAATAAAAGATTTTTCTAAATAAAAGATAGTTCAGACTAAAATAAAATGTGTACACTATTGAATATTTCTTCAGCGGGCCGCCTTCTTCCATTCATTTTCTTAACCCGCTCTATCCCCGCTATAACCTGCGTCCGGCTCTTTCATCCTTGTGCTGCGCTGGAGCGCCCCGACTATCGTGTTTTGCGCTCTCTGTGTAGGACACACTGAGGAGCGCGGGGGAAACAACTCTCAGCTGTAGAGGATGTGAACAGGTGAACAGGTAGAGAGGAAAAGCAGGTGGAGAGGCGGGGGAGGGGCTTTGGCTTCAGACTCTGTCAGATGGAAACACGGCGTCAGATTGAGACGCAGCTTTCCCTGCAGGAGTTGAAGCAGAGACTTTCTCTGGGATGATTTTATGAACTCAAACATGGAAACATGGTTACCAAGTAGAACTCTTCAAAATAATAAACCTGATCTCTCCACATTCTCAGTGTCTACCATGAATTGATAAACACATCGCTCCATGCAGCGATCAGACCAGAACTTCAGCCAGTGGCTCCTCCCACACGTGGCCGCGGTATCATCCTTTAAAGAACATAATGTGCATTTGCAGCGACGTATGCTTCAGACGATGTCCGATTGGCCAATCTACATGTCAATCAAGCCCCGTACTTCTCAGTGAGGATTTTGATTGGCTGGTGGATTTTAAAGAAGTACTTTTTTTTAAAATCTTTTCTGGCCCGCGATCTACACTCATGTCATTGAAGATCGACCAGTCGATCGCGATCGACGTAATGAGCACCTTTGAATAATATATACATGCAAAATATATATAATGATGTCAAAACGGGTTGTGGCTCCGGGTGCTTTCTTTTCATTAGGGGCGGTCCCAAATGGCTCTTTGAGTAAAAAAGGTTGCCGACCCCTGGACTGGGGGGTTCAACCACCAAATGGCTCCAGAACTCGGCCGTGACTGCAGCTCACCCCCCCCCCCCCCCCCCTCCAGGGCAGAGTTTAATATAGGGATCACATTTCACACAACTGGTTAGACTTTCTCTCATGAAGCACTTTTGCCTTTTACACAATAAAAAGAAAAAGATCAAAGTGGAGAGAAATTAATGACAACTATTATGCTGTTGTATTTCCAGACTCTCCAGGCCAAATTGTCTTAACTTTATTTATTTAAAGACTAGCCTGTGAAAGTGACCGACACTCCGAGGGATGAATGATGAAAATCTCGTTTAGGAACCAGACTTGAATCCCCACTTGGTTCACAGTAGCTATGAGTGACAGATGATTTGCTGCTGGGTTTGTTTCTAAGGTTTACAATTATTTCTTCAACCACAGGAACCTACTGCAAAAGAATTTGAGGACAAGGACTGGAGGTTCGTAATAGAAAATGTAAGTCTCCCATTTTCATACCAAATGAGTAGAATATGATTTTTTGATGTTTCTTGCAGTCCTTTGTTATCGAATAACTTACTGTACAGCTGGGGGTCTCCAGCCCCCGAGTGGCAGAGAAAAAACACGACGTACATTTTTTCTATTTTATTTCTACTCTGATTCCCGATTCCCTCCACCTCATCCAACTCATCCTCAACACGTCAAGTCGCTCGGTTTCGTGTCAGAAATGTACCTTCCTAAAGCCGCTGATCACTAAATCGAAACCCCCAAGATAGCAAAGTTAACAAAAACAAACGTAATTGGAAAGATGCTTTTGGCAGGAAAGAGCCCGAGAGGAAACCAACACGTTCTCACCCAAACTGGTCATAAATGGATTCATGGGTAGGGACCCCCCCTCCATGTCACATAGTTTGGGTGAGCCTAACTCGTCGTACTGAAAATGAGAAACCCGAAACGCTGGTGATTGATTTACGTTTTCAACCATAAAAATAGCTTGACTCTAATTTATTTTTTAAATCTAAGCTGGTTAAAGTGAACGCATTCTCATAAATGAGAACATAGAAAAATGCTCTTTTTCTTTTGTTATTTACGACCAGGCCAGTTTACACTTTTTTTCTTTTAATTACAACTTTTAAGTCGTAAATTTACGAGAAAAAAGTCATAACTGTTAAAATACGAGATCTTAAGTCGTATATTTATGAGAAAAAAATCTCGTCAATTTACGAATTAGAATCTCGTAATTTACCTTTTTTTTTTTTTTGGTGGCCCTAAAACTCTATGGTAGTTGTTATTATTAAAATTATTTGGTTATTTTAGCCGACGAAAATAACCAGTTCAGTATTGGACCATCGGGTTAAAAAAGGCAGATCACGATATATCTCAAAATAACAAATATGTTTTAGTTAACTTAATCAAATGTGAAAGTCCCTCTATGTCTAAATATGATTTTCTGGGTTTCCATCAGGAGACTAAAGGCCATAAAAAAGTGTTGGCCTCAGGGGAGATGAATATGAAAAAATATGCCAGCGACACACCAGCAACATTTGACGTCACCCTGAAACTCAAGCCTCTGTCTGTGAAAGTGGTTGAAGCTACTTTGAAACTGAGCCTGTCCTGCATCTTTCTGAAGGAAGGCAAAGCCACGTGAGTTTTGGTCTGTTGTCCAACCGAATGACAGGAACTTCTGAAAGAAACTTCTCTTTCTGGAGGTGTGATCTGTGAGGATTCTGTCTCGTTTCACAGGGATGAAGACATGCAAAGTCTTGCTAGTTTACTCAGCATGAAGCAGAGTGACGTTGGCAATCTGGATGACTTTAATGACAGCGACGATGAAGCCAGCAAGGAGAAAAAAGGTGGCCGTGGAACTGGACAAGAAATTCATGTGATGGGTAAACATTTATTTTGATGTTGTTTAAGTTTTTAGAGCAGAAAAAATAATGCTGATGCTTGAAGACGGCAGACTTCAGTTTCACTGAAGCGGATGTGGTTGCCAAAGTAAGCAGGTCAGAGGAGCCCGCCTTCTTGGTGACTCTGGGGGGTGGGGTACTGCAAAGTACCCCAACGGAGGACACCAATGTCCTTCTGGGGGACTTGGACGCCCACATGTGCCACAACAAAGGCACCTCAAAGGAATTAGCGGCCTCCCTGATCTGAACCCGGGTAGGGTTCTTGGACCTTCACAGTATTTCCATAACCAACACCAAGGGTGTCCGTCCACTAGGACAGCCGAGGCTGGGTGATGAACTTTGTAGTCCTTCAGCAGAAAGCAAGGTGGAGAGAGGAAGGAAAGAGGCAGGATGGTAGATCTTAGAGCCCGGGGTTCAGCGGGTCTGGTCAACGGTGTGTTCTGGTGGTTTGCCCAATGACCATAGTGGCACCTTTCCAAAAGTTTTACTTTGGTTCCAATGTTTAGAACCCCTTTAGTACTCCAGCATCATACATGTTTGCATTTACGATGTGATGATTCTTACTCCATGACACTCAGTGATGATCAACACTTCTCTTTGGGTGGATTCAGTCTGGAAAACCCTTGTTCCGGATCGAGTCCTGAACCTCACGTTTGGTCTGTATTCAGACTGGCATTGAGTGGACCGTTCTGTTATGGCTTGTAAACAAAACCATGTGACTAAGGATCTATTCAGTCATGGTCACACTCTTCAAGGTATGACGTAAAGTCTTTTAAGGGCTGGTTTACAATCCTCATCGGGACAGTTAACTTTGTCTGGAACAAAACTTTTTATTTGTTACTTTGGAAGCGTGCCGCAAGTCGGTTTCTGGCAAGGAGACGTGGCGTGTTTGCTTTATCTAAGAGGATGCTAGCGATGAGGAGGGTATTAAGGTACGCTGATAAGTGTCTAAGGCTACGTTCACACTGCAGGCTGAAACGACCCAATTCCGAATTTTTTGCCCCTAAGCGGCCCAATTCCGATCTTTTCATGACAGTCTGAATGACACAGATCCGATCTTTTCAATTGCGACCCAGGCCCCGTGGATTTGCCGTCCTGATTCCGAATTGTAGCCGTTCTTTTCAATTGCGACCGCCGTCTGACCGGCCAGGCGACTTGATTCCGAACCGTCATCGACACGCAACAAACGTCATCATTTTGCGTTGAACCATGGTGGACGATGCTGCTGAGACCAGTCAGTAGAAGGGAAGGGAAGTCACTGATTGGATTCTCATTTGGGGTAATCGCTCTTTTCAAGCCAAACTCCAGGGCTCTGATCGCAACTGGGCGGTTTTTGAAAAAAATTCCAGCTAAATGGCAGAGCGTGGTGTTGAACCTTTACCGCGATGACTTTTTTTTCTTTCTCCCCTTTCCGACCGTGCTCAGAAGCGCGGGGGACCCGAGGCGATCCTCCTCCTCCTCCTCTCTGTTCTGATCCTTAGATTCTCCAGAACGGGTTAATAAAGAGTCCATAGCATTTATTTTGGGGGAAACCTTCTTTTATTACCGTCCTCCGTAACACACACCATGAATGCGCACCCACACTGCCCCCCCCTATTCTCTATCGCGGCACCCGCTTGCACACACAAACACGCGGGCGCGCGGCTCCAACACATACACATTCCTCTTCCACTACAGTGGGTACAGACGATCCCGACTCCAATGCCTTCTTAAAATGAGAAGATTGTAATTGTGCTGCTCCTTCGTGAAAATAAATTTAATATTACAAAAAGAGCTCCGCTTTTGACAACACTGTTGTTGACATCCATTGTTAACGTTGGCTCCGCAAACAACGAGTGACGTCGTTCACCGTTGGGTATTCTTCTGGCTTCTGCGCATGCGGGTCTCGTTTGGGTCGTGTCACGGTCACACTGGAGATCACAAAAGTTCGGATTTACTTGGAAATGTGAACGGTCTAGCAAACAAATCAGATTTTTTCAAAAAATCCGAATTGAGCATTAAGCCCTGCAGTGTGAACGTAGCCTGTGACGTATAGATTGTTGTGATGTGCGTCACGTTAAAAATTGTTTTAATGAGTCTGAATTCATCCGGCCACATTTCAGTGTCTCATGGTTGTGGTTTTATGACATTGTTTTAGATAATTCTGTTTAGGAACTACAAGGTAGCTGTTAGGATGACGTCACAGCGGCGGAGGGGGTGTGCCGCATAACGAGAGAAAAGTGGAAGAAGCTTTTCAGTGATGTTAAAATAAACGCTCTAAAAAATTTGGTTTTGTTTGATAAAACGACAATCGCTGCTTTACATTTGTCCTGGGCTCATCCGTTGCTTCATTCCTAATCTGTTTACGTCGGCTACGGTGGCCATTTTGGTTCAGTTTCTCCGCTCCGGGAACGGATTGCATTCAGACTGAGGAATCTCACAGCGAACCAGAGCTCAGTCCGATTAGAAACTAACCGAGACCACCTCCAAAGACGGGTCCTGGTCCCGGACCAGAGGCTGCTTGGATGTACTCAGACTGAAATTTGTTCCAGATTATCGGGGTAAATGAACTCTGGTTCACTTTAAGTGAACCAAATGCGTCCAGACTGAAAACACCCTACATGAAAAGAGCTGAAGGTCCAGTTACTGTAAGTTCAATAGTGATGGATAGAGGACAAAGTAAGAAGGGCTCATATTAAGGCATTCATGTATGTAAAGTATCTTAATTATACTATTATATAAATATAAATAACTTAAATAAAAATATGTTAAGTAAAAAAATCACATTTTAATATAAATATCATCTTAATGTATAGGTCTTATTGTTAAGACAAAAACCCACTTCTTCTTCTTCTTCTCCTTTGGGCTTTTCCCTCGCCACAGCGAATCAGCTTTGTGTATCTAACCCTTCTTCTGCATCCTCTCCTCTGACACCAGCCACCTCCACCTCTGTAGCTTCACCTGTTCCACGCTCTCACTACAAACCACACAATCGTCTGCAAACATCCCAGTCCATAGTGATTCTGTCTGACCTCATCTGTCATTCTGTCCATCACCATCACCAACAGGAAGGGGCTCAGAGTTGATCCCTCATGTAATCCCACCCCCACTTTGAACTCCTCCATCACCCTACAGCTCACCTCACCACAGTGTAACTCCTTCTGTATCAACATCTTCAAACCAAATATCGCATCTCGGCATGAAACCATCCTGCTGCTCACAATTGTTCACTCCTGCTTGTAGTCCAGCTTCAACTAGTCTTTCCCATAACTTCATTGTTTGGCTCATCAGCTTTATTCCTCTGTCGTTGGCATAACTCTGCACATCCACACACCCATGCACCTACACCGTCCATCCATTTACCCATCTGTTCATCCATTTACCCATCTGTTCATCCATTTACCCATCTGTTTTTGCATTTACCCATCAACCCAACCACCAATCTATCAATCTATCCATCTATTTTTCAAACTCGCTCAATCTTCTCTGGGGTCACGAGGAGAGAGTCTATCCCTGCTACTGTGGGGTAAAGGTGAGTTTCACCAGTTCATTGATGGGCAACACAGAGACGTACAACCACACACACACACACACACACCACACACACACACACACACACACACACACACACACACACACACACACACACACACACACACACACACACACACACACACACACACACACACACACACACACACACAATAACACCTTAGCGCCACTTTGCCAGTGAAGCATGTTCTTGGAGGCATGTTCTTGTTCTCCTTCTCCACACATGAAGAAGGAGAACATGCAAACTCCACACAGAAAGGACCCAGCTGGGATTTGAACCAGGGCCTTGTCGCTTTATTATGCGAGAGTGTTTTTTGTATTTCTGTCTGGTTCTTTTAATCATTTCATTTTATGAAGACTTGTGGTTTGATCTTAAGGTAGTGATCCAATTGGTGTGTAATCTTGTCTGTGCTTTCTTTCTCTTCAGAGATTAGCAGACAGCTGAGTACTCTCAGTGAGGAGGACACTCAACATACAGGTGAACACCGGATTCTTTGCATTTATAGAAGCAGAATCTCCAGACAAACTTCATTCTTTCCTTTGTTTTTCAGCTTCAGACCCCAGTGCCCTGCCCATCCTGAAGTCCCAGCTGCTTGGAGGTGCAGACTTTGAACAAGTCAGAAGTGAAGCGATCAAGTCGCCATCAGCAGGGTGAGTAGGAATCCAGTGGTTCAGTTTGGAGCCTTACAGACCTACTGATGCAGCTAAAATGGCAGCAACTGCAGGTCTTCCAGTCAGACAGATTAGATCCAGATTCCTGCTCGGAAACCAAGACGTTCATGGATCTCTTTGTGTTTGTCACAAATGAGATCTTTTTCAAATAGCATTTAATCCTGATTCATAAGGATTTGAATAAAGGAATACTAAGAAATATAATTTTAAGCTTCATTTGCTTGATATACGTCCTCCATCATTAGAAAAATGCCAGAAGAACATGTTAGGAACACATGTGTGCTGCCTCTTCCTTTTGCACGGCAGTTTGTTGTTGGAAGGGAAATGTAACAGTCACGTAAGATCAGTTTAGCTGTTTTTACTAATGATAGATTTAAGCCTCTGGGCTTCATGCCCACTTCCTGTGGAACATTTTTTTAGGGAAACTCCAGTCCAGTCCACTTACCAAGAGCTACCAATAGTCTCCTAGTAGTGACTGATTCTGGGCTCCTATCCATTCCCAACTATTTGGATCTGAACCTTCAACACTTTTTCACACATGGCGCTGCGTTCACACCTCGGCCGCTGGCCTTTGAGTGACTGCTTTGAATGAAGTCTAACATAAAGCCACGTTTCGGGCTTCCACACTCTCTCTACTCTACTCTACTCTAAGTACAAACCGGGCGTTCATTGGTCGCCCGCTCAGAGTTGGACTGCTTTGGACTGCTTTGGACGTCAAACAGCTGAACGTTGACCAATCAGGGAGACTGATTTGGTAGTGACGTAGGTCTAGTGTCTTTTTCATGGGAAGCGCTAACCGGTTAAAAATCGATCATGAAGGAGAAATGAATAATGGCTGTTTGTGCCTGGAGCGAGGTTAGTGGGATCTGCCCATGTTGACATTTCTCACCAAGCCTCTTCCAAATGTAGATGGTTTGATTTTGAAATGGTTTATTTCAAGCAATCAAATAGAAATAATACACAAAAACAATATAATCATCAGTTATACATTCATACAGTAACTAATCAAACTTAGGATAATTAGACATATTAATAAATATTGCTTGAAAGGGAGTGGAAAGAAGCGAACTTATATAATCCCACCCCGTTATACTATAACCATTTTATTACATGATTTATCAATATCCAGTTCCTAGGTTTTATCAGACAGAATTAACAATCATAAGGTATCAATAAAGCACATGACAAAGATGAATTACTTAAGTACTACGTCAAAAATAACTATTTTAGAAATCAACATGGCAAATGCAGCATCTGAAATATATGCAGATTATGTTACTTTTAAAAGTCATTCATATGCTTTAAAACATAATACTATATTATTAAAGCAGACAACACTGTTTCAGGAATTTTCATAGCAAAATTTCATCAAGTATCAAAAGTTAAAAACATGTGCAAAGTTATGCTACATTAGGAAAGATTTTTGAATCAATTTATCAATTTTAGGAGCTAGTGAAGTAATATCATCAAAAGTCAATCAATTTAACAATTTTCAAAAGTGATTAATCATTTGTTTTACTCTTTATATATATATATATATATATATATATATATATATATATATATATATATATATATATATATATATATATATATATATTGTATTTTTATTTTATTTTTTTATATAATAAAGTAATGCTGTCGGGGAAAAATAAAAAGGGTCCATAAACTGTCGAATTGTCCAAGGTTGGTATTTCTTCTTTTACTGATAACAGCAGATTTTCTTGGTTTAAACAGTTAATAGTTTTCTTCCATGTTATGACTGTAGACATTAGATTCAGGTCCATATCCTTCTTCAGCTGATATCAGCTGCGGTGAAAGTTGAGGTCAAGTTGTCTGCAGGTCAGAACTCTGCTGTTATTCAGGTTACGTCAGACATACAGAGAAAGTGATGATTCCTGGTGTCATATTTCTTGAAATTATTTGGCTCTTTGATTTATTACTCCACGTTGTTTCAGACAACCGTAATCAAGCACTTCTCAAAGTCCTTCATGGTGTTCACGACCAGAACCTTGGATCGGTCCTCTGGACCGAGTGGTTTGACGTGAATCCTGCAGCCTTTAACCCAAGTGTTCTCAATCTGCTTACGCTTCCTGAGAAGCCGTGCATGTTTTGAGATTTCAGCATTCCTTCTGGTCAGATGGTCGTTCAGATAAACAGCAGATCCTCTGAGATTTTTGCGTTGATTCATCAGAGCTAGCTTGTGTTTGTGATTCACAAACCTGATGAGGATCGCCGGTTTATCCGTCTCCTTTCTCCTGGGGAGCAGGTGGCAGGTCTCGATGGTATCAAGATCCAGGGAAATCCCTTTAGATGTGAGAAATGAATGTATTTGCTGCACCAAAGACTCTGCACCGATTTCCGTATTAGCACTGCTAGCTACGCTAGCGCTAGCATTAGCAGTGCTAGCTCCAGCTGCATTCAGCTTCGCTCGAGGCTTGATTGGTACTCCAGTGAGAATGACATTATTCATCCTTACTTGCTGTTCCACATCGTCCAGTCTTTTCTCCAGAATGTCGACCCGGTTTTCTCGCTGCTCGTTTTGAGCCCGAAATCTTCGGAACTCTTCCATCATCTCCCAGAGTGGTGTTAGCTTAGCCGACACTTGATCCATAAAACTTTTCAGCGTTTCTTGAATAATGTCAAGAGACTTTTTGAGATCTTCATATTCCTGGGGTTTCTTCGGGGGCATGGTCAGCTCTCTTTTTTGGAGAAAAATCAACTTTTTAAGTAATTTGAAGATAGTTGTATTCGCAGAGAGGCACGCCACGCGTCCTGCTGTATAACCCCGGAACCGGAATTTATGGTGGAAAGTAAAAAACAAAATAGAAGAATTCCCTCCCTGCTGCTGCTTGCTTGTGCCAAAAGCGTGTTCATGAAACCTTGCATAATGCTTTCACACTGTCAATGTGAACGTATCACAAAACAGCTGTGGGAATCGCTCATTCACACGTTTGGTTTTTAATCTTCTCCCTGCCTGCCGTCGGAGCAAACCATGAAAGTTTTTCCCTTTTTGTTGACTTTCTGTAACCTCAGGCTCAAGAGCTGATCACCTTTGTCAATAACCTCCGAGCCCTTGGCTACATTTTAGGAAAATATTACTTTTATTTTCTTTCTTTGTGGATGACACCCAGCTTTACACCTCCACCTAACCCACTGCTGCAGCCCCTCCCTCACACTTCACCGACTGCTGTTTGGCAACAGTTCACATGTAATTTCCCAAAACTAAATACAAATAAAACTGAAATGATTTTTTCTTTTGATTTGGTGATTTAAGAAGACGTTCTGATTCCCTCCAAGACTGCATTCACGAAATGACGGAGAAAGCTGCTGGTGCTGAGTCCAATGTCTATGGCACCTTTACCGTCAACTAGCAATGCTATTAGCACTTTGAAAACCATCTACAAGTTTGAAAACAACCAGTTTAATGTTTTTGTGTGTTTGGATCCTTTTGCAGGTACTTGCCTATTCCACATGGAAAGATCAAACACACCAATGCTTCAAAAACAGAAACGCAATCGGAACAAAGCAGTGAAGCAACCGCGTTGCAGAAAAAAGCTTCCGATGTGTCTTTCACTGTGAGTAACATGCTGCAAAAACTGAATCTCAAGGCCGCGTCACACAGCTGCTATAAACAATTTGTGAATTTTCCACCTAACAAATGTCGGTCTTTGACGATCCATGCGTGATGGACGTCACTCAGGTGTTTTTTGTGTTCGTCGATGTGTGCAGATGTCCATCGAGGATTTTGGCCGACGTGTCTTATGGTTTTGAGATGTTCAAAATTTTTGGTCGGTTGAGAATTACGTAGTTTAGACGCAATTGTGTGTGATTTTTACTAGATGCGTACGCAAATGTGTGTGTTTCCACGACGATGTGTAACTTTTAGATCACGTATACGGCGCACAGATCACGTTCAGATGACATCATTGATGCATGAATCACTGATGAATTACAGATAAACATCACAATAATCACACGCTTCATGTTCTACGTTGGTTTACGTGTTCTTAGCGTGTTTATTCCTACTTCTTCTGTGGTTTTAACGTGGTTCATTCCTGATACATCTGTGAACATTTCACCTAAAGACCACAACTTTCTCACTTTTTCCAAGTAGATTCACGTATGACCAGTTTACATCCGTGACATATGCACTAAATGTACGTAGTCGACATTCCACACGGCCTGGTTTTTTCTTTCTTGCAAGAATAATAAGTTTTTTAGTAGCGAAATGATTTTGGTTTGTGAAAACATGTCTAGGTGAACGGAATATTTTTTCTTGAAGTAAAAATTCTTGGTGAGACCATTTTTTTTACCACATTGACAGATTTTTTTTGCTTATTCAAAGAAAATTTACCAATGGGGTAACATTTTTTGACTTGTTTCTAAAGGAGCTTGTTTATGCAGTGCATGATCTGTTCCTCTGATGGATTCATTCCTGATCCATCCTGGTCCCACAGAGAACCTCAGCGTCTTAAGCTCCGCCTCCTGTCTCTGCATCAGAGTCTGTGAACCAACAACATCTCCCCACAGTCTTCTTCACTTTTCACTCTCTTTGGTCACACATCAGACCTGAAACCTTCCTCCACCCGTTCCAACCTGCTTGCAGACGCCTCTCCACCTCTTTCCTACACTTTCTGTTGTTCAGGACTGTTGATCCAAAGTCCTCCACCTTCTCCACCTTCTGCTCCCTGTAACCCCACCTTCCTCTTCAGATCCTCTCATTCACACACAGATGCTCTGTTCTGCTTTAGCTTCATTCCTGATCAAACCTCCACCTCTCTAGATGTTCCTCCACCTGCTTCCTGCTCTCACTACTGATCACATCATCATCTGCAAACATCATGATCCAGAGATTCCTGTCTAACCTCTTCTGTCAGTCTGTCCATCATCATAGTAAACTAGAGAGAGCAGTCCCTCCTCCTTCAACTCCTCTTCCTCACCTACAAACATCTCACTGCTGTCTTCCAGCTCTGAACAATTCCAACCTTCTCTGTCACTCCAGACCTCCTCCTCCTCCTCCTCCTCCAAACCACAGCTCCTCTCTCTGGATCCTGTCCTCTAGATCTACAAAGACACCATTCAGCTCCTCCTGACCTTCTCTGTCCTTCTCCAGAAACCTCCTCAAAGCAAACATCCTTGCTTCTCTTTCTCTGCAGGAAACCAAACTGTTGTTCCTCTGACCTCAGTCTGGCATCCACTCCTCTTTCCCATAATTCCTTGCGGCTCATCTGTAGTTTCTCTGCTCGTCTCCCTTCTTCTACTTCAAAATGGAGTCAGAACATTTCTCCTCCATTCTTCTCACTAACACCGGTTTGGTCCTCCTGCTGTCTGTTCTGTACACTGTTCTTTCGTTGGTAACGTTGTTTTCCTTCCTGTTGTGTACTCAGAGTTCTTCTGCCTCGGCGACGTCCAGCCAGTCTCTGCTGAAGTGGTGTCAGGAGGTCACGCAGGATCACAAGGGAGTAAAGATCTCAAACTTCTCCACTTCCTGGAGAAATGGCCTGGCATTCTGTGCTATTTTACACCACTTTCATCCAGAAAAAATGTAAGAAATACTTCACAGATAATTCTCTGTATTCTAATGTTAATGCAGTTACTCAGTAGTTTTTGTTTTATTTTAATCTCTCTCAGAAATTACAAAATGCTGGATCCGTATGACATCAAGCAGAACAACAAAAAGGTTTGTTTGAAAAGTACCATGCAGACATCACAGCTATCACAACCTTACCACAACTGAGCGCTGACCCACATAAAAAACAATTTAACACAGATTAAATGTTCAGTTGATAGCCAGGATTAGTGATAAACAAAGCACTGATGCGTCTTTGTTCCATAATAACTAAAAAACAGTTTAACTAGTGAAGAGCTAAAACAGCTGAAACATCCTAAGAAATAAAGACTACTTTGCAGATTCCACCTGTTGTTTTTTGGAGCTTAACTTCCATGATAAGGAACAAGGAAACACTATTTCAAAATAACTAAATAAAAAAAAAGTCCCACTATCTGAGCGGTGAGCTGCAGACACAGCCGCACTAAGGAACCATTTGGTGGTTCAACCCCCCCAAATCCAACCCCTTAATGCTGAGGGTTAAGCGGGGAGGCATTGGGTCCCATTTTTAGAGTCTTTGGTATGACTCTGCCTGGGTTTGAACTCACAACCTTCCAGTTACAGGGCGGACACTCTTCCACAAGGCCACTGAGCTGGAACAGTTAAAAATAATGGTTTCTTGACTGTTAAACAAAATAATGGATCATTTAAAGCAGTTACTGAGCCCAAACTAATAATTTAACAACAAACCAGGTTGAATAAAAGCTAGAGCTTCACTAAACGGCAGATCGATTCTAAAAGCAAAAATCAGGGTTCAGTAAATGAAACTTCATTTCTGCGACCCCAAACACTCTCAGAAATGACTTTAATGGAACACTTTCTGGCTTTTCCAGTTATAATATGTCTGATTCATTTGTAGATTGCTAACAGAATTTTTCTAGTGTTTCTCAAAACAAACTAGGGCTGCACGACATGAGGAAAACTCGCGATTTGAGATATTAGTGATCAATATTGCGTTGACAATATAACTTGCGATACAAAACAACCAAAAACATAATTTCTATTTCCATTGCAACAGTTTAATTTAAATAAGAGTCAACATAACTTAAGTTATACTCCAAATGACCCTCCTCTACGTAGAAGGTGAACATCTGACGTAAAAGAGCTCCATCTGATTGGTTAACAATGTGGGGGCGTCCATCCGATTGGTCATAAAGGGATTTATTTGATTGGTTAAATACTTCAAGCTGCCATAAGATTATTTTAGGACGTTTAAGGGAACCATTTATTGCGATTTTTGTTGCTTTTTACGATGTGCGTATTGCACAGCTTTATATCGCGTTAATGATAAACTTGCGATTTATTGTTTCGGCCTAAAACAATCCATAACAAGCATCCAGAGTTTGTATAAAAAACTGAAGATCTAAATATCAGGAAAGTTCCTCCCTGATACAAAAACATGAAAGCCAGAAATTCCTTCATCTCCATAAAGGGATAGATAATTGGCAGAGATATACTTTTCTGATCTATTCTGCTCATTGATGATTTACCGATATGTTTTCTAATGAATGCCTGTAACCTTTTGATTGATTCTGTAGGCCTTCGATGGCTTTGCCGATCTTGGTATTTCTCGACTGATGGAACCTTCAGACTTGGTCATGCTTGAGGTTCCAGACCCCCTGATTGTCATGACCTACCTCAACCAGATCTACACCCATTTTACAGGCCAGCAGCTTAGTGTGCTCCACATAGAGAAGGACTGCAGTGAAAGCAGATATGCGGTAGCAGAAAACTATGACACCCCAGAGAGCCGTGAGGAAACCTTTCAGTACTGCATCCAGAGGCTCCAGGAGCAGACCGGGACCGAAAACCGTCCAGAGAAGGCAGGCACCAGCAGCAGGAACGTGGCTCCTCCTACTGAAGCAGAGCAAAAACAAGTTCCTTCAACAAGTGCTGCAGAAAGTACTCAACAGCCAGCGCCACGACCACGGACCCGCTTTTCAACAAAGTCCAGTCTTATTCGAGTCAAAGATGCTGATCTGGTTAAGAAGCGTAGATCTCAACAAAGCACGTCATTTGATGGAGACGGTTCAGTGGTACGTTTTGATCTTATTTGTGTAATTTTTTAATTTATCCATGTCATATTTATTCATTTATTTACTATTTAGTTCAGTAAAAGCTGTATTTGTCTTTATCAGAGTGCTGTGGAACAAAGCTGGAGGAATTCAGAAAATGGTCAGATTTACTGTCATTGCTTCTCTTCCCGCCTATCTCCTTATTTTAGCATGACGGTCATTTCTGTCTCCTTTTTCCAGAAAAATCGCTGACGCAGCTAAAACAAGAAGGACAGGTCAGTCGTTGGTCAAACTCTTGTTCTGTTTGGGTGAAGTCCTACAGGACACACTAATGGCAATGCAGCAATGTTCTGCTAATCTTTCCTACCGTTTTTATGGTTTTAGGAGCCGGGTCAATACGTGTTGGATCAGATGAAAGCCCTGGAGGCAGAGCAAGCTCGCCTTGACAACAGAGCAGGAGTGGTAGAGAAGAAACTCAGACAGTTAATAGAAACAGGTAAAGTACTTAATGGCTGTAAACAAACCTTTACGGGCCGTGTCCCACGCGGACCTACAATGTGCGCATGATGCACGGAATCAGTCAGACGAGAAAAAGGGAGAAAAGTTGTGGTCTTTACGGGAAATGTTCACAGATTTATCACGCCACCTAATCATAGTGGGGGAGTCTGAGAGCTCGAGTGATCCCAGGAGCTAAGCTGTCTGGGGCTCAAGCCCCTGGTGGGGTCTTCCATGGCTGACCGGTCCTGGGTGACGAGTTAAACAAAGAGCGGTTCAGAAGCCTCTGCAGACAAGAAAAATCAAGGACTCAACTTCACCAACACCAACGGGCTAAAATGAAAGACGCTGGATTTTACCACGGAGATGATTTGGCAGTCCAGTCCATTTTAAAACCCAGATGTTTTCAGGAAGACTTGATGTCATCGTCTTTATCTCTTTCCTGTGGAACTGTTTCATTTATTACCAGAACTAAATACAATAAAAATATTCTTTATGTTGCAAAAGTGTGCCTATAAAAAAGGTAGACCTTTGTAAATGGTTAAATAATTTCATGGATCAGTTGTTGTTTTTTAATGGAAGTTTCGTGGTCGTCCTTTTTGTGTGCAGGTAGCGACAAGGTGGAGGAGGAGACGCTGATTCAGGAATGGTTCAGTCTGGTCAACAAGAAAAACGCTTTAATCCGGAGGCAGGACCGCCTCCAACTGTTGTAAGAAAAGATATGAAAAAGAATAATGCGTATCATTTTAGTGCTCACAATGGTGTGATGATGATCTTTACATTGACTGTAATAAAAAAGCTAAAACTCTTTCCATTTCTGATTTTAACCTACATAACACATTTAAAAGGCTGTTTGTGTTTGGAAGCTTCTAAATTAGAAAAAAAATTGTTAAAGATAGAAAACTTTTTATGTAGATTAAAAGGTTTTTATTTTTATCTTATTTTAAGACAGTCTTGGAAAGGACATTAGTTTTATTTGGTAAAGTTTTATCAAAATGTAGTATTTCTATACCATTTAAATGCGATATCTTAGTTCATAAAGCGCCTCTTGCTCCTATGCGGCTCTTTCATAATGAAATGTGCTCTAATTTTATGTATTTTGCTGCCTCTTCTAAGATTCTGCTGTTGTTTGAAGTATTTGTTCTTCATTTTTACGTTTTTTTAATCTTACAGTCCTTTGGCATGAAGCGATTCCGTATAGAAACACATTTATTCCTCTTTTTTATTACAGACTGCAAGAACAAGACTTAGAAGAACGACTGAAGCTGTTAAACAAAGAACTGAGAGACTTGATGACAATTAAAGGTTTGCAGACATATTTATCCTGGATTGACTCACTAATAATTATAATAATAATAATCTAATACTGTCTTCCATATGAGACATTACTCTGTAATATGCAAACAGTATTAATATACATGCATCGTTTAGGTCCTCACCTTTAGTTTACGCTTTATTCTCTTCCCATAACTGTACAAAAACTCACAATGAAATCTGTAGAAGAGGGCTGCAGTTTGCATCTAAGAGTTTAAGGATTTTGGAAAAACCAAAGCTTTTCAGAAATGGAATTACGCTTATTTTCTTCCTTTTGGACCTCTGGTTTCCATTTACTATTTTACATCATAACAGGTCCCACATAAATGAGTAAAATTAACCAAATGAACTCATCTTATTTGATCCCATGATGTTTTTTTAAACCCACTTTATCAGCCGAACCCGAATCTTACCGTCCCTATGCAGTCTTTCATTGTAAATGTGCATGTTAGGGACATAATCACTTAAGTGTATTTACTGTGATTTTGTATTTGGATCCATTTTTAGCATTTTGGCTTTTTAAAAACAGGAGGTTTTTACAGAAACTTGCATTTAGTAAAAAACAGAATTCAAGTCTTTTTCTTTTCTTAATACAAACAATGTTGTTTGGTTTCATTTTCCATTCTGATCTGTTTGACACAAAAGACACATTTTTAGTGTTTTCCAGGTTTAATTTTTTACTATTGGCCTTATTTACAAAGTCAACCAAACCCTCTTACTAAAAACAAAAAAACGCTTTTGTTCTCTTTGTTTATGTCAAGAAAGTTTTGAAAATGGTCATAACTACTGTTGTGGATCTTAAGAATTTTGCCTCTTTTGTTTAGGGTACTGACATATTTCTGTGCATTTGTTGCAGAGTGCCACAAGTCCCAAGCGCACACACAGAGAGAGCAGCTGCTGATCCAGGAGCTGGTGTCTCTGGTCAACCAAAGAGACAAACTGGTACATGACATGGACGCTAAAGAGATGGGGTAAGGTTCACACATCTACTGGAAAAAAGGAGAGAGAGAGAGAGAGAGAGAGAGAGCGAGGCTGGAACAGATGATGTGTTCAGGGACGGAGCAGGTCCAGGCTAAAAGGTCATGATGGTCTAGTACTGAAAGCCTTTCTGTGACTCAACGCTCTGCTTTTCTGCTCTTACTACTTATCTGCATGCCTTGATATGTCTGCAGTGGGGGTCCTGGAACCAATTATTGGTGGGGGGGCACAGCTCCAGCGGTGCAGGTAGACAGGCACCAGGGGCCTCGAGCCAATTCTAACAAATTGCGATCCCGGACGAGCCCCCAATTTGTTACGATTGGCCATGGACCTTGAAGAAATAGGTGGAGAGACGAAGCCGGTTTTGGCACTCAAAGTGCTTTTAATATGTTTAAAGAGTAATAAAAAGCTAAAATAAGAGAAAGGTTGAAGGTGTGCTGCTGTGCGAGTGTCTGCGAATGTAAGTGTATGCTAAAAAAACGTACAGAAGCCAAACAGAGGAGTAGAGAAGACGCAGCGATGGATCTGGATTTGGGAGGAAGAAGAGGGAGAACCATCCTAAGGGGGGTCTTTTATGTCCATCATCTGATTCCCGAATACCTGCACCTGTGCAGGAGGAGGAGGACAGACAGGAACGGAACCACAAGGCCCAGGACCATAACGGGGTGCTACCCTGTAGAACATTTTGGATTGAAGCCTGACTGCTCTGCGGTGTGCGACTAGCACTGCGTGGCGGACAAAGGAGCAAAAATGGTTATCCGTTTGTTACACTATAAACTGATAACCCAGGGGGGAACCTCCCCAGCCAGGGCGCTACCCAATCTATTCATTCTACAAGGAAGTCTCCATACCTGAATGCTGCCAAGTGATTCCCTAAAAATATAGTGACATCATTTAGCAAATGAGTATGAATCTATTAAAAAACACGAGTTCTCAGACGAAAAACGTGGAACCCTGAGGTACATTCTAAAGAGCATCTGCTTGGTAAACGGCTCACGATCCTTCTGTCTTTGTTCTCAGAGCGTTGGAAGAGGACGAACGCCTCAACCGCAGCCTCGAGCAACGGAAAATCAAGTACGCTCAGCAACAAGAAGACAAGTGTGTTTTACACTGACCGATCGTCAGCCTTTTACTACGAAATGCTGTCCTATCGCGTACAAATGACATAATAACTACAACAAGCAAAGTTTCTATTTTTATTTTACTTTTCCCACTGCAGCTTTAAGCAAACAGTTAAAGAACATGTGAAAAATATTCTCAGAAGGAGCACAGACTTTTCAAGACTGTTCAACAAAAAAATACAAGTTAGCCAGGAGGAATATCAGCTTAATTAGGATTCAGTTTAACTTTCACGTCTTCATTGTTCAACTTTCTGTATTTTAGGACCTAAAAAAGTCGCCTCCTGTTCTGTAGGAGCCAAACTTGCTTTAATTATTTTGAATCTGGCTTCAGGGTTGCAGGAAACCACAAACTTAAGGTCGTGTTGCACAGCTGCTGAGCACATTTTGTACATTTTCCACGTATGAAATGTCAGTCATCCGTGATCCAAGCGTGATCTACGTCATTCATACGTGTTTCTTGCGTTCGTTGATGTGCTCAGATGCCCGTCGAGGGTTTCAGCCGACGGGTCTTTACGGGAATTCATTTTTTAGCTGTTCTGAATTTTTGGTCAGTTGAGAATTATTCAGTTTGAGTATTTTATGTAGTTTATACACAATTATTACGTAAATCTTACATTTTTTTATGAGATCCATCCAGAAATGTGTGTTTTTCCAGGAGCGTTCCACGTTTGTCTAACAGACTTTTCATGCATGAACCACTGATGTGTAACTTTTAGATCACGTATACGGCGCACAGATCACGTTCAGATGACATCATTGATGCATGAATCACTGATGAATTACAGATAAACATCACAATAATCACACGCTTCATGTTCTACGTTGGTTTACGTGTTCTTAGCGTGTTTATTCCTACTTCTTCTGTGGTTTTAACGTGGTTCATTCCTGATAGATCTGTGAACATTTCACCTAAAGACCACAACTTTCTGACTTTTTCAACGCAGATTCACGTATGACCAGTTTACATCCGTGTCATATGCATAAACTGTACATAGCGGCTGTGGGACACGACCTTGACAGCTTCTGTTTTAAACATTTTACAAGAGCAAAATGTTCCAACCTTTATACTTTCCCTAAAAGTAATCATTTTATTATTTACCAGAAACACTTCGTAACAATGCTAAGTTGTTGAGCTTCTAACACAAAACATTTCAGTTTTTTTTTTAATTGTTATTTGAATTAACATTTTTGTAGCACAAATTACTAGCAAACATTCAGCGGTGCTGTCGGCGTCATTAGCAGACTCAGAAGATGCTGCTAAGTCAGAATATGTGGCAGTAAGTCAGACAACAACAACATCACGAGACGGTGGGTTTGCTCTTCATGTATGTTACAGAGTCTAGCGGCGTTCCCTCGTTTATGACTTTCTCAGAATAACCTGATGGGGGAAATCTGAAAAGCAGGATTCCAGATGTGTTAATGCTGTCAAACTCCTCACCACACACTTTCTACACTTTCTCTCCCGTTTAAACTCTCAAAGTTCAAACCTTGATAGAAAAAGAAGAATGTAAACGCAGATCTGACCGGGATACATAGAAGATGTCGAGGGATCACTGTGTTTTAGAAATGAGTTTTAAACTGGAGTCAAGTTTTTTCCCTTGTGTGTACTACTTTATCCATGCAGTTATTTTTCAAATATTTATGATGTGAGATTGTGTATGTTTGCTCCCATGCTTTATTTTGTTTCATTCTGTCTCAAATTGCTGCTTGGGGATAAATAAAGGTTTATTTGAACTGAACCGTGTGGCTAAAGGTTAACTCCCATCATCCTCTCTGTTCATGGACCTAAACACATTCAAGTCTCTGGAAGGCAACAACTGTAGTGTTAATTCAGCCTCAACAATCACAGATGCACACAACCTGTGTCACAAATACACACAATCTCTTCAGTCAAATCTAAGGGGCCGTTCGATTGGCTCAAAGCAAACACGCCTGCTTTGCTGATGAGTTTGATTGACAGATTCATTAGCCAATGGTGACACCAGTTGAGCTGCTGCGTCAGGAGAGTCTCAGAATCCACCGTAACAACACGTGTGTGTTTGTGAAACACAACGTGTGCATTTCCAAATGAATATGGGACATTTGCATAAAATTACAGTTGTGAATCAGAGCGTGTGTATTTGTGAAACAGGTTGTGTGCATCTCCGATTATTGAGACTGAATTAATGTGATGTGATACAGCTGGACATAAAAACCTCATGTGTCTCCTGACAGCAAAGTGAGGGTTTGAATCCCTCTGTAATTCAGAGCAGAGGATTTTGGTGTCTGACTGTCTCCACTCACAGTTGTGTATCTTGTCTAATACCAAAATCTCTACAAAGCAATAATGAAGAGGTGCACTTAGCAAAAACTAGTCTAGTTAAGTGTACCACAAATACACATGGTCTACCAGGGGGCCCCGATCCAGGCATCGAGGGCCGGGGGCCCCGATCCAGGCATCGAGGGCCGGGGGCCCCGATCCAGGCATCGAGGGCCGGGGGCCCCGATCCAGGCATCGAGGGCCGGGGGCCCCGATCCAGGCATCGAGGGCCAGTGTCCTCCATGTTTTCCAACCAACCTGCAGGGAATCGGCAGCAGATAAGGCCGGATTTCTGGAAAACCAGCAGGACGCCGACCGTCCAGACCGGATATGGGCACCTTTGGTTTACAAAAAGTGAGACAATAGAATAAAAGTTACTTTTTTCTATATATTATATAAACGTTTATGCTCTATAGTATACTTTCTGTAAGTATACTTGATAAAATAAACTTCCATTTTTTTGGTGAGGGTATTGTCCAGGTGTAATAAATGATCTGCTTGGCTTGGCCGTGTCACACAACCACTACGTACATTTTTGAGTATTTTTCACCTATGAAATGTCGGTCATCCGTGATCTACGTCGTTCATACGTGTTTCGTGTGTTCCTCAATGTGCTCGGATGTCCGTCGTGCGTTTCGGTCAACGGGTCGTGAATTCGGTTTTGAGCTGTTCAGATTAGATTTAGATTTAGATGTAAGATTCAGGATTACAGTTTATGGTATGTAACCCTTGTGCTATCCTAGGCACTTTACCATTGGGAGTTGGGTCATCTAGACCCACTAGACAATGATTTGTGATCTTCACTGGTGTCCATGGATTACATGAAATCTTTCCACCTTTATCCACCTTTGTCATGGTAGGGGGAACACCTCAATGGAAGGGGGGGGGGTTAATAGGATAGCACGAGGGTTAAGGACAGTTTATACCCAATTATTATGTAAATCTTATCCAATTGTGTCATTTTTGTGAGATTCATCCATAAATGTGTGTCTTTCCAGGAGCGTTCCACGTTTGTCTAACAGACTTTTCATGCATGAACCACTGATGTGTAACTTTTAGATCACGTATACGGCGCACAGATCACGTTCAGATGACATCATTGATGCATGAATCACTGATGAATTACAGATGAACATCACAATAATCACACGGTTCATGTTCTACGTTGGTTTACGTGTTCTTAGCGTGTTAATTCCTACTTCTTCTGTGGTTTTTGACGTGGTTCATTCCTGATAAATCTGTGAACATTTCACCTAAAGACCACAACTTTCTCACTTTTTCAACGCAGATTCACGTCTGACCAGCTTACATCCGTGACATATGCAGCAAATGTACATAGCGACTGGCACTGACACAGTTTTTTTTTTTTTTTCCTTTTAACTTTTTCATTTATTATTATTTACTCTTACAAACATGGAAATGAAAATGTAGGCCTGCCCAAAACACTTGAAACACATCTTTAACATTTAGAATTTATTGCTTCCAGTTTCACAAAAAAATGTTTTAGATACTTTTGCACCAGAAATGCCACAAACTTTCCAGGCCATGATGATAAAGGGAACAGACCTGAGCAAAACGGTTGCTGGAATGCAGCGTATCAGTAAAGGTTTAAGGATGAGTAGGAATACATTTAAGAATCAGAAGTCTTGAAACACGAATGCAGAAAACCGTTTCAGGTTGAGCAAAGAGAAGAGTTCAGAGATACAAATTGTTAAAAACAACATCTTAAATAAAAAAAATAAAAAATCCTTAACCTCTATAAATTAACGTGTAAATGTCACATGTATGAAAATGTAATTTTCAATTAAAGTTCTAAGGCTCATATTAGCGAAAGTTTTCTTTTGCTGAATAGAAACTTTGCATATGTTAACCACAATTTCACAGCTTTTCCTGTTTAGTTTCTCCCAAAAAAATAAAATGTTAGGTGAAACACAAGCTGCTATTTTTTCTCCCGTAAATTTTCTTGCAGTCTGTCTATAAAACCACATTCTGGTAGTGGTCACTCTGGGTCACAGGTTTTGCCAGCATGCTTTTAAGAGCCTGAACTCTTACAAACCCGTCAAGTATCAAAAATGATCCCTTTTAAATCAAGAACAGTAACAATTGTGAGGCGAGTGTCTCCATTTCTAGAAAGCCGGAGCAATTTTGGCCTTTAAATCGTCAACAGCCTGGTTGAGCTTTGAGTTTTTGGTCCTTTGAAGAAGTCTCACATGCCTGGTCCTGTGCTTGATTGTCTAGGCCTTCTTTCCAGCTGAGTGATTGAGTGCCAGGCTGAACGCTGAGCACCCGCTCCACAGACCAACATCAGCTTTCCGAGGTTAATATGAGTGATGCTTTGCCAACCCAGGTCCTACTTTTCAGGAGTTTGCACCTTTGCTTGAGTCATGGGGCCTTGCTGCCTCTTCTCCTTCGTCTGCGACTTTCAGAAAACCTGGCTGCCCCTGAAATTTGGCGTGGAAATGCTTCAGTACAAGCTGGGCCAATCCAATTGAGCGGACACATGCATCTGCCACTAACCCCGTCACAGCGAGCGCTGTGGGAACACTGACACTGTAGGGAGCAGTCCGGTCCAAAATGGTCTCCATTGCAGTGTTATTCACATCGTTGTCCTGTCCGTCCGGGGGGGCACAGGCACCGTCCCGTTTGTGGGTCACATGGTAACTGAGAACAGCCCGCTCCAAACCTGCCAGCTTCACACCTTTGACACTGTGGGCCATGGTAGCCTGGTGCACAGATGCATTTTCCTGTCACATGGTCACAATCTTGCCCCGTCTGGCAGTAACATGCAAGGGAACAGTTCACTCCATGATGTCCTGAAGGACACGTGTGTTGACAGGTGAAGCCGCAGTACCCAGCTGCAGCTGCCTGTAAAACGATCACAGGTCCCATGGGCAGTCTTCTGCACAATTCAGCCCATACTTACCCTGCGAACAGGCTGAGTCGCAGCGAGGTCCAGTCAAGCCCAGTCCGCACTTACAAGAGCCATCAACAGGATCACAACATTATTCTCAGGAAACCCGATTTACTAAAAGCAAAGGAGTGTTTTCCTACAGACAAAAGCTGTTTGACGTGTAACCCTTGTTCTATCCTAGGCACTTTAACATTAGTTGGGTCATCTAGACCCACTAGACAGTGCTCTGAACCTTTTTTCTTCAATTATTTGTGATCTTCACTGGTGTCCATGGATTACATGAAATCTTTCCACCTTTATCCTCAATGGAAGGGGGGGGGGGGTCATCTAAGATAGCACAAGGGTTAATGAATTCCAGAGTAAATGACAGACATTTGTAATCCAGACGTCATGTGACGACGCTGCAGTTACTGAAGCAAAACGAAAGCTTGTGGCAAAGAAAATACAGTTTCTCTTCAGATTCTACTTTGACATGAATCAATATCGACCTTTTTATTTGGAGTAACTTATGGAATAATCTAACAAAGGAGCCCACTACAAAAACCCAAAAAATGAATGATTGCTGGCAAAAACGAAGTGGGAAATGGGATGAGGGTGTTGATGTCAACGATCTAGAATGTTAAAGGGTGAAATAAACGACATTTATTTCACTGTCAAAGGAGCAGAAAGATTTCGTGTTTATCCTTTTAGGCCAGGAGAACTGGAGGAACCCGAAGCCTTTGCTTTTCTTTGGTGTTATTTCTTTTTCAACTTTTTTTCCATGCACTGATTTTATTTATTTTTTGGCTGTTAATGGCTGCTTTCCCAAATGAACAAACCAAAAACCCAAATGAACTTTGAAGCCCTGAAGGAAAACGCTGGGTTCTCCAGGGCTGAAGAACAAACTGACAGAAAAAGCCTGGAGAAAGAAGGCGTGTAATTAGCGTGTTCTGGGTTCACAGAACTCTAGAAACAGAGAAATCCAAATATTAAGACTTTATTAAAGGCATCAATAGGTTGTTAGACTTCGTGCAACAAATGAGTTTTTTATTTGAAGTGTCTCATATTTGATGATATTTAGACCTAATTGATTGCATGTGTGAAGGTGAAGTGGGGTCAGATCTGGTTTTATCTCATCCTTCCAACCGTCTTTATTTATTGAAGCCGTTCTCCGTCGTAGGACATCCCATGACCTCCACAGACCGGACCGTGTCTTTTATTACCCAGCAAACACAGGCGACACAAAGTGGTGAGCTGACAACAGTCGTAGCATCGTGAACGGGGCACCAACACGTTTCCTTCTTTAGCTAGGACTGAGGACTGGAAGAAAGACGCGTCGTTGGAGAGAGGAAAGCTCCGTGGCGTCCTCCCCTTCAGCTGGCCTGCTGTGCCTGCTGCTGCTCTACCATGGCCTCACACGCCCGTCCCAGTTCTCCCAGTTTGACCTTGGCGTACTCGGCTCTGTTCAGCGCCATCTGGCAGTCCTTCCTGGCCGAGTAGGTGGAGCCCTCGTGAGGCTGGCCTGTGGCCACCTGCAGACATCAGAACACAGTTTTCCTGTCGTCAGAGGAAACCTTTGGGAAGTTAGAGGGGCGGGGGTAGTGGTTAGCGCTCTTGCCTCACGCCGCTGGTTCAAATCCCAGCTGGGAGACGTTTACATGTTCTCCTTATGCACGCGTGCGTTTCCTCCAGTTTCTCTCAAACCTAAGCTTCATGGGTAATTTCAAGTTTCAAAATTGTCCCCTTTAACGTAAATATGCGGCGGTCTGCCTCTATGTGAACCCCACCCTCCCCCAACAGTAGCCGGATAGGCTCCAGCAACCCCATGACCAAAAATCAGAACCAGAACTTGGATGGATGAAGTTAAAAGTAGGTCATGATGAAAATTAGAATAAATTTGTTCTCTACCTATTTCACTGATATGGGGAGGGGGAGGGGGGGGGGATCATGGCTTTACATAATCATCCTACACTTTTTTTTATTATTTGATTTGAGTTGTGGGCGGGACTGTGTGAATTTCCCATCATCCCTTTGTTTACGATCTCTCACCGCTAGCTTACAGCCCCCCCCCCCCCCCCCCCCCCCAAGCTAACGTTAGCGGCAGCAGCATCAGATCCGTCCATCCATCCGTCTGGTTCTGGTCCAGATTCCAGCTCAGACCAGGAGAACAAAGACGATCATGGATCTGTTGGTCTGCAGGTGGATGATCAGAAATGGGCGGAGCTTGTGGCCCACAGACTGTAGTTTGTACAAAACAACTACAAACTTTGTCAAACAGCATCTTTTTGTCTCATCCTGATTCACCACTCAGGCTTTTTTAAACAGAGAAATACTCAGAAATGCAGCTTAATGTTAATTTTCCTCATGAATGGAGTTGGTCTAAATAATTAAAAAAACTGCCTTATTCTCAGACTCTAATTATAATACTAGAAATGTTAGAGTTGGATCTTTTTTCAGTGTAAATCAGTGCTAACGTAAAGCTGCTTTTCATAGTGGGGAACGTGGACGAGTCGCTGTTTCATTGACTGGTGTGACTTGGTACTAAACGGAAAACGTTCTCCCTGCTCCTCAGTGGTACCCGGCCAGAATGATGACGTCACGCTTGGTTCTGGTTCTGGTACCTGGGTCAGGTAGCGGATCTGGGCGCTCAGTTCGCTCTCCACTCGGTTTGTCGAGCTTTGGAACTGCAGGAGTTGTCTTTCCACTTCTTTCCAATTTGCAATCTGTTTGTCCTTAGAGAGCTCCAGGACAATATTCCCTGCAGAGCAAAGAAGAAAATCATCACAGTCGGACAAATGACCCAAAAAAATAAAATGATTCTTTAGCAGCGACTCGATTCAGAATCAACTTTCTCTAAAGTTCTAATCTTTGGCTTCTTCTTCTCCTTCACTCCATCAGGTCTTTGGTCTTCCTCCTCCTTCCTGCTACATTACACCCTCATCATCATCATCATCATCATCACTGTTCCTCCTCTGAAACCGTCTCCATCTGCCTCCCTGCACTGATCTCCAGAACATCCACCACGATCCGTGCTTCTCTTTCTCTGCAGGAAACCAAACTCTGGTTCCTCTGACCTCAGTCTGGCATCCGCTCCTATTTCCCATAATGCATTGCAGCTCATCTGTAGTTTCTCTGCTCGTCTCCCTTCTTCTTCTTCATCCTTGAACAACAGTCAGAGACTCTTCGGCCTCCTCTCCTAAACTCTTCCAGACCTCCAGAGGTTTGCTGTCAGGACCAACCGTCTTTCTACTCTTCATCCTCGCTGATCTTTGCTTCTTCTGCCTCCACCTCTCCTCTTCTGGATCTGCTCATCCGTCTCCCTCCAGAACTTTCTTCTCGGACGACATTCAACATCACGAATTCAAACTTCCTGTTAAAATCTCTACATTTGTCCTCTTCGTCCTCTTCCTCCTCTTCTGCAGACAGAGGTTCTACCAGAACCCTGAAGGTCGTGACTGATCCAGTATGAAAGTTCTGCTCATGATTTAAATCCTTGGTTTTTGAATCCAGTGTCCTTCCCGTCTGGATTTCCACAGCTTTTCTTCAGATTAGGAAAAAATCTCTGGATTTAAATCCACGTATGGACGCATCGCTCACTTCCTAAAACTGTTTCAGGCCCCAAAATGAGACATGAATCACTTTAAAAATACTTGATACAGTCAAAAATTTGAATTAAAATAGAGAAGGAAACAAACCCACATGGATGAAGAGCTACTTTAAACCGGAAGACAGAGAATGAGGTTTTCAGAATAATGGCTCTTGGTGGGGGGGGTGGGGGGGCACATGGGACACGCAAGTAGAGCACAAGAAACAGCTGTTTTCCAGAATGGGATGCTTCATGTGGCACTGCCTTACCTGCACACTGCAGGACCATGGCTATCTCTTTCTCTACTTCCTCCAGAACTCGGAGACGCTCGTTTGCCATGAAGCAAAGCGGAGAAAAACCACCGTCTCTCCTCTCCAGAAGCCGAAACGAAACGAACAGGATCCCTCCGTCTCTCTCCTCTAAACCGTTTACCCTCTAAAACCCCTTACTGGGTCAAATTTGAACGCTATAGTGTAAAAAGTCCGGACACAAACAGAGCAGAGCTGAATGAGTCTTCTTCTTCTGTGGTTCTCAAACAACTAAATGGTTCATTACCGCCACCTACTGGTAGGAAGGGGGATTTTTTTTTTCTTTTCTTTCCTTTTTCTCAATTTTCCTCATTTCTTTTAAATACGTTGTTGTTGGTTTTCAAAAACGTTAGCTATTCTGAATGATGGAAGTATTGAATCGTATTATTACAATAGAAACACTAAACAACAGAACTCATGTAAAATATGAAGTCTATAAGAACATTTGATCTTTCTAAAGAACTGCAGTTTTTTCTACATTCTTTGTTCAATAAGATCATTTAAACCTCTGGACTGTAAATGTTCATTGTTGATGTGCAGGTGGCACAGCATGTGCAATGTTTTCTGTAGCCATTGTCTTGTGTCTAGTTCATTATAAAGTTTGTTTAAAAAAACATGCAAGAAAGTGTTTGGCAATGTTTTGATAAATAATTGTGCTACAAAATATTGTCACTTCTCGAAAGCCAATCCATACAATAATGTCACATGTCTGTCAAATGAAGCAGCATGTTTTTCTTTCTTAGTCATTTTTTAGCCTTCTTTAAAACGACCCTGTTCGTTCTAGAGATACAGTAAAATGAATAAATCATCAACTTATAACATTATACAGCAACAATCTGAAACATTAAGACGCCATCACAATAAAAAAAGAAACCAACAGCACTATATCAAATCAGATAAGGTTAAAAAAACTGTTTTTGTGTATAGAAAATTAAAACTAAAATCAAACATTTTATCTCTAAGGTATTTGGAGTGTTTGTGCCCATATTGGTGGTAAAAATCCTCCTGAAAAACTACTGATTTGTATGCATTCTTATCACAGATGATTGATTGTTTCCATGGTAACATCACAGCTGTTTTCCTGAAAAGTGTAAACATAACAGCTCCCTGTTTGGATGAATGTCATTCATATTCTTGAAATGAGTTTCTTTGCATTTTGGAGCAACAGGAAGTTTTATAAATTTAGATCTTAAGTTCCCGCTTTCCAACTTTGTGTAATTTTTTTTAATGTAGGACACGTGGAGCAAAGATTGAGGGACTTTTTGTAATTTTTTGCATTTTTTGCAACGTTTGTTGATGGAAAGTAGAATGTTTAGTAGTTTCTTACAGTCCTAATTGTATTTCAGAATGAAATTGCCCCCCCCCCCCACACACACACAAATCTGAGAATTAGATACTTTTTTCTTTTTCTTTTTAATCTAAGCCAAACAATTTTAAGTACACCGTAAAAACTCTGCAACTGTGTTGTCCACATCATTATAATGCAGAGTTATTGTGCCTTTTGTTCATGTAATGTTTTGTTTTTTCTAATGAAATTGAAGTTTCCTTTGTTTATTCATTTCTTGCAGGTTTGGGGATTGACAAAACATTTTGCAGTGTGAATGAATCTTGAGAGACATTATTTAGAAAAAACTTTAAAAATGGAAATGTCAAGCTGTGATCACACGTTTAAGTGAAGTTTGCTGCTCAAGCTCACTAAAAATACAGAGAGAGAGAGAGAGAGGGGGGGGGGGGTTAATAAATTTTTAATTTTTCAAAAATCAAATGAGTTCGAATTGGCTTTTGGTTTTGAAGTTGTTTGATAATGTTTGAGTACTGACTGATTTAATCCAAAAATGTGTTTTTTTCATCTGTAATTGTTTTATTGAACATTGAAAAAACAGTTTTATACATGGGGATAAATAAGGTCACCTCTTAAGGATAGATCAGGTCCATGTTCAATTCTCTTTTTATTTATTTTTAAATTAGAACTTTCATTCAACAAATGTTGGAATCTAGACCAGTGTGGTTTCGTTTGCGCGTGCGCAGTGCTCAGCCCCGCTGTCGGCCGCAGAGATTTGACGTCGTGTCGCACGTCAATGACGTATTTGTCGCCAGAGAGGGAAAATGGCTACATCTGTCGGGCTGCATGGCTCGCCTGCCCTCAGACTCACAGAGGGTTTAGTGTCGTTTCTGAAAGAACAGCGGCCCGAGTATTTACCGGAGGTGTTGGTCAACTACAGGGAGCACGGCCTTCAGATCCAGGTGAGCGCGCGGAGCGCTAAGGCTCATGGGAGCTTGATGTTTTTTTTGTTAATCGAAGGCAGAATGCTAACGTGGAGCAGCACATCATTGTGTGTATTTGTGTGTTTCACGTGAGCGTTTATCTCCTCAGGGAGCGAATGATGTGGCAGGTTTGGTGGGTTTCAGCAATGCCAAGTTATCCTCAAGCAAGACCAGGTGAGACTTTCACATTAAAATGCTGATGCTTTTACTTTGAAAAAGCACACAGGTAAAGGTAAGGAGGACCGTTTCTGCTTGTGTGCATCCATAAACAGGTTTGAGGGCCTGTGTCTGCTCTCTGTGTTGGTCAAAGACAGCAGCAGTGACCTGTTCCAGCAGCACTGCCTCTTCTGGCTGCGCTCCCTTCAGCAAATCATTCAGGTATGGAGAAGGCTGCATGCAAGGGCAGGTGGGGTTGGGAGGGGGCATTTGTTGTCTAAATACAGCCCTGCTCACCCTTACTGCCCCTCCTTCATGTCAGCATATTTTTTAAACATGTTGTTGTAGCATTTTTCTGATGATGGATGACATTTATAAAGAAATTCAGATTAAACTAGTAGGAGCTGCTTTTCTAGAAAGAACTGCAGGGTTGAATGCTAGATTTCTGAATGAAACTCAAAGGGGAAGAATTGGCCTAAAAATAAAGAAGGAAATGATCAAAGTTGACTATAAATAAGGGGAAAACAACACAATAACAAAAAAAACTTTGTGAAAAATGTTACAGCCGGGTATCGAACCAGCGAGCTTCTGCACCAAGGATTCCCCGTGTCTTTCAATGGAGGCAAAAATCCTGGAATATCTGGAAAAGTTCAAGGATTTGAAGGACCAAAAGTCAGAGCTGGAAAAAGATGAAAGAGCTGAACATTTGAATAGTTGAACGGTTAAAATAGATGAAAAACTGTAGGAGGAGTTAAGCACCAAAAAATGGAGGAAGATGCTAGAATAAAGAAAGAGAAACAGGAAAAGAATGGTTGAAGGATTTATAGTATTCACCAAATAGCATTTCTGAGTATGTCTTTATTCAAAGCAGACAAAACAAAGACATCCATTTCCCCCTGGATCCTGAGTGAGAAAATCCCCAATAATCTCGACCCCACCAAGCCCCCCCCCCTCCTGCAGGAGCTTTAATGAAGCCTTGACCTCTGCAGAAAGGCCTGTGTCAGTGGTGTCTCCCTCTCTGCTGCTGCTGCAGTCTCAGGCTCCCGTTCAGACCGTCCAGCTGGCCGTCAACATCCTGAAGGACCTGCTGCAGTACTCCAGCCATCTAGCGGAGCTCGCCAGGGAGGTCGGCCTCAACTCCATCCTGGGCATCCTGACGTCCCTGCTGGGCCTGAAGACCGAGGTGAGGGGGGGCGAGCTAGGAAGAAAGGCTGGGGGGCTGCATGGCACGTTTGTTTTCATCGTCTGAGCTTTTAGTACTTCATCGTATGTGTTCTGAATGTTTGTTTTTTTAAAGATGGAGTGGATCTATTGATGATCAGTAGAATGGGGGGGGCGGGGCCATTTTGAAGATGATTTTGTCTTTTTCTGAGGTGTTTACATATAGTTTAATCTAGTTTAAATTAATTTTAATCTTTCAGGAACACAAAGGAACTGAATGTTTTAATTTTATTCCACACATTCACGGTGTACTGCGTTGTCTGTACCTGTCCTTTTAAAGTATTGGTCCCTTTCACTTTTCTCTCTAAACGTCTCCACTTGTTGATTTTGTGTTCACGTGTTTTTAAAGCAGCAAAAAGAAACAGAAATAAAAATACATTCATGTATTTGTACTTACATTGACACGTTTTCACTACAGCTTCCAGCCTTCCTCCCTTATTTTGTCCATTTTTACTTTAGTTGTTCATTGGAACTTTTCTATTTAGTGTTTCCTTTGTCTCGTTGTGTCTTATTTTACAAACGTTTGTTTATGTAATACTCGTTGTTTTTCCAAAGAGGTTATAGTAGAAATGGAAGATGTGCATAGTTCAGTTCAGTTCTGTTCTGTTTCAATGAATTTTTATGAAACTCTTTTTGGAAAAATTGAATCTGAAAGTGTTTCTATGACCTGGAAGCTGCTCAGTGTTGCTTCGTTTGAATATTTATCTATATTTGGCTTTCCTAACGTTCAAAAGCATCCGTGTTGTTTGTGTTCCAACCCTCCAAGTGTGAACTAGCAGCCATGGAGGGAATGGTGGCCTGCATGCTCTTCTATCCCAGAGCCTGTGGATCCCTGAAGGACAAACTAGGAGCCTATTTCCTCTCCAAAATGGACAGCAACAACATGAAAACCCAGGAGGTGAGGACTCCTTCTGTCAGTGTCCGTCTCCTGTTTGTCCAGCTGTTTATGAATTGTTGTTGCTTTTTTTTGGTGTGTAGATGGCCTGCTTGTGTTACAGCCATTTGCCCTGCCTGGGGGGGCTTTTGGACAGAGCCATAAGTGCTGGCAAAGCTGACGGCTGGACCAATCAGATCCAATGTCTCCTGGCTACGGCTGATGCCTTGTTGACTCAGATCTACAAAGGCTCAGAGCCAGGTAATCTTTATGGTGGTTTGTTAGTACACACGTGTATTCTTTACTTCTCTGTGCTGGGTTGAATAGTTTTACTCTTTATTTCTGTGCAGCCACTGAAGGGGAAACATCCCAGGCAGTCAGCGATGCAGAACTTTAGTTATTCACCAAAAATCCTTATTTTCTGCACCATCAAACAAAAAAAAACCCAGAATATTTCTCAAATGTCCAACATGACGTTCATTACTCAGAATGATTAATTAGTGTCTGATTAGTTCCTTTGTTGATGGTTGAGTTAATCGAGGGGTGGGCAAACGTTTTGACTGAGGTGGGGGTCTTGAAATGTGACTGAAGCAGATCTGTGGAACATTTTGGAGTTTTTATTTCAGGACGGTGGCTTTCGTTTGTGCCCGATGAGTCGATTACCTTCTATGGGAAACGTTAACGCGCTCATGTGGCGTTGAAATGGTCGGGAAAAATGACAGTTCGGCTCCAAAAACAGAAAACCAACATCATATCCGAAGAACAACAATTCTTCCAACTTACTGTGGTTATAGAGCGCCATCTGTGGAGAGACACCAGAATTACAGGGAGAATTAAACATTAGTTAGGATTATCAATATAAATAATTTCAGTTTGGCGTGCCAGATTTAATGGTTGAACACTTATGGCCCCCGGCCCGTAGTTTGGCCACCGTGTTTTTCGGTTGCTTCCTGTCTTACAGACGGCTCTGATGACACATTCAGTCCAAAATAGGAGGGAAAACGGCGTTCATTTGTATATCTGATAATAACACAAAGAGAAAAATAAAGTTTGTTAATTTAGCCCCATAGTCGCCAAAAAAAGTCTAGAATAAAAATGATTATTTTATTTGTGTAGCCTATAGAATAAGTCCCCACTTCAACATAAACCGTTTATTTAGTTGAATATGGAAATAAGTAGAGCTGAAGCCAAAGACTGAAGTATTCTGAGGAGGATTCACTTCAATTAGAACTGCTTTGGAGAACTACAAACCTGGTCCTGATGGGACAGACAGAGAGAAACAGACCAGAATCTATCCCAGCTTGAATCGTTTCACATATTAGAACCAGGTTTTGTGAAAGTTCTTTTTGTTCTTTCAGAAATGGTGGTGCAGTACACAGGTCCTGGAGTGGAACTCGCCTTTCCTTACCTGGACCCAACAGAACCGCTGCTGCTGCTGCGCCTCCAGCAAAGATACACTGCTGTGTGCAGAGCCATGAGACACACACTCAGGTAACACACACACACACACACACATACAGAATAAAAAAGTGTCTGTCAGGATGTTGGTGGTCTATTTACTGTGGAGCCTCTGGAGAGAATCTGGACAAATAAGGGATTTATTTATTGAACATGAAGCATTCTAAGCATGAATGAACAACATGGAGAAGAGGTTTTCGATGCGCAGGTTTGTGACGTCGTGGGGGTGTGACGTCGTGGGGGTGTGACGTCGTGGGGGTGTGACGTCGTGGGGGTGTGACGTCGTGGGGGTGTGACGTCGTGGGTATGTGACGTCGTGGGGGTGTGACGTCGTGGGGGTGTGACGTCGTGGGGGTGTGACGTCGTGGGGGTGTGACGTCGTGGGTGTGTGACGTCGTGGGTGTGTGACGTCGTGGGTGTGTGACGTCGTGGGTGTGTGACGTCGTGGGTGTGTGATGTCGTGGGTGTGTGATGTCGTGGGTGTGTGATGTCGTGGGTGTGTGACGTCGTGGGGGTGTGACGTCGTGGGTATGTGATGTGATGTTGTGGGTGTCTGGTGTCGTAGGTGTGTGATGCCGTGGGTGTGTGATGTCGTGGGTGTGTGATGTCATAGGTATGTGACGTCGTGGGGGTGTGATGTCATCGGTATGTGATGTCGTGGGGGTGTGACGTCGTGGGGGTGTGACGTCGTGGGTGTGTGACGTCGTGGGTGTGTGATGTCGTGGGTGTGTGATGTCGTGGGTGTGTGATGTCGTGGGTGTGTGATGTCGTGGGTGTGTGATGTCGTGGGTGTGTGATGTCATAGGTATGTGACGTCGTGGGTATGTGATGTGATGTTGTGGGTGTCTGGTGTCGTAGGTGTGTGATGCCGTGGGTGTGTGATGTTGTGGGTGTGTGATGTCGTAGGTGGGTGTGTGATGTCGTGGGTGTCTGATGTCGTGGGCGTGTGACGTCGTGGGTGTATCATGTCGTGGGTGTTTCATGTCGTGGGTGTTTCATGTCGTGGGTGTTTCATGTCGTGGGTGTTTCATGTCGTGGGTGTGTCCTGTCGTGGGTGTGTCCTGTCGTGGGTGTCTGATGTCGTGGGTGTCTGATGTCGTGGGTGTGTCATGTCGTGGGTGTGTCATGTCGTGGGTGTGTCATGTCGTGGGTGTGTCATGTCGTGGGTGTGTCATGTCGTGGGTGTGTGATGTCGTGGGTGTGTGATGTCGTGGGTGTGTGATGTCGTGGGTGTGTGATGCCGTGGGTGTGTGATGTCGTGGGTGTTTCTTGTCGTGGGGGTGTGATGTCGTGGGGGTGTGTGATGTCGTGGGGGTCTGACGTCGTGGGGGTCTGACGTCGTGGGGGTCTGACGTCGTGGGGGTCTGACGTCGTGGGGGTCTGACGTCGTGGGGGTCTGACGTCGTGGGGGTCTGACGTCGTGGGGGTCTGACGTCGTGGGGGTCTGACGTCGTGGGGGTCTGACGTCCTGGGGGTCTGACGTCGTGGGGGTCTGACGTCGTGGGCGTGTGACGTCGTGGGCGTGTGACGTCGTGGGGGTGTGACGTCGTGGGCGTGTGACGTCGTGGGGGTGTGACGTCGTGGGCGTGTGACGTCGTGGGCGTGTGACGTCGTGGGCGTCTGATGTCGTGGGTGTGTCATGCGTATGTTTGTGACGTCGTGGGGGTGTGACGTCGTGGGCGTGTGACGTCGTGGGTGTGTCATGCGTATGTTTGTGATTTCGTGGGTGTCTGACGTCGTGGGGGTGTGACGTCGTGGGCGTGTGACGTCGTGGGCGTCTGATGTCGTGGGTGTGTCATGCGTATGTTTGTGACGTCGTGGGGGTGTGACGTCGTGGGCGTGTGACGTCGTGGGTGTGTCATGCGTATGTTTGTGATTTCGTGGGTGTCTGACGTCGTGGGCGTGTGACGTCGTGGGCGTGTGACGTCGTGGGCGTCTGATGTCGTGGGTGTGTCATGCGTATGTTTGTGACGTCGTGGGGGTGTGACGTCGTGGGGGTGTCATGCGTATGTTTGTGATGTCATGGGCGTGTGACGTCGTGGGGGTGTGACGTCGTGGGCGTGTGACGTCGTGGGCGTCTGATGTCGTGGGGGTGTGACGTCGTGGGGGTGTGACGTCGTGGGCGTGTGACGTCGTGGGCGTCTGATGTCGTGGGTGTGTCGTGCGTATGTGTGTGACGTCGTGGGCGTGTGACGTCGTGGGTGTGTCATGCGTATGTTTGTGATTTCGTGGGTGTCTGACGTCGTGGGGGTGTGACGTCGTGGGCGTGTGACGTCGTGGGCGTCTGATGTCGTGGGTGTGTCGTGCGTATGTGTGTGACGTCGTGGGCGTGTGACGTCGTGGGTGTGTCATGCGTATGTTTGTGATTTCGTGGGTGTCTGACGTCGTGGGGGTGTGACGTCGTGGGGGTGTGACGTCGTGGGGGTGTCATGCGTATGTTTGTGATGTCATGGGCGTGTGACGTCGTGGGGGTGTGACGTCGTGGGCGTGTGACGTCGTGGGCGTGTGACGTCGTGGGCGTCTGATGTCGTGGGTGTGTCGTGCGTATGTGTGTGACGTCGTGGGCGTGTGACGTCGTGGGTGTGTCATGCGTATGTTTGTGATTTCGTGGGTGTCTGACGTCGTGGGGGTGTGACGTCGTGGGCGTGTGACGTCGTGGGCGTGTGACGTCGTGGGGGCGTGACGTCGTGGGGGTGTGACGTCGTGGGCGTGTGACGTCGTGGGCGTGTGACGTCGTGGGTGTGTCATGCGTATGTTTGTGATGTCGTGGGTGTCGGATGTCGTGGGCGTGTGACGTCGTGGGGGCGTGACGTCGTGGGGGTGTGACGTCGTGGGCGTGTGACGTCGTGGGCGTGTGACGTCGTGGGTGTGTCATGCGTATGTTTGTGATGTCGTGGGTGTCGGATGTCGTGGGCGTGTGACGTTGTGGGAATGAATTAATGAATATTACAGCTTTTCAACAGAGGCGTTCTGGATCGTCAAACCCAGAAAATCTATTTGTCTTATTTGTCTTCTCATCATCAGGGTGATGTCGTGGGCGTGTGACGTCGTGGGCGTGTGACGTCGTGGGCGTGTGACGTCGTGGGCGTGTGACGTCGTGGGGGTGTGACGTCGTGGGGGTGTGACGTCGTGGGTGTCTGACGTCGTGGGTGTCTGATGTCGTGGGTGTGTCATGCGTATGTTTGTGATGTCGTGGGTGTTTGATGTCGTGGGGGTGTGACGTCGTGGGCGTGGGACGTCGTGGGCGTTTGACGTCGTGGGGGTGTGACGTCGTGGGCGTGTGACGTCGTGGGTGTGTCATGCGTATGTTTGTGATGTCGTTGGTGTCTGATGTCGTGGGGGTGTGACGTCGTGGCGGTGTGACGTCGTGGGGGTGTGACGTCGTGGTGGTGTCATGCGTATGTTTGTGACGTCGTGGGCGTGTGACGTCGTGGGGGTGTGACGTCGTGGGCGTCTGATGTTGTGGGTGTGTCATGCGTATGTTTGTGATGTCGTGGGTGTCTGATGTCGTGGGGGTGTGACGTCGTGGGCGTGTGACGTCGTGGGCGTGTGACGTCGTGGGTGTCTGACGTCGTGGGTGTCTGATGTCGTGGGGGTGTCATGCGTGTGTTTGTGACGTCGTGGGCGTCTGACGTCGTGGGGGTGTCATGCGTATGTTTGTGATGTCGTGGGTGTCTGATGTCGTGGGCGTGTGACGTCGTGGGCGTGTGACGTCGTGGGCGTGTGACGTCGTGGGCGTCTGATGTCGTGGGGGTGTGACGCCGTGGGCGTGTGACGTCGTGGGGGTGTGACGTCATGGGCGTGTGACGTCGTGGGGGTGTGACGTCGTGGGCGTGTGACGTCGTGGGGGTGTGACGCCGTGGGCGTGTGACGTCGTGGGGGTGTGACGTCATGGGCGTGTGACGTCGTGGGGGTGTGACGCCGTGGGCGTGTGACGTCGTGGGCGTGTGACGTCGTGGGAATGAATGAATGAATATTACAGCTTTTCAACAGAGGCGTTCTGGATCGTCAAACCCAGAAAATCTATTTGTCTTATTTGTCTTCTCATCATCAGGGTGATGTCGTGGGCGTGTGACGTCGTGGGCGTGTGACGTCGTGGGCGTGTGACGTCGTGGGCGTGTGACGTCGTGGGGGTGTGACGTCGTGGGTGTCTGACGTCGTGGGTGTCTGATGTCGTGGGTGTGTCATGCGTATGTTTGTGATGTCGTGGGTGTTTGATGTCGTGGGGGTGTGACGTCGTGGGCGTGGGACGTCGTGGGCGTGTGACGTCGTGGGGGTGTGACGCCGTGGGCGTCTGATGTCGTGGGTGTGTCATGCGTATGTTTGTGACGTCGTGGGCGTGTGACGTCGTGGGGGTGTGACGCCGTGGGCGTGTGACGTCGTGGGCGTGTGACGTCGTGGGGGTGTGACGCCGTGGGCGTGTGACGTCGTGGGAATGAATGAATGAATATTACAGCTTTTCAACAGAGGCGTTCTGGATCTTCAAACCCAGAAAATCTATTTGTCTTATTTGTCTTTTCATCATCAGGGTGATGTCGTGGGCGTGTCATGCGTATGTTTGTGATGTCGTGGGCGTGTCATGCGTATGTTTGTGATGTCGTGGGCGTGTGACGTCGTGGGCGTGTGGGCGTTCTGGATCGTCAAACCCAGAAAATCTATTTGTCTTATATGTCTTCTCATCATCAGGGTGGACCCGGCTTCAGCTGTTCGTCTGCCAGTAAAACCAATCCTCAACCTGGTGTGTCGAGCTCTCGCTGTAAACTCCAAGAGTACTGTAAGTGCAAAAACACACACACACAACATTCAAAAAGTGAAAAAGAAGATGAAGAGATATTTAATGTTCCTTATTGGAAATCGAGAGTAACGTTTGTTTATGGAAGCCGTCTGATTCAAATCATTTTTGTTGAACAATGACTGCTGCTGCTTCTACTGTTCAACACCATGAGTGAATTAATTACAAAAACAAAAAGTAATGGCACTAAAGAATCTGCTGACAGAAGTTTTAAAGGCCCACTTCAATGGTTCAGAACTGGACGGATGGACAGCTCCGATATTGCTGCTGTTTTTGTTGCAGCGCTAATGTTAGGCCAGAGTTGTTGTTGTAGTTGTTGGAGAGTGTAAACAAAGGGATGATGGGAAATTAAAAAACGGATGACAGAAACCAGTCTGCAGGTATATTTATGCCTGAAATGATCATAATGCAGCAGTAATTTCCTTCTTTGTTGTTCACTAAAGCTTTCTGTTCACGTGTTTTAAGTTACTGCACTCGAATGTACGTCTTTTATGATTTGGTGACGCTCTGTGTTTCCGTTTAATCTGTTCTTTTTCAGAGTTTATCTGCAGATGGAAGTTTGATGCTGTTGATTTTACCCAGCATTCACTGCAACACTTTAGAGATGCTGTCAGACCTGATCACAGTGTGAGTACTCAGCTGCATGTGCCCCATACGTCTATAGTTTGAGCCTTAGCGACCTTTAGAATGCACTGATCCAATAACTAAAGGGAACACCAGCTAACTGCTAACGGATGGAAGATTTCTATATAAATGCTTCATTATTTGCAGACCTGCATGTGCTGACAACACAACACAACCACACAACACAACAGGATTAATGCTAATGACATCTATTGGCCTGTGGAAGTCTGGATGTGGAATCATGCTCAAAAGAAAAAAACTCAACTGATCCAACGTGGATGTAACGTTTTTGACACGAGTCAGAATGAGGTGCAGGAGTGGGCGTGGCCTCCACATGCCCATATGACTTTACTTCTTATGAGGCGGGGGATGGTCCCCTGCCACACCGGGAACGACCGGGCCGGTCCATTCCACCGAAACCTTCGTCTAGCAGAAACTGCTGACACAATGCAGCCACATGAGGTCCAGTGTGGTCTGGCCTTGGGAGGACTCCAGGGCCCAACCGCACCAGCATGTGGTCTCACACGGGGTTTGAGGATCTGATCTGGGTACATAACAGCAGTCAGGCTTCCTCTGGTGAGCTCATGGAGAGCTGTGCGTCCCCAAATCATTACTGAACCGGTCAGAACATTCTCCAGACTCTGTCCCAGTGTGACCCGGCTTCCATCTGTGAAGACCACAGGGCGCCAGTGGAGAATTTGTCGATCTCTGTGTTCTCCTGCAAATGCCAAACGTCCTCCTGCTGTTGGGCTGTGAGCACGACTCCCACCTGTGGATGTCGGTCCCTCATGGGGTCTGGTTCTAACCGTTTGAGCAGACATGTGGCCTGTGGAAATGGTGATTCTGCTGAGCTCTGGCTGTGCTCCTCTTGTTTCTCCGTGAGCAAAGGAGGAGGTGGTGGTCCTGATGGAGGGTTGTTGCCCTCCTACCGCCTCCGCCACATCTCCTGATGTTCTGGCCTGTCTCCTGGTAGCGCCTCCACGCTCTGGACACGACGCTGACAGGCGTTGATGTGTCGTCCTGGATGAGTTGCACTTCCTGTGTGGCTCGTAGACGCCGTCTCCCGGTTCCACTGGAGTGACGGCACTGTTGACATTTAAAAGTCACCAAAGCATCGCCCAGAAAACAGAAGGGTGGAGAAGTGGTCACCACTGTCAGAATCGCTCCTTTATTGGAGGAGTCTCGCTGATGGCCCTTTTCTTTCCACCACTTCCACCAAAACAGGGGAAGTGTCTCTTCGGTCAGCGGTGCTTCCTGATTGGACAGTTTGATTACACGGAAGTGGACTTGGAGCAACATTGAGTTATTTAGGTGTTCCCTTTATTTTCTTGAGCATAAGTAAAATTAAATACTCTTTATTCCAGCAGGCTTTGTAATTTTACTTAAAAATGACCAACAAAAAAACATTTAGCTCACTGAGATTTTATTGGTTTTACTGACGTTTCCATCAGAAATCCAAGTTAAATTTTTAGGATATATTTTCAGGAATAATCAGTTTTTAGTAAAAAGTGGCGTCTGGTCACTCAGCCTTGAGGAACTAGTTGGTGCGATTGCAGCAAAGCTAGATCCTGTTAATCAGTTTAGCCTGATTTCTATCAACGCCTGCTTTTTGTTGGTGTGATTCTTGCATTGCAGGGTCCGCAGCAGCATGGTTCCATACGCCGCTATCATTCAAAGGCTGTTTTCTCAAACGCTGTCTGCTTGGACTCCTCTGGTGGAAGCAGGCGTTGGCCGGCAGAGAGGGTACAGGTGAGGGCCTCTACCTGTACCTGCTGCTACATTGACACTGAGGTTCTCTGATGAAGACTCCACAGGAGTCCATGCTGTGAGTTTTAGTCTGTGTGTGAATTAAGGAAGGTTTTCTTTTTCTTGTCCAGCTCGGTTAGGGTGTCTGTGTACAAAACCTTAGAGCTGTGGGTCAAGGTAGTGGGAGCTTCTGTCAGCATTCTCCAGGAAAACCCAATGCATGCAGACCTGCTGTTCAGTAACCTGCTTGGTGACATCACCCCCGGACCAGAATCCATCAAGGTAAGAATTGACCACATTCAGAAATGAAGGGACTATAAAAAGCAGTGGCTATGTGCTTGTAGCAGTAATTGAAGATGGACTTGGTCCACCGTTTACTCCCTTCTTTCAGTTTAGGGCGGGTCTGGGTGTGGACGTAGTTCCCGGGGGAAAGCCAGGTCCTCGGAGGACGAAGCATTTGGTCATTGCAGATCCAATGGGTCCATCACTGCAGAGGAAGGGGGACCCTTTGTCCAATCAGGACACGTGCCTTGCTGCCCTTAGAGGTGGAATCGCTATTTGATCCAATAATAACGGTTTAGTCGGGTGTTTTTATGAAACTGCTGACTTTTAAACGACTTGTTTCTCTTCTTCTGCAGCATTGAGACAAATCATCCAGACGTGCGGGACACTGATAAAGGAGGACATACACAAGGTACGTTTGTGGAAAGGACAATCAGGACTGAGGGTCTGATTTTAGGGTTAAGTTACCATGAGAGGTCACAGGGATGGACCACTGTCTGCATGATTTCCAGATATCCAAGCTCTACTCGTGACTGATTACCTGCTTCAGGCGTAGGGTAGGGTGTGTTGTAAAAACACTCCATAATGCGACCCTCGAGGCCTGGAGTTGCCCGTCCCTGGCGGGGCATTTCTTGCTGGAGGCAGACTTAAAAATGTTCCTGACAGTTGCTCCATTTTCCAGAAAGATGTGTACGGTTTACTGCACACATGATGTGCTGTTCATGCTGTTGTGTATGGCGTCATAACCCTCCTTTCCTGTTCTTGCAGAGGCTCCATGAGGTTGTGTTGCCGCTGTGTGTGTGTCTGCAGCAGCAGAAAGGCTCCAGCTCGGTTTTCGAGTCCACCGGGGCCATCAGTGGGCAGTACAGCAGCGCTCGTGCTCGTCGAGAGCTTTTCAGGTGCGCCGTTTGTAAATGCGCCGTATGGTGTCGCTCAGATTTTTCATGACAGTCGCCCAACCCTCCTGCAGATTTGTGAAAAATGCTCCTACAGCAAAGCAAAGTCTGCTTTTTACGTTGGTTCACGTGTTCTTTGTGCGGATTATTCGTTCTTCTTCTGTGGTTTTAACGTGGTTCATTCCTGATCCATCAGTGAACATTTCACCTAAAGACCACAACTTTTCTTTTTCCACGTAGATTCACGTCTGACCAGTTTACATCCGTGTCATATGCAGTAAATTCACATAGCGGCTGTGGGACACAGACTTTAACGGCTTAAATGCTGACGATGTCATAGATTTAATGGTACAGTTAAAATCAGAATCCATGGTTGTATTGCAATAGTAGGATTTGTAAATCGCTGTTCTGGTTTCATTTTTGGTTCTGGACCAAATTGAGTCTTTTTCCTCGGCTGATCGGTTATTCGGTTGCTGTGACGCCGACTGCAGCTCAGTCTTATTCTTCAGGTCAAAACGAGAATCTGAATGTCTGATCACCAGTTGCGGTTGCTAGTTGTTCATTGGGGGTCATCCATTGCAGAGGTTGTCATGACGACTGAGCCGTTGTCGGATAAGCGATGCAGAGAACATGTTGGCTCTGTTTGTTTGACTTCCAGGTTGCTGCTGGCTCTGGTTCTGGTCCCGTCACCATCATGGCCTCCACCTCTTACCTGCGCCGTCTCCATCTTCAGCAACGGCCGCACTGACCGCAACCTCAAGGTGACGCTTCTCCGTCAGTCACTGTTTGGGATCCATTTCTTTAGGGGGTATATATGACATTTGCAAAGGTATGGAGGGTATGTTTAAGGCGTTAGCGGGAACGCCGCTCTTTGACACACCGTACCTCTTTGACCGTTTACGCCATCAAAAACGGGAAAAAATTGTTTTTGCCTTTGCATCGATGCGCAGTGTCTCCCCTGGGACTGGAAGGTCATGAGTTCAAATCCACGGTGGAGTTGTACCAAATGTCTCCCTGCTTGATACTCAGGCTTAGCCCGCCGTGAGATCAGCGCCAGAAAACCGTCTAAAGTCAACTCTAACTTGTGTTTAATACTGTGGTTGAGGTTTGATTATATGAAAGACAGAATACGGCCATTATTTGTAGTTTCTGGAGAGGAGCGACCTTTAGTTTTGATAAACGTAGAGAAAAATGAACGTAGGTCAGAGGTCTGCAGCGTCTGGAGCCGCTTTGGGAGGCAGGGCTATCTGTAAGAAATCCAACAACAAGGAAGCCGATCGTTATTTTATTTAGGGATGAGGAGCGACAGGATTTTTTCTAGAGCAACAAATTGTAGAAACTTTACGATGCACAGCGAAAGTCCCACCCGCCGCCGCCACCACGGGTGGCGAGCAGTTCAAGTTCAGAGGAGTCAGACACGCCTCCACCTGTGAGTTAGACTCCAGCCAGAGAGGACGTCAGCAAAACAGAATTCCAGGAAAAAAGCGATATGAACAACAGAGCAGCACCGGAAGACAGATTCAGATTGTTTGGGCTGCCTGGAAGCTGAAGCCTCGCCGTCAGACACCAGGAAGGTCCCATCATGGAGGCGTGAGGCCTCCCATCAGCCTCTGTGAGGCGGAACACAAACGGTTTACAGAGGAGGCACAAAGAAATCGGAATTTCTTGTATTTTCTTCCAAAAGAAATGTTGTTTTTGTGAATTTCCATCTGAAACTTTCATTTTATGCTGTAAAAAGGGTCGGTTGAACATTTTTGGGGTTTTCACAGCAAATGTGAGCATTTTTCTCCAAACGGGATTCTCTGTTTTTGTATGATTTCATGTCTAGTGTGTGAATGCAGCGTGGGAAAATGACACAATAAAGTTAGTGTCACATAGATGAGGTTCTGTTGGTTAAAATGATCCCAGCCAAGCAAACAAGTAATCATTCAAATGGAAAAAAAAAACATCCAAACGTCCATCTGCAGCTTGGATTTCCTCCTTTTTTCCAAAAGGATTCGTCCGATAACATTTTAGTAACCTCCGCCTCTTCCTCCTCCTCTTCCTCTCTCTTAGGTCTCTTCGTTCTGTGCCGAGGCACTGACCATCTGCAACACCATGGTCCACCCACGCACCCCTTCAATTGCCCTGCCCTTGCCCCCCCTCACCCTCAAACCCCCCACCTCTGCCCCGGTGCTCTCCCCTCAGGGGTCGGCTCCTAGGCTGACCCTGCCGACCCTCCTGGAGGGTCACGGTTCCGGCCCTCCTTTTCCTTCACGGCAGTCTCTGAATCTGGGCCCGTCGTCCATGCTGAGCTCTCTGGAGAACCACCTGTCGACGGTTCCGGGTCTCCCGGCTCAAGGCCCCACCCCCGGGGACCTGTTCTCCCCCCACCGGCAGCACGACTCTGGGCTCGGGCTTCCGGAAAGCCAGAGGCCCGTTTTCGTCCGCTTCGACAAAGAGGAGCCGGACGACGTGGAGATCTCCCTGGCGAGTGACTCGGACGACAGCGTGGTCATCGTTCCTCCGGGGATGATCAACCTGGACCAGCAACAGGACGAGGCGGCGGCGAACGTGCAGACGATGCTGTCCGCCGCGCCGGCCGGGGGCGGCGTGGCGTTACCCGCAGCAGAATCGAACTCAATGGTCCCCATAACGGCAGCCACGAGCACAAGCGACGTGTCCACTCTCCTGAACGACTTGCCCGCCTCGTCGTCCCTGCTCGCCACCTCGGCCTCCTCCGTCAACTCCTTCCCCCCCTCCGGCGGCTCTGCGGCCCCTCTGCCTCCTGCCCTGAACTCCGGCATCGTCTCGGACCCGCACGGCGACCTGGCGGACGCGCTGCCCTGCAAACCCCAGCTCCAGCAGATGCTGATGCAGGCGCCGGCGGCGGGTCAGGCCAGCGCCATGGGGCTGCCGCTCCAGATGCTGCAAACCCCGCTGAGTCAGCAGGGAAGGCTCCACCCGCCGCTGCCCGCGCCCCCCAGCAACGAGGACTCCGCCATCATCAACATCAACAGCACCGATGACGAAGACGAGGAGGAGGACCTGGAGGACGACGAGGAGCTGGAAGAGGAGGAGGAGGACGGGCTGGATGAAGAGGAGGAAGAGGAAGGAAGCGAGGATTTCTACGATGGGGAGGAGTACGAGGACTACGACGAAGAGGAGGGAGAAGAGCTCGAGGAGGAGGAGGAGGAAGAGGAGGAGGAGATCGGGGACATGCCGCCGCTGGAGGGAAGCGAGGAAAAGTTGGTGGACGTTGCCATCGAGGAAGGGCAAGTCCTCCATCCCGCCGCCGATGACAAAGAGCCGAGTCAGCTTCACGCGGAGGCGGACTCCGAAAGAGGAATACAGGAACTCCAACCGCAGAGGACGGTGCTCGGAGAAGACCGGGTGAAGCTGCAGGAGGTGGAGAGCATCGGCGTCCTGGAGGACGTGCAGGTCGGCGTGGAGGAAGATGAGAGCGAGCGCATGGACGATCCCACCATGCCTCAGATCATCTGCGTCAGCGGAGGAGCGCAGGAAAGCCTGGAGTCGGGGGATGAGGGGGGAGGAACGACGAGCGTCCTTCAAGAAGACAGAAGTCATCAAGCTGCCAAGGAGGAGGAGCTGGAAGCTGCTGCAGAGGAGCAAGCGGGGTTCAGGGCAGAGGTGAGAGCCGCTGCTGAAACGGCGGCACGTAGACGAGACGGGTGAAGAGCGGAGGCTCACCAGGAGAAACGGCATCACGGTTACGTCACTTTGTGAGGTGTGTCAACGTGCTGCTCCTCATTTTCCCTTTGCTTCATGGTTCAGGAGCCTGAAGGGGAAACGGCGCCGGAGGACGTGAGCAGCAGCGACGCTCCGGATCCCCCTGCAGGACGGCCAGCCGGCGCTCCGGCAGAACAAGCAGAAGCAGGGCGGCGAAATCCAGCAGAAGAAGAAGAAAAACAGGCGGAAAATCCAGCCTCCGAGGGAGGAGAACAGCCAAAAGGAGGAGAAGAGGAGGAGAAGAGTGAACCGCCAAGAGAGGAGAGTGACAAAGAGGAGGCACAGGGGACGAAGAGGAAGAGGGAAGATGAAGTGGAGGAAGAGGCGGGACCAAGCACAGAAAAGAAGAAGGTAAGAACAGAACAGTTTCTGGCTTCACAAATATGTGGATCATTTTTCTGTCCTGCAGTAGGTTTAGGTTTGGAAAGGGTTGGGGTCGTGCTCCGGTCTGCCTGTGATCAGCCTCACTTCAGATCACTCATCCAGATACTGAAGGGTTGCCAGTTTGATTCCCGGCTGCCACGTTAAATGAGGGGTCTCTTGGCGAGGCTCCGCCTCCAGTGGGTTACCTTCATCCTCCTAGTCCGTGTTTTCGGTGAGAAGCTTGAGTAAAATGTCCACAAGACACGCCCAACTTCTGTTCGGTGGCGCCCGCTGTGCAACGCCCAAGGCCGCCAGGTCCTACCGAGAAGCGCGTCACCATCCAGTCGTTGGTCACATGGCTCATTCAATAAAAAAAAAGTGTTTCCGTTGCAGTTTTGGGCCATACGTCCATCTGGACACGCCTCAAAAACCGTTTTCTCCATAAATCCTACGGGCACGTCCGGATCACGTGCACGCCCAGTGCACGTGCAGCCTTTGTGAGGAGCCAGAGCTCACCTTACCAGCGACCAGAATGTGGCGTCAGGACGCCGTTAACGCCATACGTGCGAGTCACAAATACCTCACCATGCACTTGGCCACACTCACCACAATGGTACGTTCCGTTTCCATGACGTCACTAGAGGGGGCGTACGAGCCTCAAGAGGACTGCAGGACGCACCAGCGGCCACCTCAGGACGCTCCTCCATGAACCTCCACGGACCGGACGACCCCAAAACTTTGTGATGATGTCACAATGTGATGATGTCACAATGTGATGATGTCACAATGTGAGGAGGAGGGGCTCAGAGCGCAGGTCTTTAGAGGAACCTTCAGAAAACGGATCAAAATACCACTGGGGGGGGGGTTGTGAGAAATGAACATGATAAAACACTGAAGAGTGCAAAAAGTTTATTTTGTATGACCTATGCCCTTTAATGACAAAGCAAATGCAACAAGACACTTTCTTCTTAATTCCATTTAACCCTTGTGGTATCCTATGGGGTCAAAATGACCCCCCCCCCCCTTCCATTGTCGTGTTCTCCCTACCATGACAAAGGTGGATAAAGGTGGAAAGATTTCATGTAATCCATGGACACCAGTGAAGATCACAAATCATTGAAGAAAAAAGGTCCAGAGCTCTGTCTAGTGGGTCTAGATGACCCAACTCCCAATGTTAAAGTGCCTATAGGATAGCACAAGGGTTACACCTCGATATTTGGGTCATAGTTTTGGAAATGTGTGTATTACTAAAGAATAAAAAAAGTCAGAAATTTATGTTTATTCAATTTGCCAATAAGCAAAGGACAATAAAGAAAAACCTGTAATTAGAGATCACTAGGCCTTGTGTGATGCAATAAAACGCTAAATAATAAATCCTTCCTAATTTTAGCACGTGTTTTTTTTAGATTTAGTTCAGTTAAGTTTTAAACGGAATTGTGGCTCATCTACTGTGAGGATTAGGTTTATTTTGTTTCATGTCATGGCTTTTATTTTCTTAAACTGCATAATTCATTTATTTTATTTTGATAGTGCAGTAGTAGAAATTGCTCCTCCTATTCTGTTGTAGAACAACACAGTCACTCCTATAAATATAACTATGATTGTTTTATCCTTTTTGCTGCCGATTGATCGTACATCCTGTCTTTTCAGGTGGATGAGGACGCCATGGCGTCCATGCTGGCAGATTTTGTGGCGTGTCCACCTGATGATGAAGCTGCCGCCGCCGCCGCCGGATCAACCTGTTCATGAAAATCTGCCTTTCTCTAATGAATGTTAGGATTACATTGATGTGTACATAGATGGTTGATACATTGATACATTGACATAGATGGTCAACATTAGATTTCCCCCACATTTTGTCATCCCTACAACACTCTTCTGATCTTATTGTGAAAATCAAAGTCTGTTCATCATCCTCTACGTTCCACAGCATCTACTAGCAGAAACTCACAGAACCATGTTAGCTGTTACCTAAAACCATCACTCTATCCGTGCATGCAGTACGGATTCTCACATCTGTGTCCACTTTGAGACATTTCTGTTTTGTCTTTTTTTGTTCTTACAATAAAGTATTTCACCAGTTTTTTGGAAAAAAAAAACTTCATTCTTTTAAAAAGAAGCGAAAAGAACACACCCTGATAATAAAACACAAAGTGCCCTTTTAAATCAGAGCCTTAACTAAAAACATGACAGATCTGAATATTTTCCTTCAGGTTCACCTTTCACCCTCGTCAGGCCGACAGGAGCTGGGTTTGAACGGCGTTTTGACATGTTTGCCTGTTTAGCTGTCGGTACAACATGCCTGTCTCTCAATTGCATTCTTTCAAGGTAGGAAGTGATGGGAAAATAATCCAGGTTTCTTTTAATGTTTAAACTCATTTGGCCAGCAAGAACATCAGGTTTTTGATTTAAAAATATTTTTAAAAATGTGTCGTTTTCTTGGACACATTTCTGCTACGGAAGAGGATTAGAGCCATGGGAAAAGAAAAAACAAAGTACAGAAAATTCTGACTTTATTCTCAGAATTCTGATCTTAAAAGGTTAGAATTAAACTCTAAATTCACCCCTGAGTTGTGGGCGGGACTGTTGGTGCAGAGCAACTCCGCTCCCCTACCCGTCACCCATCTGTTTACACACACTCCCGCCGTCTTACAGCCCCAAGCTAACATTAGGGGTGCAACAAAATGGCAGCGATATCAGATCCATCCATCTGTCCTGTTCTGATCCAGATTCCAGCTCAGACCAGGAAATCAAAGATGTTCATTGTTCTGTTTGTCTGCAGGTGGAGGATCATAAAGGGGCGGGGCTTGGAAAGTGTGGCCCCGCCCAGCGTAGATATTTTTTTTAACATATAAGATCTTTTTCCATTGGCATTTTATTCGTCTGCTCCAGATTCCCAAAGCTTTGAATCCTGATGTGACGTAAATATGAGGCTGATTTCCACCGGGCCGTCTCAGTTCGATTATAATAATTAATTAATGTTCATCGGTCAACCAGAATGTTTACATCGCCTCAGTCATGTCTGCGTTCCACGTCCGTCCATCCGTACAGAAACGCAAGCTTTACGCAGGAGTTCTATTGACGGTCAAGGCTTCATGGGCAATTTCGCGGCAAAAAGCCGGAGAACCGGAAACGGATCCGGATTTCAAAATAAACACTTCAGTTGTACTTTCAAAATAAAGCTTTGTCTTATAATCAACGCCGAATTTCCACATCTCTAAGTGGGTCCGTCTCATTACTGTTTTTTTCATTTATGTGTTATTTTATTATTTATTTTTTATACTGTATTGTTAAAAATACAGAACAAATATGGAGGACAAGGACAATAGTCATAACAATGAGAATATCAGAGGATGGCATATATATTCTAAAAGAAAGATTGCAAAACACATTACCATCCATTGAATATGTTCAAAGACAGAAATCTTTCATATAGAAATATAGAAACTTTTTTGTTTGAACTATTACAAATGGCATGTAAATTAAAATGTAATTATTTAATTATTACAGGGGAAAAAGTTGTGGTGAGGAAAATTTTGATTTTCTTAACTCATCAATAAATAGATGAGTTGCCAATGTTTGATTTTGTGTTCTTTTCTTGTGGGCCAAATATGATATATTCAAGTTTCATCTAAAATTGTGAGTCAAAACATGTACATTCTTTCCAAACCTTTATAGTAATATTACAATTCCAGAGTAGGTGACTGAGTGTTTCTGGTGTTCTTTACAGAGAGGACAGCTGGGGTCAATTGTCTTATTATATCTTAGTATGTATTGATTAGTGGAAGAGATTCTATGTAGATGTTTGTAGGAGACGTCTCTCATCGTGTTATTGATTAATAATTCCTGATCCAGAGTCCACATATTTTAGTCTGGAATAAATATTTCCCCACTAGAACGCAGCAGAGGGAACAGAAATGACATTTTGCTGAAACAGCATGACTTTTTTTATCTTAAGGGCAAAGCTGAAACAGGATTTTCCAACATTAGTGTCATTATTAGGAGATATTTTCATCAAGTTCCGTATTTTTAAAGAGCTGACAGATTTCATTAACAGCATCAAAAACAATGGCGTACTCTGTTGGAGGAACAGCAGGGCAACATTTAAGGTTAAATTCTTTCTTTCTGAGTGATTGACCATTGTGGTTAAAAAGCTGACCCACCAGTAGAATATTATTATTAAACCAATGATTGTAAAATAAAGATTTGTTCTTGTAAAGAATATATCTGTTATTCCAAATAGAAAGGTTATGAGGGGAAAAATAGTGTTTATAAATAAGAAAGAAGAATCTGTCTGTAAAAAGCAAAGAGTTTAACTGGTATTTGTCAATATTATAACTAAAGAGGAGAAGAAAATGGAGAAAACCAACATTAGCAAACATGAGATGAGGGAAAATATTCCAGATTGAGAGTGGATTTTTTTAAAGTATTATTTAATCCTTTTTATGTTAAAAGTATGATGTAACCCTTGTTCTATCCTAGGCACTTTAACATTGGGAGTTGGGTCATCTAGACCCACTAGACAGTGCTCTGAACCTTTTTTCTTCAATGATTTGTGATCTTCACTGGTGTCCACTGTGGAGGACAAACAAGTTTTTTTTTTTGTTCAACATAAAGAAAATGCTGTTTGTATCATCTGCTAATAGACGGTGGCGGTATTCAAAGAAGACAATCTATGACGACATTATGAATCCCGTCAAAAAGAGAAATATGAGAGCTTGCAACTCTCAAAGCTATAATATCTATTAAGTTATTATATGTTTGCTGATTATTATTATTTTCTTTTTTTTCCTGAAGAACCCAGAGAGAATTATTTGATATCAGATCGGGTTATAAGTGGCTTTCTGGGAAACAATAAATATTTACATTTAGGAAACCCTGCGACTGTCACACTTTTTCTGTTTCAAACGGACCCTGGCCCCCGATCAGAGGATGGAAACGTCAAGGGGCCCTCACTGGAAAAAGTTTGGGGACCCCTGGATTTATCAATTAAGGGGGCATAATTAAATAAGAATCTGTCTATACTATTTTTGGAAATAATAATGCTTAAGTCTGTTAAAGTTTCTGTTTCTTTGACAGGAACGTTACAGATTGATTGCACAGAAAATGGACCTTTTTACACTCGTTAGCCTATTTGACGTCATCAGACTGAAGACCGAATTGGCCAATCGTCTTTTAGAGTACAGAATTGAGCTCAGCCAATAGGAATTCTTCTTGTTGGATTGCTCTTCCCCGCGGTTCAACCTTTGTAATATTCTGTTAGCCGCCATTTTGAGGTAGACTGCAGGTAGATGTTGCTTTGTCATTTAGCCTTGAATAGAAGTCCGGATTGAACTGAAGCTGAACGGAGAAGAAGCCATTTCGGTGCTGCGGTAATGGCGACTGGAGCGAACGCCACTCCTCTGGGGAAACTGCACCCCAGCATCGGCGCTAAACGGGGATTTGATGCGGGGCCTGGTGCGGGCAATGGGCTGATGCCCGCGCCGGGGCCGACCGCCTCCTTCCCCGCGATGCCGGGCTTCCAGCCCGCGATGCCGAGCGCCCCATTTGCCCAGTTCAATCCAGTCGGCAATTTTCAGACCCCCGCTCAACCAGCCGCCGTGTCCGGGATGAGCAAGAGTGGTAAGTGGACCGAAAGCCGGGGGGGCTGCTAACGTTTGTCAGGCGGTACGGTGGAACGAACGAAGGCCCGCAGCCAGCGCCGCTTCACGAAATGGAGGCCGTCGCTGGTTTGTAAACAGCTCGGACCAGACAGGACGAGCCACGAGGCGAGCGTCCCGCTCCTGCGCAGGAGCGAAGCGGTAGCTACGACCCGGGTTTGGACCAGTAAAGACGAACTTTGATGCCGTAATGGAACCGGGACGGGCTGGCAGTGCCACGGATTGGAATTTATTGTTGACCTCTCCGTCGTTGCCAGTTTTGTTCGAATATAAAGTTCTTCTAGAAACATCCGTGTTCTCCCAGAGATTCGAGTCTAAAATCAAACCTTTGCACACGAAAAAAACCGAGAGTTTGAGTCAAAAAACAACAAGAAAATCGTTAAAAAGCAGCAAAAGAAACTTGGAGAAAAAGTATAAATTATTAATTAAGGAAGGCCATTAACTTAAAAATAGTATTTACACACATTTGTTTTATGCCGTTATTTAATGTGTTCTCTATTGAAAGTTACTGGTTTAAAACGTAATGCAGCAACGCGCATGCGTGTCGCTATCTGGTCACTAAACTATGGCCAGCCTTGTAGACCTTTAACAAAAAGTTCATTTATTAAAGTCCCGCTCCGATCCTCTTTCGATCTATCGTTAAAGCTTTCTCAGTGGTCTCTTAATTATGATGATGATGATGATTTTATTCCAAATCTAGAAACCTGTGTTGTTTTCTAGAACCTAGTTTCTGAAGAGCCACAGTTAGGAGTTCATTACAAATCACCTCTGAGTTGTGGGAGTGTTGGATTGGAACTTACCCTCCTTCTCTCCCGCTGGCTTACAGCCCCTCACATCACCAAGCTAACATTAGCAGTGAAACAAAAGCAGCAGCAACATCGTAGCTATCCAGCCGTACAGTTTAGATCCAGATTCCAGCTCAGGAAAACAAAGACGTTCATGGATCTATTTGTCTGACAGTGGATGATCAAGAAGGGGCGGAGCAAGAAGACTATAGCACCTACATCACCGCTACAGGCTTTTCCCAACTGCGTTTTTTGTCTGCTCCCGATTCACAATGATTTGACTTAAGAAGTAATAGAAAAGCAGCTTTAATGTTAATATTCTTCATATGTGTCCTTGGTCCTTGAGGAACTGTGAGTTGGCCACCTTTGGCCCATGAACCAGACTTTGGACATGTATATGAAGTGTAGGAAGTTTACTACTGGTAACTAAATACTGCTTCAGACTGAATTGGAACATTTTAAGTTTACATTATAGATGACATGTAAAAGTGAAATTCATGTATACTGCCTGACTTTCAGTATAGACCAAATATACTTGTAGTATACTTAAATAAACTACTTTTTGCTGAGGGTAGATTATTTCATAATAACTGGAAGTTGGTGTTGTTGCTGGATTATCTCTTTCCAGATTTGCCTGAATACTCTGATCGTTTCTTACTGCAATATTTGTAATTTCTGTGTTTGTAGAAAACATTTTTTTTTATATTACAGTGTACCTGTTAAAGGATGACGTAATGCTTGTTTAAAAAAAACAACAATACAAATCGTTTCCACTGTCATTGTTTTCATGGTGATGCTTGACTTTTGCCTTTAGCTTTGGATGATGTCATCTAAAAAAACAACAACTTTACCCCCATTTTGTGCAGATTTCGGAAAGAAAAGAAAGAAAAGCAGATGGAGCAGTGAAACCCCCGATCAGAAGACGATCATTCCCGGAATGCCTACCGTCATTCCTCCTGGACTCACCCGGGATCAAGAGAGAGCTTACATAGGTAAATGTTGCTTTATTCAGCTAAGGTTGGCTTTTAATGCTATAAATGCCATTTTCTCTCACATTTCATCCGATGTATTTTGTTAAGGTTTGGATTTTATGCAAGTGCATACCAGTGTTTATGTTGTTTTGCTAAATTCTCAACAGTTGGAGCTTTCCGCAGACTTCTACAGAATTCCTACCTTTTTTTGTTTTTAAACCAATTTTAATCTTTTTTCCACAACATTATCAAAGTGTGAGAAATCGGATTCTGTTCCAACTGTTGAGATGAAGCTGTCATGTTTAATGACCAATGATTATAACATGTTGAAGCGTTGGATTCTCTTTAAGTGGTGCTGCTGTGTCCTGTAGTCTCTTTGTTTGCATACCATTGGGCTCCCATTAGCAAGATGGGTTTTTGATATCCCAACCTCACTGCCTGCTGATATCTATTCTGAGATCCAGGTCACTGCCCAGTGTCTTGCTTGATCCTCAGCACATCATCAGTGTCGTTTCTGTGCATGAAAACATTGCAATGTTGTAACAAAAATTGGTTATTCAATAATTTTGGTTTTCTGGGGGGGGGTTCACCCTAGCATAACTTGGTCTAAGGGGTATTTCAAAGAGAGACCCTTAATGCTTCTGTTCCCTGTGGCTTTATTGAACACGTAACACAAGTCAAAAGTGAGCGTGAACACGCCGCCAAAGCTTTTTTGATATGTTATATTATAGTGACTGGTGCCCCTGACCAGCATCGGAGGAGCTTCAGGTGAACAGAAACACAAGCGACGCTTAGATTTGCTCTTTGATCAGAGTCTTTGTGGGAAACTGGATTGACTGAATAGTGGGAACAGCTCGTTGAGAGGCTGTTGACCACACTCTTGGCATGGATTACGTGTTGAATTAAGCTCCAGTTTCTAGTTTGGTCTGCTTCAAATGGAGAGAAAACCAATGAACATTTTAACCACATGCCTTCCAGCAGCAGAATGACACATACACGCTGCCTTTACTTTCCTCATTAAAGTAGATGGCACCTTTTGTCAGAAACTAACATCATTCTTGATGTTGTCCTCTCATTGGTAATGGTTGTTCTTCCTTGGTATGTAAACATTCATTACCCCTTGTTTGTCACCCTTGGTTTACTTTGCTCATTCCGTAGATCCCCTGAGCACTTTGAAAATGGAATTGCTGTGAGCATTAAGCCAGCAGCCTCATTAACTTGCATATTACAGTAATCACTCCTGTAATCGGGTGGGGGGGCGTTGTCTTCACTTTCATAATGTGCATGGAATGAGTGGGTTTTTTCATCAGCAGCGTTAGATCTGTGGAGTGCAAACGTCTCACTGCTGTGCCTAGAATGTCAAAGCTGGAAAGGAAAGTACTCCGTTGTACAACAATAACCTTGTAAGGCGTGGGAGTTTACCACAGCAGACGTTTGAAGTATTAATGTCATGACAGGCTTTTTGTAGAACTCATCATTCTACCATTTAACATGTTTTCCTGCTTAATCATTTTCCAATAGAAGTCTTTGTAGAGCCTGTAATGTACAGTATCTGTCAGAGGGTTAGTGATTTCATGCTTCAGTCTTAAGAAGTGTGCATTTGATCTCCTGAACTGCAATAATGAATGAGACATGGCTCTAATGTGCAGAGCAGTGTCTCTCTGATGTTGTTTTGGTAACCACATTTCTCTCCATCCTTGTTTTTCTTTCCTAACCTGAATTCTTCCAGTCCAACTGCAGATTGAAGACCTGACTCGTAAACTGCGTACAGGAGACCTGGGAATCCCTGTTAACCCTGAGGACAGGTTGGAAAAAGATTAAACCCTTGAACAGTAACATTTTCTACCTTCTTGACTATTTGGAAGACAGTTGTTCATTTGAATTGAATGTGATGATTAGCTTAAAGCTATTTAGCTGCATTAGCTGAAAAGTGTAGAAACTACTTTGAAAGTCAGTGTTAGAATTACTGCAGGTTTTTTTTATGTCACTCCAACTTCCTGCTGGTATGTTGGGATATTTTTAATAATTAGTTTTCTTTTTTAGTGGTAACTCATTAAATCTTTAAATTATTGCTTTTTTAGAACAATGTGATTGACGTACAGTCAAAGATCTTTAACACAGACATAGAAAAATCGTTTGTTTTCATCCAAGTCAAGAATGCACTGTTTTCAAATGTGGGAATGACACTTTTTTTCCCTAATTTCCCATTGATTATTTAAACATAAGCTGTCAAGGTAATGACAGAGAGGAGAATCTATTGAAGTTTGGGGCTCTTCTGGTCTCACCATCACAGCTGCACTGATGCAGACAGTAGCTGTATTTCCATTGACTATGATATTATACATATTAGATTTGCGATAATAAATTCTCCAAATGGAAAAACGACAACTTTGAAAAAACGTATCAATTGAAAAAGGGTTGTGCTTGGAGGAGCTATTTTTTGAGGCGTATCAGAATGGACGTATTTTAACTGTGGTAGAAACACTTTTTTCAAATTAAATTCGTCACATGACCAACAACTGGATGGCGATGTGCTTCTCGGTGGGAACTGGCGGCCTTGGGTCAGACAGTGTCACAAGGCTCATCCAAAGTTGAGCGTGCCATGTGGAATTGTTGGATCCACAACTCCTCTGGAAAACCACCATTTCCCAAAATGGTTTTATCCGTAGCCCCTCCCACGTGTAAGGAGCTCGCCGCTTTATGGTATGAAGAAGACGCCGGCGTCTCCTTCGACAGATGATGATGAGCGCTAGAGCAACGGCAGACATTTTAATGTATCTGCAGTCAAAGTATTGTTCAGATCCGGCGCCGTGTTTTTTAATGACTTATCGCGTCAGTTGGTTTGTGTTTGTTCACACAATTAGGATTTAATGGAAACAATGTGATTGTGAATTTTCTTTTTTACATTTCTAGAATTTGGATCAAGTTTTGAGCACATGTGCAATGGAAACGCAGCTACTGGTATCTCAGAAGTAGCAACGGTGCTTCAGTCTTGGATTCAAAAACATTTTATTTTATTTAGATATGTTGATTCAAGTGGTATTAATGTTTTAACACTTAGTCATTCCTTCAAAAAGTTTAGTATACTGTCATCTGAAGATCAATTACGTTAGCCAGTAAAGACCATGGTCAAAGTTTCATGCATTCTTAATATTTATTACTACTTATATTTTTACTACTCAGTAACTTGAGTTTTCACTGGATTTCTGCACCTTTTAGCATTATTGGTTTACATTTCTGCTTGTCTTTATGTGATGCAAAGTGCTGTGTGGATGTGGTTTAAAAAGAACATGATGCTTTATGATACATGCTGTTTAGATATTTGACCATAAAGCAGGTGTTAGTTTGAGTTATCAGTTCATTTGAAGTAAACGCCAAAGTTAAAACAGCTCACTTTGGAATCATGTACAGAACTGTGCAAAAGTTTTTGGCTGGTGAGTAAAAATCCTGTAAACAAAGAAATATAAATTATGGTTTATCCATTTACAGAATACAACGTGGGAAGCCAAAAGTAAAAACATACAAGTCTGTATTTGGTGTTTCTAGCTTTTGTCTTCAAACCAGCATCCGTTCTTATCGGCTGGCTTGCTCAAAGTCTGGGGTTTTGTTAGATTTTACTCATGTCAAAGAAAGTAAACAAAGTATTACATGCACAGACAAACTATGTTCCCGCAATCTTAAGTACATAATATTCAAGAAACAAACATGAATCATATCAGAATGGCTGTTGCATATAAAATCAAACAGATGCTGGTGGTCAATGTTATAGGTAGTTTGAAACTGGTCATGAAGTGAAACAGAAACCACTGTGAAGTAGACTTACACCAAATTGCTACCAAGTGATGAGAGTGAGTACAAAAAGGCACAGAGAAGTTCCATTGGTTACCCCAAATTTCCGCTGGCGCGTCTGCAATGCGTTTCTGTTGCATTGTGTGACGAGTGCGTCTCAAGCCCATCAGTTGGACACGTTGTCTCCGACCCGTCCCTCCTCCCACCACTCCTGGAGGAGTCATTTGTCCTACTATCCCCATGTCATCAACATCCAAAACTTTAGCAATCGGGCCCCAGGAACCGCACCAATGTCCTGTTTCTCCAGCTTTTAACCACGAAATTGATGCGTTGACAGACTGGAAATGGAACTTCCAAGTAAAGCTTGCATTGTGGTGCGGAGGGAAGGACTTCAGACGCAGACACAATGGAGGCGATGTAAGCATTCTGATTGATGAGCGTTTTTATTTTCTGGATCTACGCACCGCAGACGGACCTTTAGGGGTTAGATGTTCATCCGCATTTGAAGAAGCATAAAGAAACGTCGAGGATAGTAAACACAGTGTTGGACAAGGAAAACTAGTTCAGCAGAAGATGGAAACATCAAAATTATTACTTTTCAAAATCAGAAGATGTCCAGCATCAGACAAGTCTGCTCAGAAGTATCTTTGTGGAAAAGTTTCAGGTTAAAAGCTAAACTTCTGACATAGAAACAAGACCAAGCAACTCAACTATGCAGGAAAACAGGAAGTGGACTGGAGAAAAATGGCAACAGCTGCTTGTTGAAGGGCTGTGAAGAAGAACAATGATTGTAGGCAATAGTGAAGCATGGCGGAGGCTCCACAAACATCTGGTCCTGTATTTCTGCAAATGGAGATTTGGTCAAGATTCATGGTGTCCTCAATGCAATACAGACAGATACTTACCCATCTATCGGGGTATGATTGACCGCAGTCTGAAGAACCAAAAGCCATGAAGAACTGGAAGTGATGGCATGGCCTCCACAGAGGCCCGGTCTCTACTTCATGGAGTGGTTCAGGAATTAATCAAAGAGGCTGAAGGTGGGGAAACAGACTACATTCACAGACGTTTTGTGGTTAGTTAACTAAAATGTTTGGATCAACCATGCTGAGCAAGTTTACCGAGAAGTGGTGCTGGTCTGAAGACAAATGGTGGTCACACCAAATATGGACTTTGTTCACATTTCTGTTTTGTTTTTTTTGTGCATTTCATTGATTAATGACAATAACTACTTTTTGTAAAAAAAAATTCTCACCTGCCTGAAATGTTTGCACAGTGCTGTATAAAAAAGTACATTTAATAGTCTTAATCGCCATCAGCTGATACAGCCGTATCTGTTTTACGTAGCATTTTCTTTCTCCCTTCTAAATTTATTAGTGATGACCCTAGCTAATGGTGACCACTGGCTCTGCCTTAGACCAAACGGAATGATTCATCATTGGACATCTTGGGTTCTTTTGTGCTCTATACACTTTTTTACCCAGCAAGGAGGCCACGTGTCCAGTTTTTGGGGGGGGGGGTCCTTAGCTGTGAAAGAAGGTGTTTGGAAACTCAGTGGCCAGTTTGACATACAGATCTGCTCCTGCAGGCAGCGTCTTTCCCTCAACTCTGTGTGGACTCACACTGTAAGAGTGTTCAGAACATTTCCACAGCAACCCAAATCTAATGGAGACCTTTAGCTCTCTTCCAATCCTTCCCCTCTAATGTGACAGCACAGACATGGGAGGCATTTCAGGTCATCATCGTTGGAAGTTTGAAGCTTAAAAGAAATCCTTTTTTTCCCTCCATTCCTCACTTTTCATGTACACGAGAGTGGCTCTCTAATGGGAGAGCGTAAGAAAAGGTGGATTTCTAATCTTAATTCCTTTTCTCTAACCCAAATTACCCCTCGTCAATCTAACCCTTTTTCAAGCACAGAGCCTCCGTATAACAGCAGCACAGGTTTTCAGCATCCCTGGAGAGGTCTGGACCTCTTCCTCCTCATCAGCACCAAGCAACCCTCAAAGCCATCGCCGTCTTAGGACTGAAATACTTTACACACACTCTGGTTGTCTGTTTGTTCCTTCTTTGTGGTTGATTCCCCTTCAGTGTAAAGGGTTAATTACCTGTATACAGCGATGGTTGCCCCCTTCTTACCCAGAACTGTATGAAGAGGTGCTTTGTAGCCTTTAACATGTCATTGCAGGGTCTTAAGTCCTTTTTATTTGTAAGTTTGTTTTCGTCCTGGTGGACCAGACAGTCCTCAGTACATCCAAGTCCTAACAGATAATAATGGTGATTGAAATGTAGTCTTAGTCAGCTGTAGGTAGCTCTTCTCAGCTGTGGGCCGCCTCCTGTACAAAGTCGTCAGTGTGCTGTGCTTTGTATTCTGTCTGCTGCTCTCAGGTCCCCCTCTCCAGAGCCCATTTATAACAGCGAGGGCAAACGGCTAAACACCCGTGAGTATCGCACGCGGAAGAAGATCGAGGAGGAGCGCCATGCCCTCATCACTGAAATGATCGGACTGAACCCTGACTTCAAGCCTCCTGCAGACTACAAGTATGTCCAGTTCTAGGTGTTCCTGATGATTTAATGTCCTTATTTTGGACATTAGCTCTTTGCTGTGATGTTTCATTAGTGTGTTTTATTTAAAAAGAATTCATCTACATAGTTACTGGGTTGTGTGGGTTCCACTGTGGGCGAATGTCAAAGCTCACCTGGACTCTGCAGCGTTCCTCTTCAGTGTGTATGCAGTGTTCCCTCGTTTATGTTCCATAAAGGACGTAGCGTTCTAGATGTTATAAGGCTATAAAACTCCTCACTTTGCATTTTTTTTTAATAGTTTTTTCAGTCAGACATGAATATTTTCACACTTTTCTCTCTGAAACTCTCAAAAGTTCAAACCTTAAAAAAAGAATCCAGGATTATAGAATCAGAACAAAGATCTGATCACGATAAAGAATAATGTAGATTTAACAAGCTGAATTTACGGCACAGAAGAGATAAGACAACATCAGTAGCCAATCAGGATGCAGAGCACAATGTGGTGTAAAAACACACACAGAACGCATGCAAAATTCTACAGGAAAAAAATCTGTTAAAAGGTGATGTGTACAGGTGTGTGTACATCACTGTTAAGTCTGAAGAAATAAAAAGACAGCTTAGACGATGTCTGTTCTTCAGGCATGGCGGTACAGACAAGCAACATGTCCTTTGACGATTTCCGATTGGCCCAATCCAAATTCACCTCCTGCCCCTACGGTTTCTCCAGACCCGTGCATTTATCCCTCCAAGCACAGACTTATAGAAACATAAGGTCTTCAAATCCGGGTGTTACTCCCACTTGATGGCGTCCTGAATAGTCGCAGGTCATCTGCGTAGGCGCGTAGCTGCCAGTGCTTGGAAATAAATAAAAACATCAGTTCTATTATTTAAAAAGCCATGCTAAAACAGAAAGTCCTTACCTGCAATTAGAATGAAAACTTGTGTGCTTCAGAGGTCACCCATGTGAGGAAAAGCGCCACGTGGAACACGCTGGCAGCGTAGGGATAGTCACTACGGCTACTCCTAAAAAATCGAGTTCAGACACCATTACAGCTTCAAATACCCCTACAGTTGGAGCAGTAAGGGGTCAGAGGGGTAGGGGAGGAACTCTGAGTTTATAGATATGAAATGTTTTTTCTCTCCTCCCAATAAACCGCGTGAATGTGCTAACCTTTTTGAAATAAAAGCTGCGCTTTTCTCAAGTGAATTCTTTTTGCTGCAGGCCTCCAGCCACCCGAGTCAGCGATAAAGTCATGATCCCGCAAGATGAATACCCCGAAATCAACTTTGTTGGGCTGCTGATTGGACCACGGTAACGCACACCGTTTCAGACGGCTGCCTTTGCTTTCTAACGTCCTGTAAACTTCAACGTCTTGAGGTGGCTCAGACTCTCTCTATGCTCTCGTTTTCCCAGAGGAAATACGCTGAAGAACATCGAGAAAGAATGCTGTGCCAAGATCATGATCAGAGGGAAGGGTTCGGTGAAAGAAGGGAAGGTCGGGCGAAAGGATGGCCAGATGCTGCCCGGAGAGGACGAGCCTCTGCACGCCTTGGTCACGGCCAACACCATGGAAAATGTCAAGAAGGCTGTGGAGCAGGTGTGTTTGCTGGTGGACACTTCCCAGTCTGATGTGTTTCCAGCTACAGGAGCAGATTTGGTTCTGATGGGAAAACTGTTCACAGATCCGAAACATCCTCAAGCAAGGAATCGAGACGCCTGAGGACCAAAACGACCTACGCAAGATGCAGCTGAGGGAGCTGGCCAGACTCAACGGCACTCTCAGAGAAGACGACAACAGGTGTGTGTGTGTGGCGCTATGGGCTGTTCTGCCCATAAAAACGACTCCACGAAAGGAGGATTTAGGGAAAGGTTCAAGCTTTATGTTGAAAGCGGCGCTGAAGATTGTTTCCTCGTTTTTCCTTGCAGGATTCTTCGTCCTTGGCAGAACTCGGAGCCACGCAGCATCACCAACACCACCCTTTGCACAAAGTGTGGTGGAGCCGGTCACATCTCTTCTGACTGCAAGTACACCAGGTAACCATCAGCCTCGGTCTGGAGGTTCCAGTTGCAGAACTCGTCACAAAGATTCATTTGTTGTTGTTGTTCTGCAGCACCTTCGCTGCCCACAGAGCCACAGGCGGGGAGCCCCCCCAGTCAGCGCAGGACAAGGCTCGTATGGACAAAGAATACCTGTCCCTCATGGCTGAGCTGGGGGAGGCCCCCGTCCCCAGCTCTGGCGGGGGACACTCCAACTCTCAGTCAGGATCTCGGAATTCCGGCCCCAACAGCAACCAGGCGATGGTCAGTTCAGGAAACAGACTGGAGCTGCTTCTTTGATGAGTGGAAAGCGTCTTAGCTGATGTGTGTTTCAGAACCGCCCCCCCTGGATGAGCTCTGGCCCCTCAGAGAACAGGAACTACTCTGCTGTTCAGGGAGGTCCCGCTGGACCCCACGGCTTCCCTCCCCCGATGCCTAGCATGGGAGGACCACCGCTTCCTCCCAATCCTAACGGAATGCCCCCACCCTGGATGCAGCCGCCCCCACCTCCCATGGGCCAGGGACCCCATGGACACCCCATGGGTAGGAGCTTTCATTGCCCAGAAGACGCACAATGTAAATATTACTCTTCTTTTCAAACAAACTGACTTTCAAATTCAAATGTAGCGGTCAGCAAGTAAAACGGTTCACTTCTGGCCCCAACCTAATGAAGTCAATTCAGTCGCCACTTTCTCACGGTATGGACGCCGTCATGTTGGAACCATCAGTAAGAAGGGATCTGCCTGAGTAGACGTTTCTATGGCAACCAGGAGTGAGCTTGTTGAAAGGCCACACCTGAAAGCAGGCTCAGGAGAATCTGTCAATCACACGTTTTCAACGCTCACATTTAGCGGGGCGTCTGATTGGTCCGTTTATAACTTGAGTGACTTGCAAGAAAGAAAAGAGATTTTAAAAACATTTAGCATTATCAAGATTTTAAAATAGGAATCTGAGCCAGAGCGGTCCTTAGTTCTCTATCGAAGTCTGGAATTTTGGCTTTTTGGAGCCAGCAGGTACTTCCTGTTTGGAACGCCGGGGGGGGAGGGGTCACTCAGTCCAGTTCCCATTTACAGTCAATCAATTCTGGCAAAAAAAAGTATATTATTGTGCTTTCAATTTTATATAATATTTACTTTGGTGTAAAGGATTTTTGTGTTTAAAGTGTTTTATAAATAAAGATTGATTTGGTTTATAAATAAAGGTGGAAGGCGGCGCCTTCCTCTGAACCTTCAAAGCAGAACTGAGCATCACATCTGTTTGTTTAGGTATGATGCCACCTCCAATGGGTATGATGCCACCACCTCCTCCACCCCCCAGCAGCCAGCCCCCTCCACCACCCTCCGCTCCCTTGCCACCATGGCAACAACAGGCTCCGCCCCCTCCTCCTACAAGCAGCATGGCAACAAGTACACCGCTGCCGTGGCAGCAGAGTAAGTATCCAACCAGAATCTGGTGCAGTGCATGTCAGACCCCAGCAGGGTCACGCCAGGGCGGTGTTGCTGCGTTTTGGCGCCGTTTGGTGACCGTCTGTCCCCTCCTCCTCCCTCGCAGACACCACCACCACCACCTCCAGCACCGGCACGCTGCCTCCATGGCAGCAGCCCCAACAGCCTTCTGTGTCTGCAGCTCAGCCCCCTCTGCCCATCGGAACCGCATCCATGGTGCCGCCTCCTCCCGGGGTCCAGCCCCCCTTGCCCCCAGGCGCCCCTCCGCCGCCACCCCCACCACCTCCGGGCTCCACCAGCATGATGTATGTTCCGCCGCCCCCTCCGCCACCCATGGACCCTTCCAATTTTGTTACCATGATGGGGATGGGAGTTCCGGGCATGCCACCCTTTGGGATGCCCCCCGCCCCTCCTCCTCCTCCCCCACAGAATTAATTCTCAATTGCAGTTGCCCGACAGCCCCCCCCTCCATCACATGATTCGGTCCGGCTGATTGACGCTACAGTCCACAGAGGAGTGGTTTCCAGCTGTGAGCGGCTGCATCCGTTCTGCTGCTGCAGCGCCGCGGTTGTCATGGAAACCCGCCCCCCCTTCATGGTTTCTGTGCTCCAATGAATCTGAACATTTTAGTTTGAGGTCCCAGCTGAAGCTGCATGATCCGAGCTCAGTCTGGTCCGCTGTTTTCCCGCCCTTCTCTGTTTTCCCGCCTTCAATCAGATGAATATTTTTGTAACAGTGAGACGATCGGTGACACGGATCTTAGCTCAGTCCAAAACGCTCCGTGTTGTAACTCATTTCCCTGTTGGTTGCTTAGCTCTAGACTATAATTGCTGTTTCCTGCTCTTCTTTTCACTGCATCTGCGTTCAGAAACGCAGAGACGGAACGGCGTTTGTGTGGCTTTGAGAAGATTCTGTTCTGTTCTTTCTTAGACGGACGTCAACAGAGCATCTTGTCTTTTTCCTTGTTTGTGGATTTGTCTCTGACCTCAATAAAAATATAATTCTTGGTTTGGTAATAAACTGATCAGTAAGCTTCCTTTCTGTGGATGTGAGGTCTTTGCACTCACTCTGAAATCTCAGGATTGTCAACCATGAACCCGTTCTGTCAAACGTCTGCTGCTGCGTGAACTTCTCGCTCCGCCTCCGTGTTGCAGAAGCTGTGTAACACGCATGTCTCACATACGGTGCAAACGGAGGTCAAAGCTTCTTTGAGGACTTGTCGTTCAGATTTCCCAACAGATCTCTAAAAATTGCAGCAGAGACAACAGGAAGAGTCTCAGGACGCAGATCCCCTCATTGCCCCTTACTGTGTTTTAATAATAGGTATTTACATGTATTTAGATGAATATTTACCAAAACTAAATGCAAAAGTAGTTTCAAAGACCCACTCCGGTCATCTTCTGTTCTATTTTTTTCAACGTTTTTAGCCAAAATTAGAGCATGTCGTTTTCTAGGACATAGTTTCTGCAGAGCGGCAGGAGTTCATCAAATTCACCTCTGATGTCCCATCATTTCTTTGTTTACACTCTGTCCCGCTAGCTTACAGCCCCTCACACCCCCTGCCTAACATTAGCGGTGCAACAAAAACAGCAGCAACATCAGATCCATCCATCCGTCCAGTTCTGATCCAGATTCCAGCTCAGACCAGGAAAACAAAGACAATCATGGATCTGTTGGTCTGCTGGTGGATGATCAGAAAGGGGCGGAGCATGGAGGCTTTGGCCTGCAGAATGTAGTTGTACATAAAAAATGCAAGCTTTTTAAATGGGTTTTTTTTCGTCTGCCCCTGATTCACAACGATTATACCACGGTCCGGGTGAATACTCGAATCTGATTGGCTGCTGGGTGAGCATTAGTGATAACCGCACGCCCCAAAAGGAAGTATCTTAAATCTTCTGTATCCATGAGCCGGCTTCTCTAAAACAACCTTTAGCTTCATCATCTGGACAAACACGATCGGTAAGAGGAGAACTTTCTCTCTGAACTGATGCTTTATTCAACCCATCGGGATCATCAGCATAGATGTATCGCTTTCAAATCTTGACTGCAGCGGTGGCGCAGTCAAATGTGATAATGCACACTTCGTCTGCCATTAACCCTTATAAAGAACAACTCAGAAAATTCATTTTAAGCTTACCGTATTTTCTTTGTTCTCCATCATCTGCAAATGCTGCTAGAACATGTTAACACTGGGGTTTCAGGATCAATGGTCGTAACACGGACTTATCTTTAGCTAAGATCAATGCTTCCACTAAACAAACCCTTAATGGAAGAAAAACGTTCAATGTCTTCAGATGAGTATCTGTACGGTTGTACAAAGCAGAAACTTAAGAATATTAAAAAAACTGTGGTGGTACTATGATGGTCTGGGCCAGGTTGATTTTGCACAAACGTCTGCTGAATACCGAACGAGCTGGATGGAGTCTGGTCTTCCAGAGGAAACAGTCCTGAGTGGACGACGTGGATTCAAACCTGAACGGCCAAAAACACATTTTTCAGTCAAAGTCTGGATTTGAAGAAATGCTTATTTAAAGGGTTTTTTTTAAACAAAGGGTACATTAGTCTAAATAATCACTAGAATATCTGCAGCTTTAACAACATGACAAGAACTTTTGCACCGTTCTCCAGAAGATCTCCAGATGTCATTAAACTACATTTCACCAAAAAGTGCCTAAAACTGTTGGAATCAAGAAAAAAGACATTTTTGCAAAGCTTCTGTTTTTCTATAGAAGCATCAAAATTGACAGAAAATAAAAACGTTATGTTTAACACTAAATTTGGCTGTGATTGTTCCGCTTGTTCTTCCCGCCACGGCCCGTCGTCTTTGAGAGGTAACCCCCCCCGACCTCTCAGAGCTTCACTGTCGTTGGCGTCCAGCCCGGCGTCTCAGGTTGGCGACCAACCAGAGTGGGTGTGGGGAGAACAGGCCTTTTTAGACCAGTGTCTCCATCCACTTAAACCACGAAAACTCATTTTTACACTGAAGCATTTGGTCCAACATGACGTTTTAATCTGAAGTGTTTTATGTTTTTATTCACCTATTTATAGCTTTCAACCGCTTTTATGATGGAAGCCGTTAATGTACAGCGTTTTGTTAGAATTTTGTTTATTTACAAATGTACAACTTTATAAATAAACTTATTGTTATTATTACTATTATTATTTTGGTTGAGTTCAAGGGTCGGTGACCTGAGGCTCCTTGAAAGAAAACTATTTGAATAAAGAGTGAATTTGTAGTTTTGGTTACTATATTTCAGATAATTTTATTAAATCATCTATGTTTAGACTTTTATCATGTCAGATAAAAATGATGGTAAAGCTTGAATCTACCATCCATCCATGTAGGACTTGACTGAATTTTTTATTATTTATTTATTTTAAGTTAATTCGCTGCACCAGGATCTTCTTTGACACCGGATGTGTTTTATTTTGAAAGGATTCTGGATGTGCTGCAGACAAAAGTAAAAAAAAAGTTCACGTTATTTGTAGCAAATTAGAAACCTGTTATAATTAAATTACTGTAAGCCAAATGTCTCTTGTGGCGTTGAGGCTGCCTGCCGCCTCCTGGTTTGGCCTCTGATGAAGTTTTACTTTGAAACGCCACCGGAAGCAGTTTTCTTTCCTGCGCTGTCCGGTATAAGTGAGACCGGAGCGTCTGCGCGTCTGCACCCGCGGAGAAGCAGCTCAGCAGAGGCCGCCGGCAGCGCTCCTCCACGCTCACACCTCCACGCACACCGGGACCGTCATGGCCAAACCGCTGAGCGACCAGGAGCGCCGGAAGCAGATCTCCGTGCGGGGACTGGCCGGGGTGGAGAATGTCGCCGACCTGAAAACCAATTTCAACCGACACCTTCATTTCACCCTGGTGAAGGACCGGAACGTAGCGACCAAACGGGACTATTACTTCGCCCTGGCCAACACGGTCCGGGACCACCTGGTGGGCCGCTGGATCCGGACGCAGCAGCACTACTACGAGAAGGACCCGAAGGTGAGCGATGCGGCGCTGTGGCGCAGCGGCACGTACACAGCTGATCGGAGTGGGAGGGGATGCGCTGCAGGGTCACAGCTGATGCTCGAGCCGCGCGCGTGCACGCCGCTTTGCTTTTCATATCCATTTATAGTCACACGGCGGCTCCGCTGCGTGCACGCGGGCTGCTTCAGCTGTTGGCGTTCAGCGCGTGCAGCTGTGCAGCCGCTGCAGCCCCTGAGTGACCTTGACATGGTCCCCGCTGCAGAGCTGCATGCGGCCTGCGGCGCTGCGGCTGCTCCGTTATGAGATTACGTAAGAGTTGTCTTCAGATGCCCCGCCCACCGTCATCAAAGCAGACGTTCTGTCCGAATTCTGTCCCTACATGCTGCACCATGTGGTGCGTAGGAAAGGACCGCTCTATATAGTGTACTATATAGAGCGGTCCTTCACTACGCACTAAAAAGTGCACTATATACACTATAAAGTGAACTATGGACTCTATATAGTGCACTATATAGAGCAGTGTTTTTCAACCAGTGTCCTGCGGCACACTAGTGTGAGATGGTCAGGTGTGCCGTGGGAAATTGCCCTCATTAACTGATCTAAAAACATTTCCCATCTTCAGGATTTCAGCTGTCTGTTCATCCAAACAGGCCCTGATAAAACACTGAGGAGTTAGGAATATAAAAGATCATAAAATACTTTTTCTTTGCGTTTATTTTATTTTATTAAAGATATTTTGATAAGAATGACCGTACGGCGATTCAGCTGCACCTTCGTCTGTATTTTGGAAAAGTCCCGCCCCTTTAACTGTCTCCACCAATCATTCTTGGGGAGCTTAATCACATGTCATCAGTCTGACCAATCAGAAGTGGTTAAAGTCTACACTTCCTTGTTCTTAATTTTGCTCGTAAAGTCGCTCAGTTCCAGCAGAAATACCAGCTAAAGCTCGTCTTTAGCGGTGTAGCTTTGCACAGAATCCGGTATCAGACCGTGGAACAAGAGAACAAAACCATGAAGCTCCGAAAACCGATCTCCGGCCGTTTTATGCACTACATCTCCCATGATGCATTGGGTTGTGAGAGTGACAGTGCACAAGGAGATCTGTTGTTAAACGTCTTGAAACCAACGAACACACATTAAACTGTTTTTAAATCTTCTAACTTAACTTTTATTGCATCTTTTAGAAAAAAACAGCTGCAGTTTCCAGCTTTTTCTGTAACAACTATCTCAAAAATGCATGTGAGATTGTGGAGGGGCTGTAGATCAATACAGACTATGAGTTTCTCCTTTTTTTTTTTAATTTTTGGATGCTGGTGTGCCGCGGGATTTCTTTTAAGGTTAAAGTGTGCCGTGGCTCAGAAAAGGTTGAAAAACACTGATATAGAGTACTACATAGTACACTATATAGAGTACATAGTATACTATATAGTGCACTATGTAGTGAATTGGGAAGGAATTCAGGCCCAACCTGCAATTCCAAAATTTAGAGCCCTACAAATTTCCCAAAACTAGTGTGCATTGATGCTCACTAGATCAGCAAATATGGACCACAATGCATTGCGTCTGAACAATTTTTGCCCAAAAACTGTATTTACATACATGTACTCGTTGTGTTCCCACCTTAACCCCTAACTACTAAAAAAATCTATATAGTGCAGAACTATGTAGGGCCCTGAATTTCACAAGCAATTCGGACAACACGCTCACTACTTTTTATTTTTTATGGTGGATATGACATCATCGTTTTTACAAAGTTAAAATCTAATGGATATGAGGGTTTTAGGGCCGATCATTTATGAGTCCACTGTCTTCTGAAGATAAAACCCTTGATGGTTTATCAAAAAAATACATTTAAATATTTTTTTTTTTTTTGCAAAAATTCTTCAAACGCAAGGCATTGTGGTATATGCTGATCTAGTGAGCATCAATGCACACCGGTTTTTCGCAGAGACTTCTGGGAAATTTCCAGGGCACTGGAGTTTGGAATTGTAGATTCAGACAGCTCTACAAAACGGCAAACACACTATGTAGGGGTTAGGGTGGGAATTCAGACACAAATATGTTTTTTAATAAACCATCAAGGTTTTTATCTTCAGAAGACAGTGGACGCATAAATGATCATCTCAAAACGCTCACATCAACTTTGTGAAAGGGATGACGCCATATCTGCTGTTAAAAAAAAAAAAAAAGTAGTGAGCGTGGAGTCTGAATTGCTTTTAAAATTCAGGCTACTATATAGTTTTTTAGTATTTAGGGTGGGAATTCAGACACAGCCTCGCCGGCCGCTCCACATCAAGCTTGGAGTCTGCGGCTGCAGACCTGCAGGCCTCCTCCTGAGGTCATGAAGGGGTCACAGCTGCTGCACCTTCATCCTCCATACAGGTCCTGTTGCACAGAGGAAATATGATTAAACAAAGTTTTACCGGAACTTATTTTGCAACCCCCCCCTTCCTGTGTGCGTGACTCTTCAGCTTTTCATGTTTGGTCAGGAGCCGTCATGTTTGCAGAGAACTGTTTCTCTTTCCTCTTGCTAGACGGGACACAGAAACCTCTTTTCTGTTGTGCAACGTCTCTGTTATCTGCCTCCTTTCTGGCCGCCATGATTGTTCAGCAGCAGGAGGGGACAGGATGTAACTGGCAGAACGCCAGAGCAACGGCCGCACGGGCACGGCGCCAGCTGGAAGACGCCGCTGAAATTCTACAAGTCTTTGTGTTAATTTGAGAGAAAAAGTTTCACATTCTGGAGAGCTGAATGTCCTCCACAGACGGCCGTGCTCCTGCTGCCGCCGTGCCACTCCTTTGGACGCGTTCATGCCTTTTGTCTCCTTCTTTCTTCTGTGATTGACGTTTTGAACAGACTTTATCAACAACTAACAGTAAATGATGGTTAAAGGCCGCATCTGCAGCTTCCTGGTGAATCCAGCCTCTGTCTGCTCCTCTGTTCCTCCTGCAGCGGGTCTACTACCTCTCCCTGGAGTTCTACATGGGACGCACTCTGCAGAACACCATGGTGAACCTGGGCCTGGAGAGCGCCTGTGATGAGGCCATCTACCAGGTAAAGAGGCTTTGTTAGTCTGGTAAAACCCAGAAGGCGCCGTCCGACCTGTCCTCCTGTTGGCCGGGGCGTCAGCATCAAATCACCACAACTCAGCCCCACAGCCCCCCAGCCCCCGTAGAGTTTTGGGCCTGCTTGTACTCTGGCATCTCCCCCAACCCTCGCCGTGGGCCCACTGGACCGGAAGGTTGGGGGAGATGAGGACAAGCAGGCCCAAAACTCTGGGAGTCTGAGCACAAACACCCCAGCCAAGGCTGAGAAAACCCTCATGAACAAATGTAGAAGTGATAAATAGAAAGTTAAAATATATAAACAGCTAAAATATGAAGATATAAATTAAAATACGTTAATGCATAAAAAAGCCCAAAACACCTGGAATATAAATTAGGATGAGTTAAGACGTAAAAAAGGACAACTTGACTAAAAAGCATGAAACCAATAAATATGTGATAAAATATCATCTAAAATATAAAAGTAAAATTCTAGATCCCACACACGAGATCTAATTAAAAGCTGAATTAAATAGATGCGTCAGTGGATGAGGCCTGTAGTTTCCAAAACAACACATCTCCCAATTAGCCTTAAACTTTCAGCTTAGAGTGAATGTTGACTGAGGATTACCGGGGATTTAAACCGTAGACCTCTGCAGGTCTTCAGGAGACCTGGTGATGTCACTCACAAATCTACTTTAGAAGGTTGGACACTCTACACTCGTTTACTCCCAAACACCATGGGAAAATCTCAAATGATACAATTTGGTTAACCAAATTCTTGAACATATGACCTAACTTTACATTAAAGAATCTGCTAAAGTTTGATGTTTGGATTGGGTGAATGGTAGAATGTGCTTTCCTACCTTGCTTTAGAGTCCGTGTCACACAACCACTACGTACATTTTCCACGTATGAAATGTCGGTCTTCCGTTAGTCAAATCCTTTTCAGGTGTTTGTTGGTTCTGTTCATGATTTTTAAGGACAAATTCTTGGTACATCCTGAGTTGGTTTGGGAACCTCAGGTTTTTATCTCTGCTTTATGCAGATGATGTTGTTTTGTCAGTTTTTTCATTGAACCAGGACCTTCAGTGTCCTCTAAGGCATTTTCAGTCGAGTGTGAAGTGGCTGGAACTCCAATTTGGAGGCCATGGTTCTCGACTGGAAAGAGGGGCTTTGGCTGGTACTCACGTACTACTTTTCTCTGTTGATTAAGGCCCAAAGTAAATTTACATCAACAGTTTAATTTAGCCATGCACACACACACATTCACACATTGATGGTGGCAGAGCTGCAATGCAAGGTGCTATCAGACCACCAGGACCAACGACTGGTTCAGAGTTTTGCCCAAGGACACCGTGATACCTGGACAGGCAAGGTGGGACCAAACCTGCAACTTTCAAAGGTTGACCACTCTGTCTGCGGATCTTTGTTTCATCATTTAGGTGTAGAGTTTGTGCCTGGAGGACTTTAAATGTCTTGGAGTCTTGTTCACGAGTGAGTGAGGGAAGGATGGAACGTGAAGTTGACGGCATCTCCGGATTGGTGCAGCGGTTTGCTGACTTAAGGCCCGTTCACACCGGGACGAATTTCGCCGGCGATTTTCGCCAACGTTTAACGCCTCGTGACTAAACAAAGGGCACCAATGAGAGTGTGCACACCGACACGAAAAAACACTACGCGTCAAAGCGTCAAAAAAAAAAACGCCTCGGATTCGTTTTTTTTTGACGCCTTGCATCGAAAGCTATTCGACCAATGAGAACGGCGCTTTTGCACACGTGTCTGGAGCTTCTGAAGTTACAGTAAAACACCACTTGGGGGCGCTCAAACACAAAACTGCCTTGCTGAGCACACATACCAGCGAAGAAGTTAGACGCCAAGTAGCGTCTACACTGCCGCGAAGAAATAATGACGGACATTCTAAAATATCCCCTTACCAAGTACCAGTTGGAGCTACTGGTGCTTGAAATATTCATGTTTACTTTGTTTGATTCTGACAAGCGAGTAAATACTTGCTCTCTTCTTCTGAGTGAAAAGCGACTTTAAGAAGCGTAAAGTTGCGCAGCGCCACCTTGTGTACAGGAGTATTTCTGTTTACATTAAGCGCCATCTAATGTCAGGGAATGAAATTGCATGTTCACTCCACTCATCGTCAGCGAAAATCGCCTGGGTGTGAACACAAAAAACGTGGCGAAAAACGCTGGCGAATATTCGTCCCGGTGTGTACGGGCCTTAAGTCTGTTGTAGTGAAGAAGGAGCTAAAGCTCTCCAGTGTTTGTTTCAACACTCATCTGTGGTCTTGAGCTTTGGGTCATGACCTCCTCCTCTTCTACACTGAGATGGCTAAGCCATCTACTCCAGGTGACTCTGGACACCTCCCTGGAGAGGAGATGTGGGCATGTTCTACTACAAGGAGACCTGGGGAAGACCTAGGACAGGCTGGGGGGACGGTCTGTCTGGACCGGCCTGTGAACGCCTCAGGGTTCCACCAGCAGAACTGGATGAGATCTCTATTGAGGGGGAGGTCCCTGCTGAGGCTGCCCGCCCTGGACAAGTGGGGGGAAAAGGGATGGATGTGTGATGTCTGACATCATTTAGGGTCTTTGGGAATGTTGTCCACAGCAGAAGTGGATCTGTCTTCACCTCCTCAAGTTTCTGAAGATCATGAAGAAGGTCGTTGTCTCTGGGGAAAAGAATCATGACGATCCAAAAGAAAATCATCTGTTCCCATAAATACGACACGAAAGTAAATAAACACACAGCATAGTCAGAACTGTTCAGTTAAACTTTACAAAAAGTACTTGTGTTGGTCTTTGACACGAGCAGGAAGTTGCTCCCTCATGGGTCCAGCATCCCCCCCCTATCCGCCCACCAACAAACTCATCTCACAGCACTTCAAGAGTACTTGATCTCCAGATGGGCCATCACTAACGTGGAGGCGGGGGAGGGCGTTCTTTCTATCCCTGGGGTCCTTCAGCTGAGTCTGCAGCAGCAGCAGCCCAACCAGAGGCTGTTTGAAGTTCTTCATCCACAAACGACACGTTTTTTTCTAAGGGAAATACTTCTCCACATTCTGCAGTGCAGAGATGGAGAGTCTGAAGGAAATGGTTTTGTCATGAAGACGGAGAAGATCATTTCAGAAGGAGAGAGACAACGCAAAGATAACCAGCGTTGAGCCCTAAAACTAGAAAGGCCGTGTGACCTTTGACCCCTGAGTCCAAACTGGGGACTAGTTGTGCCGGTCGATCCGGTTCAGCCTGAACACCGAAGGCTCACCGAGTGTTCAGACTGATCACGTTTGGTTCTTAAAGTGATCAGAGTTCGTCTCCACCGATAATCCAGAACACACTTTTAGTCTGAATTCACCCAAACGGACTCTGGTCCAGGACCAGGAACCGCTCTCTGACCCGTCTTTGGAGGTGGTCTCGGTTTGTTTTTCACTCGCTCTGACTTTCCTCAGTCTGAATAGACTCCATGCTCAGAGACCCAACTGGACCACAACAGCCACCGTAGCCGGGCATTATGGGATGTAAACAGAGTAGAAATGAGTGCAGGCTCATTGAAACAACTTTAACGTGATCCACATCACTTCTCACTGTTATCAGCGTTCCTTCTCAGCCGTCGTCTCCTTGGTAACCGCCCTGCAGCGACTCCTGGTTGTTTTCTCCTGTTAAAAAGGTTCTTGTCTTAAAATGTTTCACCAGAAGTTTTTGCATGGAGCTTCAAAGTAGCCTGATTTTTTTTCTTATTGTATATCAATAATGAGTTTGTTGGTTACATTTTGTTTTCATATTTAAGTTTTTTTTTAGCTGATCCTCTATTAATAGAATAAACTTGTTTTTAACCACTCCTGACACAACACTAAATTCAGAGGCCTCATGTTTTATCAGTCCTCCAAAATGCATAAATGTCAGATTATTATGAGGATTTAATTTGTTGTCAGAACTGTTTATATTTAGATTCAGTTCTTATCTTCTGCTGCAACAGAACCTAGTTCCTGTTCAGAAACAATGGGCTTAAATGAAAGAACTGCCTTATTATAAGAAATGCAACTAATTTTACTGCTTTAGGAGGATCTTTTGGACACTGAATTTTATTTTGAAAGGAACTGGAAGAGGCCGGTGTCAGAGTAAAATAAATCATAACTGTTATACAGCCTATTTAAAATCTAACACGGTTGTAGTTTAAATATTGTGAATATTTAAGTACTACATGTTAAAAATAAAAGGCCTCAAAAAAGTGTATTTTTTAAAAACAGATTTTGCTGCTTTGGCTCAGTTTTGTCAGTAAGAAACTGGACCAAATGGTTCTTTAGAGGTTTCAGACTCCGGGTTTAGCTGCTGCATTACACTACAATACATACACACTCCTTATACATACACACTGTATATGCTGGCCGTGGAATATTTACAATCAATCCAGATCAGACTTTAACGTATTGTCCACACATGTCAAATATAGCGATAATTGATAATTCCAAAATAATTTGAATTCAATTCTTGGTAGAAATTCAGCTCCCTGAAAAGAGCCATGAATGCCATCACAGATCCGGACCAAATGAAGTGGACCAATGGACTTTTCCAGTCTGAATACACTCTAGAGTTGAAATTTTTCATATTGATGAAGTGTTAGATTTATTAATGGACATTTTAAAGTTAGTTATTAATGTAATTATGAGTTGAGATGCCTTCTGAGTTTTTCTAGAACAGTGAAGATGCTAAACGCTCTGCTGGGATGATCTGATTTGAGAGTCGATGGAATTCATCAGCAGAGCTCTTCATGGATGCTCGACCGAGCTCACGTTTGGATTTCCAAACAGTTTTTCTGGAACTTCAGGGTTCTTGTCCTTTCTTCCGCTCATCAAACCTTTTTTTTCAGTTGGGGCTGGACATGGAGGAGCTGCAGGACATTGAGGAAGATGCAGGGCTGGGGAACGGAGGACTGGGCCGCCTTGCTGGTGAGCTGCAGATCGGCTGAGACCTGAACGTCTAGATTGGGGTTCGAACCCACAACCCCCCCCCCCCCCCCCTCACGATGCCTCGTGTCTCCCCCTCAGCCTGTTTCCTGGACTCCATGGCCTCTCTGGGTCTGGCCGCCTACGGTTACGGCATTCGCTACGAGTTTGGCATTTTCAATCAGAAGGTGGTCAACGGCTGGCAGGTACCAAGTCCGGCTGCAAACCAGTCTCTTCCTGAGGCGACGGCAGAGTCGTGACTAAACTAAACGCCACCCCATGTCTCTGCTCAGGTGGAAGAGGCTGATGATTGGCTGCGCTACGGTAACCCGTGGGAGAAGGCGCGCCCCGAGTACATGCGGCCCGTCCACTTCTATGGCCGGGTCCAGCACACGGCCGAAGGAGTCAAATGGGTCGACACGCAGGTCAGTGCTGGTGAGACAGAAAAACTTCATCTGGAACCGAGGCAGAATAAAATAAATAAAAATAAAAAAATGTCTGTTTAGAGAAGCAAATGTTGGTATGAAGTCTACAACCACACATGATTTCACAAACCGAGTATGTCTTTATTCTAATCAGAAGAGAATCAGAAGAGAAAAATGCAGATTAAAAAAGATCGTGTCTGTGATGTAGAAAATAGGCCGGGCGGGGCCAAAGCCTCCAAGCTCCGCCCCTTTCTGATCATCCACCCGCAGACCAACAGATCCATGAAGGTCTTTGTTATCCTGGTCTGAGCTGGAATCTGGATCAGAACTGGACGGCTGGATGGATCTGATACTGCTGCTGTTTTTGTTGCACCGCTAACGTTAGCTCCGGGGTGACAGACAGACAGACGGACAGACAGGCAGGCAGACAGACAGGCAGATAGGCAGGCAGACAGACAGACAGATAGACAGGCAGACAGGCAGACAGATAGACAGGCAGGGAGGCAGACAGATAGACAGACAGGCAGACAGACAGATAGACAGACAGACAGGCATCATAAAAGTAGTTACCCTCTTATGAATATGAGTTAAAAGATAAAACGTCACTAAAATATGTATTTCTCTCTAAAAATCCGTATTGTGAGAGGCTGGAAGGTTATGGGAGAGCGTTTAAACAGAGAGCTCTCAGCAACAGGGAGGGGAAAGGGGGCGGGGCTGCTTTACACCAACAGTCCCGCCCTCAACTCAGAGGTGAACTTCTAATGAACTTCTGCTGCTCTGCAGAAAAACTAAGTCATAGAAAGCAACTCAGGTTTTTAGATCTGGATCATCATCAAAGTAAGTTTAGTTGTCAGTTGTTCATATTTTATGTCTGATTTAATGTTTTTGTGCAGTTATTGGTGTGACGGCGGTTGAGACAACTGTGTTGAGATATTGGAGTATTTAAATACCATTGAATTAAACGAGTTTTATGTGCGAAGAGCATCAGAGACTTTCACACATTTACTGAAGGTAAAGTCAGGACCGTGACGTAAACGGCGTCCGCATTGATGTCCTTCTTTGGCTCAAGATGGCGGTCAGTCTTCATGTTAGTGATTGATCTGATACAGAAATAAACGTTCTGGTGGACTCTCAGAGTTTATTCACATGAACTTTAGGCTTCAGGCCAGTTCATTGTGTGTCGGGCCTTTTGATGCCTCTGGTCCTGAATCCAATATCTGCTGATGGCTGTTTGTCTCTGCTGCTGGAGTTTAGGTGGTTCTGGCTCTTCCGTATGACACCCCTGTTCCTGGATACCGAAACAACATCGTGAACACCATGAGGCTGTGGTCTGCCAAGGCCCCCTGTGACTTCAACCTCAAAGACTGTGAGTTTTCTTGGCTTTAAAAAGCTCGTTTGTGAAGCAGAAATGCTCAAACGTTTGGATTGTTTCCATTCTTTCTGCTGATCCTCAGTTAACGTTGGAGGCTACATCCAAGCTGTGCTGGACAGGAACCTGGCGGAGAACATCTCCAGAGTTCTGTACCCCAACGACAACGTGAGTCCTTTTCCCCTCGTGGACACAAACCTGCTGGCAACGTCTGTCAGAAGTGAACCGCAGCCAAACTAACGCCTCTTCCCCCCAAAACCAGAACGGTCCCAACTGCTCGACATAGAAAAGAGTCTGGATGGTTTTTCATTCACTTGTTTTGGTTTGAAATCCTGAAATCCAGAGGGAAATGTTTTGTGTCTTTACAAAAAAACTTGTTGGACCAAAACCCAGATCATGTGAAAGGAAGAGCAGGTAGGAGAAAAATGATCCCAAACAAAGTACAAGTACATTGGTGTCAGATGTTTTAGGCTGTGGTCAGACTGGACACAATCAGTTCTCTTAAAGTGAACCAGAGTTTGTTTCCTCCGATAATCCGGAACAAATTTTCAATCTGAATACACCCAGGCGGTTCCTGGTCCTCCAGGAAATTTCAGATTTCAAATTTGTCCCTGGACCAGGACCAGGACCAGGAACCGCTCTCTGACCCGTCTTTGGAGGTGGTCTCGGTTCGTTTCCAACTGGACTGAGCTCTGGTTCGCTTTGACTTTCCTCAGTCTGAATAGACTACATACTCTAAGCGGAATAACTGAACCAAAACGGCCACCGTAGCCGGGCATTATGGGATGTAAACAGTGTAGTAGAGCAGCGATGAGTCACAGCGACTCATTAAAAATGATTTCAGGCTCAAACTAAGAACTGGGTCCAAGTTCCACCAAATTCTTGTCCAAGTCTTCAAGAGCCGTTCCTCCAAGCCAGAGCCGACCTGTCCGTCCCTTCAGGATCCACCACCCTGTAGTCCTGTAGCCCCGCTGGTTAGAAACCAGGCAGGGGTTGCTGGTTCCCTCTGTGGTTGGGCGGCGCTAACCTGAGCTCTCTTTTGTTAACGCTCTGGTCCAAGGACATCATTTCTGTCCATCTGCAGCCAGTCTGTCTTTGTTTTTGATACAACAACCTTCATAAAACGATGATGAGGACATCACATCTGGAGCATCTGTTTGCCTCTTATGGGTTTCCGGACGTCATGGCGTCCTCAGGCCACGCCCCACCAGCAAAAGAGGCTGACTGCCAGTGGGACGTCTCTGTAATGTAAACATTATTCCCCCACAGTTCTTTGAGGGGAAGGAGCTGCGGCTGAAGCAGGAGTACTTTGTCGTGGCAGCAACTCTTCAAGACATCATTCGCCGGTTCAAAGCCTCCAAGTTCGGCTCCACAGAGTTTGTGAGGATCGATCTCTCTACTCTGCCAGACAAGGTGACAGCTTTCATTGGCTTTGGTGGGAATCTACAGCTCTTCTTAAACCAAAAACTGAATTCTTGCTCTGCTTTTTTGCGCTCCACAGGTGGCCATCCAGCTAAACGACACCCACCCTGCTCTGGCCATTCCTGAGCTGATGAGGATCCTGGTGGACGTGGAGAAGCTCTCATGGGAGAAGGTGAACGTCTGCATCTGTCGGCATCTTGAGTTGTTATGTCAGGAGGATGGAAACCAAGTGTCTTCCTGCCGTGCGTCCAGGCTTGGGACATCGTGATCCGTACGTGTGCCTACACCAACCACACCGTCCTGCCGGAGGCGCTGGAGCGCTGGCCCGTCGACCTGTTTCAGAACCTGCTGCCCAGACACCTGGAGATCATCTATGAGATCAACAGGAGGCACATGGAGGTGAGGAGAGCTGCTGCTCTGGGAGGTTTGAGCATTTGGGGGGTTACTTTGTCTTCTGTTTATCCAGATGAACAAACCTAAAGACACGATGACGATCTGGTTGTTTTTAGGCCTTGAAACTCCAGCTGCAGCAGCTGAAACCAGCATGACAGGCTTTAGTTTTACTCCAAGACTTTTTATTAGTATTTCACATTTAAACAAAGGTTGACAAAGTGTACAAAACTCCACAAACCCTCCCATTACTGGACCACTCTTTCAAACGCGAAATAGTTTTCAAAAGAAAATAAACCTCTCACTTGCACATTTCAGTCAATCTTTAAATATTCTATCAGCAGTGACGTCTAAATTCTTCATATAATTTAAAAAGGGACTCCAAGTGGGACAAAAATCTTGTGTGCATCCTCTGGCAGAAAAACACATTTTCTTCAAAACCAAATAGTGTCAGAGATCATTTCTACATATCTTTAACCCTTATGCTGTCCTATAACCCCCCCCCCCCCTTCCATTGAGGTGTTCTCCCTACCATGACAAAGGTGGATAAAGGTGGAAAGATTTCATGTAATCCATGGACACCAGTGAAGATCACAAATCATTGAAGAAAAAAGGTTCAGAGCACTGTCTAGTGGGTCTAGATGACCCAACTCCCAATGTTAAACTGTCTAGGATAGCACAAGGGTTACGGTTGGAGGAAATTGATTCTTCCATTTTGAGAAGAACAAGTCTCCAAGGTCCTATAGAGCAGTGTTTTTCAACCAGTGTGCCGCGGCACACTAGTGTGCCGTGAGAGATGGTCAAGTGTGCCGTGAGAAATTGCCCTCATTAACTGATCTAAAAGCAATTACCATCTCCAGGAAATCAGCTCTTTGTTCATCCAAACAGACCCTGATAAAACACTGAGAAGTTAAGAATATGAACGATCATAAAATACTTTTTTCGTTGTGTTTATTTGATTCTATTAAAGACATTTTGATAAGAATGACGGTAACGCGAAATAGGTGCAGCTATAACTGTGTAAGGAAAAGTCCCGCAGCTTTTACTGTCTCCACGACTCCACCAATCATTCTTGAAGGCTTAATCACATGTCATCAGTCTGACCAATCAGAAGTGGTTAAAGTCTCCACTTCCTTGTTCCAATTTAGCTCATAGCTCACTCAGTTCCAACAAAAACACCAGCTAAAGCTCGTCTTTAGCGGTGTAGCTTTCCACAGAATCCGGTATCAGACCGTGGAACAAGTGAACAAAACAATGAAGCTCAGAGACGCGAGTCTTTCTGCCGTTTTCTCGCAGTTTTCACACTACATCTCCCATGATGCATTGGCTTAAAGGGACAGCGCCTCAGGGGGGGGGGGGGGCTGTAGATCAAAACAGACTGAGTTTCTGCATTTTTTTTTTTTTTTTTTGGGATGCTGGTGTGCCGCGGGATTTTTGTCAAGGTTAAAGTGTGCCGTGGCTCAAAAAAGGTTGAAAAACACTGCTATAGATCATATTTTGTGCTCTGTGGTTGAGATCTTGTGGGATTATAACGTTATTTTAACATTCAAAACATGAACTTTGCCTGCAATGACACTGTCACATCTGTAGGATGGTCAAAGTTACTTTATTGAAATGTATATTGCCCGTGTTTAAGCAATACAACCCCCCAAATTGATTGTTCACAGATGAGCTTGAAGAATCTTCATTTCTTCTAACGTTTAGGATCTTTGAGCTCTCGATTCCTTTCAGCTGGTATCTAACGCCGTGCTTTTAACCTCCTTCCCGCCTTTAAGAAGACGCCGTCTCACCTGCTGTTTTTATTCCCCCACAGAATGAAAAACCTTTTCTGTCCTTCAGGAGTTCCTTCAGTCCCAAAAAGATTCCCAAAAATGACCAAAACTAACATTTCCTTGTTGCTTCTTACCGTCTAAAACAGCCATTAAGACATTTATTTAGAACATGTATAACATGTTATTGAATTCAATCAGTTAGATACATTTTTTTAATGTAACAACTTTTACTTATAACAGCAGCACATACAAGTTCCTTTCAAAATAAAATACACCGTGTGTTAAATCGGATCCTCCTGCTGCAGCAGATTCACTTCATTAAAGATGTAAAAAAGTCAAATCTGGATTTTTCCATCATAATGTCGTTTTCTCCTTTTACCGTCAAAGGGTTTATATCCTGCTGTTCTTAAGTCTTTCAGAGTAAACTATATCCATATGTATGATCATATGTTACATTTGGAATGCTAAAAGTTTTTTTTTATGAAATATGAATTATTTTTGGAGCTCATTTTCCTACCTGAAAGTAAGAAGACTCGACCTCTGAGGCTCCGCCCACACGGAGATGGATGTGTACGTTGTTCATAGAAAAGGAAACCGTTTAGCCGATTACTGCTAGCTCCACTGAGAAAGTGGGCGTGTCTGTTAGTCTGGGGGCGGAGCTGGTAGAAGAGACTCTTCCTGGAAGGGGCGGTTCCTCATTTTGTGATGTCATAATGTGAGGACCGGCTCGTTTTCGTGGATTGGGAGGGGTTGATGCTCAGAGAGCAGGTTTTCAGAGGAATACTCAGAAATGCGTGAACGGATAAAAATACCGCTCTGGTTGTTTTTTTGGTGAGGATTGAAGATTATAAAACACTTAAAAGCTCAAAAATCAAAAACAAAAGGTTTTAAAAAATTACAAAACAGAAGATGTGATGGAAAACCAACTCTGTGGATTCAAACTCTCAGGACCTGAGGCAGGAAGACGGTTAGTTGACCTTAGACCTGATGTGTTCATGGGACAGTAGTCACTGACGTCTACCCAAAAGGGCAGCTGGGACTTTAGTCATTGCTGTAAATCTGGGGGTTGTGGGTAATTCATGGCAGGGGTCCATCCCGCCCTGGTTTAGGGTAAAGTTTGGTTTATTCACTCTTTCTCATTGACCTTTGACACTTGGAAAGACACTAAAAAGGGGTTTATGCTGTTGTGCGTTTGTGGTTTTCGGGGTCGGACTCGGAAGCGGCTCAACACCTTTTCTGTCTGCAGCGCATCACTCAGCTCTACCCCGGAGACGTTGACCGCATGCGCAGAATGTCCCTGATCGAGGAAGGGGACGTCAAGAAAATCAACATGGCCCACCTGTGCATCGTGGGGTCTCACGCCGTCAACGGGGTGGCCCGCATCCACTCTGACATCATCAAAAGCACCGTGTAAGAAGACCGCGGCTCACTGGAGCTGGAAAAAACCTTCAGGTCGGGTTTGTGACGGGATGTTCCACCTCTCCCAGATTCAAGGATTTCTATGAAATGGATCCGCACAAGTTCCAGAACAAGACCAACGGGATCACCCCCCGGCGCTGGCTGGTCATGTGTAACCCGGGGCTCGCCGACGTCATCGCTGAGGTTTGGTACTGAACATGCTTTGGTTCATTTTTTAAATATAGACGATTCTGTGACATGAAGAACTGGATCTGGTTACTTTCTCAGAGGATCGGAGAGGATTACATCCGGGACCTGGACCAACTGAAGAAGCTGCTGGACTTTGTAGACGACGAGGCGCTCATCCGAGATGTCGCTAAAGTCAAACAGGTAAGGACTTCAAAAGGTAAAAGTGTCTTTAAATCTCCCCTCTTCACCTTTCTATGCCTTAAAATGGAAGGAGAACAAGCTGAAGTTTGCCGCCCACCTGGAGGAACACTACAAGGTGAAGATCAACAGTGACTCCATGTTTGACATCCATGTGAAGAGGATCCACGAATACAAACGGCAGCTGCTCAACTGCCTGCACATCATCACTCTGTACAACCGTACGACTCACCCCTCGCCTCCGCAAAGCTTCACGCAATCACATCTAAATCCCATTTGAACGATGAATCAATAAAAGGTTAAAGCGGTTTTGTCCAATTCAGGCATCAAGAAGGAGCCCAACAAGAAATGGACCCCAAGGACCATCATGATTGGAGGGAAAGTAGGAAACCCTTTGTTTAAGGTCCACACACGAGCGTGTTTGGATTGTGATGAGAGTTCTCTGTTTCCAGGCAGCTCCAGGCTACCACACGGCCAAGATGATCATCAAACTCATCACATCCATCGGTGACGTGGTCAACAACGATCCGGTCGTGGGAGACCGGCTGAAGGTCATTTTCCTGGAGAACTACCGAGTGACTCTGGCTGAAAAGGGTAACGAGTTACTCATGAATACAATCAGGTCGTCAGTGTATTTAAGGTGGAATTGTTTTCTTGACGCACTCGTTACACGAGTGAAAACAACGTCTTTGCACTAAACGCTTCATATGCTGCAGCAATGCAGACTCTGCCGGATTAAGACCCCCGGGGGCCCCTGGGAACATTTTAAACATGTTCACATTTTTTATTCTTTCTCTTAAAAATAATCAAAAGAAAATCAATAAAAATATTGCAGACTTGGAAATAAGAAAGTAAGAAAAAGTCAGGAAAGCAACACAACAGCATGAGCTCAGACAAATGTCCCCTTAAGGTGGAATGGCTGATTTAGGACTAGAGCAAGAAATTCACATTCCAGCATGGGGGCCAACATGGGGCCAAATGTACTCAAGTAAACCTTAAGCTGCAGCAAATCTTCTAAATACTTTCTTCTCTAACTTAAGGAACGTATTGGAGATCAAATGAAACATTTCAACCAGCCGTCCTCTGCAGGAGTTCATGAAAAAGAAATCTTGCAACTTCAGTTTTTCTGAACTCAAATAGAATTAACATACAAGTTGATTAAAATGGTTCACAAAGACCAGCAAGCAGGCATTGATAATATAGAGGAGAAATGAATCTGCTATATAACTATAATGCTGCTCCAGTCTGTCACGTTCTAAACATCCAGAAAACGTCGTTTCCTCCGGCTTAGAAAGACGCTAAAACAAAACCGCTAAAAATGAGAAAAGAACATTTAGTGCAGCCAATAGTCGATCTTTAGGTTTATGCCAAGATGTCTTTACTCATCTCCTCTATTCTGTCGCTGATGGTGTCATTTGAAAGAGGAATTTGGGATAATTTACCTTCGGCCGCTGTTCCGAGTATCAGGCTCGGCATTTTTAACGCAGCTGGTTTTACCAGTGTTTCACCGATGGTGTGTGGCTTGCCCTGCTTTGCGATCAGGTACGCGACTTCTTATGATGCTGTGAGGATCGGTTTGTTAATGGGAATCATGTCCTTATCATCAAATCTGGCTCTCTTCACCCTGAATTCAGCAAGCGTTGTGTTCTTATATTCTCCATCTCCATGCAGCTTCTCAAAGTGTTCCTTTAGTTTTGCCGGTGCGAGGCTGGAGTTGCTCAACTTGGCATTGCAAATCATGCAGATAGGACGCTGACTCCCATCCCGTTCTGTGATACATGAGAATCCATATTGTAGATATTCATCTGACCACTTTCTTTTTTTGCTCGACATAGTTTGTATGGATTAAAATATGAAGAAAGTAATTACACTATGTACTTCGACAACATGCACACGTTGGATCACTCCTGAGTGCGCTTAATTCCTCGCAACACTGATTGGCCAAGCAATGTCACGTGATCATTTGCAGCCAGTGATGGCCAAGCAGGGCATACCATTGTGTACAGACACGATGAGTCGGTGTGTCTTAACTTCCGCGGCAGAGGCTCCACCGAACCCCTAGGGTTCGATCGAACCCAGGTTAGGAACCACTGTATTAGCCTATTCCTAACCCTACTTACTCCAAAGATTATGAGCGAACAGGCCCTTAATAATAATCATAACAATAATAAAATCACATTTAGAAGATCTTCTCACTCTATTCTGAAGGGTTTGTTTGTTCACAACAGAACTCGCTCTTTCTTCTTCTACGGTCATTTCCGATAATTTAGAGAGTTCTGCTCATGTCCATAGTGGCGTACGGAAATGTGGTTATAATCAGATAACGTTTTTCTGGGCCCATGCACACGGTTCCGTTCTAATCCGATCTTTGATATTTTGCACATAGAACCACAGCCAAGATGGATTTTCTGTAGACTTTTTTAGCTCTGAGACATTTTAGCCACAATAATCGACTGTATTCTACCGGTCTAATGAAGCCCGCATGGCTTTCCACCCGTCTGTCTGTCTGGTCTAGTCATCCCTGCGGCCGACCTGTCGGAGCAGATCTCCACTGCAGGGACCGAGGCCTCCGGCACCGGAAACATGAAATTCATGCTGAACGGCGCTCTGACCATTGGCACCATGGATGGAGCCAATGTGGAGATGGCAGAGGAGGCTGGAGAGGAAAACCTCTTCATCTTCGGCATGAGGGTGGATGACGTGGAGGCTCTGGACAAGAAAGGGTGCGTCTCCACTCTAAGTCAGCTAAACGCAGCTCTGGTGGTTTTACTATTGTTGAGTTTAACCGTGCTGGAGCCAAAATCAGGTAAAAGGTTCCAAGCAGTTGTTTATGGTCTTATCATGGTTTTCAGTTATGACGCCATGTCGTACTACAACCGGATCCCAGAGCTGAAGCAGGCGGTGGACCAGATCTCAGGAGGCTTCTTCAGTCCAGACCATCCGGGCCTTTTTAAAGACCTGGTCAACATGCTGATGCACCATGACAGGTAGGAGGAGCTCAGCCAGCCCACGCTCATCCATCCACTCCAGACCTGTTTACCCAGAATCCTTTGCTTTATGTGACGGGAGGAATGAATGGTTTGATCTCAGACATGAATCTGGGCTGTGACTGCAGAGAGGAAGAAGGGATTCACTCACTTCCTGTCTGTTTCAGGTTTAAGGTGTTTGCAGACTATGAAGATTACATCCAGTGTCAGGATAAGGTCAGCGCTCTCTACAAGGTCAGTTCAAGGACAAGAGCAGCTGCAGGTCTCTGCAGCCTGAAGTTTAAGGTTCTACTTTGTCTGCAGAGACGTTCTGTGTTCTCTGCTCTGACGCATCAACGTTTTCTGAACAGTTTTTTACTGACTAGTAATGTTTTAATGCTGAGGACTGAGAAGCATCTTTAGTATAGATACAAACAAGATGCTGTTGGTGAACCACAGGAGGGGATGTGTGTTGTTAAGCCTTTTTCCTCAGCCGTGTGAAAAACCACATGAAACATATAAATGCGCCTGAATGAGCTGGAACCGCATAGCGTGTCCGTCATCAATCAGACGTTTTCTGTGTTCAGGACACCAAAGCCTGGACCAAGAAGGTCATCCACAACATCGCCGGCTGTGGCAAATTTTCCAGCGACCGCACCATCTCCCAGTACGCCCGGGAGATTTGGGGCATGGAGCCAAATTTGGAGAAGATTGCTGCCCCGGACGACCCTCGCTAAACCGCCGGACGTGGCCGCGTGGGACGCCGCGCCCTGTAGCTCCTCCCTGCACTGTGGAGTCCCTCCTGCTTCCTTAGCCTCCATCCTGCCTTCCTCTTCGTCATGCTTTACCACATCTTTGGTGACAAAGATTTACGTAGAAGTTTTACAGATGTTTTCCGTGCTCCAGTTATCAAACTCACTGCTGAACGAAACCTTTACATGTCCACATCCACGCGTCCAACCTAAACATTTAAAGCGTTAGCTGCTGTAGAGGTCTAGATTGGTCTAAGTCATGACTTTGTTTGATTCCAGTGATGCTTCATGGATCTGTTCTACTTTGAGGTTTCAGACACTCGTCTCTGGCATTCCTCCTTAACAAAAGGCAGCAGAAATCCAAACCAGCGTGTTTTAACCGTTCCACATCTGTCGGGGTGAAAGGCAGACATTCCTCCACGTTTGCAGCTCCTTCATCCCCAACGTCATGTTTCATAGATTCTCCACTGTTGTACCTGTTTGAAGGTGTTAAAGGAATGTATTTGTGTCCATTAAGATTATTGTTGGTTCTAGTGGAGTGCCTGAATGCTAATGTACGCTCAGTTGTGATGTCTGTAGCATGTTTGTGTGTCTTCTTCATTCATGTTTCTTGTCTAATTCTCTAAAGTGACCTAGAAAGAACGTTTTCTCTGCCTACAAAGAAAAATGATCTAACTTTGGAAATTAGTCAGGCCTGATACTGATACTGCACTGTGACGTGTTGATGCTCTGTAGCGCCATCTGGTGGTTCTGCTGCTGCTCCCACCTCTGACTGTAGAAGGCCAGCAGCAGCACAACCTGCTGCCTCAGTGTCAGGGCTTTTATTTTGAAAAATAAAGCTGCAATGATCCAACTCTCCGTCTCTGAAACAGACTAAATCTGAACTGCTGTCATGGATGACACAGACAAACTCCATCGTGTCAGTCTCCTAGTCCTATGAGCACACACACACACACACACGCACACACACACGCGCACACACACACACACACACACACAGAGAGGGAGAGAATCTGCAGACTGCTCTGACCTAAATGTCCTAAATGTCTCCATATGTCTCTCCTTCTGGACAGGAAGCTTTGTGACCTAGCTGTAAAAGTCCTCACCTTTTGGGTTTTATTCTAAACTTTGACGCGTGAAGGTCACCTCCTTCAGATGCTGAAGTCTCAAGATAAAAATCATAGAAAACATTATTAAAAAATTCAGGGATAAAGAGGCAGAAATAAAAGTTTACAAAACACTACAAATGACCATGAAAGTCATTAAAATGACATGAATAAATGCATAAAAACACAGAGTATAATACATTGAAGCAGAGTTACTGCCTGCCTTAGCTCATAACTTTTCAGTGCAGCTTTATATCACATCTGAAAACGATACATTGATATATATTGACTCTTCTCATGGAAAGGAGGACATTCTACAAATGTCTACAAACTATGTCCAAACGTTTTCCAGAGGGACAGATTAGTTCAGGTGAAAATGTGGCTTTTGCAGCTTTAATATTGACATTAAATACAAATAATCATTTCTTTGCAATGGGATACTTTTCATTTCAGAATCAGCTTTATTGGCCAAGTACAATAAGTTTCTTCACATCAAATAGAAATGCATCTAAATGTTTTCACCAAACTTACTGTGTATTTTACATTTAGAATCCAGAAATGAAGGGAAAGTTTGGTCAACAGTAAATCATAACACCTCACTGTAAATATCTAAATAGATGATGTGAAAGGGGGAAATAACCCAAATACTTATCTTACTCAGGAGTACAACTGTGGTTTGATCAGAGAAATAAATCTTTTACTTTTTTAGTTCACAGTTGACAGATTACAAAAGAGCGGGAAAGGGTCACAGAGGTAGTTCAGTCACAGATGTCTCCATTATGGGAAGTATTGCTGGCTGCAAATGATTAGTTTCATGGCAGGAACTGTAGAGATTTAGATGCGTCTACTTCTGGCCGATGGGCCGGGCTTTGGACGTGCCTGGCATACAATCCTGTTAGTAATGCTTATGGCAAAGATGAACTCCCCTGAACTCACATTCCCTTACCCAGTGGTGGTTTTGGTTCTAAATTTGTGGGTAGAAATGGCTTTGTGTAGGTAGGCATAATTTAGGCGGTTTTAGGGTCAGTTCGGAGACTTTTTATTTTTTCTCATAAAAATATAGGACAAAGTTAGGCTGTGTGGCTGTTCTATGTACTGGAGCTCCGTGAACACACCAGGCAGAGATGCTTAATGGACCGGGCTCTGTCATCTAACCTGGTGTTGCCGCCCCGCTTGTCCAAAATTGTGTTCTTTAAAGCTTGACACCACGTCTGCGTGTGGGAGGAGCTACCAGCTAATATTTTTGTCAATCGCTACATGGAGCGGTGTCTGTGTTTATCTCACTAACAATTCATGGAAGACATGGAGAATGTTGAGAGATCAGGTTTATTATTTTGAAGAGTTCTACATGGTAATCCTGTTTCCATGTTTGAGTTCATAAAATCATCCCAGAGAGAGTCTCTGCTTCAACTCCTGCAGTGAAAGCTGCATCTTCTTGACAGCCGTGTTTTTATCTCTGACAGAGTTTAAAGCTTGCTGTCCCGCGTTAACCAGAGAGGGAAAAATAAAACCAGGGGACCTGATTTATTATTATCTCGTTGAAAATAAAAAAATATCACAAGGTTCAGCGGCCCCGAGGAGGCTGGCTCCCCATCCTTCAGAGGGTCTCTGTCTGGCTGCCAGTGTCATGCGTGAGGGAAACCCAGATGTGACGTCAGACTGGATCTGTGATCACAGACAGAGCTGTGTTAGCTACAGAGCAGAGAAGAGCTTGCGTACAAATTTTTGGATAGAACTTGTGCATTTTCCAGAAACGATGCGGTAATAATAGAAGAAATCCTTGAATAAAATGAACAAACAGGCTCCAAAATTTTGTACGGTCCCCAACCACAAGGCCGGTCCGCTGAAGAAATATGCAATACTGTCCTCATTTTATTATTAGTCTGAACTATCTTTTATTTTAAAAAAACATCTCTTTTGAAAGAAGGATCCGGGTGTATTCTTGTTTCTCCTGATCTCATTATTACACACACACACACACACACAAACATATTTAAGCGACCTGTCGTATTTCAGGCAGGCACACTCGGCAGTGTTTTACAGGTTACTCCCCTAGGGCGGTTCAGTCAATTAACACACCCGCTCAGCGTCCTATTTAAGCTGTGTGCATGGGCTTAGCTGTTCATTCTCTTTCTTATCTTCAGCGCTCATTCTTCGCCGGTTCTCCGTGCTCGCTGTTCTCTTTCATGGTGACCTTCCCCTCGTTCTTCTCGGATTGTCAGAACCCCCTTCTTATGGGGGCGTCCGTCTCCTCCTTTACACAGTGGCACCGCGTTCTTCACCGGTTCTCCACCGGTGGTGGTCTCCACCGGTTCTCCACCACCGGTTCTCCACCGGTGGTGGAGAACCGGTGGCTCCGGTGGAACCGGCTCCTTTAAAACGTGCTTGCTGTCTTATCTTAGGTGAAAACAAGATGGAACAGCACATTTAATATGTTGGAAAGGCTGTTTAAGGAGAGAGAGCAAATGGGGGCAGCTCTGGCCACCCTCCATACGGACCTTCCTCCATCACCTCAGAGGACTACCAGGCCATACACCACTGCTTGAGCGTTCTTTCCCCGTTTCAAGAGGCCACAGTTGAGCTTTCGACAGAAAAACGAGTGTCAGTCTCCAAAGTCAGTCCCATAGTCAAAATGCTGAAACATTACATCTCAAGCAGGTGTGGTCAGATCACACAGCCACTTGGTGAAAAACTGGCCACTAACTTGAAGAACAATCTCCATGAGAGGTTTTCAGCTCTGGAGAAGGTCACTGCTCTGTCAATGGCAACCTTGTTGGACCCAAGGTTTAAAGAGCTGGGGTTCTGCAGCCAAGGCTCTGCCCACACGGCCATAGAGCGACTCACTAAAGAGTGTGCTGCAACAATGCAGGCGCTACTTCCAGAGGCACAGCCACAGTCGCCACCTAGAGAAGGTCCTTAAGGTCAGCAGGAAGATGGTGGTCTCTGGGCCCTGCTGGACAGGCATGTGGGGGTTCAACAGCAGGTGACCAGCACAACTGCCAGTGCAACAGTGGAGGTTCAGAGGTACAGTAAAGATTAGAATCCTCATCATAACTTCTGCTCATTTTAGACTGGTGCATGACAATAGGCTATTAATGTCCTTCTAGGTACTTAAAGGAACCTCACATCCCAAGGACTCAGGACCCACTGAGATACTGGGTTACCCACAAGGTTTTATACCCACATCTCTACAAGCTGGCAATGAAGTTTTTATGCACACCAGCTTCATCTGTGCCTTGTGAGAGGATCTTCTCCAAGGCTGGCGAAATCGTCAGCCAAAGACGAAACAGGCTGAAGCCCAGCACAGTGGAGAAAATTCTGTTTTTAAATAAAAATCTATAACATGTATCCCACCCAGTCATGTTAGACCCTGGTTCACAATCACTCATTCTCACTTTATACATGGCATTCACAATGTAACACAAGCACTTCCTCACAAATCTTCAAACATTGTCTTTGTTTCATTTCCACAGTGAAGTGTTACAAGGGCAAGGAACTTAGTGGAGTAGATGATATACGTCCTGTCTGCCACCAGATGCCGCTGTTCTGTGTGGTTTCGAAGCCCCAAATGCTTCATTCATTTTTCTGGCACATTTACATGAAGCCCCATGAGAGCTTCATGGGGCTTCGATTCCCATCCCTACTTGTTATACTCCGCCTCTAACTGTATGAGTTTCAGCCTAGCTAAAATACTATCAAAACCTAAATGGAATTTTGCCCTGTCATTCTCTACCACCTTCTGAGCTGTTTCCCATTTTGACCTTGTGGTTTCCAGTCCATATTCTGCACACATTGTGAGGAAACTGGAGATTCTAAACAGGACTGTAAAATAGGTAAATTAGGTTCGTTCCCCTTCAGCTTCCTGCACACAGAAATGAATGAATAAGACTCAGAGACAGTTACTTATCTTTTGTGGAGGTTTTACTTCGTACAAACACGAAGGGGTCAGACAAATCAACATGGTGCATTCAAAGTCCGAACCAACGAGCTCAGAGATGGGCTTTGGTATAAAAAGCCTGCATTTGCATATTCAGAAGATCGTCCGATGGACCCCGTGTGAAAATCACGGCCACAGGTTACTGCTGGAGAGAAGCTCAAAGGCTAAAGTGAAGATAAGTCTGAGGCCTGCTCAGCAGAAAACACATGCACAGTAAAAAGGGAGGATGAGAAGAAACTGTTAGAACAATAGCTTGGCTGTGCTTTCTTCAAATGTAATATAATTTTGAGATTACAATACATGCTTAGTGAATTAAGTTTAAACCATTAGTGTAATAAAAGTTAAAGGCAGTTTCTAACTATTCTTCACATACCCCCCTGTTTGTCATATCAAAATTACATATGAAAAGTCAGCAGAACTCCTGTCATCATCAACCAAATACCATTTCACGAAGATTTTCAGTATAGGCAGCATATCGGTTCTGCCTAGAAAACAAAAGTGTATAGGTACAGGTAAATACAAAAGAAAACATAAAATCAACATGAATAAATGAGCATATCAGAGGTGGTAGGTGATACATGAGTGTTGATGCGATAACCTCCAGGGCTAAACTTATACCATCTGTGTGAAACATTCAGTGAGCAGTCAGGGAGGGCAAAACTTATCAACGGCCCGCGCCCCTCGGCAGCCATCACTAAGGATACGCATGCATCACCAGTCCAAACCTCGGCACAAAATCGTTAATTAAAGTTACATAGTACAAGAAACAAAGTAGGAAATAAAGAAAATAAAGAAATGCAAATCCAATAAAGGAAAAACAACAAAAGACAATAACACTTTAAAGACCAGTTACAACCACAAGTGGATGCGAATTAGGTTAATTGTAGGCATAATGCTGATAGAGTCGGCCTGGCAGCATCTTGGCGATCATTCATTTGATACAGGGAATCAAACAGGTGACGAAAAGAACAACACACAGAGGACCGGAGTGACTATTTTTATCAGTACACTCCACCAGAAGTAAACTAATAAAGTGGGGACCCAGGCCAGTAGGCGTCAGTCATCTGAGAAGAAATCTGTGATTTAAGGGACTTGACCTCACTGATGATGTGAGTGAGATCTCCAGAGGAAGAGGGAATAAAAGTACAAGATGAAACCATGAGGAACAGCTGGACCCATGTTAGCTGGTTCGAAGCTCACTGTAGCTGGAAGAGAGGAGCGCTAGAGGAAACACACCAGGGAGCTCCCCTCGCCAGGAGTAGTGTCACACTGCGGCGGCTCCGTTGTTGGACTTCAACCAGGGATGTGTCTCAAAATGTCAGTCTCATAGGCTCTCAGCAATTTACAGTGGCTTACGTGAGTCCAAGAGGGTTGTTCAGCAATGTGTACTACAGTTGGCATGTTGAGGAGAACCTTGAAGGGTCCCGTTCACCTCGGTGTGACCAATCAGTCCGTTGAATAGCCTACAGGAAAACCAGGTCACCGACAGAGGTCTTCTGGTCGGGATGCAGAGTCTGTGGGGAGGAGAGAGCTGAAGGCAGACTCATTGTTTCCTTTGTTCTCACAGCTTTCTTCAAACAATCATGTAAATCATCAATGGTGTGGGGACTTCCGGAATGCCGGCATAGAGGAGACACGCTCAGTCTGAGGCTCCCACACTCGGTTCACTAAAAACTCCACAAACTCGAAAAAAAACAACAGAAAAGAAGATATGAGTGGAGGAAACACGCTGCGGAAAAGCCAAAGAAAAAAAAAAGAAGTGAACGAGCTGACCGAACCAGAAAATATCGAGCACGAGATGGAAGAAGCGGCCAGCGAAGCTAACTCGGACAACGAAAACCAGCGAAGCCCCAGCGACACAAAGCTAATGCTAGACGGGCTAGCAAAAATTAGCGCTCAGATCCATGACTTGGACACAGAGCTGCGAGGGACAAAAAACGAACTGAAACAGGAAATATCTTCCCTCAGGCAAGATATGGACCGACAGTTCAAGGAGCACCACAACTCGCTGGAAATTCAAAAAGCAGACCTAGCCGAAGCCCAGACTCGCATCGCAACTTTGGAGGAGAGCAACATGGAGGCGAACGGTGAGCTGAAAACAATGCAAAAACAGATGCGACTTCTGCGGGACAAGGTTACGGAATCTGAAGCCAGAGCCCGGAGAAATAACATCAGAATCTTCGGGCTACCAGAAGAAGTTGAAGGGGGCCCAGTTATAACTTATCTAAACGATTTGTTTAAAAAAGAGCTTCTCATTCCGACGGACTTTGATCTTCAGATGCAACATGCACACAGAACCCCCCTGATGAAACCCAAAGCAGGCCAGCGCCCGAGGCATGTCGTGGTCAATTTCTTAAGTTTTGCAACGAAAGACACGATCCTGAAGAAAGCATGGCAAAAGAAAATAAAAGTGAAAGATCAGCTCATCCAGTTTGACCACGACTATCCAGCAGAAATTGTACAACAAAGGCGCTCATACTCGGACATTAAAAAAGTTCTGAAGGAGCGGGGAATCCGTTTTCAAACCCCATACACAAAGCTGAGGATTCATTGGAAGGAAGGCGTACAAAGCTACAACAGCGCGATGGAAGCGGCAGAAGACATTAAGAAGAGAGGGATCGATGTCAACACTCCAAGCAGCGAAAGCAGCAGGGGACCGGACCGGACCCAAGCAGCAGAGGGATGGCAGCGCGTCGGAGGGACAGCGCGGCGTGCACAAGAGAGGCTCCAGGAATACCAGAGGAAATAACCACAGGAAATCCGTAAATGGAGCCGAATTAAACAAAAAAGGCCGAGACGGAGCTCACAGACTGAGGAGGAAGGAACGTTGGACAAAGCTAGACTTATGTCTAGAGGCAGGCTCCCATCTGGAATGAGGACATCCTGCCCACCCACCAACGGGGACGAGAGAGGAGAGATGGATCATCTTTTCTCCATGTGGAAGTCACAATTTACGTTTGTGTTCAGGTTTTACAGTTTTTTACAATTTTTGTTTACATGGTCACGGTCTAGGTGCATAAATATGATTGTTATAAGACAAAATGTGTAGTTTGAGTATTGCCTCGTTAAATGTGAATGGGTTAACCACACCCAAAAAGAGGGGGATAATTCTGCAAAAATTAAAAAAAGAAAATATACAATTAGCTCTATTACAAGAAACCCATTTAAATGATCAAGAACACGAGAAACTTAAAAAACTAGGATTCAGAAATACATATTACAGTTCATACAAACAAAGCCGCAAACGAGGAGTCGCTATTCTGATATCAAACAGAACTCAATTTGAGACTGACAAAGTCATAAAGGGGAAGGACGGGCAGTACATCATTGTTAAAGGACGAATGGGAGATGCAGTTTTGACAATAGTAAATGTATACGCCCCACCTGAAAGTGATAAACAGTTTTTTAAATCCCTGTTTAACGTTATTGCTGAAGAGGCAGAGGGTATATTAATCTGTGGAGGAGACTTCAATGTAGCCTTAAACTTTAAATTAGACACAACTAGTAAACATAAACATAAAAAGGCTATTGCCAAATTTGTTAAATTATCCATGGAAGAACTGGGATTGGTAGATCTATGGAGAAGCTTAAACCCCCGTAAGAAAGCTTACACACATTACTCCGCAAGTCACAAAGTACATTCACGAATAGACTATTTCTTTGTTTTTAAATCAGATATTAATAGAGTAGAAGAATGTAAAATTGAGGGTGCAGATGTGTCTGACCATAATATCCAGCACATGAAAATAAATATATCAAATAGGAAGAAACAAACAACATGGAGACTGAACGTTGGGATTTTGAATAATGAAACAATTATAAAGGACATAAAAGCCGACATAAAACAATATATGGATGACAATGACAATGGAGCGGTAGACCCTACAGTGCTATGGGATGCTCTTAAAGCAGTAATTAGAGGAAAACTAATAGCGAAGACAGCATGGTTGCGGAAAAAGAGAATTCAAAAATATGAAGAATACTCGGTAAAATTAAAAGAACTTGAACAGCAGCTCATAAATAAAAATACAACAGAAATATACCAACAAATACAAAATATTAAAAAACAAATCAACCACATATAAGAGGACGAAATAGAAAAAAAGATGATTTATTTCAAACAAAGCTATCAGGAAGTAGGGCCTAAATCAACAAAATTACTAGCCAAAAGAATTAAAAAACAACAAACTCTGAATACAATCTATGAAATCCTTGATCCCGAAACCAATAAAGTAACAAATAATCCAGAGGAAATTGAGAGAATATTCACTAATTACTATAAAAAGCTATATTCACAACCTCCTTCAGCCTGTGAACAAGATAAAAGAAGCTTTCTGGAAAATATGGATCTGCCATTTATCGGATTAAATCAAAATAAACTACTTACAGCTGAAATTACTACAGAGGAAATATTAAAAACCATAAGCTCTTTGAAAAACAATAAATCACCAGGCAGCGACGGGTTTCCAGCTGAAGGGTATAAAATATTTAAAGATGAGCTGACTCCAATATTACACAAATCTTTGAATTGGACCCTACAAAATAATAAAATGCCTATTTCCTGGTCCGAAGCAATTATTTCAGTTCTGTTGAAACCAGGGAAAAACAAACAGTCGTGCGCCAATTATAGGCCTATTTCAGTACTAAATATAGATTACAAAATCTACACGTCTATAATCTGTAACAGGATAAACACATTTTTACCTGACATTATTGATGAGGACCAGACGGGATTCATAAAAAGTCGCCAGACACACGACAACATTAGAAGAACCTTACACTTAACTGAAAGAGCCCAAAGAGAACATATAAGTACAGTTCTCTTAAGTATTGACGCGGAAAAAGCTTTTGACTGCGTTAATTGGGAATTTTTATTCTTAGTCTTAGAAAAAATGGGATTTAATAACAAATCAGTTGAAATTATAAAAACAATATATTCACAACCAACGGCTAAAATTAAAATAAACGGGAATTTAACAGGAACATTTAAATTGGAAAGATCCACTAGGCAGGGTTGTGGACTCTCCCCAACTCTGTTTGCTCTTTTTATTGAGCCTCTGGCACAGGCAATCCGAGAAAAACCTGAAATTAAAGGAGTTTCAATGAATGGCGTTGAACATAAAATAGGATTGTTTGCTGATGACCTAATAGCGTACCTCGAACAACCAGAATCATCAATTCCACAGTTTATGAAACTGTTGGGAACATTTGAAAATTTATCGGGATATAAAATTAATATTTCAAAAACTCAGACTCTAACATTCAACTATGTTCCCTCTGAATACATTAGAAACAACTTTAAATTCAATTGGAATATGACAAGTATTAAATACTTAGGAGTAGAAATAACACAAGACTTTCAACATATAAACATTAAAAATTATTCAGAAGTACAAGACAAGATAAAAAAAGACATAGAAAGATGGTCAACACTCCCACTAGATTTCAGCTCTAGAATCGAAATAGTGAAAATGAATATATTGCCGCGGTTTTTATTTTTATTTCAAGCTCTACCAGCACAGGTCTCCAACACTCAATTTGCAACGTGGGATAAAACAATATCCAGATTCATATGGGACAACAAAAGATCCAGAATAAAATATGGCACCCTCCAGCTTCCAAAGAACAAAGGAGGTATGGCATTACCAAAGCTGAAAGAGTACTACATCGCCTCACAATTACGGTACTTATGCTGTTGGTGTAACCCCCATTATACTGGAAAATGGAAAAATATTGAATGTGAAACTTTACAAGAACCTATTCAAAACATTATTGGTGATAAAGAGTTATATGAAACAAAGAAAAGGCATTTAGATCCCATAACAAATCATACACTAACTATATGGTTCAAACTACTCCAAAAATACAAAATCTTAAATAGTGCAAAAAAATTAAAATGGGTAGCATATGACAGGCAATTTAAACCAGCAGAATATGATCAGACCTTTAAATATTGGACTACAAAAGGAATAACAGCATGGTGCTTGCTAGAAAAGGACGGACAGCTGGAGAGTTTTGAGAACTTAACTAAACAATTTCACCTTGAAAAACAGGATTTTTTCAGATACTTACAAATGAGAAACTACCATAAGAAAGCAATACAGAGCGACTCCTCTGGGGATGAAGGCGGGATAGTTCACACAATAACAAAGACATATAAAGACAACAATACTAAATGGATTAGTATGCTATATAAATCATTAATGGAATATGACGAAAACACAACTTTGAAAGTAAAAGATAACTGGGAAAGAGAATTAAACATAAGGATAACTGAACAGGACTGGTTAGATATGTGGAGACACCACCATACCACCACTGGATCTCGAACGTGGAGAGAGTTTGCCTGGAAAAACCTTATTAGATTTTTCATAACACCTAAACTGAAGAACAAACATTTGAAAACAAATCAGAGCTGTTGGCGCGGATGTGGAGAAATAAATGTTGACCACTCTCATGTATTTTGGAAATGTCAGAATGTAACAGGTTTTTGGAATATGGTGGGCGATCTCACATGCAAAGTGCTGGGATACACAATTCCTTTGTTGCCAGAACTGTTTTATCTGTACATGTTTTCAGGAAACCTAATCCACCAAAGTGACAAATATTTATTTAAAGTCATGTCACTAGCCGCCAAAAAAACAATAACCAGAAACTGGGGCACTACGGAGATCCCTTCAAAGGAGCAATGGACTTCAACAATCAACAACATATATTCAATGGAATTAATAACATACAGGCTGAAGCTGCAAGAGGCACAATTACACCGAAAGTGGAAAAAATGGACACTGTACAACAGATAGACATGGGGAACACCTAGACTTGACCTTTTTCTTTTCTCTCTTGTTTTTTTGTGATGTTGTTTGAGATTTGTGTTCATGTAACAAAAACTAATAAAAATAAAGTTATAAAAAAAAAAAAAAAAAAAAATCATCAATGGTGTCAGTAGAGCCAGGCATGAGAGTAGAAAAAATCAGGGGGAAAAATAAAAAAATAAAATAAAAATTAAAAATTGTGAAAAAAACACATCGAAAGTGAAACAGACAAGAACTGCGTCTCATTTTAACAGTACAATGAGCGTTAGGTTGTAAATAAATAAATCATACACGGACACAGTAAAACGGTAAAAACAGGCACATTGACTAATGGGAAAGTTTGAATGGAAGGGAGTGGAGCACACTGCATGTGATTCTGGAGAATTCACACAAGAGAATCACAGGTCACATTGTTTCAACTATCAGCCGTGCAAGCAGCTGCAGCTTACAGCGAGTGAGTAAAGGTGGGGGCTGATCAGATAAGGTGGTGAGGTCCGGGGAGAGAAATAATTTTGCTAGAAACAGAAACTAAATGTACCAAAAAATTTTAACCTGTGCTTGGGCCAGCTGGAGTTTAGTTTTACCGCACTTATTGCCCTGAGAGTTGAAACTTCAAAAGATTAGCAGACATGTCCATTAAAAAAAATGTAAGGCGAGTTAGTGAACCAGAGATCCTCAGGAATGCTTTTAAGGGGTCAATCCTGATTTACAAGCAGAAATGGAGGGACCTGAGAAGTGGGGTCAGAAGGCTGCAATCAAACTTTTTATAAGCAGGGAGAGTGAACTAAAAAAAAGGGAAGGCGGCACCCGCCATCTGAGTCTGATCATGTTTATCCAAGAGGGAGGTGTGTCCTGCACAAACTGATCCACGTCTGCTTTGTAAGAAATGATACTTTCTATAGCTTTTTCTGAACATCTACCCTAGTCCATGTCCTAAACACTAAAATACACACTAAAATACACACTAAAAGACGTCCTATTTTTATTCTGAGAGCATAGAAAGCCGTTACATCTGCTTACAGTGGAGAAATCACCCCTCCTTTCTGCGAGTTTTCATCCGCCTGTCTGCAGGCTCGGGCACGCGCACTCTGATCTGTGAAGCTGCTCCCCCCTCCTCCTGCTCTGTCCTGCACTCTGAGGCTGCTTAACTTTCTATGAAATCCATAATCTTTAACCCATTTATCCAAATACTTGATTAATGTCTGATCCTGACTTTCCACATACTTCTAAACTTTATGAAAAGTTTTCTGGACCTGAGCAATGTGCTTTCTTACTGTCTTTGTTAGATTTTGCGAATGAGTCCCACCCATCTTTTTGAGGTTTTTGATCGACGATCAGCTACAACATTCTCAATTTCAATCACAAACCAGAGTTCCCACCCAAGTAACCCGTTTTATGGATTCTCCAGCGCTGAATCTAATCAGCAGAAAAAGCTTGGAGAATCAGAAAAGAAACCTAATTATTTGTCAACTGAGTTACTATGTTGTTTTATAACGAGGCATTAATCAAAGCGAGCATACACCACAGAAGCTGTCGAAAAAGGGCAAACTCAGACACAGACAGAGAGACATAAAAAGCGTTACACACACATAGCTTCCCCGGAGCTCCGTTTCTTCGCAAAAGTTACACTCAGCCTTCCCAAGGCTCTATTTATTCGTCTCACGCGGCTGTTCCTACACTTATGCCTACACTTCCGGCCTACACTGACATCCCTACACTTCTTCTCCTTCCCCGGAGAACATATTTGTCTACTCTTATGCCTACACTTCCATCCCTGCACTGCCATTCCCACCGCGGAGGGAAGGCTCCTACACTCACAGCCTCGCGAGCTGTCCACACTTTTTCCCGTCCGCGAAGGATGACTCGTGCACGTGCAGCACCCTGACAACGGGCGGTGCTCTATTCAACGTGTTCGCGCAGCGGTCTGCAGCCGTTTCTCTATTCTTCCCCAAAGTTGATGTGCGCACACACAAGGTCACAGACACAGTCAACATAAAACCCTAACAAGTAAAGAGAGGACAGACTTTCTGTGTGGCAAACTCACTTCGAGCAATGAACCTCGTTATTTAAAGAGGGTCCGACGTCGCCGAGGGCACCAGTGGATCCAGGGGCAGGGCTGCCGATCCTGAAGGCTGATGTGTCAATACTGAGGCTGTGATCTCAGACCGAGCTCGGTTTTTGGGCAACCCCCCCCCAAGGGGTTCCAGCTGTGTCCAAGGCACGCGTCGACCGGCTCAGAAGGACCAAATGTGAGGAAACTGGAGATTCTAAACAGGACTGTAAAATAGGTAAATTAGGTTCGTTCCCCTTCAGTTTCCTGCACACAGAAATGAATGAATAAGACTCAGAGACAGTTACTTATCTTTTGTGGAGGTTTTACTTCGTACAAACACGAAGGGGTCAGACAAATCAACATGGTGCATTCAAAGTCCGAACCAACGAGCTCAGAGATGGGCTTTGGTATAAAAAGCCTGCATTTGCATATTCAGAAGATCGTCCGATGGACCTCGTGTGAAAATCACGGCCACAGGTTACTGCTGGAGAGAAGCTCAAAGGCTAAAGTGAAGATAAGTCTGAGGCCTGCTCAGCAGATCACACATGCACAGTAAAAAGGGAGGATGAGAATAAACTGTTAGAACAATAGCTTGGCTGTGCTTTCTTCAAATGTAATATAATTTTGAGATTACAATACATGCTTAGTGAATTAAGTTTAAACCATTAGTGTAATAAAAGTTAAAGGCAGTTTCTAACTATTCTTCACACACATGTTCCTGTATATTATTCCACTTGATTGTGGTGCTCCATGTATGCTTTACCTGCCAGCATCTTAAACCCTGCAGTTATGTGCTGGATTGTTTCAGGCGCGTCTTTACACAGCCTACACCTTGGGTCTTGTCTGGTGAGGTAGATCTACACCTTGGGTCTTGTCTGGTGAGGTAGATCTACACCTTGGGTCTTGTCTGGTGTGATAGATCTACACCTTGGGTCTTGTCTGGTGTGGTAGATCTACACCTTGGGTCTTGTCTGGTGTGGTAGATCTGAACCTCTATTGCTCTGGTGCTCAGGGCTTGTTCCTGACCTGCCAGGATGAGTGCTTCAGTGCTGTCCTGTAGGCCAGCCCTTTCTAGCCATTGGTAGGACTTCTTGATATTAGCCACTTCAGTTGTGGTCCGGTGGTACATCCTATGCAGGGGTTTTTCCTCCCATGAGGATCTGTCCTCCAGCACTGTATCCTCTGCTCTCCATTGCCTGAGACATTCACTGAGCACACTGTCAGTTGGGGAACTTGATGTACTCATGCATCTTGGTTGTTTCATCATGGATAGTGGCTTCTACGCTCACTAGTCCTCGGCTTCCTTCCATGCAGCTACCATACAGTATCAGGTTGGTGGATTTAGGATGGAACCCTCCATGCATGGTGAGGAGCTTTCGTGTTTTAACATCCGTGGTCTGTATCTCTTCCTTTGGCCATCTTATTATTCCTGCAGGGTATCTGATAACTGGCAGTGCGTAGCTGTTTATTGCCCGGGTCTTATTTTTGCCATTGAGCTGGCTTCTCAGGACTTGCCTTACCCATTGGAGGTATTTAGCTTTTGCAGATTTCCTTGTTGCCTGCTCCAGGTTGCCATTTGCCTGCGGAATTCCAAGGTACTTGTAACTGTCCTCAATGTCTGCCATTGTTCCTTCTGGGAGTGAGACCCCTCTTGTGTGGACTACCTTGCCTCGATTTGTCACCATCCGGCTACATTTCTCGAGCCCGAATGACATCCCAATGTCAGTACTGTAGATCCTGGTGGTGTGGATCAGGGAGTCAATGTCACGCTCGCTCTTAGCATATAGCTTGATGTCATCCATGTAGAGGAGGTGACTGATGTTGGCCCCATGTCGGTATCCATAGCCAGTCTTGTTTTTTTTTTTTTTGCTGAGGGGGTTCAGACCTATGCAGAACAACAGTGGGGACAGAGTATCACCTTGGTATATCCCACATTTGATGGACACTTGTGCAAGTGGCTTTCCATTGGCTTCAAGGGTGGTTTTCCACAGCTTTATTGAGTTTCCTATGAAGGCTCTTATAGTCCTGTTGATGTTGTACAGTTCCAAGCATTCAATGATCCACGTGTGTGGCATTGAGTCATTGTCAATCCAGGCTGTGCACAGGTTGGTGTGTCGTGACCTGCAGTCTTGAGCGACTGTTCTGTCAAACAGGAGTTGGTGTTTGGCTCCTCTGGAGTCTCTACCAATGGCCTTCTGTGTGTTGCTGAAGTATTGATCCATGTACCTATTTATCTTGGTTGAAATGATGCCAGACATGAGCTTCCATGTTGTGGAAAGACAGGTTATTGGCCAGTAGTTGGATGGGACTGCAACCTTTGAGGGATTCTTCTGGATCAGGATCGTTTGCCCTTCCGTTAGCCTTTCAGGGTGAGTCCCATCTCTTAGCAGCTGGTTCATTTGTGCTGCCAGGTGATCATGGAGTGCGGTGAGCTTCTTAGCCAGTAGGCATGTGTCTTGTCAGGGCCCGGTGCTGTCCAATTCTTCATACCTGAGACTCTTTCTTGGATGTCTGCTACTGTGATGGTTACTGGATTCTGTTCAGGGAGGTTCCTATGCTCTTTTCTCAGAGAAACCAGCCCCTGGGCATTGCTTTTATGTGCTGTCTCTTTCTCCAATATACTTTTCCAGTACTGGTCAGTAGATCATTTCAGGATGTTTCAGGGTTGTTCAGTAGTTCCTCCTCACAGGATGAACACATGGACCTAAAAAGTGAGGCAGGGACGGGCAAGACAAACTGTTTCCGTTTTAAGTTGGGAAATCACTTTCTGGAGCTTTGTGGCATCAATCAAGGTAAAACGTCTAGTGTTCTCACAAGCCAGGTAGAATACAGTGGATTGAACTTTTAGTGGTCGTTGAGAGATTAGATCTAAAATTATTTATCTTATCAGTGAAGTGGACTGCAAACTCCTCACATTTTTTACTGCTGAGAATAGAACATGGACTAGAAGAGATTGGATTGATTAGCCAGTCAATGGATGGCTCGGTTGGCTGCGAGTAGGTCTGGACCTGGAAGAAATTGGTTCAATTCCTAGTGGGGCGTGGTGAGCTTCATCCAGTATGGGTCCTTGGGCAAGACACTTCACACTTTTCCCTAACAATGTATTCTCAAGGGGGCCCAAGTTTGGGTCTCCCAACAGCTCCCTGAGCCCACAGCATCAAGAACTGACATTAAAATCTTTTCTTACTCACCTCAGAACTGTCTCTCCTTCAGGGTTTCAGCATCTGTGTCTGTTTTGTCTCTCTAGCCATTACACAGGGTTGTGTCAGGAAGGGGATCCGGTGTAAAAATGTCTACCAAACCACCTGTGCTAATCAGTGCCAGCGTATTTGCTGTGGCGTCCTCAGACGGGACATGTTGAAAGGTGAACAGCATTCCTGTTTTGTATGATGGATAGAGTTGTTGTATTGTCTCAGGACATTTGGTGATGACTTGTTAATTTTGTTTTTTGCCATTTTTGTTCTGCACTACTCGAGTTTCTTTTAAGTTTCTTGTTTTCTGCAGTTATCAATGGACAAGGTGCTTATTTAATTATTAACCTTTTGGATGGATAAATCTACAGATGAACTTGTTGGTTGTGTTCCAGATGTGAGGTGAAGTTTGCAGCAGACGAGTTGTCTGTGTCTGTTTGAGAGGTTTGATTCCTCAGCTTTTTTAACCTATCTTAGATGACCCCCCCCTTCCATTGAGGTGTTCTCCCTACCATGACAAAGGTGGATAAAGGTGGATAGATTTCATGTAATCCATGGACACCAGTGAAGATCACAAATCATTGAAGAAAAAAGGTTCAGAGCTCTGTCTAGTGGGTCTAGATGACCCAACTCCCAATGTTAAAGTGCCTAGGATAGCACAAGGGTTAAAAGCTGTAAAAATGAGACCCAGCAGCACCTTCACTGCCTTGACTTCCTTTGTCGTTGCAATGAGACACATTGTAATTATAGCTCACACACAGGAAGAAATCATCTGTTAATTCAAATTCAACTGAACTGGACTGGAGTATCCTGGAATTAAACCATCAACCCGGCAGGAAGGAGACAACCACTCTTCCTTCTAAGATGGAGCTCTTTGAAAGTATTTGAATGAGTTCTGGTAAATCAAAGACTTTAGATCTTAACACTAGAAGGATTCTGTGAGGACATTGGGTTGGAAAAACAGAACTGCTTCCTTTTCTTCTTTGGAGCTTTTTTCTTGCTAGTTGCATCATTGCCATCTGCTGGAAACACTGACGCCTCATCTCTTCTATTGGACATTTCAATTAGTTCCATTATCATCCAGTAAACATCCAGGCTTTCCTTCCCCTATTCAACCAAATCTTCCATCCATTTTCACTTTTCCATATGGTTTAATGAGGTATTTTTCTCTGTGAAATAAGGATATATCTCTGTGATACTGCAAAAGTACTTCAGTGTACTTTTTGATGTAAATTTGAGATTTTTGTTCCCTATTTTCTACTCATCTGTATTTATTGTTTCATTTCTCTCATGTCCACCTTTTCTCCAACTTTCTTTGGTTTGGATCTTCAGTCTTGATCAATTCCTGGGCTTTGTTAGGACGGCCTCGTTTGTACAGGTATCTGTGTTTATTTGGGCTCCTTCATGACATCAGACCTGAGATAACTGGACGCTGACTTTGACCTGAGAGCAGCAACATGAATATAATATAGGTTGATTTGTAACTACTAACAACTGTCTGTTAGGAGTGTGTGTGGTTTTCTGTGTGTGTGTGTGTTGGGGGGGGGGGGGGGGGGGGGGGGGGTGATAGACTGACCTTTACTCTGCAGTAGCTTGGATAGGCTCCAGCATCCCCATGATGGAGCAGGAACAGAAGATAGTTAGATGGAAGTATTTATTGCTAGTTGTTGTGAGTTTGTTAATAAAGATATGTCCTTTTCAAAAAGATATTATCCAACAATGAAAACCCTTGCTCCTCTTCTTAGAAGCTGGGTACCTCACAGAGATGGTAAAGGGCGTATACTTATATAGCGCTTTCTACCTTCTTTCAAAGGGCCAAAGCCCTTTACAGTCACAGTCCCATTCACCCATGCACACACACATTCACACACTGGCGGCGGATCCGCTGCTGAACACTGGCGCCAACCTCCCACCAGAGGCAAGGTGGGGTTCAGGGTCTTGCCCAAGGACACTTCGACACATGGGCATGCAAGGCGGGAATTGAACCTGCAATCTTACAATCATGGGTCGACTGCCCTACCGCTGCACCACAGCCGCCCCAGAGATGGACCCTGGGTATCTCACAAATCCATTTGATGCATTTCTTTTCTTTTCCCCAAGGTCTTTCTGATTGCTGTTGTTTTGGCTTCCTGTTGTCATGATCCAGTCAGTAAGAGAGCTTCATGAAGGAAAATCTTGGCTTTAGTTTAGTTTCTTCAGCAGCAATCTGACTCATCATCAATCAAGCAAACAGATTTCCTAAAATTCCGAGTGTTTCAAACATGAAGCTGTGTGAAGAACAACACGTCTTGTCCTTTTTGTAGCAGCTGACAGTTGTCTTCAGGTGTTTTTCAGCAGCGTCTCTGCAGCGTCAAAGAGCAGCACAGCAGCAACAGTCTGAACTACAGAAGAAACTCTGAGAATTGATTTTAGTTCCTAGAATATTCACAGGATGTGGTCAGAAATGTTTGACAATTTGATGTTTGTTCTGTAAAAAAACATTAGAATTTATTAGTAGAATGACTAGAATGATTCTGTTTTTACATGGAACTGATCAAACAGTTTAACGTTCTGTATGATTTCTGTTCTTGTTGAAACTTAAAGCTTTTGCTTTCATTTTCAGTTTAGTTTGTAATAGAAATGCCTTTTCTTCTGGAAAAACTGTTGCATCATGGTCCTTCAGTGCATCTGTTATGTTTAAAGGATGAAATAAATGTAGAAATCTGACCCACCTGCTGATGACACATTTCTCAGGTTCTTTGGTTCCTATCCTGATCTAACAACCATCTTCTCTAAAGTTCTCCTCTTCCTCATCTGCAGCACCTCTGTCATGATGGCGGTAACAAACAGGAAGAGAAGAAAGAAGCTGTTTGGCTGAACTCACAGTGAAACCATCTGATTGGAGGATCAGAGTCAAACCGATTTCTGAGAAAGTGTAAATCTCACAGTCTGTGTGTCTGAGAGGAGAAATGGCGCAGAAAAGACCAGATCTGGATGAAGAAAGCTTCTGCTGTTCCATCTGTCTGGATCTGCTGAAGGATCCGGTGACTATTCCCTGTGGACACAGCTACTGCATGAAGTGTCTTCAAGGATTGTGGGATGCAGAGGAGAAAGTCCCCAGCTGTCCTCAGTGCAGGAAGACCTTCACACCGAGGCCTGTTCTGGTGATAAATGTCATGTTAGCAGCTTTAGTGGAGCAGCTGAAGAAGACCGGACTCCAAGCTGCTCCTGCTGGTCTCTGCTATGCTGGACCTGAAGATGTGGTCTGTGACGTCTGCACTGGAAGAAAACTGAAAGCCATCAAGTCCTGCTTGAGCTGCCTGGCCTCTTACTGTGAGGAACACCTTCAGCCTCATTTGAAAGCAGCTGCATTGAAGAAACACAAGCTGGTGGAACCCTCCAAGAAGCTGCAGGAGAACATCTGCTCCCGTCATGATGAGGTGATGAAGATGTTCTGTCGCACTGATCAGAAGAGCATCTGTTATCTCTGCTCTGTGGAAGAACACAGAGGCCACGACACAGTCTCAGCTGCAGCAGAAAGGACTGAGAAGCAGAGAGAGCTGGAGGAGAGTCAGCAACAAATCCAGCAGAGAATCCAGGACAGAGAGAAAGAGGTGAAGCTGCTCCAACGGGAGGTGGAGGCCATCAATCACTCTGCTGATCAAAGCGTGGAGGACAGTGAGAAGATCTTCACTCAGATGATCCGTCTCCTCCAGAAAAGAAGCCGTGATGTGGAGCAGCAGATCAGATCCCAGCAGCAAACTGAAGTGAGGCGAGTCAAAGGTCTTCAGGAGGAGCTGGAGCAGGACATGGCTGAGCTGAAGAGGAGAGACGCTGAGCTGAAGCAGCTCTGGCTCACAGAGGATCACAGCCACTTTCTGCTCAACTACCCCTCACTGCCCCCACTCAGTGAGTCCACCCCCTCAGCCAGCATCCATGTCCGTCCTCTGACATACTTTGAGGATGTGACAGCAGCTGTGTCAGAGCTCAGAGACAAACTGCAGGACATTCTGAGAGAGGAATGGACAAACATCTCACTGACCGTCTCTCATGTGGACGTTTTACTGTCAGAACCAGAACCAGAACCAAAGAGCAGAGCTGACTTCCTCAGATATTCACGTCAAATCACACTGGATCCAAACACAGCACACAGACATCTGTTACTGTCAGAGGAGAACAGAAAGGTGACAGCGATGGAAGAACCTCAGTCTGATTCTGATCATCCAGACAGATTTACTGATTGGTTTCAGGTTCTGAGTAGAGAGAGTCTGACTGGACGTTGTTACTGGGAGGTGGAGAGGAGAGGAGAATATGTCAAAGTAGCAGTCGCATACAAGAACATCAGCAGATCTGGAAGTGAAAGTGGATTTGGTTTAAATGATAAGTCTTGGTCATTATATTGTCAGCCAGACTTGTTCTCATTTGTCCACAACAGCATAGAAACCTCCATCTCAGCTCGTGTTCCCTCCAGAGTAGGAGTGTACCTGGATCACAGAGCAGGTGTTCTGTCCTTCTACAGCGTCTCTGAAAGCATGACTCTCCTCCACAGAGTCCAGACCACTTTCACTCAGCCGCTCCATGCTGGACTGTTGGTGTGTTTAGGATCCACAGCAGAGTTGTGTAAAGTGAAGTAGTTCCTTAAAGAAGTGAAATGTTTGTTTTCAGTGATTTCTCTGCTTTGGATCATCTACAACTAAACGTTTGAACTGTTCAGATTCTGTGGAGTCATGTTTGGAGTCAGAAATGGAGAGAAATGAAAATCTCTAGAATGTGGATTGGAGACATTTTGGAACATGAATGTCAAACTTTTGGGAGTCCAATCTGTTTTCTTGTGGTTTCTTTGAACTTTGGGATTCCAATGTTTTTGTGTTGTTGTCATGGAGACTGAAGGAAGCTGCAACACAAATGGAATCAGTGAGGTCACCATCCCAGACTTTCTCTGGTTTGTTCTCCACAGAAACACCAAGAGAAGAAGCTGAAGGAGAAGATTGTGTTTGTGGAAAGAAGAACATTTACAACTTTGTGTTCTTTCTGCTTCATTTGACAACCTTGGATTGAAGATTTGTGTTTTCATGTCTCTGTTTCTGAGAGCAAAACTTGAAAAGGTTGTTAAGATAAGATAGAATAGGAAATTCAGTTGTCACAGCAGTCAAAACCAGTGGCGCCTCCAGAAATGTTTTACTTCCGCCCCAAAGGCTCTGAGTGTTCGAACGCGGGAGTGAACCCCAAAGGAAGACCAGCCTCACCGTCTTATCCGTGTTCTGCATTCAGCGGCTCGTCTTTTGATGTCTGCACACTCAAAGGCAGCAGGGAGGGGAGGGGAGGGGGTGTGGGCCGGTTTAGGTGATCAGAGCTACTTGCCACCTGCTGGCTGTACATTTGGGATCAAATGCACAACTGATGCTACCACAGTTTGTAGTGGCTAGTGGGGTGACCGTGGCGTGGCCACTGGGGTGGCCAGGTGTCGGCCAGGGGTGGCCACCCCCTGCTGGCACCACTGGTCAAAACAAGAAATATAGCTGTTAGAAAAAACAAAGTAGCATTGACTACGAATAAAATTGTAATATTAGAAACTGGGAGTAAAAGTACACATCATCAATAACAAGATAAATTGTTAAAAAACAGCAGCAGTTTCAGCAGTCCTAGACCGTGTTGTTGTATAGTCTGACTGTTGGGACAAAGGACCTCAGGTATGGTTTCTTTTTGCACTGGGGGTGCAGCAGTCTTCGGCTGAACGAGCTACTCATGGTCGTCACCGTCACATACAGAGGGTGGGAGTCCACGCCAGAGACTACAGGAACTGCAACTTGGTTTGTGAGGTGATAATGGATGGTGGTAATCTTTGAAACAAAGAATGACATTAGAGCATTGCAAAAGTCAGGGTGAAAAGAGATGATTACAAAGAAAGTCAGGGGTTTTTGTTGTGTTGGAGAGAAGTGAGTAAAGAGTCCTAGAGCTGTGTCTGTTTGAATGAATCAGGCCAGAGTAATCGGAAGTTTTAGCAGAAGCTTTGGAATCTTTGTAGAGGATAATTTGGTTTTTGTACATGTCCTTAAGAATTTTCCAGTTTTATTTTGAAGTCTTTCCAGTTGTCTGCCTTTGGCTTTGAGCTGACGTAGTGAAGGTGTGAACCAAGGTGCAGAGCGGGTGAAGGAAACAAATCTTGTTCTGAGGGGTGCATGAGTGTTTAGAAGTGAATGCAAGTTATTGTTATAATGTAAAACCAGGTCTTCAGATGTGGCATCAGGATTTAATCTGGGAAGGTTGTTGATGTTAGCTGAAAAACTAGCAGTATTGATGTCTTGTATCTTACCGAATGATATGATGCTTGGAAGGTTGAGTTTGGATCATGTGAGCAGGAGATTAAAGGTGATGAGTTTATGGTCAGTGAACGGGAGTGAGTGAGGTTTGCAATCAGATGGAGCAAGTTCAGAGCAGCACACTAAGTCCAGAGTGTGTCCTTTGTAGTGAGTGGGAAAATTAATAAATTGCTGCAATCAAAGGCTTCTCATCATCTAAACATGATGAGAAGTCTTTGGCGAGAGGATTATTACAATTGTCCATGTGGAAATTAAAATCACCAAGAGTAATAATGTTCTGAGATCGCTAAGTGAAATGGGTCAGGAGATGCAAAAAGTCGTTCAGAAAATCCTTGTTGTATTTGGATGGACGGTAGACCGTAGATACTATGGTGGGGGCGGGTCCAGGAAGAAGTGACGCGGTGTATTCAAATGAGCAGACACAGGACGGACTTTCCAGGACTCACGGTGAATCATCAAGACACCACCACCTCGTGCACGTGTGCGCGGCTCACTGGTGAACACAAATCAAATCAAACTTTATTTATAAAGCACTTTTCATATAAAAATATAACACAGTGCTTTACATTAAAACACAACAAAGTATAAAAACAAGCATGATGATTAAAGAATAAATAAATAAAACTAAATAAATAAATAGGGCCCCCCTCCCCGTACCTAGCCCCCCACTCCTTTCACACCTCCCACCCCCTAACTGATGGGAAAAGACAGTGAGATAGGCTGAGCACAAAAACAAGATGCTGGAAACGCTGATAGTTGGAACCTCCCCCCCTGTGAACAGCCGCATAGACAGCCAAATGCAGCATCACAGGCGGGGACCGCTCCACCACAGCTAAGCAGTGATGCAGGTCCCCATCTAGAGCCGCAGTGGCTGAACAGCAGCCGACCCAGAGGGAGAGGTTCCAGCTGAGGAAGCACCGGAAATAAAATGAATAAAAATGAGAATAAAAAAGTAAACATATTGATAAAAACAATAAAACATTCAAATGAGGTCAACTAAAATAATGTGTTAAAGATCTAGTTCAAGTTCATAAAAGAAGATAAAATGGATAAGCATTTTAGATATAAAGCTATGGATGGCAGAAAACTTCTTGCAGCTCAACCAGGACAAAACTGAAGTTTTGATCATCGGTTCTGAAGACAAGAGAGAGATGATTTTACCCAAACTTAGGAATTTTAAATCTTCTCAGTGTGTGAGAAACCTGGGCGTTCTTTTTGACTCTGAGCTGAATTTTATTCCCCACATCAGAAACGTTGTGAAAACAGGATTTTACCATCTTAAGAACATTGCCAGAGTCGCCCGTTCCTCTCTCTTGCCAGCACAGAGGTGCTAATGCATGCTTTTATTTTTAGTCGTTTAGATTATTTTTCTCTCTGGTTTACCCAAAAAGTCAATCTCAAATCTACAACTATTGCAGAACTCAGCGGCACGAGTTCTGACGAGGACCAGAGGGCGGGAACACATTACACCGGTTTTAAAATCGCTGCATTGGCTCCCTGTGCGTTTCAGGATTGATTTTAAAATTATTTTAATGGTTTATAAATGTTTTTATGGTCTTGGGCCTTCTTGTTTACATGATATTATTTTAAAATACGAACCCTCGCGGACCCTGAGGTCCTTTGGCACTGGCCTCTTAGTTGTCCCTAAGGTGAGGACCAAGACACACGGTGAGGCTTCGTTCTGCCATTATGGTCCTCGCCTGTGGAACGGCCTGCCGGAGAACCTCAGGGCCGCAGAGACTGTAGAGGTTTTTAAGAAGAGGCTCAAGACCCACCTTTTTAGTCTGGCTTTTACATGACTTTGATCATTCCTTATGTCTTTTATTATTCATCTATTTATTAATTAATGTATTTATTTACGTATTTATTTATTTATTTATTTGTAAGGACTATTATTATCTCTGTTTTTAATATGCTATTCTTTTTATTGTTATTTTACCAATGATACTTAGGTTATGTTTTAATCACTGACGTATTTTATTTTTTAATTACTAACATTCTTATTTTATTTTTTATCTTTTTCTCTTTTTATTGTTGTTATTTTATTTTTTAATTACTAACATTCTTATTTTATTTTTTATCTTTTTCTCTTTTTATTGTTGTTATTTTATGATCATTTTTATTCTGGTGAGGTAGGGGTCCCTTCTTTGTGTGATTGTCCTTTGTTTTCCGTTTTTAACAACTTTAATTTTTTATGACTGTTTTATCTGTTTTTATGTTAAGTTATGTTTTTATGTTCCTTTGTGTTTTTAACCAAAATTAAAGTCGCTATATAAATAAATAAAGTTTGAGTTTGAGTTTAAATAAATAAACACATATAAATAACTAACTGAACAAATAAATAAATAAACAACTAAATAAAAGTAGTAAGAAATTAGCTAAAAGCCAGGTTAAAAATATGGTCTGGAGCCTTTTCTTAAAAGCATTAATGCTCTCTGCGGCTCTCAGGTCCTCCGGCAGACTGTTCCATAAACGGGGACCATAGTGCTGAAATACAGCCTCTCCATAGGTTTTAGTTTTTACAGTTGGAATGGTTCACAGACCAGAGCCAGAGAATCTCAGGGTCCGCGAGGGTTCATACTTTACTAAAAGATCTGATAGATAAGAAGGCGCAAGACCATTAAGACATTTAAAAACAGTTAAAAGTATCTTAAAATCAATCCTGAAGCATATGGGGAGCCAATGCAGGGATTTTAAAATTGGGGTGATGTGAGCTCGCCTCCTGGTCTTTGTAAGAACTCGTGCAGCAGAATTTTGGAGAAGCTGAAGGTTCCTAATGTTGGTTTGCAGTGGTCTGCAAAGTCCTCACACAATGAGGCGGAGGCTGGCATTGTGTTTTTGTTCGCATTTGAGTTTATTATAGATTCATTTGTGGTGAAAAGGACTCTTTGACATGGTGCCTCTGCCAGCTGCTCTCCCCCTCCCCTGCCTGCTCTGCTCCGGACGCGACCAGCTGTCTCCACTTACCCTCATCACCACCATGGCCTCTTAAGGAGTTCCTGGACCTCCACTCGACGCCAGTTCGTTTTCCTCCCACGGTGCTTAGTCTGACTTGCTCAAGTTCTTGTCCTGTTTACCAAGCTTCATGTTACTAATTGCCCCTATCGTCTCTGACTCAGGAATAATCTACTCTGGATCTCACCTGGTCGCTGTCCCCTGGTTCCACGCTGTCCCTCGTCTGGAATCCTGCTGCTGCTCTCCTCCAGCCAGCTGCTGCGCCCCTGTTGGAAAGAAGCCTAAGACTCACCTTTCTATATAAAGACTTCTTAACTCACCTTATTGTCCTAGTCTCCTTCTGGGTTACAGCATCTGGGTCACTCTGAACTTTTGACAAACCATGACAGAACAAACTGGCCAAACTCCTGACCCAGCTGACCCGGAAGGGCTCCAACATGCCTTATCCATACAAGAAAATCTTCTTACTCATCAAGCGGAGGCCATCACTCTCCTGTCCTCGGCTCAGTGGGATCTTTTTCGTCGCCTCGACAGCATCACGCAATTCCTCAGTGCATCTACTAGCCAACATGCTAATTCCGCAGCCGCTGCTCAAGATCCCGATTCCGTCAACAAAGCCACTTCCGTTTCCGCCGACATCCCAGAAAATGTCCGCCTTCAGCCGGAACCTTTCTACGGCAATGTTGATGCCTTTGGAGGGTTCCTACTACAGTGCCGACTCATTTTCCAGCAGGCTCCAAGGTATTACCATTCCGACCACAGCAAAATCTCATTGATTGTTAACTCTCTCCGCAGTAAGGCGCTACAATGGGCCCAAGCTTTTCTAGTCTCGCATCCTATCGCTCATCTCCCATACGACAGTTTCATTGGAGAATTCCGGCTCGTCTTCGATCAGCCCCGAAAGCAGGAAGAAGCAGTCCGGCGGTTACTAAGTCTCAAACAAGGTAACCGCCCGGTAAGCGACCATCTGATTGACTTCCGCATTCTAGCGGTCGAAGCTGGTTGGCCTGACTCTGCTCTAAAAGGGATATTTTATCAGTCACTTAACGAACGTATCAAGGATCATTTATGTTCTCAGCCAGAGGCGGACTCTTTTGAAGACCTGGTCACCGCAGCCCTAAGGTCAGACGTCAGGTTACGGGAACGGTTCGCAGAACAAAAACGTAAGTCTCCGGTCAATCCATCTCCTCCTATGCATGCGGTTCAACCTTCTAACCGTGAAACTCTTGACAATGTCCCCCATGAACCTATGCAGATCGGTCACTCAAAACTATCCCCCGAGGAACGTGATAAACGACGGGACGAGGGCTTATGTTTATATTGTGGCCAAGCCGGTCATATGGTCTCCGATTGCCGCGCACGTTTAAAACTCCCGAGCCCCCCGTTAGATAACAGGCCACGGGGAGGAGATGCTGAACTCATTCACAGTTCCAAGTTTTTATGTGTTCCAGTCAAGCTCAGTCACAAGAATCTGGTTTTCGAACTCGAGGCTCTCATAGACTCTGGGGCTGAACATAGCCTTATCGATCAACGTCTCGTTCAAGAACTCTCTCTTCCTGTTGAACCTCTCGCTAATCCTGTTAAAGCTGCCGGCCTAGGAGGCAAACAACTCACTCGCATTACTAAGCGCACTGGTCCCGTACTCCTTCTCACCTCGGGAAATCACCGGGAATACCTTCAGTTTTTCATTACTCACTGTCCTCAGACCCCGATAATCCTGGGGTTCTCCTGGCTCCAGATTCATAATCCACACATTGACTGGAGCTCGCCCCGTATTGCTAATTGGAGTACCTACTGTTTGGCTAATTGTCTCCATTCCGCCTTGCCCATTACTAACGTACCTGATTCAGCTCAAGAGGATATCGACCTGTCAAACGTTCCTGCCTGTTATCACGATCTTCGTACGGTCTTCAGTAAAGTTAAAGCTAGTTCACTTCCGCCTCACCGACCTTATGATTGTTCCATCGAGCTATTAAACGGCGCCCCCCTTCCCAAGGGGAAACTATATAAACCTTCGGGTCCAGAAAAGACTGCCATGGAGAATTATATTCAGGAAGCTCTGTCCCAAGGTCACATTCGCCCCTCATCATCTCCTGTCGGTGCAGGTTTTTTCTTTGTAGAAAAGAAAGACAAGACTCTACGTCCCTGCATTGATTTCCGTGAGTTAAATCAAATCACGGTTAAGGACAAATATTCTCTCCCTCTAATCGATTCCGTGTTTGAATCTGTCCAGCAAGCCAAAATCTTTACAAAACTAGATCTTCGTAATGCTTACCACCTCGTGCGAATCCGTGAGGGGGATGAATGGAAGACCGCATTCACCACGCCATTAGGTCATTACGAATATCTTGTTATGCCGTTCGACCTCACTAACGCCCCCGCAGTATTTCAACGCCTTGTAAATGACGTTCTGCGGGATTTCCTTAACAGATTTGTCTTCATATATTTGGATGACATCCTCATCTACTCTTCCGATTCCTCCCAGCATAAACATCATGTTCGCCTAGTTCTAGAAAGATTATTGGCTAATCAGCTGTTTGTTAAAGCCGAAAAGTGCGAATTCCATGTTTCCACCGTCCCATTCTTGGGATACATCATCGAAGCAGGCAACATACGTCCGGATCCAGCTAAGATTGAGGCCGTTGCCCAGTGGAAAATACCCCAGACCAGGAAAAAGCTCCAACAGTTTTTGGGTTTCGCAAATTTCTACTGCCGCTTTATCCGTAACTACAGTAGTATTGCAGCGCCTCTCACTCAACTCACCTCCATCAATAAAACTTACTCCTGGAACCCTGCTGCCGATTCCGCATTCAAAAAACTTAAGTCCCTTTTTGTTTCAGCTCCCATCCTCATTCAACCTGATGTCACGAAGCAATTTATCGTTGAGGTGGACGCCTCTGATTCTGGCGTGGGGGCGGTTCTGTCACAACGGTAGGAAAGCTCTGGGAAGCTTAAACCGTGTGCTTTATTTTCCCGCAAACTAAGCCAGGCGGAGCAAAACTATGATGTGGGCAACCGTGAGTTATTGGCTATAAAACTAGCCTTGGAAGAATGGCGCCACTGGCTGGAGGGAGCAGAAAAACCATTCATAGTCTGGACAGATCATAAGAACCTCGCCTATCTCCGCAGCGCAAAACGCTTAAACTCCCGCCAGGCCAGGTGGTGTTTGTTTTTCGATCGTTTTCACTTTACGATCTCCTACCGGCCTGGCAGCCGAAATGTTAAGCCTGATGCTTTGTCCCGCAAATACTCCTCCTCTGATTCCTCCTCTGACTCATCCATTCTCCCCATGTCCTGTTTCGTTGGAAGTCTCACCTGGGAGATCGAGAGCAAACTCCAGCAAGCTCAAGGTGAGATTCCTGCCGGCACCTTCTGTCCTTCTGGTACACTGTATGTCCCCGAATCCCTCAGGTCAGAAGTCATTGCCTGGGGACACACGTCCCGCATCTCCTGCCACGGGGGAGTTTACAGGACCATCCGCCTCCTAAAGCGGCGTTTTTTCTGGCCCTCCCTGGAACGGGATGTCAGGGAATATATCTCAGCCTGCAGTATCTGCGCCCGTTCCAAGGCTTCCAACAGGCCCCCCTCAGGTCATCTCCTGCCTCTATCCACGCCTAGCCGTCCCTGGTCTCATATTGCGGTGGATTTTGTTACTGGGCTTCCTCCGTCTCAAGGCCATACGGTAATCCTTACAGTCATTGATCGTTTTTCAAAAGCCGCTCAATTCATTCCTCTGCCTCAGTTGCCCTCTGCCATGGAAACGGCCGATGCCCTCATCCATCACGTTTTCAGACACCATGGGATACCCAGTGACATCGTGTCCGACCGCGGACCTCAATTTACATCTCAAGTATGGAAGGCCTTCTGCTCCGCCCTCGGAGCCACAGTCAGCCTTACCTCCGGGTACCACCCACAGGCCAATGGACAAGCTGAACGGGCTAACCAGGAGCTGGAGGCGGCTCTCAGGTGTCTGGCGGCTCAGAATCAGGAGGACTGGTCCAAATACCTGGTGTGGGTAGAGTATGCCCACAATTCCCATTCATCCACTGCCACCGGGATATCACCTTTTGAGGCCTCCTTGGGTTACTCACCCCCTTTGTTTCCTTCCCAGGAATTGGATCTGGCAGTGCCCTCGGTCCAGCTCCACCTTCAGCGGTGTCGTGACATCTGGCTGCAGACCAGGGCGGCTCTCCTCCGCACCAAGGAGAGCAACTGCCAGATAGCCAACCGTCATAGGGTGGTGAGTCCCAACTACCAACCTGGCCAGAAGGTTTGGTTATCGTCTCGTAACATTCCTCTACAGGCCTCATCCCGGAAACTGGCTCCCAAGTTCATTGGACCCTACACCATTGACGGGGTCATAAATCCTGTTTGTGTCAAGCTGCGTCTCCCTGCTGCCCCCAAGGTGAATCCCACGTTCCACGTCTCACAGGTCAAGCCAGTCACTGAGAGTCCGCTTTGCCCGCCGTCCGCTTCCCCGCCACCCGCCCGTACCATCGACGGCGCCCCGGCCTTTACGGTTGATAGGATCTTGGATGTCCGGCGTCGTGGGCGGGGGGTGCAGTTCTTGGTGGACTGGGAAGGGTATGGTCCAGAGGAACGTTCATGGATTTCCCGCTCCCTCATTCTGGACCATACCCTCATCGACGACTTTTACCGGGCCCATCCTGACCGTCGTCTTGGACCGCCTGGTGGCGGTCGTTGAGGGGGGGGTACTGACATGGTGCCTCTGCCAGCTGCTCTCCCCCTCCCCTGCCTGCTCTGCTCCGGACGCGACCAGCTGTCTCCACTTACCCTCATCACCACCATGGCCTCTTAAGGAGTTCCTGGACCTCCACTCGACGCCAGTTCGTTTTCCTCCCACGGTGCTTAGTCTGACTTGCTCAAGTTCTTGTCCTGTTTACCAAGCTTCATGTTACTAATTGCCCCTATCGTCTCTGACTCAGGAATAATCTACTCTGGATCTCACCTGGTCGCTGTCCCCTGGTTCCACGCTGTCCCTCGTCTGGAATCCTGCTGCTGCTCTCCTCCAGCCAGCTGCTGCGCCCCTGTTGGAAAGAAGCCTAAGACTCACCTTTCTATATAAAGACTTCTTAACTCACCTTATTGTCCTAGTCTCCTTCTGGGTTACAGCATCTGGGTCACTCTGAACTTTTGACAAACCATGACACTCTTGGGTTATTTGTATTTACAGAAATGATGTTCGCAAAGTAGGAATTTCTGGTCTGTTTTACGGTTTGATTATATAGTTTTAGTTGGTTTTGGTATAGTTGATATTTTATTTCAAGTTTGTGTTTTCTCCAAAGTCTTTCAGCAGATCTACAACGTCTCTTCAATTGTTTAATTTCCTCAGTTCTCCAGGGTGGTGTAAGTTTGATTCTTATCTTTTTAGATTTTAGAGGAGCAACTGATTCAAGACTGGATTTTAATTTACTGTTAAAACTTTCATGAGTAGATCACAGGGGACTGGTAAGAAAGTTGAAGAGTGGGAGTGAACAGATGTAATAAAATTTTCGACCACCTCAGGAGCAGGAGTCAAGTAGCGTTTCTTCACCGTTCTCACAGAGGTCTCCTGTTTTATAAAACCAGTGATGTTAAAAAGTACACAGTTATGGTCAGATACTATGAGGTGCCGTGTAGGTCATTATTCAGAATTAGCATTCATAAACACATATGAAATCTCTCACACACACATGTGAAAATGCTCTCACACATACTACTGAAATTTTCAAAAGAAACGACGGAAGGCATTGTGTTCTGATCATGGAAAACGTGGCTGATTTATAAATAATTAAATTACAAACACTTTGGTGTTAATTTAATGTATTTGTTCATAAATAAACCCCTCAAGTTATTTGTTCATGCCAATATTTATTTTTTGTTTTTGTGCCGCTGAACGATTAACGGGCTCTTGCGAGGAGGCATTTTTTTCTGTAGTTTTCTTACACCTTACTAAAAATGGCTTTGAATATGAATCTGTCCGTGTTCATGGCAATAATTCAACCGTTTTTCTTGAGATCATTTTGTATCGTCCCCCGCCCCGCAGGAAAAAAAACAGGTATTGGTATTAATATTATAAAAGAGATTCATGTCCCTCCTCCAGCCTCATCTTTTCATGCATTCCTCCTTTGTGTAATGTGCAACTTCATATATTTTCTCAAATCCTGCTCGGTTAAAAGTGTGCGTGTGTCCGCGCGCAGACAGACGGCCTGAAGCGCGCTAAACCAGCTGGTAAAGATGCAGGTCAAAGTAAAAAAAAACATTGTAATGGTTCGACAGAGCTGAAAATCTATGAATTAATTTTTTCCTGATGGAAAAACACTTTTTTTTTTAGCTTCAGCCATTTCCTGTTTTTGCTGTTTTGCGCTTCAGTTGGGCATCGGCATGCAGATCTGAACACCATGCGTGTCTCACGATTCAATTCAATTCAATTCAATTCAATTTTATTTGTATAGCCCAAAATCACAACAACAGTCGTCTCGATGGGCTTCGAAGTAAAACATGAAATCAAAAGGATCACGAATACAAAGAGTTCAATAGAAAAATACTAAAATGAACTAACAAACTGACTAAGCTATACTGGCATCCCTGCCCTTAGACCCCCCTTCGCGGTAAGGAAAAACTCCCAAAAAAAACGGATTCCGGAAAAAACGAAGAAACCTCAGGGGTGCCCACATGAAGGAGGGATCCTCCCCCAGGACGGACAGGCGATTTACCAGAAATCTTAGAGAAGAATTAACTTATCTAAATCTACAACTACATATATAAAAGTCCAGCAGACGAGCTTCATCCAGCCGTGGTTATCGGGACAGTCAAAGGCGCGAGTCGAGCCGGAGACAGGAACCACAGCCAGGTGTAGGAGCAGGAGCAGAGACGAGGTACTCGGTCAGGTACAGAGCAGAGACGAGCCAGAGATGAGCCGGAGACAGGATCCACAGCCAGGTGTAGGAGGGCGAGCAAAGGCGAGGTAAACGGTCAGGAACTGGAGCACGGATGAGCCAACTGGAGTCTGGAAGCACTCCCACTCCCCAGGAGGGGAGAGGAAAAGAGGGACAATACATGAATCGCACTGCACCAAACAGAGGCATGGAGAACTAAATGATAAATTATGATCAAGAATAGAGGAGAGGAAGGGTAGAAGTAAAAAAGGAAAGAGGACAGAACCCCAGTGTACCATAGTTACCCCAGCTTCAACTTCTAGCAGCCTTTTAAAAGAAATAGTTATTATTAAGTTTAATTTAAACAAACTAACATTAAGTTAAATAATCTCTGAATACTAACTAGTCTGACAATAAGCCTGTCCAAAGAGGAATGTTTTCAGTCTAACTTTGAATGTAGAAACTGAGTCGGCCTCTCTTACATGAGCTGGGAGTTTATTCCATAAGACAGGGGCTTGGTGGCTAAACGCTCTACCTCCAACCGTACTTTTACTAATTCTAGGAACCACAAGCAGTCCTGCATTTAGTGAGTGAAGTGTTCTGATTGGATGGTAAGGGACTATGAGGTCATTAATATAGGACGGGGCCATTCCATGTAAGGCCTTATAGGTTAACAGGAGGATCTTGAACTTAATTCTAGAATCAACTGGGAGCCAATGGAGCGAAACTAACACAGGAGTGATGTGATCTCTTCTGCTAGTTCCAGCTAACAATCTAGCAGCTGCGTTCTGAACAAGCTGGAGACTTCTTAAGGAACTCTTAGGACACGCTGCTAACAAGGAGTTACAGTAATCCAGCCTCGACGTAACAAATGCATGGATGAGTTTTTCAGCATCACTCTTAGAAAGTATATTTCTGATCTTAGCAATATTCCGCAGGTGAAAAAAGGCAGTTCTACACGCCTGAGATATATGAGCCTTAAATGATAAATCCTGGTCAAGTAAAACCCCAAGGTTTCTAACTGTGGAATTGGGGGCTATACTTATACCATCCAGGGAGACTATCTGAGCAGACAGAGCATCTCTGAGGTTTTTAGGACCAAGTATAATGACCTCAGTTTTTTCTGGGTTCAAGAGGAGGTAATTAATTGTCATCCAGGTCTTGATGTCACTGATGCAGGCGTTCAGTTTCTCTATCTGGTCATTCTGGTCAGGCTTCATGGATAAATACAACTGCGTATCGTCGGCATAACAATGAAAATTGATGCTGTGTTTCCTGATTATGTTTCCTAGGGGTAACATATAAAGCGTAAACAGGATCGGTCCCAAGACTGAGCCCTGTGGGACTCCATAGTTGACTCGAGTGCACTGAGAGGAATGGCCATTTACATTAACGAACTGATACCTATCAGACAGATAGGATTTAAACCACTGGAGAGCAGATCCTCTGATCCCTATGTCCTGCTCTAATCTATGGAGTAAAATACCGTGGTCGATAGTGTCAAAGGCAGCACTGAGGTCCAACAGGACCAGAATAGAAAGTAGTCCCTTTTCTGAGGCCAATAACAAGTCATTAGAGACTCTAACTAGTGCAGTTTCCGTACTGTGGTGAGGTCTAAACCCCGACTGAAAGTCTTCAAAGCGGCTGTTGTCCTGTAGGTGGCAGTAAAGCTGCTTAACTACAACTCTTTCTAGGATTTTAGAAATAAAGGGCAGGTTTGATATCGGTCTATAGTTGGCCAAGATGCTAGGATCCAAACTGGGCTTTTTCAGAAGAGGTTTAACAACTGCATATTTAAAAGACTGTGGCACGTAACCCGTTTCCAGAGAGGCATTTATCATTGTTAATATGGGATCATTAATTAGGGGAAAAGTTTCTTTAAAAAGTCTAGTGGGAATTGGGTCTAACAGACACGTTGAGGATTTGGAGGACGTAATAATTGATGTTATTTCCGCTTGATCCACAGCAGTGAAGCAGTCTAATGTTACAGAGGTTTCTTTGGATGCCTCCATTTCTACCGCTTCAGCCTGTTCTGGGCTGATAGTAGGAATAACTTGATTTAACTTATGTCTAATATTTGAGATTTTACTATCGAAAAATGTAAGAAAATCATCAGAGCTGAGAGAAACAGGAACATGTGGTTCTACTGAGCTCTGACTGCGAGTTAATTTAGCTATAGTGCTAAAAAGAAATCTTGGATTGTTTCCATTCTCTGATATTAAGGTTGAATAGTACTGGCTTCTAGCTCTACGCAGGGCTTTTTTATAATTTAAAAGGCTATGTTTCCAGATATCCAGAGACTGCTCTGAACCGGAGCGGCGCCATTCTCTTTCCAACTTACGGGTTTCTCGTTTAAGAGAACGAGTTTCAGCGTTAAACCACGGTGCTACTCGGTTTTGTCTGACGAACTTAGGTTTCAAGGGGGCAACAACATGGAGTGTACTCCTGAGGGCTTGTAAGGCATCATTAACAAAGTGGTCATTTATACTAGGACTGATACTATGGGAGCTGGTCTCAGAGTATTTTCTCAGAATATCACTAAGTACTGGCTGAACTGTGTGTTTAAACTCAGACACAGAACGGTCAGTTAAGGTTCTTCTAAGCTGTTTCTTATTCACTGGGGCAGAAGGATGTTCCAGTGTAAGCTGGAAGGTAATCATAAAGTGATCAGAAATGATGGGGTTAAGAGGAAGGACACTCAGCTGGCTGATCTCTATCCCATGGGTTAGAACAAGGTCCAGGGTGTGCTTATGACAGTGAGTGGGTTCATTCACACTTTGGGTGAAACCAACATCATCTAATAAAGCTGCAAAAGCCTCACGATGAAGCTCGTTTGAGCTTCTTTTCTGCTTTATCAATTGACATCATGTCCCTGCCAGGAAACCTGCTCCTTCCTTCCTCATCCAGCGCAGTGTTGCCAGATAGAGACACAGCTCTTTCATCCTTCTGCTGATTAATGTAATTTTGCTATGATCAGACTGATAGTACCTTGGGGCTTGTTGAAACAGCAAGCGGCACTGAAGAACGAAACCGCCACAGGCTTCGACGTCCCCATAGAATGGTTCAGGTAGTAGGCGGAAGTTTTCCAGGTTCATGGTGGAAGCGGAATTGGAAGCGTTGCTGGGAGCCGGAAGTGTAGCTGCGGTGGAAGAAGTGGACATTTGACCAGTTAAATTCATTAATGTTTAGGTCAAACCATCTGGGCGTCGAAACAGCTCTTGTTGGGTGGATGATATTTGGGACAGAGCGTCGGCTTGACGACCCAGGCCGATGCCTTGCTGTTTTACGGCGAAACGTAGTGCTTCTGGGTCAGCTGGGTCCGGAGTAAGGCCAGTTTGTTCTGTCATTATAATCAGGCAGAGCGAACCCAGACGCTGGAACCCAGAGTAAAGACAGGTAAGTGGGAGGTGAGAAAAGATTTATCGTTTCTCTGTGGAAGACAGTGGCATGGCCATGACGAGGTCCGGACTTGAGAATGGCTTGTGTCATGGCTGGAGGTGCTAACGCGGTAAGCGAGAGAGGCAGAGGCTGCAGGCTCACTGATACTGCTTAGCAGAGGGTCCACACTGGCGTCACTGGTTTCCTGAGGCATGAGAACAAGAGTTAGTTCTGGATTGAGAGCAAGGCAGAGCAAAACAGAGCACAACTGAGACCAAGCGAGTCACCGCTGAAGGCCAACGAACTGGCATCGGCTTGAGGCATGGGAGCTCCTTAAGAGCAGAAGTGGTGATGAGGAGAGTGACGGCTGCTGGTGGTAATCAGGAGCAGAATGGAGTAGAGCAGGAGGGGGAGGAGTCTGACAGAGGCACCATGACAGAAACAAATAGTTCTTCCTGCAGAAATCAACCACACAGAATCTTCCAGTGACTCATAAATGTATTCTGGGGCTGACATGAACACAAAATAGGTTGATTTGTAACTTGTAACAACTGTCTTTATGGGTGGTTTGTGTGTGGTTTTCTGTGTGTGGGGGGTGGGGTGGGGGGGGATGATAGACTGGCCTTTGCTCTGCAGTAGCTTGGATAGGCTCCAGCATCCCCATGACGGAGAAGTAACAGAAGATAGTTAGATGAAGGTGACTCATAAATGTATTCTGGGCCTGTGTGGACGTGTTAGTTCTTAGAAATCTGACCAAACCAGAGTAACGTGCTCTCCAAATAGTGCAGAAGGCGTGTTCCTTCTAAAACTGGAAACACCAGCAACCTTTTAGTCCCCTGAAGCAGAGCCAGTGAGCACGTTCAGACTGAATGAAAGCAGGATTCTGCAGCAGAAACAGCAAAAGAAAGAAGAAAGCTTCTGCTGCGACAGACTGGCGACCTGTCCAGGTTGTCCCCTGCCTTTGCCCACAAGTGGCCGGGATAGGCTCCGGCAGCCCCGTGACCCCGAAAGGGAAAAAGCGGTTAAGAAAATGAATGAATAAATGAATGAGCTTCTGCTGTTCCATCTGCCGGATCTGCTGAAGGAGAAAACTGTTGATGTCTTCTGTCTCTCTTTCTGAAAGGGTTAACAGATCAGGGCTCCTCTTCCTAATCTGCAGTTCCTCCTCTGTCATGATGGGCGTCACCACCAGGAAGAGAAGAAAGAAGCTGATTGGCTGAACTCAAAGTGAAACCATCTGATTTAAAGATTGGAGTCAAACCGGTTTCTGAAAAAGTGAAACTCTCACAGTCTGTGTGTCTGAGAGGAGAAATGGCGCAGAAAAGAGCAGATCTGGATGAAGAAAGCTTCTGCTGTTCCATCTGTCTGGATCTGCTGAAGGATCCGGTGACTATTCCCTGTGGACACAGCTACTGCATGAAGTGTCTTCAAGGATTGTGGGATGCAGAGGAGAAAGTCCCCAGCTGTCCTCAGTGCAGGAAGACCTTCACACCGAGGCCTGTTCTGGGGAAAAATGTCATGTTAGCAGCTTTAGTGGAGCAGCGGAAGAAGACCGGACTCCAAGCTGCTCCTGCTGGTCTCTGCTATGCTGGACCTGAAGATGTGGTCTGTGAGAAGCAGAGAGAGCTGGAGGAGAGTCAGCAACAAATCCAACAGAGAATCCAGGACAGAGAGAAAGAGGTGAAGCTGCTTCAACGGGAGCTGGAGGCCATCAATCACTCTGCTGATCAAAGCGTGGAGGACAGTGAGAAGATCTTCACTCAGATGATCCGTCTCCTCCAGAAAAGAAGCCGTGATGTGGAGCAGCAGATCAGATCCCAGCAGCAAACTGAAGTGAGGCGAGTCAAAGGTCTTCAGGAGGAGCTGGAGCAGGACATGGCTGAGCTGAAGAGGAGAGACGCTGAGCTGAAGCAGCTCTGGCTCACAGAGGATCACAGCCACTTTCTGCTCAACTACCCCTCACTGCCCCCACTCAGTGAGTCCACCCCCTCAGCCAGCATCCATGTCCGTCCTCTGACATACTTTGAGGATGTGACAGCAGCTGTGTCAGAGCTCAGAGACAAACTGCAGGACATTCTGAGAGAGGAATGGACAAACATCTCACTGACAGTCTCTCATGTGGACGTTTTACTGTCAGAACCAGAACCAGAACCAAAGAGCAGAGCTGACTTCCTCAGATATTCACGTCAAATCACACTGGATCCAAACACAGCACACAGAAAACTGTTACTGTCAGAGAAAAAAAAATTGCGCAAAAAAAAAAAAAAGTTAACAATGGCAGATATTAGTGTGGGCGCTATGAAGTGGTCAGCATAGAAGACAAGCTCTGCTAAAAACAAATTAAATTGATTTTTTCAGACACTTTATGCCAGGAAAAACACCAGAACTCTACTTGTCGTCATCTTAATCTCAACGAACATTATATATTGACAAGTTAAAAATCGAAAAGTGGCCAATAATCTTCGAAAATTCAAATGCTGCGGAGCGGCGCCAACTACAGGACACAAAACATCGACCGGTGAGGGTTCACCTCCCAAAGCTACCACATCACAACCTGGAGACCCAATGGACCCGTCGGTTCTGAAGGCAGAAATTCTGTCCTCCCAGAAAGCGGACTTTACGGCAATGTTCAGGCAGGAGCTAAAGGCCGCGCTCACAGAGGACCTTGAAGCCATCAAAACGGAGCTGTCTGAAGACCGAGCTGGCCAGCAGCACCGCAGCAGTCCGCTCTGAGGTGGAAACGATGAAAGCAACAATGACACACATGAAACACGCGCTTTCATCCCAGTCAGATGATGTAGTATCCCTTCAAAACAAGGTTGAAAAACTCAAAACAGAAGTGAACGACCTGCGAGGGAAAGGTCTGGACATGGAGGGGCAAATGAGGCGCTCCAACATCTGCATACTGAATGTCCCGGATACCGCAGGCTCCAGCTCCCCGACAGCAGAGTCCACACTCCTTGAAGAAGTCCTAAATATGGACAAGGATATCCTGATAGACCACTCTCACCGAGGATTAAAAACAAGAAGCCAAAACGACAAACCCTGAGTTATCGTTTCAAAAGTGCCCTACTATCAGGACTGTGTTGACATTCTCCGCCGCGCCAGAGAGTCCGGACTGCTCCGCTGGAAAGGAAAAGACATCCTCATCTTCCCCAATTACCCTCCAAACGTGGTGCAAGCCCGGTCAGACTTTGGCGAGGTGAGGCGGCTCCTCCGCGGGCTAGAGGGCATCAAATACGGACTTCTGTATCCAGCGCGACTCCGGTTAACGCACAACGGGATTGAACTCCTTTCTCTTTCGGCTTTTCCCATCAGGGGTCGCCACAGCGAATCATCGTTTTCCACTTCACTCTATCATGGACATCTTCTACCCTAACATTAGCCAACTTCATGTCCTCTGTTAAGACATCCATATATCTCCTCTTTGGCCGTCCTCTTGCCCTCCTGTCAGGCAGTTCCATCTCCAACATCCTTCTACCAATAAATCCACTGTCCCTCCTCTGAACATGTCCAAACCATCTCAGTCTGGCTTCTCTGACTTTGTCGCTAACACAGGCAACATGAGCCATCCCTCTGATGTACTCGTTCCTTATCCTGTCTAACCTGGTCACTCCTAAGGAGAACCTCAACATCTTCATCTCTGCTACCTCCATCTCAGCCTCTTGTCTCTGTCTCACTGCTACCGTCTCTAACCCATAGAGCAGAGCTGGTCTCACCACTGTCTTGTACACCTTTCCTTTGAGTCTTGCTGACACTCTTCTTCACACAACACTCCTGACACTTTCCTCCAACTTTCTTTCCCTGTCATTTTCCTCGTTCATCAGCTCCTCAAAATACTCCTTCCATCTTTTCTGTACACTCTCCTGGGTTGTTAGCACCTTTCCATCTCTGTCCTTAATCACCCTTACCTGTTGCACGTCCTTCCCATCTCTGTCTCTCTGTCTGGCTAGCCTGTACAAGTCCTTCTCTCCTTCCTTTGTGTCTAGCCTGTCATATAGCTCATCGTAAGCTTTCTGTTTGGCCTTTGCCACCTCTCTCTTCACTCTACGCTGCGCTTCCTTGTACTCCTGTCTACCTTCCTCAGTCCTTTCTACATCCCACTTCCTTTTAGCCAACCTCTTCCCCAGGACCCATTCCTGTACTTCCTCATTCCACCACCAAGTGTCTTTACCGTTTTTCCTCTTTCCAGATGACACACCTAGCACTTTCCTACCTGTTTCCCTGATAATCTCTGCTGTAGTTTCCCAGTCATCTGGAAGTTCATCCTGACCACCCAGGACCTGCCTCAACTTCTGCCTAAATTCCTCACAAGTTTCTTCATTCTGTAGCTTCCACCACTTGGTCTTCTTTTCTGTTTTCCCTCTCTTCTTCTTCCTGACCTCCAGAGTCATCTTACACACCACCATGCGGTGCTGTCTGGTTACACTCTCTCCTACCACCACTTTGCAGTCATTAACCTCTCTCAAATGACCTCGTCTACATAGGATGTAGTCCACCTGAGTACTCCTACCTCCACTTCTGTACGTCACTCTGTGTTCCTCTCTCTTCTGGAAGTAAGTGTTGACTACAGCCATTTCCATCCTCTTTGCAAAGTCCACCACCATCTGTCCCTCCAGATTCCTTTCCTTCACACCAAACCTGCCCATCACCTCCTCATCACCTCTGTTGCCCTCACCAACATGCCCATTAAAGTCTGCTCCAATAACAACTCTCTCTCCTCTGGGAAAACTCTCTATGACCTCATCCAACTCACTCCAGAATCTCTCCTTCACTTCTAACTCACAGCCAACCTGTGGCGCATACCCACTGACTACATTCACCATCACCCCTTCAATTTCTAACTTTAGGCTCATCATCCTGTCTGAGACTCTTTTCACCTCTAGAACACTGTTTACAAACTCCCCCTTCAGAATCACTCCTACCCCGTTTATCTTCCTATCAACACCATGATAGAACAGTTTGTATCCTCCTCCAATACTACGTGCCTTGCTGCCCTTCCACCTTGTCTCCTGCACACACAGTACATCTACCTTCCTTCTCTCCATCATGTCTGCCAGCTCACTGCCTTTCCCTGTCATGGGCCAACGTTAAGAGTCCCTATTCTCAAACCTATGTTCCTGCCTTTTCCCTTCTCTCTCTGGCCACGGACCCTTCTGCCTCCCCTCTTTCTTCGACCAACAGTAGTCAACGGGATTGAACAGTGGTTCCAAAACTCAGAGGAAGCCATGGCTTATGTGAAAACCAAGATCCTACCTGGAACATCAAATGACTGAGGATATAAGTTATATGTTCTGATTCATACCTTACTGTTTTTCGAAATGGTATGAGGTGCCTGATAAATAATAATTTAATGACATAGCAGATCTCTGTCAGTAGGAGTTACATTACCTTTTTTAAGCATTTAGATGTGCATTTACTTTTTTGGGGGTTTGTGTTGTCACTGCGTTCTGATCAGTAAAGGTTTGGGTTTTACTGCACCACGTTTTTATTGTATTTTTTGATGTTTTGGTTTTCAATCTCAATTTGTATTTATTTTTTACCTTTCTTTTTGATGGTCATCCTAATTTCCAAATGAGCATTTATATAAGTGACAAATAGCTCAAATTCCAATCACATATGACCACAACTAAAGTAGATTTCCTAAACAAACCAGCTGGGTGTGACGGAAATTTTATAAGTTGGAATGTCAAATCTTTGAATACCCCAGTCAACCGTAAAAAAGTAATGAACCATTTAAACAAATTAAAAGCAGGAATTGTTTTTCTTCAAGAGAGTCATCTCTGAAATTCTGCCCCAAGAGGGTTGCCCCGCCCCGTCCCAGAGCCAGGGAAGGGTTGATCCCAGCCCCAGGTGCAGATGGGCAGCCCATCCAGCGCCGCCGGACCTACCCCCGAGCAGGACCCCCCGCCAACCCCCCCCAGCACGGGCAAAGAGACCACCCCACCAAGCCAAGCCGGACCACCCACCCCCCCACCACCACCACCACCACACACCCCCCACCGCCGAGCCCAGAAGACCACGCAGCGCCCCAGCCCGCCCCCCCCAGGCACCGGACCCAACCCCCGACAAACGGGGTCCCCACCAGCCCCCACCAGGCAGCGGAGGCCCCGACCCCCACCCCGCACCACGGCAGAAAGGCAGGGAGCAGCCAACGACCAGGCCCCCCACCCTCTAAGTCATGGAGTCAACCATGGGAGACCAGAGAGCCCGAATTATTTCAAAGTTACTTGAACTTTGGGCTGACATTTTTTCCAATTAATTAAAATGTTTTTTTAGCAATACAAAGAGTTATGAAAATGATATTTAATAATTCTCCTTCTACCTCGATGGCAGTTACAATGCTTTCTTAACACAAATGGCGTTGTTGACACATGGTGATTCTTAACCCTAGAATCTCACAGTGATAGAACTTTAATTGATGTATGTTTTAGAAAAATACATGTCCCTTTAATAGAAGATAAAATATCTTCAGAGCTGGACAAACCCTTCTCTACCCAGGAGCTCATAAATGCAATTACATCTATGCAAAATGGGAAGAGCCCTGGACCTGATGGATTTTCAGTTGAATTTTTTAAAAAGTTTGCAGACCAGCTTTCCCCAATCTTACTTATAGTTTTTGAGGAGTCAATTACTACAGGCTGCCTCCCCCTGACTATGCGACAAGCAGTCATCTCTCTTATCCCCAAACAGAATAAAAACCCTCTCGAATGTGGACAGCAAAATTTTTCAAAAATACTAGCAAGCCGCCTAGAACAGGCTTTGCCTTCGATAATAGCGGATGACCAAACTGGTTTCATTAAAGGCCACCAATCATTTTATAACGTTAGGCGTCTATTTAATATTCTTTATGGTCCCACTTCACCCGATATTCCAGAAATATTGTTGTCTTTAGACGCTGAGAAAGCATTTGATTGAGTGGAGTGGGACTATATGTTCTACACTTTAAAGCAATTTGGTTTTGGCGAAAAATTTATCTGTTGCATTAAAGTTTTATACACATTGCCTCTGGCAGCTGTCCGTACCAAAAATAACCTCTCTCCTTACTTTCCCCTTCAGCGCGGCACTCGACAAGGTTGTCCTTTATCACCTCTTTTATTTGCTATAGTGATTGAGCCACAGGCTATAGCAATACGTCATGAAATTAACATAATAGGAATACAAAGATATGGTACTGGGAATAAAGTATCCCTGTATGCAGACGATATGTTTTTATTCCTGTCCAACCCTATAACAAGCTTACCAGTCACTTTAAATCTTCTACAAGAATTTGGTCAAATATGAGGATACAAAGTTAATCTTCACAAATGTGAAATTATGCCAGTAAATACAGAAGCTAAGAAAATTAATTTGGACCTATTTCCATTTAAAGTTAGTCCACAAAATTTAAATACTTTGGTATTTGGATTACAAACTCATTTAAAGATATTTTTAAGGCTAACTATATCCCACTATTAACTCAGCTCAAAATAGATCTGGAATGTTGGTGTCTATTACCTTTTTCACTGGGGTGTGTGTGTGTGTGTGTGGGGGGGGGGGGGATTAACACATTCAAAATGAACGTGCTCCCAAAATTTTTATATATGTTTCAGTGCATCCCTTTGCATTTATCTAAATATTTTTTTACAAATGTGGATAAATTAATATCAGGTTTTTTGTGGATCAAAGGAAAACCTAGAATAAGAAAAAAAATCTTACAGCAACACCGCCAACAAGGTGGATTATCCCTTCCTTATTTCGAATATTACTACTGGGCTGCCAACATTAGATCCATGTTATATTGGAAAGATTTACAATTTAACAAATCCACAAACCCAAAATGGTTATATATGGAGGGGGCTTCTTGTCCTCATGCCTCTCTACAATCATTACTTTGTTCAGAACTACCTTTTTCTGAACCTATATCGAATTACACCTCTAATCCCATAGTTAAACAATCTCTGAAAAATTTGGAGACAATTTAGGCAAGTGTTTTCCCTCAAAAGCCAATCAAATGTACACCCACAAATAAAAATCATAGGTTTATACCTTCGACTACAGATAAAGCTTTTTGGTAATGGAGCAGAAGAAGCATTGTTTCATTTGAGGATCTATTCATTGATGGTATGTTTGCATCCTTTGAGCAACTTGTAATTAAATACAATATCCCCCGCTCACATTTCTTTAGATACCTTCAACTTTGAAGCTTTATTTCAACCTCATTCCCTCATTTCCCATCCTGCCCACCTGACTCACTTCTAGAATCCATCTTGAAACTTAAAATAAGTGTCTGAGGTGCAATGGGGAACATTTACTACTTGCTAAACACATACAATGCAAATCAAAAGACACCTCTAATATTTCTAAAAACCCAATGGGAAGAGGATTTAGGCTTAAATATCACTGAGAAGATGTGGGAGAAAGCTCTTGACAGAATATACTCTTCCTCAATTTGCTCACATCACAGGATTGCTCAATTTAAAATTGTACATAGACATAGACCTTGGTCTAAAGCAAAACTTACAAAATTCATTCCAGATATTAATCCAATTTGTGATCGATGTAAACAATCAACGGCCACCATCTCACATGTGTTTTTGTCCTGTGCAAAATGAAGTTGCTTTTGACAGTCAATATTTAAAGTATTTTCAGATGTTTTACAAAGGCCTATAAAGCCTTCTGTAATTTCTGCAATATTTGGTGTAATCCCACAGAATCTTAATCTCAGCCACAAAATACCAAAACATCATTATCTATGGGACTTCAATTGCTAGGAGACTTATTCTTCTCAAATGGAAGGATCATTTTCCTCGAACATTAAAGATGTGGATAAGTGATCTCTTACATTATTTGGTTTTGGAGAAAATTCACTTCTCTGCTAGAGGTTGTGCACAAGATTTTTATTCCACTTTGAATCCCTTCTTAAATTATATGAAGAACTTAGACGTCACTGCTGTTAGAATATTTGATGATTGACTCTGTATTTTGGAAATGTGCAATTGAGAGGTTTATTTCTTTTGAAAATGTATATTTTACAAAGTTTGAAACTGTGGTGCAGTAAGGGGAGGGAGGGGAGGGTGTGTGGGGATATGTAATCAGTTTTGTATACTTTGTCAAACTTAAATCCTTCTACCCTCTGTTTAAAGTTGAAATGCCAAAAAAAAGACTTGGTGTAAAAAAAAAAGCAGATATTTAATATTTTCATTTGCAACTTAGAAATGCTGTGTGCATCGTGGTGGCATAAACATCACTCCACAGTGCAGTGGTTATCTCAATCCCTCGTCCCACAGTGAATCACTGAGACTGGAAAAGGTGAACTGGAACGGAGCGCATCTCTCCCAGTTCCTGCCAGTGATGTCCTGCTCTGATCAGGTCGTTGGTGAGGAACCCGTTGCTGCTGAGGACGGGTTTGGTGGCCGTTGTTGGAGGATTTCCAGGTTCTTCACGGGTCCCTCTCATCTGCTCCACCGATCACACGGGTCAGCCGTTGAACTGCAGCGTCTCCTCTCCCCCCTCCCTTGATGCCACATTCACACAGAAGGATCAGGAGAAACAAGAATACACCTGGATCTGGTCATTTGTCAAAAGGCGCTCCAACAGCCACCCAGCTAACTTTGTCCAGTATTTTCATGAGAAAAAACAAAACGCTGAACTGACCCTAAAACCGTCTAAACTATGCCTACTCACCCCAAAGCCATTTTACCCCCCAGTTTAGAACCAGAACCGCCCAATCTGCCAACATTGCTAGCAGCCGATTACGTGGCTGTGCAGATGCTCCTGTGACTTGGAGGCCTGGTGGGACTGGTGAACATTTACCCCCCCCTAGATACCAGCAACAGTGACTGACTGGTCCTCAAGTGGAAGTTCACTTGTTTGTCATTCATTCATCTTCTTCCTTTGTCCCTTTCGGGGTCACGGGGCTGCTGGAGCCTATCCCAACCCCTTGAGGGTGAAGGCAGGGGACACCCTGGACAGGTCTCCAGTCTGTCACAGGATGTTTGTTTTTTGCTTTTGTTGTCACTGTGTGTGTATGTGTGTGAGTGGGGTGTTTCTGTTTTTATTTTGTTCTTGTTGAGTGATCGGGGGGGGGGGTCTCGTATTCCAGAAAGGAGGTTTAAACTACCCTGACTTTAACCCTGAACTCTGGATGAAGTACGTCTACTTAATAGTTACACCTACTTAACCCTTGTTCTATTCTAGACACTTTAACATTGGGAGTTGGGTCATCTAGACCCACTAGACAGTGCTCTGAACCTTTTTTCTTCAATGATTTGTGATCTTCACTGGTGTCCATGGATTACATGAAATCTTTCCACCTTTATCCACCTTTGTCATGGTAGGGAGAACACGTCAATGGAAGGGGGGGGGGGGGTCATCTGGACCCCATAGGATATCACAAGGGTTAAAATGACTAAACTAAAAAAATGATTTATCTGAACTAAATCAAATAATGAAGTTAGATCAAAGTAATAAGTTTCTCTTTCCAACATCCATATGTGGTCTTATCACCCTCTCATGTTGGAGAAAGTATTATCTGAGCTTCTTCATTCAGTAAATCATCTTCAAATGGACACACCATGCTGCTTCACCTCTCTGTAAACAAACTAACCTTCAACTAAACCTGCTCCAGACCAGGTTATGTTCAGAGCATGAGTTGCTATGGCAACTAGACATACCCTGAAACATACTTCCATTTCTGGAACTGAAAGCTGAGGTTATCAACTTCCTTAGCTTCAAACTTACCGTGGTAACTAGCAGAACCTGCTTCCTGGAATACCCCCCAGGTCCGTGTTTGTGTTGACATGTTGTGTCTGTCTCTCATTCCAACATTTTCTGTGTTCTGCTCAGATCAAACTCTGAAAATGGACAGTTGATCTAGTTTGCTGTTTGATTCCCCGACAGCTTCTTCTTTGTCTTCCTGCTGCTGCAGCCTCCCTGATTTAGACACGGTCACTATTTTATCAACCTGTTTGCTTTTCAGCTAAAGATGTTGATCATTGTTTTATTATATTGTGTGTTCTCTTTAAGGTTTAAACTGGACAGAAGGAGGGAGAAAGAGTAAGGGGGGTAAAATAATGACATTTTTCCTTTTTTGTACAGAAAATAACTCCATTCTGTTATTTGATGATTTTCTTTTTCTTCTGCAACATCTAAGAATTTAAAGAGGATGTGAGTTTTTCCTCAGAACTGATGGACGGTCAGGTTCACACTTAGAAAGTGAAGAATTTGAAATCAAAACTAGTGGAGGTTTCCAAAAAGCTGTTCCAGTGCAGCAAATGAGTTCCTGTTCAGAGCTGCACAGCAGTGTTTGTGACAGAGGGAACATTCCTCTGCTTCAGAAGGGGCGGGGTCACGGATTCCTGACAGCCCCCCCATGGGGTCCATCTCTCAGTGACCAGAAGGCTCCAGGAGACGCCAACAGGCTGAAGTGGAGCTCAAGCAAAGACCAGACTCAGGCTCCTGGAAGCAGGGCGGAGAAATCCTTTTCAATGCAAAATGAGCCCAGGAGGATTCTGGGAATCTTTGGGACTGAGGGCTCTCCTTCTCCTGGCCTGCTCCGTGAGCGGCTTGGTGCTGATGGAACAACACAGAGACGCAGAGGAGGACCAAGAGGTGAACAAGGCCATTCTGGAAATGCTGCACATCAATCAGGTTTCAGCCAGCAGGCCAGCTAAAGTTCATCCATACATGAGGAGGATCCATCAGCGTCTGAACTCACTGGAAGCTCCAGACTTTGAAAGGCCAGAAGGGATCCTGATGCAGAGTTTTCACAGTTCTGATGGTAAACATTTCCACTTTGACCTTTCCAAACGTGTTCCTCTCAGTTTTAGTCTCTGTCTTTGTAACTACACTCCTTTATTTTAGTGGATAAACGACACAAGCATTGCAGTTTGAGATCCTTAACCCCATTGAACCAAAGACAGCAGGTTTCTTTTAGCTAAAGCTTGTTAGGAGTCATGGAGCTTTTTGTCTTTGCTGTCAGTTGATTTAGGACCAAAAAGAAGTCTCCATCAAGAGACTGAAAACACTGATTGTAGAGGTTCTGGTTTGGGGTTCCACAGGTTCAGGTCAAGCTCCTCAGGGATGGATCTGGTTTAACGTCAGCAGCCTGGACCCCCTCATGCTGGGAGCAGAACTGGTTCTCTTCAGGAAAACCCTCCATCCTGCTCCTCTCAGCTTGACGGTCGCCCTCCACAGCACCATTGGTCCACAGGAACATGTGAAGGAAGGCCCTGCCTTGGAGGAAAGACAGCTGGTCCTGAACCAGAGACCCTCCTCTGGGTATGATGTGTTTGACGTGTCCGCTGTCCTGGCTGGGAAGCCCCTGGAGCTGGTGGGTTTCCAGCTCCGCTACACTGATGAGAGTGGGAGTCTGGTCCTCCACGAGGCTCTGACACGGCGTCTGTACCATCTGGATGGAAGCTCCCTTAGAGAACCCTTACTGGTCTGCTACCAGACTCTCCCTTTCCACTTTTGACTGACATTGAAGCTCTTTTCTTCTCCAATCATGTTTCTGCTTTTTAAAGGATTTCACTTAAAGGTTAGATGTTGTGTAGTGATTCACAGCTACAGCTTTTTTTATGAGTGAAAATGTCTTTTATGATTTATGACTTTAATAAAAGTAGAAAAGCTCATTCATTTCCGTATCTTTAAAATATTTTTTTTTCTATACTTAAGAGTAAAAAACAGCATTACCTGAGTATGTATAGATAATGTACTTAGACTCAGCTGCTTTATCAGGTCCACCTGGCTAGAACTGTGTTGGACCACTTTTACCTTCAGAACTGTCATGATCTGCTTCGGCTGAACAGACCCAAACGCTGGAACACGGAAAGAGCACAGGAGAGTTAGATGGAGAATAAGATAACTTATTGTTCAGAATGAGGACCAATGATGTGGCGTGAAGTTGTGGTCATGACGTGGAGAGGAACCGGGACTTGAGGTAAGTCGTGACGGGGATTGGAGCTATGGCTGGAGGTTTTGCAGGACTGATGGAGATCAGGGTGCTCGTGATGAGATGGGACCCAGGTAGACACTCGTGCAATATTGTCCTGAAGATGAGCCAGAGAATGGTAGTTAGCATGAGGCATAAACCAAGCATGACTAACACTTGAGACCAGGTTATGCACCATAAAGGGGCAACAAACTGGCATTGAATGCTGGAACTGGATCTCCTTAAGTAGGCTGGTGGATGATGAGGTGAGTGTTCACAGCTGGGTCCAATCAGGAAGGCAGAGCAGGGAGGGGGAGGAGAGACTACCAGAGGCACCATGAAAAGAACCGCCTACATCCGTGGTGTCATAGATTCAACAAGGTTCTGGAAACATTCCTCAGACTTTGATCCACGTTGACATGACAGCATCAGTTGCTGCAGATTTGTCTGCTGAACATCCATGATGCCGGTCTCCCATTCCACCACATCCCAAGGTTATCTATTAGGTTCTGGTGACTGTGGAGGCCGTTTGAGTCCAGAGAACTCATTGTCATGTTCTAGAAACCAGTCTGAGATGATTCCAGCTTGATGACATGGAGCCTTATCCTGCTGGAAGTAGCATCAGAAGATGGTCCACTGTGGTCAGAAAGGGATGGACATGGTCAGCAACAATACTCAGGAAGGCTGTGGTGTTGGAACCACGCTCAACTGGTAATAAGGGGACCAAAGTGTGCCAAGAGAATATCCCCCACACCATGACACCACCACCACCAGCCTGAACCATTGATACAAGGCAGGATGGATCCATGCTTTCATGTTGTTGACGCCAAATTCTGACCCTACCATCTGGATGTGGCAGCAGAAATGGAGACTCATCAAACCAGACAATGTTTTTCCATCTTCTATGGTCCAGTTTTGGTGAGTCTGTGTGAATTGTAGCCTCAGTTTCCTGTTCTTAGCTGACAGCAGTGGTACCCGGTGTGGTCTTCTGCTGCTGTAGTGCATCTGCCTCCAGGTTGGACGTGTTGTTCAGAGATGCTCTTCTACAGACTCTCTTCCTGCTCTTCCTTCCACAGTCCATAGACATGCATGGGTTTGAAGGTTATAAGATGACTCTCCAGTGTTCTTCAGTTGTGAGTGTGTGTGTGATTGTCTGTCTCTGTGAGGCGTTGGGATGGACTAGAGAACTGTCGGGGGTGTGGACTACTCCACCTTTGTCCAGCTGAGTTAGGCTTAAGCATCCCTGTGACCCTGGAAGATGGAGAGATGTGGCGTCTTTATTAGACAGCAGTGTCCTCTGGTGGTCTATGTGCTGACTGCATCACCGGATTTTACACACACACACATCACAAACACAAACACACACGCACGCACGCACACACACACAGCCAACATATGTACACAATGCAAATGCTTTGTAGAGATAAGAACTTAAAATTGAATGAATGAATGAATGATACTTTATCATCCCACGGGGAAATTAGGTTCCAGAACAACTTGAACAGTATAAGTCTCATTCTAACATGGAAGTAAATGGGATTTTGTGTAGAAAAATTTGGAAGAATGACTGAAGTCGTGACTCGTTTGTTTTAAAGAAAACTTTTTGTGTTTCCTCCTTACAGAAATATTCTGGAGATAGGTCCTTCAGTCCTTGTTTTTTTATAATTAAAAGTAGAATTTTTTTTTCTTCTCTCATTTTTAACCCGTTCTTATAAAACTGAGGTTACAGCTTTTGTTTGTTAAAAATGTGATTTTTTTGTGAGCCTAAGGTTAATGTATGTGACATTATTGATAAAAAAGAAAAGGGTTATTAACAGTATGAATACATAAATGCTGTGTCTGAAATCACATTCTAAATCCTCCATACATGGTTAAGGATCAGGCTAGTGAGGCACCCAAATCCCCCCAAATAGTTCTGTAAAAGCTGCATCAACGTGTCAGTAATGTGTTTTCACTTGTCCAGCAGCTGAGCCCACAGATAGCTGAGGGCCTCTTGCATAGGACAGATTTCACTGTTCATAAGGGTCTCGTGTGGAGCAGGCAGCACCTCTCCACTAGGGGGTGTGTGTTGACAAGAGTCTGGCAATACGATATCCCAATATTGTACTGGAACACATTTTCTATCATTTTTTTAAAATATGACTTAGAAAAAACTCTACCTGAATCTCCATACGTCTTCCATTGTTATAAAATTGTCAAATTTGGTTTATTTCATGATCACATTGTTAAGGACTGCAACTGTATCTCGTATCTAAGTTGCTTTTACCCAGGGAAATTTGTGGTGCTTTTATTTTGGTAACTTAAACTATATAAGTCACTGCTGTAGGTGGTTCCCTGGCTGTCGTTGTTGCGTAACTTCCTCTCTTTTCTTCTGACGCACGCATCATGTTAGCTTCTCCTGACTTGAGCTGTGTGGTCAAGGTGCCCCTCCACTTTGGGGGGGTCTGCATGTTTATGTCGATGGCTTTCATGTCCCGCCTCACGGCATCTTTAAATCGCAGATTCGAGCGCCCTGCAGTTCTCTTCCCAGATGTCAGTTCCCCGTAGAGGATGTCCATTAGGATCCTCCCGACGCAGGCCACGCTGTCAGAGAATGGTGTACATGCTGGGGGGGGTGTTGAGTCAGAACTTCAACACTGGAGACTTTGTCTTGCCAGGTAATGCCCAAGATGTGGCGCAGACTTAGTAGATAGAAGGCGTTCCGTCTCCGCTCTGGTTTCCATATGTGGTCCATGTCTGGTTCCTGTACAGCATGGTGCTGATGATGCAGGCGTTGTACACTGCCATCTGGGTTGCAGTTGTCAGCCTGGGGTTGGTCAACACAAAGAAAACACACAAACAGTGCAAAACATTTCACTGTGCAGGGGCGGCCGTGGTGCAGCGGGAGGGCGGTCGACCCATGATCGTAAGATTGCAGGTTTGATTCCCGCCTTGCACGCCAATGAGTCGAAGTGTCCTTGGGCAAGACACTGAACCCCACCTTGCCTCTGGTGGTAGGCGGGCGCCTGTGTTTGGCAGCGGAGCCACCACCAGTGTGTGACTGTGTGTGTGACTGTGTGTGTGAATGTGTGTGTGACTGTAAAGCGCTTTGTCCTTGAAGGAAGAAAGGCGCTATATAAGTATACGCCATTTACCACACTCGGGTTGTCAGGCGGGCTAAAGAAGAGGAGGCCTTTCTGATCGTAGTCAAGCGCTGTGATGGTGGAACCCAAGTACGTGAACTGGTGGACGGCGTCAGGCTGGTATTCGTCTACTGTGATTCAAAGATTCAAAGGGTTTATTATCATATGCACAGTAAAGAAACGGGTTTCCCTGCACAATGAAATTCTTTTTTGCTGTCTGCTCCGAATGCCAAAAAGTATGGAGGAAACTGAAACAATTCACACACAACATACACACAAAAACACAAGATGTCGAGTGGCAATTCTAAAAGTGCAAATGTGCAAAAAGTGATGATGACAGTAGCAACAATGAGGATGGGCAAAAGTGCAGTTTGTTGTTTCAGACTCCTGTCAGCTGTTAAGGAGTCTGATGGCAGAGGGAAAGAAAGAGTTCTTGAGTCTGGTGGTCCTGCACTTCACACTCCTGTACCTCCGTCCTGAGGGGAGGAGAGTGAACAGTCCTCGTTGCGGGTGGGTGGGGTCCTTGATGATGGAGGCAGCTCTCCTGCAGACCCTGCGTTTGTAGATGCTCTGCAGCGAGGGAAGAGGAGTCCTGATGATCTTGGATGCAGTCTTCACCGCTCTCTGCAGGCATTTGCGGTCCATGGCGGTAGAGCTGCCGTACCACACTGTGATGCAGCTGGTCAGGATGGACTCAACCATGCAGCTGTAGAAGTTGCTGAGGATCTTCGGGGACATGCCGAACCTCCTCAGCCTCCTCAGAAAGTACAGCCGCTGATGAGCTTTCTTCACCAGCTGTGAGGTGTTGAGTGTCCAGGTGAGGTCCTGGCTGAGGTGGACCCCCAGATATCTGAAGCTGCTCACTCTCTCCACTTCCAAGAAGCGGCTGATGAGGGTTCCTCCTCTCCTTCCTCATGTCCACTATCATCTCCTTTGTCTTGTCGGTGTTGAGGTTGTTGTCTTCACACCATGTCACCAGACCGGCCACCTCCCTCCTGTTGGCTGCTTCGTCCCCGCCATTGATGCGTCCTATCACAGCGGTGTCGTCAGCGAACTTCAGGATGATGTTGTCCTTATGAGAGGCCGCACAGTCGTGGGTGAACAGGGTGTAGAGGATGGGGCTGAGAACACGGCCCTGTGGTGTGCCAACGTTTGTGATGATGCTGGCTGCAGCACTGATGGTGCTGCTTCTGTAGTCTGTGATGTGCTGCAGCCCCCCCCCACATGCGGCCAGAGTCAGCAGTAGAATAGAAGCCACCCAGCTTCTCTTCTATTCTGATGGCTGGTGGAGCGACAGTGTTTGTTTTTTCAAACTGATAGTCAGTTTTAGGGCATCTCTATTCCCCGTGCGGTGTGGAGATCTTGAATATAACATAATTCAATAAGCTGTTCATGTGGGGTTTCACCTTTAGAATTTAGGTTATGGATCAAATATTATAAAGCAAAACAATTCCGTGTATTTTAACTCAAATGGTTTCATGTCATATTTTACTGCCAATAAAGAAAAGATGACCAAAATAGTTAAAGATGCATACATAAAAAAACACATTTTCAGCTTCATTTTCAAATAAATCCCAAAAAACAAAATTCAAATGCCTGTAAGAAGCTGTTTGAAAAACCAATTTAATTCAGTCTTTGAAGTGTCAGTTTTCTGCTTAACGTGGGAGAGGACATGTTAAATAAAACCAGTGTCCCTTATTTTTGAGAAACAGCCCTGGAAAAGCAAACCAGAGGGAGTCTTTGTCCAGAATAAGTCCAGCCATCTCAGTCCAAGAACCCCAAAAGTGTGGAAGCATCAAGTCTCATAATTCAAAATAAAAGTCAATACCTTCCATGCAAAAGTGTGTGGCCTTCAGCCCTTGTGCTATCCTATGACCCCCCCCCCTTCCATTGAGGTGTTCTCCCTACCATGACAAAGGGGGATAAAGGTGGAAAGATTTCATGTAATCCATGGACACCAGTGAAGATCACAAATCATTGAAGAAAAAAGGTTCAGAGCACTGTCTAGTGGGTCTAGATGACCCAACTCCCAACGTTTACGGCCCCTACACACCGGGACGAATTTCGCGCGCGATATTCGCCGACGTTTAACGCCTCGTGACCAAACAAAGGGCACCAATGTGAGTGTGCACACCGACGCAAAAAACGCCATGCGTCATTTTTTTTAAAAAACGCCTCGGGTTCGTTTTTTTGGTTCGACGCGCCGCGTCAAAAACTATACGACCAATGAGAATGGCGCTTTTGCACACGTGTCTGGAGCTTCTGAAATTACAGTAAAACAAATCTTGGCGGCGCTCAAACACAAAACTGTCTTGCTGAGCACACATACGTCACAGCGAAGAAGATAAACGCAGAGTAGCGTCTACACTGCCGCGAAGAAATAAGACGAAGAAGATGCACTCACTGACGGACATTCTAAAATACCCCCGAAAACACTCATGATACATTTTCAGCTCTTGTACCAGTCGATAAAACTCCCCATGTTCTTCTCATCTCGTAACTATGGGATGTACCCAAAATCGGCGTCTTTCATCATCAACAGAACAAAAATTTCTTCATCACTGGAGCTACTGATGCTGGAAATATTCATGTTTTCTTTGTGTTATTCTGACAAGCCCATAAATACTTGCTCTCTTCTTCTGAGTGAAAAGCGAGTTTCATAAGCGTAAAGTTGCGCAGCGCCACCTTGTGTACAGGAGTATTTCTGTTTACATTAAGCGCCATCTAATGTCAGGGAATGAAATTGCATGTTCGCTCGGCTCATCGTCAGCGAAAATCGCCTGCGTGTGAACACAAAAAACGTGGCGAAAAACACTGCCGAATATTCGTCCCGGTGTGTTCGATCCTTTAAAGTGCCTAGGATAGCACAAGGGTTACACCTCCCCCCTTAAAGCTGTTGATCACGTCAGCTCTTCAGATATGCTGACATTTATTTTTCCAGATGAAACTAAAGTTAAGAAGTTTGGTCATTTTATCTGATTTGAAGCAACTATCATTTTGTTTATTTGCTAATTAGTGAGAGCGGCACGGTGGAGCAGTGGTTAGCACTCTCGTGTCAAAACTCCAACCATGTGTGCTGTGTTGAGTTTGGATGTCTTCCCCGTGCACGTGTCGGTTCTCCCCGCGCACTACGTCTTCCTCCCCCGGTCCAAAGACATAATTGGTTCCTTAAAGGGTTTATATCCTGCTTTTCTTAAGCCTTTCAGAGTAAAATATATCCATACATATCATCATATATTCCCTTTGGCACACTAAAGAACGATTTTTTATGAAATATTAGTTATTTTTGCTGCTCATTTTTTTACCAGAAAGGAAGACGGCTCGATCTCTGAGGCTCCGTCTTTCTCTCCTTGTGGGTGCCGCCTATTTCATGACATCATCCTAGTGTCTGTTTTTCTCCCACAAAAACAAACAACATCCAAACTTTTGCAAAGATGGACGTTAATGTTGTTCATAGAAAATGAAAGTAGTTTAGCCGCTAGCTCCACTGGGAAAGTAGGAGTGTGTTTCAGCCTGGGGGCGGAGCTGGCAGTGCAGACTCTTCCTGGAAAGGGCGGTTCCTGACTTTGTGATGTCACAATGGGAGAACCCGCTGTTGTTGGGAGGGGCTGGTGTTCAGAGAGCAGGTTTTTAGGAGGAATGCTCAGATTAAAATACCACTTTGGGATGCTTGTAGTGAGAAATAAATATTATAATCCACTGAAAAGCTCAAAATGTTGACTTGGCGTTATATAGTTCCTGTAATCCTTGTTCTATCCTAGGTACTTTAACATTGGGAGTGGGGTCATCTAGACCCACTAGACCAGGGGTGGGCAATTCCAGGCCTCGAGGGCCGGTGTCTCTGCATGATTTCCAGATAGTCTTGCCCTACTCATGGCTGATTACCTGGTTCAGGTGTGTCCAGCCAATCAGAACATGCCAGAGCATGGTATGCTGGAAAACATGCAGGAATGCGGCCCTCAGTGCCCACCTCTGCACTAAACAGTGCTCTGAACCTTTTTTCTTCAATGATTTGTGATCTTCACTGGTGTCCATGGATTACATGAAATCTTTCCACCTTTATCCACCTTTGTCATAGGGGGAACACGTCAATGTAAGGGTGGGGTCATAGGATAGCACAAGGGTTAAAGTGACCCTGTGTGTGAGTGGGAGTGTGCCCTGTGACAGACGGTGACCCATCCTGGATGTCCCCCACCTTCCCCAACAGTGACCAGGACAGGCTCCAGCAACCCCCTGACCCTGAAAGCGCCAAAGGAGGTGAAGAAGATGGATGGATGCTGTTTGTATGTTTTCAATTGACGATGGAGTGATTGAGAACAATAGTTTCTCTGATTTGGGGAAAATATCATATTCATAAAAAATGCAAAAGAGATCTGATCTTTTTCTGTAGAATGAAGTCAGATTGTATTAAAATGTATTTAGAACTCAAATCCTTCTATTGATGACATTTATACATCTGCTGTAGGATAGTGACTGATAGAGTCCAGATTGTTAATCGCCTGGAAACTTAATTTATGTTGAAAAGATGATGTATTTTTTTATATAGGTATGCATGTGGGAGATCAATGTGTGGTTGTGTCTGCGAGAGTTTTTAATAATTATATTTCTAATTAAATAAACAAATAAATCATTGAGAGCAATAGCTGACACCGGAAGTGGTTGGGCCGTCCTCGGATGTGATTGGCTGTCACGGCTGTCCGTCAAGCCTCCTTTCAGCCAATCCTCGGTACGGATCTGCGTGCGCGTTCCCGCCCTTCACAGGCGCGACTCGCCTAGAAATAACGGAGGCTCATTGTTCGGAAAAGCGGGTCGTTGCAGCCCCGCGGGCTTCTTCCGGTGAGTCTGAGCGCGTCTTGGAGGAAGGAGAACCGGAGCGGACGACGACGATGGATCCCCGGAGCGCTGACCCGGTTCCGTCCCGCCTCTAAACTAGCAGGCCGGCTCTTGTTGTGGTGGCGGCGGCGGCGGACGATGCTCCAACATGTCGGGGAATCCGTACAAAGGAGGCCACGAAGTCAGCTGCTGCATCAAATACTTCATCTTCGGCTTCAACATCCTCTTCTGGGTCAGACCTTTGTTCTCTTTGGTTCGATTTGGCTGGTTGGTCCCGACAGACACAGGAGGCCCGAACCCTCCTCCTCCTCACCGGACCGTCATCGGTTCCCGGTCAGGTCTGTCCCGACCCGCCGGCGTCCGGACTCACTGCTACCGGCGAGCTAATCGGCTTTGAGCTGAGAACCACTGTAAGCTGCGCGCGCCTCTCATCCAGCGCGCACGGGCGTGCGCGTCTGGAGGGGAGATCTGTCCCGCAGATTTGGACACTATGTGACATGACGTCATGTTTACCGTGCGGGGGAGCAGGTGCTGCGGGGAGAGAGAGCGCACTAGCGGCCAATTCGGGAGCTACTGCTGCAACTAATGTTGCTGCAATTAATGTTGCTGCTGCTGCAACCTATGTTGCTGCAACTGCACCTGCTGCAACCTATGTTGCTGCACCCTTTGTTGCTCATCTAAACCTGCTGCTGCAACCTAAGTTGCTGCAACTGCATCTGCTGCTGCAACCTAGGTTGCTGCAACTGCACCTGCTGCACCCTATGTTGCTCATCTAAACCTGCTGCTGCAACCTAAGTTGCTGCACCTGCATTTGCTGCTGCAACCTAGGTTGCTGCAACTGCACCTGCTGCAACCTATGTTGCTCATCTAAACCTGCTGCTGCAACCTGGGTTGCTGCAACTGCACCTGCAACCTAAGTTGCTGCAACTGCACCTGCTGCAACCTATGTTGCTCATCTAAACCTGCTGCTGCAACCTGGGTTGCTGCAACTGCACCTGCTGCTGCAACCTGGGTTGCTGCAACTGCACCTGCTGCTGCAACCTAGGTTGCTGCAACTGTGCCTGTTGCTGTGATCCACTCTGATCCGCCTGGGCCCTTAGAGAGAACCAGCGTCTTTGCTCTCTGGAAGGTCCTGCAGCAGAACTGAAGGCTGAATCTGTATTTGCCCTGCAGAAGTCATCCAACAGACCCCCCCCCCCCATAGCAAACAGTCGTACTCTTCAAAGTCTCTTGGAGTATTACTTTAGTATAAGTATAGCAGTCTGCTGTAGACCAGAGGTCCAGATCCGGTGAGGTGGAACGGTGTGAGGACCAACCAGCCTGCAGTCTTTAGCCTCAGAAATACAAATAAGTTACTTCATGAAAATGGGATTACAACGGGATACTCTTCATTTCTTCTCATATACCATTAATACTTTTTTTTTAAACTAAAAAAATTGTGAATTTTATATTTAAAGACCAGGAACAAATCTATAAAAGAAACACATCTTCTTGTTTGGACCCCCAGGCTCTGTGGAGCCACAGGTTTATAACGACTTAGATCGTCATTCAGCCAATCACAATCAAGAACACTGAAAAGCTCAAAAAGTCGATTTATCATGATTCAGGCCAAAGGTTCTCATTACGTCCATGGATCACATGTGGGTCGATCGTGGGCCATCAAAGACCATTGAACAAAAAACATATTTTCATTTGATTTTTCCCGCCATCTGAAAGCTTCCATCAAGCTCGCCGCACGCCGGGTCCCCAGGAGGAGGACCAATTTGGCCCCCAGGAGCCTGGGCCGGCCCGAGTGCTGCCTCGGTTGGAAGCCAGACTGAGACGGGCCCATAATAATAATAATAATAATAATAATAATAATAATAATAATAATAATAATGGATTCTTCTGGTCTTTTCCAGACGCTCAAAGTTCTTCCAATGTGTCCATCAGTCATTCATACTTGGTGATGGTACCTACTGATGTAGCCACAGCTGCCCCGGGGTACTACCATCACCCGGGGCAGACCAACAGAGGCGTGGCTTCACGCCTACGGCCCCTCTGACCATCACCGGGACATTCATGCACCAGTGGGGCAACACTGGAGGCAGGGAATGATTCAGGAATCTTCCTACTTTGATTTGGACAAAACGTTCTGGTTCTGGTGTGAGTCCGGTCCTAAAGCGTCCACATAGACTGAAGCTGTTTGTGAGACTCTTCCAGAACCAGGAGGTCCAAAGAACCCAGACCTCATGTTTCCTGTTGTTTTGCAGCTGCTGGGCATGGCTTTGGTTGGAATCGGAATCTGGGCCTGGAGTGAGAAGGTGAGCATTAAGCGTTACATGACTGTGTGATGAATAAACACAACGCTTATCTGGATGTGAATGCACGTCTAAATCCTCCTGAAAGCAGGCCTGAGTGTGTTTAAGTGGAGAAGCATCCTTTATGTGCAGAAAAGGAAAAAGTGAGTCAAACGGGTCTGGACTCAGTCCTGATGGTTCTGGTCTTTGTAGCTTAGAGACGAAAGAAATGGAAAATCTAAATGTTTCTGCAGCGGCTTTTTCTGATTCCGTTGGATCGTTTGTCCTCATTTTCTATGGAGTTAATTTAGTCTCAATGATCAGAAACGCACACAACCTGTCTCACAAAAACACACACTCTAATTCACAAATGTAAGTTTATGCAAACGTGCAATATAAACTTGGAAATGCACACTTTGTGTTTCACACGCACACACACACACATTGTGTTTCACACATGCACAATTTGTGTTTTTCACAAATGTGCATGCTGTGTTTCACAAAAACACAATAAATGTTTCACAAATGCGCAATAGATGCTTCACAAACATGATTTTTAGCTACACTTGTGATATGAACTCACAGATCGTGTGACCTGCAGAATGTGCATTAACACCCCCCCCCCATTTGTGAATCTCAACACATTTGTGAAACAAACCTCTTGTGGTGAATTCTGAGACTCCTGACGCAGCAGCTCAACTAGTGTCACCATTGGCTAATCAATCTGTCAATCAAACTGAACAGCAAAGCAGGCGTGTTTGCTTTTTTGTAAATGCACATTCTGCAGGTCACATGATTTGTGTGTTCAGATTACAAGTGTACCTAAAACGCATGTTTGTGAAACATTTTTGTGTTTTTCTGAAACACAGTGTGCACATTTGTGAGAAACATTTATTGTGCATGTGTGAAACCCCATGTGTGCATTTCCATATTTATTTTGCACGTTTGCATAAAATTACAGTTGTGAGTCCGAGCTTTTGCTTTTTGTGAAGCAGGTTGTGTTCATTTCTGATCATTGAGGCTGAACTGACTCCATATTTTTGTGCGGTTCTTGTGCACTACCACCTTCAGACTGTTGTGTTGCTAAAACTCTGCATCCGTGTAGCGGCTGACCGTGTTCTTGGAGAAAACGTCCCAACATGATCATGATCCGTTGTGACCTTTGACCCCCAGCCTCACAGCTTCTCTCTCACTGAGCGCGCTCCGTCTCTCCTCCAGGGGGTTCTGTCCAACATCTCCTCCATCACGGACCTGGGGGGTCTGGACCCCGTCTGGCTCTTCGTGGTGGTTGGGGGGGTCATGTTCATCCTGGGCTTTGCCGGCTGCATCGGAGCTCTGCGGGAAAACACCTTCCTGCTGAAGTTTGTACGTTGAATTCTGGCCTCGGCTGCGTGAACAGACGCTGACGGCGCTCTGACCGCTCTGCCTCCTTCTTGGCAGTTCTCCGTGTTTCTAGGAATCATCTTCTTCCTGGAGCTGACGGCTGGAATTCTGGCGTTTGTCTTCAAGGACTGGATCAAGGACCAGCTCAACCTGTTCATCAACAACAACATCCGGGCCTACAGAGACGACATCGATCTGCAGAACCTCATCGATTTCACTCAGGAGTATGTAAGTCAGAGGATTCCTCACTAACAGGAGCTCAGAAAGACTGTTTCCAGAGTGTAGAGGACGTTCTTCACCTACACCCGACGGACAGACTAGAACAAAGATACAGACTTGCTAACACGCCTTTAAAACATCTTCAACTTCATTTTCCACAATCGGGGTTCGTACGCTAACGAAAAACCTGAAAACCTTCTGGAAATAAAGAAATGTCATTTCTGGGTCTTTGAAGATTTGTGGAAAAAAAAACCTACTGGTCACATTTCTGGTTAAGGTGGAATCCCAGGACTGGATGGATGGATGAATGGATGGACGATGGATGGCAGACAGACCGACAGACAGAGGTCTGCGTGTCTTTCAGTCCAGGGTTGTAACTGCCCCTCATGTCTCCAGTGGGAGTGCTGTGGGGCTTTTGGAGTCGACGACTGGAACCTGAACATCTACTTCAACTGCACCGACGGGAATCCCAGCCGGGAAAAGTGTGGCGTCCCGTTTTCCTGCTGCACCAAGGACCCAGCGGTAGGATGCTACACACACGGAGGTACACCTGTGCTGGGGCGTGGCAGCCTCTAGACCAATCATGTCGTCCTTCCTCTCCAGGAGGACGTGATCAACACTCAGTGTGGGTACGACATCCGAGCCAAACCGGTGAGTCCTGCTGGTCATGTGACTTGTGCTCCGCCCTCTCCCGGTTTGCTGTGTTTTCAAAACCCCCGCCACGCTGGCCTGAAGATGAAGTCTGGATGTTTTCATACTCTAACGTTTCTGGTTAAAGTGCAATCTGTGCATCTCTGTATTCTCTGCTGCCGTCTGACCACTTCCTGTTTCTACGTTGAAGCGTCTGCTCAGACAAGAGAGGAAGTCACCAGGAGCGGCTGGCGGCTCCAGTTCTGCCTTCCAGCCCAGATAACGGGACGTTTGTGCTTTCAGGACTCGGAGCAGAAGGACTACATCAACGTTAAAGGCTGTGTGCCGCAGTTTGAGAAGTGGCTCCAGGACAACCTGACCCTGGTGGCTGGGATCTTCATCGGAGTGGCGCTCCTGCAGGTCCGCTCGGTCCTTCTCAGAACCTTTCTGAAAGTCAAGGAAGCTGAGCCGTTCCTGTTCTGACTCTGTGTTTTTCCTTCACAGATCTTTGGGATCTGTCTGGCTCAGAATTTAGTGAGTGACATCGAAGCGGTGAGGGCGAGCTGGTGAGAAACCCGTCGTGATTCTGGATTCATGGTTGTGTGTTCCACTAGAGGGCAGCACACAGCCTGTGTTTGTAGCTGGAACTAACGTAGCAACGGTTTCTTGCTCATCCGCCTCTCAGTAACGTCTAAAAAACAAAGGAATGTGATTGTACAGCCGCATCAGACGGTCGACCGTCTGATCCACGGACTGAAGGACCCATAACGCCCGTCCACCGTGTCGGGGAATCGGGCAGCAGCTCCACCCACAAGCTAACAAAACCCGTCTGCCCTCATCTGATCCAGGAAGTACAGAACAGAAGATCAGCTGTTTTCCAACAGGAAATACTTCCTGATAGTAATAATATATTTCCTTCATAAGCGGCTTTCCAGCGTAACAAAGACACTCTACGAGTGAAAACAACACAATTAAAACACAACATTGTGCAAACAGAATGGATAGAGGGATGGAGGAGTTGATGGATGGAGAAACAGTTAGTTAGTGCCTTAAAACCCAAGGTTGGATCCTGAAAGTCGTCGACTGTCGGGACAAACATGCTCCTCGTTGGGTTCATTGGTTGGACGCTACACCCTGTTCCTGTTGGGATTTTTTTAAAATATTCAAGCATTTTAATGCTGTAATGTCTGACTTTCATGAGGTTTCCTAAAATTTAGAAGACTTTCAAACTGATTCCAGGACTTTGTCCGGTTGGATTGGGACAGTTGTCAGAATGATTTGGGATCTGAAGGTTTTAGAGAAGCTTTCTGAAACGTCCCTCTCACTCTTTCAATATTTGATGTTTTGGGTGGATGGGGGTGTAGTGGTCAGCACTCTGGTTTGTGGGTGGAGTGTCATGTTCTCCTCCTGAATGAGTGGGTTTCCTCCCACATTCCAAAGACCTGCTCCATCTGTTAACTGGGATTCTAAACAGCCCGTTGGTGTGAATGTGTGTCTGTGTGGACCTGCAACAGACTGGTGACCCGTTCAGGGTGACCCCCCCTGGTTTCTAGCGGCCCTGTGACCCTGGATGGGATACAGCAGGTTCTAGAGATGCTATTAGGAGGCGGTGCTTATTAGATCATCAGCTGTGGTCCAAACCGGCTGTGTGTCTGACTCTCCCTGACGGCCGGGGAGGGGCCTGAAGCATTCAGAACCATCACTCACCTCATCCTCATTCTTCCTCCTCCATGCTTCATCAGGGTGCCCCCCCCTCTCTCCATGCGTCGACTCCCACCGCAGTCCTGCAAGAAATCATCGGCCTACTACTCATGAGACACACGGTGTGTGTGTGTGTGTGTGTGTGTGTGTAGATGGTGGGTTAGAGGGGCCCAAACGGGTCGTTTGTGTGGTCCTGAAGGACGGCTCTGTGTGGTGTTGTGCTGTGAACTAGATCTGGTAGAAAATGTCAAGCAGTTGCATTTGTCCAAAAAACAGAAGCAGACTTTGTTTTGACAAACTAAAGAAACCCAGACGGAGCAGATCCAGCAGAACCTGTAGATCCAGCAGACCCTGCAGATGCTGCAGACCCTGCAGATGCTGCAGACGCTGCAGATGCTGCAGATCCTGCAGATGCTGCAGACGCTACATATATATGAACAGAGAAGTTAGTTTCTATCCACCAGCAGAAACCAGCAACCATTTCTGTGCAGGAGAACCTGACTGCAGCTGCAGCCTCGTCCTTTAAATCCAGAACTTCCTTTAGCATCACCATAAACTGAAAAAACACTAAAACATATTTTCTAATATAAATGAAAATAATTTCAAAGGTTAAAAGTTAGTTTTTCTAAAAAACTAAATGATCAACAGGAAAAAGGACTTTTCTAATCCATGATTTTAAAATGGATGAATTGGACTAAAGGATTTACATTTTCACATAATCGTTCATCATTTTACTTATCCTGGTAATATCTCAGCATCAGCCTTGCAAACATCTTTTTATTTCTTTATTGTAGATTTTATTTCTGCTTCTTTATCATATCTCTAAGAAAATGGGAAAAAGGAGTCAATCATAGATGACCTCCATTGAACTTCTACGCTTTGACATTCAGAGCATTGAGCAGAAATTTGCATCAGCACCACGGTCAGCTCCCACCGCGGGCCGTTACGATGCTTTGCTTCAATTCAAGATTCATGCATCAATGATGTCATCTGAACGTGATCTGTGCGCCGTAAACGTGATCTAAAAGTTACACATCAGTGGTTCATGCATGAAAAGTCTGTTAGACAAACGTGGAACGCTCCTGGAAAGACACACATTTCTGGATGAATCTCACAAAAATCACACACAGTTGAGGAAGCTTTACAAAATAATTGTGTATAAACTACATAAAATACACAAACTGTAATTCTCAACTGACCAAAATCTCTGAACATCTCTAAACTGAATTCACTTAAAGACTCGTCGGCTGAAACCCTCGACGGACGTCTGAGCACATTTATGAACGCAAGAAACACGTATGAATGATGTAGATCACGCATGGATCACAGATGACTGACATTTCATACGTGGAAAATGTATGTAGCTGCTGTGAGACACGGCCTTTACCGCCTGCTGCCCCACACAACACTAGATAGATAAATAGATATTCTTTATTGACCCCACATTGGGGAAATTCAATTGTCACAGCAGTTCCAAAGAGCAGAGAAATGAAAAGTGACAGCAATGTGCAAAAGTGAGGGGTGTTCCCAAATGTGCAAGTATACAAATACAAAAAATGTGCAAAAACAGAAAAAAGTAAAAAGTAAGTAAGTAATAAATTATGTACACTATTACAACATAACACATGTTATGCCTAATAATAAATTTAAATAAATAAAGTAAAGACACAGAATATACAGATGAGCTATGGATGTATGAAAACCGGTTTGTACATGCATTTTTAAACTGTGGCATTGTACAGTCTTACAGCTGTTGGGATGAATGACCTGCAGAATCGTTCCTTCCTGCATGGGGGGAGTAACAGTCTGCCACTGAAAGAGCTGTTCGTTGCCTCCACTGTCTGATGTAGTGGGTGATCCAGCTCTCCCTGCTGCGGATTACCTGGATCAGGTGTGCTCAGTCCGTCAGACTGACATCTGAGTCAGCTAATCTGCCAAACGCAGAGCAGAGGGAGCTGGAAACAGGCAGGGGGGGGGGCAGATCAGGAGGACCAGTTCTGGATTAGACCCCCCCTTGCCCCCGTTCTGGCGTTGAAAGTGTCCAGTTGCAGCTCCCAGCATCCACGGTCTGCTGGATCCTCTGCTCCTTCCACAGTCCGCCCTGCGTTCACCACATCCCGTCTTTGTCCGTTTGTGATCCTGGTCTGACGCTGGAGGACAGACGTCTTCTGGATTTTTACTTTCTTTTCTGTCTTCTCTTTCAGTTTCTTTACCTAAAGCGGAGGCGGCGTCCGCCGTTGAACAGGTAAAGCGTCTTTACGTTGACAGACTGATTTAAAGACGTGGAAGTCAACATGGCTGTTTTTCTCCTTTGTGTCAGCCTCACGTTTGGATGCGACCACGGAGCGTCACTGATCACCGCGGCCTTCCACAGGAAGCAGCACCTCTGACCAGCCACTAACATGTTCTGTGTAGACGAACACTGTGAGACTACTGACACCAGACGCTCCGCTTTTCACTGCTACCTTTAGAGATTAGACCTTTGGATACATTTTTGATATTAGATCAGTATTTTAACAAAGAATAAAGTCGTCCTTCAGGGTCGGAAAGGACCACGGACTGACGGGGTGGGCAGGGGGAGTGGGGTCACTTCAGGGTTTTTTCTGTCCAGCACTCAGAAAGCTCCTCGGTCTGAGCCGGAACCGCCTTTAGTCATCGTCACGGTTCTTCTGGATCAGTGTGGAGTCAAACTGCCGGTAAAGACCTGCAGGTGGATGTGGAGGTCCGGGCTTCAGGGTCCAGGATTTGGGGGGTGGGGTGGGGGTGGAACACTCTTATTATTCTGGTCTTTTTCGTTGTCTTTTATGATGTGACTTGGGTTGTTGGGCGGCCTGTGGCAGTCAGGACGGGGGGAGGGGGGGGGCAGGATGGATTTAGCCCAGTGAACAGTGATGTGGTGTTGCCATGGAGACCGCCACTCCTCCGCGGGGGTTTGTTACCGTCCCCATCGCCCCGCTGGTTCTTTCCTCTGACCGCACCTCCAACCCGTGTGTGGGAATCTGGGCAGCTCCTCTTTTTGTTTCTTTTTCTAACCGTTTTATCGACACGTCGTCTGAAGTCGGACTGAAGGACAAAACGCAGCAGATGCAGAAAGAGTATTGTTGTTTCCATGATGCAGTATGAACTCTGATGACCAGGACGACATCTGCATGGACCACCTGACCTGGAAATACTGGAAACATTTTTTCATGGAGTATCCGAGTACAGCAGATAACTGCAGAGGTTTCAGTATTTTCCCCGTCAGCAGAGATGTCTCCTGCTCGTCTTCATGCGTCCATCATTCCCGCCTCGTCCGTCTGCTGGACGGTTCTCCGTAGAGGTCAGGCTGTCTGAACGTGCAGTTTCCTTCCAGCGGTAAATGTAGGAACAGAACCGTCTTATTTCTTTTTCTCCCTCACCGTTGAGATTCAAACAGAAACTGTGCATTTTAGTGAGTTGAAAGATAAAGTTCTGTGAGAACATTCGGGTCAAAGCGGGTCTGCCTGCTTTTATGCTGTGGTTCTGTTTGTCATAGACGTCGTGTTTCCTCTGAGGACGTCAGTCAAGTTTGAGGGATCCGGGTCACATGATCCGGATCAGACCAGGTTCCTCAGACTGGACTCTTCTGAACACTTGAATGAAACAAATCGGGCACTTTGACTCCAGAGTTTGTGTGAATGAAGCACATCTGTACTACTGAATGGACTTTCCAATGTTCCTGTGAAGGTTACTGTTACATGAAGACGAGGTTTTTCCAGCGGACCTTAGCGGTCTCAAGTACAGGAAGTGAAAAGGGACAAAGGGTTTGTGATAATATTTTTTGTAAATGTGATTTCCTGACAGTCGCACTAATTTAGCTGATCACTGTCCAAACGTGAACCTCTTTGCTTCCCTCATGTTTGTCTTGTTCTGGTTTTTGAATAAATTCCTTCACCCACACTAAGATGGTTTGAATTTTTCTTAGAAAGGTTGATGCTGTTTGGGATATTTGGCCCCCCGCCCACTAGAAACGGGACGTTTTTTCCGGAGATGCTCTATAAAGAACCAGCTGATGGGAAATGACTAAACCTCTGCTGGGACCGGTTTCAGAACCAACAGCTGAACTAGAACCGGACTGAGTTCCTCCATCCCAACCTGGTCTTCAAATTAGGGGTTTTATTTTACCAACACAAAAATGGGATGGGCCTGAATTAAAATGGGATCAAGTTCAGAAAAAATGTAACTGAGAATCAATAACCAAAGCTCCAATGAAAACTGACCCCCCCAACAGGAAACAGGGAGATTTTACACTGGCTGATCAGACCAATGACACAAGAGGGAGGGAAGTACGAATACAAAACACCTGAAACCTAAATATTAACTAAAGAAGTAAAATACCAGTAATTTAGAGATTTAACAAACTGAAGTTATGCTTCAAAACAATTTGAACATATTTAGAACATACAAACAATAGTCCAACATAATCAACTTTGTCTTCCCCCTCCATCATCTCCAGATGGAGGTGTTCAGGCTGGTGGTGGTGGTGTCATGGTGTGGGGTGTGGTTCCAACCCCACAGCCTTCCTGAGTATTGTTGCTGACCATGTCCATCCCTTTCTGACCACAGTGGACCATCTTCTGATGGCTACTTCCAGCAGGATAAGGCTCCATGTCATCAAGCTGGAATCATCTCAGACTGGTTTCTAGAACATGACAATGAGTTCTCTGGACTCAAACGGCCTCCACAGTCACCAGAACCCAATAGAGAACCTTTGGGATGTGGTGGAACGGGAGATCAGCATCATGGATGTTCAGCAGACAAATCTGCAGCAACTGAGTGATGCTGTCATGTCAACGTGGACCAAAGTCTCTGAAGATGTTTCCAGAATCTTGTTGAATCTATGACACCAAGGGTTGAGGTCCAACACGGTTCTAGAATGGTGGACCTGATAAAGTTGTAGTTTTATTTTATTCTATTTGTAGTCCTTCCTGAAAAAGACGTTGGGGTGTCCCTTCAAAAACTGCAACAATGTGGTTCAGTTGAACTACCAAATACCTAAAGTGAGGTGGATGATTCAGAACCGTGCCAAAGCCCATAGAGGATAACCAACTGGGAGAGATGTCCCATCAAAGGAAAAACCAGACACACCGGCGTCACCAGCTATGGTTTTTATTTCATCTGCTGAGATCTCCAAATGTACAACTTGTGACATTGATAACAAACATTTACGTTTATAGCATTTCACGCAGTTACTATGCATACAGTTCCACTGGCGCGTGTCTGCAGTAGATCACGACTCTGATAAATAACCGTTCATACGTAGGAATGTGGGATCCAGACCGGGGAACAGGCTGTGCATCAGTACGCTCGCCCTTTAACCTCAACCCATTCTGACGTGTTCTTTAAAGACTCGTCACACGTGTTCCAGCTCCTCCAGCATGCCTAGAAAACCATCTTTGATAGATTGTTCGTGACCTCAAATCTACAAACTAAATCCCTTCTGCTGTGGCCTTTTAGAGTCAAATCTCCCTCTTCAGGACTTGGTGGCCTTTGTAATGCAGGTAGACTAGAACCTTCTGGTCTAAACCTCCGTCCCGCCTCGTGGTCAGAGTAAAGATCCGTTCCTGTCTAAGAGCTTCCACTGAGCTCCAGTGGACTGAAGGTTTTCATGAACATGATTCTCCTAAATCCAGTTTTTCCTTCAGATCAAAACTGAAATGTCCTGCAGACCCGTCTGTGAGTTAGCATGACCCAGTGGATGTGTCTCAGGTGCGTTCAACTCGTCTCTCACAGCAGCACTACAGTAGAATTTTCAGGTGAGTCTGATGAAGCACGGATAAGGAGAAGGGTCGTCCAGAACCACAGCCAGAGCGCCGCGTCTCTGCCGTGGTCACACGTCTAACGGGGTTGGCGAAAGGCACACGTTCTGTTGGAGATTGGACATTCTGTGGTGTCAAACTGGACTCTTCCGGCTCTGCTCTCTCCTGTCAGGTGAGTCTGATCCCGGGTTTCCGGTCAGAGAGTGAGGCCTCTACCTTCCGCATGAGCTGCTGGATCAGGGGGACGTCTTTGGGACGGGACGAGGGAGGAAGAAGGAAGTCCTAATGCCAAAAAAGGGAGCGCACACGACTGGAGGTGTGGGCGGCGATAAGGACATGAGTGCAGAGAAGTGAACACGTCACAGCTTCAACGGGACGAAAACATGCACAGTTTCTAGTCAAGTTCTACTCGGTCTACGTGGGACACGACTGCGCACGTCATGGATGCTGCTAGAAAAAGAAAAGGGATCACAACAATATTTTTTGTCTTTTTTTGGTTCTTTGTCCACATGGTTACTGGTAGGTTACTGGCAGATAGTGTCACAGCTGTGGTCTTAAAAGAGTGATGTGTCTATGGCGCCAGGCTGTTGGTGGCGCCGAAGCTCTCGGGGAGCTGCAGACGGCAGGAGATGCATGCAAAGGTGAGCTGCAGGCTAGGTTTAGACTGATGCATCAGCGGCTGCAAATCACGCCGAGCGACGCGGGTTTTACGGACCTGCTCACACACCCGGATCAATCTCTTCTTATGGCTTTCAGAGGGAGAGTATCAGACGTCCCGTGAGAACCGATAAACAGTTTCAGAGGCCGTTTATGCTGACAGATTTAGGATTTTCGGTGGAGACTTGTACAAAAATGAAGAAAAACTAGAAAAAGATGAAGAAGTGTCATTCAGTGGGACACATCAGTCTAAGCCTAGAGGGTGGGGGCGGAGACTCGGGGTCAGAGGTGTCTGGCTGGCAGTTAATGGTACCTTGGCACGTGATGACAGGGCACGGGGGCAGCGATTGACAGGCGTCAGGTGTGTGAACAGGCGGGTGTTTCGGGGCGAGAGGGGGCGTGGTTTGGGCAGGACACAGTCATTTAGCTCTGGGCCGTTAGCCGCTGCTCCGTGAGCGACGCCTGGTGCGACACCGTCTTGTTTTCGTGAGCCCTCAGCTTGGACACGACGTCGATGAACGCCAGGCTCTGGACCTCCTTGTGGAGAGGTTCTACATGGAGAGAAGGAAGCAGAAATGCTTTTCAGCATGTTTTTCCATGGAAAATGACAGAACAGGAGTATTTGTTTCTCATTTCTGAAGGATAATTGGTACGAAGCCCATCGAGACGACTGTTGTTGTGAATTTGGGCGAAACAAATAAAATTAAATTGAATTTTGTTTCTAAAGAAAACATCTTCGACTTTCACACTGGCTGCCTTTTAAATGGTCTATATCCTGCTTTTCTAAAGCCTTTCAGCCAATCTCTCTCTCTCTCTCTCTCTCTCTCTCTCTCTCTCTCTCTCTCTCTCTCTCTCTCTCTCTCTCTCTCTCTCTCTCTCTCTCTCTCTCTCTCTCTCTCTCTCTCTCTCTCTCTCTCTCTCTCTCTCTCTCTCTCTCTCTCTCTCTCTCTCTCTCTCTCTCTCTCTCTCTCTCTCTCTCTCTCTCTCTCTCTCTCTCTCTCTCAATTTATTTCAAGCGCCTTTCAGGTCACCCAAGGTCGCTGTACAAGGTTAAAATAAGAAGAACAGAATAAAACATCAATAAGAAATTATCAGAGTAAAACACGAGTAAACATATATATATATATATGATCGTATTTGACCTTTTAACACTAAAGAACCAATTTTTTAGTTATTTTCACAAACTCTTTGACCACCTGGAAGTAAGACGACTCAATCTTGGAGGCTCCGCCCATTTCAGGACATCACCCTAGAGCCAGCCTCAGAGGCGTGTCTGCGTTTCTACCACGAAAACAAACATCTAAGCGTTCATAATGTAGCCCTAGCGTTTCTTCCATCACAGACACTGGTGATGGTTAACGGGTACATCTTATGTTCTGATTAGCACAGGCTCTGAACGTTTCTGTCCTCATTGAAGCGTCAGCCTCCGTATCAAAAGCCCTCCTCGCTTTCATCATTTTTTCGGAGACACGCCCACCTTTCCTCACATAATCCAGGTTCAAACCAGTTCCACTAATTCGTCGCTCGCTTTCTTTGAACGTCCACCAGGAAATGTTTGCTCCTTTTTCTGCAGCGCCTTCTCAATGTCATCCACCTGCTGGCGCCGTTCAGGATGGATGAAGCCCCAAAACGTGGTGCAGATCCTCACCGGGTTTAAACGCTAAATGGAATGAGCGTTTTTTTATGGCCATTGCTGCACCGGGTCACAATACAAATACCACAGACAAGTGCGCCTGACCTGGGGGCGGAGCTGGCAGCGCAGTCACTTCCTGGAAGGGGCGGGTCCTCTCTTTGTGACGTCACAATGTAAGGGCTCGTTCATTTTGATGGGTTGGGAGGGGCTGGTGCTCAGAGTGAAGGTTGGAATGGATCTTAAAAACCTTCATGTGGACTCTCCTGAGGTCTCTGCTTTTTTCCAGAATCCGTTTTTTGTTTTGTTTTTCCTTACAGAGAAGGAGGATCTAAAGGCAGGAATGCCCAGTTTAGTTTAGCCATTACCTTTTGAATTCTATGACTTTATGTTCTTTATGCTTCATGTTTATTACAGTTATCGGTATGAAGCCATTGAGACGACTATTAATCTTGGGCTATGGAAATAAAATTGAATTAAATTAAATTATTATACTATAAAGTATTAAATTATTATTATTTATAGTGAGGAATGAACAGTAGTATCCACCCTTCAAAAGCACTACGATGAACACGTGTCTAAGCTTTAATGGTTTCTGCTGTAACGTAGCTTCAGTTAGCTGATGCTTTGGTTTAAAGGTCAGAACCGGAGTAACATGTTTGCATCTTAATGAAAGACGTGCAAAAACCGCCTATACTATACTAACACACAAAGACCCTCTAAATATGAAAACAAACGGTAGAAAAAGCCGTCACCTGAACCCATGAGAGCACAGATGAGAATCATGGAGTTATATTTAATCTCTGGCGCGCTCCTCTCGTCGGACAGCAGTTTATGGAGAACCGACACCAGGTTGGCTCCAACAAAGTCCTTCTCTGCTGCAACTGGAAACCAGAACACAATAGTAGCGTTAACAGATGGACATTAGCAAACAGTTTCACACACAGAAAAACTAAAATGTGTGGAAACTAAAGTTATGTTCAAAAGCAACAATAGCGGAGCAATTTACTCAACAAAAGTTAAACACAAACATACCTAAGTCCAGTGCTGCTATTAGGCCCAGAGCCACCAGTGCTTCATTCTGCATAATCATATGCTCACTGGTTGCCATGGTGACCAAATGTTTGACCCCTCCGCCCTGGATGACGGTCCTGACGACCTCCTACAAGAGACGAGAGACTGGAGTTTAACGAGGTCAAGGGTCGTACCAACAGGTAGAGTAGAGGTGAGACTATCCGGGCCAGGACCGCTGACTGTTGAGCCCAAAGTTTGGTTTTGATCCCAAAAGTCTGAAACCTTCCAATGAATCCACTGGGCATGAACTCATCTATGAGACATCTACATCCTGAATATTTTCCCCTTTACGGCTATAGATCTGCAGAATACATACAATAGTCAGCGACTCATAGAGCTCTACCGTCCATTGCCGTTTGGACCAATGACTATTCCATGACTCATCGCGTTGCTGTCTCATCGTGCCTTTTTGTTTTTATGCAAGTTTCTGAGACCTTTTAGGTAGATTTCAGTAAAAATGTTTTTAACCACTAGTTGTCAGTGAAAAAAAACACACAAATAAAACTTATTTCTAAGATTGCAGCATTTCTTTAATTTCTATTAAATGTTCAAATAACTCCTCTAACAGACGTCCAAAAATACCCCAGGATTCGATGTCTACAGGTAGATGAGTAGCAGACCTGTACATGCAAGTATCCATCAGAACTCTATAGGTAGACGTCTAGTAGAGGAACATAACAGAGAAGCCTGAGATGTCCAGTAGACGTCTACAATTGTACATTAGGTATCTAGTAGTCGTCTTGGTGGGTAATGTACCTTCTAAACGATTCTGCTTTTATCTAAGAAACGTTTTAGTTCATGTCTAATGTGACATTAGACATTAGTGCAGGGGTTGGGAACCTATGGCTCGCGAGCCATATATGGCTCTTTTGATGGTCACGTGTGGCTCGCAGACAAATCTTTAATTATACTTTTTTTTTTTTTTCATTAGACCAGTCCTTGTCTGGCGCGATGCGATGCCAGAGGCGCGCAGTAATGGCGGTGCTTGGAGAACAAAATCTGCGCCAGGACTATCAGTTTACTATTATCTATTATTTCACAGAGTTTGTGCCAGCTGAAAACCTGTGAATTGCCGTGCCTAAAACTGCGCGCTCCAGTCTCCAGGGTTGTGTGAGGAAGAAAGCAGAGGGTGGGGGGTGGTGGGGACAGGCAGCAGGTGAATCGTGCAGGGATTGTAAAAACGTAAAACCCGCTACCCGTCACTCACTGCAGCGTGTGAGTGTGTGTTTGGCTCCACGTCTGCATGTGAGCAGTCTGTCTCACATCTACAAAACATTCAGACCTACGATCACGTTTAAAGTCTCAACGCCTGGATGAAGCAGAAACTCACCACGTATCAACCGGACTAGACCATCAGCAAAACTACCACGAGAAATACTCATCATTTATTAGCAACAGCATAACAATGTTATTAAAAAGAATCCACAGACTTATTGTACTTTAAAAATGTTGAAATTAAATCAAATGCACACATTCATTTGTATATTTAGTTTTAAACAAATTGTTGCGGACTGAGTTGGACTGGGTGGGTGTTGGTCCGCGTTAAAAGTCCTGGAGTTCATTAAAACGTATCAAGCAGAGATCTGATTGGCTCTCAGTTCTGTCGCTCAGGCTGTTGTTAGGTAGTTTGGACCAATGGGGTTCAGCTATGGGCCGAATAAGGGAAATGGGAGGGCTGAAGCGGGAGCAGGGGAATATAAACTTGGGAGAAGCGCTCTCGTCTCGGCGGGAGAAATTCAGGAGTTGCTGAATTAATTGTACGGCGTTCGTTGTGGTCTACAGTAACAGAATAAAGAACCTTAAAAGAGGTCAAGTCTCCGTGCCTCAGTGTGGGAAAGGGACGCTACATTATTGTATGGCTCTTTGGAAATTACATTTAAAAATATGTGGCGTTTATGGCTCTCTCGGCCAAAAAGGTTCCCGACCCCTGCATTAGTGCATGTTTTCTTAGGGATTGGGAATTCATGCAATTCATGCATGTAGCATACTTCATTGAAAATGGGTAGATTCTATTGCTCTCAGTTATTTCAGTCTTGCCCCAAAGCTTTTGGAAGAATATTCACCAGATTATAACCAAGGTCCTGGGCTACAAAGACATGCTTATTTCTTTATCTGGGATATATTGTAGAAAATGTACTAAGAAATGACACATGTTTAGTCAAACGTTTTTTGCCGCAGGCAAGAAAACAATCACGAGACAATGGTACAAGACCGATTTGCCAACACCGCAGAAGTGGGAAAAACTTGTGGAGGAAATACACGAGATGGAATTGTTGAACCATAGGATAAGAAGTCAAGAAGATCTTTGTCAAAAAGATGGAGAAATGGACTACCCACCAAACAACATTATAAAGACTTATACATGGATAATGTTGGAAAAAATCCGTAGAGCCAAGGGATTCCGAGGTATTTCTTACTTTTTTTGTTTTGCTCTGTAAACCTATTTTATTGTTCCTTCTGCTTTTTTCTTGTATGTTTTCAACTGTGGGTTTAAAAAGCAATATAGAAAGAAAGTAAGAAATAAAAAGACAATAGGTGGATTTTATGTTCAAGGTATCATGGGACAGCGACACAAGAAGTGGGATAGTCGTTTGCTAATCCTTGTGCCTCCAGGCACGTTAACGTTGGGTCATCTAGACCCACTAGACAGAGCTCTGAACCTTTTTTCTTCAATGATTTGTGATCTTCACTGGTGTCCATGGATTACATGAAATCTTTCCACCTTTATCCACCTTTGTCATGGTAGGGAGAACACCTCAATGGAAGGTGGGGTCATCTGGACCCCATAAGATAGCACAAGGGTTAAAGGTTCAGACAGTGATGTGCAGTAGAGCTCCATGACTGATGGATATGGAATACAGATGTAGAGGTGTAAACATCAGAACATCTTTTCTGGCGGAATTTCTTTGAGATACACGAGGACGGCTTGTCTGCGGCTCTAAAGCTGACCAGCCGTCAGCTTTCAGGATGTAAATGTCGAGCGCTTGCCAGAGGAGTTGGGCCTGGACTCACCTTAGACTTGCTGTGCCGAATGAGGGCCGACAGAAGGCGGTTGGACTCGCCCATCACCCCTGCGTGATCTTTGGCTTCGCACCACTCCACCAGCCGCTCCACCAGCTTCCCGTTGGTTCCCAGCTGGTCTGCAGCTTCAGCTGAATCAACACACACCGCGGGGTGAAACACTCCCAGCATGCACTCTGCTCCGATGACTACCGATTACAGAGCTTCTCTGTCTCTACAAGCTGAACATCTTGGATAAAACCAATCTCCTTTTTCTTGATGTAAGATTAATAAACTGTTCTGAACGCAATCTTTGAGACACGCGTTTGTAGAAAAGGAACAAAAATGTTTACCCTGAGTGTCTATCAGCATGCGTAATGTCCCCAGGAGCTTGAACTGGACCGGAGGCATCTCTGATTGCAGAAACTTCAGCACCACGTCTGCCACACCGGCCGACAGCATCTTGGACTTGTTTACGACTGTGGAGAGGAACAGAGGCCCAATTTACCACCGTTCAAACACGTGTTCCTATTGGCAGACATTTTACAGCACGGCATTGTGTGCGTCTCTGTAGCAGCTCTCAGGGCCGGTCAGGCCACAGCTGAACCTGCAAAGGTCTGCCGGGGCTGGGGAGGCGCCCTCTGGAAATGAACTCATGGAGGAACCTCGGCGGTGTGACAAAATGTCACAACAGAGAGCTTTCAGCAGAGTGTGAAAATGCCAGCTGTCAGCCGGATTACGGCAGCCCTGAAAGGCCTGAAAGGAGAAGGCGGGAGTCTTGAACCACAAACACACAAAAAACAACACACGTCTGAAGAAGGAAACTGCTTCTGTAGCCGGCGGCGTCATAAAATATATCTTCGATGTGCTCAGATGTCCGTCAAAGGTTTCAGCCGACGCGTCTTTACGTGAATTCAGTTTAGAGCTGTTCAGAATTTGAAAATTACACAGTTTATGCGTATTTTACCAAGTTTTTACACAATTATTACGTAAACCTTGCACAATTGTGTGTGACTTTTGTGAGACACTCAAATGTGTGTCTTTCCAGGAGCGTTCCACGTTTGTCTAACAGACTTTTCATGCATGAACCACTGATGTGTAACGTTTAGATCACGTATACGGCGCACAGATCACGTTCAGATGACATCATTGATGCATGAATCACTGATGAATTACAGATAAACATCACAATAATCACATGGTTCATGTTCTACGTTGGGTTACGTGTTCTTAGCGTGTTTATTCCTACTTCTTCTGTGGTTTTAACGTGGTTCATTCCTGATCCATCTGTGAACATTTCACCTAAAGACCACAACATCACTTTTTCCACGTAGATTCACGTATGACCAACTTACATCCATGTAATATGCAGAAAATGTACATAGTGGTGGTGGAGTGACATGGCCTTTACATCGGCATTATATAGATGATATAGAATGACTCAGGTGTTGCAGACGTCCTGCTGAAGCACAAACATCAACCTGTTTGAGTGTCTGCAGCAGGACCTAAAGGGAGTAGAGCATCAATGAAAATGAGAAAACCACACACATTTGAGAAGTTAGCAGAAATGTTGTGTGAGAAAATTATAACCAAGTTACAAATGGATCTATGGTTTAAAACCTCACATATGCTTTTATTTTGAATGAAACACATTCTTTATTACTTAACTTCTTGATGATCCAGCGACTGTTTCTAAGTGTGAAAACATTTACATTTGTCCGGTAAAAGGCCGAGGCGCTGAAGTGACTCACCTGGTATAGCTAGGTTGCGCAGGGCGCTCAGAGCGGCGTGTTGGACGGTCACATTGCCTTCCTCTACGTGTCGATCCAGCAGGTCCAGAAGCTTCTGTACGATTCCAGTGTCCACCATGTGGATACAGTTCCCATCTGACAACAGACACAGAATCGCCTGAAGGACTCGGGTAGCACAGAGTTATTGTTCACAGAAATAATTGGAGTCCCGTTAACATCTCAGAACCTGAAATCTCTTTACTGCTCTACCAAAGTCGACCAATCACCACTCCAGGAATCTGTACAGAACAGAGTCAGGAACTTTCCTCTGGAAAAGAGCTACAGGAATCCATAGTCATCCGTCTCACAAACGGAGTCACGAAACCCCCAAAACTGAGGAAAGAGACTTTCATCGTGAAGAAAACTGTCAAACTTTTAACCCTGAAAGCCCAAATGCAGCCTCAAAAGAAAAACCTCCATCTTATTTTCGTTAAAGTCCATCCGCTGACACACATCCAGCTGTGGGTCATGTGTTCTTCACATTTGTCTTCTCCCCTGGGGGAGCACTGAACTCCACACAGGAACCATTTGATCGGTAAACACCCCCCATCCAACCCTTTAATGCTGAGCGTCAAGCAGGGAGGCACTGGGTCCCATGATGCCTGGATTTGAACTAAAGACCAGCCTCATGGCAGACACTCTACCACAAGGCCACTGAGTGTTTTTTTTTTTTACTGTGGTTGAAAATGCAAAATAGGACTAAACACAAAGCCTTCTGGGTAAACGTCCAGCTGGGGAGCAATCTATAACAGTTCAGCCATTATTTACAGTTTGATTGACAGATGGGCATCAACGCCACGGGAAGGTCACACTCACCATTGCGTGCAAAGTTGGCGATGGCCAGAGCGCCGGCCAGCTGCAGCTGGTGGTTGTTCGATGGTATCCAGGACAAAACCCTCTGGAAGACGCTGCCCTTTCCCCCCTCAAACAGCTTCTGCATGGACTCATCTGCAGAGGAAGGAACCACTTTACCACGGCGGGGGCCCACGCTGAGCAGGAGCTAAAATCTAGGCCTCATTTCACAATGAAGACATCGCGTGTTACATATCACCTGAACAATGAAGATAAACAATAAAAAAATACTCTGTTTCTGCCAGAAGATGCTATGAAGCTTTTCCAAAACTGTTTTACTGCTTTTTCCTACCAGAGGCGTCTCCATAGACTGTTTAGCCCTCATCTGATTGACATTCACTTTGATTTGGAATATTTGCCAATACAGAGTCCAGATTCCACACTTTTGTAACACATTAAAAGATGAACAAATGCTAAATAGACAGAAACAGGTATTCCCCTTTTTAATTCATCTTCTTCTTCTCTTCCTTTGGGTGTTTCCCTTCAGGGTCTCCACAGCCAATCAGCTTCCTCTGTCTGTCTCCTGCATCCTCCACCAGCAGCTACCTTCATGTCTTCCTTCATCCAGAATCCTCCTCTCTGGTCTTCCTCTAGACTCAGCATCCTTCAGTCTGTCCTCTGGACATGTCCCAACCATCTCAGTCTGACTGGATCTCCAGAACCAGAACATGTGCTTAACCTCTGATGTCCTCATTCCTGGTCCATCCTGGACCTCGGCATCTTCATCTCTGCTGCCTCCAGCTCTGCTTCCTGTCTTCCTCAGAGTCTGTAGGCCCAACAACATGGCCGCTCTCTTTGGATCCACACTTTTCTAAATCTTCATTTCAGCTGAAACTCGTCTATCCCACCTGACACTTTTCTCCACCCGTTCCAACCTGCCTGCACTTTTCTTCACTTTTTATGACCCTCTCCATTCCTCTAATAGAAAGGAAAAAAAAGCCTTTGTAGGTTTGTTTGAGTTAAAACAAACCAATACAGACACTTGCTGTCAGTATTAACCTTTGTTTCAAAGAGTTGTGGAGCAGAAGCCTAATCTGTGAATATCCTCTGATTTCTGTTGAGTCTGAAACTCTGTGATTGGCCCGCGTCTGATCACATGATCGGGGCGGGACATCCCGATGGTTACCTCCGAGAAGCAGGAGGACCATGAGGTCTGAGGCAGTCTTGAGCTGGGCGACGTCCTCTTCCCGCTCTCCGTCTATCGTCTGAGCGACCACGTCCAGCAGACACTCCACCAGGCCCGCCTCCACCAGCTGCAGCTTGATGGCATCTGCAGGACAAAGCGAGCGCACGTGAGCAGAGGACGTCCACGAGAACGTCCTGGCAGATCATGTGAACAGAAACAGGCTCCAGTGTTCAGTGGGACTTCAAATAGTCGATTCTCTCATCCTTCACTGAGCATGACGGCTTCTTTTAACGCTGAAACCCTAAAGGCTGCACCATGAGGAAAACTCGCCATGTGTGAGATTAGTGATCAATTTTGTGATAGCTTGTGATACATGAACGAATGGTAAAACAACCAAAAACATCTTTTCTATTTCACTGCAACAGTTTCAATTAAATAAGAGTCAACATAACCTCTAAATATTCTCCAAATCACCTTCGTCTACATCTGACATCAAAGGGCTCCATCCGATTGGTCAAAAGCATTTATTTAATTTATTAAATACTTCAAGCTGCATAAGATTGTTTTAGTACATTTAAGGGAACCATTTCTCACAATTTTCACTATCTTATGCAACATGCGTATTGCACAGCTTGATACTGTGATAAATTTGTGATGTCTTGTTCAGGCCTCCTAAAGACGTTGATGGGCTGTGAGGTGGACGCATTTCATTGGTTAAAATCATCCTTCATGGTTTCAGGGAAATCAAGGATGGTGAGTTATGCTCATGAAGCTGTCCTCTCTCTCAAGGTCATGTCACACAGCAGCTACATACATGAAGTACATTTTCCACGAATGAAATGTCAGTTATCTGTGATCCATGCGTGATTCTTGTGTTTGTCGATGTGCTCAGATGTCTGTTGAGGGTTTCAGCCGACGGGTCTTTACATGAATTCAGTTAGAGATGTTCAAAATTTTGGTTGGTTGAGAATTATCCAGTAATTTATGTAGTTTATACGCAGTTACAACGTACATCTTACACAATTGTGTGTGATTTTTGGGAGATACACAATTTTGTGTCATTTCCACGACCGTTCCGTGTTTGTCTAACAGAGTTTTCATGCATGAACCACTGATGTATAACTTTTAGATTACTCTCAATCTCGTCTTAATTACTCTTAAAAATCTCAAACATAAATGAACAAATAAATAAATGAACTAATAATTCATGTCACACTGAAACAATTAACTATTCAGACGGTCAAAAAGAGTCGAGTTGAAAGAGATTAGGAGGAAGCGAACTTTTACAATCCCACCCTTGCTACTTTTTATTTTCTCTACCTAATTTATCATTTTTGGGTTCTGATCAGTCATCTATACTGTACCAATACAGATTCAGGTTATTAAGAAATCCCCAAGTTTGAATAAATCACACGACAAAGCTGAAGTACATCAAGATGATGTAAATAGACATTATTTCAGAAGTCATCCTAACAGATCAAGTGTCAAAAATAGGTGCAAATGATTTGTTATTGGAAAAAATATCTTTTTAAATCAAAGTGTGATTTATAAAAATAAAAGAATAAAAATGGGATAAACCGTGCGCACGTATTGCTAAACGGTGCCCACGGGTTAATCAGGGGGTGTACGATGGCCTGCGACTAATGATGATGTCACACTCTTTGATTGGCGTTGAACGTTGGTCCGATGACGTGAAAGATGGTGATTGGTCTGGATAAATCCATAGAAGAAGAAATTGGAGGTCCCGTTGTAAACAAAGCTCTGACATAGAGTGAGATGAAAAAAGGGGTTTTGTTTTTGTTATGATTATTATTGAGTGCATGTTAGCTCATAGTTTTTTAAAACTAGTGCTTCAGTTCTGCCAATAGGCAGAACTGCCCCGGAAGTAGGGTTAGGATTAGGTTTATACGGGCTAACAACATTTAGCAGTGGATGAACTGAAACTGGAATAACCACGTTTTCTCAGGACTGTTCATTCAAAAGTCGCCTCCGCCCGTCCCATAGCCGCTCCTCTGCTTGGAGATACAGATCTCCCAGGAGACCCGGATCTCCTGAGTCCAGCAGCTCGCTCACACAGAGCGGCCGGATGGACTGCAATGTGTGCGCGCAGACGATTGCGCAACAGTACGAGCACAACTGATTAAACCGTTTAGCAATCTGTGCACACAGTTAATCCAATTTTCTTTCCTTTTTACCCCTGGCCCCTGGAGGGCTCCGTGCAAAGCAGCTCCTTTCTGCAGGAACCCTGCTGAAGGATTGTGGTACAGAACAAATATTCAGCCTTTCATCTGAGCATCACAACACCATCGGGTAAAGTTTCACTTCTGATACACAAGAGTCGGTCTATTGTGTTACAACTCCCCCTTAAATGTCCACACTTTGGACATTCAGGTGCAGCTCTGCCACCCGCTTCCTAGCATCACATTTAAAATCATTTTGCTGAAGCTGACAATCATTGTAAAGATACGCGGTTTTCTCAATAAACTAATGAGGTGCAGGCGGTTTGCCAAATGACAGCAGACAGAAAGCTTTCCCCAGAGTGGGGTTTAGCTGCACGTTGCCATGGAGACCAACACTGTGGGAGCACTTTGTGCCTCTTCTAATGATAGCAGTTAGTTGCTTCCTAAGACAGAATGAGCAGCGGAACCCAAAGGCAGAGCAGTCTGCCATGACTCAGCATGTTCGTGTGCAGAGCATGACTCGCTGCTTTCTCAAAGCCACATTCTGAAGACACGTTTGGACTGAATTGACAGCTTTTTTTTGTAGAGTTGAAAAAGCTCAGGCCAAATTACCGTTTTCGGCCAGCGGAGCCAGAACTTCAAAGATCATTTCTTTCTTGTCGTGTTCGGCCTGCTTCTGGAAAAGACGAACCAGCTCCTCGGCGATGTTGGTGGCGGCAAACTGCTCCTTGCTGGACTCTGCGGACACAAGATGTTTATCAAGTAAGGGTTAATGGCTGACAAAGTGTGCATTATCAGAAATTAACGCACTTCGTCCATTTGGTGGACATCACACCGTCCGACGGTTGCTTCCGCGAAGTGCGATAAATTCTGATTATGCACACTTCAAAGGCCATTTACCGGCATATACCATGGTCACTTAAAAAAAAAATACATTCAACCAGTTTTTAGTACTTTGTTCTTGCTGTTTTTCCGGCTTGGATCGCTTATTTCACAAAGAGATGACTTTTAGTTATGTGCAGTCAAGGTCCGGCAATATAAAATATGCTGATGATCACGATGCGTTAAATAAAGCAGCAGTTCAGGGAGAAAGTTCTCCTCTTAATGCTCATTTTTGTCCAGGCGATGAAGATAAATGTTGTTTTAAAGAAACCAGCGCAGCGATCCAGAACATTTAAGCTATGTGACCAGAACTACTTTTTTAAGCGTACGTTATCCCTGCGCATTTTCACTTAATTCACACCCAGCAGCCAATCAGAAGCGAGTAGTTACCCAGACCACGGCATAACGGGCTTCAAGGATGCTAAACCTGTTAAAACACAAAGTAAGAAACTCACCGAGCTCGGCCAAATTCCCAAAGGCAATGAGACACATTTCTGTCAGAGATGCATTGTGGGAATGGATGCCCAGCAGCTTCACCAGCGTAGGAATCACACCCATGTTGATCAATTGGGCTTGTAAGGAATCTGCAATAAAAACACACAGCTGGTTCATTCCTGTTGTGGCCTAACATGCAGAACAGTCAGATGACATATTTGTCATATTCATATATATACATATAAAACCTTTAAGGCACCATGACTAATGGAGGCTCAGCTGAAATACAGCAGCGATGGGTCACGTCTCTCACGCGCCCCTGCAGAAAGCTGCTCGGTGCTCCTGCACAGCTTTTTTTAAGGATCCACTTTATTGTTGTAGCTTTTTGTTTTAGCTTTTCATCTGGGAATTGTTGCGTGACCCGCTTTGAGCCGTCAGACAGATGGCCTCACAGTTTACACTGAAATACTTTGCTGATGGAGGATTTCATGGGCAGTCGAGGATTAGAAGAAACGCAGTGAGTGAGAAACCAGATCCTCACTGAGCTTTGGTTTTTTTTATACTTCAGCCAAACATTTTTTCTTTGACCTCGTCAGTCTGAACACTGCTGTACGGGCTTCCTGGTGTGTTCATGAGAACGTTTGAGAACCTACAGCTCAGCCGTTTTAAAAGGTTCTAAACTTATTTAACATCATTTGAACTGAAGCCGTCTTCCATTTGTTGACCGTCTCTGAAACCGCTTTTATAGACATTGACCGGAGATTTTTCCAACCCGGGTTGAAACTAATCATTAAAAGGGATTTTGAAACTTGGAAAATAAAAAACATGATGTTCAATAAAACAATTTAAAGTGTTAATTTAACTTTAAATTTGTAAATCTAATTAGATTTAAAAAGCAACTTCCATCCTTACCTTTACTCATCTAACCCCATCAAACTGAATGAGCTGCTTTCCTCTAGAACTTATGAAGTTTATTAAAAACGTTTTTGGATCTGAGGATCACGTCTCATTTCATTCATTGGAAAATAGACACATTTTTACAGCCGATGATGCAGATTTTTACAGATTATTTGACAGGATTATGCAAAGCAACAATTACACCAAGAACACCAGGAAAAGCCAGAAGCTTAAGAACATGAAGAAAAAAGAGAGGAGCACTTCCCAGCAACCATTGCCGCATTAATATTAGAGTGTTTTCCCTCTAAATGTTTTCAGTCGTCCTCTACATCAGCTTGTTATGACGTCAGCATCAGCTACATGAAGAAAACTGCAGTAAGCAACAGAAATGCATCAATTTGGGTCGAGCAACCCCAAAACCTCCCATAAGAAAGTCCAACACACCCCAACGTCACTCAGGAGCCACTGACGTCCCGTCTTTGTGTCCTTACTTTTATTGCTCTGTACCACATACTAGAAGAAAACCTGTCCAAGAAAGACGTCTGGTGTGTAAGTGTCAGGTGTCTGGATGGAGAATAAAAAAAGAAAGAGTAGCTACACAAGTTAAGAGCAAAGAGGGTCAAAGGTGCACAGTAAGGCCTGCTGAGGGGTAGATGGCAGCTGTAGCGGAGTTGACCCGGATGGGTCCTCGGGGTTTTTGTTTTACTTGAGCGCGTGGCAGTTATTTGACGTAAGGTGGCAAATGGACTTCTGGGTATGTGAATGATGAGGGCAGAATAAAGTATTGGTCCTATACACCCAAACGTGTCTCTGAGCTCCTTATTTTACACATGAACCTCCGCTTTACCAACACCGAACCCCCTAAAGCCGGCTACACTGAGGATAAGTTGGTTTTGACCAGCTTAGTGGCCCTGTGGTGGAGTGTCCGCCCTGGGAAGTTTGTGACTTTAAAATCCAGTCATACCAAAGACACTACAAATGGGACCCAATGCCTCCCTACTTGATACTCAGCATTAAGGGTTTGGATTGGGGGGGTTAAACCACCAAAAGGTTCCTGAGCGCGGCTGTGTCTGCAGCTCACCGCTCCACCATCTTTCCATTATTGAAAGGTTTACAGTTTCTTTATTTTCCACAAACGCTCTACATCTTTCATCTTCGCTCACGGCTCCATTAAACAGACTACTTTTTTTTCGTAAACGTACCTGTATTAAAGTCATACATTTACACCTTTGTAGTCGCAATTTCACAGTTAGGACTTTTTTTCTAATAAAATTTAGGATTTTAAAGTCATAATTAAAATAAAATGAAAAAGTTTGTTTGTAAAATGGTTCTAAATGGAAAATGTCGTATACATATATAGCGCTTTTCTACCTTCTTCAAGGCCCAAAGTGCTTTACAGTAGAGGTAAGATCTTAAACCCGAGCCTGAGTCAGAACACGACACGGCCCGAAATACGGGTCGGGTCGGGCGGGCGGTTGTCAAACAGCTCTTTATTAATCCTGTATTTCAGAACGGTTACAGTACGAACCGAAAGGCACAGCCAGCTTCTTCTTACTCAGAGGGAGAACGTTCACCGAACGCACACACACACACAGGTAGACCCCGCCCACCAGTCACCAGCCCACCGTTGATTGACTAACAGGAAGCGCAGACGCAGAGCCAGGGGGCACGCTTTGCGCACGTGTCGTGAATGTAATCTTCCCTCCGCAAGTCTGCATCTATTTTGTTTAGGTATCCCTGATATGGAGCAGCAAGAAGTCAAGGAGAAACTGAAGACAGGGGAACTGAAAAGGCAAACACGCACCGCCGCGGCTGCAGTATTTGTCTGCATTAAGATATTTCTTTCACTCTCTTTGTCTGGCCTCTTATTCTGTGTTCCAGCATTATTTCTTTGTTCAAATGCATTTATCATGATCATAAAAATATGTAGACATTTTAACCTTAAATCTTTTTTCTGGCAAAAATACTATGGGATAAATTTAAATTTCAGGTTTGCTTCGGGCTCGGGCCTGCAAATCAAGTTAATTGGTCGGGTTCAGCTTTAATGCCTGCGGGCCTGGGTCGGGTCGGGCTGGGTTTTTAGGGCCGATCTTACCTCTACTTTACAGTCACAGACCCATTCACCCATTCACCAACACATTCATACAGTGATGGCAGCTCTGCTGCTAAACACTGGCGCCAACCTGCCACCAGAGTCAAGGCGGGGTTCAGTTTCCTGCCCAAGGACACTTCGACTCATGGGCGTGCAAGGCGGGAATCGAACCTGCAATATTACGATCATGGGTCGACCGCCCTACCGCTGCACCACGGCCGCCTTAAACTTCATCGTATTTTCTAAAGCACCACCAAGTGGTTTAGGTTTGCCCATTTCTAACCTGGAAGGACAACTGGGGCTAAAGCATAGGAGGCAGGAAAACACTGACACGTCTTTCCTACTAGCTAAGTCACAGGGCTCACAGAAAAATGAGAGGAAGATGTTGCCACCACAAAAGCAAATACCAAAAGATTTTCTCAGAGTTCAAGGGAGAAAAGCAGGTAAACATGGCAGAGAGAGAAGGAGACAGCCTTTACAAATCCCCTGATCCAGTTCAAGCTGTGTGCAGGAAGAAGAGCATCCGCTGATTAGTAAGGGGAGGTAACAGTGGTTCTGGGGGGGGGGGAGAGGATGGTCATTACCATTATCATTGCTATAGTTCATCAGCATGCCACAAAAGACAGTCAAGAGCTTCTCATTTTCCGGCTGAGTATTTTGGTAGAGGGATTTAATGTGTTCAGCTACTATCTGAGCCCCTCCTGCCAGGTGAACTGCACTCCTGCCCTCATCTGTAAAACAAAGAGGCCGGAACACAAATCAACCACAAAGGAACAAGAAATCAAGCAAAACAACAAGAACCTGGAAAAAAACAAAACAAATTTCAATCAAAGAAATTAACATAAATTCCAGACAGTCACATTCTGAGTAAAACAAATGAAAAAGCAGGGAGTAACAGTTGGGACAAACAATAAAACTGTTACCAATATATAATATGTGAGATGGAGACCCTGGAGATGGCTTGGTCTCAATAAAACTCCTGTTTCTATTTACGCATTTACAGATTCAACCAAGAGACAGAAAATTTCAAAGCATAATTAAAGAGATCTAAATTAAAGAAATGCAAAAAAAGGAGAGGCAGCACGACATGAACAGATCCGCCTGTCAGGCTTTTTTAAAGCGTTTCTGTTCCACCTCCAACCAACAGAGTTTCCATGTCAGCCTGTGTGTTTGTCCCCCTCATTAGTGATGACTGTATTAAAATAAAACAGCACAAAGGACATTCCTGTGGAGAAAGATTGGTCAAAGTTGAGAGGGAGCATAAATGAAAGCTGATGGTGTTAGTAGACCTTAGTAGGGTCAGGAAGCAGCTTTATCTCAAGGTTTAAAGTGACAGATGTTCATGTGATTTATGGAACTGAGGTTCTCTTTAAGCTGCAGGAATAATGCAAAGAAATATTCAAGCACTTTGCTGGTAGAAGAGTTAGGAACCACATCTTTCCTGACTCAGCAGTCACCATTGACTCATCTTTGGTCTCCCCCTCCCCACAGGTGAGGGTGTGGGTGTCCGCCTGGACAGCTCATTATCTTTTCAATCCCGTATCAATACTGTTGCTTGCTCTGCCCATTTTCACTTCATTGATCGTCTTCGCCCCACCTCACCGTCCACTCTGGTCACGTAATCCTCTCCTCTTTGGTTACCCTCAAAAAAACCTCTATACGCTCCGACCGGCCCAGAACTCTGCATCATCTGCAGAACCCCATCCTTTGGTCACATCGCCCCACATGCAGTCAGGCCTTTTCCTCACCAGCTGCTCCAGCAGCTGCACTGGCTTCCCAGAACCTCCAGCAACAAATTAAAACTCCTGCTCCATAACCTGACTCCTCCTCCTCTTTGGGACCTTCTCCTTATCAATACTCCTTCTGCTCCTCTTCTTACGTCCAGCTCTCCGCTCCCCCGGCCCGGCTCATTACCATGGGGAGTTGAACCTTCAGCTGCTACGCTACCAAACTCTGGAATTCTCCTGCTCCAGACCACCGTAACATAGACTCTCTCCCAAACTGAAAATCCCAAGTCAAATCTGTTCAAATCAGGTTTGCTCTCCAATTTCCCTTTCTGTCATCTGCTCTTTACTGTATATTTGCTCTGGTACAGTGTCCTTGAGCTTCTTGAAAGGGAATGCAGGTTTTCCAGATGTTCTTGCCCATCTCACAGTTGATTACCTGGATCAGGTGTGTCCAGCCAATTAGAACAAGGCAGAGAAAGGTATGTTGGGAAACCAGCAGGGACGTAGCCCTGGATGTCCTCGCATAAGGGGGAAACTGTTCGCGTTTTTGAAACATCTGGTGGGAAAAAGCCCACTACACTCCCATATCATGATGAGAATTCATCAAAGCTGTGCTTTAAAGTTACACATCTTCCAAATAGTCTAGTGAAAAGCCCAAATGTTTCGTGTCATCTGCACCCCCATGATGTCATCACTTTCTGGTTCTCTGGACCTGGGAATCTGAGTGGTGGACAGACCTGGGATGTCTTGGTTTACTGTCAACACATCCCAGGTCTGGAGGGGATTCTAGAGAGGGTTCAGACTCCTGGTACAGCTAAAAAGCATGGGGGTGGAAACATCATGCTATGTGGCTGTTTTTCAGCCAGGACGACTGATCCGTGTAAAGGAAAGAATGAATGGGGCCATTAATCGTCAGATTTTAAGTGAAAACCTTCTTCCATCAGCATTGACCTTGAAGATAAAACATGACTGGGTCAGCAGGACAACCAGCCCAAACACACGTTGCCCGGGTAACAAAGGAGTGGCAACATGTCCTGGAGGTCCTGGAGTGGCCTAGCCAGTCTCCAGATCTCAACCCCATAGAAAATCTTTGGAGGGAGCTGAAAGTCTGTGTTTCTCTGCGACAGCCCCAAAACATCACTGCTCTAGAGGAGATCTGCATGGAGGAATGGACCAAAATACCAGCAACAGTTTGTGAAAACCTTGAGAAGACTCAAAGAAAATGTTGCCAACAAAGGGTTATAACAAAGTATAGAGTTGAACTTTTTTATTTATCAAATACTTATTTTCCGCCATGATTTACAAATAAATGCTTTAAAAATCAGAAAATATAATTTTCTGATTTTTTTTCTCATTTTGTCTCAGTTGAGGTTTACCTATAATGAAAATTACAGGCCTCTCATCTTTCTAAGTGGGAGATCTTACACAATTGGTGGCTGACTGAATACTTTTTTGCCTCACTGTAAGTTCATTCCAGGACATAAGCCATCAATCACAATTCTTTTCATGGTAAAAATTGATTTTATTCATTAATTTTCTTTATTTAGCCAATCAGTGTTAAATTGGAGTCATTTTAATTTTTTTAAGAAGTTTGCAAACAGGAGATGTCTTTTCCTGTCATGACAAACAGGTTTTGTGCCTCTATTGCTGCAGTAAATTCAAGAAGAAATGTGCAGAGTCAAAAAAAATGTTGATTACAAATTTTTAGAGCATCGTCTGAGAATCAAGCATTTATTTTTGGATTATGAACATTTGGAGAGTACAGTAGTGATAAGATGTATTAAGATGAAAAAGATGATAGTAGGGAGAGAGCTCAACAGCAAAGGTTTTGTAGCGTGTTGTGTAATCCAACTGTATCAAGGACACTTCCTACATTTAGGGTTCGTTCCACTTAATGACAGAGATAGACTGATGTAGAGAGCAGGTATCAACTGAAGTAACACACAGCACATCATTTGGACCCAAGAGTTGAAGTTCCTGCTGAGAAGTGTGAGATTGAATAAATCATTGTTCCCTTCTATTGCAAACCCAGCATTTCCCACAAAATGAAGGAAATGAAGCTGAAATGTTCAGTAGCTAGCACTGATGTGATGGTGCCAAAGACCTGAAACCTGAAAAAAAGAGAAGCAAACTCCCACTTACGGCTGTCATAGCAGATGTTACCAAGAGCTCGGCCAGTCTGCAGCAGCACCTCCTGGTCGGTGGAGTTCAGGAGCTGAACCAGAGGAGGGATGAGGCCTGCATCCACACAGGAACTCCGCATGAACTCTGCAGACAAAACAGGAGCTTAGTTATAGCCCAGCATGCACAGGTACGGCCCCCGCAGGCACAGGTACGGCCCCAGCAGGCACAGGTACGGCCCCAGCAGGCACAGGTACGGCCCCTGCAGGCACAGGTACGGCCCCTGCAGGCACAGGTACGGCCCCAGCAGGCACATGTGCGGCCCCCGCAGGCACAGGTACGGCCCCCGCAGGCACAGGTACAGCGCCACAGGTATGGGTTTAGCCCCTATAAACACAGGTACGGGGCTGCTTCATCTCAAAGACGCCTATTGCTGCATTGTATTTAAGTGTGTTTAAGAATCTAAGAATCTTGTTGTTGTTGCATGTGTTTAATGTTAAAGCCCCGTTAGCATGTAGTTGTGTGACATTTATTCTCTGCAGTTGACCCATCCTCTGGGGGAGCGGCGAGCAGCAGACACAGACGCGCTCGGGAACCTATTGGTTAGCGTTAACCATAACCCTTCTCTGGTTCCATGCGAGCCAGAAAAAAACTTTAGCACCGGCTGCGTGCATTTAGAAAATTACATGCGAATAGACACTTTCTAAAAAGGAAAGTAAGGAACTCCTCCTGGTCTGGGGAGGGGGCTGTCAGGTTTCCTGCTCTAGATGTTTTTCCTGCTTCAAACTCGCTCATTGTCACTCCCCCAACAGTCATTTACCCCACCGTGAATGATTGGTTCGTCAGTTCCGCACACAACACTGAAAAGTGTCATTCAAAAAAAACTGGCGGGATGCACAAACATTGAATTTTAATATTAAGGTGGGGGCAGCAAAGTATTGTCTTGGGGGGTCGCGAGTTTGAGACATCATCCATACAGTGTTACATGGTTTCTCAAACAGAGAAAATGTGTAGATCATTAATATTGTAAAGGCTCTAAAATGACTCATTTTACAAATATTACACATGCGTGCACGAGTCTGTCGGAAATAACACGGAAAAACAAAAAAGGGCCAACGAAGCAACATTAGCTTAAAATTATTATGCTTTTATTATTCTACATACAAAGGGGCTCATGGAAGGGTAAAAAAAACTCATGCAGGGGTAAAAGAACCCCATGGAAGGGTAAGAGACCCTCATGCAGGGTAATTCTGATTTGTAAAACAAACAAAACACATCAAAACGTGCAGATGTGTTTCACATCATTAGAACATCAAACTGCAGATATTCGTTCTTTCACAGACGGAGCCCCAGGCAGGCGGATGGTTCCTCTTTCAGTGTTTTTCAGGTCGGTCCAGCTTTTATGACATTTCCTGATAATTGAGGCCAAACTAGAAGAAACTCTGCAGGTCAAACCATGTTTATAATGAATCGTTCAACTGTCTGAAATGGAAGGAGCCGTCTGTGGCGAAGTGGCTGACTCTTCCGGAAGCAGTGACAGATAAATGCCGGCGGCCCGGGGGCAGGTTGGCCAAGCTGCCTCCCACCCATCATTAACTGCAGCCCTGCCAGCTCAGAACCCGCTCATTATCAGAACCTTTTCCTGCTCCAGGCTGCATTCACATGAAGGCTTTTTCCGGACCTTACGCAGAGACGAAGAGGAAAACGGAGCTGAGCACGCCTGCAGTTAGTTCAGCTCTACCAAGCTCTCCCAAAAGCCCTGAGGAGAAGGCCTGACTGCGTACAACCACGGGGTTCTAACACCCACCTTTGATTCTCATCAAAACATTTAAAAATGAAGCATTTAAACCAGAAAGAGACTCATAGCAGCCCTGAGAGCACAGGAGCTTTGGAAGTGGACCGTACCATTTTTAGCCAGTTCTGCTATTATGTTGGCCACTTTGGGGGTGCATGAAGACTGGGGGTTGAGCAGGTTGGGAAAAAGAGGAAGGATGCCCATCTCCTGGATCTTCATGCTGGCTTCAGTGTCTGCAGGAGAAAAAAGGCCAGTTAAGAAGATCGCACCAGAACCGGAACTCTGCTTTCAGACCAGAACTTTCCAAACCCGCCGGCTCACATTTCATGCAGAATCAATAATTATACTTTTGTTTTATCTGGTGGTTGTTGACGTGGATCTGTCTGAGAATGACCCAAAGAATTACATCAACACACTTTGGGTTTCTTTTTCCCACCTAAACCTTTTTCAGGTCATGCGGTTCTGCACGTGTTCTGCCAATCGTTTGGACCTGTGGCACTGCGGCCATTTTTTCCTTTAGATCACATGTTCTGAAGTGGCTGCTCTCAACGTCAAAAACTGGCCCAAAGATTTCTGGCTGACCCGAAAGAGCGTTCTGTACTCACTGCTGCTGGCGAGCGCTTTCAGTAGACAGTCCAGGCAGATGTCCACGCCGTGGGCGGTGCCGTCGCCGGACGCCAGCTTCAGCTTCTGCAGGGCTTCAGTCAGGTTGTCTGCAAACACGAGTGAGGCTTCACATTATCACCACGTAAACCGGACCGCACTGTCATGGTTTTTCTAATTACCCCAGTCTGCTGCGGGACCCATGAAGTCTGAGCCATCCTACCTATAAGAACGCCGTTTATTCTAGTGGGAAGAATACAATAAAGTATTCAACCTTCGTTTTCCTGTTTCTCTTTCTTTATTCTAGTATCTTCCTCCATTTTTTGCTGCTTAACTCCTCCTGCAATGTTTCATCTATTCTAAACATCCAACTATTCAAATGTTCAGCTCTTTCAGCTTTTTCCAGCTATGACTTTTGGTCCTTCAAATCCTTTGAACTTTTCAAGATATTCCAGGATTTCTCCCTCCATTGAAATACATGGAGAATCCTTGGTTCCTTGCTTGACTCGGTGTGGTGGTTAGCGCTCTAGCCTCTGGAATTTGCGTGTTCTTCACGTTCATGTGTGGGTTTTCTCCAGCTTCCTCCCAGAGTCCAAAAACACGCTTGACTGGCGTTTGTACATGTGTGTGTGGTTGTGTGTCTGTGTTTGGTTGTGTGTCTGTGGGTTTGGTTGTGTGTCTGTGGGTTTGGTTGTGTGTCTGTGATGGGCTGTAGCTGGGTGGTTTCCAGCCTCTCCATGACCATGAACAGGAAGTGATGGCTGCAGGGACCAGCCTTTCCCGCTTACCCAAATACATTTAGCAGCAAAACTGTGGCTCATCGTCTTTGTTCTAGAACTAAAGCGGATCCCTTTCCTCTCCTTAAGGTAGCTTTGATCTAATCGAAAGTCATTTGTTTCTCAGTAATTACTGGAAGCTGTAATGCACTTCTACAGAAACTATCATTGGAGGTGGAGATTCTTAATTGAATCTGAGATTTTACATCAATTATTCAAACTGGAGAGAGACAGTGGATGATGGACTCTGGGTAACTTCCAAGCTCCAAGAACGGACTACAACATTCAACAACACATGAGACTTCCATGTGTGCTTGTTGGGATGTTTGTCTACCATGAGCTTTGGGACCAATGACCGTCATTTTTAGTTTTGTATAATGTGTCAGTGTCAGACTTTGCCTGTTTCCTCTATCATAAAGCGGTCTAAGGCTAGCATTTGAATTTGAATGATTTGCTGTTATGAAATGTATTATTGTTGATGTCGATATGTTGCTATGTATTTTGATATGCTGGTATAAAAATGAAATTGTTTTAACTTATTTTAACATGTGAAGATTTTAAGGTAAATATGATGAATTAGTCACTGTATTTTGTGAAATCAGTTTTGTTTTTTTTGAAATTGGTAAAATGTATGTATTTTTTGCGTATGGACCCCAGGAAGACTAGCGACCACTTTGTGGAAGCTAATGGGGCTCCAAATAAATAAATAAATAAAAATGGGTGACAGGTTCAGCTGAAATATGTGGATTGTTGGAACACTTAGTCCACTCTTTGTTAAGAGACTAAGAAAAAATTGGAGATGTAAAGGACACAGACACGCATAGGAAAATGGATCTAGGTATGGTCAAAGGCAGATCCTTTTATAGCACTTTAGTACCTTGGTTGACCAACACTGGCACCGACCTATAACCACCAGGAGCAATGTGGGGTTCAGCGTCCTACCAACCGACACTTCATCCCATGGGTGGGCAAGGCGGGAACCAAAACTACCATGTATCGATCAGAGGTCGACCACCTTACCTCAGCACCACGGCGGCCAGTTCTGACAGTAACAGTGGAATCGGTTGAAATAGGCCGGCACAATAAATCGCAAATTTATCATTATCGCGATATCAAGCTGTGCAATATGCATGTCGCAAAAGACGGCGAAAATTGAAATAAATGGTTCCCTTAAACGGGCTAAAACAATCTTATGGCAGCTTCAAGTATTTAACCAATCAAATATATCCTATATGCATTTGACCAATGGGATGGACACCTTCACGTGTTGACCAATCGGATGGAGCCCTATTGTGTTAGATGTTCACCTACTATGTAGACAATGGTCATTTGAGTATGATTTTTAAAATGAAAGGGAAATTATGTTTTTGATTGTTTTACTATTTGTTCCTGTACCGTAAGTTATATTGTCATTGCAATATTGATCACTAATGTCACAAGTTTTCCTTATATCGTGCAGCCCTAGGTTGAAACCAAAGATATGCAGAAGGTTGTGTTGGTAAGAAGGAAATAAATGATCAGTTTCTGGTAAACGCTATCCGTCTTTTTATGGACGTGTGATGTAAACACAAAGACATCCAATCACAGGCTTCCTTTTACCAAGTCGGGTCAATTCCAATTGGCTGAAGGTGAACCACAGGGAGGGTTGTGTGTTCAGGAAACATTAAAAACATGTTTTCACAGCACTGACCAACAACACGTGAAGAAATACACTTTATTTTAACACAAAGAGCAAAACGGTCTAAAAGACCCAAAAAATCAGGTTTGAATGTTTGAAGCTGTTTTGTTGATTAAAATAAAGATTACAAAGAGTTTATCTGTTAAAAGACATTTTTACTTATAGTCCCAAATAAATTATAAATCTCTAGATTGCATCTCTTTAGGTAGAAGAATGTAACGTTTCCACCATAAAGTTATTCAATCTTTGGTTGGTGGAGCCTGTATGAAGATGAGGACAGAGTCATGTGACGGAGAGAAATATACGACCCTAGAAAAACACACGCATGATCTCCCTCGGAAACGTTTCCTACTGCGGGAAGCGTCGCTGTAGATGCAGTCAGATGTAGGTTAATGTCAGAGGCTCATCTTCATCATGGCAGGTATATATTTATATCACAGCCTCATCTTCATCATCGTAATCGTCATCATGGCAGGTGCAGGGCTCCAGACTGCGAGCAATTGGTCGCATTTTGCGACCAAAATTTGAGAGTGTGCGACTGAATTTTACATCCAGTCGCACATGTGCGACCAGTAAATTTGCCTCCCCCACCCTCCGTATTTTTTTATACATTAAACGTGGAAGGGGCACGTCAATGATCGATGAAATAATCAATGAGACGCAAGCCCACACGCACGCAGGCAGACACACACACTCGTGCACATACTCATGAAACGCGAGCACGTACACTCTCGAGTGATGCCCATCTGTGAGGCGGCCACTGCGTGTGAGAAGAATAGGGAAAGCCACTGTGAGTGGCTAAAATGCGTGGAGGGGGAGGGGCCTAGAGATAGAGTGCTCGTAAACATCTGTGGGAAGGAAACGGAGACAAATATCACAACCTGATATGTGCGTCTGAACTATGAGCAAGCGAACTATTGATTCGTTCTTCCGACCTGCGGCTAGTGTACCAGTGCCAGAGTGTACAGCAGGGGTCTCAAACTCGCGGCCCGCAGGCTATTTGCGGCCCCCAAGATGATATTTTGATTGATCTATTTTGATGATACTTAACATGAAGGTTTAATGTTACTGCAGCCCGCCAGTTTGTATGAATGACACTTTTTCATTGTCGTGCGCGGAGCTGACAAAGCAACCAATCACAGTGGGGTATATGACTCTTGGGGGCGTGGCAATGACCGGGCTTGAAAGCAGGAAACCTGACAGCCCCCTCCCTCCCCGGACCACATTAAGGAGTTCCTTACTTTCCTTTAGAACGTATTTATTCGCTTGTAATTTTCTAAATACATGCAGTCAGTGCTGAACTTTTCTCTGGGCCGCACAGACCTGGAGGAAGGTTTAGTGTTTCGGTTACGGTTACGGCGGCGCATCAAACGGTTATGCACGGCCGTTACGGCAGCACACCGCTCCCGTCCCGCGGGAGTCGGGTCAGCTGAGGAGAATAAATGTCCCACACCTACATGCGTGACAGCTAACGGGGCTTGAACTTTAAACACGCTCCAGCAAAAACAACATTAGTTTTAGACACACTGAAAATACGTGGGGAAAATGCAACGATAGACGTGTTTGAGTTGAACCGACACCTCACCTGGATCGTTTGGGGGGCGGGGGGGCTGTGAGATGAAAGCGAATCTGCAGCAAGACTGAAGGAGAACAGGAAGTTGGAGTTGTCCTTAACATTCAATTTAGTTTTAATATTCTTCTCCCCCTTAGTATGATCTGTGTTATTATATATTTTATGATTATTTTAATGTTTTGTGATGTATGTAGCCTTTTTAATGAATTGGTATTTTAAATTATTTTAATTAATCACTCCACTACAAAAACCATCAGGACACATGTCCCATAATGCATTGTTTTGTAGTCTGTAGGGCAGCTTTCAGTCAGTTCAGTTTCCAGCTGTGTCCGGGTAGGTTTGCCCCTTGCTCCCACCCCTTTCTCCTGATATTTTTGTGATGATTGACAGGTGATGTTGGAGCAAAAACAAAAATATATGTCACACACCAGGTGATCTGCACAGCGTTGAGTTCACCTGGGTGACCTCAAACACACTTACTGTGCCGCTTGGCTGCACCTATTTGGTGTCACAAAGATAAATATCCATCCGTTTTCTTAACTTATTTGTACTGTCATGACAGCGATGGTGATGTCAGTTTACCTTCTTGTTGCATCTTCAAAAGTGAAGAATAAAATGTGACACTGAATTAGAAACAGCACATTGTAATTTCTGCATCTATTATTAAAGTATTTATTAGTAATACAGTGGAAATTTGTAGATTTGGTTAGAATGTTGATTTACGGTATGCGCCCCTAAATTTTCTGGTTGTGCCCCTAAAATTTTCAGTTAGGGGCCACAGTGCTCCTAGTGAAAAAGTTAGTCTGGAGCCCTGAGGTATATGTTTATATCATCATCATCATCTTCATCATGGCAGGTGTATGTTTATATCAGAGCCTCGTCTTCATCATCATCATCATCATGTCAGGTGTATGTTTATTTCAGAGCCTCATCTTCATCATCGTAATCATCATCATGGCAGGTGTATGTTTATATCATCATCTTCATCATGGCAGGTGTGCTGCTAAATCCTGAGCCTCCCTGCAATTATTGCATAAGGATCCACAAAGTGTTGCAGTGACCCGATTATTGCTGCCAACAAACCATCCTCCTCCTCCTCAGTCTCTTCCTCACAGACGGTCTTATATAAACTGCCCGTCTGTCGCGGGGGGGCTGCAGCGTGTCGGAGGATGCACAGCGGAGGAGCCGCATCAGTAAGCGGGGGGCGTCCGCAGTGTTGCAGCGGGAGCAGCTGCGCGTTGCAGGCCGCTGACATTACATAACAGCTGCGGGGACGGGCCGCCTTCAGTTCAGCCGCCGTGTCCCCGGAAAACATGCTGCAGGAGGCGCGGACGGGCGGCAGGGAGGCACCCCGCCCAGCCGCCGCCGCTGAGCCCCCGACATGCCCCCCCCAGCCCGCTGAGCCCTCCAGGGCTCGTTTCTGACCACCATCGTTTAGGTTTTTTTCTTCAAGCTAACCGTCTCCGGCATCCCAGCTAGCCGTCCAACTTACCCATCTCCGCGGAATGAACCCTCGTCGGGGGGACGAGGGTGGTTCCGTAAACCGAGAGTCGAACCCGCAGGAGTCCGCGCCGTTCGGCTCCCGCTCTGCTGGTCAGGCTGGCGCGTGGAAGCTAACAGGTTAGCACGACAGCTAGCTCGGAGCGCCGGCGGGCGTCACGGACGGTGGAGTCCGGCTGAAACAAACGCTACTCCGCCGCGGCCTGTACACCAGCGGCTGCTAACGCGTCCCACCTCCTCTCATATCCACGGTAACGGCGGACGGGCTAGCGGCTCCGCTACAACTGGCTCCGACTGACGGCTGCAGTCAACCGGAGATCACTTCCGGCCCAACCTTCAAAATAAAGCAGCAAATAAAAAAAAAAGGTAAAGTTTGTAGTAGTCACAGATCACCAGCAGGGGGAGTTAGAGAGAATTTTTTAATCTGGTGTCATCACAAAATACCAGAGAGATAAAAAGATTTACTTACAAATATCAATTTATAACCATCTCCACAGTCAGTTCCTTTATAAATCATTTCAAGAAAACGTATTGCATAAAATAACCAAAACACTCGGCAAACAATACAATATAAGCGTCACAAAACAGCCTCTTGAGTGTGTGTCCATGCATAAACTCCAATATTTATGCACAGTTGGAAACATATCTATTCATTACACTTGTGAGCGCATACAGTAGTTTATATAGATATCGCTGTCCGACAACAAACTAGAATTCAGGTGCAGACTCCATTGTCTCTAGAGGCAGAAGGATGCCAGAGAGAGACTTCTATTAGATAAATATACACATTGGATTTATTACAGACTTAAAATCCGATCATTAAAAAAAACTCACATATGCAATACAATAAAAGATGCAGTTCCAGGAGTACAAAAACTAAAAATGATAGAAAACATTATCAAAAAAGAGCAATAAAAAAAGTCAGGATTAAAAATATACAACAGATGTAAATATGATTTAAAAAAGTAATTATTTTAGGCCTAATAATAATAATTATCATAAATAACATTTACAGAGCTTTCTCAAACAAGAACTATTCATCTTTTGATTTTTGTTTGTAGTTTATGGTGTTTTATTTCTTTTTTGTTTTAACCCATGTTTATATTTTATGTCAAGCACCTTGTGCTGTAAGCATGGAAGGAGTTTAATAAATTAGAACACTGATCAGTGGATACTATTAATATTATTATTAATAATTATGTGCACATACGCACACACGCACTGAAGGAGGAGGGTTTGGGGAAGAGACAGAGGGAGCTAAAATTGTGTGCCTTGTCTAGGCTACCCCACCTTGGTGGGACACAGCCTTGGTAAATAATAATAAAATAATAATTAATAATTATTATACCACCATAATTAAGTATTAGCTGAATATTGATACTTCAGTTCAATAGGTGGGTCATCCTGTAAATAAAACAAATGCAGTTCATTCTCTTTATTTTATGGGTAAAATGAGTCAGTTAACAGGACGGACGGACGGACGGACAGACGGACGGACGGACAGATAGATCTTTATTGTCACTGTCTGGTCGGTCCTACATTCATCCATTTAACACAAAAAGGTTAAAAGAACTTACTGAAATGATAAATAATGCATAAAACTACATAAGTGCTTCAATATGTGTTAAAATTGTTTAACAGAGAATTAGTAATAATAATAAAAAAAATAATTAATATAAAGAAAGCTCCCAAAACTAACACAATTTATACAACAAGATGCATGTTTAACATTTTAGGGCAGTCGGAAAGAAACTATTTTGAAAGATTACATTAGACCAGATTACACATTACACCATCCAGAGTTACACATCAAAAAAAAAAAATCACATTCAGAGTAAAAGAGGTGGACTTTACCAACGCTGCTGCTGGTGTTTCTCTGCTGCTGCTGCTGCTTTGTATATGTAATGGAGTGTTGGAGTCTCATCTTTGCTTGGCCTGGTGCGGTAGCAGAGGTGGTCTGTGGGGCAGTGCCATTGACACAGGTTATTAAGGGTCTGTGGGTTCTTCAGACAACCACAGTTCAGTGTTTTCCGATCGAGCTGAAGAGGGCAGATAAAAAACACAACAGCTCTGATGTCACTTGCCCACTGCCTGATCTCAACCCCTCCTGAAGCTAGACACTTCCTCATCTCCTCTACAAGCTTCTCAGCCGACTCAGCCATAGAGAGACTTTGTAGGCGTTATCCACATAGAATGACTTCTCAATGGATGGAAGGATGTCTATGCCATCTTTAGTTGATCTCTCCAGTCTTTCTGGAGGGCAAAGATCACACAGCATGGACTGCAGGTGTCACAAACTGGTGGTGGAGGACCCAAATGCAGGAGACCAAGCTTGATGACTGGAACTAAAACATTTAATTAGCAAACTGAAACATGACAAAACTATGAGGGGAAACAAAACTGTGACAAAACAGAGCAGATGACCTGACAAGGAAGAACAGAAACCAAGACACTTAAATAGGCTGAGGGCAATTAACTGAACTGAAGACAGCTGTGGATCATGAACCTGAAGGTGTGACTGACAAGGAAACCAAAAACATGACAAAGAAAACCAAACCACTGAATCCTTACAGTACCCCTCCCGAAAAGGGCAGATCCCAGATGCCCAAAAACCCCTAGGAGGAGGGGACCTGGAGGAACAGAAAATGAAAAAACAAGTCCAGAACGGTTTGGGTTCCTGCAGCCAGACGGAAGTGAGGGGCATCAGAACCCCTTCTGTGAACAGGCATGAAGATTAGAAGTCCCAATTGCTCTCTCCAGGGACAGGAACCATTAAGGGGAGCAGCACTGGTGACCCTCTTCTGGACCAGGTGACACAGCCAAGGGGGAATGGTGACCATCCTCCGGGACAGGGGACATGAAGTGTGGGCCCGGCGACCCTCCTCAGGAACAGACATGAAGAGGAGCGGCCCCGGTGACCCTCCACAGGAAACTTGATGCTTGAAAGATGGTCCCGGCAATCCCCCTCAGGAACAGATAGGCTTGATGTGGAAGGGCATAGCATGAACAATGCTGCAGGAACTCATCTGGCAAGGCACGGAATGGGCATGATGGAAAACTCCCCTGCTGGGTCCAAGCTGGTCAGGTCATTCTGTCACGAACTGGTGGTGGAGGACCCAAATGCAGGAGACCAAGCTTGATGACTGGAACTAAAACATTTAATTAGCAAACTGAAACATGACCAAACTATGAGGGGAAACAAAACTGTGACAAAACAGAGCAGATGACCTGACAAGGAAGAACAGAAACCAAGACACTTAAATAGGCTGAGGGCAATTAACTGAACTGAAGACAGCTGTGGATCATGAACCTGAAGGTGTGACTGACAAGGAAACCAAAAACATGACAAAGAAAACCAAACCACTGAATCCTTACAGCAGGTTGTACCAAATGGTGGTACACACCATTGGTAAATATCAGGTGATTCTTCTCATCTCAACAATGGTCCATCTTCGGGGAGTAGACAGACTTGGTGGAACATTGCCTTGATCCTCCTGTTTCTCCCTCCCAAGATCCAGCTCCCAGCTAATCTGTCTGTCTATCTGCCTGACTGCCTGCCTGCACACCTGTCAGCCCTCCTGCCTGCCTTCCTGTCTGTCTGCCTGCCTGCAAATCTGCCAGCTCGCCATCCTCCCTCTGTTTAAAATAAAACTTGTTACCCGGAAAGCTGTGTGCGCATTTGGATTCCACCTTCCACCTACCTGCCATAGCAGACCCAGCAGTAGTTGATCATTTAGTGCAGCGGTCCTCAACCCCTGGGCCGCGAACCGTTACCGGTCCGTGGGTCATTTGGTACCAGGCAGCACTGAGAGAATAAATAACTTGCATTACTTCCGTTTCATTTATGTCGGAATCTGAAAGATGTTTTATTTTGAAAACTTGCCAAATTCTCTGTGCCATCCGTGTATGTCACTCTTGACGCAGAGGCGCTTTTCTCAGTCACGTGATAAGTTACCGCTATAATAAAACCCAGGAGCTAGCAAAATGACTAAAAACAAACGGCTTTTGGAAGTTTCTCTGCCAAGGGCAAAACGCCCATCCAGGAGACAGAAGAGGAGCCTTCCGCTTCCAAGAAAATGAAAGCTACATTTAATAGACAGTGTCAGGAGTTCTACTTCAGATACAGATTTATCCCAACAGGAGATTCACATGCACCAAGCCCACTCTACATAATATGCGGCGACCGCCTCTCTAATGAGGCAATGCTTCGCCACCTGGAGACCAAGTGAGTTTTCAGGCACTTTTTATTTGCTGTGTGTCTTATTTTGAAGGCATGTTTAATTGGTATCGTGACCAGAGAGTACTGCTGGCAGAGAGGACGTTGGTGCTTGTATTTTAGTGGTGGCCACGTGCACATTGGGTCAACTCAGGGAATTGTGGGATACAATCCCCTTTGCCTGTTTTGGACCAAATAGGGTTGAGCACGGGTGTTTCTCTTTGCCTACATGTCCTTTCACATGGCAGTTTTGTTGTTTCACCCTTAGCTATTTCTTCCTGTAGTGTTTACTTCTTTTTTTGCACCATGAGTGTGGGAAGGGGAGAGGATGCTCAGAGTTGTATGATGTACAATGTAGTGTCTGACAAAATAAAAGCTCTCTCTGCCTCTATCGTAGCATTGCTACAGTATTAGTCCGCCTCACATAAATTACTGGTCCGTGAAGATTTTGTCTGATATCAAATTGGTCCGTGGCGTAAAAATGGTTGTGGGCCCCTGATTTAGAGAGTCCATTACAGACGAAGAAACAGCCGAAGACCAAACAAGCCTTGTTGTTATGTCTAACGAGGTGATGAGGAATGAACCAGGATTCCTCAGAGGCATTTATTTCCTCTTCACTAAGCTTTGTGACACATCCTCCAGTAATGAGCTTGTTTATTTCTGCCTCATATTCTTTGGCTAGTTTTGGATTCCTCATTAGATGACAGTCATTGTTGCGGAGAAGCTACAGAACAGTTTCAATTGAGGTCTTTAGTTTTGGCACATTCTTGGCTCTGATTAGTGGATTAACATAGTGAAGTGTTTCACCAACCTGTAGTCTCTGGGTCCATTCCTCCAGTATGCTCACTGCTTGTTGATCTAGTCTGGATCTGATGGCTTGTTGCTTCGTTCTTAAATGGAAGCACATCTAGTTGAAAGTGGTTTGAGCGATGTAAAGAAGCAGGACGCGGTTGAGCATGACATTCCATCTGGGCCTTGGAGTATCCATCCCGGTGCTGTACAGATTGCTGCAGGTCCGCCTTTTACACCGAACTGGACTGGCTGTTTGGCAGTGATGAAGTGGCTGTGGTCGACCCCAATAAGCACAAGGGGTTGAACCTTACTGATACTCGGCAGCGGCAGTCCTTTCAGGTGGCGATAGTGATTCTGTAGCACTGCAGTGGGATCAATTTGTTCAGTCAGAGTGAGTTGACTTTTGATCAGATAGCTACGGTGGCCCTGAAGTGCAAACCATTCAACAAATCACTCGATACAAAAACATTTTTAAGATCACAACAACAATTTAAAAAGCAGTATTACATTTTAAAAAAACAAAACAAAATTTCAGAAACCAAAACTTAAAAAACAAAAATGAAAAAATAAAAAGAAAATTCAGAAAAGGAAATTAATTTCCAGGAAAAAAAAGAAATATTAAAAAATGAAAACATTTCAGATAACAAAATTAATTTTCAGAAAACAAAATGAAATATTAAAAAATGAAAACATTTCAGAAAACAATATGAAATATTGAAAAATGAAAAACATTTCAGAAGACAGAATTAATTTCCAGGAAACGAAATCTTCAAAAATGAAAAACATTTCCAAACCGGAAGGGCCAGGTACTATGGGCCAACGCTGATTGGATGATGATGTTTGTCAATCATTTGAACTGAAAACTATTTTAAATGAAGCGATGCCAGATTTTATCGTCCAAACAACAATATACCATATTAATCCATGTAATTCCCATTTGAATTTTAAATCAAAAACGCAGCAAACTGTAATGTAGGAAAAATATAATCTGTCGCTTTGAGATTACTTTCCTTGTTGCATGTTCAATAAAGTCGAGAAGGAGAAACCACGGAACTCGGCCGGATTAAAGATTAACACATTTATTTCCCTAACAATATTTCTAAAAACAGAGTAAAACAAAATATAACAGATATCCGGATTCCCAAAGTTTCAGAGCTTGCACAGCGCCAAATTACAAACGTCTTAACGTGTCAGCCTGTTGGGAACAACGAAAGTTCCTCCGTCCAGCTTTTTTAACATCTCGGTTTCAGCCTCCTCCTTCGTAACACAGCATGGTGTCCAGACTCCTCCTCTGGACGCTCGGATTGGCTGGCAGGGAGCCTGCCTACTTCTGTCAGTCCATATTAGGAGTCAGCATCCGTTCCCCGCGTCTGAAGTCACCTCCCAGACTGACATGGTCCCGCAACCAAATGGCTCCCTAGGTGGCCCCCCCATGTGGCCGGATCTTCTTAACATACAGTAGACAATACACCTTTGTTCCCCACACGGGAGCAGATGCCTGTGGCGATTCCCAGGGATGGAAATCAGTCTCAGAGATGATTGATTTATGATCCAAGTCAGAACTACAACCAAATGGCCTCAGAAGATCAAAGACCGTTTTCTCCTGAAGGGGATGAGTTCGAAGCTCCAGCATCACAACCTCTTTACATATGCAATGTTCAGGAAGCCCCTTTGAAATTCAAAGTGTGGGAACCTCACACAGTAAACCTGTAAGAAAACCTTCAATGAAATAAAGATAAGATAAAAACCTAGGAGAAATAAGAACCACAAAAAATAAATTCCTTCAGTTTCCCTCTCTTGACCTCACGAAGTGAGGTCACACAAAAAATAAAAACACATCATCACATCATGCAATCAGAACAGCTGTGGTCTCAAGCCCTCACAATCTTTAGCAGAACCAATGTGCCCTTCAAAGGTGTGAATGATTTGTTCATAAGTGTAGGAGCGAAAACCTGTCAGAGCTTGCATTAACCATCTTTAAGAAACGTTCAGTTGGACAGGGAAAATTCTCGCTACGGTCCCGTGCCCCATCGGCGACCATCCCTAAGGATACTTATGCTTCATTAGATATTTGGCACATTGGCATTTACAAAGAACAATACATGAAATAGTAGTCAAATTTAAATTTAAAAAAGTCAAAATATAAAAGTACAGAAAAATAAAACATTCAAAGTCAAACTTAAGTTTAAAAAAGTGAAAATATAAAAGTCAAATTTAAAAAAGTCAAAATATAAAAGTAAAAAGGTAAAAAATACAACAAAGATAACACTTCCTATAAAGAAAAGAAAACACCTAGAATTAAGGGAAAAAATGGAGATAGGTTAAACAGAACAAACTCACACAGACTGATTTCCCACCCAGGGTGGTGAAAAGGGATCACTAACAGGTAACATTGCATATTGTCCGTATTCCCGAACCTTTTCTCCCAGAGCCTTCTCTATGAGGCGTGTCATAAGGGTCCTAAGGCAGGGAATACAACAACAACCACAGAGTGTGAGAATCGCGGAAAAAACTGCTCCTGCAACGAGAACGGATGAGACTAAAGTTTTCCATGGACCAAACATTTTGAGCCAGTCACCCCACATAGATGTATCTATGCCTGCATGTTCCTTCATTTTGTTATTCAATGTGCGCATACCTTCAATCGCCACTGTCAATTTTCCATCTGACTGTGTATTGTTTTTTTATTTTTTTATTTATTTTTTTATTTTTTTTCTTTGGCCAAACTTTATTAATTTCAATCATGTTTGAAAATCTTTGGTGTTGGACCGGACGGAAAAGGAAAGAGGGGAAGAAGAGAGAGGGACGTTAGAGAGAGGGGGGGTAGGAGGGTGATAATCGGAGGGGAAAGGGGGTAAGACCATGAAGCAGCATAGAGCAGACAGACTTACTGGTTGTTTATCGTTACGGTACGGTTCAAATGTAGTACAAAAAGGGCGGGGCCTGTTCACACACACTCAAATATTATCAACACACCTGCTAGCCGCAAAAATGTCCACATGTCAACATGCACACAAAACAGATAGTGTTCACGAATGCATACCTATGCCTTTAAACCAACTAGTGTGAAATCTTTCATTCATTCAATCATGCAAACTATTAGTGCAAAGGTGAGCCAACACCTGAGTGTTTATGTTCTTCTAAAATGGATGGTGGAATGTGAAAAGAAGGAGGAGGAGCGCCCAGCCACCCCCACACCCACACCCCCGCCGCAGCAGCAGCGGCAGCCGGAATTCCCCCAACGCCACACGGGAACAGGCAGGGAACAACCGCCCCCCGGGCGACCAAGACCGCCACCCAGGCCAGGGCCAGCAGGACCGCCGCGAGGCCCCCAGAGCCAGAGAGCAGGGAGGCGCAGAGGGAAAGAGAGCGCCGCCCCAGCCCAGCCAGGAAGGCAGCCCCCCGCCGCGCCGGAAGAGCCCAACGCAGGGCCCCACCGGAGAAGGACGCCCACAGCCCCAGACGAGCACCCCACCACCACCCAGGAGTTCCGGGCATCCCCCCGCCCCGACCCCAGGTACGAGCCAGGACCCCCCAAGGGAGACCCGCTCCGCACTCCAGGCAGCCACCCACCCGGCCCACGGTTGGTCCAGGTAGGAGCAAGGCAGGGGCCCGCCGCCCCCGCCCAGGAGGGGGGAACCCCGGGGAAAAAAGGGCGGCCCACAAGGGGTGTTATAAATATGGCCCGACCAGGCTCGGCCATGTTGGAAGTTTGGCGGGGCCCAGCGCCCAGGGGCAAGGACCAGGACCCACCCCCCAGGGACACGAACACCCCCGGCTCTGGTGTAATATGAACCCCCCCACCGCGCGGAGAGAGCACCGCCGGGCCCAGGGAGCCGGCACCCAAGGGACACGGCCGCCATCGCCAAGGGGCCCACACCCCCCACCAGGGAAGGGGTAGGGGACAGATGGACCAAGGTCCCACCTTCCTTGTAAAATGTGTGTGCGTGTATGGGTGCTTGAGAGGGTGTTTGTGTGCATGTGTGTGTGTTTATGTTTGAATGTATATATTGAAGGGGGAGGGGTGTGTGTACTAAGGGGGGTGCAGTTAAAATTGGCGAGTAGGGCACTAAGGGGACATCTCCTGATTACTCACAGTGATGTCCCCTCACCCTCCACACCAAGGGGCCCTAAATGTCTAAGGTGCGGTTAAAGTTGGCGGGTAGGGTGCCAGGAGGACATCTGCTGCTTGCTTGCAGTGATGTCCAAGCACCCCCCCTACCAAGGACCCTACATGTCTAAGGTGCAAATAAAACCGAAAGAGGGGGGGGCCCACTCCATACGGCAACCATAGGAGGGGGGCCTGTGTGACTGTGTATTGTTGGGGATAAAAGAACAACATTGATCCCCAAAAATACCACAAACTCCAGATTTCTCCGCCAATAACATGTCTGACGCAATTCTGTTTTGGAATGCCATTAGTGATGTGGCCTTTAACTGTTCATGAACTGCTTCAAACCCTGCAATAGTGTAGTTTCCTAATTTTTGAACATTCTAATGGATGTAATTAATTCTATCAACATTTTTATTCGGAGTTACCCATAGAAAAATACTTTCAAAACCGGCTGCCACCTGATTGACTAATTTATATTCATCAGGCACACCACGGGGCACACCTAATGCGTCAATATAAGTTGGATCCGCATCATTCCAATGAGTTGATCGCTTCCTCCAGGTTGGCTTTGAGTCGTGTTTTTGTTCCACCACAGCTAAGAAATCTGATAAAGCAACAGGTTGAACATACACAGGGAGTAATAGCGATATTAAAGCACAACGTCCTGATGCATTCATAGGTAACCTGTCAAAAATCTGATCCGTCCCGCACCAAATCCAGAGGTCAGCTCTGGAAATAGGTTTGAAGTTACTGAAGGTTTGAATATTATTACACCAGTCGTAATCAATTTTTCCCAAAGACATAATACCTTTATCCTCTGAAAATTCAAAACATGAAAAATTTTGTTTGGCTACTTTCCTGTCAAAAATGGGCTTACCTTTCTGACTGGGGACCACTGGATAATACTGATTTAAGTCGTTACATTGTAATTTATTAGGAATTGAATTGACCATGATGTCTGCAATACATTGTGATGTAACAGTGGCAGGCACCACCTTAAGTAAAGGTCTGGGGCCCATACAAACCAGACAATCAGCGTTGGTTGTGTTAGCTGCCTGTTCTACCATTAACAACCAGTTATTAGCGTCTCCACTAATACCGGTTATAGCTTGGAACCAATTGTCTGGAGAAGGAGTACCTTCTATGATTTTAACCTGTCTGGCCGGACCGACACCTGACACTGTCCTTACGGGGGTGGGGGTGGTAGCATTGTAGTCTGGGCAGAACATAAGCTGCCAACACGGATCTTTTCCATTTGCCCATGCACAAATAAGTAATCGTGAGCAAAAAGTGATGTAGCCCTTTGTTGGTGTAGGAAAAAGTTGACCAGTAGTGTTCACACTGAAAGTAAAAAATGAATCTGAAACTGTAAAATTAGAAATGATTCTGGACCATTGTTGAGCCTGGGGTGTCCAACCAAAGGTACCTTTCTCCCAAGATGATTCTGCTGTGGATCTAAATATAGATCCCCATCCTTCATCCCCTGACAATCCTTGGATGTACCAATGATAACCCTGCCACTCACTTGCTGTTCCCCAGTGATTATGTTTAAAATTCCACTTTGGTGCTATAATCAACACATCCATGGTCTGATTAGAATTGTAGCTAAAATAAGGGAATGCTACAGGGGGCGCCAGAGAGCCACACATTAATTGTTCAGCTTCCCTGGTATAAGTCCAGATATCATAAAATGCATTGCGCCTGGTTCTGTCATGTCCTGTAGTTGTCTGCCTGTGGGTTTGTACATCAGAAAAGGTGAACCATACAAGAAATAATAAAAATACAACAAAACTAATACCTGCTAATGTCCATCTCCCTCTCTTGGACTGGGAAAATCCCAGTCCACTAGCGGAAGAAAACATATTAGACACAGACATGGGCAAAGCACACAACACAGAAATATAAAACGACAGTAAAAATATATGTAGAAAGTTAAATGGAAATGGAATGCAAAAAGTAAAATCAAAATAGAAAATACAAACGGAAAAAAGAGAAATTGAATATAAAAAGATAAATGTAAAAATATAAATGAAAAAATAGAAATTAAATGTAAAATTATAAACGAAAAAATAGAAATGAATGGAAAAATATAAAGGAAAATTAGAAATTGAATGCAAAAATTTGAACAACAAACAGTTCAGTGTCCCGTTCAGATATAACTGGCGTCCCGTCCACGTTCCTGTAAAAGGCAAGGTCTTAACATGGAGTAATGGTACCACTTGTTGTGTCTGCCTTGCAGCTGCACAGCAGACGTTGTTCGAGCAGTAACACGATAGGGACCCGTCCACCTAGGCTCTGACCACTTCCTTTTGTAGGCTTTCACGTAAACGTGCGTCCCGTCAGCTAGGTCTGCACCTGGTGGGTCAGCTGGGGGCACGTCCTTCTTTCGAATCTCCAGAAAACTCAACCACAGCAGCTGCTGCCTGAAGGGGTCCAGCTTTGGAGCGGAAACAGCAACCATCTGTAAAGAAAGTCCTTCCTGCTGGAAGAGGCTTTGTCTCCAAGTCAGGCCTAGTTCGCAGCTCCTTCGCCACAGCTACAGAGCAAGAGTGAGGGTCCACAGAAATTCCCTCTGACATGTTAATCCCCGTGTGTTGATATTGAATATTTGGAGCTGTCAGAGTTTTCATGAGCCTCGTCTGTCTCAAAGATGACAGTGTAAAAGAAGATGACGCAACATACGATGCGACTGAATGTTCTGTCAAAATTATCAAAGGATGCGACATCACAATGTGTGCTGTTTTTAGAATGACTTTTGCTAATCCTGCAGCATAGCGAGTACAAAGCGGTGCGCGGGCTTCAACAGCATCCAGGGAGATGCTACAATACATCAGCACATCCCGTCTACCCTGATTCTTCTGAAAAAGAACAGCATTGCTTCTATGACACTGTGGGTGTCATAGAAGCATCAAGACAAAACGGCTGAGTATAATCTGGTGGTGCGAGAGCAGCCGCGCATGCCATGTCCTGCACTAATGTGACAAAAATCTCATCAGTTTCTGCTGTCCAGTTTAACACGGCTGTGAGGTTAGTTACACCCTGTTCTTTAATTATTGACCTCAAGGGGGCAGTGCGTTCTACAAAACAAGGAAGAAAATGTCTACTGTAACCACAAAGACCTAAGAAAGCCAACATGTCTCTGACTGCCTCTGGACGTTTATGCTGCAAAATAGACATTCTATGCTCCGTAGACATTGATGATCCCGTGCTAGAAACAATTCTGCCAAGAAATGTAACTTCCCTTCTGCAACATTGCAATTTCTTTTTAGACACTTTAAAACCTAAATTACACAACTTCAGGAGAAGATCCTTCGTCGCCTGAAGGCAGGTTTCAGCAGTGGGAGCTGCTAGCAAGAGATCGTCAACATACATCAGCAAAACACAACCTCCTGGCAGCTCAAGATCCTGTAGACAAGATTTCAAACACTGATTGAAAATGCCAGGAGAGTTTTTAAAGCCTTGTGGCAAGCGAGTGTACTGCAAGCGGACGCCCTTATATTGAAATGCAAATAGATGTCTGCTGTTCTCATGTAACGGAATACAAAAGAAAGCATTTGCTAAATCAATAGCAGTGAACCACACACATTGTGGGGTTAAAGTTGACAGCATGCGATGTGGATCAGGCACAGGAAGGACTGGAGTAATGGTGACATCATTCACAGCCCTTAAATCATGTGCCATTCGATATGTTTCACCATCTGCTTTCAAAACCGGTCGCAAAGGAGTACACCATGACGACTGCGAATGCTCAATAACACCAGATTTCCACAAACCAGTCAAAGTGTCCTCCATCCCTTCATCTGCATCCTTCATCCAGCGGTATTGTGGTCTGAACACCTTGGCTCCTGCAGTTACCTGAATCTCCACCGGGGGAATGGTGGAGCATGAACCAACATCAAATGGACCGACAGACCATAAAGACTCAGGGAGCGTTTTTAATAACCCCTCTGCATCTTCATGATCCGTCTTCTCCCTTCCATGATGTCTGGCAATGCATACATGCTCCAGTATTGAGGAGTTAGTAGTCAAAGGCAAAGTTATTCTGTACATTTTTGAAGATGGAGAAAATTGGACACCTGAATGAGCACAATCCTGCCAGTCTGTGTTGTTCACGCCCCTCTTAGTCATGGGTCCGAGTTGTCGAGCCTCATGACCAGGGGATAATGCTAATGATATGTGTGGCACAGCTGTGTCTGACATCCGATACCATTGCATTTGTGTGTGTGTTAATACACAATGAGCCGCTACACCCTCCGGACCAATAAATATATCAGTGGAAGTTAAATGCCACGTGTGGCCTTCAACCTGATGAAATGCTTCCTGATATAGTTGATCATCCTCTCTGTCGTAATAAAGTGTGCAGTGCAGCTCATCTGGAGGCGGGAAATATGGCTTCAAAGACAAGATCCAGGATTTCCACACCTGAAATTCATAAAAAACACCTGGCGTTTTAGGGGTCTCCGGATCCAACGGGGCCCAGTAGATGTCAGCAGTGGGGGTTGGCTGTGATTGAGGCTGCAGCAACCACTGTCCCTCATATTGTGTGGCATGGCATCCAGTCAGAACATGTCCATTCGGGAAGGTGATCTGTATCCCATCTGGAGAACATAGGATGCTGGCACCTGTTTTGACAAGAATGTCCCTCCCCAACAGATTCACAGGTGTATGTGGTGAATGCACAAATGAATGTTTCACCTTCTGACCAGCCAGTTCAAAAGTGAGTGGGATGGTCTTTTGCAAGTTTTGAGGTGTCCCAGAGAAGCCAACAAAGTTCATATGTTCATTTGTCAGAGCAGATGTAGGTAACTGACAGTTTATAGAGGAACAAGTCGCTCCAGTATCCACTAATCCCATCATATGATTACCTCTGAGTTTGAAAGGGACCATGGCTCCTGCATCACCAAGTGGTCCCAAGGCTCCTGGGCACCCCTAGTGGGATTGTCCGGTTTGCCACTCCTGTGGTCCCTGCCAAGGTGGAGGAGGGGCTTGGAGCGGCCGTGAGTGTCCGCCACGCCCCCTGCCTCTGGACTGTGTATGCTGCTGTTGGGTACCTCTGTGTGGACAGACCTTTGCCCAATGATCCAGAGCGCCACAGATGAAGCATTCTTCTCCAGCTGCTGCAGGCGGGGGTCCCCTGGGTGGTCCACGTCTCCCAGGATACGTACCTCTTCTCCTCCCTCGGTCTCCGTAGACCGGCGCCTGCCACATAATCGCTGCTGGTTCTGGGGATATTTGACTCATTCATCATGTTATTTTCTTTTTTAACCTCCTTTTTATCTTGTTTATCCTGAGTGGATTCTTTACGAGCCTGTGCTAGTTGGAGTTTTAATAACTGTGTTTTTAGCTGTTCAATCTCTCCCTCCGCTTTGTCCTTTTTGTCCAAATGTGCTTTGCAATGATAACCCAAATGCCTTTTGAAACGACCCTCATCACTCGCCATCAAGTCTGGGTCTGCTTTTAATGAATCCTGCACATCCTGAGGCAATCCTGCCAGGATTGCAGTCCTAAACATGACTGTCTCAGGAGGTGACAGGCTGGGATCTCTGCCCGTGCTGTCTGTCCATTTCTGGACGCACTCTGAGTAAAATGTGTTGGGGTCCTTACCTGTGAAGGGGAAACAGGATGGAGCTGCAGTCTGTGGATCTGGAAAAAGTTCTCTGATGGTATTAAAAACTGGACCTTGAACCTCCACTAAAAGAGTGGAGTCCGGAAGGTCCTGCACACCCGCACGCTGTTCTATAGACTGGATCTCAGTAATTGTTGCTGTTATGCCCAAAATCTGTCTCAAATCACCCGTACAGGGAACATGACCCTGCATAACTGTACATAATTGCTGGAGAAAGTTGCGTCCACCATTCGCCACACGTGTTAAACGTTCACCAAGTGTAGACACATCCTTTAGCGGAAGGGGCTGATAAATAGGCACACCAGCTCCCGTCGCTATCATAGGAAACATATGTTTTGAGTCCCCACCTTTCTTACCTTTTCTGGGTCTTAAATTGTATTGTAGTCTACTTACCTGCGTCAAATCCTGATTGGTGACAAGGACACGTGGTCTGCATGGAGAGTCTTCATCCTCCTCCTCAGATTTGTCGCCTTTCTGGTCTAAAAATATCAACCTTTGACATTTTTTGAATTCAGCTGGTGATTGATACTGACCTGCCAGGCGCTGCAATGCATTCTCAAGATGCACAGTGCGGTTCTCATATGTTTGCAGGATCTGTTGGACCTGAGGGTCAATCACTGGTGTCTCAGCTCCTACCTGTGAGACTGGAGGACTGTTAGAGTCAGGATAAGCGCATGCGCCTGCATAACTTACCCATGGCCCAGAGGGGGTTTCTGGTTGAGGATTCATGAGATCTCGGGGGAGGTCTGCTCCTTTGTCCCCCCTTTTGGATCGTCTCTCCCGCAGCATGAGGGCTACATGCTGTTTTTCCTCAGGGGTTAAATCTTCATCCATGTCACAAGCAACTTCACCACAAATTTTCAACATTGGGTACATGTTTTGTGAAGCATAAGGAGGGGGGAAAGCAACCGGAGGGGTTTCTGTCCCTACTGGAAGGGGAGGGTAAAGAGGGAGGGGGGCTTTGGGGGAAGATGGCCTCACAGGAGATTCATGACTCCCCTGCTCCGCCTTTACCACAGCTAATGTTGTAGCAGCAAGAGTTAACTGATGAAGCACGCGTCTAATTTCATCAGCTTCCTTGTGTCTCCGTTTATTTCCTATCCTTCCCATCCATGATCCTTCTTTTACCTTCACCTCCAACTCCCGAACCTGTTTCATCACACAATCCTCATTCTTTCGTAACTGCTGACTAAATGTCAACCAACTTCCAGTCCGTTTCAAATCCATCTGAACCCACACATCACGCAATTTCACTCTCTCCTTCTCCCTCTTACTCTTTTCTATTCCACCCAACACCTGGCTTTCCAAAATCTCATACATTCTCGCCCATTCAGCATCATTCAAGTCACCGTCACCGCTATTGTCCTCGTCACGTGGTCTGTCGTCAAAACAAAATACACCGGTTTCCTCATTTTTTCTGTCTAGTGCACCTTTCATTTTTATTGTGAATCTCTCTGTGGTTTCTCTCCGCATTAAAAATAATTTGTGAAGGTTCGCCGCCTTCCTGGTGTTTCCGAAAATCCTAAAACGCGCAAAATTAGTTCCTATAGTAATACCGTTTTTTTCGTACGGGATTTCGTACAGGCTCAAACAGACGAAAAACCTACTAAATTTGCTTTAATCCAAATATCACAAGCTCCAAATTTGCTATTTATTCAATTTTGACAGGTTGAACAGACACAAAACCTGCACAATTTGCTCAGATTCAATTTCATAAATTTCCTAAGTCCAATCTGCTGTTTCAGGAGGGTGAACCACAAAACTTATAGGTGCGCTATGCCGCTCACACAATCCACTTCCCCACAATTTTTAGTTATTCACTAAGAGAATAACCTTGTCAATATGCAGAATTTATGAACAGGTTCCTGCTTACCTTGTTGATGATGGGGCCCCGAGGGAAATCGACCACGTGAGGGGGGAGCGTCACCGACTTTTCGCCGAAAGTCTCAGAGATCTCGTTATAAACCACTATGTTCCGGTTCAACCGGTCTAATCCGCGTTGCGATCCGCGTTCCTTCCCCACTTTTCACGTTCAGGGGTCACCAATTAAAGGCCCGTACACACCGGGACGAATACTCGCCAGGCGTTATTCGCCAGCGTTTTTCGTCACGTTTTTTGTGTTCACACCCAGGCGATTTTCGCTGACGGTGAGCCGACCGAACATGCAATTTCATTCCCTGACATTAGATGGCGCTTAATGTAAACAGAAATACTCCTGTACACAAGGTGGCGCTGCGCAACTTTACGATTCTTAAAGTCGCTTTTCACTCAGAAGAAGAGAGCAAGTATTTACGCGCTTGTCAGAATAATACAAAGAAAACATGAATATTTCAAGCACCTGTAGCTCCAACTGGTGCTTGGTTCGGGGATATTTTAGAATGTCCGTCATTATTTCTTTGCGGCAGTGTAGATACAACTCGGCGTCTATCTTCTTCGCTGGTATGTGTGCTCAGCAAGGCAGTTTTGTGTTTGAGCGCCCCCAAGTTGTGTTTTACTGTAACTTCAGAAGCTCCAGACACGTGTGCAAAAGCGCCATTCTCATTGGTCGAATAGATTTCGACGCGATGCGTCGAAAAAAAAAACGAACCCAAGGCGTTTTTTTTTTTTTTGACGCTTTGGCGCGTGGCGTTTTTTCGCGTCGGTGTGCACACTCTCATTGGTGCCCTTTGTTTAGTCACGAGGCGTTAAACGTCGGCGAAAATCGCCGGCGAAATTCGTCCCTGTGTGAACAGGCCTTAATGTAGGAAAAATATAATCTGTCGCTTTGAGATTACTTTCCTTGTTGCATGTTCAATAAAGTCGAGAAGGAGAAACCACGGAACTCGGCCGGATTAAAGATTAACACATTTATTTCCCTAACAATATTTCTAAAAACAGAGTAAAACAAAATATAACAGATATCCGGATTCCCAAAGTTTCAGAGCTTGCACAGCGCCAAATTACAAACGTCTTAACGTGTCAGCCTGTTGGGAAAAACGAAAGTTCCTCCGTCCAGCTGTTTTAACATCTCGGTTTCAGCCTCCTCCTTCGTAACACAGCATGGTGTCCAGACTCCTCCTCTGGACGCTCGGATTGGCTGGCAGGGAGCCTGCCTACTTCTGTCAGTCCATATTAGGAGTCAGCATCCGTTCCCCGCGTCTGAAGTCACCTCCCAGACTGACATGGTCCCGCAACCAAATGGCTCCCTAGGTGGCCCCCCCATGTGGCCGGATCTTCTTAACATACAGTAGACAATACACCTTTGTTCCCCACACGGGAGCAGATGCCTGTGGCGATTCCCAGGGATGGAAATCAGTCTCAGAGATGATTGATTTATGATCCAAGTCAGAACTACAACCAAATGGCTTTAGAAGATCAAAGACCATTTTCTCCTGAAGGGGATGAGTTCGAAGCTCAAGCATCACAACCTCTTTACATATGCAATGTTCAGGAAGCCCCTTTGAAATTCAAAGTGTGGGAACCTCACACAGTAAACCTGTAAGAAAACCTTCAATGAAATAAAGATAAGATAAAAACCTAGGAGAAATAAGAACCACAAAAAATAAATTCCTTCAACTGTTAATGAACTTTTAAATTCAAACTACTTCTCCCGGAAGTAGTTTGTGTGCACTTTACTATGAACGCTGTGCGCTAATGTCTACGGCTGCGAGGGTCATGCTGTCATTTATCGTCATTTTCCAGGTAAGAAACAATTCTGTGATCTTTTCTTTTGTCAGTTAAATGTCTATAAGGATGTTAATTTGAGGATGTTGAATAAAAGTGCTGCTTTGAAAAGATAATTGTTTATGGAGACGAACTGTTTTCACATGATAGCCGTTCCTGTTTTCGGTGAAAACATGAGAGAAAAAGCTCCGAGCCTGATTCTGCGATTTATACAGTAATTACAGTAATTATATGGCATCAGTGTTGCTAAAATGTACTTTAAGATTGAAATCAGTAAACAAGTTATTATGGGAAATAATATTAAAGTGCATTGTATATTTTTGAACCATGCATATACATGAACTGACACTTAAAAATGAACTTTAAAAGTTTATAAAATACTTAATTGAATTAACATGTGACATTTCTGCAGGTGAAGTCTCTCAAAGCGAAGTTCCAGAAAGGTTTGTGCTCCAGAAGAACAGATGGCAGCTCTACATGGGAATACAAAAAGACTAAAAGTCATTAATCACTGTGCAGTGTACAGGCCAATCACCATGATTTATGTGCAATGTAATCAATAAATATTATTTAACCTTAATATCTAATTTTTTTTTAATTGCAGGTCCTTTAAAAAAAAGTATTTAATCTGCTGCATAAGCCTGATCAGTTGTAAATGATGCAGTGGGGAGTGAAAGACGAAGCACAATTCCTGGCTTTAGCGTCGGGCTGATAATCTGGAAAACCACATTTATGAGGAATCGCATCAAACACTTGTACAACTTAATGTTGTAAGCAATGTTTGTAAGCAAAACTCCAGTTTAAAATGTTCATATGAGAATTGCTTCATTTAGGAGTTTTTCCATGTTTACCATTTTAGGTTTTAAAGCTTTATTAACAAAGTTGATGTTTGATTTTCAAAGCTGTGGTTTAGAAATGTTTCTTTGTCAATGAAAAAACTGAATGCTGATGTGAGGATTGTAATTATGGATATGAAAATAAACAAATTTGTTTCATAGCAATGCAGTATATTTATTGAAAACTTAACATGAATACGTTATTCAGTAACAGAAACAAAGAAACAGTTGTGGATTTTCCTTTATGGGCTTCTGTAACATCCGGTGTTGTTCCACGCACCGACGTAAGTTGATGACGTATGTGACGTGTGACGGAAATAAATAAAAAGGAAAAGAGTTGTCTGACGAAGAAGCCTCTTGTAGTCCCTGAATACCCTAAATAATACGGAAGTATTACATGGTGTCAGAACGGAGCGTGCCCACATCGACCTGACGATTGACGATGGAAAGCGCCGGCGTACCGATGCCGCGAATGGATTGGGATTCCACCAATTTACCTGACGCTTGGAGAAAATTCCGCCAGCACGTGGAGCTCATGTTCTCGGGCCCGCTGCGTAATAAATCTCAGGAGGAGAAATGCAGCTACCTGTTGTTGTGGATTGGGGAGAAAGGCAGAGATGTATACAGCACGTGGACTCTCACAGCTGATCAAAGAAAGGTACTGAGAACTTATTTTGATAGATTTGAGGAATATGTCACGCCCAAAGCAAACCCAATCTTTGCACGCTATAAATTCCATGAGAAGATACAGGGAGAATGTGAAAGTTTTGATCAGTTTTTAACGGATTTAAGGCTCCTGGTTAAAGACTGTAATTACCAAAACAGCGATGAGATGATCAGAGACAGAATTGTGTTTGCAACCAACTCACCACGAGTTCGGGAAAAACTGCTGTGTCAAGGCCCCGATCTGACTCTAGAAAAAGCGATCGACATCGTTAAATCACATGAGCTGTCTCAGCAGCAACTAAAAGTAATGGCAGGTGCCACCTCCAACATTTCTTCTGTAGAAAATGTATGTTTTAATATCTTATTCTTCATTATGTTATAGCTTTATCTTTAGTGTGAAGTGAACTCATTTTGAACTCAACAGGACTTATTCTCCAGTGACCTTCACTTGTGCTTTGTAGTTGCAGCAGCAACTAGGACTTCTTTGTGCAAATCTAGGAGTTTCCAGAGACGCAATAAATATGTCATGGACTACATTTCTACTATCTGGGTTGAACACCTTATCCTTGGGAAAGTGTTCAGGTTCGTGTTCTCATGTGGAGGATGAAGCTGACCTCTGATCTCGTGCCGGCGATGGAGTATTCGTTTGGCTGGTATGATTTACTTTGGACCAGAGGAGGACTCCTTTCGATCATGGATTGTGTGCGCCGGTGAATGGCCCCCACCCCTGGAAAGGCGGAGCGGATCTGGACTTTGCAACCTTCAGCTATTGGCCGGTGGAAGCAGGCGGGCTATCAGCTGACGAATCAGAGTGTTCCGGGGCGGAGGATCAGCGACCATGATCTTTCCGGAAGGCGGAGATTCAAACACATCTTAAAAAGACTGGTTTTAAAGTTTTCCATTGTTCTTAGGAAAATCTACGAGTAATTCGCATGTAACTTGTGCGTCAGTAGATCTTTACTTGAGAATCCAGATATATCTGCATTAATGTTTTAAACTGTGCTTTAGAACTATTGTCAGGGAAATAAACTCTGTGTATTTTTAAACCGGTTGAATCCTTGTTTGTTTTACCACTCTCGACTATCGAACACGCATGGATGGAAAGAACCCAAAAACGGACGATTCTCTTTCCTTCAATTTGGTGACCTCGAGACGTGAAGTCGGGGGTGAATAGGAAACGCGGACCAGACCGGTTGGACCACATCATAGTGGCTTATTACGAGATTTCTGAGACTTTCGACGTAAAGTCTGGGGATGCTTCCTGCCATGCGGTCGACTTCTTCAGAGGCCTCATTCATAATCATGGTGAGCAGAGCCTTTTGTAAAGTCTGCGTATTGATGATCTCAAATTAAAGGAGAAGTCGATTGTATGGGTGGCACAGTGTACCCTATACGAACGAACGGGCGAGCGCACCCCAGTAAATAAGTGTTGGGTTCACCCTCCCTAGAACAGCGGATTGAACGGTGGCAAAATATACACTTTGGACAGCAGTAAATTTTGAAAAATTGGACATTTATAAATTATGCAGGTTTTTCGTCTGTTCGGCCTGTAAACATTGAACGTTGGCAAATTGGGAGCTTGTGATATTTGGAAAGCAGCAAATTGACTAGGTTTGTGTCTGTTCAACCTGTTAAGAAATCCCTTACGAAAAACAGAGTTATTATAGGAACTAATTTTGCGCGTCTAGGATTTTCGGAAACACCAAGGAGGCTTCGGCCTCTACAAATTATTTTTTTATTCGCGGAGAGAAACCAAAGAAGGATTCAAAATAAACATGAGCGCTGAATTTGACAGAAGATGAGGAAAATTGTGCATTTTGTCAGGACAAAAACAACAACATGACTTGACGACTGACTGATGACAATACAGACGTGATCGCTGATGAACGGACTGAATGTATGAGATTTTGGAGACGTGACTGCTTATGAATGAAATGTATGCATGAGATTTTGGAAAGTATGGGATGAAAAACTGTTTGAAAGCAGCGAATTTTGGCTTTATTTTCCATGTTTCTGTGTGAAATGTTTTCTCTATGGACGTGGCCATCTTGTTTCGAATTAGCCAATAACGGGACGTTTTAGTTTCTTTCAAATGCGTCGACAGCGCTGATTGGCTTTGTTTGTACCATGTGGTCGGCGTGACGGCGTCCATGGAGACCGAAATGTTCAACCTGCGCTAAACTTTCACGTAACAAGGCTTAAGAGTTTGCGAACTAATTTGTGGTAAAATAACAACTGACATTGTAGTTATTGAGCGTGGTCATGACCTCGGTTGTAAGACGTCGATAAAAACAAATTTCAGTGGTCTTAGTTCGACGAAAAAGATTTTTAAGTAGAAAGGAGTCTATGAGCAGCGCTTCCGATGGAAGTTTCAGCCACAACAGCAGCTTGACTACAGCTGCAGCCTGCAGCAACGGTCTCTGTTCTGTCTCTGTCGAACGTAGCCTAACTTTCTCTGGAATTTGCTTAAAGTTGGGCAAATCTTTCTAAAACACAGTAAGGTAATATCGGTCCAATATATTTTGTGTAAAATGATTTTGCAATTATTTCGGTTTTCTTATTTTGAATAAATGTCTCTACTTTATTTTGTAATTCCTAATTACCATGATTTAGTTAAGTTTTGCTAAAAAGTAATGCTATTGACACTAATTGTAAGTATTTGTTGGTTTAGATCCGGACTCCCTTAAAAAGAATGTTAAGTTTATGTTTAGTTTATATGTTTATATGTTTTGATATTTCTCAGATTACTTAGTGTTGGTGTTAAAGGATTTATTGGTGTTTAAAGATAGTTTGCAGCAGATCCCATGTTTTGATGTAATTATAGTTTGAAGACAGTGTAAGTGGATGTTGTACAGAATGGGGAAAGGACAAAGCAGTGAATTAAAGTAGAAATGAACGGCATTGGAAGTGATAGAGGGTCTGTGGACACAGAAAGGTATGGTAAGGTAAGGAAAGGTGCTGGTTCTAGTAGAACAGAAGAAGGGAGAACATGAATGTTAATGCTAGTGATAAACGATTCATTTCAGTGAAATGGTTTATCTTGTTTATCTGTAAGGTGCCTAATTTGTTGTGTTATGTCTTTTGGTGTGGTTTTGAGAAAACGGTTAAAAGTTATTGTCTGCGTATTGATTGTCTGTGTTTTAACGAACCTGTTGTGGTTTAGAGTGTGAATTGTGTTTTTAGTTAAATAAGGAAAAGCTTAAATTGTGGAATTTTGTTGCTTTTAGCACTTCTCAGAATTCTTTTTGTAGGACAGCAAGTCCTTAATGGTAAGTCAAAACAAATTGTCTTTGTTTCTGGATTAAAAGTGAATGATTAGCTGCCAGTATGCATCTAAAACAATGTATTTTTCAAAGATTTTGCTCCACATCCGTCATATAGTTCAGAGAAAAGTTTAAGGTTTTTTTCCTTTGCTGATTTTCATCATTGATTAACCAACTTTAGCATCCATAGAGTTGGTGATGGTGAAAAGAAAGCATGACAGTAACAAATCTGCTTTAACAACATCTGCAGTAACAACATGTTTTTTCCAAGCAGCACATAGCTTTAATGTTGCAGGAAAGGCGCACAGCCGTCCTGAGACCTCATAAATCTTTACACAGAAAACCCCCTCTGCTTCATTGGGTGAGTGACAAAAAGAGCATTTCTCAGTTCTTTGGCTTCACAGGAAGGAGCCGTGTTAGGGGGGTCTGACCCTCAGGTCAGCTCCGCTAATCAAATGAAGCCATGACTGCATGCATGGAGAATGCATCGGAGCGTCTGCGAGGTGATAAGAGTCGATTTAAAATACATCTGATTCATCACTGCAGAGCACATTTGAAGAAAAAGGACAAAGGGAGGAGTTGAACAACTGAAAAACAGTCATTTACACTGCAGGAACAATCCACTCTGGATAATGAAGGTGTTTAAAAAAAAAAAAGCACATAACATGATGAGTTTAAATACCCTCAGGACCTGTAGCAATGTTCAGGTATCGGAGGCCGGGACGGGAGGACGGGTATCCCCTCCTGGAAGGCGTGGGCCACCCAGGGACCCCCCAGCAGCAGCTGGAAATGGCATCTGTGGCGCTCAGGACATATGGCAACGACTGCCCACAACAAGGTACCCAACAGCAGAATGCACAGACCAGGAGCAGAGGACACGAACAGCACCCACGACCGCTCCAAGCTCCTCCACTGTGGCGAAGACCACAGGTGACAAGTCGGACAATACCACTTGGTGATGTAGGAGCCATGGTCCCTTTCAAGCTCAGAGGTAACTCCATGAATGGACACTGGTGCAATGTGTTCCTCTATAAACTGCCGGTTGCCTCCATCAGCTCTGACAAATGAACATATGACTCCTCAAACCCGGCAAAAGACCATCCAACTGACTTTTGACCAGATGGTGGAACATTCATTTGTGCATTCACCACACACGCCTGTGAATCTGTTGGGACGGAACGTTTTTGTCAAAACAGGAGCCAGCATTCTTTCAGACTGGATGCCATGCCACACCCCACAGCCAACCCCTGCTGCTGACACCTGCTGGATCCAGAGGGCCCTGAAACGCCAGGTGTGTCCATGTATTTCGGGTTTGGATGCCATGAGTCCTGTCCTAGAAGCAATATTTTTCCGCCTCCGATGACCTGAACTGCACATTCTATTATGACAGAGAGGATGATCAACTGTACCGGGAAGCATTTCATCAGGTAGATGGCCATACGTGGTATTTAAACTACACTGACATATAAATTGGTCAAGAGGGTGTATAGTTTATTTTTTATTCACACACTCACATTTGCCATGATACCGGAAGTTAGTCACACCTGTATCGCACATAGAATTAGCACTCCCCTGGTCATGAAGTTCGGCAACTCAGACCCATGACTGAGAGGGATGTAAACAAACATCTGTCTAAACTGGGATTTTCAGGTGTTCACTTCTCTCCCTCAATAAATATGTACAGGATAACTTTGTCTTCAAGTACTACCTCCTCAGTTCTGGAGCATTTCTACATCGTCAGTCATCGCAGCAGATAGAAGACAGATCATGAAGATGCAGAGGTGATGTTAAAAACGCTCTCTGATGCTTCATGGTCAACAGGTTCATTTGATGTTTGTTCATGCTCCACCGCTTCCCCGGTGGAGATTCAGGTAACTGTAGGAACAAATGTTTTTAGATCTCAGCGCAGCTGAGTGAAGGATGCAGATGAAGGGATGATGGAAACTCAGTTTGGTTTGTGGAACTCTGGTGTAATTGAGCATTCGTATTTTTCGTGGTGTACTCCTTTTTAGACCGGTTTTACAAGCAGATAATAAAACTTATCGCATGGCACATGATTTAAGGGCTGTTGATGATGTAACCATTACTCCAGTCCTCCCTGTGCCTGATCCACATCATTTCAACTTTAACCCCACCATGTGCGTGGTTCACTGCTATTGCTTTAGCAAGTGCTTTCTTTTGCATTCCATTACATGAAATAGCAGACATCTATTCGCATTTCAGTATAAAGGTATCCGTTTGCAGTACACAGCTTGCCACAAGGATTTAAATATTCTCCTGGCATTTTCAATCACTGTTTAAAGTTTCTCCGACAGGATATTATGCTATTAGAGGGTTGTGTTTTTGATGTAAGGTTGATTAGCTCCTGCTAACGGCACCGACTGCTGAAATCTGCCTGCAAGTAATGAAAGATCTTCTTTTGACGTTGTTTGATTTGGGTTTTGAAGTGTCTAACAGGAATTTGCAACGTTGCAGAAGGGAAGTCCCATTTTTAGGTACAACTGTTTCCAGCACAGGTTCTTCAATGTCTACGGAGCATAGAAAGTCTGTTTTGCAGCATAAATGTCCAGAGACAGTAAGAGAAATGATGGTTTTCTTGAGTCTTTGTGGTTATGGAAGACATTTTCTTCTTTGTTTTGTGGAACCTACTACCCCTTGAGGTCAATGCTAAACGACAAGGGTGACAGACCTCACGGCTGCAAGGCAACGACAATAAGTGGTTTCATTTCTTCACCTTGTGATCTTGCTTTTCCCAGGACCGTGGACAGGACGCCTGTTAATCTGAACGGTGCACTGATCTGTTTGTTGTTCTTCTATTTTATGTTCAATTTTTATTCAATTTATATTTTTCCTTTCAATATTATCTGGTTTTGTGTTTGTGCCTTATCTCTGTTTGACTCTGCAATGTTTCCACTCCAAGAGAGGGAGATGGACATTAGGGAGTCTTAAGGAAATTGTTTTATTATCATCGTCAAATTGTTTTATTATTATCATTTGAATGTATTTGTTTAGAAGGGATGTTTAAATGGTAACTCAGATTGACCTTTTTCACTTTTTCTACAGCTTTGTTTGTGTGTTCCTCTGGTTCACTCATCCTCAGCAAGGATGAGGAAGTTTTACGACACTGTCCTGGGTTGATAAGGCAGTTATACGACTGTCTCTAATGAACTTTTCTTTTTGTCTTGAATTTTTTTCTTCCCCACTTGTGTTCTTAATGACAGCATGAGGAGAAGCAGACCTTTGAGAAGAGAAACACTGATGGACTTTTTCCCATCACATTTGCTGCTCTCCCCTCCGCAGGCGTAACATGATTCTTGTGTCTTGTGTTTTGTTTTTCTAATATGGTTTTTGGATTATTGTTTTTTATATTTAAGTTACTGACCCTAACGCTAATCAATATTTAGATCCACAGCAGATTCATCTTTGGGAGAAGGTACATATGTGTGGACACTCCAATTCTTTTACAGCTGTTCTGTTGTGTCCTCTGTATCAGATCTCTAATTACCAGGTTTATTGAGAAGTTCATAGGAGGCCTGGTCCAAGCTGGTCAGAGCTTGTGGGACATACAGAAGGACGCGAGTGTTCGAGGCCCTGAAGGATCTTTTGGATTTTGTTGCATTTTACTTATTGCTATTCTTATTTAGGTAGAGCGCATGTATCACAGCCCCTCCAATGGGACCCCATGGAGGAGATGGAAGTAATTTCCTGAATTACGCTTGCTGTTCTGTTTAACAATTCTGTTTTTCTTTTAGTCATCTGTGGGATTTTGTTCTGCCTTAACATGTCTCGCTTTCCTCCCCCTTAATTCCAGGTGTTCTTTTGCTTCACAGGAACTGTTATCTTTTTTACTATTTGAATTTGAATTAGACTGAATTACACTTTGAATTTGTTTTATTTACCTTATTTACTACTTTAGTTTTTGTACTATGTAACTTTTATTAATGACATTGTGCCAAGGGGTTAGGTCGATCTTGTGAGCATGAGCATCCTTTGGGGTGGTTGCCGCAGGAGCACGGAGCCGTCGCAAGACTTTTCCTGTCAGACTGAACACTGAATGTTTAACTGATGCTCCGACAGTTTTCGCTTGCACGTTCATGCATGGACGCCTAACTCCTTTGAAATATTTTGTGTTCCAGATTGTGCGGGCTTCAGACCACAGCTGTCAGGTTAGGTTAGGTTTGTAATGTTTTGTTGTTTTGAGTGTTGTAGTGTTAAATCTTTTAGGTGATCACACTTTGTGTGATCAAGAGAGGGAAATGTAGAAAATGTATGTTTTAATATCTTATTCTTCATTATGTTATAGCTTTATCTTTAGTGTGAAGTGAACTCATTTTGAACTCAACAGGACTTATTCTCCAGTGACCTTCACTTGTGCTTTGTAGTTGCAGCAGCAACTAGGACTTCTTTGTGCAAATCTAGGAGTTTCCAGAGACGCAATAAATATGTCATGGACTACATTTCTACTATCTGGGTTGAACACCTTATCCTTGGGAAAGTGTTCAGGTTCGTGTTCTCATGTGGAGGATGAAGCTGACCTCTGATCTCGTGCCGGCGATGGAGTATTCGTTTGGCTGGTATGATTTACTTTGGACCAGAGGAGGACTCCTTTTGATCATGGATTGTGTGCGCCGGTGAATGGCCCCCACCCCTGGAAAGGCGGAGCGGATCTGGACTTTGCAACCTTCAGCTATTGGCCGGTGGAAGCAGGCGGGCTATCAGCTGACGAATCAGAGTGTTCCGGGGCGGAGGATCAGCGACCATGATCTTTCCGGAAGGCGGAGATTCAAACACATCTTAAAAAGACTGGTTTTAAAGTTTTCCATTGTTCTTAGGAAAATCTACGAGTAATTCGCATGTAACTTGTGCGTCAGTAGATCTTTACTTGAGAATCCAGATATATCTGCATTAATGTTTTAAACTGTGCTTTAGAACTATTGTCAGGGAAATAAACTCTGTGTATTTTTAAACCGGTTGAATCCTTGTTTGTTTTACCACTCTCGACTATCGAACACGCATGGATGGAAAGAACCCAAAAACGGACGATTCTCTTTCCTTCACTTCTCAGTCTGCTCATGCAATAAGCCAAAAACCACATAAGCCGAGCTCGTCCTACCACAGATTCAAAACCTATAATAGCAATGTGACGGCTCCAAACACAGAATGTGGAGCATGTGGAAAACAACACAGCCGCATGGAGGACTGTCCAGCAAAGGGACGCCAGTGCAACAATTGCAAGAAATTTAACCACTTCGCTAAGATGTGCAGAACGCAAAGACAGCCTAAAAATACTAAATACAAGCCCAGAAAGGTGCATACTGTCATGGATGATGAGCAGCAACCAGAACTGTTCGTTGATTCTGTTACTTCATGTTACAAAGACACAGACAAAGAACAAGCCTATGCTGAAATTGAGCTAGGAAAACAGAGACACAGATTGAGTTTTAAAGTGGACACTGGTGCTCAGGCTAACATCATACCAGCCAAAATATTTCACCAGACGTTCGGGAGTGTCGCTTTACGCCCAGCAGACAGCAAGCTCACTGCATTTGGTGGGCATTCACTGAAAACAGAAGGAGTCTGCAGGCTGACATGCAGACACAAAGAAAAGATCATTCCTCTGGATTTCACCATAATATGCGAAAAGGCTCCCCCTGTCCTAGGCATGCGTGCTTGTCTGGACCTCGACATAGTCAGACTAATACATGTCGTTTCTGCAGAACCCAGGAGAGGCACAAACATCCTGGAAGAGTTTCCTGATGTTTTTGACGGCGTTGGTCTATTCCCTGGAGAATGTAAGTTTCAGCTAAAACCTTCAGCTGTCCCAGTGGTATGCCCCCCCCGCCGGATCCCGCATGCCCTGCGAGACCAACTTAAAGCTGAGCTTGATGCTATGGAAAATACAGACATAATACAGAAGGTGACAGAGCCAACAGAATGGGTAAATGCCCTAGTGGTAGTGGAAAAACCCAAAACCAAGAAACTTAGGGTGTGTCTAGACCCTCGCCCACTGAACAAAGCCATTCAAAGACCCCATTACCCCCTGCCTACGTTGGATGACATCACACCGAGGCTCGCGGGTGCACAGTACTTCAGCGTACTGGATGCCAGATCTGGATACTGGGCGATAAAACTCAGTGAGGAATCATCCATGTTGACCACCTTCAATACCATCTATGGAAGATACCGGTTCAAAAGACTTCCATTTGGAATAGTTTCAGCTCAAGATGAGTTCCAGCGGAGAGTTGATGAAGCATATGAAGGGCTCTCAGGTGTTTCCGCCATTGTGGATGACATCCTGGTGTACGGCCGCACGGAAGAGGAACACAACAGGAACCTGCGTGCAGTACTAGAGAGAACCAGAGAAAAGGGCATAAAACTGAATAAGGACAAAAGCATCATCTGCGTGCCTGAGGTGAGCTATTTTGGACACAAACTAACACGGGACGGGATCCAGCCCGATCCTAATAAAGTCAAAGCCATCAAAGAAATGCCACCTCCCAGCAACAAATCTGAGTTGGAGACCATATTGGGCATGGTAACTTACCTCTCAAAGTTTGCACCCAGACTTTCAGAAGCAACAGACCCACTACGTCAGCTACTAAAGGAGAACAGTGAGTTTGTGTGGGACTCTAATCATGACGTTGCTTTTCAGCGTGTAAAAGACCTGCTGACACAGGAACCAGGTCCTGTACTAGCGTACTTTGACTGTACCAAGGATGTGAAATTGCAGGTGGATGCATCCCAATGTGGCCTAGGAGCGGTTTTGCTGCAGGACGAAAGGCCAATAGCATACGCATCCAAAGCACTGAATGACACTGAGAAAAACTATGCCCAAATAGAGAAAGAACTGTTTGCAGTGCTCTTTGGGTGTAAGCGTTTCCACCAGTACCTGTATGGGAGGCAGGTAGTTGTCGAGTCAGACCACAAGCCTTTGGAATCCATAATGCGCAAACCACTTGTCGCCGCACCACCTCGACTCCAGCGCATGATATTGCAGCTTCAAAGGTATAACATTGACATCCAACACAAGCCAGGAAAACACATCCCCGTCGCCGACACGCTGTCCAGGAAACCTATTGAGTGTGACAGCCAGACATTGTGTGAAGGAATGGACTTTCAGATTCACAGTGTAATCTGTAATGCTCCTGTGAGTGACAGAAAAATGGCAGAAATCAGAGCAGCCACCGCACAGGATGAGCAGCTGTCAAGATTGAAGCAGATGATCCAATCAGGTTGGCCAGATTCGTGCAAAAGGTGCCCAACCACCGTCGCTGAATACTGGAACCACAGACATGAGATATCTGAGGTAGATGGCATCTTGCTGAAGGGCGAAAAGATAATCATCCCTCACTCGCTCAGGACAGACATGTTGTCACGCATACATACCGGACACCTTGGGATTGAAAAATCCAAGCAGAGAGCGAGAGATGTTCTGTTCTGGCCCGGGATGGGAAAACAAATAGAAACGCTGGTTGGATCTTGCAGCATCTGTCTAGAGAGGCGTCACTCACACCAGAGAGAACCAATGATATCCCATCCTATCCCAGAGAGACCTTGGCAAGTAATAGCCACAGACCTGTTCACGTGGAACAGCCGTGACTACATAGTAGCCGTTGACTACTACAGTAGATACTTTGAAGTAGAGAAAATTGTCAGTCTTACATCAGCCGCAGTGATTACAAAGCTCAAAGCTATGTTTGCCAGGTTTGGTGTGCCCCAGACTGTCATCAGTGATAACGGACCCTGTTACAGCTCACAGGAGTTCAAAAACTTTGCACATTCATGGGACTTTGAACACATCACGAGCAGCCCATTGTACCCACAGAGCAATGGACTTGCTGAAAAGACAGTGCAGACTGCCAAAGCTCTCATGGATAAAGCTCATGCTCAAAGAGTTGACCCGTACCTGAGTCTACTGGAGTACAGGAACACACCAGTGGATGGTCTGAAGTCACCAGCCCAGTTATTGATGAGTCGTCGCTTACGCTCTGTGTTACCAGCTACGGAGAAGCAGCTGCAGCCGGTCCTTTCGCCTCGCTGCACATTCCAGAGCAGACGACAATTATGTCAAAGCCGGCAGAAGCAATACTATGACAGAAGTGCCAGAGCGCTGCCTGCTCTGTCCCAAGGATCTACAATTCAATTCCAACTTCCATCTGGGACATGGAAGCCTGCAACTGTCAGTGGACCAGCACCCACACAAAGATCTTACAACATTGTCACTGATGAAGGCCAGATGCTGAGGAGAAACCGACGTCACCTTCTACAGACGCAAGAACCTAATCCTGAAAAAAATGCATCTGACCCAATCAAACCTGCGAGCACCGAAACAGAGTGTTTGCAACATCCTAACGCAGACCCGTTAGAACCAGAAGAAACATCACAACTGGTTTCTACCAGATCAGGTCGCATAGTGAGACCTAGGGTTGTTCTAGATCTGTAATCAAATCAGTCGTATTCTTTAGACTGAAACCTTGTTACCAAATGTGTTATTTTAAACCTTGTAAAAACTAAAAGAAAAAAAAACATTGGTTTAATAGTTCATCCAAACGGGATTTGAATTTGCTCCATAAGTTTTACTGCTGAGTCTGATTGCTTTCTGGTTTAGTATGGTTTACACAGTCTCGTCAGTTTGACAACTATACTGAAGTTTTTTTTTAAAAAAACAAGGGGGATGTAACATCCGGTGTTGTTCCACGCACCGACGTAAGTTGATGTCGTATGTGACGTGTGACGGAAATAAATAAAAAGGAAAAGAGTTGTCTGACGAAGAAGCCTCTTGTAGTCCCTGAATACCCTAAATAATACGGAAGTATTACAGCTTCTTCATGCAGTCAATCAAATGTTACGTTTACATTCAGCATTTACTCAGCGTACCTGTCAGTCACATTTATTAGAGGAAAAAATGCATCTGGGAAAAGTCTGTTTGTGCTTAACAACTATATCAAAAAGAGTCATGTCAGGGAAGGTTTGTCCACATTGCTGCTCAGCATCACATCCACAGGTATGCACAGGTAAGGGACGCCAGTTCCTGCTCCTACATGCTTGCAGCTTCCTCTGCACTGGACTCCAGCTCCACTGACATCCCTGACAGAAATCATTTAATAAATTAAAAATCCCTGACAGGAAAACATCAGCTGCCGGTTATCTTTCATTCAGGAAAAAGTTGAGTTCATCAAAATGAGGAGAAAATGGGTTAAACCAGAAATTCATTAAGGAGGGGTCAAAACACCAAACTCAGAATAAAATACATTATTTTAGTTTTACAAAAATATATTCTAAAACACTTTGGTATTCCTCCTCTGCCTGAAAGACAAATGTTTTTTTTAAAGATTTTTTTAGACTACAGACTTTGCCACCGTTAGTTACACACCTGGACGTGTCTGATGATGTGCACATCCAGTCATTTACTGTCATGTTTCTGTGCACTGACACACTCTAAAGTCACAGATCTTAATAGTGTGAATAAGAAGCATTCATAAATGTTATTCTGAGACACAAACTGCTGCAGTTTACCTGACAGCTTTGCTGATTCTGCGGCTGGTACACCTGTCTGAGAATCCTGCCCACGTGACCCCCCCTCTCCAGCTGATGAGGTAACCTGTCATTAACGTATGACTGAAGGATCTTGGATCTGTCTGTAAACACCCACCTAGAAATCACGTTTAACGCTACATTTATTAGATCAAACAAATGTGCCTCCATACCTTATCTGTGGATGACGGGACTGCATTCCTGATCTGCGTCGGTCTTCAACGTCCGTTTCTTCGCAGCTGCTGCTGCTTCAGACAGAATCCTCTCACAGACATTTCGAAACATTTGTAAACCTGGTTGGTGTTGATATTTCTGCGTGCGTTCTGTCATCACATCCGCTAAATATTCAAAGATTAACGTTTAAGTTAACGTTTTATCCTTTTGACTTTCCCTTTCATTGTTTACCTGCAGAACAAACGTCATCCACATAACCTACTTCCGGGTGACCGTTCTGCTTCAGGCGAAATATTAAAAAAAAGAATTTAAAAGTTCATTAACAGTTTGCTGCATTTTTGATTTAAAATTTAAATGGGAATTACATGGATTAATATGGTATATTGTTGTTTGGACAATAAAATCTGGCATCGCTTCATTTAAAATGGTTTTCAGTTCAAATGATTGACAAACATCATCCAATCAGCGTTGGCCCATAGTACCTGGCTCTTCCGGTTTGGAAATGTTTTTCATTTTTGATGATTTCGTTTTCTGGAAATTAATTCTGTCTTCTGAAATGTTTTTCATTTTTCAATATTTCATATTGTTATCTGAAATGTTTTCATTTTTTAATATTTCTTTTTTTTCCTGGAAATTAATTTCCTTTTCTGATTTTTATTTTTTATTTTTTCATTTTTGTTTTTTAAGTTTTGGTTTCTGAAATTTTGTTTTGTTTTTTTAATATGTAATACTGCTTTTTTAATTGTTGTTGTGATCTTAAAAATGTTTTTGTATCGAGTGATTTGTTGAATGGTTTGCACTTCAGGGCCACCGTAGATAGCGCTTGGTTGGCCTTTCCAATGGTGATACGTGGAAGTTGACTGACTCACCAGTTAGGCGGGCAACGTCCTGGTGGATGGTACGCAGGGATAATGACTCGCTCTCACCTGTTAGGCAAAGGCTTCCAGTTGCAGCTGGTAGCAGCATGGTGTGTTTGGCTTCATCATCCAGCATGGCATAAGTCTGAAGAAATCTTTTCTACCTTGAGGTAGACTTTACTGCATTGCTTGGGTTTAGCAAGGATAACCTGGTCTTTTGGTGTGATGAGATACACTCTGGAAGTAATTTGGTTCACCTCATGAAGAACAGAATGGTCAGATGGATGTCTGAACATTTCCCACATGGCTGTTTTAGCACACAGGAAACCTGCTGGTGACCGGTCCGGTCACAGTTGTACCATCGCTTGCCCTTATCTAGCCACTTCTTTATTTCTTCTAGTGACCGCTATTATTATAGTTTGATCAGAATCTAAGACAATAGTCGATAGGAAGTCGGAAAACTCAGTTAAAAATTCTGAATATGGGCCAGGGGGGCGATAGATAATTATGAATAAAACAGGTTTTTGAGTCTTCCTGTTTGGGTGATTTATAGACAATATGATGTTTTCAAATGAATTATAAACATTTTTAACTTTAGGGCTGAGAAGTGAGCAAGACTGTGATATTACTGCCAAACCACCTCCTTTCACTGAAATCCTGGATTTCTGATAGTTAGCATAAGTGGGAGGGGTTGCTTCATTCAGTCTAACATAGTCATCCTGATGGAGCCAAGTTTCTGTTAAGGCTAGAAGACTAAGGTTGTTATCAATCATTAACTCATTGACTAAGAGGGACTTAGAGGAAATGGATCGAATGTTTAATAAACCGCATTTAATTACATCATAATTCTGCTTGTGAGTACTGCTGTCTGTCACTTTAAGGTTTCTATGACGCGCTCCTTTCATTTGTCTTTCAGCACATAAGCTAAAGCTCGGACCTGCTTGACTTTCCCTGCATGGGTCTTGCACCGGCACTAACCCTAAGGGAGGCTCAGAGGAGCGTTTTACACTGCTGCTCTGCGCCCGGGTCTCGTCTCTGGATTGTCAGGTTGACAGACTAAGGCTAGCAGAAATGTTTCTAGAAAGAAGAGCGGCACCGTCCCGAGTGGGATGGACGCCGTCTCTCCGCATGAGACCGGGCTTCCCCCAAAACGCGCTCCAGTTATCCACAAAACCAACGCCGTTTTCTGGGCCCCATCTAGAAAGCCAGGTTAAATGATCAAAAGCGGCTGTACATTTCATCACTGACTAAGTTCGGCAGGGGACCAGAGAAAATTACAGTGTCGGACATCGTCTTAGCCAGTTTACACACCAAAGCTACGTTTAACTTAACCACCTCTGATTGTCTCCGTCGGGCATCATTACCGCCTGCGTGAATCACGACTCGACGGAACCTGGACTTACTCTCAGCTAACATCCTAAGGTTCCCCTCGATGTCACCAACTCTGGCCCCCGGATAACACCTGACTGTAGCCGCTGGGAGCTCCACGTTTCTAACTTCAGAAGAGCCGATAACCAGAGTTGAGTGTTCAGTGGGTGTGTTGCTGAGGGGGGAGAACCTATTATTAACGTAGAGTCTCGGGTGCTCTAAGTTTTTGCGTTTAGCATTATGTTTCCTCCCAACCGGTGCAAACCCCTGTGTGTCTCCCGGCTGTTGGGAGGGCGCTGGGGTGCTAACTAAGTTAGCCCTGGTAGCGCGGCCCGCGCCACGAGTAACGAGCTGGCTAGCCGGCTTAGCTTCCACTGTAACTGCTCTAGCCTGGCCTCCGAGTCTAACACAAGACTACACTTAACACACCTACCGCTGTCTTCACTAAAGGAGGCAGGATCATCACTAAACATATGGCACATGGGGCAGGAGAGAGGAGGACAGGCGGAAAGAGTGGTGGCCATGCTAGGTTCTAAGCTAAGGCTAGCGGTGTTTAGGTAAAGAGAAGTGGTCTATTTAGCAAAATGAGAAAGTGAACAGCAAGCGGTTTAACAGTAGTGTATTCGCTAATAAAAAGTACTAGATGTGAATATTAACCCAGATAACCCTTACAGTAAGCAATACCAAACAAAAGAATACTCAAACACGACTAGAACTGGAAAAGGCTCACCCAGAAATGACGTCACAGGACGTGATTTGGCAGCAGTGTAGGGGTGTGGATAATGCCTGCAGGATTGTGGTATGAGCTTTGCTTCCTCTAGGACCAGATGGTCCATCAGAACTCTACATTTATTGATTCCTGAGAGATCTGTATGAGGGTGAGTAGGTGATCTAAAGTCATTTTCAGATCAGCGGTGTGATGAGGATGGGTGTTTCACAGATCCAGGCAGTCGTGTTCCAATTGCAACTGGTTTATTTTTCTCCATAATTCCCCAAGTGCAATGATCCTCGGTGAAATTTTACATACGTTCAACAGCATTACACAGGAGAGGAGCACATTCATGTCTTCCCTCATCGCCTGCCCGCGGCAACTAACCTCTCCCTCTTATATAGTCTAAGCCCCTCCCATTAGGCTGAATTCTCAATAGACCTCTGATTAGGCATTTTCCTGTCCTTATGGCCATTTCTACCAACTATTTCAAAGAAAATGAATAAAGAAAAAAAACATAATAATTCCACACCATTTAGGGATAAATCCCTACATCCCAAAATGCTACAAACAATAATACAGAATATTTACATGACAAAGTTGTTTTTCCCACACATCTATCTGATGACGTCATTTCCGCCCACTGCTCCCGGTCGCGTATTAACAGCTGACCAGGCGTCGCCTCTGTTTGACACTCCCGGTTCTAAATGGCTCCCGGTAAAGCGTATTGAGTGTGCACCCTCAACACAACCCACCCAAGGAGCGCCCGCCTCGCGACACAGCGTCTGAAAATGAGGTGAGTGGTTATTAGGATTGGAAAAACTACGTGGGTATGCTTGTGTGTGTGTGTGCGTGTGCGCAGGTGGCTGCATCTAGAGGCGCTCCGTCACAAGGGGACACCAGATCAAGGGACTGGGACAGGCTGGCAGAACGGGTATAATGGTTGCAATTCAATTCAATTAAGACGAGGTACACAGTCAGGTACAGGAGCACGGATGAGCCAACTGGAATCTGGAAGCACTCCCACTCCCCGGGAAGGGAAAGAGGGACAGTACATGAATCGCACTGATCCAAACAGAGGCATGGAGAATTAAATGATGAACAATGATCAAGAATAGAGAAGAGACGGAGGTTAGAAGTAGATGAGAAAAGAGGACAGAACCCCAGTGCACCATAGTTACCCCAGTTTTAAAATTACTAGCAGCCTACTAACAACTAATTGTTATTGTTATTAAGTTTAATTTAGACACATTGACATTAAGTTAAATAGTCTCTGAATACTAGCTAGTCTGATAATTAGCCAAAGAAGAACAGCTGGGGTGAGCTGAACTGTGGCTGAAAACCTCACTGTGCATTTGGATCTACTGCAGTAACATGTCAATTTATGTTATGTGCAAAGTGCGCCACCTGGTGGCTGTAGTTGACTGGCTCAAGAAATTGTAGAGTTTGTGATTGATACATTGCTTGTGGAGCTGGAGCTGACAAGTAGATAGGGGGTGACAGGGGCACATGTCTATGAGGTACTGAGCGACCGGGCATTCTGGAGGTGAGGAGTAAGCTGGTTGACTAATCACCGGTTGAGTCACAGGAATAGCAGTGACGGGGTGGTAAACTTGGTGGAGCTGTGGCTTACAGAAAATGCTGAGGTTGGCTCACCATTTGTGCTGGTTGTGATGGCTGCGTTCAGCTGCAGCTGGTGAGATGATTCATACGTTGATAGTCTCTTGCCTCCTTGCATCCATGTTTGGGGGATGAGGGAGGCCGGTTGTGATAACGCCTCGTTTGCCTGTGCTGGGATTGGCTGACCATAGACTTTGATTGGTGGTGTAGATGCCAAAGTAGCTGGAAGCGACCGGGTTAGTGTGTAAACTAGTGGTTGTCTTGAATATGTTGCGGCTGCTCCTACTTGGGTTTGCAATGTTGTGCTTTTGATGCCTGTTTGTGGTGTCATTAGAAAATGGACTACTTTTCTGAGACAAGAAACTTTGATTTAGGGGGTTAGCTGCTGAACACCACTCATCATGGGGTACATGAGCTGGGTTGAATAGTCAGAAGGAGACTGAGGAACACCGTTGGTTGAGAACCTTGTAGTAGGTAGTCACTTGGAATAAAATTGGGCTCTTTTATATTATGGACACTTCCCTGGGCAGGAACATCGGGCTTATAGTTCCACTTCTTTGCCTTGACCTGGGTTCTGTGTTTTGATATTATTCTTTCAAAACACTTCATGACTACAAGATGGCTGACACTCCTGGAGCTGTCGTTTGTGAATGCAACTCAGATCACTGCCACCTTCTAGCCAGTATTCAAAGGCTAAGATCGGAGCTTAAGGAGAAATACAACCTGATTGATAAAATACTCTCAGTTTCAGCCTCACAGTCAAATTATATTTCATACCTCCAGCAATCAGTCATTGTGGACCAAGCCAGTCGCTCCCTGTCACAGACTCTTCCATGGTCTGGAGGAAAGCCTGCTGAAACTCAGTCCATCGGCTCCGACAGCAATATTGTGGAGCTACGTGGCGTGACAGACGGATTGGAGCCGACCGATGAGATCCGAGGCCCAGACAACCCCAACTCTGGAGAGTCGGTTCGGTTTCCAGCTGACCTCGAGCAGGAGAAGGCCGATGCGGGGCTCAGGGACCCGGCTCTCAGCTCTAAACCCAAGCTGTCATGGGCGGAGGTGACATGGCGCAGCCGGAGGAGCCACAGGCCGAAAACTGATCCTTCCTGCTTGGCTAGACTGGCGCTCTCCAACCGCTATGCCCAGCTGGGTGAAGATCCGGGACCCGCTGATCCGCCAACAAACCAACAGGACCCATCGGGAACGGGGTTGTGTCAGCGTCGTCCTCCTGCACTCCCATCTCCCACGGCTGGTGCCGGATGTGATCGGAAGGAGCCTCCTGTCGTTCACCCCTCGGCTACGATCAGGGTTCGGAATCGGGGAGCGAAGTCCACTGCGGCCTCCGGGCTTGCCATACGGGAGCGGGAGCCATACCGGAGCACATTCTCTCCAGGAGCTGCAGCGCCGGTCCCGTCACCTGCCGCCGCCGCTATTCCTGCGTTCTCCGCCGCAGGAGTGACGCGCCGCCGGCTGTTACGTGACGCGGTAACCCGGCGCTCGGGCGAGCCCCTCCGGGGTTTGGAGAACATCTTGCCCGATCATCATCCTCTGCCAGATCTTCCTCCTAAGCTTCACCCGGGATCGCTGTCTGTCGGGCATTCTGCTGCCTCGCAAAACCCGGCTGTCAGGTATGGGAGCCCCGCACCGGATCCGGGATCAGCGCCCCGTCCAGTTCTCATCCTGGGAGACTCTATGATCCGGCAAGTCAGCATCAAGAGGTGCCACACACACTCCATTTCAGGGGCATCAGTAAAGGACATCCACAATCATCTCACCAATAAACCCCCCTCTGCCTGAACCATCATAATCCACGCAGGTACCAATGACATTAAATTCCAGCAATCTGAGACTTTGAAAACAGACTTCATCCACCTCATTCATCACATTCAGCAGTTAAATTTACATTGCATTATATCTGGACCTCTACCTTCACCCCGTTACAGAGACACAAAATTCTCTCGAATCCCGTCAGCTCCATATGTGGTTAAAAAGTTACTGCCACTCCCTAAACATCCATTACGTTGACAATTTCACCGCATTTTACAATAGACCAAACCTTTTCAAACCAGACGGCTTACATCCAAACCATAAAGTTCCCATCTTCTTGGGATGAACATAGAACTCACCATCCTCTCCTCCACTGCTCCTTCCAGCTGACGGTTCGACCAAAGCACACACATTCCCTCCATATCCTTTATTCCAATACACATCACGAGCAGAGATCACAAACGTTCACATTCAAAGTCAACCATTCATGTCATGGTGGCCTGGCAGACTCCTCCCCCTCCAGCTCTGCTGCTCATCTCTCACAGCTGTGACCACTCTACTCATCAGACACCTGCTACTTAAGGAGACCCAGCTTCATCATTCTTCGCTAGTACGTTAACCCTGATGGTGCCTAGTCTCCTGAAGCTCACTACGTCTGGCCCCCTTGTCTTGTCCCAAGTTAACCTTGACTGTTTTCTTCGCTTCAGGTTCTCACCTCACGCCAAGAGTGTCACCTGAATCTCACCTCCTCGAGCAGCAGCTGCCGCAACACTCCTCGTCGACGCCACCTGTGTTTGTGAGCCACAGTCTCTGTGCTCCTCTGGATCTCCAGCCACGCCACGAACTCTGTCTGGCCTCCCAGCTCTTGGGACTCTGCACGTACGGTACCAGAGACTTCAGTCAGGAGCCGCAGCCACGTTACCCACAGCCTCGCCCGGAATCAGCAAGAACTTAAAATAAACTCTTTACTTACCTTTCACTCACCTGTCTCTGCCTCTGGGTTCCAGCGCCTGGGTCCGTTCCGTGTTCTAGTCATGACAGAACGGTCTAGCCAAAACCCCGACCCAGCTGACCCGGAAGTTCTCCACCATGCTGTGCAGAAACAAGGTATTTTCTTGGAACTCCACTCCAATATACTCTCTCGCCTCACTTCTGTTCAGGAGGACCTTATTTCCCGGATCCAGGATATCACACGGACTCTTCAGACCTTAAACACCACAGCTCCAGCTTCAGTCCCATCCCCCAGCGATCTGTTTACTTCCGCTTCTACCCCGGAAAATTTCCGGTTACAACCTGAGCCATTTCACGGGGATGTTGAAGCATGTGGGGGGTTTCTGTTACAATGTCAACTCCTTTTCCAACTTTCTCCATGTTTCTACCACTCAGATCTCACCAAAATAACGCTAATCGTCAACTCCCTCAGGAGTAAAGCTCTGCGATGGGCCCAAGCCTTCCTGGCGGTCGATCATATTCCTCAACTCCCCCTCGAAAGATTCATTAACGAGTTTCGACTCGTTTTTGACCGACCCAAAAAGCAGGAAGAAGCCACCAGACGATTGCTAAGCCTCAAGCAAGGTGATCGATCTGTCTGCAACCATGTCATTGATTTCAGCATCCTAGCCATGGAAGCGGGGTGGACGGACCCCGCACTCAGAGGTGTTTTTTACCAGTCATTGAATGACCACATCAAAGATCATCTGTGCACTCAGCCAGAAGCTAACCGGCTTTGAAGGTTTAGTCAACGCTGCTCTACGATCTGATATTCGCCTCCGTGAACGTAAACTGGAGCGCACCTCTCAGCCTCGTACTCCGCTTATTGCTAACCAGAGTCCTTCCTCTATCCATCTCACAGAGTCCCCGGCGGTCTTACCTCGCAAATCACCTGAAGAACCCATGCAGATTTGCCACTCAAAGCTGTCTGCCGAAGAACGTCAGAAGCGGAGTAATGAAGGCTTATGCTTTTACTGTGGAAATCCCGGTCATCAGGTCTCCCAATGTAAGCTTCGTTTAAACTCCCGAACCCCCCGCTAGACGGCAGGCCGCGGGCGGGTAAGTCTGTTTCTCCTCCCACAGACTTTTGTTGCATTCCTGTCAAGCTATGTTTTGATTCTCGTGTCACAGAGGCTCAGGCTTTAATTGACTCTGGAGCCGAACAAAGCCTCATTGACTTAGGCCTCGTAAAATCTCTCTCGCTACCTACTGAACCCTTGGAGACCCCCGTTAAAGCTGCTGGCTTGGGGGGTCATCACCTCTCAGTCATCACTCACCGTACTGGTCCCATCCAGCTTATTACATCCGGTAATCATCATGAAAACATTCAATTCTTTATTACTCACTCTCCTCATAATCCTATAGTTTTGGGTTGTTCTTGGTTGAAACATCATAACCCCCAGTTTGATTGGGTTTACCAACGGGTTAATTCTTGGAGTGCCTACTGTATGGCTAACTGTCTTCAGTCTGCCATCCCCGATTTAGCTCCTCTTAACTCTGCTCTCGCTGAATCTATCGATCTCACTAATGTTCCCTCTTGCTACCATGATTTTAAAGCTGTCTTCAGTAAATGCAAAGCTAATGCTCTACCTCCCCACCGGCCTTATGACTGCGCCATCGAGCTCCTTCAAGGGGCTACGTTGCCCAAGGGGCATCTATTTAATTTATCTGGTCCCGAAAAGGCCGCTATGGAGTCCTACATCCATGAGGCGCTTTCATCCGGTCACATTCGTCCGTCTTCTTCTCCTGTTGGTGCTGGGTTTTTCTTCGTGGTGAAAAAAGATAAAACCCTGCGTCCCTGTATTGATTACCGCGAACTTAATTCTATCACTATCAAAGACAAATACTCACTTCCCCTCATAAGCTCGGTTTTTGATTCAGTTCAAGGCGCTCAGATTTTTTCTAAACTTGACCTTCGCAATGCCTATCATTTAGTCCGTATCAAGGAGGGGGATGAATGGAAAACCGCGTTCAATACTCCCCTCGGCCACTACGAGTACCTGGTCATGCCCTTTGGCCTCACCAACGCCCCTGCGGTTTTTCAAAGACTCGTGAACGACGTGCTCCGAGATTTCATTAATCGGTCCGTCTTCGTCTACCTCGATGATATCTTGATTTTTTTCCCGTGATCCCGTCCAACACGAAAGCCACGTGCGCCAGGTTCTGACCAGGTTACTCGAAAATCAGCTGTTTGTTAAGGCAGAAAAATGTCAATTTCACGCCCCGTCTGTCCAGTTCCTTGGGTACATCCTCGAGGCTGGTCGCGTCCGTCCCGATCCCGCAAAAATCAAAGCAGTCTCCCAGTGGGAACCCCCTGTCACTCGCAAAAAACTACAGCAGTTCCTGGGTTTTGCCAACTTTTACAGAAGATTCATTCGTAATTACAGCAGCATTGCCTCACCCCTTACTCAGCTAACTTCTATCTCCAAGCCCTTTCAATGGAACCCTAATGCTCAAGCCGCCTTTGACACCCTCAAGTCACTGTTCATCTCAGCTCCCATCCTCACGCAACCCGACCCGGCCAGACAGTTCGTAGTAGAGGTTGATGCTTCGGACACTGGGGTCGGAGCGATCCTCTCCCAGAAAGAAAGCGCTTCTAACAAACTCAAACCCTGTGCTTTCTTTTCCCGGAAACTTACTCCCGCCGAGCGGAATTATGATGTGGGTAATCGTGAGCTGCTGGCCATCAAACTAGCGCTGGAGGAGTGGCGTCATTGGTTGGAGGGACCGGACCTACCCTTCATTGTCTGGACCGACCATAAGAACCTGGCATACTTGCGTTCCGCCAAACGGTTAAATTCTCGACAAGCTCGGTGGTGTTTATTTTTTGACAGATTCAACTTCACTATTACCTACAGGCCAGGCAGTCGCAACACCAAACCTGATGCTCTCTCACGCCAATTCAGCCCCGATGACTCAACGACCTCCAATACCATCATCCCTCCTACTTGCATCGTGGGCAGTCTGACCTGGGACATCGAAAACCGGGTTATTAATGCCCAGGGTGAGGAACCCAAACCAGACTCCTGTCCTAACGGTGTCCTCTTCGTCCCCACTTCACTCAGGTCGGACGTTTTATCCTGGGGCCACAGTTCTCAGGTCGCCTGTCATGGCGGGGTGTTTAGGACCCTCAGTCTCCTCCGGAAGAGGTTTTACTGGCCTAGAATGGACAAGGATGTGCGTGAGTACGTCGCCGCTTGCACCACCTGCGCTAGATCTAAGTCCTCCAGTTCACCTCCTGTCGGCCTGCTCCATCCTCTGTCCACTCCACATAGACCCTGGTCGCACATCGCCGTGGACTTTGTTACAGGGCTACCTACGTCACAAGGTCACACAGTTATTCTTACGGTCATTGATCGCTTCTCCAAAGCCGCCCAGTTCATCCCTCTGCCCCAGTTACCTTCAGCCACTGTGACAGCCGACCTCCTAGTGAACCATGTTTTTCGCCATCACGGGATTCCAGCCGATATTGTCTCTGACAGGGGCCCTCAATTCATTTCCCATGTTTGGAAGGCCTTCTGTTCTGCGTTGGGGGCTACCGCCAGTTTGTCCTCCGGCTATCACCCCCAATCTAACGGCCAGGCAGAGCGTGCCAACCAAGAGTTGGAGGCGGCTTTGCACTGTCTGGCTGCCCAAAATCCGGCTGATTGGGCTACTCACTTGGTGTGGATCGAGTATGCCCACAACTCTCACGTCTCATCTGCTACCGGGGTCTCCCCCTTCGAGGCTTCGTTGGGCTATTCACCCCCTCTGTTCCCCTCTCAGGAGCTGGATCTGGCTGTCCCGTCCATGCAGCATCATCTTCAACGCTGCCAGCGAGTGTGGAACCAGACCAGAGAGGCGTTGCTTCGGACCAAGGAGGAGAACTGTCGGATCGCCAATCGCCACAGGGTGGCAGGTCCCACTTATCAGGTCGGTCAGAAAGTGTGGCTGTCATCTAAAAACGTTCCCCTGCAGACCTCGTCCCGCAAGTTAGCGCCCAGGTTCTTCGGTCCATATGTCATTGATCGCATCCTCAATCCCTCCTGTGTCCGCCTGCGTCTGCCCGCTGCGCTTAAGGTGCACCCCACGTTCCACGTCTCTAACATCAAGCCCTTTTTGGACAGTCCGTTGTGCCCGCCTTCCACTTCCCCACCACCCGCCCGTATCATTTATGGGGCTCCGGCGTTCACGGCCACCCGCATCCTGGATATCCGCCGCCGTGGCCGTGGCCACCAGTACCTGGTGGATTGGGAAGGGTACGGTCCTGAGGAACGCTCCTGGGTCTCCCGTTCCCTCATCCTAGACCCTTCCCTCATCACCGACTTCTTCCGCGCCCACCCAGATCGTCGGCCTGGACCGCCAGGAGGCGGTCGTTAAGGGGGGGGTACTGTCATGGTGGCCTGGCAGACTCCTCCCCCTCCAGCTCTGCTGCTCATCTCTCACAGCTGTGACCACTCTACTCATCAGACACCTGCTACTTAAGGAGACCCAGCTTCATCATTCTTCGCTAGTACGTTAACCCTGATGGTGCCTAGTCTCCTGAAGCTCACTACGTCTGGCCCCCTTGTCTTGTCCCAAGTTAACCTTGACTGTTTTCTTCGCTTCAGGTTCTCATCTCACGCCAAGAGTGTCACCTGAATCTCACCTCCTCGAGCAGCAGCTGCCGCAACACTCCTCGTCGACGCCACCTGTGTTTGTGAGCCACAGTCTCTGTGCTCCTCTGGATCTCCAGCCACGCCACGAACTCTGTCTGGCCTCCCAGCTCTTGGGACTCTGCACGTACGGTACCAGAGACTTCAGTCAGGAGCCGCAGCCACGTTACCCACAGCCTCGCCCGGAATCAGCAAGAACTTAAAATAAACTCTTTACTTACCTTTCACTCACCTGTCTCTGCCTCTGGGTTCCAGCGCCTGGGTCCGTTCCGTGTTCTAGTCATGACAATTCCTACTGTCAGATATCTCCGTCCTATTCACATAGCACCAAATACAGAAATAAAATTAACAGAAAAATCACGGGGTTCTGGACTTGGTCATCACCTACGGCCTGTCTGCTGGTGTGTCCTCTGTTGTTGACTTGGCTGTGTCAGACCATTATTGTGTGTTTTTTAAGGTGACTGGTTTTATCCAGCAAGAGGCCTCAATGAGAACGGTGACGAAGCGATATATAACTCCTGAAGTGGCAGAAAATGTTGACATTTTAAAACAAACTCCTGCTCAGATTTGACCTTTGTCCTGCGATTCTCTGACTGATGATTTTAATGACAGACTTAAGTTTGCCATTGATACGGCCGCTCCAATGAAAACAAAAATCTTGAAACAGAATCCAAAGACGCCTTGGAGAAACGGTGCTACTTTAAATCTGAAGAGAATTTGTAGGAGAACGGAAAGAAAATTTAGAAAAACTAATTTAACAGTCGACTATGACTTTTTAAAGGATCAACTAAAAACCTACAACCACGCTGTTAAACAGGCAAGGACACTTTATTTTTCTAATCTCATCACAAACAATAAACACAACCCCCGGTTTCTTTTTAAGACTATTGATTTTTTATTAAACAAAGATTTTAATAAATCCATCATGCCTCACTCACAAACTGCATGTGAGGACTTTGCTGACCACTTCAGGAGTAAAGTCAATGCTATTAGATCCAACCTTCAACAGGTACATAGCACTAATCCTAGCAGGTCAGTGGCATTGTCTTTACCCGAGGAAACACTGGAGAGTTTTGTCCTGGTTGATGCAGAGATGCTTGGTCGAGTTTTTTCCCAAGCAAACACTACAACCTGCCTTTTAGACCCTATTCCCACTTCTCTTTTTAAAACATTTTATAAATTCTTTGAGTCCGAGATTTTAAACATAGCTAACTGCTCTCTTCAGACGGGGGTCTTCCCCTCTGCCTGTAAGACGGCGGTGGTGAGGCCCCTTCTGAAGAAGAGTAACTTGGACCCAAAGATCATGGACAATTACAGACCTGTATCCAACTTACTATTTTTAGAAAAAATTATTGAAAAACTTGTTTTTATTCAATTAAATGATTTTTTAAATGAACATAATGTTCTTGAAAAGTGTCAGTCTGGTTTTAGGACAAATCACAGTACTGAGACGGCCCTTTTAAAAATTTTAAATGATCTCAGAAATACTTATGACTCGCAGAAACTTTCTGTTCTGGTGCTGCTAGATCTTAGTGCCGCCTTTGATACGGTGGATCACAAGATTTTACTTGACAGACTTAGGAGTCGGTTCGGCCTCTCAGGAACTGCTCTTAACTGGTTTCACTCCTATCTCACAGATCGCCATTTTTTTGTAAGTATGGATACTTGGTCCTCAGGAGTCCATGAAACAAGTTGCGGCGTTCCCCAGGGTTCAATCTTGGGTCTAATACTTTTTAACTTGTATATGTTGCCTCTTGGGGATGTCATCAGGAGACACGGCGTTGACTTTCACAGCTATGCTGATGATACACAGCTTTACATCGCCGTGTCTCCTGATGACCTTGAACCTGTCAACACTCTTTTAAACTGCATTTTAGATATAAAGCTGTGGATGGCAGAAAACTTCTTACAGCTCAACCAGGACAAAACTGAAGTTTTAATCATTGGTCCTGAAGACAAGAGAGAGATGATTTTACCCAAACTTAGGAATTTTAAATCTTCTCAATGTGTGAGAAACCTGGGCTTTCTTTTTGACTCTGAGCTGAATTTTATTCCTCACATCAGAAATGTTGTGAAACCAGGATTTTACCATCTTGCCAGAGTCCGCCCGTTCCTCTCTCTTGCCAGCACAGAGGTGCTAATGCATGCTTTTATTTTTAGTTGTTTAGATTATTGTAATGCCCTGCTCTCTGGTTTACAGAAAAAGTCGATCTCAAATCTGCAACTATTACAGAACTCTGCTGCACGAGTTCTGACGAGGACCAGAGGGCGGGAACACATTACAGTAACCCCTTGTTTATCGCGGGGGTTACGTTCCAAAAAGAACCCGTGATAGGCAAAATCCGTGAAGTAGAAACCTCTATTTTTTTAACAAATATTATACAAGGCCCTCGCCTGTGGAACGGCCTGCCAGAGGCTCAGGGCCGCAGAGACTGTACAGGTTTTTAAGAAGAGGCTCAAGACCCACCTATTTAGTCTGGCTTTTACATGACTTTGATCATTTCCTATGTCTTTTTTATTTTTTTATCTATCTATTTATTTATTTACGTATTTATTCATTTATTTATTTGTAAGGACTATTATTATCTCTGTTTTTAATATACTATTCTTTTTATTGTTATTTTACCAATGATACGTAGGTTATGTTTTAATCATTTTTACGTATTTTATTTTTTAAATACTAAAATATTTAAATCTTAATTTATTTTTTATCTTTTTTCTATTTTTATTGTTGTTATTTTATGATAATTTTTATTCTGATGTTTTTTACTCCAGTGTTTCCTCTTGGGGATCCATTTTTCTGGGGCACCACCGGCTTGACCTGTAGGGGGTGCTGTTGCTGCGGTGCCCATTCTGGTTGGGCGGGCTGGGGTCCCGCTCTGTGGTCTAATAGCCATGGAGTGGGCCCTGGGCTGCTCTGTGCTGGGCGGGCGCTGTGGTAGTGGCCCCTGTGGTCTGGCTGGGCCTTGGAATAAATGGATCCCCATCATATCATTTCCTCACAGCAGTACCAAGCCAGACCTTCTTTAAGCTGCAGTTCTTTGTTTCTGTTCAGGGTTCTACTGGGGGAACTGGGTGGGTGGGGTGTGGGTGTGGGTGGCGTGGGGGGTGGTGAGGGAGGGGTCCCATCTTTGTGTGATTGTCCTTTGTTTGCTGTTTTTAACAATTTTCGGGTTTTTTGACTGTTTTATCTGCTTTTATGTTAAGCGCTTTGTGTTTTTAACTGAAATGAAAGGCGCTATATAAATAAATAAAGTTTGAGTTTGAGTTTGATGCGGGAGGCAACAGATGATGGACGAAAGGCTCTTCAGATTTTGAGGAATTATTATGCCGGAAAAGGTAAACCCCGGATCATAAGCCTGTATACTGAACTGACTTCGCTTAAGAAATCCAGCAACGAGAGTGTGACCGAATACGTCATCCGTGCGGAGACTGCCATCACAGCACTGAGAAATGCTGGAGAGACTTTGAGTGACGGGCTGCTTATAGCAATGGTTTTGAAGGGACTGCCAGACTCATTTAAACCCTTCATTATTCACATAAAACAGAGTGAAACTACAGTGACATTTGCAGAATTTAAAACTAAACTGCGGAGCTACGAAGACACAGAAAAAATGAGAGTAGCAGCAACGGAAGACAATGTCATGAAGATGAGAGTACAGGCGGGGAGGAGACCCGCAAAAACAAATTCAAATGATGCCGGTGCCGACTGTGTGGATATAACCTGCTTCAGATGCGGACAGAAAGGACACAAGGCTAAAGCATGTCACCGAAAACAGTGGTGCAGTCTGTGTAAGAGTGGCACACATCGAGACTCAACATGCAGGCGACAACAACGACGAGATGACGCAAGAAAAACCTCTGAGGACACCAGCAGCAGTAAGGAATACGCATTTAAAGTCACCGATTTGGATAAGGCAGAAGAAGATACCGCAAGAAGGAGCAGCTTGATGGTTGACACAGGAGCTACGTCGCATATAATCACGGATATAATCACAATATTACAAAGTTCACAAAGTTTGACGACAGCTTCCAGCCAGAGACACATTGCGTGGAGCTAGCTGACGGCACACGATGCAATGGGGTGGCAGAGCGCAGAGGAGATTCTGAGGTATGTTTGGTCGACAGCGAAGGGGGACGGAAGAAGGCAACGCTAAGACAGGCGTTGTACATCCCTTCATACCCGCAGGATATTTTCTCTGTAAGAGCTGCAACCACAAATGGAGCAACAGTGGTCTTTAAGCAAGGAAAAGACTTCCTGAAACATAGTGATGGTACAAAATTCCACATCCATGAGCAGAAAAGACTGTACTTTCTAAAGACAGAGGATGAATGTGATGATCATTCCAAAGGTTGTTTTGATATTCAAACATGGCACGAGATTCTTGGTCACTTTAATTATGAAGACATTTATAAATTGCAGAATGTTGTTGATGGGATGACGGTCAAGGGTAAAGCAGAGAAACAGTGTGAAGTTTGCATGCAGGGAAAGTTTGTCCAAACCAGGAACAGAGCACCTGACAGAAGAGCAAAAGCTGCCCTAGAGCTAGTTCACACTGATTTAGCAGGACCAATAGACCCAGAGTCTAAAGAAGGGTACAGGTTTGCACTGTCATTCACTGATGATTATTCCAGTGTTGTCTTTGTGTATTTTCTGAAACATAAGAGCGACACAGTGCAAGCAACTGAAAAGTTTATTGCAGATACGGCACCGTATGGCAAGATCAAATGTGTAAGATCTGACAATGGTACAGAATTTACAGGGAAACAGTATCAGTCACTTCTTAGCCAAAATGGCATCAGACACGAGACATCAGCTCCATATTCGCCCCACCAAAACGGCACGGCTGAGAGAAACTGGCGAACACTTTTCGACATGGCCAGATGCATGCTGACAAAAAGCGGTTTATCTAAATCACTATGGCCTTATGCAGTGCAGACAGCAGCTGTGGTAAGGAACAGATGCTACAACAATCGCACAGAGCAAACACCGTACTACATATTGACAGGGCGAAAGCCAAACCTCTCCAAGATGGAAGAATTCGGAACCGAATGTTTCGTTTACAAACAAAACAAAGGAAAACTAGATTCAAGGGGAGAGAAAGGAATTTTTGTTGGGTACGACAAAATGGTCCAGCGTACATGGTTTACTTCCCAGAGAAGGGGAAAGTGCAGAAACACAGACTTTTGAAGTTTGTAAGGAAAAGTACGACTGAACACCAAACACAAACGGATATCCCACTTGACGACGACAGTGAAGTGAGGAGCAGGGCTATTGACAAGGAAACACGGTCAGACGTGGGACATACGCGTGTACATAGTCCAGCACCTACTACCACACCAGAGGCTCATGGTCAAACGCAGCCTAACTGTGAGACAGAAAACGAGTCTAAAAGATACCCCTCCAGAAATAGAAAAAAACCAAGTTACCTGAGTGACTACGTAACCGGAGTGGAGGAGGACCAAGTGTTGACAAACATTGATTATTGTTACAGACTTGTGTGTGACATACCTCTAACATTTAGAGATGCTGTTACTTCATCCAGGTCGAAGGAATGGACAAGTGCAATGGATGATGAGATTCAAGCACTGAAGGACAATGACACCTTTACAATTACAACCCTACCAGAGGATAAGAAAGCAGTGGGGGGTAAATGGGTGCACGCCATCAAAAAGAACATGGATGGATCCAAGAAATACAAGGCACGATATGTAGCCAAAGGGTTTAGCCAGAGGAAAGGTATTGATTATGAGTAAACATTTTCCCCTACAGCTAACATGACGAGTATAAGAGTGTTGATGCAAAAAGCAGCAGAGGAAAACCTAATTTTACATCAGATGGATGTTAAAACTGCTTATTTGAATGCACCAATAGATTGCGAGATCTATGTAGAACAACCAGAAGGTTATGAGGTTAAATCGACTACAGATCATAAAAAGTTGGTGAACAAACTTGAGAAGTCGCTATATGGACTTAAACAGTCAGGCAGAAATTGGAACAGGACATTGCATGAATATCTGACTGAAAGTAATTTTGTCCAAAACCCAGCTGATCATTGTGTTTACACAAAAGAAACAGAAAATGAAAAAGTGATCATCATTATATGGGTTGATGACTTGATCCTTGCAGGTAACAGTGAACATGCAATGAAAGCTGTGAAAGAAAAGTTCACGGAGAGATTCAAAATGAAAGATTTAGGAAGACTGAAGCATTTTCTTGGCATTGATTTTTGCCAGACTAATGGCATTGTAAAAATGACACGGCAAGAGTATGTGAAAAAGATACTGAAAAGGTTTGACATGCAGGATTGTAAACTTAGATCAAGCCCATGTGAGCAGAAACTCACTTACACAAATGTTGCAGAAAAAATGACTGATGTCAGTAAATACAGAGATGCAGTTGGGAGCCTTATTTATCTTGCTACATGTACACGACCGGATTTGAGTTTTGTAGTAAGTAAACTGTCTCAGTATTTTAATGAACCAACAGAAGAACATTGGACTACTGTGAGACATGTTCTAAGATACCTGCAAGGTACAATCAATCAGGAAATGTGTTACAGGGGATGTGAAAATGCAAAACTGGGATTACATGCATACGGTGATGCAGACTGGGCAACAGACACAAGTGACAGACGAAGCACACTCGGTTATTGCGTCAGTTTAAGTGAGAATGGTCCTTTGATCACTTGGAAGACAAAAAAGCAACCTACAGTCGCTTTATCCACTTGTGAGGCTGAGTATATGGCACTAGCTGCAACTACTCAGGAATGTATGTACCTAGTACAACTGCTACAGGGCATGGATGGGTACCATTACAACTTACCCAAAGTCTATGAAGACAACCAAGGGGCTATAAAGCTAGCAAAAAACCCTGTAAGCATGCAACGATGTAAACATGTTGACATCAAATACCATTTTGTAAGGTCAACTCTGAATGAAGGAAAAATCATTTTGGAATATTGTCCAACTGACCAGATGGTGGCAGATGTGATGACGAAGCCTGCAACAAAATTTAAGTTGCATAAGTTTGCGAGTTTTATGTTTGGAGTTTAATCTTATGTACTTATAGTATGATAAGATGACAGAGGTTTTGTTACTATAGTTAAGTTAGTATAATAATATGACAACTTGAGAACAAGTGGGGGTGTTAACATATTCATATGTTTTGCTCTCAGTTGTAATAATCAGTCATGAGTGATGAGTGATGCGTTGTGACGTTTGCCAATGAGTGGCTCTGTTATTGATCATGTGACCTGTAAGAGGAAGCTGTTGAGAAAATAAAGTTGTGTGAAAAGTTGGAGTTCAACTAACATGGAAAAGTCTCTTCATTTTTCTCCCGTTCTTGAGTCGGATACTGGGTACACACGCCAGGACCAAAGCGTGAAAACAACTCTGCTAACACCCACACACCAGAATAACACTGTTACATTTACAGATGACATTGCAGTGGTGGCGGCTGATTCCCTCTGGGATGAGATGGTTTATTAATCTATATTAAATTAAAAGAGGTCCAGTTAGAAAAAATGTCTTGAAGTTAAAAGAAAAAAGATGTCTAAATATTCAATATATGTAAAATATTTGTAAGTAGCCCAAGATTGGTGGTTCATCTGCATGTCATTAATATCTAATTCTCCTGCCAAACGAATTCTGTACAATTGAAAACTTTTTGACAGTAACATAACATAAAACACGTGAAACTGTGCACTGCAAACACACATACACACAATATGATCTGAAGTTCAGCTTTTTTTTTTATTATAACTTTATTTTTATTAGTTTTTGTTACATGAACACAAATCTCAAACAACATCACAAAAAAACAAGAGAGAAAAGAAAAAGGTCAAGTCTAGGTGTTCCCCATGTCTATCTGTTGTACAGTGTCCATTTTTTCCACTTTCGGTGTAATTGTGCCTCTTGCAGCTTCAGCCTGTATGTTATTAATTCCATTGAATATATGTTGTTGATTGTTGCAGTCCATTGCTCCTTTGAAGGGATCTCCGTAGTGCCCCAGTTTCTGGTTATTGTTTTTTTGGCGGCTAGTGACATGACTTTAAATAAATATTTGTCACTTTGGTGGATTAGGTTTCCTGAAAACATGTACAGATAAAACAGTTCTGGCAACAAAGGAATTTTGTAACCCAGCACTTTGCATGTGAGATCACCCACCATCTTCCAAAAACCTGTTACATTCTGACATTTCCAAAATACATGAGAGTGGTCAACATTTATTTCTCCACATCCGCGCCAACAGCTCTGATTTGTTTTCAAATGTTTGTTCTTCAGTTTAGGTGTTATGAAAAATCTAATAAGGTTCTTCCAGGCAAACTCTCTCCACGTTCGAGATCCAGTGGTGGTGTGGTGGTGTCTCCACATATCTAACCAGTCCTGTTCAGTTATCCTTATGTTTAATTCTCTTTCCCAGTTATCTTTTACTTTCAAAGTTGTGTTTTCGTCATATTCCATCAATGATTTATATAGCATACTAATCCATTTAGTATTGTTGTCTTTATATGTCTTTGTTATTGTATGAACTATCCCGCCTTCATCCCCAGAGGAGTCTCTCTGTATTGCTTTCTTATGGTAGTTTCTCATTTGTAAGTATCTGAAAAAATCCTGTTTTTCAAGGTGAAATTGTTTAGTTAAGTTCCCAAAACTCTCCAGCTGTCCGTCCTTTTCTAGCAAGCACCATGCTGTTATTCCTTTTGTAGTCCAATATTTAAAGGTCTGATCATATTCTGCTGGTTTAAATTGCCTGTCATATGCTACCCATTTTAATTTTTTTGCACTATTTAAGATTTTGTATTTTTGGAGTAGTTTGAACCATACAGTTAGTGTATGATTTGTTATGGGATCTAAATGCCTTTTCTTTGTTTCATATAACTCTTTATCACCAATAATGTTTTGAATAGGTTCTTGTAAAGTTTCACATTCAATATTTTTCCATTTTCCAGTATAATGGGGGTTACACCAACAGCATAAGTACCGTAATTGTGAGGCGATGTAGTATTCTTTCAGCTTTGGTAAAGCCATACCTCCTTTGTTCTTTGGAAGCTGAAGGGTGCCATATTTTATTCTGGATCTTTTATTGTCCCATATGAATCTGGATATTGTTTTATCCCACGTTGCAAATTGAGTGTTGGAGACCTGTGCTGGTAGAGCTTGAAATAAAAATAAAAACCGCGGCAATATATTCATTTTCACTATTTCGATTCTAGAGCTGAAATCTAGTGGGAGTGTTGACCATCTTTCTATGTCTTTTTTTATCTTGTCTTGTACTTCTGAATAATTTTTAATGTTTATATGTTGAAAGTCTTGTGTTATTTCTACTCCTAAGTATTTAATACTTTTCATATTCCAATTGAATTTAAAGTTGTTTCTAATGTATTCAGAGGGGACATAGTTGAATGTTAGAGTCTGAGTTTTTGAAATATTAATTTTATATCCCGATAAATTTTCAAATGTTCCCAACAGTTTCATAAACTGTGGAATTGATGATTCTGGTTGTTCGAGGTACGCTATTAGGTCATCAGCAAACAATCCTATTTTATGTTCAACGCCATTCATTGAAACTCCTTTAATTTCAGGCTTTTCTCGGATTGCCTGTGCTAGAGGCTCAATAAAAAGAGCAAACAGAGTTGGGGAGAGTCCACAACCCTGCCTAGTGGATCTTTCCAATTTAAATGTTCCTGTTAAATTCCCGTTTATTTTAATTTTAGCCGTTGGTTGTGAATATATTGTTTTTATAATTTCAACTGATTTGTTATTAAATCCCATTTTTTCTAAGACTAAGAATAAAAATTCCCAATCAACGCAGTCAAAAGCTTTTTCCGCGTCAATACTTAAGAGAACTGTACTTATATGTTCTCTTTGGGCTCTTTCAGTTAAGTGTAAGGTTCTTCTAATGTTATCGTGTGTCTGGCGACTTTTTATGAATCCCGTCTGGTCCTCATCAATAATGTCAGGTAAAAATGTGTTTATCCTGTTACAGATTATAGACGTGTAGATTTTGTAATCTATATTTAGTACTGAAATAGGCCTATAATTGGCGCACGACTGTTTGTTTTTCCCTGGTTTCAACAGAACTGAAATAATTGCTTCGGACCAGGAAATAGGCATTTTATTATTTTGTAGGGTCCAATTCAAAGATTTGTGTAATATTGGAGTCAGCTCATCTTTAAATATTTTATACCATTCAGCTGGAAACCCGTCGCTGCCTGGTGATTTATTGTTTTTCAAAGAGCTTATGGTTTTTAATATTTCCTCTGTAGTAATTTCAGCTGTAAGTAGTTTATTTTGATTTAATCCGATAAATGGCAGATCCATATTTTCCAGAAAGCTTCTTTTATCTTGTTCACAGGCTGAAGGAGGTTGTGAATATAGCTTTTTATAGTAATTAGTGAATATTCTCTCAATTTCCTCTGGATTATTTGTTACTTTATTGGTTTCGGGATCAAGGATTTCATAGATTGTATTCAGAGTTTGTTGTTTTTTAATTCTTTTGGCTAGTAATTTTGTTGATTTAGGCCCTACTTCCTGATAGCTTTGTTTGAAATAAATCATCTTTTTTTCTATTTCGTCCTCTAATATGTGGTTGATTTGTTTTTTAATATTTTGTATTTGTTGGTATATTTCTGTTGTATTTTTATTTATGAGCTGCTGTTCAAGTTCTTTTAATTTTACCGAGTATTCTTCATATTTTTGAATTCTCTTTTTCCGCAACCATGCTGTTTTCGCTATTAGTTTTCCTCTAATTACTGCTTTAAGAGCATCCCATAGCACTGTAGGGTCTACCGCTCCATTGTCATTGTTATCCATGTATTGTTTTATGTCGGCTTTTATGTCCTTTATAATTGTTTCATTATTCAAAATCCCAACGTTCAGTCTCCATGTTGTTTGTTTCTTCCTATTTGATATATTTATTTTCATGTGCTGGATATTATGGTCAGACACATCTGCACCCTCAATTTTACATTCTTCTACTCTATTAATATCTGATTTAAAAACAAAGAAATAGTCTATTCGTGAATGTACTTTGTGACTTGCGGAGTAATGTGTGTAAGCTTTCTTACGGGGGTTTAAGCTTCTCCATAGATCTACCAATCCCAATTCTTCCATGGATAATTTAACAAATTTGGCAATAGTCTTTTTATGTTTATGTTTACTAGTTGTGTCTAATTTAAAGTTTAAGGCTACATTGAAGTCTCCTCCGCAGATTAATATACCCTCTGCCTCTTCAGCAATAACGTTAAACAGGGATTTAAAAAACTGTTTATCACTTTCAGGTGGGGCGTATACATTTACTATTGTCAAAACTGCATCTCCCATTCGTCCTTTAACAACGATGTACTGCCCGTCCTTCCCCTTTATGACTTTGTCAGTCTCAAATTGAGTTCTGTTTGATATCAGAATAGCGACTCCTCGTTTGCGGCTTTGTTTGTATGAACTGTAATATGTATTTCTGAATCCTAGTTTTTTAAGTTTCTCGTGTTCTTGATCATTTAAATGGGTTTCTTGCAATAGAGCTAATTGTATATTTTCTTTTTTTAATTTTTGCAGAATTATCCCCCTCTTTTTGGGTGTGGTTAACCCATTCACATTTAACGAGGCAATGCTCAAACTACACATTTTGTCTTATCTTCTTCTTTCTCTTTCGGCTTTTCCCATCAGGGGTCGCCACAGCGAATCATCCTTTTCCACCTCACTCTATCATGGACATCTTCTACCCTAACATTAGCCAACTTCATGTCCTCTGTTAAGACATCCATGTATCTCCTCTTTGGCCGTCCTCTTGCCCTCCTGCCAGGCAGCTCCATCTCCAACATCCTTCTACCAATATATCCACTATCCCTCCTCTGAACATGTCCAAACCATCTCAGTCTGGCTTCTCTGACTTTGTCGCTGACACAGGCAACATGAGCCGTCCCTCTGATGTACTCGTTCCTTATCCTGTCTAACCTGGTCACTCCTAAGGAGAACCTCAACATCTTCATCTCCGCTACCTCCATCTCAGCCTCTTGTCTCTGTCTCACTGCTACCGTCTCTAACCCATAGAGCAGAGCTGGTCTCACCACTGTCTTGTACACCTTTCCTTTGAGTCTTGCTGGCACTCTTCTGTCACACAACACTCCTGACACTTTCCTCCAACCGCTCCAACATGCCTGCACTCGCCTCTTCACCTCTTTTCCACAATCCCCATCACACTGAACTGTTGACCCCAAGTACTTAAACTCCTGCACCTTCTTCACCTCAGTCCCCTGTAACCTAACGCTTCTACCTTGATCCCTCTCGTTCAGACACATGTATTCTGTCTTACTACGACTGACCTTCATACCTCTTCTTTCCAGAGCAAACCTCCACCTCTCTAGCTGTTCCTCCACCTGCTCTCTACTCTCACTGCAAATTACAATGTCATCCGCAAACATCATTGTCCAGGGAGATTCCTGTCTTACCTCGTCTGTCAGCCTGTCCATCAGCATAGCAAACAAAAAAGGACTCAAAGCTGATCCTTGGTGTAGTCCCACCTCCACCTTGAACTCCTCTGTCTGACCTACAGCACATCTCACCACCGTCATACTTCTCTCATACATGTCCTGAACTACTCTGACATACTTTTCTGCCACTCCAGACGACCTCATACAGTACCACAGCTCCTCCCTCGGCACCCTGTCATACGCCTTCTCTAAATCTACGAACACACAATGCAGCTCCTTCTGACCTTCTCTGTACTTTTCCATCAACATTCTCAAAGCAAAAATGGCATCAGTGGTGCTCTTACGGGGCATGAAACCATACTGCTGCTCACAAATCTCCACCTTCTTCCTAAGCCTGGCTTCCACTACTCTTTCCCACAGCTTCATTGTGTGGCTCATCAACTTTATTCCTCTATAGTTGCTGCAGTTCTGCGTGTCACCCTTGTTCTTAAAGATTGGGACCAGAACGCTTCTCCTCCATTCCTCAGGCATCTTCTCACTCTCTAAAATCCTATTGAACAACCTTGTTAGAAATTCCACTGCTGTCTCTCCTAGGCACTTCCATACCTCCACAGGTACGTCATCAGGACCAACGGCCTTTCCGCTCTTCATCCTTTTCAGAGCCTTCCTAACCTCATCCTTTCCAATCTCTGCTACTTCCTGCTCCACAACAACCACATCTTCCTCCCTTCTTTCCCTGTCATTTTCCTCGTTCATCAGCTCCTCAAAATACTCCTTCCATCTTTTCTGTACACTCTCTTGGGTTGTTAGCACCTTTCCATCTCTGTCCTTAATCACCCTTATCTGTTGCACGTCCTTCCCATCTCTGTCTCTCTGTCTGGCTAGCCTGTACAAGTCCTTCTCTCCTTCCTTTGTGTCTAACCTGTCATATAGCTCATCGTAAGCTTTCTGTTTGGCCTTTGCCACCTCTCTCTTCACTTTACGCTGCGCTTCCTTGTACTCCTGTCTACCTTCCTCAGTCCTTTCTACATCCCACTTCCTTTTAGCCAACCTCTTCCTCTGGACGCATTCCTGTACTTCCTCATTCCACCACCAAGTCTCTTTACCGTCTTTCCTCTTTCCAGATGACACACCTAGCACCTTCCTACCTGTTTCCCTGATAATCTCTGCTGTAGTTTCCCAGTCCTCTGGAAGCTCATCCTGACCACCCAGGACCTGCCTCAACTTCTGCCTAAATTCCTCACAAGTTTCTTCATTCTGTAGCTTCCACCACTTGGTCTTCTTTTCTGTTTTCCCTATCTTCTTCTTCCTGACCTCCAGAGTCATCTTACACACCACCATGCGGTGCTGTCTGGCTACACTCTCTCCTACCACCACTTTGCAGTCATTAACCTCTCTCAAATGACCTCGTCTACATAGGATGTAGTCCACCTGAGTACTCCTACCTCCACTTCTGTATGTCACTCTATGTTCCTCTCTCTTCTGGAAGTAAGTGTTGACTACAGCCATTTCCATCCTCTTCGCAAAGTCCACCACCATCTGTCCCTCCAGATTCCTTTCCTTCACACCAAACCTGCCCATCACCTCCTCATCACCTCTGTTGCCCTCACCAACATGCCCATTAAAGTCTGCTCCAATAACAACTCTCTCTCCTCTGGGAAAACTCTCTATGACCTCATCCAACTCACTCCAGAATCTCTCCTTCACTTCTAACTCACAGCCAACCTGTGGCGCATACCCACTGACTACATTCACCATCACCCCTTCAATTTCTAACTTTAGGCTCATCATCCTGTCTGAGACTCTTTTCACCTCTAGAACACTGTTCACAAACTCCCCCTTCAGAATCACTCCTACCCCGTTTCTCTTCCTATCAACACCATGATAGAACAGTTTGTATCCTCCTCCAATACTACGTGCCTTGCTGCCCTTCCACCTTGTCTCCTGCACACACAGTACATCTACCTTCCTTCTCTCCATCATGTCTGCCAGCTCTCTGCCTTTCCCTGTCATTGTGCCAACGTTAAGAGTCCCTATTCTCAAACCTATGTTCCTGCCTTTCCCCTTCTCTCTCTGGCCACGGACCCTTCTGCCTCCCCTCTTTCTTCCACCAACAGTAGTCAAATTTCCACCGACACCCTGTAGGTTAACAGCATCGGTGGCGGTCGTTGTTAACCCGGGCCTCGACCGATCCGGTATGTCTAAAGTGTTGTGGATGATTCGCATGGTTATTTTGGCAATTTTTACGCCGGATGCCCTTCCTGACGCAACCCTCTCTATTTATCCGGGCTTGGGACCGGCACAGAAGTTACTGGCTTGCAACCCCTGTGGCTAGATTACACATTTTGTCTTATAACAATCATATTTATGCACCTAGACCGTGACCATGTAAACAAAAATTGTAAAAAACTGTAAAACCTGAACACAAACGTAAATTGTGACTTCCACATGGAGAAAAGATGATCCATCTCTCCTCTCTCGTCCCCGTTGGTGGGTGGGCAGGATGTCCTCATTCCAGATGGGGGCCTGCCTCTAGACATAAGTCTAGCTTTGTCCAACGTTCCTTCCTCCTCAGTCTGTGAGCTCCGTCTCGGCCTTTTTTGTTTAATTCGGCTCCATTTACGGATTCCCTGTGGTTATTTCCTCTGGTATTCCTGGAGCCTCTCTTGTGCACGCCGCGCTGTCCCTCCGACGCGCTGCCATCCCTCTGCTGCTTGGGTCCGGTCCGGTCCCCTGCTGCTTTCGCTGCTTGGAGTGTTGACATTAATCCCTCTCTTCTTAATGTCTTCTGCCGCTTCCATCGCGCTGTTGTAGCTTTGTACGCCTTCCTTCCAATGAATCCTCAGCCTTGTGTATGGGGTTTGAAAACGGATTCCCCGCTCCTTCAGAACTTTTTTAATGTCCGAGTATGAGCGCCTTTGTTGTACAATTTCTGCTGGATAGTCGTGGTCAAACTGGATGAGCTGATCTTTCACTTTTATTTTCTTTTGCCATGCTTTCTTCAGGATCGTGTCTTTCGTTGCAAAACTTAAGAAATTGACCACGACATGCCTCGGGCGCTGGCCTGCTTTGGGTTTCATCAGGGGGGTTCTGTGTGCATGTTGCATCTGAAGATCAAAGTCCGTCGGAATGAGAAGCTCTTTTTTAAACAAATCGTTTAGATAAGTTATAACTGAGCCCCCTTCAACTTCTTCTGGTAGCCCGAAGATTCTGATGTTATTTCTCCGGGCTCTGGCTTCAGATTCCGTAACCTTGTCCCGCAGAAGTCGCATCTGTTTTTGCATTGTTTTCAGCTCACCGTTCGCCTCCATGTTGCTCTCCTCCAAAGTTGCGATGCGAGTCTGGGCTTCGGCTAGGTCTGCTTTTTGAATTTCCAGCGAGTTGTGGTGCTCCTTGAACTGTCTGTCCATATCTTGCCTGAGGGAAGATATTTCCTGTTTCAGTTCGTTTTTTGTCCCTCGCAGCTCTGTGTCCAAGTCATGGATCTGAGCGCTAATTTTTGCTAGCCCGTCTAGCATTAGCTTTGTGTCGCTGGGGCTTCGCTGGTTTTCGTTGTCCGAGTTAGCTTCGCTGGCCGCTTCTTCCATCTCGTGCTCGATATTTTCTGGTTCGGTCAGCTCGTTCACTTCTTTTTTTTTTCTTTGGCTTTTCCGCAGCGTGTTTCCTCCACTCATATCTTCTTTTCTGTTGTTTTTTTTTCGAGTTTGTGGAGTTTTTAGTGAACCGAGTGTGGGAGCCTCAGACTGAGCGTGTCTCCTCTATGCCGGCATTCCGGAAGTCCGATCTGAAGTTCAGCTTTAACAACTTTCAGAAAGTTTGTTAGTCCTTTCTTCACTCATTCTGTCACGGTGCCTCTGTCAGCTACCTTCCCCCTCCCCTCTCTGCCCTGATCGCGACCAGCTGGTTCCACTCACCTCATCAACCTGCAGCATTCTTAAGGAGCCCTCGGATCATCATTCGACGCCAGTTCGTTGTTCCTCTGCGGTGCTTAGTCTGGTCGACTCATGTTCTTGCTCTTGTCTGCCTTCGCCTCGCTAATTGCTTCTGTGCTGCTCACCCACAGGAAAAAAAACTCCACGGGTGCTCCTCTGCTCGCAGTCCGCTGTTCATGCTCCTCGTCTGTTCCTGGGATCCAGCTTCATCCAAGCTCACTGGTTTCTGCCTCAAGACCCTCCAGCCTGCTGCGCCTACTCATCAAGATCCTTCTTACCTCAAGTCTGCTCATTCACTGGCTGTGAATTAAATTCCTCATACTTACCTGACGATTCTTTGAGTTTTCTTCCGGGTTTTCAGCATTTGGGTCTGCCAAGTCTCACGAGATCATGACACATTCACTTCATCTAGACTCCTTAACTCCACATGGGTCAAAGTTGAGGCCCGCGGGCCACATCCGACCCGTCATGTAATTATATCCGGCCCCAAGATAATATACTCTTGGTATTAGTTGCCTGGAGACTGGAGAAGGCGAGTCAAAGCCCAGACCAAAATCCTATAGATAGATAGACTTTGAAACGGGTGTTCATGCCCAGAATCCACACAATCTGACTGAACTTTAGCAGTTTAGCAAAAACGAATGGAGCAAAATTCAAGTGTGCACATGTACAAGACTGAGAATTATCCACAGACTCTGTGCTGTGATTGCAGCCAAAGGTGCATCTACTAAACACTGACAAAAGGGGGAAAAATTCTGCAAACAATTATGTTTCATGTCATGTTTTTGTTTCATTGACATTACTTTGTAGAAATCTGGTATTACATTAAAGTTTTTTTTTCTAGTTCATCTTGGTGAGGAAAGACACATTTTATTGACCATGATGGTTTATGAAAGCAACACTGTAACAACACTGGTACTGTAACTAGCAGATTATCCATAGTTACATTAAAACCATTATATTTTAACCCTTTCATGCTGCGTGTCACTAATTCACTAACTACCCTGAAATCCAGGACTCCACTTCATTTAGCATTACCTTGAGCGGAAAAAAACACTAACGATATTTTCATATAATTAAAAATAATGTCAGGCATGAAATGATTAACTGTTGAATTCACTTTCAGAAATGTTATTTTATAATTTGTTTAGTTAACCATAAGAATGAGGTTTTTCCAAAGCAGACTAAATCTAGATTTCAGAAATGTTAGAGTGTGAAGCATATTAACTGTCATGGTGCCTCTGCCAGTTACTCTCCCCCTCCCCTGCCTGCTCTGTTTTGGATGCGACCAGCTGGCCTCACTTACCTCATTATCGCCGCCGCCTTCTTAAGGAGTGCATGGATCATCATTCAACGCCAGTTCGTTGTTCTTCCCACGGAAGAATCTCCTCTGGTACTCACCTGGTCGCTGTCCTCTTGTCTCCCGAGTCTCCCTCCTGGATTTCCTCTGCCGTCCTCCTCCAGCCAGCTGCCGCGCCTCCTCTTAGAAGAAACCATTACTCACCTTCTGTAATATCAAACCATCTAAACTTACCTCGCTCTCCGAGTCTCCTTCCAGGTTCCAGCATTTGGGTCACTCTGAACTTACGTAATATCATTTCACTAACACTTGATCTAATTCATGGAGATCAACACAGTTTAGCTCAGGGGCGTCAAACATGCGGCCCGCGGGCCGTATCTTGCTCGCCAGGTGGTTAAGTCCGGCCCACGCATGAAGAGTAAAAATCATAAAAATGTTTAAAAAGGAAAGCACGTTTCTAGTCCATTCCTGTGGCGAGTTATGATTTTTTAAAGAAACAACCGAAATGCGCAATTCCGCCAATAGGGGGAGCAAAGGAAAAGCAAAACAGGTGAAACAGCATATCTCTGCACCTGTCAAAAGCGAAACCTAACAGCTCTGTGTCTGGGTAAGATTCACTTTGGTGTCCTATGGGCCTTACCACTGTTATCTTGCTATAAGGATGATCAGTAGCGACACCCTAAAGACCAAAATGTTGTCAAAAAGTGAAGTGGAGGGAAGAGCTTTCCAGGGAAAATGGACAGAGTTTTTTTCTTCACAAAGCTGAATGCAAAACCTGCATGTTTGGTATGTCATCAACAGGTTGCAGTGTTCAAAGAATACAACATTCAGCACCACTATGAGACTCACCATAAAGAAAAGTTTAACCATTTGCAGTTAAGAAAAGAGAAGAATTACCAACAATTAAGAGAACTGAAAAAATAACCGTCTGCATTTACTGCAGCCGTGACGTCAGTGATGGAGCAGTGACAGACACCTGATTGTAAACAAGTTGGTGCAAACATCCAAACCATTTTCAGAGGTGAACTTGTGCCCCAAAAAGCAGTTAGCCTTTGCCAACATGAGTTTGTCAAGGATTACGATTACAGATACAACATCTCTGAGGAGACTTGGATGCCAAACGAAGGAATCCAGTCATTTACTGCATTTTCGGTTGCTATTTATGAAAACACCATGTGGTGGACCGAGCAGTAGAAGGCAAGGACAGCAAACAATTTAATCAAAAATCTTCTTTCTCTTTCGGCTTTTCCCATCAGGGGTCGCCACAGCGAATCATCCTTTTCCACCTCACTCTATCATGATAATAAATAATACATAATAATAAATAATTAAATAAAAAATAAATAATAAATAATAATAATAAATAAACAATTTAATCAAAAATATTGAAATGTATTTTTCAAAAAGTGTAAATGGGCAAAAATGGGCCCTTAAAAGAGGTCAAACCAACAAAGTTAACTCAAGCTTTTAAATGTAACAGAGGACAACCGAACAGACAAACCAACATGATTAAACTGATCTCCTTAATTGCAAACACAAGGGAACTTATATAGTGGCTGATCACCAACTAGACACACAAGGGGGAACTTAAAAAGACTAAGACAAAATACAGAGAACAAACTAAACTAATGTCCAACATGTGATAAATTAACATACACTATGAATGAAACTAAGGGCCATCAAAATGGAAACGAAAGTAAAGAAACACAAAAAGAGTTCCTTGTCCACTGGGTGATGGTTCAGTCCAATTAGTTGCCTGCTGAATATAAGGCCTCTGCTGACTGACATGCATTCTTGTGTCAGGCCTGACTTGATTGTTCCAGCAGCAGATGGCAGCAGCAGCAACAATGGTTCCTTTTAGCACTGGTAACTCAAAGCATAACAAAAAATTATAATAAAGTAAACTGAAACATGTTAATAAATTTTATGATAAAATGTGTGTTATTTTTGAAAAAGAAATCTAAAAGTATATACAAACGGACTTCCGGAAATGGCTGGTAACTAGAAAGTCACGCTCGACTCTGCTCTCTAACAAACACTGAACTATCCGTCAAACAGACAATTTGAATTGCTCCAAACAGCAAGATAGATCTGTGAAAATGCCCACCACAGGCAAAGGAGGTAAAGACAAGCCAAAGTCATCCGCACAATCTAAATTGACGGACTTCGGGTCGCCAATGACGGAAAAGCTAACCGCTAATGCTAGCACAACAGCTAACGCTGTTAGAAAAGAGGAAATACTTATGGAAATCCGGGGATTAAGGTCCGAATTTTCCGGAAGGTTTGACGGTGTTATGAAAGCCATTGAAGACACACAAAGGCAAGTGACTGAATGCACGGGGCGGATGGATGAAGCAGAGGTGCGTCTCTCTTCTGTGGAGGATATACAAACAGGCATGAATGCTGAAGTTGTGAAGCTGGTGAAAAACAACAAGTATTTGGAGGAGAAAATAATTGATTTGGAAACAAGATCGCGGATGAATAATCTCCGTCTTGTTAATCTGCCTGAAGGTGCAGAAGGCTCCAACATATGTGGATTTTTGGAAAGCTGGCTGCCTGAAGCCCTGGATATTGCTCAACTGCGACAGCCTCTAACCATAGAAAGAGCACATCGGGTTGGGCCGAAAAGGAGTTCAGATGCACCCCCAAGAACGCTGATTATGAGGTTTCTAAACTTCAGTCATAAGGAATTGGTGTCCAAAGTTCCAAATTCACCAACGCAGAGGAGGCCCAGAGCTTCATATCCAAGATCCAAGAAGACAAAGGGGTAAAATAAAGAACTACTAAATGGAAATTTTGCCTCACAAAGTAAATATATGGTAACGGTTTAATACATAGGATAAGTTCATTTTTACTACTACCACTCTTAACTAAAGTGTAAAGGAGACAGCTGGTTGCAGTAATAATAAATACAGTTTGACCTTAAGTATTAAGAGCGTGGACTTGGGTTTGAGGTTTATTTTACCATGTTTGCAAGTACAGGGAAAGATATTACTATGCAGGAAAAGTTATTTTATGTCAAAACATTTGTCAACACTATCCTAAAAACATTTACAAAACTATAATATATATGTATGTATATACAATAATACTAACAATATACTTCACACAAAATTGTTAAAGGAGCAGTTGATTGCGTTTCTAAAGGATAGAATTTGCTCATAAAACTAGCAGAGGAGGGTGGGGTTAGGGGTTTGTTTCTACAAACAAATAAGTTTGTAATGGACTGTGGCTGGAAGCAGAATGTATCGGGGGGGTGCCCAGTTAGCTGGGAAAAAAGGGGTTTTGTTCTTTATGTTGTTCATCTCCTAGGAGATATTGTCCATGTGTTTTTTTTACCTCTCAGACCTGTTAATAAATGCAGCAAAGTTTATCTAACAGCGCTTAAGTGACACACAACTTTGAAATTAAATGCACATCTTGGAACTGCAGAGGCTTGGACAAAACAAAAAAAAATAAACAGGTTATGAATAGGATAAAAGATATTGGGTCCAAAATTGTTTTCCTCCAGGAGACTCACACTCTGGAAGAGGATAATGTCAAAATAAGCAGAAGATGGCAGGGGTCTTTATATTCAGCGTCTCGTATCTGAAGAGCACGTGGTGTTATCACACTAATTCATAAATCTGTTCCTTTTCAAGTCCTAAATGTTATTAAGGACACACTTGGCAGATATCTGATTCTTCAGGGTTCCATCCTAAAAGAGACTATCAATCTGGTGAATGTGTATGGGCCTAACACAGATGATGACAAATTTTTTACAAACCTTTTTTTAAACATTTCTTCACTCCCAGGAAATAATATCATAGGAGGAGATTGGAATTGTGTCTTGGATCCCTCTTTGGATAGATCATCTGGATGTGACCAAACTCACCAAAGAAGTAGGAATATTATCCAGAATTTTATGAAGGAATTAAAAATTGTAGACATCTGGCGCCACACAAGACCCAAAGATATTGAGTATTCCTGTTATTCTAAAACTCACAACACATACTCTCGCATAGATTACTTTCTAATCTCAGCAGAATTATTATCCAATATAAAACAATGTTTTTTTGATAGTATAACAATATCAGACCATGCCCCATGTAACATTTTATACTCTCATAATAACCTTAAAATGGATCCACCCAGGTGGTGTCTGCACATAAAATGGCTTAAAGATGAAACTTTTGTTGAATTTATAGGTAATAAAATCGATGAATATTTTACTATAAACACTACTCAAACTTCAGCCAGTGTAAGATGGGAGGCATTTAAAGCTTTTCTAAGAGGGCATATAATTTCCTTTACTTCATCAAAATCAAGAGAATTGCGCAAAAAAAGAATACAATTGGAAGAAAAAATAAAAGCAACTGAGGAGAAAGTTTATAAAGAAAAAGATCAGCAAGCTGAAAAAGAATTAGAAATTTTGAGAGCTGAGTACAATAAAGAATCAATAGATCGTGCAGCCTCAGATATCTTGAGGTTAAACCAAACTTTCTATGAACAGGGAGACAAACCTGGAAAGATCTTAGCCTGGCAAATTAAACAATTGGAGGCCCAAAAAAACATAACGTCAATAATTAACAAAAGTGGCATGACCATAGTGGACCCAAAGGAAATAAATACAGAATTTAAAAACTTTTTCTGCAATCTTTATAACTCTTCTGATAAAGTAAACCATGAAGCTCAAAATGCATTTCTTGATAGACTACCTATTCCGGTAATTCCAGGGGATTTCAAACAGCAGCTAGAAGATAATATAACTGTAGAGGAAATTAAAAAGGCCATAGAAAAAACGTGCTCTGGAAAGAAGGCTGGACCGGACGGGTTTCCAATAGACTTTTATAAAACATTTCAACATAAAATCCTAAAGCCAATGTTAGACATGCTTCAAGAATCATTTAATAACGGAGCCCTTCCTAAATCTATGACCTGTGCTCTAATCATCCTACTACCTAAGCCAGGAAAGCCAAGTAATAAATGTGAAAACATGAGACCTATAAGTTTACTAAACTCTGATTTAAAAATAATCTGTAAAATTTTGGCTATGCGTCTGCAGAATACTCTCCCTCATGTTGTTCATAGGGATCAGAATGGTTTCATTTTAGGACGCCAGGGCTTGCACAATGTTCGTAGAGTGTTAAATATCATCCATGGGTTGGAAGACACTGCAGACCAGGCCCTGCTCTCTTTTGATGCAGAGAAGGCCTTTGATAAGGTAGAATGGCCTTTTCTTTTTAATGTGTTGGCAAAACTCGGCTTCGGTGAAACATTCCGCAAATGGATTCAACTACTTTATACAAATCCAACTGCTGAAATTTTAACAAATAAAAATATCTCTGCTCCTATTGAAATTAAACGTGGGTGTCGGCAGGGATGCCCTTTGTCACCTTTGCTGTTTACCCTCGCAATAGAGCCACTCGCCATAGCAGTGCGTGCTCATCCAATCATCTCTGGTATTAAGATTAATCACGTGGAACATAAATTGTCACTGTACGCAGATGATATAATTCTATATCTCTCAAACTTAGACTCATCTATGCCTGCTCTACTGCAATTAATTGAAGAGTATGGTCACATATCTGGCTACACCATAAATAAAACTAAATCGTCCATTTTACTGCTGAACGAGAATCAAAGAGAAGGGCCACCAACAGTAATAACGCATTTCAACTCAGTCCAATCGTTTACATATTTAGGTATAAACATTTTTCCAAATATAGCACAAATAGTTCAAAATAATTATGATTCCATAACAAAAGAAATAAACGACAGTATTAATAGATGGATGCAACTTCCTACGTCACTAATCGGTCGAATTAATGTCTACAAAATGAACATTTTACCAAAACTACTGTATGTTTTCCAAAATATCCCTCTGCCACCTCCTGACAGTTGGTTCAAAATTACAAAACAAATGATTCTGTGTTTTATATGGAAAAACAAAAAACCTAGGATACGGTTATCACTCCTCCATCTGCCTTACAGTGAAGGAGGACTACAATGCCCTAATATAATGTGGTATTACTGGGCAGCACAGCTTAGGTCAATAAGATACTATTTTACAAAAAAATATGCCCCACAATGGACAGAAATGGAAAACCAAACTTTAACCCCACCTTTGCCTCTTTTTATATTTTCAGACTTGGAAGCTAACTTGAACAAGAAAACTAATAATCCAATGGTTAAAAACATGATCAATGTTTGGTATAGTGTAAAAAAAGCAATAAAAGAACAAAATACGCTATCACAGCTTAGTCCTATTTGGGCAAACCAGCAATTTGCAGCGGGCAAAACAGATGCGGTGTTCAAACAATGGGCAATGAAGGGTTTGGAAAAAATACAAGGTCTGTATCCAGATAGCTCCTCAGACATGATGTCATTTGAAATGCTACAATCAAAATATTACATTAATAGAAAACACTTTTACAAATACCTACAATTAAGAAACTTTATTAGAACAGAACAAAGAACCCTTTTAAAACCACAAAAATCTCAACTAGAAGAATTGGTTACCAAGGACAATAAGAGAGGAGCTATTTCAGAATTTTATAATTTAATACTTACAAACTCAAAAGAAAATGCAAAAATGAAACTTGATGCATGGAGAAAAGACCTAGGAACAGATGTATCAGAAGAACAATGGCAAATAGCCTGCACAAAGGCACAAAAGCAAACATTTAACTCAAGATTGAGGCTATTACAGTACAAGTGGCTGATGTGAGTTTATATTACGCCTGTTAAATTAAATAAATTCAATGCCAACATACCAGACTCCTGTTCAAGATGCAATGAGGAAAAAGGTACACTTTTTCACTGTATATGGGACTGTAGAATAATAAAGAAGTTTTGGTCTGTAATCAGAGAAACCATTAAACAAATAATCTCAAAAGAAATATCATTGGAACCAGCCTTTTATATTTTGGGAATCTATCCCAAAGACAATAGATATTCCAGATCAGAAAAATCACTTATAGACATGTGTTTACTGCAGGCTAAAAGATCAATAGCAATTAACTGGAAAAACTGCTCAGGACCAACACTAAAACAATGGATTAAACTGATGTTAACCGTACTGCCGATGGAACGCATAACATTTTTCATAAAAGGAAAAAAGAACTCGTTTGAAGCAGTTTGGAGACCATTTATTACATTTGTTGAGGGGACTGATCTGTCAGACAGTGATGTTTGAAACTTTAGCATGTACCCTGTACTGTGAACTATAAGCTGAATTACTGTTTTATTACTGTTTTACTCTTTTTTTTCTGGGAAAGTCTCTGCAGGAAACATATCAAGGTTTCGTGTTTAAGTATTCAAACTCATATTGAATATGTGATAAGACAAACAGCCTACGGTGTCTGAGAGGAAAATATTTATTTCTTTTGTCTTTATATATTTTTATTTTTGTCTTTAATTTTGTGCTAGTTTGTGTTTGTGTGTGTTGGAATGTAAAAAAAAAAAATAAAAAAGTATATACAAACAAATAAAGTGAACAGATATATGTAGGGTGTGGTGCAGGAGGTTACTGCCCTGATGGTGTGGCAGCGTAGGCAGCCATCACACACCAACATCACAGATATATACAGCTGTGCATATTTATTAGAGATGTTAAAGAGACGTCACAACTGAGTTTCTTGAGTTGATGGACACAACAACAGCTGATTACAATCATCTCTCTAGGTACTGTGCTGGACGATGTTGAAGGGAACTGGTCACGTGAAGTCAGTTTGGTCACGGATGACGCGCCATCAAATGTCAGGAAGAAGGCAGGTGTTGCCACAAAATTCAGGCAGAAACCAGGAAAAGATTCTTGGACAATTCATTGTGTTTTGCACATTTGAATAACAATAAATGTGTTGCTGCACAGGATTTGAATCCTGATATTGACGGTCGGGTGACGTTTAAGGAGAGAAGGGGAGTTAAATGTTTATTTTCACAAATGTTAGCAGGTTTAATTTTGTTTAATTTTTAATGGTTTGGACATTTACATTTTAGGCACGGTGTTTCGTTTTTTTCTGGACCCTCTTTTGAGTTTATTATCAGGATTGCTTCAGTGTCAGATGTCAAATATTCAGTCTGTATAAATTAAATAGGCCAACTTTTTTTTAAGTTAAATTCATTTTATTTCAGATCCATTGGCCCCAAGTGATTAGGCTACTATGTTGGTTGAGGCATTTTTTCCAACTGAGTAAAAAAACCAAAACAAAGCTTTTATTTTGGTTTTATGTTTCTGGTCCAGCCCACTTGAGATCAGACGGGCTGAATGTGGCCCCAGAGCCAAAATTAGTTTGACACCCCTGGTTTAGCTGATGGAGCACAGCAGCTTCATTTCATGATGATGTTTTTCACAGAGAGGATGTCAGTTTATAGAAAAAAGAGAAAATCTAATCTTCAAGCATTTCTGGAATGAGAATCTGTTCATCTGAATCTTCTCCAGAAAAAGACCATCCTGATTGACTGGAGAAGAAACAAGTGGATTTGTCAGACTTGGAGAAATCGCCGCAATATAAAAGCAAAGTCAGACATTTTCAACAAGAAAATCTAGCGAATCCAAAGAAAACTGGAACTTTTGTCCTGATTTGGTTGGAATCAGACTGGAGCTGCCGTCAGTCAGAGTCAGCAGTCAACATGTTTTCTTCTCCAACATCTCTGCTCTCAGAGACTCTCAGAAGACTCAACTGAAAAGATCTCATCACACACATGATGCTCCAAGTGAGTCTGACCAGAGAGATCCAGAACTGAACCAGACCTCAAGTCCTTCATCTGAAAACTACAGATCATCTGGACTAGAATCCAACCTCCTTTAACTCTGACAAACACTCACTGTTCCAGTCCTGAATGGATGTCTTTGAAGTCTGGATCAAAAATCTTTGACACGCCACTCCTAAAAGACGCAGCTGGATCCAGATGAAGTTTGCTGTAGATTCCTGATGGAAAAAACTTAGATCATGAACAGAGCAAACGTTTTTTATTATATACATACATTGTATTTGTGATATTTCTAAGTTGTTACAGTTTGTTTTATTTGCAGATGATATTAACATTTTCTGTTCTGGGGATTATCTGAAAACTTTAGCTAAAACAGAGCAAAATGTTGGGGAAGTATTCAATATTGACCAGTAAGAACCGTTTATGTTATTGGTGACTCAATCCAGACGACAATATTGGAAACAAAGCAGCAAAGTCTGTGGGTGACCTACTGGACGCTCATGTTGTGGGCGTGGTCAAGTTTGTAAGTCTTTGTTTTCATTTATTTTTATAATTTTCTATAATCTTTTTTTATTTTTGTTATATTTTTTTGCTAAACTTTTCCAGATTTTCACTCTTATTTCTCGGAATTATCTATAAAATTATATTATAACAAAATTCCAGCATTTAAAGTTAATAAAGCCAATTTTTTGTCATATTTTGATCTTTTCTTGTGCCACAATATCACAAATGTAAATAAAAATACCTTTTTACAACAATTAAAAACTTAAACTCTGACAAACACTTACTGTTCCTCTCCTGAACTGATGTCTTTGACGTCAGGATTATCACCCTCTGACTCATCAGGTCCAGGTCCAGGTCCAGGTCCAGGTCCAGGTTGGTTCCTGTGAAGAATGAAGGTTGCTGGTGTGAGTCCTGAGCTCTGACATGGAGATCATGAACAGACTGAAACACAGCTAAATGTTGGGGAAGTATTCAATAGTGACCAGTAAGAAGTGTTTATTTTGTCTCTATTAACTTTAGGACAAAGACGGCTGCCACTGCTTTTCTCAGTCTAAAGGACTGATTCAATCCATCAAAAATCGCTAAAATATGGTGACATCCATCAAAAGTCAAGATATTGGTGTTTGTGTTTCATGTATCCACTTTATTCTACTGGATGTTGCTTTCTGACTCTCGCCGAGGACAGACGTGTTTTCCTCTCGCTCCTCCTGTGTCAGCCCTTCCCCAAGGCTTTTTTGTCCTGTCTGCCCGAGAGGTGCATTTCTCACCCTTCTGAAGCCGCTGCTTTTCTGCACTCTGAAAATGGATCTGATCAGCTGGTCTCTAAATTCGATCGACAACGTTTTTTCCACACTAAGGAACGGGAAAGCGGACCCTTTCTGCCTGGACGGTACCCACGCGGCTGGATACACCATCGATCCATGGGGCAAGTGGAGGCTGGTGTGCCTGGCCCAGCTGTCTGTGAAGGATGTCGTACCTATTCGGATTTCTGATAATTGGATTCCTCCTAATTGGGATCAGAGGATTTCTAATTTATCAGGCGGTCTGGGAGCAGAAGATGGAGAGAGGCAATCAATCAAAGCTCCTGGGAAAGATTTTTCGGGGAGGAGAGACTCAGAATGAGAAACTTTCACAAGCGGATCAAAAGCTCTGTGCTTGTCTTGCCCACTTGAGCAGATTGCTTGAGACCCCTGAACTTGTGTGGAAGATGGAAGCCACCTTGGAGCAAGTTTCTGCCTGGATTTGAGGGAAGACTGGGCTAAATTCACCCACTTCTCATTCGGATTAAACTCTGCCTCACACAAAGCGAAGAGCCAGGCAAGAACTTTGTCAGCAGAACAAACAATCCTGCTGGCGCCCAAAAGTGTTTTATCTAATCAGACTCCCCGAAGGAGCTGTGGACAACTGTCCTTGGCTCCACCAAAACAAAGCCGCTTCTACAGAGTGGACTACAGCAGGTGTTCTTGGGGTTGATAACTGCAACTCACCCCCTCTCTGCTTGTCCTTGGCTTCCCAACCCCCTCCCTCCCTCCTCTGTGTGCTGCCCGGAAGATGTGCCTGGCTCACGGAGCTGCACCTGATGGACAGACTCATGCCTGTGGTAGCAGTGAGACAGTGAAAGATCTGGATCAGAACAAATGAAAAACTCTAAAGTTCTATTTTTGTTTAGACTCTGTTGACAGAACCAGACTGTGGACTGTTCAACAAAATGGCAAAACAAAATGGCTGGAGAGATAAATACCATCTGGTGATTCTAGCATTAGTGTCTTTCATCCTATGAATCCACTGCAAAGCACGATGGTCAGTCTCAAGAAAAAACTGTTTACCGATGAGGTAATATTTTAAAGAGTCAAGAGCCCATTTAATGGCTAATGCTTCTTTCTCAATGGTTGAATACCTCATCTCTCTCGGAAATAGCTTCCTGCTGATATACTGCACCGGAAATCGACGCCCCTCTGGCCCTTGCAGCAACACAGCACCCAATCCTACTCCAGATGCATCTGTCTGAACTGTAAATGGAAGAGTGAAATCCGCACATTGCAAAACGGGATCTTGACATAGACAGGTCTTTAAGTCATTGAATGCTTTCTCAGACTCAGGGTTCCATCTGACTTTCACTGGGCTGGATTTGCGAGTCATGTCAGTGAGAATGGCTGATCTAGATGAAAAGTCTGGAATAAGTCGGCGGTACTGTAGGAAATAATCTGTCGCTTTGAGATTACTTTCCTTGTTGCATGTTCAAAAAAGTCGAGAAGAAGAAAACCACGGGATTCGGCCGGATTAAGTTTAACAAATTTATTCCCTAACAATATTTCTAAAAAGTAAAAGATAATAAAACAGAATAAAACAGATCGATCTGGGTGTCCAAAACCAAGGCCTGCAATATGCAAGAGGTTGCATTCCGAAATCACATGCAGCTTGTCTGGAGACACAGGAAAGTTCCTTGAGTTCAGACTTTTAAGCATGTGGTCAGAACATCCTCCCCCGGGAGCAAGATGGCCGCTGAATCTCCGCCTCTGGTCGCTAGAGTTTGGCTGACAGAGGAGCCCGCCTACTTCCTTCAGCCCATCCTTAGAATCACAGCATCTGGTCTCTGGGGGGAAACCTCACAGATGGACACGGTACGGAATCCCCATGGGTGGCAGGAACTGTCACCGCAGGAAGTCGATCCTAGAGCTTTGTTCTTCACACCTGAAAGGACGCCTGGAGTGGTTCCCACAGCTACAGTACCAGAGATAGTTAATTTATGGCCCATGTCAGACCTACAACCAAATGGCCTTAGAAGATCAAAGACTGTTTTCTCCTGAAGGGGGGGTTGAGATTGGAGCTGCATTCCTGAAACCTCTCACATATGCAACTTTAGGAAGCAACTTCAGAGTTGAAAGGATGTTAAAGCACACACTTCAGCAAATGACTTATCTTCAATGTAATAAAAATTTAAGACTGACAACCCTAATGAAATTACCAACAAAATATAAATTCCTTCAGTACCAACCCACTAATCCCAAAAACGATCTAAGCCTCCTCTTTCTGTTAGGTAGAGGTGCAGCTAAAACTGCATCTACTTTACCCATCTGAGGGCGAATCTTACCCCCTCCTATTACATAGCCCAAGTACTCAACCTGAGTTTTTGCCATTTGACATTTTCTTGCATTTATTACCAGCCCTGCATTCTGAATCCGTTGGAATATGTCTGATAAGTGCTGGACGTGTTCATCCCAAGACCGGCTGAAGACAACAATGTCATCAATGTAGGCCGCTGCATAGTCCTTTGCTCCTCTCAACACTTCATCCACCAACCTCTGGAATGTTGCAGGCTCTCCGTGCAGACCAAATGGCATTACTCTGAACCTGAAGAGACCAGTAGGAACTCTGAATGTGGTCAGATCTTTTGAGTCTTCTGTTAGTGGGACTTGCCAGTACCCTTTACAAAGGTCCAAGGTTGTGAGAAATGTGGCATTTCCCAGGCGCTCAATCAGTTCATCCACCCTAGGCATAGGATAGGAGTCAAAAGCAGAAACAGCGTTCAACTTTGAGAAGTTAACACAAAACCTGAGGTTTGGATCATCCTTCTTGGGTACCAGGACCGCAGGACTGCACCATTCACTGCGAGAGGGTTCAATTATGCCATTTGCGAGCATCTCTTGTACATCTTCCTTTAGCTGGGGAACCAGACGAGCAGGGATGCGACAGGAAGTGTCTCTCACTGGCTTTTGAACAGTTGTTTTAAGGTGAATATGATGTTCAATCAGATGCGTACAGCCTGGTTTTGAACTGAAAACCCCTCTTGGAATGCACTTTTCAAGTTGCTGGCGTTTCTCCGCTGGAAGATGACTTAAATCAGGAAACAGAATCTCATTTGATGTTGGGAGGTACTGCTCCACAACCTCTTCTTCATCTTGCACAGCACGTGCCCACAAAGCTGTAGAATGTTCCTCTTCAGACCACTTTTTCAGCAGGTTCACATGAAACACTTGATGTTGTTTCCGACGTTCTGGAAGGAAGAGTTCATAGGTTACAGGGCACGTTTTCTTTGTTACCGTGTAGGGACCTTGCCACTTTGCCAGAAGGCTGCTTTAAGATGTCGGCAACAGCAACAGAACCTTTTGGCCTTCCTGGAAAACTCTCCTCCTGGAAACTTTGTCATAGTGATGTTTCTGCTTTTGTTGAACTTGGGTCATATGGGCAGTTGCTAATACTTGAAAGTTTTCAAGTTTGTCTCTCATTTTCAGAACATAAGACAGCTCACCACACTTTTGCTGTGGGGCAGGACCCTCCCAGGTTTCCTTCAGAACATCCAAGGGTTTCGCACCGGGTTTCCATACATCAGTTGGAAGGGCGAAAAACCTGTGGAAGCCTGAAGAACCTCTCTGTAGGCAAATATCAAAAATGGAAGCCATTGATCCCAGTCCGAGCCAGGGTCATTGACAAACTTTCTCAACATAGACTTCAAAGTCTTATTGAACCGCTCCACAAGGCCGTCCGTCTGGGGATGGTAAGGACTGGTCTTCACTCCTTGAATTCCAAGCAGCCTGTAGACATCCTTTAACAGATTTGAGGTGAAGTTGGTGCCCTGATCTGTAATGATCTCATGTGGAATTCCAACTCTGGAAAACAGCTGGATGAGGCAGTTGACTATTTGGCAGGCTTTGATCCTTTTCAAAGGGAAAGCTTCTGGGTACCTTGTGGTATAGTCACACACTACTAGGATGTATTTATGACCTGCACTACTTCGTTCTAGTGGGCCTACAATGTCCATAGCAATGCGAGAAAAAGGTACATCTATGATGGGCATAGGAACAAGTAGAGCTCTTTCTCCCTTTCCAACAGGTGCTGTCAACGTGCATTCAGGACAAGACTGACACATCTTCACTGTATCTGCATACTGATTTGGCCAGTAAAAACGTGGAACCATACGTGAGAACATTTTCATTTGTCCCAAATGTCCTGCCCAGGGAATCGAATGACTTAGTTTAAGGATTGTAGGCCTCAAACTCTGCGGAACAACCAACTGGTCTCCGATTCGACTACGGCGATAGAGCAGATCACCTTTAACAACAAATACCTCCTGTCGAGGGCCAGATACTTGAGTTGAGTCAGGGACGCACGCAGCAAACAAATGCTTAAGTGAAGGGTCTTCTTTCTGCATCTTTGAGACATTACTTGGAAGAGTAAGAGTGTCAATTTCTGCTGGACCAGGAAGTGCATTAGTGAGTGTGGTACCCCTAACCTTGTCCTGTCTTCGCTGTGATCTAGTTTTTCGTTCCTTAGACTTAGAACAAGTCTCGAACCCGGATGCATCTTCATGAGCAAATGGCAACTCTCTCCATGCACTTGATGACATATCCTGTTCTTTCTTAGTTCTAGATCTAGTAACTGCCAGAAAACCTTTTTCACAGTTCAGAGCTTCCTGTGATTGCTTAGCTATCAGTTCAGCGAGAATACAGAGATCACCACCTAATACCACCGGGTAAGGCAGTTTGTCCAACACACCAACTCTTAAAGAAAATGGCTTCCCTTCCACCTGAAGTTCTATTTCAGCAATAGGGTATTGAACTCTGTCACCATGAATACAATAAATGTCAATTGTACCCCCAGAAAACATAACACCTCCTGGAAGACTATCTTGTCGAACCAGGGTGCGGTTACTTCCTGAATCAAGAAGGGCGCCATAGTGTTTGTCTTCAATTTTTACACCAACTGTAAGTTTTTCCAACCCAGTGTTTGTAACATGGTTCTCTAATTTATTTACAGATAACATTGAAGCACAACACATATAGTTTTTAGCATGTAAAGTTGGACATTCATTTTTAAAATGACCCAGCTGACCACAAACATGACATGCTAATTTAGCCTCGTCTTTTGCTTCCCATTTATACATTCTCGGTGGAACAGACATAGGTTTCATAAGTCTGGTTGTGAAGTCTTTCTGACCCGCAGGCTTACCCCAAGAAGTGTGTGGGTGAGGGGGAGTTTGGCTAGTCTCTTTCAACTGACGACGAGCAGCCAGGAAGGATTCAGCCAGGTCCGGTGCTTCCTTTGATGTCTTTGGGTTCCGCTCCTTTATCCACATACGCAGTTCTGGGCTCACCACCTTCAGAAACTGCTCCATGATGGTGTCTCCAATTTGCTCCTTCGTCTTTCCACTAGGACTCACCCATTTCACATACAGGTCTTTTAGACGAACCTGTAGCTCTCTTGGAGTTTCTCCTACACCCAGGGCACTGGAACGAAACCTCATCCGATATGTCTCTGAATTGATCTCAAACTTCTTTAACAGAGCATACTTGACACAAGCATAGTCCATTGTGTCATCAGCATCCATTGCAACATATGCTGAGAGTGCTTTACCAGTCAATAATAGAGCAAGGTGTAAGGCCCACTCATCTTGAGACCACCGGCAGGCCTGAGCGATTCTTTCAAAGGTGATCAAATAATGTTCAATGTCCTCACCATCATTGTAGGGCTGCATTGTGGGGCTTTTCCAACCTGGATACCTCTCAAAACTGGAGTGCCGATGTCCCGCTGACCTGTCTTGAGACGGTGAACCACTCTCCGCTGCTTGAAGAATGGGGGATGTGGAGCCAGCCTGTACCTCTGTCCGCTCCTGACGGTCCTTCTGAACCTCCTGCTGGAGTTGAACAAACTGGTGCTGGATTCTTCTCCACCGGTCCTCCTGACGCCTGATCTCCTGCTCAGCCTGGGCATCTGGCTCTGCTTGCTGTTGCAGCAGGCCACGAAGGAGACTATTAAGTTCAGCCACACTGCCGGCATCTTCAGATTGGCCACCTGCTGCACCCGGCTGGTCACCAACATCCGGGGAGACTTCTGGGCGGCTCTCATTTGGAGGTTTCTTTTGCCTGGTTGTCATCTTTGTGCTGCCTCCTACAGGCTTTCAATCCCACTTCTGACACCAAAATGTCACAATGTGACGTGACAAGAGTGGCCTGGTGTACATAGGAGGCAGATGACTCTTAAGTTCAGGAACAGGTTTTATTCTCCAGTCTCACACTTTGGCTGCACAGCTCACACATGCTCTCTCCCTTCACTTCTTCTTCTTCTTCTTCTTCTTGTGATTTTATTGGCGGGAGGCACTAACGTGAAGGTGCATTACCGCCACCTACTGTGTTGGAGTGTGGGTCAGAGTGGGGATTACCTAACCAAATGTAACTTTAAAAAAAAAAACTAAATTCTCCTCAATAACCTAGTTCTTTTCAAAAAAACTATAATTGCACCATTTAAATTCTCCTCCCCTCCCAAAAGCTTCTTTAAAGTCATTTGCTCACCCTCTATCATCCGTACCCTACTTTCCAGTTGTCGTCTTTCCTCCCTATACAGTTCACACTGACATAGAACATGCTCCACCGACTCTTCCCCTCTCCCGCACTCACACAAACCAGTTGGATGTTTCCCTATCAGATGCAATGTATTATTTAAACCAGTGTGTCCCATCCTCAACCGTGATGTAATGCAGCTATCTCTGGTGTTTACTCTGACATTCATACCTCTCCCTACTCTGTCCTGAATACTAAATAGATGTCTTCCTTTCCTCTCCCTTTCCCATTGTGTCTGCCATTCTTCCATAATACGCCTCCTAATAATTGCCCTAAATTCTGTCCTACCTAATGGAATTTCCATCTCTATTCCCCGTTTCAATGCCCTTTTTGCCAGGAAGTCAGCCATTTCATTTCCCTCCACCCCCCTATGTGCTGGTACCCACATGAATCTAATGTTTACTTTCAAGTTTGCCAACCTGATCAAACTCTCATAAATTTCATATAATATATCTGATCTGCTCTCAGAATAGTATGACTTCAGAGACATCAAAGTTGACAATGAGTCTGAACAAATTATACCATCCCCAATTCTGTTCTGTTCTAGCCAGTGTAAACTATATGATATTGCCAACATTTAAACTGTAAAAACTGAAAGATCCTTTGACGTCTTAACTCCAACAGATTTGTCCAATGTAGGGATACAGAAAGAAAAACCAGTTCGCATTGTTGCTGGGTCCTTAGATCCATCTGTATATATGGGTATAAATGAAGCATGGACTGTGTCTAATCTGTCTGCTGTTATCTCATCCCAGTTTCCCTTCCCTTTTCTATCCTCCATTGTTCTATGGAGATACAAATCCACTTGTGCAGTTAGAAAAATCCAGAAAGGAGTGGTCGGGTACAGAAACGTCTTAACTAGGGTTTTGCCATGAATATTTGCTTTTCTCGCTAACCTAGCTAATTTCCAAGCGGCACTTTCATTTGTCCCATTATCACTTTCCCAACAAGGATCAATAGCCCTCCTAACCATGTTCTCTACACCTACACAACCCTGTATTTTCACCCAATAGTTAAGCATCAGCTGTTTAATTCTTAGTTTCAATGGTAGCTCCCCCATTTCAACTTGTAATGACACAGCAGGAGTTGACCTCATAGCCCCAGTGCAAATTTTCAATGCCTGATTTTGGATGACTTCTATTTTATGTAATAATGTTTTGCACGCTGTATTGTAAACAATAATTCCATAATCTGTGACTGACCTAATCATTGTAATATATATTTGTTTTAAAGCCTGTGAACTAGCTCCCCACCCAGTACCTTTCAAACATCTCATTATATTAATGACTTTCTTACATCTCCCTACTATACTATCAATGTTCTCTCTCCATTTCAATTTTGTATCCAATATAACACCCAGGTACCTAAAACTATGTACTTGCTCAATTGCTTCTCCATATAACCTTAAGTTCAAAACAGTTCCACGTTTCCTAGTAAAAACCATGCATTTTGTTTTAGTTACTGAAAATTTGAATCCCCCGTCATAAGACCAGTTTTCCACCTCCGTAATCGCATCTTGTATTTTTCTCTCCACATAATGAATATTTCTTCCCCTCTTCCACAAGGCTCCATCATCTGCAAATAATGCTTTCCCAAATTCACATCCAATTGAATTAAATATATCATTAATCATAATTGAAAACAGCACAGGGCTAATCACACTACCTTGTGGGGTTCCATTATCCACTACGTACCTATTAGAAAAGGACTTTCCTATCCTAACTTGAACATATCTATCAAACAAAAACCCCTTAATCCAATTATAGATTCTTCCATTAAGTCCTAACGTACCTAATTTTATCAATAAACCCTCTTTCCAGACCATATCATAAGCCCTTTCAATATCAAAGAATACCGCCACCAACTATTCCTTATTTACTTGGGCTTTCCTAACGTCTGCTTCTAGACAGATTACAGGATCCATTGTCCCTCGACCTTTCCTAAAGCCATTCTGATATGGGGACAGCAGATTTTTACTTTCCAGGTAATACTGCAATCTCTCATTTATCATTCTTTCCATCACTTTACCAACATGTGATGTGAGTGCTATGGGCCTGTAATTTTCTGGGCTGCTCGGATCTTTCCCAGGTTTTAATATAGGAATAACCACAGCCTCTTTCCAATTGGTCGGCAATTTACCTTCACACCAGACCCTATTATACATGTCCAATAATTTCAATTTCATTTTCCTACCTAAATGTTTTAACATAACATAACTTATACCATCCCTACCGGGTAATGTAATTTTAGATTTATGTTGTGCTAAATCCAATTCAAAGCAGGTAAACGGAGCATCCATAGTTGTCAAATAAGTGTTATCATCAAATTCCTTGTAGTGCCGTTCCCTAATTTCATCTCTCCTCCCTTTCCTATACCCTGACAAATTCTCATTACTTTGACTTCTCACAAAAGTTTTAGCCAACATTTCTGCTTTATCCGTATCCGATATCGCCAGGTCATCACCTATTTTCAATACTGGATATTGTAACTCCCTCCTTATACCCTTCATTTTTCTAATCATTCCCCAAACCGTATTAAATGGAGTTTTTCGACCAATTTCATCACAAAAAGCCCTCCAGTACTCCCTTTTCTCCTTTTTAATAATCCTTCTTGCCTGTGCACAAAGTCTCTTATAATTCAACAGATTTTCATATGTGTGAGTCTGTTTTAAGTGTTTCAAACCCTTATTCCTATTCTTAACTGCTATCTTGCAGTCTTCAGTACAGCATGGAACATTTTTCCTCGTCATAGTTGCTTTACTACTCGGAATTGTTTTTTGCGCCGCTGAAATTATTAAATTTCGAATTTTCTTTTCCGTTTCTTCAGCCGTACTCTCCATACTAATGTTTGAACATTCCTCCTCACACATAAAAGTAAATTCATCCCATTTTGCTTTATGAAAAAGCCATCTTCCTTCCTTTCTATTACTTGGCGGTTCTCTATCACCACCAACCCTAGAGAACACAGGATAATGGTCACTCCCCATTGTGCTGTTGTGTACATTCCACTTACTACCCCCTGCCAAAACATTTGAAACAAAAGTAAGATCTAGTGCTGACATATTCCCTGTTCGAACATCAATTCTTGTTCCTCTCCCATCATTGAGACACACCAAGTGTAATTCATCCATCAAATCCTCCAATACCTCACCATTAACATCTGTCACCTCCCCCCCCCATAATGTGCTATGTGCATTAAAATCCCCACAAACAATGACATGCCCATTGTCTAGATGAATAATTAATTTAAGAAGACTGAGATCTAACTTTTTGCATAGATTATAGTAATTAACAACGTTTATTCTCCCCAGACCAATATAAATTTCAATGCCAATAAATTCTTCTTGTGTTCCTATTTTAATCACCCTGTAATTGAAATTATTTTTTATAAAGGTGGCACAACCACCCCCACCTCCCTCTGCTCTATCACACCGGATTCCCGTATATTGGGAAATTCTAAAATCCAAATTTGGCCTTAACCACGTCTCTTGAATACATATAATATCCGGTTTTTGATCCAAGTCATCTATACACTTTTTCAATTCCTGTCCATTTGCCAATAAGCTCCTTGCATTCCATTGAAGTATAAGAACCATTTACTATCCCACACTTCCCACCTCCTGACTAGACTGGGCACTAAGGTTGTTCCGAACCTCTTCCCATGTCAACTCATTGATGTCCAAATGGTTTGCTGCTGCTTTTACAATGATTTGTATTCTTTCTGTTTTTGATTTAGTTTCCATCGTTGCATTTATAACTCCAGCTACAAACGTGACCTGTTTCTTCAAATCTATCAAAACTCTCCCCTCAACATTCCTGTCCTGTATACTGTTTGGCACCTCGTGTATGACTCCTGCCTGTCTATCAGAACTTTTACCAACCATTTTAACTGCATCTGCATATGAGATTCTATGTAGTACTCTGGTTTTTTGAATATGGACTTCTCTTTTCATGACCTGACAGCCTGCATACGCAGCACTATGATCCCCCCCACAGTTACAACACTTTGGTTTCATCTTGTTTCTACAGGACTCATAGCCATGATCTTCTCCACACCTGGGACACCTCTGCTTGCCTTTATATACAGCAGCAGTGTGTCCAAATCTCTGGCAGTGAAAACATCTAATGGGTTTAGGAACATATTCCCTCACAGTATAAAACATGTATCCCGGCATCTCCCCACTCCTTCCCAGTCACAACACAGCTGTGCCTACCCGCCACCGCCTTAGCGTCCATCCTCGATTTAGCCATGTTTTCCGTCAAACCACCAACCGAACCAGCCAAACCCCGTCCAACTCGGGATCTTCAGGATGCGCTTTTTCGATCCCCCCTTTCAAACGTCTCTCTCCCTTCACACTGAGCTCCTTCTCTTTTATGGGCTCCAGTTAATTGACTGGCCACGCCCAGGAAGGAAGCCACATTTAAACAAACATTTCAAATAATTACAACAAAAGATAGAAATGTATTGTAAATAATACAGTTAAAGTCCTGCAAATAAAGACATACATAAATAAACAAACACTGAAATCATTACAACAAAATGTATATACAAAGAAATCCAAATTCTTTCCACTTCCTGTGCCCAACTATTAAACAGGAAGTAAAGGCCTTGGCCACCATTTTGTTCCTTGGGCAACAGGAAGAGAAGGTGATAAAACATTACAAAAATCAAAGAAGTCTTAAACATTTGGTGATGAGTTATGACAGACCGGTGACAAGTAGATAAACTACTTTGTCACAACACGGATGAAAGAAACAAGCTGCTGTAGTTCTTCTTCCAACGTTCAATAAAAGAAAAAAATTCAGTCTCTCTCTCCAAGTGCCGTGATTCTCTGACCGGAATCCTAGTCCATAATCTGCCGCCTCAACCAGAAATCCTTCCACGAGGCTCGACCCCCTTGCACACTTCCATTTGTAAGTTAATGATTGACAGAGGTTTCAGACAGCATGTCACTTCTCCCACAACAGAGAGGGGGAAACAATTATAGATCATGTTTAGGTCAAGAGTAGAAAACACTTTGAAGTGTTCTCTCACCTGATGGCAAACTTCACATACATGTGAATTTGGGGAGCACTATTTTAAGACATGCTTGGTTAAAATTCCCACCAATAATCAAGAGTCCATCAGGGTGGGCGAGCTGTTGCTTGTTGATGATAGTTAGCAGGAGGTTGAGAGCTGTGATAGTGTCAGCATCTGGTGGTATGTAAACAGTGTTGGAAATAATAATCTGTCGCTTTGAGATTACTTTCCTTGTTGCATGTTCAAAAAAGTCGAGAAGGAGAAACCACGGGACTCGGCCGGATTAAGTTTAACAAATTTATTCCCTAACAATATTTCTAAAAACAGAGTAAAACAAAATAAAACAGATCATCTGGGTTCCCAAAGTTTCAGAGCTTGCACAGCGCCAAATTACAAACGTCTTAACGTGTCAGCCTGTTGGGAACAGCGAAAGTTCCTCCGTCCAGCTGTTTTAACATCTCGGTTTCAGCCTCCTCCTTCGTAACACAGCATGGTGTCCAGACTCCTCCTCTGGACGCTCGGATTGGCTGGCAGGGAGCCTGCCTACTTCTGTCAGTCCATGTTAGGAGTCAGCATCTGTTTCCCGCGTCTGAAGTCACCTCCCATACTGACATGGTCCCGCAACCAAATGGCTCCCTAGGTGGTCCCCCACATGTGGCCGGATTTACCTAGCATCCAGTAGACAATACACCTTTGTTCCCCACACGGGAGCAGATGCCTGTGGTGATTCCCAGGGATGGAAGCAGTCTCAGAGATGATTGATTTATGATCCAAGTCAGACCTACAACCAAATGGCCTCAGAAGATCAAAGACCGTTTTCTCCTGAAGGGGATGAGTTCGAAGCTCAAGCATCACAACCTCTTTACATATGCAATGTTCAGGAAGCCCCTTTGAAATTCAAAGTATGGGAACCTCACACAGTAAACCTGTAAGAAAACCTTCAATGAAATAAAGATAAGATAAAAACCTAGGAGAAATGAGGACCACAAAAAAATAAATTCCTTCAACAGCTAACACTAGAACATCTGCCATCAAGTTACGATGTTTCTAGTGTTCTCACTGGTCTGATGTGTCAGCAGATCCAGTTTGTGTAAATGTGATTTTAGGCCCAGCAGCAGTGTCCCATTGTCTGCTGTCTGTTGGTCACTTTTCTTGGTTTTGTTCATTTATGGACATTTTTTGTGTTCTGGTTCTGCTTAGCATTTATTCTTGTTGTTCCTTTTTAGCTCACAGTCTCAGTCACTAAGTTTTAGTGGCCACTCACCACACAGCTGTTGGGGTTGGTTGTGACACAGAGGTAGAGCGGTCACCCTGTGATTGTAAAACTGAGGGTTTGATTCCCATGTGTCAAAGCTCCCTTTGGTTAGACTCTAAACCTCTTGATGCTCCTGGTGTTCTAGCTTGCACCATTGTGTGAATGGGACTTGTGTCTCTGTATTAGTGTACATAAACTGTCATTATTCCTTCAGTGTATTTCTGTTCAGCAGTGTTTCCAGTGGGGGTGTGCATCTCTGCTATGCCCACACTAGGCTCTGTCATGCAGTCGATAACGATTTTTAGAGAAAAAACAACAAATAACTGGAGATAAAGAATAACTTGAATTTATTACTTGAGCATCTGAAATTCAGGGAGAGTAAAAGGCTAACACAACAAACAGAACACACCTCTAGTAAATGTAGAAAACAAACTTCCCTCAGATCCTACAAAATAAAAGTCACAAACCTACATGCTGACTGTCTGGCTACTAAAAGCAAAAAGCAAAAAATATATATATAAGAAAATGGCAGCTCTTCCCTCCAATAAAGATGACAGTTTCACTCTCACATGAGTCCAGCCTGACTGGGCTGATAGCTGCAGACTGGGGCAGATATGCTGGTCCAAGTCTTCTTTTATCTGATCCCCTCTCATCAATACAACCACTGACACGCTGTCAGGGGGGGGGGGGGGGGGGGGTGTTCAACCTCAGAGGTAACAATACATGACAATCCCCTTCATGTTGTAGCAGTGTTTACAGCTAGAGCCCACATCCACATCAGTTAAGAGAAACCAGTTCAGGTTTACTTTGAACCAAGAGGAAACTGGCTTTAAACAAATTCATATCAGTGTTTATTTGAATAAAATTTCCAAAGTTCACAACAGAGATAAAAACTGAATTGAAAAATGGTATATTGTATTTAAAACATAAATCAAGTGGTCCAGAGTTCTGGTTCTAATGTCTTTCTCTGTTCCAGAGACAGAACGAGGATCCAACCCTGACTGTGTTTTTCCCTGATCCACATGTAGATCTATGTCATTCAGAAAGGTTCTGTCTGATCAATAATCCCTCAATTCTTGATTGGTTCATCACAAACTCTTATCTATTCATCAAATGTAAATCAAAGAAGAAAGTGATGATCTAGAACAGAATTTGTTTGTCTGCAGGTCTTTTTTTTCTCCAGATCCTGGAGCTGCTGAACATCTGAATCCAACTGATCTACATGGTCAAATTAGGATTATCATAAAGTGAATGAAAAAAACAGATTATAAATTTGAAAACTGGTTGTGGTAAGTTAAGGACTTTTCTGCTCTGGAACAATGTCTATAGATGTCCCAGACTTTGGGGGAGCATTATCACCAATGTAAAGTGTGAAAATGTTTATGTCTGAGAAAAGTGTAGAAAATCTGTAGTAAGACATCTCCTCTTTCACCAGATAGAAATCTGTCCTGGTAGCCAATGAGCTCAAATCTCCACCTCCACATGAAAAAACAAAGAGAGAGAACTTAAAAAAGTTGTAAATTCATAAATATGATTTTTATTATTTCGTGAAAGTCTATGGTTTAAATGCTTCTTTTTATATTTTACTTTTTTTAATGCTCTCAAGTTTAATATTTTTATTTCAACATTTCCATAATTCTTTTCAAGCTGATCCTAACTTGACCCCATAGTGACGTTTTAGATCAACACCAAGTTCAAATGAGAGGAAGTGCAGTTCTCCATCAGTCCACTGGGGGAGCTGCAGCACAATAACTGTCCACTTGATGCTGAGAGAGACAGTGGAACTGATCTCAGATCAGTTCCTGCTGCAGCTCTGACACTCATCTCCACTTCCTCTGATTCCTCCATCACTCTGCTCTCCACCTCCCAGGAACACCGTCCAGTCACCACATCTCTGCAGACCAGCTGCTGCTCCTCCAGGAGGAACATCAGTCTGACTTATTAGTCTCCCACCTGCAGAGAGAAAGTGTAGAGACAGAGATGAAGGAGTGTCTCCTGATCCTGGTCTGTCAGTCAGTGATGCAGTACAGCAGCAGAAAGAGCAGCAGGAGCTTCAGTCCTGTTCAGAGCAGCAGCTTCCTGTCATCTTCACCTGTTGGAGCTTCTGCTGCTCTGATTGGCTGACTGTTGTCCTGAAGCCTGTCATCATTCTCCTCAGAGCTTCACTGAGAAGCTGCAGCTTCACAGGAAACTCTGCATCTTTGCTCTCAGACTAACTTCAGGACCAAACATCTGGAAGCAGCTGGAATGACTCCAACCCTCTACTGACCTCAGAGTCTGCAGTTTGGAGTTTGGACTCTTCACCAGATTCTGGAGTTGCTGAACATCTGAAGAACGAAGGCTGTTGTCTCTCAGGTCCAGTTCTGTCAGGTGGGACGGGTTGGACTTCAGAGCTGAGACCAGAGCAGCACAGCTGGTCTTTGACAACCTGCAGCTCTTTAACCTGAATCCAGAAGAAAGAGTTGAGTTTAAAGACAAAGTTCATGTTCTTCATCCTTTACAAGAAGATCAGAATGTATAGAAAAAGTGAAGCATCAGCAGCAGATCAGAAGAGTCCAGCAGAGGCAGCATGATGCTGGAAAGTCTTCCTCCCAGTTTTCAGGAGATGATCTTCCAGTCCTTCTCTGCTGCAGCCATTCAAGCAGAGACTTTGAGCTCCAACAGATCAAAGCAGAGAGAAGAAGGAAGTGATGAGGAAGAGTCAGCAGCAAATGCTGGACATTGATCCCTGATCCATGACTTCAGAGTCAGAAGCTGCTGGGAGCTTTGATGGATGATGTGATGTTGTTTGTGGATGAAAAGGTGAGGATGTTTGTGGAGGATGTGTCTGTCAGAGCAGCATCCAGCTGCAGCAGGACTCTGTCACCCTAACCCAGTGCTTCTCAAATAGTGGGGGGCGCGCCCCCCAGGGGGGGTGCGGTGCGATGCCAGGGGGCGCGCACAGTAGCAGCGGTCTTAGGCACAGTTGCGCAAATTTAACGGGGGTCTGCGGTGACAGCGGCTCAATGCTTGGTAAAAATCTGCGCCACTGTTTTCTTATTATCTCTTATATCACAGAGTTTGTAACAGGCTGAAACAGTGAACTTCCGTCCCTGCAGCTGCTCCCGCCTCCTGTCACACGCGGCTCGCGTGTGTGAGAGAGAATGAAAGGGGGGGGGGGGGGGGGGCTCTGTTTGAGAGTAGGAACGCGCACGCGGAGAGCTATGAGGTGCCGTGTAGGACATTATTCAGAATTAGCATTCATAAACACATATGAAATCTCTCACACACACTAGTGAAATGCTTGTATACATACAACTGAAAATATATTCATTCACACACACTACCAAAATCCTCTCACACATACTACTGAAAATTTCGATAGAAACGGAAGGCATTTCAGTAGAAACGGAAGTTGGCTGATTATCGCGAGATTTAACGGCAGTCAAAAGCGTTGCTATGGTGATGTGTATCGGCAGCCTGCACTAGAAATTTCCCAGAAGTCTCTACGAAAAACCAGTGTGGATCGATGTAGAGGGATGCATACCTCAGGGAACGTCTCACAGATTTAACATCAACAAAGGTATAAAACAAGGTTGCCCAATTTCACCCCTTCTTTTTATTGCAGCAGCAGAAATGCTGTCTTTGCTCATCAAACATACTGACTTTGGTAAGCTGACAGTTGCAAATGCTGAATTTTCAATAAGCCAACTAGCCGATGATACAACAATTTTCCTTAATAATCTTCATGACATCCCCAAGATTCTTAAAACTATTGACATCTTTTCAAAAGCTTCAGGCCTCAAATTGAACCTAAACAAATGTGAGATCTTACCCATTAAACCATGTACATTATTGAATGCTTATAATATCCCTATTAAATCCACAGTTAAATACCTCGGAATGCATATAACTAAAAACAAAACAGACTTGGAAAAACTGAATGTTTGGGACAAACTAGAGAAATGTTCGACTCTGCTGAATAACTGGGCACAGAGAGATCTTTCTATTTTTGGTAGAATTCTCCTCACCAAAATTGAAAGCATATCAAGATTCATATATCCCACCTATTCTATAGGTGTCCCTAAACAAGCCATCAAATCTATTAATCAAGTCAATTTTAACTTCATATGGAAAAGGAAAACACACTATGTTAAACAAGGTACGCTGACTAAAAAATATGAAGATGGAGGTCTTCAAGCCATAGACTTTAACAGCCTTAATGGCACCTTAAAAATAAACTGGTTAAAATCATTTATTAGGAATCAAAATAGTATTTGGTTCATTGTTCCTAATAAAATATTTTCCCGCCTAGGAGGGATCCAATTTTTACTCAGTTGTGATTTTGACAATAAGAAACTTCCCATTCAACTTTCGTCTTTTCATCAGCAGGTTCTCATGTATTGGAAGCTCATTTATAAACACAATTACAGTCCACACAACACTCCCATATGGAACTGCAGATACATCACTATCAGAAACAAGTCTATCTTTGTTCCAACATGGTTTGAAAATGGAATTTGGTCTTTAATGCATCTTCTTAATGACAATGCCACTCTCATGTCTTTTGATGATTTCACAGCTAAATATGGTTCACTAACGAATAGAAAAGATTTTGAAAAAATTATTAAGGCCATTCCTCAAAATGTTGTGAGCTCAGTTTCTGATTTGTTTCATAATGACATCTACAGACATCCTACTGTCCCCAAGCTTCTGATTAATGGACACAACATAGCAACTGCCAAACTCCCAAACCTTCAAATCAGAGAATATTTTAATGTAACGTCCTTTCCCTACGTCTCAAATCCAAATTATATAACCCAATATTTTAATAATTCAAAAAAGAAACAAATACGAACTAAATATTTAAAACTCCCCATTCCTCCTAAAGCCAAGGAAGTTCACTTTAACACCTTTTCAGGTATTTACCCTTCCAAGGAATTATTAAGAAAACGGTTTGGAATTCCTGAAAATTGTTGTTCTTTTTGTCATGTGGAGATTGAAACAACTGAGCATCTTTTCTTTGAATGTTTTTATTCTGATGTCTTTTGGAATAGCTTACATTATTGGCTTTTCCCCAAGATTCCACTTTTAGCAGACTTTTCTATTAAGGATATCATTTTTGGGTTTATTTTAGAAAACAAGAACACAGAACTTATTCTGAATGTTGTTATTATTTTGGGTAAATTCTATATACATAAATGCCGTTTCCTTAAAATCAAACCATTTTTTTCTACATTTCATAAAGAACTCTGCTCTTTTTTTTCATCTGTAAACTTCATGGAAAACAAACTTGCTATGGAACTTCAAAGTATCATATGTAAATTACAGCTTCTTGATAGCCCCCTAAGTTAAGATTAATTGCAATGTCTATGTAAACCCCCCCCCCCCTTTTTTTATTTATTTTTTATTTTATTTTAATGTCTTGTATTTATTTTATTTTATTTTTCTGTATTATTGGTAAAAAAAAAAAAAATTATATTGTCTTTATTCTGCATTGGCTGTTTGTACATGTCCAGTACCTTTTTTCGATGTTTTTGCACTTTGCATAATTGTATACAATTGTCTCAAACTGTTAACCTCAACTGTCTTTTTCAATTAAAAAAAAAAAAAAAAAAAAAAAAAAATGTAGAGGGATGCATTGGGATTGCCAAAATCTCGCGTGATTGGGCGGTTTGAATTGTGCTGCGGGCGGGAGTGGGTGGCAGAAAAAAAAACCCGCGGGAATCATCATGAATCATGAATATATATTAGCGGACTACGTTAGGCTGTGCGGCTGTTGGAGTCTTATGTACCGAACTCCGTGAAGGCACCAGGTAGAGACGCCTAATGGCCACTGTCATCTAACCTGTTGTTGGGGGTGTGCAGCGCCCCGCCCTGCCTCTTAGAAATTGTGTTCTTTAAAGCCTGATACCGCGGTCGCGTGTGGGCGGAGCTACCAGCTAGAGGTTATGGTCTGATCGCTGCATGGAGCGATGTGTTTGTCAATGCATGGTAGACACTGAGAATGTGGAGAGATCAGGTTTATTATTTTTGAAGAGTTCTACTTGGTAATCATGTTTCCATGTTTGAGTTCATACAATCATCCCAGGGAAAGTCTCTGCTTCAACTCCCGCAGGGAAAGCTGCGTCTGAATCTGACGCCGTGTTTGCATCTCTCTGACAGAGTTTGAAACCAAAGCCCCTCCCCCGCCTCTTTACCTGCTTCTCCTCTCTACCTGTTCACCTGTTCACATCCTCTGCAGCTGAGAGTTGTTTTCCCCGCGCTCCCAGTGTATTCTACAGAGAGCACGCACGATAGTTGGGGCAGCAGAAGGATGAAAGAGCTGTGACTCTATCTGGCAACACTGCGCTGGATGAGGAAGGAAGGAGCAGGTTTCCTGGCAGGGACATGATGTCAATTGATAAAGCAGAAAAGAAGCTCAAACGAGCTTCATCGTGAGACAAGCATGGTGTTCAGATCTGCGTGCCGATGCCCAACTGAGGCCAGAACAGCAAAAACGGGAAATGGCTGAAGCTAAAAAAAAAAGTATTTTTCCATCAGGAAAAAATTAATTATAGATTTTCAGCTCTGTCGAACCATTACAATGTTTTTTTTTTACTTTGACCTGCATCTTTACCAGCTGGTTTAGCGCGATTCAGGCCGTCTGTCTGCGCGCGGACACACGCACACTTTTAACCGAACAGGATTTGTGAAAATATATTTAATAATGAAGTTGCACATTACACAAAGGAGGAATGCATGAAAAGATGAGGCTGGAGGAGGACATGAATCTCTTTTATAATATTAATACCAATACCTGTTTTTTTTCCTGCGGGGCGGGGGACAATACAAAATGATCTCACGAAAAATGGTTGAATTATTGCCATGAACACGGACAGATTCATATTCAAAGCCATTTTTAGTAAGGTGTGAGAAAACTACAGGAGAAAATGCCTCCTCGCAAGAGCCGGTTAATCGTTCAGCGGCACAAAAACAAAAAATAAATATTGCCATGAATAAATAACTTGGGGGTTTATTTATGAACAAATACATTAAATCAACACCAAAGTGTTTGTAATTTAATTATTTATAAATCAGCCACGTTTTCCATGATCAGAACAGAGCAGTCTTTGTAAAATGTCCATATTTATTGTGTTTTTACTCTGACAAATAGGTGTCATTCTCTGCGTTAAATAGGAGTAGTTCGCCTCCAGACCAGGTGGTGGCGGTAATGCGCCAATTTGTTTTCGTGTCAAGCACCTTATGAACAACACCCGAAAGAAAAAAGTAGTGAGCATGGGTGTCCAAATTGCTTTTAAAATTCAGAGAACTATATGGAGATCTATATAGTGCTGCACTATATAGGGTTTTAGTAATTAGGGATTAGGGCAGGAATTCGGACACAGGTTCGTTTCCACTGAAATGCCTTCCGTCGACCAACTTCGTTTCTAACAAAAAAGTTTAAAAAAAAACTGTCTCTACTGAAATGCCTTCCGTCGTTTCTATTGAAAATTTCAGTAGTATGTGTGTGAGTATTTTGGTAGTGTGTGTGAGAACATTTTCACATGTGTGTGTGAGAGATTTCACACGTTTATGTGAATGACTATATTTTCAGTTGTATGTATACAAGCATTTCACTAGTGTGTGTGAGAGATTTCATATGTGTTTATGAATGCTAATTCTGAATAATGTCCTACACGGCACCTCATAGAGAGCTGCCCAGATCAGGATAATCACGTGCCTTTAGATTCCTCAGCTCATGCTAATAATGTTGTTTTTTATGAACTATTGTAGACATTCTGATGACGTGTCTTTATTTTCCATCCATGTTTTCTTTGTCTGCCTGTTGTTTAGTTGGTAACAGTATTTTACATAAAGACAGCAGTAATGCAGGAAAACAGCTGCACTTTATGAGATCAAAAATAAACAATTGTAACCAACTTCTTGGATCTTTTATTTTGGGAGAGGTGTGTCCCTCCCGGGTTACCCTAAAGACCAGGGGGCGTGGCAAGATCAGAGAGTATTGTGAATTTTGGAGTTGAAGAAGAAGAATAAAGGAGTGGTGAGCAGATTCACTAAATGGCGGACTTGTCCCGTGTTGTTTGTGACTCCAGAGTGACTGATTATTGAACTTCCCCCATCGCTCGGTTACACAATCATCATTTAGAAAATAAATCAGAACAATGTTTTTATCTAGTTCTTCAGACTGAAAAACATTAAATATATTGGTGTTGCTGTGTTATTGTTTCAAATAAAATTTACATTTAATATTATTTATTGATTGAATTGTTTTCTCAGCATCAAATGGTTCGGTTGGTCAAAACGTTTTTTTGTTTAAATAAGGAATGACAGATTTTTTATTTTCAGCTTTTATTCTGTTTTAAACTAGAACAGGGTTTCTGTGTGGCAAAGTAATTTTATATTTGTTGAAAGTGGATTTATATTTCTTTTTTTTATTGTTAAAAGATACAATTTCATGTCTAATTACTCAATTTTTATAGATACTAACCTAATATATAGTAGCGGACTGAGTATGACTGGGTGACTGTTGGTCGTTCCTAAGTTCGAGAGTTACTTGAACGCATCATGCAGAGAGGGGTTGGCTCTGGGTAGTTCGTTCATTCAGCGGGTGTGGGAGAAAGTTCTAGAGATTGAGAGTTGCTGCATGTTCTACGGCGTTGGTTACGGCCTACAGTAGCCGAAATAAAAACCATAAAAAGGATTTTGTCCCCGTGCCTCAGTGACTCGGGAAAAGGGGACGCCACAATATTGTCTCCGTGGCGAGTGTGTGGGTGTGTGTGTGGGGGGGGGGGTAGGGGGCGCAAAACATTTTCTTTTTTCTAGGGTGGGCCTTGCAAAAAATAATTGAGAAGCACTGCCCTAACCCTTTGGACTCTCAGCTCCATCTGCTGAAACACAGCAGGATTCAGAGTGCATGTGAGCGTGCACGGCTGCTGCTTCTGGACTTGCTTTAAAAGAATCTCTGGGACCAAAGGAAAGACAGAAAGCAGAGCTGATATGCCTCATGTCTGCAGTTCAGTCCTAACACAACTTTGTCATCATATTGATGTGAACACAACTGAAACATGGAGTCTGACCTCAGAGTCTGCAGTCTGCAGTCTGGACTCTTCAGAAAACCACACAGAGGAGAAACTCCTGGATCCTGCAGTTTCTGGTTCACGCTCAAGTCCAGTTCTGTCAGATTGGACGGGTTTTCCTTCAGAGCTGAGACCAGAACTTCACAGCTGATCTTTGACAAACTGCAGTTCTCCAACCTGCAATGACACAGACAAGTGTGTTCAGGAGCAGTGATGCAGCTGATGACATTTTCAGGTGAAACTTTGGGCTGAAAGAGCGTAAAGACCCGTAAATAAAATGCATTATTGGGGGGGTCAAAATCCAATTTCTTTTGGATTTTGACCCAAAGACATGAAATTGAATGAAAATGTGATGGATTTGAAATGACTTCAAAATGAAAGGGAACTGACAAAATTGTCAAATGAATTTTCATCTGAATTATGGAACCAAAAACCACATTAGTTTAAAATCTCATAGATTTTTATTTGATTTAAAGCTTTAATTTCAAATATGTTAGATTAAATTGTATTTTTTCATCTTAAATCCCAAATTGTGAAACCTGATGACATCATTACATTGTTAAGTGAATTGTTCAATTATTGACGTTTACTTTGAATTATGGGTAAAAACAATCTTCAATAGGAAAATCTCGTAGTGGATCCATCAAAAACAAATGAACAAAGAATGTTTGTATCCCATGCAGATATTTTACAAAGGATGAAGATTCATGTAAACAAAATTGCTGATTCAGGAAAACAAAGTTGCTGATTCATGAAAATAAAGTTGCTGATTCATGTAAACAAAGTTGCTGATTCATGAAAACAAAGTTGCTGATTCATGTAAACTTGTCAAAGAGACATTGTAGAATTTTCCAACAGCAAAGCTAAATGAACAGAACCCTGTTCAGAACCTTTAGAACAGAAAATCCTCCTCTGTGTTCCAGAGAAACACACAATGAGTCCAGATTTAAAAAAGAACTGGGATTACCAGTTTGTCCCTGAAGTACTCATGACTAGGACTGCTGCTGAACTAGTTCAGATAGTTAACGGCACATTTGATGGAGAGAAATTACAGAGAAACACAATACTGGAGTGTGTCTGAAGGTCACACACACAACAAGCTCTGTTGTTCTGAGTAAAGCCAGCCTGTCCACCTCTCACAATGAGCAGACATGAAAACAACAGCTAGCAAGGAACACAAGAACAAACGATACAAAAATGAATCACTTGGAGGCAGAACTAGGAAAAAAGTGTATTTTCTGTCAGAGCAGAAGATCCAGAAAGCAGAAGAGTTGAAGAAGAATCAGACACTTTAGCAGACGCTTTTCAGCTGTGCAGAATCCTAAAGTGAAGCTGCTGTGAAAGTTTGATGGTTGCAGAGGAGGTGGAGGTGCTTGATGTCTGATGTCCACATAGAAAGCAGATGCTGACAAACAGAAACCTGCAGGAATACGGTTCTGGTGGAGTTTGTGAAATGACGGCTGGTTTAAGAACACAGTAGAGTGAAAGAAGCAAAGACTTTACTGCAGACTCTGTGGCTGTGGATGAAAGTCCTGACATGACTGATACTGCTCAGATGGACGTCTGCATCCAGGGAGTAGACTCAAGTTTTACCCTTATAGAGGAAATTATGGACATTAAATTGATGCATAGGACAAAGATATCTTTGAAAATATAGGCCAATGTGGAATCGCCATGAAACAAACTGGTTGGAGCAGCAGCTATGAGTGGTGAAAAAGGTGGACTAGTAGGAAGGATGTGAGTAAAGATGCAGCAGGAGAAGTGTAGTGGTGAGTTCACAGCAGATCACTGCATCATCCACCAGAGCACTATGTGACAAAGTCCTGAAGATGGACAATGGAATGAGCTCTGGAACACAATCTGTAAACTTGTTCTGAGCTAAAGGTTTGAATCTCCTGCAGTTTCAGTCCTTTATGCAGGAGACAGATTCAGAGTTCACTGACATTCCTGGTCTGACACAGATGAGTTGTAGAAATGTGACGTTCAGGAACTAATCAAATCTTTTGAACGGATCATCAACATGAATGATGGGAATCGAGTGGCCATTGGCTAAGAAACCATTTCTCTGTTTTTTTTACATGCCCCTGAGTTTCACTCATGAATGCTCAGACAAGCTCCTCCTCCTCATTTCCAATTTAAATATCATGAGTTATGCACACCTGATATACGGGAGTAACTCTGTAAAAAAAATTAAAAAAGGAGCCTCAGAGTCTCAGCAAGTCCGTCATCTGTACTCATCATATTGATGTGAACACAACTGAAACATGGAATCTGACCTCAGAGTCTGCAGTCTGCATTCTGGACTCTCCAGAAAACCACACAGATGACGAACTCCTGAATCCTGCAGGTTGTTCTCGCTCAGGTCCAGTTCTGTCAGATTGGACGGGTTTTTCTTCAGAGCTGAGACCAGAACTTTACAGCTGATCTCTGACAATCTGCAGTCCTTCAACCTGCAATCAGACAGAAAAGTGTGTTCAGGAGCAGTGATGCAGCTGGAGGTCCAGGAACTTGGTCCATTCAGTCAGGTGGGACCCGCCCTGATGAGACACTGACAGATGACATTTTCAGGAGAAACTTTGGGATGAAAAAGCGTAAAAACCTGTAAATGACAATGCATTATTTGGGGGGGCTGTTTAGCAATTTCTGTTGGATTTTTACCCAAAAACATGAAATTGAATGAAAATGTGATAGATACGAAATGACTTTAACATGAAATGGAACTGACAATTGTAGAATAAATTACAAGAAACCACATTAGTTTAAAATCTAATAGAATTTTATTTGATTTAAAGCTTTAATTTCAAATATGTCAGATTAAATTGTATTTCTTCATCTTGAATCCTAAAGTGTAAAATGCATTTTCAAATGACATCATCACATTGTAAACTAAATTGTTTGAGAATTCATGATCACTTTGAATCATGGCTAAAATAAATCTTCAATAGGAAAATCTTGTTGTAGTGGATCCAACAAAAACAAATGAACAAAGAAAGTTTGCAGATATTTTACAGAGGAGGAAGATTCAAGAAAACAAAGTTGCTGATTCATGAAAACAAAGTTGCTGATTCATGTAAACTTGTCAAAGAGACATTGTAGAATTTTCCAACAGCAAAGCTAAATGAACAGAACCCTGTTCAGAACCTTTAGAACAGAAAATCCTCCTCTGTGTTCCAGAGAAACACACAATGAGTCCAGATCTAAAGAAGAACTGGGATTACCAGTTTGTCCCTGAAGTACTCATGACCAGGACTGCTGCTGAACTAGTTCAGATAGTTAACGACACATTTGATGAAGAGAAATTACAGAGAAACACAATACTGGAGTGTGTCTGAAGGTCACACACACAACAAGCTCTGAAGAATTCAACTTCTGTTGTTCTGAGTAAAGCCAGCCTGTCCACCTCTCACAATGAGCAGACATGAAAACAACAGCTAGCAAGGAACACAAGAACAAACGATACAAAAATGAATCACTTGGAGGCAGAACTAGGAAAAAAGTGTATTTTCTGTCAGAGCAGAAGATCCAGAAAGCAGAAGAGTTGAAGAAGAATCAGACACTTTAGCAGACGCTTTTCAGCTGTGCAGAATCCTAAAGTGAAGCTGCTGTGAAAGTTTGATGGTTGCAGAGGAGATGGAGGTGCTTGATGTCTGATGTCCACACAGAAAGCAGATGCTGGCAAACAGAAACCTGCAGAAATACGGTTCTGGTGGAGTTTGTGAAATGACGGCTGGTTTAAGAACACAGTTGAGTGAAAGAAGCAAAGACTTTACTGCAGACTCTGTGGCTGTGGATGAAAGTCCTGACATGACTGATACTGCACAGATGGGTATCTGCATCCAGGGAGTGCACTCCAGTTTTCACTTAATATAGGAAAGTAGGGACATTAAATTGATGCATAGGACAAAGATATCTTTGAAAATATAGGCCAATGTGGAATCGCCATGAAACAAACTGGTTGGAGCAGCAGCTATGAGTGGTGAAAAAGGTGGACTAGTAGGAAGGATGTGAGTAAAGATGCAGCAGGATAAATGTACTGATGAGTTCACAGCTGATCACTGCATCATCCACCAGAGCACTATGTGGCAAAGTCCTGAAGATGGACAATGGAATGAGCTCTGGAACACAATCTGTAAACTTGTTCTGAGCTAAAGGTTTGAATCCCCGGAAGTGTCAGTCCTTTATGCAGGAGACAGATTCAGAGTTCACTGACATTCCTGATCTGACACAGATGAGTTGTAGAAATGTGACGTTCAGGAACTAATCAAATCTTTTGAACGGATCATCAACATGAATGATGGGAATCGAGTGGCCATTGGCTAAGAAACCATTTCTCTGTTCTTTTTTCCTTCTCCTGAGTTTCACTCATTCAGACAAATCCTCAGACAAGCTCCCCCTCCTCCTCATTTTCAATTTAAATATCACGAGTTATGCACACTTGATATATGTAAGTGCCTCTGTAAAAAAATTAAAAAAGGAGCCTCAGAGTCTCAGCAAGTCAGTCATCTGTACTCATCATATTAATGTGAACACAACTGAAACATGGAGTCTGACCTCAGAGTCTGCAGTCTGCAGTCTGGACTCTCCAGAAAACCACACAGATCAAGAACTCCTGAATCCCGCAGGTCATTTTCACTCAGGTCCAGTTCTGCCAGATTGGACGGGTTTTTCTTCAGAGCTAAGACCAGAACTTCACTGCTGCTCTGTAACAAACTGCAGTTCTTCAACCTGCAATGAGACAGAAAAGTGTGTTCAGGAGCAGTGATGCAGCTGGAGGTAAAAAATGTTTCACTTGGAGGCAGAACTAGGAAAAAAGTGTATTTTCTGTCAGAGCAGAAGATCCAGAAAGCAGAAGAGTTGAAGAAGAATCAGACACTTTAGCAGACGCTTTTCAGCTGTGCAGAATCCTAAAGTGAAGCTGCTGTGAAAGTTTGATGGTTGCAGAGGGCATCACCGCTTCAGCCGGACCATTTACATCTAAAACTTCTGAAGAGCTTTATTATTTTTGACCAGGATTTATCATTTAAGGCTCACATATCTAAGGCATATAGAACTGCCTTTTTTCACCTGTGCGGAATATTGCTAAGATCAGAAATCTACTTTCTAAGAGTGATGCTGAAAAACTCATCCATGCATTTGTTACGTCGAGGCTGGATTACTGTAACTCCTTGTTAGCAGCGTGTCCTAAGAGTTCCTTAAGAAGTCTCCAGCTTGTTCAGAACGCAGCAGCTAGATTGTTAGCAGGAACTAGCAGAAGAGATCACATCACTCCTGTGTTAGTTTCACTTCACTGGATCCCAGTTGATTCTAGAATTAAGTTCAAGATCCTCCTGTTAACCTATAAGGCCTTACATGGACTGGCCCCGTCCTATATTAAGGACCTCATAGTCCCTTACCAACCAATGAGAACACTTCGCTCACTAAATGCAGGACTGCTTGTGGTTCCTAGAATTAGTAAAAGTACGGTTGGAGGTAGAGCGTTTAGCCACCAAGCCCCTGTTTTATGGAATAAACTCCCAGCTCATGTAAGAGAGGCCGACTCAGTTTCTACATTCAAAGTTAGACTGAAAACTTTCCTATTTGGACAGGCTTATTGTCAGACTAGTTAGTATTCAGAGATTATTTAACTCAATACTCCCCCTACCTCACCTACTGTAATGAAGTTTGTGGGAATTAAGTTCAAAAGAAGAAATATCATGAGGTATGCACAGCTGATATACGTGAGTACCTTTGTTAAAAAAAGAAAAAAAAGGAGCCTCAGAGTGTCAGCAAGTCAGTCATCTGTACTCATCATTGATGTGAACACAACTGAAACATGGAGTCTGACCTCAGAGTCTGCAGTCTGCAGTCTGGACTCTCCAGAAAACCACACAGAGGAGAAACTCCTGGATCCTGCAGGTCATTATCACTCAGGTCCAGTTCTGTCAGGTTGGTTTTCTTCAGAGCTGAGCCCAGATCTTTACAACTGATCTCTGACAAACTGCAGTCCTTCAACCTGCAATCAGACAGAAAAGTGTGTTCAGGAGCAGTGATGCAGCTGGAGGTCCAGGAACTTGGTCCGTTCTTGGTACATGCGGCGGTGGTGTAAGATTGCAGGTTTGATTCCCGCCTTGCACGCCCATGTGTCGCAGTGTCCTTGGGCAAGACACTGAACCCCACCTTGCCTCTGGTGGAAGGTTGGCACCAGTGTTTAGCAGTGGTGCCGCCACCAGTGTGTGAATGTGACTGTAAAGCGCCTTAGGCTTTTGAGGAAGGTAGAAAAGCGTGATATAAGTATACACCATTTACATTCAGTCAGGTAAGACCTGGCTTAATGAGACACTGACAGATGACATTTTCAGGTGAGATTTTGGGCTGAAAATGCATAAAGGTCTGTAAGTGAAAATGGATTATTCATTGAACAAAGTGCTTTACAGTCCCATTCAGACTGATTTCGGCTCCGCTGCCCAACACTGGCACCAACCTTCGACCAGAGGCAAGGTGGGGTTTATTGTCTACAATTAAATATAATACTGTAAATAAAACTCAGAAAAAAAAAAACAAATGTGTGTGTATGTCATGAAGTGGAACTCACAATTCATGCATGAGAGTAAATATTAAATGCAGCTGCATTCATGACTAGGCTTTAGCTACCATTACAGAAACGTTCACGCCCGTATGTGACACATCAGAACGCCGTTTTGGTCGTGCGGTTTGGGATTGATTCATGTTTTCTTTCAAAGAACACAGAACATGAAATTCTCCCAGAAATCAACACCTGGATGGATTTAGGTTCTCCTGATTAGACGGGTGTGTAAAAACATGCAAGAAAAAAAGGTCGTCAGATGAGACCCGCCTGGGGTTTAGAATTGAACTGATGTTCTTATTCTACCTACTGCTGTTTCTCTGTCAGTGACGTTTATCTGACACTTTCTCCTAAATCAGAGAGAACCAGACAGAACTAGAATCAACATTCAAATGAAAGCTGACCTGAGAGTCTCCAGTTTACAGTCTGGACTCTCCAGTCCGGCTGACAGTAGCTTCACTCCTGAATCCTGCAGGTTGTTGAAACTCAGGTCCAGAACTCTGAGTCTGGAGGACTGGGAGCTGAGAACTGAGGACAGAGCTTCAAAGCTTTTCTCTGACAGATTACAGCGTCTCAGCCTGAAGAAAACAAAGACAGACAGCAGTTATTGAATCTTTCATGTTTCCATCAGATTCATTTGTTCACTGAAGGTGATTTTCCTGAGAGTTCTTACAGAGCTTTGTTGGAGGCTTTGACCACTGGCAGCAGCCTCAGAAAACCCTCCTCTGAATGAGAGTATTTCTGCAGGTTAAACTCTTCCAGATCTTCTTCTGATGACAGTAAGATGAAGACCAGAGCAGACCACTGAGCAGGAGACAGTTTATGTGTGGAGAGACGTCCTGACTTCAGGAACTGTTGGATCTCCTTCACTAGAGATCCATCATTCAGTTCATTCAGACAGTGGAACAGGTTGATGCTTTTCTCTGTAGGCAGATCCTCACTGATCTTCTTCTTGATGAACTGAACTGTTTCCTGATTGGTCTGTGAGCTACTTCCTGTCTGAGTCAGCAGACCTCGTAGGAGACTCTGATTGGTCTGCAGTGAAAGACCCAGGAGGAAGCGGAGGAACAAGTCCAGGTGTCCGTTTGGACTCTGTAAGGCCTTCTTCACAGCACTCTGGTAGAACTGGACTGGACTGCTCTGTTCAGGCTGAGAGATCTGGGATTGTTCTTCCTCCATGAGGTTGAGTTTGGAGGTGATGAAGGTCAGGTGGACATGAAGAGCAGCCAGAAACTCCTGAACACTCAGATGGATGAAGCAGAAGACCTTGTCCTGGTACAGGCCTCTCTCCTCTCTAAAGACCTGTGTGAACACTCCTGAGTACACTGAGGCTGCTCTGATATCGATGCCACACTCTGTCAGGTCGGATTCATAGAAGATCAGGTTTCCTTTCTGCAGCTGCTCAAAAGCCAGTTTTCCCAGAGACTCCATCATCGTCCTGCTCTCTGGACTCCAGGGAGGATCTGTCTCAGCTCCTCCATCATACTTGACCTTCTGGACTTTGGCCTGAACCACCAGGAAGTGGATGTACATCTCAGTCAGGCTCTTGGGCAGCTCTCCTCTTCCTCTGCTCTTCAGCAGATCCTCCAGAACTGTAGCAGTGATCCAGCAGAAGACTGGGATGTGGCACATGATGTGGAGGCTTCTGGATCTCTGGATGTGGGAGATGATCCTGCTGGCCTGCTCTTCATCTCTGAACCTCTTCCTGAAGTACTCCTCCTTCTGTGGATCATTGAACCCTCTGACCTCTGTCACCATGTCAACACATCCTGGAGGGATCTGATTGGCTGCTGCAGGTCGTGTGGTTATCCAGAGGAGAGCAGAGGGAAGCAGGTTCCCCCTGATGAGGTTTGTCAACAGATCAGCCACTGAGGTGGACTTTCTAGGGTCCTTCAGGATCCGAGTCTTGTGGAAGTCCAGAGGAAGTCGACTCTCATCCAGACCATCAAAGATGAAGAGGACCTGGAAGTCTTCAAAGCTGCAGATTCCTGCTTGTTTGGTTTCAGGGAAGAAGTAATGAACAAGTTCCACCAAGCTGAACTTCTCCTCTTTCAGCACATTCAGCTCTCTGAAAGTGAATGGAAATGTGAAGTGGAGGTTCTGGTGGGCTTTGCCTTCAGCCCAGTCCAGAGTGAACTTCTGTGTTAAGACTGTTTTCCCGATGCCAGCCACTCCCTTAGTCATCACGGTTCTGATTGGTTCTGGTCTTCCAGCTGGGAGTTGGAAGAGCTCTTCTTGTTTGATGCTTGTTTCTGCTCTGTCTGCTTTCCTGAATGCTGCTTCAATCTGTCTGACCTCATGTTCTTCATTCAGCTCTCCTCTTCCTCCCTCTGTGATGAAGAGCTCTGTGTAGATCTCCTTCAGAAGGGTTGGGCTTCCTGCTTTAGCCATCCCCTCAAACACACACTGGAACTTCTTCTTCAGACCAGATTGGACTTCATGTCGACAAACTGCAGGAGCAGATCCTGAATGAAGACAACAGACAGTAAATCAAGTCTCTGCAGCCCTGAATGATGAGGGTTTGAATCCCTGTTGAGACATCAGGAAATCTTCATTTCTCAGCAGCTGAAACCTTCAGAGAAATCCTCTTACTGCTCTGCAGTCCATCAGCCAGCTCCTCCTGCTTCATTCTCCTCAGGAAGTTCACTGTGATCTTCATCACTGACTGTCTGCTGCTCCTCTGCTCTTCATCTTCAGCCTCCAGCTCCTCCTCTTCCTCCCTGTGACTCAGAAGCTTCTGGATCTTCTTCAGCTCCTTCTTGACAAAAGTGACAATGTTGTCCTCCAGCAGCTGCAACAGAATTCCAGATGAATGAGCCAATCAGAGTGAAGTCATGGAGCCAAACATCAGCTCCATGTTGGACACTCTGACAGTCCACTGGTCTGCAAAGTGCAGCATGGAGACGACTGTGGACAGAATGATGGGAAAGTAGTTGTTGTTCATGTACAGACCAGAAAGATGGAGTCCAGCTGTGTTTGATGCTGCTGGACAGACGGACCACTGGGAGTCTCTGAGCTCTGCTGGTCCAGTCTGTGGAGAATCAGCAGCAATCAGCTCCATTCTGTCTGTACTGGTATGTTTTTTTACCAAACTAACTTGAGTCATGTCACAGCTAGAATGTTCTACTAACAAGTCAGTTTCCATTCACTCCAATGGAAAATGCTCCAATTGAACAACACATATCAGCATATTTACAGTACTTTTTCCTGTGTGGTTACATTTCTCATTCAAAAAGTTACTTTGGGAGTTTAAAAAAAATCTCATTAGTTTATATTTTATATCATCTAAATATATAAAATAATGAAATTCCAAATTGTCATTTGATTCTCATGTCACAGTTCAGATGTAGAACAGCAAACCAATGGATCATGTCAACACACAGTCACAGAGTCACCATGTCTGGATTCTGAGCAGTTTTCCTAAAGAGGCAGTCCATCCACAGAGGACTCTGTGACCACAGCCCTCCATGATGCTCTGTCCCACCTGGAGCTAGAGGAGAGCTAACAGGGATGCTCTTTGTGGACTGTAGCTCAGCGTTTAACACCATCCTCCTTGTGGACTTTTGGTTACTCAAGTCACAGCGAGCTGCCTGAGTATAGAGAATTCTCTTCCAGGAGAACAGAAGAGCAGAGGAGCAGCTGCGGAGGAATCTTTTGAATGTGGAAATAACATTTGGAGCAGTCCTGTGAATCCGTGAAAACAAGTATGTGAATTTGTATTATCACCCTCCTATCCCCCCCTCTCTAACATCCCTCTCTCTTCTTCCCTCCTTAAAATAAAAAAAACAAAACCAAAAAAAACAAAAAAAAGCATGTGAATTCGAAAAAACAATGATGTCCAGAAAAAAAGGCAGCCAAATGATCATTAATGTCTTTGAAGACAATCTTTTATTTAGAAAATTATGTACAAAATATAACGTAAAAAAAACCCAATGAGAATTGTCATAATAAAAGCAAATTCAGAAAATCCTCTCTCTAAATGATACCAGCAGCCTTTTTCATTTAATATTTTATGTTCATTTTAAAATAGACAAAATCAGACAAGCAAAACAAACAGTTCAGGTTCTCTTTTGACCATTATAAAACAGAATGAAAAAATACAAGTAAATAAATAATTCCAGTTACATTCTATTCAATATTTATTTACAGGCCGTCCAAATAGGGCATAAAGAGAAGCAAGAAAAATGAAGTCTCAGTACAGAGCTTAATAATTTTAACTTTCTGAAAGTGATTTATAAATAGTGTTCAGAGTTTATTGTGAACCTTTACTGACATGGTGGAATTTTTCCATGTGGATGAGAGATAGCATGTCAGTGAGCCATAATGTAAAGTAGGGAGAAGTCGTAGATTTCCATTCTCGCAAAACTTGTCTTTTTGCAGTCATGAACTCAAGTTCAGCTGCTGCATTACAGTCGGGATAGTTCTGGTACGTGTGCAGCCAAAAATGGCGAGCTCTGCATCGGGTAGAATTGAGCAATCATAGGCTTTGTAATACCATTCAAATATTCTGTTCCAGACACCAGCCAATGAGGGACAAGACCAAAAAGCATGAGCCAATGTGCCTTCAGATATTTTACATGTATCACACATGGGAGTAACTGAAGGATATATTTTATGCAACCGTACTTTGGAGTAGTGGAGCCGATGGATGATTATAAATTGCATGAGTTTGTGTCTGCTGTTAACAGAACCAGAGGGAATCTTGGATAAACACTTTTCCACATGGATTCTGATATTTCTATGCCCAACTCCTCGCTCCAAGCATCTTTCATTTTTGTCGATTTCACCCTGGTGCTGTCATCAAATAAATGCACTATTCTAGAAACCAAATGTCTAGAGCCAGAGGGACTTTTGAAAATGTCATAAAGATCATGTTCAGCTGGAAGATCTTGAAATTGTTTTATTTTGGACTGCAAGTAATGTCTAATTCGTAAATACCTATAGAAGTGTGAATTCGTAAAGTTAACGTTTTGTTTAAGTTGATCAAATGATACAAATTACCTATCTATGTATACATCTTCAAGCTTTGTCAAACCCCTCTTATTCCACTCCTGATACAATTCATCATCCCAAGGAGGCAGAAAAGAGTGATTATGGCATATTGGTGACTGAACAGAAATGTCCGGCAAAGAGAGAAAGCTTCTAACTTGATTTAGGATGCACACTGATTGTTTTAGGACAAAACCCAGTTTTCAGGGAGACTCCGCCCTCTCCAGTTTGGAGAAGAGCAAAGCCTGTAAACATGAGAAATCTCCCACTCCGCCAGCCTCCATCTTAACCCATAGCGGAGTGGTGGGACCAATGGTGTCTGGTGATCCCTGCTGCCAGAACATCAATGCTCTGATATTAGCAGCCCAGTAATAGTTTTTGAATTCCGGTAGGCCAAGACCTCCTTCCAACTTGGATTTTTGTAAATGTGACTTTGAGATTCGAGCATTTTTGTTAGTCCAGATATAAGAGGTGATTATTGAGTCTAACTCCTTAAAGAAAGAGGCTGTGAGGTAAACAGGGAGATTCTGGCATAGATACAAGAATTTAGGAAGAGAAACCATTTTTATAGAGTTTATTCGGCCGATCATGGATAAGGGAAGAGTCTTCCAAGACTCAATATTCTGCTTTAATTTTGTTAAATTTGTGTCAAATTTTAAGGTAAAGACTAATTTCGGGTCTTTGGTAATAGTCAGGCCCCAGGTAAGTGAAATGGTCATAAGCTATTTTAAAAAGGAACATTTTGAGGAGAATTTGGCGGATGAGTTTTAGATGAAGGCATTAATTCGCTTTTAGTCCAACTTATTGTGTACCTTGAAATTTTGCCGAAAGATGTAATCAAATCAATAAGGAGGGGCACAGACTCCCCAGCATTCCACAAGTAAAGCAATACATCGTCTGCATACAAGCTAATAACAGTTTCTGTTCCTCCAACCAGAAGGCCCTGGATGTGTGGATGTGCTCTTATTTTAACAGCAAGAGGTTCCAAAGCTAAGGCAGGAGAAAGAGGACAGCCCTGCTGGACAGAACGCTGTAACGGAAATGGCGTTGATCTCTCCCCATTAGTCAGAATTGAACACAACGGACCTGAATATATTAGTTTCACCCAAGATATAAATGTTTCACCAAACCCAAACCCTCGCAGCGATTCAAACAGGTAAAGCCATTCAACCTGGTCGAAGGCTTTATGTGCATCAAGACTCAAAACCCCAGATCTATCAGAGCCATTGTGATCAGCATAGACGGTGTTCAGAAGACGCCTAACATTGGAAAAGGAAAGTCTGCCTGGGATGAATCCTGTCTGGTCAGGGTGGATAATAGAAGTCAAATACGTGTTTAATCTGATTGCTAACATTTTGGTTATTGCCTTCCGATCAAAGTTTTGGAGAGCAATGTTTCTGTAATTCGCTGGATCGGCCTCGTCTCTGCCTTTCTTCAAGATTAAGGAGATGTTGGCCTCATACAGAGTTGTGGGTAATTTACCTCTGCGTTTGGAGTCGCATATCATCCTAAGCATGAGAGGAGCAAGATCATCACAGAAATTTTTGTAAAACTCTGAGCCAAAGCCATCAGGGCCTGAAGCCTTGCCTGATGGAAATGACTTGATGGCTGCAATCATTTCTTGCAGTGTGAAGTCGGAGTCAAGATGACACCTTGCAGCATCAGTTAACCTGGGCAAAGGAAGAGAGCCAAAGAAGTTATCTATGTCAGGCTGTGATAAGTTCTGACCAGAAGAGAGAGAGAAGTGATAAAACTCTTTGAAACGATTCTTAATTTCTACTGGGTTTGTTAGAAGAGAGACATTTTTAGTTTTTATTTTATGAATGGCTCTAGAAGCCTGCATTCCTTTAAGTTGCTGTGCTAGGAGCTTATTGGGTTCATGTCCCATCTCAAAATGTTTTTGCCTCAGTTTGAATAAAACATTATTCTGATCACTCGTGATTACATTGTATTCATATTTCTCTGTAGTCAGAGGGGGATTTAGAAGTTCGATATGTCATTTCTAGAATAGAAACGGCAATTTTAATTTCAGAAAGCCTTTTATTTTTTTCCTTTTTGAAAGCTGAGCTATAAGAAATAATTTCCCCATGTAGAACACCTCCCCATTGTCCTTCATTTCAATAAATTCTTTGAGTTTCAAAGCAATGTGTTTAATAAAGTGATCATAGCTGAGAAGAGTGGGGTTGAAGCTCCAGGAATAGTTTGTTTAGGTAGATTTAGGGACAGTGATATAAACACAGAGCTGTGATCTGATATCAAAATGTTTTGGTATTTAGAATTTGTGATTTGTGAAATAAGGTTAGACCTAGTTAAAAAATAATCTATTCGTCTATAAGATTTGTCCACACTGGAAAAAAAAGAGTGATCTTTATCTGTGGGATGTTGAATTCTCCAAATCTCTACTAAATTTCTATTGTTCATGAGATTGTGTAAAACCCGCAGAGATACACTCTCTGGAGGGCATGAGGATAGTCTGTCAAGGAAAGGATCTAAGAAGCAGTTCCAATCTCCTGAGATTATTATGTTTGAGATATTTTCATCTGGCAACATGTCAAATACTTTCCTGAAAAACGTTGAGTCATCTGTGTTCGGGCCGTACACATTTAGGAAAGTTAAAGGAAATGAATCTATAAGGCCTGAGACCACCACAAATCTGCCCTGTGGATCAGTTTTCACAGATGTTAATTGAAAAGGGAAAATATTACTAAATAATATGGCTACCCCCCCCCCCCCCCGGGCATGTGATGTAAAAGATGACTGGTGTACCTGAGACACCCAGTGACACTTCAAAATATGCTGCATTTCACCTTTAATATGGGTTTCCTGAAGAAAAATTACATTCGCATGAAAAGATTTCAAATGTTTGAATACTTTCCCCCTTTTCACTATTGGACCTCTAACATTCCAGGACTCCATCTGTAATTCTATGTTTCCTACGTGTTACTTTGTGATCTATGTGGTCTTTGCGATCTATCTAAATAGTAAGAGAGTTAAACACCCACCACCATGGAATTATATTAAAATAAAATGAGTTACACACCACCAACATAGGATAAATATCAGCATCAATTGTCGATCAATTTTACACCAGCCAGACTACAGAGTCTGACATGTCAGTGCACATTTAGAAAGTAACTCCACAAACTTGTTGGTTCAAACTGTGGAGCAAAGGTGAGACCTCACTCTCTCACTGGAGACTTGCGTTGCTTTACACAGCGCGCTGCCTCCTGTTGAAGATAGAGGGCGCTTGTCCATCATGCCAGTACACATTGAGCTTTGCAGGATAACCCAACACGTGTTTGATCCCATCACTGTGCAGGGCTCGCATCACATCTCCAAAAGTGCAGCGTTGATCCATAACTTTGCTGGTGTAATCAGGATAGATGTGAATCTTGCTCCCTTTGTACTCAAAGCCTCTTTGGATCCTGCACCAACTCAGGATCTTCTCTTTCTCCTGAAAGTGATGAACTCGGGCCAGGATGGTGAGTGGTTTAGCTCCTGCAGAAGGTTTTGGTTGCAAAGAGTGATGTGCGCGGTCCATCCTTACTGGATGTAGGAAAATATCTTTTAGTTCTGGGATGAACCTGGAAAAAACTCTGTAATCTTGCCTTCTTCCGCACCTTCCGGTATGCGGACAATTTTAATGTTGTTCCTGGTTGAACGTGCTTCCAGGGCGTGAAGTTTGGTTTAAAGCTGATGTGAGTCCTCCATTAAACCCGGACACTTGGCTTCAAATGCTTCAGTCTCTCATCCAACGCACTGGTCGCATGCTACTGGTTTTCCAGGCGAGCTTTTATGTCCTCCTGTTCCAAGTGAATGGACTGAAACCTGGACTCCAGAGCATCAAACCGCTCATCAATTTACTACAACTTCTACGACCTTTGAATATGCAGTGATAATTGTGTCACCACATTGAGAACAAAAGTCACAGTTTAGAGATAAAAATGTCCTAAATTCTAATCAAAATTTTCAGTTTTCAAAGCAAAACTTTCTAAGTTGCAAATGGAAATATTAAATATTTGTTTTCAAAATCCTTTTCTTTGTTTTCAAGATACATTTTTGCGTTTGCGACCCAATTTCTTTCTAATACGTTGTCTCACATCCCACTTTCTCCCTATCTTTGATTTTATGTTCACATCTCAGAGTTTAGCGTGATGTTTGTGCCACTAAACGGCCAATCACAGTCAAGAGGGTTCATGCTGATTGTTCTAGACCAGGGGTCGGGAACCTTTTTGGCCAAGAGAGCCATAAATGCCACATATTTTGAAATGTAATTTCGAAAGAGCCATACAATAATGTAGTGTCCCTTCCCCACACTGAGGCACGGAGACTTAACCTCTTTTAAAGTTCTTTATTCCGATTACTGCAGACCGCAACAAACGCCGTTCAATTAATTCAGCAACTCCTGAATCTCTCCCGCCGACAGGAGAGCGCTTCTCCCAACTTTATATTCCCCTGCTCCCGCTGCAGCCCTCCCATTTCCCTTATTCGGCCCATAGCTGAACCCCATTGGTCTAAACTACCTAACAACAGGCTGAGCGACAGAACTGAGAGCCAATCAGATCTCTGCTTGACGCGTTCAATGAACTCCAGAACTTTTAACGCGGCCCAACAGCCACCCAGTCCAAGTCAGTATGCAACGATATGTTTAAAACTAAATATACAAGTGAATGAGTGCATTTGATTTAATTTCAACATTTTTAAAGTACAATAAGTCTGTGGATTCTTTTTAATATTGTTATGCTGTTGCTAATAAATGATGAGTATTTCTCATGGTAGTTTTGCTGATGGTCTAGTCTGGTTGATACGTGGTGAGTTTCTGCTTCGTTCAGGCGTTGAGACTTTAAACGTGATCGTAGCTCTGAATGTTCTGTAGATGTGACAAAGACTGCTCACATGCAGACGGGGAGCCAAACACATACTCACACGCTGCAGTGAGTGACGGGCAGCGGGTTTTACGTTTTTACAATCCCTGCGCGATTCACCTGCTGTCCCCACAACACCTCAGCCCCCCCCCTTGCTTTCTCCCTCACACATCCCGTCTCCGCATCTGCGCGCTCTTTCTCAGAGACGGGAGCGCGTAGTTTTAGGCACGTCAATTCACAGGTTTCCGGCTGGTACAAACTCTGTGAAATAATAGATAATAGTAACTGATAGCGCTGGCGCAGATTTTTCTCTCTAAGCACCGCTACTACTGCGCGCCTCTGGCATCGCATCGCGCCCGAGAAGGACTGGTCTAATGAAAAAAAAGAAGTATAATTAAAGATTTGTCTGCGAGCCACATGTGACCATCAAAAGAGCCATATATGGCTCGCGAACCATAGGTTCCCGACCCCTGCTCTAGACTCTATCCGATCAAGTCGTCACATTTATCAAACATGGAGTTTTCTATCAAGACTCAGAAGGTGAACAGGTTCTGTTATCCTCAATTTTCTTTCTCCGGCTGAAGAAAAAGACAAAGTTTTGTTTTCAAAATTGCACATTTTGATTGTGATTTAGGAAAATCACGGTGGGACATGTGGCTCCTGGGGGCGGGACATTGACTGGATTGATGGATGCAGACAGAAACATTTAGGGCAGGAAACCTGACACCCCTCTCCATTTAACATGGGAGCAGATGGAGGTTACGGTGCATGATGCATTCTGATTGTAGCATACTCTCACATAGATCTGCTCTGATTCAGATTGAATGCACACGTGCATGCGTGCTGAGGTTCAGCCTCAGCCAGACTCTGCCTTCAGGTAAACTGAATTTGAGACTCCTGATCTACAAACCCACACACCAGAACAACACTGTTACATTTACAGATGACATTGCAGTGGTGGGGGCTGATTCCCTCTGGGATGAGATGGTTTACAGCAGGTCTTTAAACCATTAAATGATAGAGGTCCAGTTAGAAAAACTGTCTTGAATTTAAAGTCCAGAAAAAGGATGATGTCTGAAAATTCAGTGTAAAATATTTTTAAGTAGTTGATGATTGGTGGTTCATCTGCATGTCATTAATATCTAACTCTCCTGCCAAACAAATTCTGTACAATTGAAGACTTTTTGACAGTAACATAACGCAAAACACGTGAAACTGTGCACTACACACACACACACAGCATCACAGTCACACACACACACACACACACACACAATGTGATCTGCAGCTCAGCTTTAACAACTTTCAGAAAGTTTGTTAGTCCCTTCTTCACTAATTCACTTCATCAAGACTCCTTTACTCCACATGGGTCAAAGTAGAGGCCCGTGGGCCACATCTGACCCGTCATGTAATCATATCCAGCTCCCAAGACCATTTTATACTCTTGGTATTAGTTGTCTGGAGACTAGAGTGGCCGAATCAAAGCCCAGACCTAAATCCTATAGATAGACTTGGCTGTTCATGGGCGGCATCCACACAACCTGACTGAACTTTAGCAGGAAGACACAGTTTATTGACCATGAGTGGTTTATGAAAGCAACACTGTAACAACACTGGCACTGTAACTAGCAGATCATCAATAATTACATTAAAACCACCATCATTTAACCCTTTCACGCTGCATGTCACTAATTCACTAATAACCCGAAAATCCACCAATCCACAATCACTTTAAATAAAAACAACACTTAAGAAAATGTTAACATAGTTATAAATAATGTCAGGCATGAAAGGATTAAATGTTGAATTCAATTTCAGAAATGTTATTTTATAATTTGTTTAGTTAATCATAAGAATAAGGTTTTTCCAAAGCAGAATAAATCTAGATTCCAGAAACATTAGATTCAGTCTGAAGCATTTTAACACTTGATCTAATTCATGGAGATCAACACAGTTTAGCTGATGGAGCACAGCAGCTACATCTATGATGATGTTTTTCTACAGAGAGGATGGCCTGGTGTTTATGAGTCTGACCACAGAGATCCAGAACTGAACCAGACCTCAAGTCCTTCATCTGAAAACTACAGATCATCTGGACTAGAATCCAGCCTCCTTTAACTCTGACAAACACTTACTGTTCCAGTCCTGAATGGATGTCTTTGAAGTCTGGATTACTACCCTTTGACACGTCACTCCTGAAGGACCCACAGCTGGATCCAGATGCAGTTTTCTGTAGATTCCTGATGGAAAAAACGTAGATCATGAACAGAGAAAACTTTTTATTATATACATAAATGACATTTGTGATATTTCTGAGTTGTTACAGTTTGTTTTATTTGCAGATGATATAACTTTTTCTGTTCAGGGGATTATCTGAAAACTTTAGCTAAAACAGAGCTAAACGTTGGGGAAGTATTCAATATTGATCAGTAAGAACCGTTTATGTTATTGGAGACTCAATCCAGACGACAATATTGAGAACAAAGCAGTAAAGTCTGCAGGTGACCTGCTGGATGCTCATGTTGTGGGTGTGGTCAACTTTGTCAGACTTTGCTTTATTTTTTTCATAATTTTCTATAATCTTTTAAAAAAAATTGTTATAATATTTTTTTCCTATGTTTTTTCTGATTCGCACTATAATTTGTTTGAATTATCTATAAAATTAAATGCTCGAAGTCTGTTATAATAAAAAGTTTAGTCACTTTTTTGTCATATTTTGATCTTTTCTTGTGCCACAATATCACAAATGTAAATGAAAATACCTTTTTACAACAAATCGTAGGTTTGATTAAAAATCTGAACTATAATCAGGCGTCTTTAACTCGGACAAACACTTACTGTTTCTCTCCTGAACTGATGTCTTTGTCGTCAGGATCACCACCCTCTGACTCACCAGATCCAGATTCAGGTCCAGGTCGGTTCCTGTGAAGAATGAAGGTTGCTGGTGTGAGTCCTGAGCTCTGACCTGGAGAAGATCATGAACAGACTGAAACAGAGCTAAATGTTGGGAAAGTATTCAATATTGACCAGTAAGAAGCTTTTTTTTTTCCTAATTAACTTTAGCACAAAGATGGCTGCCACTGCTTTTCTCAGCCTAAAGGTCTGATTAAATCCATCAAAAATCGCTAAAATATGGTGACATCCATCAAAAGACAAGATATTGGTGTCTGTGCTACATGTATACACTTTATTCTACTGGATAATTTTGACAATTAGCAGTTATTGTGTCCAGAAAGAAGAGAACTAGCGTGCAGCGCATGTCATCCAATGCTGGGACTCGGAGCAAGATGTCCAGTAATACCAAGCTAGCTGCTGAAATTGCAGATATGAAGGAATCTCTGAACTTCATGTCAAGGGACGTCAGTGAAGTGGTAAAAAATCAGAAAACACTGACAGGTCTCATGGAAAAAGAGATCCAGGAGCTAAAGGCTGTCATCAAACAAAAGGATCTAAGGACTGAAATCCTGGAGCAAAAGGTGGATGACTTGGAGCAGAATTCCAGAGCAGATGACCTTCAGCTCACAGAGCTAGAGACCAGACATCAGAGTTATTCCCGGGCTGCTTCCCAAGAAGTGATCAAGAAGGTGAAGATGCTCCATCTGAGGAGCAGCACACCCTGGAGCAACAAGTGATCCACTATATGAGAAGTAAAGACATTCATCTGGACAGTCGACACATCTCAGCATGCCACACTCTGCCAAGTAAGGAGAAAAAGAAGAAGAGGTCTGCAATCATTAGAAGATTTTTGAACAGAAAGCACAAGGTGGAAATCCTAAAGGAGGCAAAGAAACTTAAAGCCACTGGAGTTTATTTAAATGAGCACTTGACCAAGAAAAACTCAGAAATAGCTTGGACATGTCGTATCCTGAAACAGCAACATAAAATACAAGAAAATACTGGACCAGGAATGGAAACGTGTTCATAAAACTAAATGGATCACCAGAAGCTAAAGTGGTGGCAGTGAGACAAATGAAAGACCTGGATCAGAACAAATGACAAACTCTAAAGTTCTGTTTTTGTTTAGACTCTACTGACAGAATCAGACTGAGGACTATTCTGTAGAAAGCAGGACTTTATTTTCAGCACAAATGACAAAAAACACATCTAAGTTTGATTATACAGAACATGGACTTTATGATTTTGATAATGATGTGGATCCGGAGACTCATTTGTTTAATAAGTTCAAGGATATCTGCAGATATTACTGTGAGGAACAACTCAGTGAAGTTAAAACTGAGGAATATTTTCTGTTATTCATTTCAGAATTCTGCCAAGAAATTTTAATAAAATTCAATATTTGTTGGACACATTTAAAGGAAAATGTAAAGTAATTGCTCTGTCAGAGACATGGATAAATAAAGGGAAGGAAAACAATTTGAAAGTAGAAGTTTATGATTTGTATTTTAATAGCAGAACAAATAGGAGTGGGGGGGGGGTCACCCTTTATATTGACAACAGTTTAAAGTAGAAACCTGTAAAATGAATGACTTCTGCTATGGATGATTTAATGGAAAGTGTTGCTGTGGAAATAGAGTTACAAAAAACAAAAATATGACTGTTGGACGTGTAGATAGGAAACCAGGATCAAAAAATGGAAACTTTTAAGGACAATTTAGAAGATATGTTAAATAATCTAAACCAACGTAAACAATTAAATCTGTGGAGACTTCAATATAGATCTCATCAAGCTTGATTCACATTTACAAACATCTGATTTTTTTATTTCATTAAAGGACTGTATCCTTTGATTACAAAGCCTAGCAGAATAACTACAACTAGTGCAACTGTAATAGACAATATGTTTACCAATATTATGGAAAGATTGTTGGTTAGTAATTAATGACATAAGTGATCACTTGCCTATATTTGCTATATTTGACTTTAAATTGCCACAAAAGTCAGCAGAAATCCACCAAATCTATCAAAGAATAAGGAATGATGAAACTGTGAACGCTTTCAGAAACGATTTCATGAATCAGGAATGGAATGTACAGTGATCCCTTGCTATAACACGGTTTACTTTTCACGGTTTCGCTACTTCACGGATTTGCATCGTGCATTGTGTTCTGCATTCTGATTGGCTAAAAAGTCACTCTGCTTCTTCTCTACCTGTGCGTCAATAACGTTGCAGTTTAATTATTAAATGTACACGTACGTAAAACAGCTTGTCAAATTTATATTGTGTACGTGCAAATTCTCTTGATGGTGGCATGTCGGTGTATAAGGATGTTTTTTCAAAGAAGAAAAAAGAGCAACAACAACAACTGCCTATCACCATGTTCTTCTCCCTAACAAACACAGCTGCACCGCGGGATTCAAAAGAAGAAAACACTGCAGAGCGGAGTCAGGATGCAGCGGCTCAGTCTGAAGAGCAGTGAAATACACCTGAGTCACTATTTGTCCCACTGTACTTTGTATTTTTTTTATCATTTAAAATTTCGTCCCGTTTAATCCAATTACTCGGGTCGCGGTGGGCGGGGCTAATCTCCGCGATTTGAAGCCTTCTGTTCACATTGATGATTAAAATTAATGTTTGACAGTACAGTACAGAAGTTATTTGTTGAAAAAAAACGTTTTAAAGTACTTTAATTAGTGAAACAAATGCTTGAGCCTGTAAAATGGTTTGTTCTTTCTTTTCAATATGTAATACAGTATTTAATTGTATAATAATTGTAAAAAAAAAAATAAAGGTTTCTACTTCAGGATTTTGGCTATCACGGGCTCTTTTTGGAACGTAACCCCCGCGATAAACAAGGGTTTACTGTATACAGATGATGTAAATTATGCATATGAGGCTTTTCTAAATCATTATTTAGATCTTTACAGTAGACACTGTCCAGAAGTTCTAAGTAAACCTAAATCTAAAAATAACAGAAACAAAAAACAAGTTAACAAATGTATTGAGACAAGCTGAGAAGAAATATTATCATAGGATTCTGTATGAAAATAAACATAACATAAAGGCTACGTGGAATATTCTGAATAAGGTCATAGGAAATAAGTCAGGATCAATGGAACGACCTCACTTCTTTCTTAAAGACAATGTGGTCATTAAAAAGCAAGAAGACATGACAAATGAATTCAATTCATTTGTTGTAAATATAGGACCCAACTCAGCAGAAAATATTACATGCAATATACAATCAAAAGATGGTAGTAAAAATATAAAGTGGATTTCCAAATCTATGTATTTATCTGATGTGACTGAAAATGACATTCTGACTACAGTACAAACTAAAAAACAAGACCTCAAATGACAGTGATGGGATTGACATAAAATTAATAAAAATGACAATAGATTGTATTGTTAAACCACTGCATCATATCTTTAATCTTTCACTGAAATTGAGAGGATGAAAATAGCTAAAGTTATTCCTTTTTTTTTAAATGGAGACAGACATACTTTTAATAATTACAGACCAGTATCATTACTGGTCTGTAATTATTTACTACTTACAAGTTTTAGAAAAGTTGTTTGTTAACAAACTAGACAGCTTTCATAAAAAACATAAATTAAGTGAGATTCAGTTTGGGTTTGGTTCTAACAGGTCTACAGATTTGGCTATAATGAAAATATTGATTCAATGAAGTTCATTGTGTCTGTAAGTTCTATTAAGCACTTAAATTATAATATAATAAAATGTTTTAAAGGGAGCAGACAATTCTAAGAATTGTATTCTTCAATTCTGCTCCCTTCCAATCATGAAAATTATCAATAATGTTCCACAAACATGTAAACTTATTGGACAATCAATAATTTTCATGAAAGGAACAAATACATTCATGAAATTAAATTTCATTTGTGACGACAATATTGAGAACAAAGCAGTAAAGTCTGTGGGTGACCTGCTGGACGCTCATGTTGTGGATGTGATCAACTTTTTCAGACTTGGAGAAATCCCCACACTATGAAACCATTTTCAACAACAACATCTACCAAATCCAGAGAAAACGTTTTTTTTTATTAATTTCTTCTGCTCTGGAGGTTCATCAGATTCTCTTCCATATTAAACTATTGAACTCAGATCATGAACAGACTGATCTGCAGTCAGAAAGTCTGTTCATGATCAAAGACAAATGACCAGTTTCTGTTCATGACAGTCAGTGTCACACAGTCTGATAACTGTGTGACACTGACTGCAGCTATTGTCACTGGAATCATTTATTTGTTTGTGGACAAAAATACATTCATTCATTCATCTTCTTAACCGTTTATTCCTTTTCGGGGTCACGGGGTTGCCGGAGCCTATCCCGGCCACTTGGGCGTATGGCATGGCGTGGACAAAAACACAAATCTGAAAAATCAATTTAGTTTTCAGATGATACTGTTTTATTTTGAAAAACTGGATTGTTTTCAACGGCATCAGGCTAAACCCCTAAACATTTAAAAAATATGACATTTCTACAGGGGTGTGTCTTGGTGAGAGTCTGGCAAGTCTGGTATCCTGATACATGTCCTATGATACGATACACATCGCAATATTGTATGACTTCTACCTGAATATTAATACGCCTTTAATTGTAATAAAATGGTGACATTCATTTTTTTCATTCATATGTTTGTTCTAATTTTTTTCCTACATTTTTTTCTGATTCTCACTATAGTTTGTCTGAATTAGCTATAAAGTAAAATGTTGGAAGTCTGTTATAATAAAAAGTGTATAAAGCCAATTCTTTGTCGTATTTTGATCTTTTCTTGTGTCACAATATCACAAACGTAAATGAAAATACATTTTTACAACAAAAAGCAAGTTCAATTAAAAATCTGAACTATAATCCGGCCATTTTAACTCTGACAAACACTTACTGTTTCTCTCCTGAACAGATGTCTTTGCCATCAGGATTAGCACCCTTTAACTCATCTTCCCCTTTGGATCCACGTCCAGGTTTGTTCCTGTGAAGAATGCAGGTTGCTGGTGTGAGTCCTGAGCTCTGACCTGGAGAAGATCATGAACAGATGTTCATCTCACCTCTGAGCTTTGCTCTTGTTGTCATGGTTACCATCTCTGCTTTTAGAGGGAGGGGCTCCCTTCTGTGGTTTTTCACACTTATCCATGCTGCCGGATTCACTGGATCCACATCAGCTCACACACACCTTCACCTGCAGAGGAAACCCTCATCATCAGAGGAAGCTGCCATCAGCTGCTGCACTTCTGTTCTGGCTCCACCAGGTAGAGACATGGAGCTGCAGCAGCAACATTTCCATTCAGTCACTTTGACACAGAAACAACAAACTTCCTGTTTCTACACGTCAGGAAACATGAAGCATCAAGAAAAACAGACAGAAATCACAGAAGGAGGAGAAAAGAAAAAAGACATGAATTCTTCGTCTCAAAGCTCCAACAGAGACTTTGATTCCACTGTTGAACCTCTGAACTGGAAAGCATTGGTTACTTGTTCAAAAGTAATCTATTACCTTACAGGATTACTCTCTGAAAACTGTAACATGAGTCCTGGGTTACTTTTTAGTTTCTTTAGAACAGCTGCAGAAGAAAAACTTCTGACGAGAAACATGTTCCACAAAGTTTTTCTCATTTCTATGGGAAGATTTGGTTTCATGAAGATTTCTAACAATAAAGTTTATTTATGGGAAAGTGAAAACAATGGAAACACAATCAGAGGATCAAAATTCAGCTTCGGTGAGTTTAGTCCGAACAAACAAAACTTCAGACTGGACACATTTGGTTTAAAGTGAACCAGAGTCCGTTTCCCCGATAATCTGGAATGGATTTTCAGTCTGAATACATCCAAGTGGATCCTGGTCTGGGACCAGGAACCGCTCTCTGACCCGTCTTTGGAGGTGGTCTCGGTTCATTTCTGATTGGACTGAGCTTTGGTTCTGTCTGAGTCTCAGTCTGAAAACTATCCATCCTCAGAGAAAACAACTGGACCAAAACGGCCACCATAGCCGACGCTCACATGATCTAACAGATTAGGAATGAAGGAACCGATGAGGACAAATGTGAAGCAACGATTGTTATTGTATCAGACAGAAAAAAAGACTCCAGCTGTTCATTTGTTACGTTGATTCAACACAACAGAAACATCTTCCAACAGACTTTTCCAGACTGAAAACACCCTGAGAAAAAGAACAAACAGAGAACTCCAGGCCTGTGAGCCTCAGGAAAAACAGCTGCTTCACTAAAACTGGTTCTACCACGGAGTACTAGGACCGCCTTAACAACAAAACATTTTCAAGAATAAAGTTATACATTTTTAAAATAAAGTGGTATAAATATGAGAAAAAGTCATAATTTATCAAAGAGCCATGTTTTTCAAAAATAGAGTTGATGGTGTAACTCTACCTTAACGCCTTTGGACCTCTGCAGCTACAGACGGCATAAACGGTTCTGCCTGAAATCCACTTCCTGTGGGTCAAGAATCTCCTGAAGCAGTCCAGTGTCCTGAAATTCTCTACAATGTCCTTAAACGTATAATAAAACAATGTGGACTCACTATTTCTGAATGAAATACGATGTTCTCTATGTCTCTCACCATCCTGGCTCCTTTTTGTTATCTAGACTTTTCTCAGGAAGTAGATTATTGTTTTATAAATGTAAGACTTTGATTCTCAACTCATTACTTATGAATTTATAACTTTATCATCGTATAATATTGACTCTTTTACACATAATCCTACGAGTTCATTCTCATAAAATTATAACTTTTTCCTCATCATTTTACTACTTTATTCTGGTTGATGTATTTATTTTATTATTTTGATGGTGGCTCCAATACTCTTTTTAACTTTGTCTATTGAACATTCTACATATTAGCAGTCATAAAGAGTGTATAATCAGATGTCAGGGCGAGGACAGTGCTGTGTAGAAGTAAACCACATATTCATTCAGAACTACAAACAACATTTTTCTTTTAATGTAATATTATTTTAATAATGAAATGAATGAGGTAAGCGGGGTAACGGTCTTAACTCTTTGTCACACCGGCGCTCAGTCAGCCTCCAGATTGTGAGGAAATGTCATAGAGTCCATGTATTGCAGAAAAGAGCCCCAGGTCTCATGAAACCTACTAAGTGAACCTTGAAGTGAGTTTCTTAGCTTCTCTAGTTTGAGATTATGAAGCACCTCAAAGACCCAGTGGACATGCGAAGGAGGACGGAGGAGCTTCCAGTCCAGCAGGATCAGCCTGCGTGCTGATAGGGTGGAGAATGCAGTGAACCCTTCAGTTAGCGTGTCAGGAGTTGTGGGAATACCAAATATTTCAGACATGAGATTTGGTTTGATGGAATATCTATACGCTCTTGATAATGTGTCTAATATTTCTGACCAAAGTGATACGAGCACTGGACAGGACCAAAACATATAGGCCTGGTTAGCAGGAGAGAGGTGACATCTGCTGCAAGCATCACTAACAGAAGGATGTATTTTGGCCATTCTGGCATTGATATAGTGGACCCTGGACAAATGGACAAGAGACAATGCTGACTTCCATAGTTTTTCCCTCATGTGGAGGTTAAGACTGTGTTCCCATACAGTTTTGACAGTGTTAGACAACCTTGTGGATGAAAACCAAATAGACTTGGCCTGAAATGCAGCCGTTAAAGAGGCTCTAATAGTCTGTCATAACGTTCAAATGACTGAACTAGAAAAACTAGACAGACAACTCAAGACACACCAAAGAGGAACGCAACAACTAAAGTTTAGGGTCAACAAAGACTAACAGCAGATTGAACACAATCATTAAGATGAGATGAAAGAATAGAATTTATAGTTGGAGAAGAAAAGCAGAAAAATATTTGTTTTCATCCACTAAGGCCTCATGGTCGCTCTGCTACAAACATTTCTATTCTAGGTTGTTGGTCTGATGGAATCTGAGAGTTCATAAACCTGGAATGAGGAAATATGACTGTGTTCCAGCACACAGTTACCTGGAACTGTAATCTATTACTTTAGTAATAAGTTCCTCCCAACACTGTTCTCACACAGACTTGGATGGAGGAGAACAGGAAGGTTTGGAGTCAGAAATAAAACCTTTAAGAGTTTAGTAAAACAACAATCATCAGCTGATTGTTGTTGAGGTGATGAAGAAGAGTCCTCCATTGTTGATCCAACAATGATGAAGGTTTGGAAACAGCAGAAGGATGAGAGTTTGCAGAGAAAGAAGAAGATCTTCTCCAAACATTCAGAATCAAACAGTCAAGTTAGGGAAGAGTTCCAGAAACAAACTCCCTTCAGTTTCTGCAAAGAGATGAAGAGGAAGAAGAGTCTCCACTCACCGTGTCAACGCAGCTGCAGCACTGATCAGTGACTCACAACCAGGAAGAGTCCACCTGTGATGGAGGTGGGGCAGCACAGGTGGGCGGGTCATCAGGTGGAGCAGCCTTCCTGGAATCAAACCCTCAACCTGGCTGCTGTCTACCAAGTGAACACCCACTGCTCCACAGTCAGAAGACCAGGATCTGATCAGGTTTATTTCTGACGCTCATCAACACGGTGGACGTGAAAAAGGGGGCGGGGCTTCTTGTTGGAGGTGCATCAGAGACATCAAGACCTGGATGACAATTAATTACCTCCTCTTGAACCCAGAAAAAACTGAGGTCATTATACTTGGTCCTAAAAACCTCAGAGATGCTCTGTCTGCTCAGATAGTCTCCCTGGATGGTATAAGTATAGCCCCTAATTCCACAGTTAGAAACCTTGGGGTTTTATTTGACCAGGATTTATCATTTAAGGCTCACATATCTCAGGCGTGTAGAACTGCCTTTTTTCCACCTGCGGAATATTGCTAAGATCAGAAATATACTTTCTAAGAGTGATGCTGAAAAACTCATCCATGCATTTGTTACGTCGAGGCTGGATTACTGTAACTCCTTGTTAGCAGCGTGTCCTAAGAGTTCCTTAAGAAGTCTCCAGCTTGTTCAGAACGCAGCTGCTAGATTGTTAGCAGGAACTAGCAGAAGAGATCACATCACTCCTGTGTTAGTTTCACTTCACTGGATCCCAGTTGATTCTAGAATCAAGTTCAAGATCCTCCTGTTAACCTATAAGGCCTTACATGGAATGGCCCCGTCCTATATTAAGGACCTCATAGTCCCTTACCATCCAATCAGAACACTTCACTCACTAAATGCAGGACTGCTTGTGGTTCCTAGAATTAGTAAAAGTACGGTTGGAGGTAGAGCGTTTAGCCACCAAGCCCCTGTTTTATGGAATAAACTCCCAGCTCATGGAAGAGAGGCCGACACAGTTTCTACATTCAAAGTTAGACTGAAAACATTCCTCTTTGGACAGGCTTATTGTCAGACTAGTTAGTATTCAGAGATTATTTAACTTAATGTTAATTTGTTTAAATTAAACTTAATAATAACTATTTATTTTAAAAGGCTGCTAGAAGTTGAAGCTGGGGTAACTATGGTGCACTGGGGTTCTGTCCTCTTTCCTTTTTTACTTCTACCCTCCTTCTCTTCTCTATTCTTGATTATTATTCATCATTTAGTTCTCCATGCCTCTGTTTGGTACAGTGCGATTCATGTATTGTCCCTCTTTCCCCTCCTGGGGAGTGGGAGTGCTTCCAGACTCCAGTTGGCCCTCCCGTGCTCCAGTACCTGACCGAGTACCTCGTCTCTGCTCCTGCTCCTACACCTGGCTGTGGATCCTGTCTCCGGCTCGACTCGCGCCTTTGACTGTCCCCACAACCACGGCTGGATGAAGCTCGTCTGCTGGACTTTATATATGTAGTTGTAGATTTAGATAAGTTAATTCTTCTCTCAGAGTTCTGGTAAATCGCCTGTCCGTCCTGGGGGAGGATCCCTCCTTCATGTGGGCACCCCTGAGGTTTCTTCGTTTTTTCCGTAATCCCGTTTTTTTGGGAGTTTTTCCTTACCGCGAAGGGGGGTCTAAGGGCAGGGATGCCAGTATAGCTTAGTCAGTTTGTTAGTTCATTTTAGTATTTTTCTATTGAACTCTTTGCATTCGTGATCCTTTTGATTTCATGTTTCACTTTTTCAATTACCGAGACGAAGCCTATCGAGACGACTATTGTTGAGAATTTGGGCTATACAAATAAAATTGAATTAAATTGAATTGAATTGAAATTAGTGTCAGGAGCTGTAGGATGTTTGAAAACTGACCTGAGAATTTGATGAAGATGAAGATGGAGGAAGAAACATCACATGAACACAGCAGGAAGTTCAGAGAAACTAAAGAGAGAACAAGTTCAACAAGAAACCTGATAGTCAGTGGGAGGAGGGGCGGAGCTTCAAGCTGATTGACAGATTGTTGACCTCAGTGAAGGTCATGTGACCTTCTGCTTTCTGTTTTCCTCCTTCCAGGCGTGACATGAACTCCCCTCATCTGTCATCTACTGTCATGAAGCAGAAACTCCTCCTTGACCCAAATAGACCCAGAACCTTCTGCTACAGTAACACATTTCATTGACCGTAAGAATCCAAAGTTCACTTCCAAAATGTACAAATGTATCTAACATAAAAGACACGATTAACCTACCCAAGGCTAAATGAGCTATCATTGAATTCTAGTGATCAATTTCGGCTACAGATCTGTTTGAATGCCTTTAATATGACCAAAAGTCCTAATCTACAATTTATTCAGTACAAGATTCTCCCCAGAATTCACTACCAGGACAGAGATTATTTAAAATGGGTCTCAATCAGTCTGCTGTATGCACACAGTACACAGATAACAACATAGACGACTATTTAAACGCCCTGTGGTTCTGTTCACCTGTCCAATCATTCTGGAGTAAGGTCAGTGAGGATTTATCAATCTGGTTTAAATATAAGGTCCCTATATGTCCCAAACTCTGCTTAGGTGACCTAAGTAACAACATAGAATCCAACAAGGCTTATATGGTTCTCACCATCTGATTTCTTCCTAAACTGGAAATCTAAAACCATCTTAGCATCAACCACTACAGAAACCTCATGTCAGAGCATATTAGTTTAGAGATAATGTCCTCCACACATATTCTGTCAGCTTCAGACTCTCCCTGGTCCCAGTTGATTAGTCACATCACCTAGTATGGGTCTGATGGTGTTGAGCCAGATCCTGGCTGGTTCAGTGGGCTGGGGTGGGTTTGGGGGGTGGGATCTGCCGGGCCCGCTGAACCAGCTCCTTCTGATCAGTCAAACTTAGAGGAACAGAGAGTTTGTTCACATGCAGCTCAGGAAAATGTCTGACCGTGAAGCTGAGAAGCTTTTTCTTTCCAGCTCCGTTAGAATCACAACTTTTCAAATCCACAAGATCCTAAATGGATTTGATGATGTAGAGTTATTAGTTTAATTATAGATTGTATTGGATTTTTAGATAAATATTGTCAGATTTTTTTTTAAGGTGTAAATGTTTTTAGGATTAAGATGATCGTTCTCCACTGCTAAAGCTCAGAACTGAACAGATTGAAGTCTGAATGTGAACAAGTCAGAAAAGAATCAGAATCAGAATCAGAAATACTTTAGTGATCCCACACGTGGGAAATTTGTTCGTTAACATAACAGCCGTTGGAGGCAGAGATTTGATCACAAAGAAAACATCAAACTGAAAGAATGTGGATCTTCCAGATCTGTCAGAGATACCAGGAAGAACTCTGACAGATTCCAGCGGTAAGAAAGATGTGAGGAGCAGAAAAACACTTTAGTTTGACACTTTGATTGATACAGGACGTTTAGAAGCTGATCTTGCTGTTCAAACTGATCTTTCCAAACATCTAAATCTCTGTTTTCCCTCAAAGGATCAGGATCTTCAGGTGTTTCATTTCTCCACCTCATATGTGTCGGCAACAACACCTCCATTACAATGAACACAGGGGTCCCCCAAGGATGTGTGCTGAGCCCCCTTTTCTTCCCTCTGCTGACTCACGACTGCACCCCAACATCAAGCTCCAACCTCTTCATCAAGTTTGAGGATGACACAACAGTGGTGGGTCTCATCAACAACAACGATGAGACCACCTACAGAAGTGAGGTGAGCAGGCTGCTCTGTGGTGCAAAGACAATCTCCACCTGAATGTGGAAAAGACAAAGGAGATGGTTGTTCCATTCCACTTTTACTGACATAGACACATCTAGAGTCTTGTGGGGGTGGTCTGGTGGAGGGGGCACGGTGAAGCATCTGGGCTCATCTCTCACTGGTCCATGCCCCAATTTTCACTTTCAGGCACCACACACTGCATGTTGGCACCACACACACAACACATACACACTACATTCAGAGACTCCTCCGGGCCATAACCCTTCCAGTCAACGAGGGGTTGCAGGCCACGACCCCGTCGTTGGACATCCAGAAGGCGGCGAACAGGAAACGCCGGATGATCATCCACAACCAAGGCAGGAGGAGGGGGCTCGGCTGGGGGGCTGAGAACACTGCAGGAGACAGGTTTCAGGAGACACACATGGAAGGACGGGTGGATGCAGGGGGGCTGGCACTTCAGACGGACCATCGAGGGGTTGATGACCCGGTTGATCTAAAAAAAAGTGCCAATGAACGTCGGAGTCAATTTCCTGGACTCACACTGCAGGGGAATGTCACGTGTGGAAAGCCAAACCTTCTGTCCCGGTCTGTAGTCCGGGGCTGGGACCCTGTGGCGGTCCGCCAGAGCGCGGTTCCTAGACGACGTGCAGGAGAGGACTGCCCGGACCTCGTGCCAAACATGACGGGCCCTCTGGAGATGGTCCTGGACGGAAGGCACAGCCACTGCTCTCTCCTGAGAGGGGAAGGGGGGAGGCTGATAGCCATTGGATGCTATGAATGGAGACAGACCTGTGGCAGAGAAGAACAAGGAATTATATGAGTACTCAACCCAGGGAAGATGAGTTGACCAGGATGCAGTGTGACTAGCTGCAATCCAGCGCAAAGCTGCCTCCAGGTCCTGGTTAGCCCGCTTAGTCTGGCCTTTGGTTTGGGGTGGTATCCTGATGACAGGCTGGCTGTGGCTCCAATGGCCTGTCATAAGGTGTTCCACATCCTGGATGTGAACTGGGGACCTCGACCTGACACCATGTCCTGAGACAACCCATGTCACCAGAACACATGCTGGACCCGGAGTTGTGACTGTCTTGAATGCAGAAGGGATCTTGGAAAGCGCCACACAATGGACAGACTTGGAAAAATGGTCGACTATGGTTAGGACCATTGTGTTGCCTTCAGAAGGTGGGAGGCCGGTGAGGACATCCACAGCTATGTTGGACCAGGATCGATGAGGAATCAGGAGTGGTTGCAGAAGTCCAGCTGGTGCATGATGGGAAGCCTTGCCACGAGCACAGACAAAGCTGGCCTGGACAAACTCTTGTGTGTCAGCAGACATGGAGGGCCACCAGAAGTGCTGTTTAAGTAAGGTAATGTTCCGGTGCATCCCAGGATGGCAAGCCACTTTGGATTTGTGGCCCCACTGCAGCATGGAGGAACGAGTAGGTGGGGGAACAAACAGGAGACCTGAGGGACATTCAGGAGGAGAGGGAAGGTTTTCCAGAGCCTTTTGAAACTCATGCTCCACCTCCCACATGGCTGCACCGACGACAAGGAATGTGGTAGGATGGTGTCCTGAGGAATGTTGTAGGAAGCTGGAAGCTCAAATTGCCTGGATAGGGCATAAGGCTTCTGGTTGCAAGACCCTGGGCAGCAAGTGAGGGTGAAATTAAAGCGTCTCAGGAAAAGGGACCACAGAGTTTGGCGGGGATTCAGTCTGCGGGCAGAACGGAGGTAAGACAAGTCCTCGTGATCAGTCCATACCAAGAAAGTTTGAGATGTTCTTTTCCAACCAATTCCTTCAAGGCCTTCACGACTGTCAACAACTCATGATTTCCCACGTCGTAATTCCTCTCAGCAGGAGAAAGCTGGTGAGAAAAAGCGCAGGGATGTCTCTTCTGATCAGAGGATGAACGCTGAGAGAGGACCGCCCCAACTCCAGACTCTGAGGCATCCACCTCCACCATGAACTGAGCTGTAGGGTCAGGAAGGGAAAACACAAGAGCAGAACAAAACCGACTCTTTAACTTAGCAAAGGCTGCATCGGCACCTGAGGACCAGGAGAAGTGTTATTTGACAGAAGTCAGCTTGGTCAGGGGAAAGGCCACAGAGCTGTAGTTCCTGATAAACTTCTTATAAAAGTTAGCAAACCTTTCTATTAGTGGGTGTGGGCAAATCTGCTACAGCTTTGATCTTGGCAGGATCTGGTTTGAGTTGGCCATTTTCAATCACAAACTCAAGAAAACTGACAGTATAGGCATGAAAGTCACATTTCTCACTTTTAGCATTGAGTCTGTTTGCTAACAGCCGTTGTAATACAAGCCTGACATGTAGAACATCCTCATCTAGAGTCCGTGAAAAAATCATCAAGATAAACACAAATCTATTCAACATGTCACGCAGAACGTCATTGATGAGACATTGGAAAAGCAGTCGGAGCATTAGCTTTTCCAGCTCTTCCTGGTTCTCTGCTTGACCCGGTCATCGGTGACGTCACGCCCCTAAGGACCCTTCTTAAAAGTGATGATGTGCACCTGATTCGGTTTCTGCTGTAGCTCTGCATAGTCCGGTTGTCGTTTTACTGATTGTGGGGTCTTTTGTGTGGTTATGAAGGCTGGCGGTCCTCGTTTGGACGGGTTTCTCATGCTGGCTGTATTTGTTGTGGCTTTTGGCGTATTTCTGTTATTGTGTTTTCTATGAGCCAGATGTGAATCTTGGCTTTTTATGGTGGCTCTCTGTTTTTGTTCCATTTCTGTGAAAGTTACTGTGTACATTCAATATTTTAACCAGTGTTTGGATTGGTCCTTCGTTGGACCTGTCTCTCATCTGTGGACATTTGACTTGTCATTGGTCTCTTTTATTCAGCATCTGTGGTTCCTTTTCTCATTTTAATTCGCTTGGTCCGTAAACAGCGATCCTCATGTCGTCACCACCGCATGCTCAGATGTCTGGTTCTGCTTCACCCTTCCTCACTTGGGGCCAGCTGGTGTGTGGACGGCCACCCCTCTCTGTGTTCCCCAGAGAGTCCAGCCTTAGCCTTCAGGGAACTAACATCTGCCCCATTATGAATGTGTCAGTTTTGTACACGGCCCTGTTTCTCAGGTATTTTGTTAGTTTTGTTCTCTCTCTCTGGTTGGTTTGAGGGTTTCTGGCTGGTTTGTGGGGGCTTTATGATGGGCTCTTTCCAGGGCCCCATTTTCTGATTTTGAATCATCCCCTCAGGGTGGCCACTCATCCATTCTAGGCATCAGCAGCCTGATTCCTCGTGATCCTTGCGGTTTTGTTTGTTTTTGTTTTATTTATTTATATTTTTTGCACTTCGGCTGACCATGCCATGATCCATTATTAATTCCACTGGACGCAGTGGAAGGCAGATATTCCTGATGTTCTCACTGTTCTGCCTCTCCATCCCTCCCAGTGGCGTCTTCTTGACGTTAGGTGGCGCTCAAAGTGTTTATCAGTTTTGCCTTTCGGCTGTCGTAACAATCCTCATGTTTTTAACTACATTTGTGAGAAGCCCTGTGCTGGACTTTGTGTAATCCTATGGGCTCCCCTCCGTTTTGCATCTTGATGTTTTCTCGGCGGTCTATTTTCCTCGTCACCGGTCTTTGCATCTCTGTGATCGCGACTTGTTTTCGAATCTGGGTTTCCACTTTATCTAGGTAAGACGTATGGTCCTCCGCCCATCTGGATTTATTTTCTGCCATGGATCTCTGGGTCATTGATGCAAGCCTCTCTGCCCACTATGCCATCCCTCGCATTAGTGCAGCGCATCAGGGTTTTTTTTAATCTTGGATGTATAAATGGGATTTTGTCATTGTTGGGCCACCTGTATTTTGTAATGTGCATTTTCCCCTATGGTCTTCCTTCATCTTGTTTTCTCTTTTAGATAGTTCGGTCCCCGTGTTCCTGTTGTTCTGGATGTTTCTGTCTTGCTTTCTGGTCTCTCCTTCTCGATACTTGGAGTGGTTTTGTTATGACGATGACAGTCTTTGGTCTCCCTCCACTTGTTTTCTGAGGCTGCGCCCTCCATTGGTTTTGGGGGGAATTTTATGAAGACTGGTTTATGAACGGTGTTGAACCCAAATCTAAAGCTCTAATGGTCCATTCACGGATCATGTGGTTCTGAGAGAATTCAGCCGTGGAAATTATTACAACGGTTGTTTCGAGAAGTGCGATGATAAATAGTTTAATACGTCATCAATTGACATGGTTTAGTGTTTAAATAACTTTACATTACGAGCAAATGTATCCTGGCCGTAGTAACAATATCACTGAGGCTCTCTGGTTTCAGTTTCAAGAGTTAAAATTTATGTCTGTAAGCCAATCCTCAGTCTGACTGAAGAACAAATGGATTTGATGATGTAGAGTTATTAGTTTAATTATAGATTGTATTGGATTTTTACAGGAATATTGTCAGATTTTTTTTAAGATGTAAATGTTTTTAGGATTTAGATGATCGTTCTCCTCTGCAGAGGCTCAGAACTGAGCAGATTGAAGTCTGAATGTGAATAAGTCAGAACAGCCGTTGGAGGCAGAGATTTGATCACAAAGAAAACATCAAACTGAAAGAATGTGGATCTTCCAGATCTGTCAGAGATACCAGGGAAGAACTCTGAAAGATTCCAACGCTGAAAAAGATGTGAGAAGCAGAAAAACACTTTAGTTTGACACTTTGATCAATGCAGGACGTTTAGAAAAAGTCCAGAAAAAGAGTCAAACTGATCTTTCCAAACACCAAATCTCTGTTTTCCCTCAAAGGATCAGGATCTTCAGGTCTTTCACTTCTCCACCTCATATCTGCTGATCTGTTTTCTGTTCCTGTCGTCTTTCAGCTCTCTGCAGGGACTTTCCTTCTCATCCGTCTTCCTCGTCCATTCCTTTGCTATTAGATCAACTGTCAGGTTGTTGCATCACAACCAACATGTTGGAGTTAGCAGCAGGAGCTCTGATGCCTTCAGGGTCGTCTGTTCAAAGCAGAACTGTTCCTTTGAGCTCAAACACGCCATCAGCTTTTAGGAATTGATCTGCAGACATCAACATTGTTCTGATTTTATGGAACATTCCAAGTTTCTTTGTGAATTTTTCCATCTTTTCTGATCACTTCATTTACAGAAAGCTCTGCTCTGACCTCTGACCTCTTTACTGCGGACAAAAACAAGATTCAGACTGTCATCACATCATGTCCACCCCACCCCCCCACTCTGGACCCCTACCAGTTTGCATATTGGTCTAATCGAGCGACTGATGATGCCATCTTCACAACTCTCCATTCAGCCTCACACCCCTGGAAACAAAAGACTCTCATGTCAGAATGCTATTCATTGACTTAAGCTCCGCCTTCAACACTTTCATCCCCCTGCAGCTCATCCACCAACTGGACCATCTAGGACTCATCACCTCCCCGTGTATCTGGCTGCTGGACTTTCTGACAGGGAGACCACAGGCAGTTCGTGTCGTCAGCAACCCCTCCAGCACCATTACAATGAACACAGGGGTCCCCCAAGGATGTGTGCTGAGCCCTCTTTTCTTCCCTCTGCTGACTCACGACTGCACCCCAACATCAAGCTCCAACCTCTTCATCAAGTTTGAGGATGACACAACAGTGGTGGGTCTCATCAACAACAACGATGAGACCCCCTCCAGGAGTGAGGTGAACAGGCTGCTCTGTGGTGCAAAGACAACCATCTCCACCTGAATGTGGAGAAGACAAAGGAGATGGTTGTGGACTTCAGGAGAAATCACACCCAGCACTCCACTGATCATCAATGGTGCTGCTGTGGAAAGGGTGAGCTGCACCAAGTTCCTGGGTGGGCACATCTCCGACGTCCTGTCTTGGAACCACAACACTGCATCACTGGCCAAGAGTGCCCAACGACGCCTATACTTCCTCCGCAAACTGAAGAGGGCCAGAGCTCCTCCCCCCATCATGCAGACCTTCTACAGGGGGGCCATTGAGAGCATCCTGACCAGCTGCATCACCGTGTGGTACGGAGCCTGCAACGCGTCCTGCCGGAAGACTCTGCAGGACATTGGAGAAACAGCTGAGAAGATCGTTGGTGTCCCTCTTACTGGCCTCTGGGACATTTATCACTCCCGCCTCACCCGCAAAGCCATCAGGATTGCAGGGGACCCCTCACACCCATCCCAGAGACACTTCAACCTGCTGCCATCAGGGAGGAGACTGCAAAGTCTCCAAGGCAGAACCAGCAGACTCAAGAACAGTTTCCTCCATCAGGCGATAAGGAAACTCAACTCCCTCCCTGCCCTCCCCCCTCAGCCCCCTCCCCTCACAGCTACAAACTTAAACTGAAAACGTTCCCACCTGCATCAGAATATCTTCACCAAAGACTGCCATCAACCATTCGTCACTTTAAACCATCTCGTTGCTCTTTTAGCACTATTTGAATTATTGTTATTATTATTATTGTTATTGTATATTATTGCACAGTGGGTTGAGGGGAAATAAAATTTCATCTGTGCTGTATATCATGTGTATGCAGCATACTTGACAACTAAAGCTGACTTTGACGTTGGAACAAGAGTCTGAACCTGAGAGCAGCTCTGACTGAAAGAATGAGGATCTTCTGGATGATCTTTGGGACTTTTGCTGTGCTATAGTTTGGAAGAATGTTCTGCAGCAGACATATTCCTGAAGGACGTATTTGTTCCTCAGTAACAGGGCGTGTTTGAACGGCAGCAAATTCCTCAGAACATCGAGGTTTCCTGCTGGATTGAAGAAGTGCTGCCCCCTGGTGGACAGGAACTCAGCAGTGCAACTTCAAAACGTACCAGGGTCTTAAATCAGAGATTTCAGCTCAATCATCTCCGGTTCTCTCGCTGCCTCATCAGTGACAAGCGGGGATCTCAGGCAGTCAGTCTCTGCATTAAAGGATCCATGAGAAAAGTGATCTGCGGTCGTTCCTGCTGCAGGCCCTCAAACCCCAAAGTCAAGTTTCCGTCCAGCAGCAGCATCACGTTCTGCTTTATTCATTTGGATTACAGCCTTCTGCTGTAAGCTCCACAAAGAAGGAAAGTAGGATGGTTGCCATTTTGACTGTGCACTTTAAAAAACTTCAAGTTGTTCATAAAGGAGACAATTTGTGTCAGATCAGGAAGAGTTTTTAATTTTCCCCGAGATACATTTTGTTCTTTTCTGCCATGAACAATTTTACTGCTTCCAAAAGCTCATAATAATAACTGGTGACTTGCCATTCTGTTCAGTAAAAAAGTAAGCATCTTCCCGTTCTTCCAGGAACGTCCTGTGTTTATCTGTATACTCCTAATTTCGCCATTTTGACCATGAGTGTAACAGTCTGCACGCACATCAAATGTTTACTTATTTTTTCCGGCATTGGGCGTAACCCGCGCAAATGATTGGCGGTCACCTATGTGTCGGGAGCAAACACACACACTGAAAAATTACTATTATTTATTTTTAATACTCTCTGATGGATTTGAGTGTGGTTTAAGAGGGAAAAACTATGAAATGAAGCACAGTATATAGAAAATATAATGAGACGCAAAAAGCTGCATGCTTATTGGCCGAGACCCCCTTGGGGCTCGAGAGCTGCGTGTTCGCCACCCCTGGACCAGATCAACCTTCTGCTCTCTGCTAAAGAGGCCGTTTCATCAGCTGGGAGTCTGTTGGAGATTCTAGGATCACCACACAGGTTCTGCAGCAGCTTCTCCTCCAGATGAGCAGAGAAGACTTTCTCCACCCATCTGTTCACAGTCACCATGAAACCATGAAGAAGAAGAAGATCCTCCTGAGATGTTAGCAAACCTGGAAGATGACGAGAAGAAACGTTTGATCTGTGAGAGTTTGAGCTCCAAGACAGAGTTTGTTTGTGAAGAGGACACATGTCATCTGTCCTCTCAGAGTCTCATTTTTTCACACTCCTGAACGTCTTCATTCCAACACCAAGTCTCCTGATCTTTTCTGTATTTTCATCTCATTCAAGATTAAAGACCGAGGACCTTCTCCTAGTCTCCATGATGACTTTAGCTGCAGCTGTCCAGTCATCTGGAAGAACCTCCTGATCCTCTGTCATACGTCAACACATTATCAAGATATTTTGGTGTTTTAGCTGAAGATGGCAAAGAGTCGTCAGCATAGAGGAGAACTTTCAGCTCTAAATGGGTTTCAATGAACACCGTCTTACAATAGATAAGCCTCTTGAAGAACAGAGAAGTTCCCAGATTTACTGGAGGAAGAAGAAGAAGCTGAGATGGATAAACAGGGAGGAGTGAAAAGCAGAACCAACTCTGGAGCTTTTAGCTCTGATTGGACCAAAAACATGGAGATTTTCAAGGCTTTAGTCCAACAAAGAACAGTGACATCTGGGGGAGAAAAGTACCCGTCACAGTTTTGGAGGATTCCGCTAATTCAGCCATTTTGCTGGTTTGGATTTCTTAAGGAAATGGAAATCTTCCCTCCTCCTCTTAGTCTACAATCCAACAGGCACAGAACTCCATTCCTATTCACTGGTTTCCACCTGGACAATGAAATTAACTATCCTCCATTCTGGGTGACATGGTCCTTCCAGGTTGCTAGCTTACTGTTACCTTTCATTCAGCTAACATGACATTTTTCCTGTTTTTCAATATGTTTTTCATATTTTTCTTTTTATGTAATTTAAAAAAAATTTTTTTTTGCTATTTCTTTACGATCGTTTTCTGATTTTCGTTAGTTTGGATTGTCTTGACACAGCTGTGAGAAACTCTTGACGTTTCTGCCATCTAGTGGTGTATTGAGGAACGTGTTGACTCTTCCCTGGAAAGGAGCTGGGGCCTCATTTCTAAAACTTTGCGTAGGATTTGCGTCAGAAGTGGCGTACGGATGAAACATAGGACGTGCGTACGCACAGAAATATTCAGATTTATAAAACCGTGCGCACGCACATCCTACGCATCTTTCCCTTAATAAATCACAACCAATTCTAAATGCTGCGCAGCTTTTGCGGCCTCATGACACGCCCATAGTTGCCCATAAATAGTCTGTGAAACGCCCACAAATGAATATTCATTGATTGCGAAACCATGGCAAACACAGAGAGAAAATGAAAAAAACGTAACTTCATTCAATGTGAGGTAGAAGTTATCGTTGGCGAGGTGGAAAAGAGGAGAAAAGTGTTGTTTGGAGGGCACAGTGTGGGCATTACTAACGCCAAAAAGGCACGTGAGCGGCAAACGGCGGCAGACGCCTTAAATGCTGCAGCCTCACAACCTCGGACCATTGTTAAATAAAAAAGAAATGGTCTGACATCAAAGTCAAGGCAAAAAAACGTCTAGCGCTGACCCCCCCCCCCCCCCCCCCCCCCCCCGTGTCTGCCACGGGTGTGGGGGGGGGGGGAGACACCGGAGCTGACCCCTCCTGATGAGAGATTGGCGGCAATAATTGGGGAAACCCTTTTAAGTGGAGTGGTGACTGAGGCGCAGGGGGACACCGACGCGCCAGATGCACCGGGTGACACCCCCCCAAAAGCCCGCAGAGGAAGTGGGAACCGGCTCATAAGCCACTCGTCCTCGTTTGCCAGCAAGTCTTCTTGCTGTCTAAAGATGCGTTCACTCTGAATTCTTCCATTTGCCACATCTTCTAAGGGCACAAGATCAGCCATTGTGCGTCATTACGCATTGTGATGGGGCATTTTATTTCCCTCCATTTAATTACATCTGACAAGCTACAGATGTCGGTAATAATCCACGTGGAAATGGGAAATTGTTCAGCGCAAATGTCATTTCTTGTTGCTTTCTGAATGGTTGAGACATACGCCATACATTGTTTTATCAAAAATAAAACAAACTAAAGGCATATGCATGAATACCATAATTCTGTAGCTTATGAAGAAATGTTTTACTATGAAAACAACTTTCCCCAGTGGACTATTAATGCATCTCTCTATCTATCCATCTGTCTGTCTAATTGCACCTATATCTGATCCGCCAGACGGACACATTGACGGGAATATCAGTTTTTACATTATTTCGTTCTGTTAACTATATTATTGATGAGGATGAATTGCTCAACATGCCAATATTGCAGAACATATTTCACTTTTCTTTCTGCAAATATGTGTTCATTTGAATTTCTGTTGTAATTCTCGTTTGATTGTTTTGTTTGTTTCACTGCTGATCGATCAAACGGGTGTTCGTGTAGCTGTTAATTGTCAGACTTGCTTTGTGAAGTCTTCATGTTATTTCTGAGAGGCAGGATTGTCATTTTCACTTTCACGTGTTTCTTCCATCTGCCGACGGTGTCGCCGTTTCTCATTTCACCCGTTTTTGTGCGTACGCCTGGGTCAGAGCGTGAAGGACCGCACATTTTCCCGTCAAGTTTGCTTTTTATAAATCTCAACTATTGCGTAGAGAGTGGCGTACGCCTTCTTTTGTGCGTACGCAACCTTTAGGAATGAGGCCCCTGGTCTCCTGAAGAATCCAGGGGTTTAAAAAATAATTCATGAAAACCATAACTAGGCAGAAAACTCCCATAGACTTCTCTAGAGAAATAAACATCTGTTACTCAGTCATTCTTGCTCTGATACCTTTTTTGTTACATGTTCTTGATGATCCTCATTTTTTATGATATTTTCCATAATTCAAGTTCTTCAAGTTATAAACTGACCAACCAGATGCCTCAGTAAAAGTATGTTTTTTATTAGCACTTCAAGCAACAATTTCCAACATCAATAAAAATCAAAAGGAAGAAAAAATACCTCAAGTATTCAAATACTAGGGGAACTTCGAAATCAAAAGTGGAAATTGTTCTTGGGTTTTCTACTTTTCATGACTAAGTGAGGTAAAACATAAGCAGACCTCCTTCTGAAACAAACTAAAAAGTGGTTGGATTTTTTAAAATGACTTCACGTGAAGATAGCATTTTTCAAGTGTTAATAAAACATGTAGAACTAAATGAAATAAAGTATCACCAATGATCACTCCAAAGACTTTTTACACACATGCATTCATCAATCCAATGATCTATGGTTTCTTCATGAAAGTCTCATTAGTTGTGACAAACCTCGATGTATGAAATTTGTTCTCCCTGGGGGAGGGGAGATGCAGATGCAGCCAATCTCAGGAACCATTTGGTGGTTTAACCCCCAAATCCAACCCCTTAATGCTGAGTGTCAATTACTGGAAGCTGGAATACACTTCCACAAAAAAAAGGTTGTAGTAGTCACGGTTCACCGGCAGGGGGAGCTAGAGCGATGTATTTAATCTGGTGTCATCACAAAAACACAACAGGAAAAAAATATGTACTCAAAAATACAATCACTTGATAACCATCTCCACAGTCAGTTCCTGTAAAAATCATTTCAAGCAAAGGTATTGCATAAAATAACCAAAACATGCGACAAAATTTTCAGTATAAGTGTCACAAAACAGCCTCTTGAGTGTGTGTCCATGCATTAGGTCAAATATTTGTGCTCAGTTGAAAAAATATCAATTCATTACACTTGTGAGAGCAAACAGTCGTCTACATAGAAACCTTTTTTAATGCATCAACGTTAATAATCTCTTTAGCGGTGGCTACTACTACTACTACTACTACTACTACTACTACTACTACTACTACTACTACTACTACTACTACTACTACTACTACTACTAAGAAGAAGAAGAAGAACACCAAGGTTAAGATTTAGCGAAGTATTGATTACGCTCAATCATTCTTCATTCTCTTTTTTATGGTTAGAAGTGAGTCAGTCAGCAGAAAATCATTTGGTTTGTCAGATTACACATTAAACTATGACTGAAGTCTAATCTGACAAACTCATCCAGAGTTACACATTAAAAAATCACATTCAGAGTAAAAGAGGTGGAATTTACCAACACTGCTGCTGCTGCTGCTTCTGTTTCTCTGCTGCTGCTGCTGCTGCAGGAAGACACAAACAAACACTAAATGTGTTTTGGTAAATTATTACAAATTAAATGAAAAACATTTAAGAAATATTGATACTTTTATTGATCAGACCTGCTGCAACCCTTTAATTATTGCTTTGCTTATTTTGGCTTGCCATAAAAAAGAGTCAGGGCGCGCGCACACTCCCTCCTCCCACGCGCTGCCTCCTTCATCCTCCTCCTCCTCCTTCATCCTTCATCCTCCTCCTTCATCCTCCTCCTCCTCCTCCTCCGCAGGAGCCCTTGTTCCGTCCTCTCGTCGGCATTTGACGCCGCATCCAGCGCAGCATGATGAAGATGATGGGGAGCAGAGAGCGCAGAGGCGGGAATCTGAGGCGTTTGCTGAGGAAGAACTGGCTGCTCATCGCCACGGTGGTGTCGGTGCTGCTCGGTACGTGGAAGCCCGCCGCGCGCGCTCTTAACGGCTCGCTGTCGGCTCCATAGATGCGTCTCCTCCGCTCGGCTTGGTTCTGGTTTGTCCCGCTGCTCTGTCTGGGTCGGACGGAACATTATTTATGTCACGTGCGCCAGCTGTTAACAGCTGTTCTCCTGCGTCCTTCACCTGCTGTCGAAAGGGGGGTGTCGGGGCTGACAGGGGGGGCACTCATGTCTCTGCGTCCTTCCTGCGTCTCAGCCAAACGTGACCAGACTGAGGTGATGCGTCTGAGAGGACTCGGCTCCTCTGTGGCCCTGTTGCCCCAGCCTGGGGGGGCATCAGCTGGCTCCAGTCTGCACTGATGAGGACACCCACCCCCACCGCTTTGTTAGCAGAGGAAAACAGCCTCAGAGTTTTCTTGAGATCATCTTTGAAATCAGTGTTTCGTTTTGGATAACATTATTGATTCTGACATTTGCTTCTAATGGAATTCACAAATGGGATTGGGGGGGGGGGGGGGGGATTCTGACTGCAATAACAACAGTCTGACTGTCTGACAACCAGTTTATTAGCAGATCAAGGACACTATCAGGCCCAGGCTTGGGACAAGCCCTGTTTTGTCTGCAGCGTTTGTGAGGAAAAGTCCAGATTTGAGCTTCAGAGCTTTAGTTAGTTAGACATTCAGCTCACTCCTGCTTTCTAAAGACACGTGTCCCGTGTTTTTCCAAAGCTCGTCCTCCTGCTGCAGACATTTCTCCAGAGTTGATGTTTCTGCTGGTTTGAATGTCCTGCAGCTTTTGAAGGTGGATCCTGCAATAACAAATCACACGACAATCTTTAACTTGGATGGTCTCAAGTTCATCGGGCCCCTGTCTGGAGGCCCTCTCTGTATTTTAATGACTAAACACTTTTACTGCTTCTGTTACTTCCTGATGTGTTGTGCTGTAGATTGGAATCCTTTATTTGAAATGCATAGATCCTCTTTTTCCATAAGTCAATTTAGTCAAAACGTCTCATTAAGCTGCAAGTCTGCTACAATAATCTCTATAAATGACATAAAGAATGCTTCATGCAAACCATATTTTACACAAACGTGAACATTTATGATGAAAACGTTGCTAATGGTGTGATTTGAGAATTCTGGCTCATAACGGGACTTTCTTGCTCCCAACGTCTCCTAAATTAACATATTCCACTATAGACATGAAGTTTTAGTAATTAAATGTATGGTTGGTAAAAAAAAAACTCACAGTGGAGACCCACCAGAAGATCCAGTCTCACAACAGCAGAAGCTGAAACACAAGATTGGCTGCTGGACCAAAAACACTTTATTTGGGCTCCTACTGTCCTTAAAAAGACTGGCAGGACAAAACACACTCAGTGATCCAAATGACAGACTGGTGAATGTAGGTTACCAATGTAATTAGGATGAGGAGCATTTTTATGAAAGGACCCTGAACTCTAACCATGGGTGTCAAACTTAAATTCCCAGTGGGCCAGAATGAAGCCGTAAAGTAAAGTCACAGGCCAAACTCCATATTTATTAAAACATTAACTGATATGTAATGTTGAAACGTTTCATTTTGGAAACAAACTTTAATAAGGAAACAAAATCTGGAACAGCCAAAGCTTGATATTACAATCATGAGAAATTAAATTAGAAATAAAAGACACATCCGTGGTTTTCTTTTCTTATTTAAATAAAGAAAGAAAGTATGTCTCTCTCCGTATCCTTTCAAGTCCTTTCAAAATAAATATTTTTTTAAACCAACAACAACAGAACATAAAAATGTCATGAAAGATTATCTCTGCACATTGGTGTAAGCCAGATTCCTGGCATCTTTTCTTAGATGTTCATCAAAGTCTGGGGTCGGGTTCTGAGTCGAGGAAAACCTGGTATTCTAGCAGGCCTGTCTTCAAAGCTCCTGTTTCCTGTTGTCCGTCTTTTGTTTGGTCATTTTGGTTGTGAAATGAATGTGTCCGATGTGACTGGAGCACGGTCCTCAGTGACTGTTAACAGAAAAATGGAGCGCTATCCGGTTTTGACTGCCCACCAACGTACTAGCAAAGCATTGTGGGATTTGTAGGATTGGAAGCATCATTTATACCACCGGCCAACTCCAGTGCACATTTGTTAGGATCTCGGGGGCCAATTATAGTTACACTGCGGGCCAAATTTGGCCCCCGGGCCTGAGTCTGACACATGTGCTCTAACCTGTCATGATCAGAAAGTCATCAGTGTGCAGACATTTGTAAATCAGTCAGTTTGTGTTTTCTGTCCCACTTTAGGACCCATTTTAACCCTAAAAACAGTCCAGCTGTGGATTCCATCTGCTCATTTTCACTTCAGTTTGGAGGCTGCAGTCTGAGGCATCACTACGGGACGCCTTAGTGTTTACGAGGAAATCAAGGATTTCTCTGTGGATTTGTGGAAACAGCTTTCAGTTGAAAACACCAACACTTGTTTTCCATCCATTGATACTAAAGAGGCTTTGAAAACTCATCATAAGTGGATCAAACAGTCAGTTTGCTGCTCATATCACATGTTTTTGTTGTTTAATGGCCACCATGATGATCATTTTTCATCTGGTTCTACAGAACCACAGCCAGAGTATCAGCGCTGCACCGTTGATCACATGTGTCTGAACATCATCATGGGTTTCTGGTTTTGTTCTATGTGTCACAACAGTTCAGTGGTAACAGGCTGAAGCAAAGAAACTGATCCTGAAAACACACGTATGACCCTGGATTTAACAGAATTCAGAAAGGCGGTGCCTCAGTGGAGGTGGAGGAAATAAAACCCACAGATTATTGTGATTAGGTCACGTAATCATTTAACAACTCAGCAGGTTTGTTACAGCCTTCAATCGTTCACAGAGATCATATTTTTCCGTAAAAAAAGATAAAAGTCAAACATGAGGAGCAAATATAGTTTGTGGGTTTAACACAATGGCAAAACGTCAGTGTCTTAAATATCATTGATGCCACTTGATTGATGGAAGGAACGGCTTTAATTGGTTATACACCATAAAGTATTCAACCATTGTTTTCCTGTTTCTCTTTCTTTATTCAGCATCTTCCTCCATTTTTGCTGCTTAACTCCTTCTACAATTTTTCATCTATTTTAACCATTCAACTATTCAAATGTTCAGCTCTTTCAGCTTTTTCCAGCTGGGACTTTTGGTCCTTTAAATCCTTGAACTTTTCCAGATATTCCAGGATTTTTGCCAATACAGCTATCTTGTGAAATTACAGGTGGAGTTGTTGTTGTTTTGTTGTAGTTGCACCAAAAACTGTAGAAAACTTTGGTGATCACTGTCTGGTGTGCATGAGTGTTCTAATGTGTGCGTGGGTGTGGTGTGACTTTTTGTGTCGTGTGTGTTCCTTGTGTCCTGGTTTGACTGTATGTGTCTCTCTGACCGCTCAGCAACTCTTCCAATATTCATGTTTCTGAGTGAAACCATGGCGATGCATAACTTCAGGGACAGTTCTTCCTCATCAGATGGTTTTTCTGATGAGGATCTAGATTTTCCCCAGTTGATTGATTACAAACACCAAAACAGGATGAATGACAAAGATCCAGATAGTCACATTTTGAAAAACAGCAATAAATGTGCAAATATTACTGACATTTAAAGAAACAATATCATTGGATGACAAGTTATCTATAATTCACTTTAACAGTATGTAGCTCCTCGTCTTACTTGTCTCATTGTGAGACATCATTCAGCATAGTGTCTGTCAGAAACATGGATAAATGAAGATAAATGTGCTGATTTTCAAATGAAATGTTTTTTAATAGTAGACAATGTAAGAAAGGAAGTGGGGTGGCCTTATATGTTGATAATAACATGGATAGTGAACTTATAGAAAATATGTCTTTTACTGTGGAGGAAATATTTGAATGCATTACAGTTGAAATTGTGTTTCAGAAAAGGATAAATATTCTTGTAAGCTGAGTTTACAGAGAACCAGGTTCAGACATGAAGTTATTCAATGAATGGATGGAAAAGTTATTTACTATTAAAAAAATGAAAGACATTATATCATGTGGTGATTACAATATAGACTCATTAAATCCAAATAAACATAAAAATACAGGAGATTTCATGGATATTATGTATAGCATTAATTTGCTTCCTGTCATTACAATACCAACCAGGATAACATCATACAGTGCTACTTTAATTGATAATTTTTTTCTTATATTTTTAATAATAAATGGTTAGTGGTGTATTACTAAATGACATTAGTGATCATCTTCCCATCTTTATGGTTTGTGATGTCAGACATAAGTTAAGCAATCAAAATGATGTCACACATTGTTTGATTGAATCTGAGCAGTCTCTAAAAAATGTAAGGAGGGATCTATGCTAACTGGGATTCTATTTATGAGTCAGATGTAAACATAGCTTACAACTCATTCATGGAAGTTTTCAGTTTATATTATGACACAAATTGTCCAATGAGAAAATGCAAAAAGAACAAACATTCAAAAACTCCATGGTTAACAGACTATTAAATAAATGCAAAAAGTAAATTATCGAAATAAATAATTTTTGAAATAAGGACCACTGAGGCTCAACTGAAGTATAAAAAATACAAAAATAAATTAATACATATTTTGAGAGAAAGTAAAAAAGATTATTACTCTAAATTACTAGACAGTTACAAAGTCAACATCCAGGGAATTTGGAAGACATTGAACAAAATAATTGGGAGTAGAATAAACACTTCATTGTATCTTCAGTATTTTGTGGAAGACGGCCTGTTATTAGTGATAAAGAAGAAATTGCAGATAGATTTAACAGTTTTTTTGTGATTATTGGACCTGAATTAGCCAGACAAATTGAAACTGGTGATGAATCACCGTGTAATTTAATTCAAATACAATGTTTCTCCCACCTACTAATGAGAAAGAAAGTATTGGAGACCGTCATGACATGTAGAAATAAAAAATTCCAGGAAGCGGATGGCGTTGATATGAAAACAATTAAGATGTTGCTGAAGCTATTAGCAAACAACTCACATATATTTTCAATTTGTCATTTAAATGTGGACAGTTTCCCACCAAAATGAAAACTGCCAAAGTAATTATTTTATTTAAATCAGGAGATAAGCATAGTTTTACCAATTACCGTCCAATTTCCCTTTTGCCTCAGCTTTCTAAAATATTAGAGAAACTATTTAATTCAAGATTATTAAATTCTACAGAGAAACATAATTTGCTATTTAACAGTCAGTATGGATTTCGACAAGGAAGATCTATTGAAAAAAATAAACTCATTATTGGAATTTTTATAGATCTACAGAAAGCCTTCGATACGACTGACCATCATATTCTACTGAATAAATTGGTAAAGTATGGAATCAGAGGAGTAACAAAAAACTGGTAAAAGAGTTATCTGGAAGATAGACAACAGTTTGTACAAATAGGTAAATATAAATCAAAAAATAGGAAAATCATATGCGGTGTACCTCAAGGTTCAATTCTTGGGCCAACTCTGTTTTTACTTTATATTAATGATATTTGTAAATGACCAGAAATTATGAAATTCATACTTTTTGCAGATGACACCAACATTCTATGTTCAGGGAAGAATATAGAGAAACTTCTAAGTCACATAACTCAAGAAATTTACAAGTTAAAATATTGGTTTAATAGGAATAAGCTATCTTTGAATCTAAAAAAGACTAAATTTATGTTATTTAGGAGACAGAGTAAGGAAGTGCCAGTGCAAATTATTATCAATGATACAGCTATTGAGAAAGTGCCAAAACATGTGTTTTTAGGTGTAATTATTGATGATAAGCTTTGTTAAAAACCTCACAAACAGTATTTGCATTCAAAATGTGTTGGAGTGATGAAAAGATGTAGCTCGATGCTTCATCAATACGCCTTATTTATTTTGTATCACTCCTTCATAATGGCATATTTAAATTACTGTATTGAAGTTTGGGGAAATTGTTACAAAACAATTCTTTAATTATACTCCAAAAGGGAGCCAACAGATTAGTTCACAAAGTTAAATATAATGAACACACCAATTCACTTTTTCTTAACACATTTAATTTAAAATTACAGGATTTGGTTGACTTTAAAACTTCTTAAATCATGTCTAAAGTATCAATAAATTCTCTGCCATCTAATATTCCAACTTTGTATCAAAGCAGAGATGCAGTAAATAAATACAACCTGAGAGGAACCAACAGATTTTATCAAGCTAAAGTAAGGACAACCCTAAAATCCATGTGCATCTCAGTGAAGGGCGTCACACTATGGAACGATCTGCCGGAGGATATGAAAACTTGTAAAAGTTCAAATGTTTCTTTAAAAGACACATAATGAATAAGTACCAGAGAACAATGCAACAGTGATGAACAGGCTAAGGAATACAGTGGGGCTTTGGTAGACATGTTTTACATGCATGTTTTACATCATAAGTATGTGGGTTTTTTATTTATTTATTTTTCTGTTGAATCTCCATAAGCAATGGGAGAGGGAAAAGAAGAAAAAGAAAAGAGATAAATAAAGGAGGAAGAAAGAGAAAGGGAGGGAAAAAACAAAAAAACTATAAAGAGGAAGGAAAGGGGGGTATGATGAAGGAAAATACAAAAGATAATGTGTGTCTATGCTGACTCATGTTGTTGGTTTGTTTCGGTTTGTTCTTGGGTCTTTTTCAGCTGAGCTGTTCTGTTTCTTTCTTCCTTTTTTTCTTTTTTTTTCTCTTTTACGGGGGTGTGGTCGCAGTGTTTGGGCGTGTTCATCTGTCTTTGTCTTCTGTTTGTCGTGTGTTAACGTTATAATGTCAAAGGTTTAATTTTGTTGTCTGTCATGAGTGGTGTTGAGTGGGGATTGGATTCCTCTAAGCTTAAGATTCTTCCAATCCCCTTTCAAATCTAATCTTCAAAGTCTTGCATTAAATAATTTTATTTTATTTAATTGTTGTTTTGATTTGAAATAAAACATTTTCTAATTGAAATAAAACAAAATATGTCATTGAACTTACTCTGATTCTGGTGCATAGAGCTCAGAGCTTCTTCCAGACATCAACAGCTTTGTTTTATTTCTAAACTGTTGGAATAAACTTCTGTTTTTTCAGGAATCGGTTTGGGCGTCGTGGTCAGAGAGTTTGCACCGCTTTCCCACCTGGATAAGCAATACTTTGGCTTCCCTGGAGAGCTCCTGATGCGGATGCTGAAGATGGTTATACTTCCACTCATCATCTCAAGCATGATAACAGGTAAACCAGTCATACATTACAGCTTCACGTATAATAGTAAGTAGATTTTAAAAATATTTTTCTGCCTCCCTGGGAGAGTCTATGCCAGGGTGCTGGAGAGGAGAGTCCTTCCGATAGTTGAACCTCGGATTCAGGAACAACAGTTTGGTTTCCGTCCTGGTCGTGGAACAGTGGACCAGCTCTGCACCCTCTTTAGGGTGGTGGAGGGTTCGTGGGAGTTCGCTCATCCAGTTCATATGTGTTTCATGTGTGTAACTGCTGTTGCAGTTACATTCGGATGTCTTGGGAAGCAGGAACCGTCTTTACGCGTGCTTCAGAAAAGAGGGTCGTCGTTCTTCCTTTTCATGGCATTTATATTCTTGAACGGTAAAAATATAAAGTACAAACCACAAAAATACTCAAAAGCATGAATACTTCCTTACTGTAAAAATAACATGTTCTAAACACAGTTTAAGCACGGTCTAAGATTAATGTGCTGCCGTGTGTCACGAACTGGTGGTGGAGGACCCAAATGCAGGAGACCAAGCTTGGTGACAGGAACTAAAACATTTAATTAGCAAACTGAAACATGACAAAACTATGAGGGGAAACAAAGCTGCGACAAAACAGAGCAGATGACCTGACAAGGATGAACAGAAAACAAGACACTTAAATAGGCTGAGGGTAATTAACTGAACTGAAGACAGCTGTGGATCATGAACCAGAAACTGGTGTGACTGACAAGGAAACCAAAAACATGACAAAGAAAACCAAACCACTGAATCCTTACACCGTGCTTCCCAAGTTCAAATCCAAAGGCCTATCCAAAAGCCCATAAAAGACACGGCGGCTCCCAAAATGCACCTAACCAATAGGAAGCCGGAACAGCTGCATGGCCAAAGAATGACAGGCACATGCATGCATTAAATCTAATAGATAACCGAAATTCAGCCAAATGGCTCCAACAATGTGTTTGACTGCGTCCCCCATGGTGTCCTGTGGAGGGTGCTCTGGGAGACTCACTGAGGGCTGTCCGGTCTCTGCTTAACTGGAGCAGGACCTTTGGTCCCATAGCCGGCAATAAGTCAGACCTGATCATGGTGCATGTTGTAAACCAGCCGGGCTGCCCTTTATCACCGGCTCTGTTCATAGTTTTTATGGACAGAATTTCTAGGCGCAACCAGAGGCCAAAGGGGGTCTGGTTTGGGGACCACCGGTCCTGTTGGCTTTATCGAGCTGGGACCTCCAGCGTGCATTGGGGCAGTTTGTGTCAGAGTGTGAAGCAGCTGGAATGAGGGTCAGCACCGCTAAATCTGAGGCCATGGTTCTCGACAGGAGAAAGGTAGTTTGCTGTCTCTCAGTGGGTGAAGTCCTGTACCGGTCCGTTGTGGTGAAGAAGGAGCTGGATCAAAAAGCAAAGCTCTCAATTTACCGGTTTCACCTTTTCTCCAATACTCACCTACGGTCATGAGCTCTGGGTCATGACCGAAGGAACCAGGTCCAGAATACAAAAGGCTGAAATGAGCTTCCTCTGTGGGGGGGCTGGGCGCTCCCTTTGAGATAAGGGGAGAAGCTTGATCACCCGCGGAGAGCTCGGAGTAGAACCGCTTCTCTTCCACATCGAAAGGAGCCAGTTGAGGGGGCTTGGGCATCTAGTCTGGATGCCTGCTGGACGCCTCCCTGGGAAGGTGTTCCTGGCATGTCCCACTGGGCGGAGGCCCTGGGGAAGACCCAGGACACGCTGGAGAGACTACGTCTCTCGGCTGGCCTGGGAACGCCTCGGGGTCCCGAGCAGGGAAGAAGATGAAGACGGTTTGAGAGGAGGATCAGTGTTGATGATGAAGGTGAAAGGATGCTGAGGTTGGACCAGGAAAGAGGAGGAAGACCAAAGAGGAGGTTCATGGATGAAGAAGAGAAGGACATGAAGAGGAGAGAAGGTTAGGGGTTTAGCTTTAGCTTTAACCTCAGAAGACCTGAGCTAATATTTGAGTTAACGCTCTAAACATTTAGTCCCAGTTCAGCAGAGCGAGCTGCTGTGGTAACGAGCTGCTGTGGTAACAGAACCCAAAATGTGACGTCCACGCCTGAGGACGCCGGGTCTGAAGAGGCTACAGGTAACAATGACAGCCAAGGAAGAAAAGATAGGATACCGTGGGATGTGCTTTTAGCATATGCTACATGGTTACCGTCTGCACATGGATGTCCGTCATTGATATTTGTCTGGAGTTTGCATTTAATGCCTGAAATGAGTTTTGAGTTAAGTAAACTATAGATGAAAAGTTATTTGATTTGGAGGATCAGACTCAGATTAAAAACTTAAAAATTCAGTGGTGAAAATGTGATTCAGGTTGTTTGGATCCTCTGCTGGTTTTAACAGAAGGTCCAGTCTGAACGAGCTCATTGAAACGTTTTTCCACAGTTCAGGACTTATTCTGAGGTAAAGTGACATTTGTAATATTCTGATAGTTTAGGCTTTTATGTTGATGTTTTCCTGCGTTTGTTGAATTCAATAGAAAGCTCATATTGTAAGTTTGCTTTGACTAAATTTAAAGTGTTCTGAGCCTCACCATAACCCAGAGAGTCCATAAAATGCTTTTTTACATTTAATTTTTGGCATGGCTAACTTAAAAGTCGTGATCTTGCCTGAGAAACTCCCAAAACAGTCACTGACTGACTTTTATTATTTTTTTGGACCCATTTCTGTTGAGCCAATAATGTTTTGTCAGAATAGCGTTGTTCTGAACACAGCAGCGTTCTGGATTTCCTCACCTGTAACTCGACTGCTGAGTGGACGGTTTGATCTGGTTCTAATGATGGAACCTTCTGATCACAGGTGTTGCAGCTTTGGACTCAGAAGTTTCTGGAAAAATTGGTCTCCGGGCTGTTACCTATTATTTGTCTACTACGATCATTGCTGTTATTCTTGGTGAGTGGGTATTTTTTTGTCTTCCAAAAATACTTTAGGAGTCATAAAAAGAGTTTAACAAATTGTCTTTGTAGATGAGTCAAGAGCCTTAATCTGTAAATTGTTCTCAACTCTTTTCCTTTAGTCGTCTGGTGACTGAAGGAAATAATAACTGTTAAATTCTCATTAGTACAAAACTGGCGAGTCCTCATCTTTTTGATGATGAGAGTCATTTTTGTTTTGCAGGGATCATTTTGGTGATGACCATCAAACCCGGAGTTTCTCAAGAACCTGAGGAAATTGACAGAAGTGGAACCACTCCCAATGTCACAACAGCTGACACACTCTTGGACCTCCTCAGGTGAACGGCGGATGTTTGGTGATCGGTTCTGAGCTCTCTGCTGGTCTGAAATGAAGACGTTTAGAGAAAGAGAAGGAGTTTTATGCGTCTGAGGACACGACAGAGACCACAAAACAATCCAGTCAGCTTTGATGAATGCAGAAAAAGAAAAAAACACAACAAAAGGCTTGTTTGCTACATTTGTGGAAAAACGGGAAATTCATCAAAATTCACACTTTGAGACCAAATGGTCCTGTGGCCATCCCATAATATGATCGAAACTTATGTTGGGTATCCCAGACACGTGGCTTTTGGTTTTGTTTGTGTAATTCAAAATGTTTTTTTCCGCCTGCATAAGCGACTTTCGGCCAACGAATTGTTTCGCTCCCCATGATGTCATCATCTTGAGGGGGGGGGGGGTTCGTTCACTATGCCCAAAATTCATTTTCACAAGGCCCTAGGTGTGTGCAAATTTTGGTAAGACGCATAGAAATTTTTTCAACTGCAAAAACAATCTGGTCTTTGCAGTCATTGGCTGCCGCCGCCGCTGCCAGGGGTAAATGTAGTTATTTAAGGGGTATTTTAAGGTGTAATTGTAAAAACAGAAATGGTTACCAAGTGGCACAGCGAATATTTCGAATATTATTTAAGCCACGGATTTTTAAGTTTTCCAAATAAGTGCGGCCTAGAAAGAGTTCAAACACTTGTCGCACACATTTTAGAAATTACATCTGAATAGTTACTTTCTGATATTTTTTAATGGTTTCCTATTCATTTTATTCTTTTTATTTAACCTTTATTTTCCCGCAGATCAGATATGGTGATTAGCAAAAGCAAAGGGGAGCAACATTAGAAAATATTGTATTAGAAATGCGTTTTATTTTAATGTCAGACTGGCTGGAATTGTCTCACTTTTGCTCCGTTGCTCCTCATAAATGGGCAGAAAGAATCTTTTTTGACCTCAAATCCTTTGCAGAAAACGATCGTTAGCATAAATTAGAAGACTAAAAATGGACTCACCTTCATAACTAAATAAGTAGCATTCAATGATGTACTTGTGACCTGTGTGCAACTTTGACCGGGTTGTATGACAAGAGTGATCCATGACTCGTTTAATATCGTCTAGTATTCTGCTGGCAGGATGGAGCCGGTTTAGCTCGTGCTGGTTTGCGGCGCCTTCCGTCCGTGAAACCAGGGTTCGACTCCGGGCTGCTCCCTGTTCCCTTCTCTACCCCTGTGCCGGTTCCAAGCCCGGTTTGAGAAGGTTGCGTCAGGAAGGGCATCCGGCGTAAAACATTGCCAAGTTTACCATGCGACTTGTTCGCTGTGGCGACCCCTGATGGGAGAAGCCGAAAGAGGAAGAAGGATTCTGCTGGCAGGATAACTTTAATTTGTATTTTGATTTGTGAACAAACTAAGAGAGGAGAAACAAGACAGTTAGGTAGGACATTTATAAAGAAAGCATGGAAACAATTCTTATTACGACTGATTACCTTTTATTATTGATGTGGACTTGTGTTGAGCTGCATTCAGCATTCAGTCTGTACCCGTAAACCAGACGTAACATTCCACAGCCGTGGAGATGTCGGCGTTTTGTCTGACATCGCCGTGAAAAAGGGTCTATCGTGACCTGTAGCATCGTTCATTGAACTTTTCTTTTTGGGAGAGGACTGAAAGAACCCCTGTCCTGTCCTGTCTGTGACTCTCAACAGAAACATGTTCCCAGAAAACCTGGTGCAGGCGTGTTTCCAGCAGGTAAGATGTTTTTTTCCACTTTCCGCGTTGTCCAAAGCTCTGAAAAGAAAACGTCATGAAAATCTATGACTGGCAGTTAAGGTCATGCCCGTTTTCCCTCCAGTATAAAACCAAGCGACAGGAAATCGAACCTGTGAAAGGTCCAGATAACATGACCACAGCTGCACCTCTGACAACCACCATCATGGCTGTAGTAAAGGTAAGAGTTCTGGGTTTTTTCATCTATTCTGACCCAACAGATGAGAAACACGCAGCTTTAGGAAACAAAAGTTATTCCCTTTTTATATAAAGATAAACAACAACTTTAATTTCTAGGTTTTATTGCCTTATTGGTTTCAAAGATCACAATGATCCAGTCCACATCAAGTTCATGTCTTAATCTGCGGTTACGACATCTTTATGGTTCCATAAAAGCTTTTGGCTACAATTTTCTATGTTTTGATGCGACTTCTGCTGGTCAAACATCTACTGCACTTTAGTTTCATGTTAACAACTGTCTGATTTGGATTTAACCGATAATGTGACTTTGAGTGACGGATCTGTGACTCAGCAGAAAGCTTCAAAAATCTAAAAGCCTGTTTTTTGCTAGCCGGTGCAAACATTTGGATTCTTTGGCAGAACATCACCAAGGAGTACCAGATAACTGGGTCGTACTCGGACGGCATCAACGTGTTGGGCTTGATCGTCTTCTGTGTTGCTTTCGGCCTGGTCATCGGAAAGATGGGAGAAAAAGGTCGAATCCTTCTGGAATTCTTTGATGCTCTGAATGAAGCCACCATGAAGTTGGTCCAGATCATCATGTGGTTTGTATAAACGACTCACCAACAGCTAACAGCACTGAAAGAAAGTTGTCATTGAAATGTGTTTTACGGAAGAAGGAACCCACTCTCTGTTCATAAACGTGTACCAAGCTGACTGCAATTTACTAGATTCAAAAATTTATTTTCAATAATTTTTAAAGTCACAATGAGCATTATTTTAGCCTTCACAATAGTGTATCTTTTGTCATAAATTAAGGCTGTTAAAAGGTCTTTCTTTGGCTCCATCAATTCAAACTGCAAAAGCTTCTGAAGGGCTTTGAATGTGGCCCATTAGTTCATCAAAATACTGCCATAGTTTTATTTAAACTTGTCCCATCCAACATCTGAGCAGACAGAAGAGAGCTGAAGGCCTCTTGTGTGGGACAGATTTTACTGTGACAACAGGGGTTATTAATCTTTTGACACACTAGATGTATATTTGAATAAACCCCTTTTGTAATTTAGGCTAAACTTTATTTATATTGATTATATTTGTAGCCGAATTATAAAAAGAATCGTTTTTCAAAAGAAGAGAGAGAGAGGGATTTGGAGGGGGGGGAGGGTAACATAAAGGGGGGGGGGGGGTTAAGGAAATAGAACGATCATTATAGAAAGGGGGGGGGGGGGGGTAGAATCATAAAGCAAGAAGTTGCTGGACATTTATAATGATCATTGTCAGGTGTAAATGTCAGTCTAAAAGGGGGCGGGGCCTGCCCACACTCAGATGTTATAAACATTGGATCCAAAAATCTTCACATACAAACTTGTACATATGTTAAATCTATTAATCAATCTGAATCTATCCAAGCTTAATAAATCAATAATAGATCCAAAAAAGTAAAGATCGATCTTTTATGGTTTTTCTTTTCTAGTGATGTAACACAGAACAGCAGTAAAACCAAAGTCTGCTAGCTTGATGCTAACATATAATGGAATTTCCCATAGGACGGCTAATGCTAATGGTTGGTCAACCTAAACACACATTGCTGACTAAATGAACAGCTTTATAGACTCACAGGCAGGAATTTTCCACTCTTTTGAGGAAACTTGTTTTAGAGTAACTATTTGTGGTGTAGAGCGCCGTTTTCTGCTCAAATCTTCTGGAATAAAGTGTTAATGATCTCTAAACTACAGTTATAAAAACATAATTCCTGAATGCAACCCATTTGTCTTTTAATGGAAATGTTTTTAAGGTCGCATACACTATGTTGTTTCATTTTCTTGCAAATATCCCATGCGTGGGATCAAAATAGTACTTCTGACTCTAAATAAGTCAACCGTTACCTTTTACAGATTACATTGTGCTTGAACCTTTTTCACAAACAATTACAAAAAAAATCTTAAATGCTAGAACTGAAGAACTTGTTCATGGACATTCATTCTTTTTTCTTCCAGCTACATGCCGGTGGGGATCCTGTTCCTAATTGCTGCAAAGATCATCGAGGTGGAGGATTGGGAGATCTTTAAAAAGATGGGTCTTTACATGGTGACTGTGCTGAGTGGGTGAGCGGCCGCATTACTCTGTATCCACCTGCTGAGATTTATGGCCGACATTTGGGCTTCTAGCTCCAGTGATACAGCAAAAGCTGAGCTATGGCTCGGTGCTGATAAGAGCCAAGGACATTTAAAAGTGCTCAACCTGCAAATGCAGTAATGAAAGCTTCACTCCCACCTCTAAATCTGTGTTGGAGACTGCTCCGTAAATCCCCCTGTGCTTGGCTTAAAGGGGGAGTTTAAGGGTTTCAAACACTTTGACAACTTCAGCCTCTTTAAAGCAACCTTCACACTCCAGTTATGTTCCTCTGGAGCCTTTTTCTTTTTGCCGTGCTGCATCTTTTACTGTTCATTCATCATCTTTGACGCAGACGATCAGACATTTCACTACAGGATGGAGAATTAGGGTTAAGCAAAACATCTCAGCATAGCCTCAAAATGGTCAATTCTGTGTCTAAATATCAATAAATACATTTGTCTGAGATTGTAAAGAAAAGATAGATATTGAGTATGTGATGGGTGTATAGAAATGAGCAGCAGCTACGTTGGATTGAGTGGACAAACAAAGGTCCGGGGGGCCATATGCAGCCCGTCAAGCTGTTTAATAGGAATATTAAACTGGAATAAATGATACTGATAATCCTTATCAGTGTTTTATTTTCCCTGTAATTACCATTACAGGGAATTGGTAATTCTGTCTACCCATTATTGGTGGGCTGCAAAAAATAATTGACCTTTGTGTTGGTGCAGAAAGATATTCTGCATTCATGTGGTGTTGGAAGATTTGTTCTTTATGCTCAAGGGCGTATTCCCACTTGGACAATCATGTTTTGATCATTCCAACACCACATGAACGCAGCGCTTCTCTAAGTTTGCATTTTGTCCTGACAGACAGACCTATCAGTGCAATTACCAATAAAAAAAATCCAAAGCCAAAGTTTGCCCCCCCTGATCTATGCTGAAATAGATATTTAGGTTTGAAAGCAACACCTGCTTCCTTCCAGCCATCGTTTAGGAGAAGGCCGAGATGCTGCGTTCACGCTGCATCGCGGTCCACGCGGTCAGGGGCGTCGAGTTTCAGTGCTGAGTCAATGTGCAGCCGCCATCTGAGGTCCTGTTCTTTGAACCTTGGCGAGGTCAACCAATACTCAGCCTTGGGCCCGTGACATTTCCAGTGACTCGATCAGCGGTTTAAGTAAAAATTCAATATGGAGAATTGATGCGAGCGTTCTCGTCCCGAACCCCCATCCATTTTCATAACCTGCTGTTGCCGAAGCCCGTCCCTGCTGTTGGGCAAAGGCGGGGTACACCCTGGACAGGTTATAGCAACCACACCCGCTATGCGGGCCCCAGGGCAGCGGACCCTGCTGGCTCAGTACCCAGTGGGGAGGCAGCCTGTTCAGGTCTCCAGGACTTTATATTTTTCTCAGTTTCATCAAGGCAAAAATAAAAAGATCCCCTAATTTTTTTTCTTATTTACCCCGTCTCGGGCTAAAGCGGGAATGACAACCGGAAAGCGGTTGTCATTCGAACACAGCTCCCTCAGCAGGAGTGAAGCTCCTGCATCAGGAGACTCTCAGAATGACAACGTGATTACTGTTATGATGAATGGGGGCTGTACCCAGAAGCAGGACAGAAAATGAAGGGGGATGTAATAATAGTGCTTACTGAGTCCCAGTTGTGGTGGAGGGTTCTGGCTTGAAAGGCACGTGGCTTGGATGGATGACGGAAAAGATGAGCTGCTGGTCTGGAGGGAGCTGTGAAGACTGTAGAGTGGAGTCTTGGTTGGTGTCCTGTTGGATGACAGTGGTGGAGATGAAGCTGGTAGTTATTCCTGAAGGAGCGAAACATAGAGTGGGTCAGCATGCAGGTAAAGGCGCGGCACTCGGCATAAAACTCGACATATGGCTGGGCTTGAGAGCTTGGCATGAGTCAGTTTACTGCAAGAAGCAGAAGGAATGACGTCGGCTGAAGGGTGAGGAATCCAGATAAAGGCTGCTGGCTGATGAGTTGATGGGTAGCAGATCATCCCCGGTAGGTGTGGGAGGAGACCAGGATCCTAACAGGTTACCAATGCTTTCATAGAGCTCTTCAAAAATAAACCTAACTTCTCTTCACCCCCCATGTCTTAGGGGAGAGAAACACAGACACCGGTCCATGTGGCGATCAGGCGCTAAGCATTTGGCGGTAGCTCCTCCCACACGCATCTGGAGCGTCAAGCTTCTGAACACATTTTCGGACAGGCATCAAAAGGAAATTGAATGACAATTTGAGGCGTGAATTACGTTCATTTTGATCACAAACTGTGAACATTCATGTAGAAAGCAAAGAAGATCCAGTCCAGTTCTTGCCAAGAGGGAGACAATGTTCTTTAGTCTCCCTTTCAAAATCAGTTTTTTCTCTAACATCATCATTAAAAACACCTATATGTATCCCTGTTTCATTACACTTCTGCTGTTTCTTTTAGTCTACTTATCCACGCAACAGTCTGCCTTCCTCTCATCTACTTCATCATCGTGAGGAAGAATCCGTACACCTTTACCCTGGGAATGGCTCAGGCTATGGTGACGGCTCTGATGATCTCCTCCAGGTCAGCGGGATGGGTGTTTTTTTTAAATTTCCTGCTATAAAACGGCATCAGCATGAAATGTTTTTACCTCCCACAGCTCGGCCACGCTGCCCATCACCTTCCGATGTGCCGAGGAAAACAACCGCATCGACAAGAGGATCACCCGCTTCGTCCTGCCCGTCGGCGCCACCATCAACATGGACGGCACGGCGCTCTATGAGGCGGTGGCGGCCATCTTCATCGCTCAGATCAATAACTACAGTCTGGACGTGGGGCACATTGTTACCATAAGGTATGTCAGATGTGACTATGTTGCCATGACAACATTTTTTAGACAAAAATCTAGAAAGGTTATTGGTCCCAAGACAAAGAAGTGAAAGAATGCTGTCCAATAATTTACAAATGTAAAGAGCAGGTTAGTGTCAAATAAAAATGATGTTTTTGGTGTTTTTAACGTGTTCTTATGGCATTTTTCTCATGATGGAGGACATTTGTGAGGAAGGTGAAGATCAAAATTGCATTTCTGTATGATCTATTAATCTTGGAGATGTTTTTGATTGGACATCAGTAGCTGAGCATTGAGGCCTCAACCTATGACACTATGACATTGAAAACTGCTGTTGTGTGTTTTTTGATGAATCGCTTCATTTATTTGCAGAAAACACAAAAGACTGATAGTCTAGTCACAACAAATACAGGATTAGCCTTGTATACTAATACAGCCCTAAAATTGTGACGGTAACAGTTGATTTTTAACAGTCTTGGACCTTAAGGCAGACCTCATGAGATCCTCTGGATTGTAGTTTCTTGCAAAGGGGGATAGGCAAGGGTCAAAAGGTGAAGCCTGTGCAATTCAGGGGTTATCCAAATGATCAGACTCTATTAACTACCTATTCTTGGTTATCTGTTGAGAAAATATTGTGTTACTTGAGAGTCTTTTTGTTCCTGTCCAACACATCACTGCTGACAGTTTCATGTACGGCTGTTGATTTGGTCAAAGTTTGGTCAAATTTTCTCCACAAAAATAGCTGCATCTCAGGTTTTGAATAAACTGGACCCAAAAGCAGACGGGGAATAGGTTAGAAGTGGTGCTGTTTATTGAACGTAGAAATGTGGATGGCATTTTTCCAAAAGAAATCTAATGACCTTTGAATCACTACATGAAAAATACAATATTCCCAGATCCCACTTTTTCAGATTCCTTCAACTCAGAAGTTTTGTTAATAAATATTTTGATCCCTCAGAAGCTTGCCACACTGACACCATGGACGACTTACTTGCTTTAATTCCTCATACAAAGGGCAACATATCTAAAATTTACAACAAGATCCAGGGTATTAAACCACTTTCATGGACCAAGACCAGGCTGGCATGGGAAAAAGATCTTAAGGTTACATTTTCAGAAACATCCTGGCAACTCTGCTTGGAACGGTTTTACACCTGCTCTATTTGTATTAGACACTGTCTTCTTCAATTCAGAGTGTTACAACGTCTTCAATATTCAAATGAAAGACTTTCTAGGATCTACCCTAATGCCAGTCCTTCATGTCTAAGGTGTAAACAAAGTTCAGCCTCTCTAGGACATATGTTCTGGAACTGTATCTCTAAATTCAAAGGGAGGGCAGTTGCCTTTGCAACAACAATAGCCCGTAAGTCTATCCTCCTCCAGTGGAAATCAGATAAACCTCCTTCGTTTAATGGCTGGATTAGAGAAATGCTCTCTGTGTTGCAACTGGAAAAACTGAACTACAGCAGGGAGAACAGCTGTGAAAAGTTTATGGAAATTTGGACACCCTTTACAACTTATGTTAAAAATGTGAGTCTAAGCTGAAGCCTCTTTGCATGTTTTAGCCTAATAACCTAAACGTGAAGATGTATGGGTACATAAGTGTGTGTATCTGTATGTGTCTATAAGTGTTTGAATATGCACATGTACTTTGTTTCTACAGATAGGAGAAATGGAGAAAAACATTAAAAAATTTCTGTCATGGATGTACACTTTTCTTTCCCTTTTGTTTTTTTTCCTTCTAAATTTATTCATTATTACTATTTTATTCATTATTATGTTTTAGGGTGGGGTGGGAGGGTTACTGTGAAGGTACATATGTTTGAGTTTGTATCATAAAATTTCTGAAAATAAAGTTTAAAAAAAAATGTGGATGGCAGATCCGGTGAAGAGGCAACTGGTTGATGGGCAGAAGGTCCAGAGTAGTTCTTTGATGGTGTAGAGGGGAAGAATCCAGAAGGATCTGATGTGGCTTGGCTTTAAGTGACTTGGCTTGATGGGGTTTGGCGTAAAAGAGCTTAGCTTGGCTTGGCTTATTGGACCTGGCTTGGCTTAATGGGGCTTGGCTTGGTGGGACTTGGCTTGGCCTGGCTTGGCTTAATGGGGCTTGGTTTGGCTTGGCTTGATGGTGCTTTGCTTTGCTTGGCTTGATGGGGCTTGGCTTGGCTTGGTTTGGCTTGGTTTGATGGGGCTTGGCTTGGCTTGGTTTGGCTTGGCTTGATGGGGCTTGGCATGGCATGGCTTGATCTGGCCTGATCTTCCATAGAGAAGCAGACAAATTGACAATGGCTGGAGGGCTTGATGTGGCTTGGCTTAATTTGGCCTGGTTTGGCTTGGCTTAATTTGGGCTGGTTGGCTTGGCTCGATGGGGCTTGACTTTGCTTGGCTTGAACCGGCAGAGATCGGTGTAATCTTCCATAGAGAAGCAGACAAACTGACAATGGTTGGAGGACTTGATGGAGTGATAAAGGCTGTCTGATTAGATGTAGAACAGGTGTGTGTGACCCCACCCTCAGGAAGGTGTGCAAGGGTAACCCCCACACCTGACATTGAAGCAACCGCCCACATGGCTTTGACCCAGAGACCCGGCTGAGGTAAAAGCCACCCAAGTGCGTTTTTCTGTTACACTAAAAAAAATCTCACATTAAGGTAAAACTGTTGGTCAAAAATCTTAAAAAGTTCGGAGTTCAACTCTTCAGTCAGCCTGTCTATTTTAGCTGACTGCTGCAATGTTATTCCTTTACAGTTTAACCGTCTCGCCTGGTTAATCTGTCTCTCTCTTTTTTTTTTTTTGACATTTTAGCATAACAGCAACAGTTGCCAGTATCGGAGCAGCAGGAGTCCCTAACGCTGGGCTGGTCACCATGGTGATAGTTTTAACAGCTGTCGGATTACCTGCCGGCGACGTCACTCTGATCGTGGCTGTAGACTGGCTGCTGTGAGTTGCTTTTCAGTTCCTAAACAGGCGTGTTTGTCTCCGAGTACCTGAATTTATTCTACTATTTCATGTTTCAGATGTATCTATCAGATGTATCTGTCTGCAGAACACAAGAGTAGCCGTTCCAACAGAGTCTAAATGGTTTGTTTCAGGGATCGCTTCAGGACGATGGTCAACGTTCTTGGAGATGCTTACGGAGCCGGTATTGTTCAGAAACTGTCCAAGCTGGAACTGGAGAGGATGGATCTGATATCAGATGTGGATGTTGCCAACCCTTTTGCCATGGAAGCAACTCTGGATGATGAAGAGTGTGAGAAGAAATCCTACGTCAACGGAGGCTTCACTGTTGACAAGACAGACGCCATCTCCTTTACAGAGACCTCCCAGTTTTAGCTTCTGCCCTGTTCTGAGGGCAGCATAAAGTGCCACACGGCGCCCGCTGCACCATGGAGAATCCTTCATCCTGTGTGTCAGCACCAGAACCAGCCTGGAGATCTGCTCAACCGAGCCCAGACGTCAGCAACTGTAGCGTTGATTCACCTTAGTCCACATTGCTGCTCCCCATTTTTGATATTGATATAACCACTAGATTCAAGTGCTTCCTTATCACTGTTGACATGTGCCAAGGTGAAGAAAGTTCTGTTTTTTTAGAAAGACTGAGTTGTTTTTCAGAGATACACTAACAGGATTGGTTGTGTGTGTGCATTTAAGGGAAAGCCAGTTGATCCGCTCTTTAGGGTTTCAGCTGTGGTGAGTTTGACTTCACATACTGTAGTCTATCCAATAAACCCTAACCCTACTGTTTAAATTAGGATGTACTGTGATACATAATATATATATATAGTAATAAACTGTTCTCCACAGCACTGAATTAAATGGCCTTCTGTCCACGCCACAGCCCACATTTCTATGTGTTTTGTATCATTCTGGTTTTCCTGCGGTGCGTGTAGGATGGAGACAATGTTTACCAGGTTGTCTGAAGAACTTTGAACGCTCTTCTTTAGTGATTGGCTGCTTTTTTGCTCATTTTCAGGCCAACTCCAACCTAAAGTCCATGTCCCACAGCCACTACGTATGTTTAGTGCATATTACACGGATGTAAACTGGTCATACGTGAATCCACGTGGAAAAAGTTAAATGTTCACAGGTGTATCAGGAATAAACTGCGTTAAAACCACAGAAGAAGTAGGAATAAACACGCTAAAATCACGTAAACCAACATAGAACATGAACCGTGTGATTATTGTGATTTTTATCTGTAATTCATCAGTGATTCATGCATCAATGATGTAATTTAAATATAATGTACATGCGTGAAAAGTCTGTTAGACATACGTGGAACGGTAGTGAAAAGACACAAATTTGTGTATGTATCTCATAAAAATCACACACAATTGTGTAAGATTTACGAAATAATCGTGTATAAACTACATAAAATGTGTGAATTGTGTAATTCTCAACCGACCATAAATTCTGAACGTCTCTAAACTGAATTCCCGTAAAGACCCGTCGGCTGAAACCGTCAACAGACATCTGAGCACAGCGACAAACACAATAAACACGTATGGATGACGTAGATCAGGCATGGATCACAGAAGACCAAACAAAATTGGATAAACGTGCGGAGTGGCTGTGTGACACGACCTTAATAAGAAAAGTGAGTTAACTGTTTTGCACAGCACTGTACATCACTTAGAAAGACTAAGACTTTTATTTCAGACGTTGCAGCTTTGTTTGTCCTTGAATGCACTGCTTGGATGCTAATATTCTATAATTATATGCATAATTAAATTGTGCCAAACACTTTGCATTTTTTCTCAAAGTTGCATGAAGCAATACGTCACAGGAGTCAAACTCATGGCCTCCAGGGCGTGTTCCACATGTTTCCTTAAACAACCTGACGTTGAACCTTCCTGCTAGCAAAGCCCGCCTGATTCAGGCGACCATCAGCAGGACGGGGGCCCTCCAGGCCTGGAGTCTGACACCCCAAGAGTGAAAGAAAAGCTTACGGCATTTTCTATCAGGACTTCTAAGCATCATTTCAGAATGATGGAATGAAAGAACACTGTGAAATTCATGATGTCCTGTAAAACGGAAGAATCATTGTCTTTATTTTTAACAGCACAGGTGTTTATTGCTGTGTTTGCTTTGAAATCTGAACAAACTCATGGAAATTTTCACTATGATGAAGCATTGTTGTGTAACTTCTGGAAGTAATCCAGGAACAGATTTTGTCTTCACTGATTGACCTGTTCTTGCTTAAAGACCTGCTGTAGCATAAAGACGTCACCTCTGTCTGTTCACACTCATGATCAATGTTAATTCCAAGATGAAAAATTTCATTAAAGTTAAAGACGGATGAGCATAAACTAACATAAGACTTGACTGGTTTAGTCACAATATTGTGAATTACTTGCATTGCTTTTTGACAAATAACCTAAATTTAACGGACAGACGAGGTTCTAAAATGCCTTTTATTTACATCCTTTTGTTCTGGATAAAGAAGGAAAGACCTGAATGATTCAAGGATGTGATGTTAACTGTAGATTGTTGCCACACATATATGCTTTACTCTTACATAAAATGATTGTTTCATATCTGTGTTTTTCTGGCCTAAATGATCAGATCCATCTATCATGTGTAAATCTTTAGGGGTCTCCAGAAAGTTGCAGTCTGTGTTTGGGTGGAGGCGTGGTTCACCCCAAACTGATGATCAGGGGGTCACAAGCAGACACAGGGAGAGCATCTGAACCGGACCCAAAGGACCCGGACGGTCTGGCTGTGAGGGTCAGTGGCTAACCACAACGTAAACATGCGGCCCGTAGAGCGGATGCATTCAAAAACCCGTTATTGTGTCTGTTAGGGATGGAGGTCAGCAGTGCTGCAAAAACTCACTGATACGGTACATACACTATTTATTCATTCTATTCTGTTATACCAGTGACACGAAAAAACAAAGTCCAGCCTTTTATAATGACAGAAATGTTACAGATGTCATTCATATGTTTTTAACCCAAAAGCTGACATGCTTACAGGAAAGTAAAAATAGACTGTGTCCGAATTCCCGCCCTAACCCCTAAATACTAAAAAACTATACAGTGCAGCACTATGTAGAGCCCTGAATTTTAAAAGCAATTCAGACACCACACGCACTATCTTTTTTCTAAAATGGCGGATACGACATGAAGTTTAAATTCCAAGTAATATGAGCGTTTTGGGACAATTATTAATGAATCCACTTCCTTCTGAAGATAAAAACGTTGATGGTTTATGAAAAGATACATTTAAATAAATTATTTTTGCATTGTGGTCTATATTCACTGATCCAGTCAGCATTGATGCACACTGGTTTTTCGCAGAGACTTCTGGGCACTGGATTTTGGAATTGTAGATTGGGACAGCACTACAAAATGATGAATGCCTTATATAGTACTATATTGTGTACTATATAGTACACAGTACACTACAGTACACTATATAGTGCACTATATAGTGAGTAGGGGAGGAATTAGTGTGTTTTAGCAGCAGCAGCTTCTGCTATCTGTGGCATTGGACCAGGATTAAGCAAAAGACGGAACAGTAATGCTGACAGGAGGTGGGTGTCCTGTGTCTGCATGCGCCATTTAATCCTTTATTTGAAAAGCTTCCATCTAAAATATGTTCGTATTTTGTCATTTATTCTTTGTTAATTACAGAATAACGCACTAAAAGAATCACTTGAAGAAGTGGAATGAAGCAAAACCTGGAGAAAACGGTTTATGGCAGTGAGTGTTGGGAATAAACCCTGATGATTCTCAACCAAAGACTCAAACGAGAGTTCTTTGTTCCAGCACTGCTTCCCAGCGATGGTTATTGGTGAACTCTGGGGTTTTTTACGCCTGCCCCTCAGTAAGCATGACCAGGCTGCAGCAGAGCTGAATCAGGGCTGTTTTAACCCTGGTGCTATCCTATGGGGTCCAGATGACCCCCCCCCTTCCATTGACGTGTTCCCCCTACCATGACAAAGGTGGATAAAGGTGGAAAGATTTCATGTAATCCATGGACACCAGTGAAGATCACAAATCATTGAAGAAAAAAGGTTCAGAGCACTGTCTAGTGGGTCTAGATGACCCAACTCCCAACGTTAAAGTGCCTAGGATAGCACAAGGGTTAACCCATTCTCTGAAGGTTGGATAACATCCTGCACATTCTAGACCGCTTCATTGTTTAGAACTGTGACGGATAACTTTCTGGGAACTCTGGAACACCAGCAGCTACTTTTTTCAGACATTGCAAAGAAACAGTGTGATGGATTAGCACAGAACTGAAATCTACTGTGATGCAGCTCATTGAGGCCCTGAAAGTCTGTGTTCAGCCACTCAAGCCCTGGACCATCCAGCAGGTTAGAAATCCAACGCACAGCAGCAAAGACGGCGGGAAAAATTCCTCCAAAGTAATGAACCATGATGGCTCAAGAAGTCTTGGTGATAAACTAAAAAGTATGTGAAATAAACAGAAATCTGTCTTGATTGTCAAATGAATCATTGACTGGAGTTATACACTCACCAGCCACTATATCAGGTACATCTGCCCAAATGCTTGTTAACACAAGTCTCTAATCATCCAATCACATGGCAGCAACTCAATTCATGTAGACATGGTCCAGATGATCTGCTGCAGTTCAAACCAGCATCAGAACAAAGAAGAAAGGTGACTGACGTGACTTTGAATGTGGTTGTTGGTGCCAGATGAGCTGGTTTGAGGATTTCAGAGACTGATGATCTACTGGGATTTTCACCCACAACCATCTCTAGAGTTTACAGAGAATGGTCCAAAAAAGAGAAAATATCCAGAGAGCAGCAGTTCTGTGGATGGAAAAGTCTTGTTGATGCCAGAGGTCAGACTGGTTCCAGCTGAAATACAACAGGAACTCAGAGAACCACTGGTTCCAACCAAGGTCTGCAGAAGAGCATCTCTGAAAGAACAACACGTCCAACCTGGAGGCAGATGGATGACAGCAGCAGAAGACCACAGCGGGTACCACTGCTGTCAGCTAAGAACAGGAAACTGAGGCTACAATTCACTCAGACTCACCAAAACTGGACCATAGAAGATGGAAAAACGTTTTCTGGTCTGATGAGTCTCCATTTCTGCTGCCACATTCAGATGGTAGGGTCAGAATTTGGCCTCAACTACATGAAAGCATGGATCCATCCTGCCTTGTGTCAACGGTTCAGGCTGGTGGTGGTGGTGTCATGGTGTGGGGATATTCTCTTGGCACACTTTGGTCCCCTTATTACCAGTTGAGTATGGTTCCAACGCCACAGTCTACCTGAGTATTGTTGCTGACCATGTCCATCCCTTTCTGACCACAGTGGACCATCTTCTGATGCTACTTCCAGCAGGATAAGGCTCCATGTCATCCAGCTGGAATCATCTCAGACTGGTTTCTAGAACATGACAAAGAGTTCTCTGGACTCAAACGGCCTCCACAGTCACCAGAACCCAATAGATAACCTTTGGGATGTGGTGGAAAGAGCAGAGACACATTGAAAGATGTAACAGTTTACTAATTATACTTTATTTGTATTGATTTTTGCTTTTCCATCTTTGTACGCTATGTGTCACCATGCAGATTAGTCCTCATTACCTCGACTGATCAGTCAGAACAGTGTTGAGGTTCTGTCAGTATTCATCTGTGTAGAATATCATGAACTAGAATCTGTTTCCAGCCTCCATAGATCCCAAAGCTCCAGATACAATCAGGCTTTTTATCCCTCTCAGGCATCGACCCTTTCTTTGAAATACAGCAGTGGTGCAGCATTGCACTGCTTCTCTTTTATTGCCCCGATGATTTAGCCAAGAACTTGACAAAGTCATCTTGTTACAAGTTGACCATAAAGCCATAATTCCTTCTTATGTTCAATCTAAAAACATAACAGATATTCAGCCTCAGCACATTTGATTAAAACAGAACCAAACTTCCCGTTCAGTACATTAAACACTCCACACACCGCTGAACAGTCGGATAAATCCATTGGAGCTCTGAAGTCAGTTTAACGTGACATAAAAACCAAAGCTGGGATCTACTGCCTCATGTCAAACACTTTGCTCCTTTCAAGGTCCGGTAAAGAACATAACACAGCATAACGGGTTCTAGAGTGGCTCCACAGAAGCAACCCAGAAGAATCCTGCATTGTTTTGAACAAACGTTCTGGTTTTCTTAAATAAAACTGTTTCATTTGAGTGGCTGAATAGCTCGGTTGGTAAGGTGAGCGGCTACCATGCAGGAATCCAGGGTTCGATTCCCGGGGGGAAGAAACAATGGCACTGGGGACAATTATCATATCAATGACGAGCAGTTAACATCACTTAGTGAGGGTCCTTAGGCAAGGCCTCCCAAGCGCAGTTCAGTTGCAGCTCACCACTCCCCCAGGGGATGGGTCAAATGCAGAGAAGAATTTCCCCATTGAGGGATAAATAAAGTATATGAAAATAAAATAAAATAAAATAAAAACTGTTACCGTTGTTCAAGTTAGAAGAAAGACTTCAGAAGGCGGCTGCATTGATCCTGGAAGTGAAACACAAATAACAATCCTGCAAAAGTGTTTAAGTCAAGAACTCAGAACTTTCAGTCAAAGAATGTGAGGATTTTCAGATGCATGTTTTGGTTTTTGCTGCACCACAGATGTTTGCAGCTTTTTGTGAGTTTTCCTGCAGAAGGTCAGGCTTGACTGAGCGGTTAGGGAAATGTGGATTATTCGGAACAATACAACAGAGCAAAATGTCATAAAGAAAATTTAGAAAAAGATGGAAAATGCCTTCCTATGTGGAAAAAAGATGTTTCCAACAAAAAAGTTCTTCAAGTTTGGCATATTGGACTATAGTTTTTATTTTCTTTAATGAGCAGATTGAGCAGAAAAAGGCCACATGAGGAATTGGTGCAGAGGTAACATTTATGTACCGAATCTTTTACTGTCACTTCTAAAGCATCAGCCTGAGTCCAAACAGGCAAAGCTGCAGAGGACGTTACTGTAGATCTGGAGACACGGATCTCCTGGCCAGAACCTCGTCAACCTCTGAGACTGACGCTCCCTAAAAACAACAACAGTGTCAGTTAAACGTTCACTGCTAAAACGTTACATAGAGACAATTTATCAAACATTGTAATCCAGTGTTTTCCTGTTTCTCTTTCTTTATTCTAGTATCTTCCATCATTTTTTCCCGTTTACCTCCTACAATTTTTCATCTATTTTAACCATTCAACTATTCAAATGTTCAGCTCTTTCAGCTTTTTGCAGCTTTGACTTTTGGTCATTCAAATCCTTCAACTTTTCCAAATATTCCAGGATTTCTGCTTCCATTGAAATCCATAGGGAATCTTTGGTGCAGAAGCTCGCTGGTTCGATACCCGGCTCTGGCATTTTTCACAAACATATCTTTTATGTTATTGTGCTTTTTTCACTTTATTATTTACCAATTATTATGCTTTAAGTTTCATTTTCATTCAGCAATAAAGCATCAACCCTGCAGTTTCTTCTGGAACTGCGGCTCCTTCTAGTTTAACTCGTCTTGATAACACATCAGAGGTCATCTGACCCAGCATGCATTTTCTGTGACCTGATCTCACATGTAAACACAGGCAGAACAGCTTTCGTCTCAACATGTAACCGGGTCATAAGTTCAGTATGAGAAGCCGCTGAGAGCCACGTGTGCATCTCTGTCATAGTTCTTACGTAGATCAGTCGGCGCACAGCTCTTGGCGTGGTGAGGAGCCCCCGAACACGCTCGTGAACCTCCTCCCAGACTCTGTGAGATCTGGACTCAGATCTAGACAATCAAACAGACGATGAAGAACGAGGTTTTCACGAGGCGAACCAGTGAAGATTCAAACCTGCCAGCCTACCCAGGGGGTTTTCTGTTGGGCCACAACAGCGCCGAAGGGTCGGGACTGTACTCTGTCCCCGCAGACCCGAACCGTCCCAAAGAGCCAGAATCCTCCTGTGGAATTTGTCCTGCCTAGCAAAACAAGCAGGAAGAGAGTTTATTTACCTCCTCTGAGTCCACGCATGACACTGATGAACACGTAAACGTGAGGACAAATGTCCTGATCAATGATCTAAATGCATTGAAAGAGTGAAAACAGCTGCAGAGACTGTTACAGACAAAATACTAACACTGAAGGCACATCATAAAAGTCTAGAAACATCTAACCTGCATTTCATAAAATGAATCCTTCTGTGATTAGATTGGATCTAATCTCTCTGTAATGTGTGCGTCAGGTCCACTATTGACAGTGCAGACATGGAGGATTTTCAGTTGAAGATTAAAACAAGATAAAGAAATATAACGAGATAAGAAACTCAGAAATCTGATCATTAATCTTTATGACGGTTAGTTCCAGAGCACTAAATGCATGGTGTTGTTTTCTGTTAGAGAGTTCTGGGTCAGGCAGGCAGAGCTATATAACCATAAATGTCCGATCCAACGAGGAAACAGCATTTCTGAAAACACATTTCTGAGCTTTGAAAGGTGAGGGGGGGCTGGAAACTCCATTCACCTGAGTCTTGAACATTATATCTCGTCACATCTCTGAAATTTGACGTCCGTTAAACGAATGTCCATCAGACAGCAGAGTTTTTGGAAAGTCAACTGGAATGTGGGCAGATTCGCTGACTGGAAGCTGATCTTACAGCTCTTCTCTGCCCCCTGCTGGCTTAAAAGACAGGCAACCATGTGTACATAGTGGGGCAACAAGGGTATTTGTCAGACACCGTTTATGCATATTACTCCACTTAAAAAGATGACTTTGGTCTTTGGCTGCTCATCTTAGAGTCAGCTGTGAGTCAGAATGAAAATGAGGTTTTGGGGCTGTTGTTGGGCAGCACTCCACAGATCATCTACTGGATTGAGGTCCAGAGATTGGCTAAACCCCCCCAGAACCCTGACATGCTTTTTGTGTCGTCCAAGCGATGAGTTTGGGATCGTCATCCTGCTGGAAGATCTAGACGTGTTTCATCATCAAGGTTCTCACTGATGGAAGGTCTTTATCCAAAATATCACCACTCATGGATCCATTCCTCCTGTCCTTTACACAGATCAGTCGCCCTGACCCCTTTTGCAGAAAAGCAGCCATACCATGATGCTTCCACCCCCATGCTTCACAGTAGGTATGCTGTAATTGGAATATAACTCACATGACCATCTACCAGTTCCTCCTCTGGATCATCCAGATGGTCTCTGGAGAACTTCAGACGGGTCCGGACATCTGCTGGCTTAAACAGGGTGACCTCTGGAGCTCAGCAGGACTTGAGTCCATGACGACCCGGTGTGTTGCTATGGTAACCTTTGTGGTCATTGACCAGTTCCTCCTGTGTGTCTCTGGTTAGAGTTGGGGCTCTGGTCTGGTTCTGGTCTCTTTTCTTACCGTTCTCCAAATCATTTGTTCTCCACCAGGTGAAGGGAGATAAACTGTGATCCGGTTTTACTTCCATTTTCTAATATTTGCTCCAACAGCTGATCTCTGCTCTCCAAGCTTCTGCTTAATGCCGATAGGTTCATCTCAGTCTGATTCAGGTCTGAAATCTTGTCTCTGGTGTCCTTGGACAGTTCAAATGTTCTTCTCCCCCTCCGTGGTGGTTTCTCCTCCAAGCTCGGGTCCTCTACCAGAGGCCTGGGAGCTTGAGGGTCCTGCGCAGTACCTTAGCTGTTCCTGTTCTTTTCTGGACTGAGAGGTCTGAGGTCTTTCCAGGTATCTGTTGTAGCCACTCCTCCAGCTTGGGGGTTACTGACCCGAGTGCTCCAATTACCACAGGCACCACTGTCACCTTCACTTTCCAGGCTTTCTCCAGTTCTTCTCTGAGTCCCTGGTATTTCTCCAGTTTCTCATGTCCCTTCTTTCCTGATGTTCCCATCGCTTGGCACTGCCACATCCATCACAACGGCTTTCCTCTGTTCTTTATCCACCACTACAATGTCTGGTTGGTTCTCCATCACCATCCTGTCCGTCAGATCAGATTCTGCTGCCGGAGGCATAAAAACACCTGTATGATTCATGTTTGCTCAGAAACATGTGTTCGCCTGCATCGACATGGTTGAACATTTTGAAATATCTGCAGTCAATCTGTATTATTTCAAAAAGAGGAGGAGGCAGAGCAAAGATGCAGGTGAGCACGCCTGAAGTGAAAACATGAGACATGAAGCTGAAGAAAAACACGGAGACAAACTCCACAACGTGACCCGACTGCCTTCATGTCTGTCCGCTGTACCCTCTTGTCTTTTTCCAGAGTCTTTGCTGTGTTTGATGATGGACAAATAGTCTCCAACGTCTTTGTTCACAGCTCATAAAATGTATTTTATGTTTACTTCAGAAAACAACCGAAAGCTTCAAATGGATATTTGCTGTTCTGATAATGTATTTGTTTGTAAAAAAAAAAAACTCCCCTGCTGTTTTTTAAGTGTTAATCACATGTTGGCGTTCAAACTGTGATAAAGTCAACCATTTCCATGTAAACAGAGCTGAGTCTGTAGTGGGACTCACAGGCTGAGAGGTGTTGGTTTTCCAACCGGTTCTCCGTCTCAGAGGGGACAGGGACTGGCGCCTGGCAGTGCTGTGTGGGTCGGCGCTGCCGGCTCGCCTCCCTCGGTGAGTCTGGGGGGGTTTCCCTTCTGGAGAAGCCATCCTTCGCCTCCTGGAGGGACAGCGTTTCCTGTGTGTCTCTGGCCTCTTCAAACACAGAGCAGAAAAGTCGTCCTGCATCTGGTTCTTTAGAACGGGTCGGCTTTCATTCGGACCACTGCCAGCTTGAACTGAGTTGTGTTACCATGAGCACATTGGGGTAAATGCTGGTTTCTGAGTCAGGTAAACACTGGGTGATGCTGGTTTTGGTAGAAAACTCCAGCCGTGGAGCGATGCCCTAAAGAAAACACAAAAAGGGACTTTCAGAAAATTAGCAGAAGATACAAGTGAGAACTTTTTTGCTAACTTACAGAATTGAAATGTGTTTGATGAACTAAATGAGATTCCAAGTTTGGAAAAGACTCATTTCTACAAAGTACTAAAAGTGAACGTGCTTGATGAGACCCAAATTTAGGACCTACTGGGAAGTACGGTGCTCGCACCATCAGAGCCTCTCGGTCCAGTCCAGAAAAGGGGGGAACCAGTTTGGGTTCTGGGAATAAAAAATTTCTGGTGTTTTCTTCAAAGCTGGCCAGAAGGTGTCCCGCTGAAAGAAAGACTGTGTCATTTTATTTCACTGAACCCTAACCCACTTGAAAATCTGAGAAACCCAGGAAGTACAGGCTGTTCCAGAAGGTCCTCCATAAACCGGCACTCACCAGAGCTAAGCTAAAAACACAAAAGCCAGTCTAGTGTTCCCAACATCACAAAAGGCTCTGCAAACGAACCACTCCACCCGTTCCAGCCTGCCTGCAGACGCCTCTTCCTACACTCTCTGGTTCTGGCCTGTTGACCCTAAACCTCCTCTGTAACCTCACCGTTCCTCCTGAAAATGCAGCATCAGATACTCAGTGCTAGTCTGCTGCCTTTGAGCAATGCTCACTTTACTAAGAATACGGTCATTTATCATGATACACAATTGGGTTTGTGTTTGCTATTGTGATGAAACTGTGATGCTACAACGCTAACAGATGTTAGACTCATAGCTCACCTGGAGGGATCAGCTGGACCAGTTCTACTCTGACGGTTTCATCTGTGGAGAGATTAGAAGTGTTGTTGGATCTCAGGACCAAGGATGACAAATTCATGTTGTGTTCACAAAAACAGAGTCATTACAGAAAGAAGCCTTTTCCCTTATCTGAAACTCATGAATAAAAACGAGGGATGGAGAAGAATTGGATCGTCAAAAAACAGATCATTACCATCAGATGCCTGCATCAACGTCATGGTTGATTCACAACACCCTCCTCTAGCCCTTGTGCTATCTTATGGGGTCAAAATGACCCCACCCTTGCATTGAGGTGTTCTCCCTACCATGACAAAGGTGGATAAAGGTGGAAAGATTTCATGTAATCCATGGACACCAGTGAAGATCACAAATCATTGAAGAAAAAAGGTTCAGAGCTCTGTCTAGTGGGTCTAGATGACCCCACTCCCAATGGTAAAGTGCCTAGGATAGACCAAGGGTTACGGTAGTCTGACTGCTCAGAGATAGAGCAGCGATGCATTTAAAGAAGAGGATGGAAAGTGACTTACGCTCCAGCATCACAGCCACATCTCCAGGATCAAAGGCATACCTGAAAATCTGTGTTTTTTAAAGAAAGCAGAGTTTAAAATTCCAGTTTCATGCGTCTTCTTTCTGACACTCATCAGATGAACGCTGTATTCGTTTGTAAAATGTCTCTTTCTATAGTTAAACACTGAAGGTGTGATGGTCGGCAGGCTGGGTGGATTTGGAAGAGTCTGACCATCAAGTTGTGTGAGTCTCTCAGTGTTGAGTTCAGGGACAAACTGGACTTCCTACCTTCTCAAAGGTCATCTTCTCCTGGAACAGCAGCGGGAAGACAGCAGGGAGGCATTCGGACTGGTGGTACTGACCCGTGACAAACACGCTCAGATAAACGTCTTCTTTGGCGGGAAGATGGACTCCAGGACATGAGACCTGGACATGAACAAGGAGCACGCATGTTCAAACCCTCTTCCTTGTGCATGAGATTAAACACTGCAGATGTGCTCCAGCTGTGTGCAGGACAGCAAACACATCCTGGTCAGATCAGGTCTGAATCATAGATGAGGTCACGTGACCCTCGAATGATCAGTTTGAAAGCTGAAGTTTGGCACAAAAAAAACTTTTTTTTTTTAAAGAAGAAGAGCTTTCTTACCGCTCTGAACTTGATTTCAACGCGCACTTTAAAGGCTCTTTGAAGCCCTGGGATCATGGTGCAGAAAGCCGACTGAGAACCGCGCTGTTGGGCGTCTTCCCGTTACCACGGTAACGTCCACTTCCGGTTTCCAGTGCCGCGAGATAACCTGGAAAAGGATAAAAGTTACGTCCTTTCTTTTTCTAGCTAAAGGAAAACAGGCTTTGTTCGGAAGGAAAAAACTGATTTGAGCAGCTTTTCAGTCTCCAACAGTTTATTTCAAAGCAAATGTTGCTCCATCAATTTTTTATTTGTTTTTTTTTGTTACTGAACGGTTTTTAGAATTATCTATGTAATAAATATGATAATATTTATCGGAAGAGAGCTGTTGAAAATTTTTTTACTGTGCACAGCATAATGACAATAAAAGATTCTGATTCTGATCTATAGACTTCCGGTTTGGACCTGCGCCAAAATTGAAGTAAATACAGTACAAAACACAATAAAATATATAGATAAAAAATAGTACAAAACACTGTTTTACTAAATTAAATTTAATATGCCAGCAGAGCAAACATAGAACATGTATACACAGAAACATTGAATATAGACGTACAGCTGTCTGATTAAGGCTTTTAGAGATAGTACTGAAATGCATTTCAATTTGATTGATTAATATGGAGAAGAATATAGGAGATGATAAGAATTTGTGTTTATGGATATAAAATTTGCCAAGTATAAGATTAATTATGAGTTTTTCTTTGAGTCCATATTTCTTCTCTGAAAGCCAAAAATTATATGTTCACATTTCAGAGTGAAGTTGGGGTGAAGATGTTCTTTGCTGAATTGTAAACACTTTCCAAAAAAAAAAAAATTACTTTCAGTACAAAAAAGATGGTTGACTGGTACAGTTAGGGTGAATTGTTTTCATGTATTTTAGGATGAATTGATTGGTGGAGTACATTTGGTGCATTGTTCAAAAATAAACTTCTTTCATCTTAATCATAAATGTTTGGCTCACACTCAGCCTTTCCTCCAAATCCTGTCGGGAACAAACCGTCTCCAGCAGTTTTTGGTGTTTGATGCAGAAATGACATCCTGTGAAACACGGAACGTCTTTCAGCAGCCAAAAGCTCCAGATTCTTCTGGACACGTTTGCTCTTTAATATTCATTGTAATACTTGCATCAACCAAAAGATCACGTGGTTTGATCTCATCTGAGTGTCTGTGGTAAAAGAAACTACATACAAAAACTGTTTATTAAAAAAAAGAAAAGAATTACTAAAAAAAATAGAAATGATAACCTCTAAAGGTTTGAGCATTTGTTTTGGAATAGGAAAGGATAGAAAATGAGGAAAAATGTGACACAATGAAAAAAAAAGGACAAACAGAAAAAGTTTAAATACATTAGAAAATGAGAGGCTTAATGGGACAATGAACACTTGAAAAAAAGTTTGAGCTTTTTTTCTAGATTTTGTTTAGGTGAATATGTTTATTGTGTCAAAATGTGAGCATAAAATAGTTGGATTATGGGTGAGAGTTAAGATTTTTCCTTCTTTTCCAAGATATTCATCACTTTCTGTTTATCACGTTTATTTAACTATTCTAATTAAAAATAAATCTGTACTAAAGGATGAATCCCTCAATAATGAGCATCTTCTTCCAGGTTGACCTCTGACCTTGATGCTTGTTCTGATGTTGACAGATTTCTGCAGAAGAAAAGCATTGAGCTTCATTTAGAGGCACAATCTTTTTACTCTAAACATCCCTCACCTCTACACAGTTCAAACAGGATTTTATAAATCTGTTCAATCTGCTGAATGCACCGTTTTAATCCCTATTCAAAAAATTATTTCAGTTGTTTTTAACTGGAAGAGAACATTTCTGATCCTTTCAGGTGTTTTTGTCTGAACGGTTTCTAAAACGACTGATTCTTTCCTTTGTGCTTCCATTTGATATTCAGAATAAATAAAAGAATTCCACCGTTAACCAGTATTTAGGATGAAGCTGTGTCTTTATTGAGCCGTCATTACTTCTGTTCACACGCCAACCGTCGGCAGACTCGCCTCTCAGGGTCAAATTAATCAGATTTTGGTGAAAAGATGCTTAAAAAAATTAAAATCATTACTGAAACAAAGAGACTTTCATCTATTCCAATAAATAACTAAAAAAACAAAACAAGACCAGCAAATCAAATCTGGTTTAGAACAGTCTTCACAAAACCTTTGACTCTGTTTTAGGTGTGGGTTTTTTTTTCAGGAGACGTTTTCTGAGCTTTCAAGTGATTTAGTGTCGGGTTCAGAGTCTGAACTGAATTCCTGATCTTTGTCCTGATTCTTCTCGTCTCCGGCCGGGTTCAAGGCCACGGCTCCTTTCCTCTGAGGTAGGACGGTGAAGAAGGCGTCCTGCCAGCTGCTCTTCTCCAGGAACGCCAGGATGATCTCAAAGACTGCAGGCAGACGAGAGCCAGCTTCAGAAACACAGTCCTTCTAGAACCAGTCACAACAGAGTCGTACCGTGGTTGACAGCCAGAACCTTGCGGCTGTTCATCCTGACAAAGGCGCTGAGAGGCAGCTGGGCGTGTTCGATCCCCAGCTCCTTGGCTTTCTCAAAGGTGATTCCCTGCAGAAACACCACGTCACGTTAGACGGCGTCCGTGAGAACGGCGGGCTGTGGCGGTCCGGCGGACCTTGTGGTGGTTGTGGTCCACCAGGCCTCCGATCACGTAGGCCTTGTTGTGGTCCAGCTCCTTCAGGACGTTGGGAGAGTCCGAGGTGAGGTACACCAGGTCCTCTTTGCCGATCACTTCACTGTAATGTTCCGTCTGAATCCTGATGTCCTGCACACAAACGGGACAAACGCACAATGACGGCGCACAGATTCTGATGTGTGGACAGAGAAACTTTCAGTAGATGTTTCAATCATTCAGATGATTCTTCAATGCAGTTGAACTTTAAGCTTTTATTTGCTTAAAAAATGACTTCAGCAGTCCCACCTCCACCTCTTTCCTAGACTTTCTGTTGTTCAGGACTGTTGATCCAAAGTCCTCCACCTTCTGCTCCCTGTAAGCCCACCTTCCTCTTCAGTCCCTCTCATTCACACACAGATGCTCTGTTCTGCTGCAGCTGACCTTCATTCCTGATCAAACCTCCACCTCTCTAGATGTTCCTCCACCTGCTTCCTGCTCTCACTACAGATCACACCATCATCTGCAAACATCATGATCCACAGAGATTTCTGTCTAACCTCTTCTGTCAGTCTGTCCATCATCATAGTAACTAGATAACAGTCCCACCTCCTCCTTCAACTCCTCTTCATCATCTACAAACATCTCACTTCTGTCTTCCAGCTCTGAACAACTCCAAACTTCTTCTCTGTCACTCCAGACCTCCTCCTCCTCCTGACCTTCTCCAGAAACCTCCTCAAAGCAAACATCTGTGCTTCTCTGCAGGAAACCAAACTGTTGATCCTCTGACTTCAATCTGGCATCCACTCCTCTTTCCCATAATTCATTGCGGCTCATCTGTAGTTTCTCTGCTCGTTTCCCTTCTTCTTCTTCAAAATGGAGTCAGAACATTTCTCCTCCATTCCTCCTCCTCTTCTTGTTCTTGTTCAGCAGTCAGAAACTCTTCTTCCTCCTCTCCTAAACTCTTCCAGACCTCCAACTGTCTTTCTACTCTTCATCCTCGCTGATCTTTGCTCCTTCCAGCTCCACAGTCATCTCTTCTCCTCTGTTCTCCATCGTGTTCCTGATTCATCAGATCTTCAAAGTTCTGCTCTGTCTTTCCATCACACCAGTAGAACCTGTCAACAAACCTCTGTCCTTCATCATCCTCACCTGCTGATCATCCTTCCATCTCTGCTTCTCTGTCTCACCTGTACAGATCCACCTCTTCCTCCTTTCTTTGACCTTTGCCTCCTCCACCTTCTCCCTCTTCTCCTGTGCTCCACTTTTTCTCATCAACCTTTTGCTCTGAACAAACTCCTGAACTTCTTCCTTTCAGATGAAACACCAAGTTCCTTCCTCCCAGTCTTCATCATCACTTTGGTAGACGTCCAGTCATCTGGAAGAACATTCTGATCTCCTAAAGTGTTTCTGCTCCTCCCTAACCGACACACAGCGCTCTTCCTTTGTCATCTTCCACCTCTTGGTCCTCTGCTCTGACCGTGTCCAGAGGAATGTGGTGATTCTCAGTTTGTCAGGATGATTCTAGTAGAATTTGATAGATTTAAATGAAGCTTCTGCTGTTAAAGATTAAAAAAAAAAAAACAGAAAAATAAAATAAAATATTAAAAAAAAAAAAAAAGTAAAACATTTATAAATTGTTTAAAAGATAAAAATAACTTAAATAACTAAAATAATAAATTTTTAAATATAAAAAAGTTTTAAATACCAAAAATTAGGCATTAAAACATGGCATCTAAATGTGTCTGTGTAGGTTCTCCAGAGGACAGACCCAGAGGTTCTACACATGTTCTCTAGGTCATACGTGTGTCTCCTGTCATGTGACGTTACCTTCCAGTTCACCCATCCTCCGTCCTTCTCATCCATGCTCTGCTGCAGCTGTCCTCCCATGCTGGTCAGATAAAACTAAGAAGAGCAGCTTTTCACGTCAGACTGAAACCGGATTTCAAACCAGGATAACGCGACGCCACCGACCTGCACGGGATGAGCCGCTCGCCTGTTCTCAGCGTAGCACCGCTGGATTTGTTTGTGGAGCTTTTGAACGTCCTGGTGGGGCGACCACACGAGACAACGTGAGTGCTGGCGCCGCCGCGCGCCCACAGCAGCTCCACGGCCGTTACCTTGGCGAGCATGAGGCTGTCGAAGCTGCAGTCCACCACCAGCCTCAGCGAGCTGGGCGTGGCCTCTCGGCGAAAGCGCTTCCTGGCGTGGTGATGGTCGGCTTGGTCCTCGTCCTGCAGATGCTGCCTCTCCTGCCGACGCAGCTGCTTCCTCTCCTTCCTCCTCTGTCTGCAACAGCAGGAAACCACAGCGCCTTCAGGTTGGTGGCAGACAGTCAGGAGTTCAGGTGAACTCGTCACCTAGGCCGCATTTCCACTGCATGGTTCAAGTGACCCAATTCTGATTTTTTCCTCTCATTTGGCACAGATCGGATATGACCGGTGAACGTGTAAGCAGGACAAAAGCGCATGGATTCCGATTTTCTCAGATCGGATACAGGCCACTCTCATATGTGGAAATAAATCGGAAACAAATCGGATATGTGCATTTGGGTGTGCCATGTAAGCAGACAAATCGGATATTCCCAAGTAGATGCGAGTCGTGCGTCAGTGACGTCAATTCAGGACACCACCAACTGAGATCACATGACTTATTAAGGTGCTTTTGTGCTGATTTTGCTGTCAGCGTGTTACCTTTCAGCCTCAGGCTTCAGACCGTAGTTGGAAACCGCTGTTATGTCCGGTCCGGACGCAAACGGTAACTAATGAAGCGGGACACCGTTGCTATGGAACAGGCTAGAAGCCGTTTATTTCTTTGGGGGGCATGTATGTGTGTGAACGCGCGTGCTTGCGTGTGTGTGTAAGGAGAGAGAGGGGGGGGTGTAAGCGCGGAGTGGGGGAGTGTCGGAGAACCGTAAATTAAAAAGAAGGTGTCTCCCCCAAAAGTTTTGGAGTCTTTCTTAACCCACTCTGGAGGCTGAGGGTTCAGAACGGAAAAGTGAACCCCGAGGAAATCTCCCGTGTGTTTCTGACTACGGTCGGAAAAGAGAAGTCATTGCGCAGGAAAGGTTCAACACTTGGATCAAACTGTTAGTACAGCAAAACGTCTGCAAACACTTCCTCATTCAAAACTCAGAGAGAGCCGAGCAGCCCTCCTTTTTAATCCCCTTTGCATCCCCTCTGGAGCGCCCAAGGCAACGCCTCCTTCGTCGCCGCATTGCCTCAATGACAACCGCAGTCACAAAAGTCCGAAGGAGGTCCGCGGAATGCGGAAATACTGCTACGTAGTCCTCAGAACGTCTACGTTTGATAGTTTCAGCATTGTACACTGTAAATGCAAAAATCAGATACGGGTCACTTAAAAGATGATGTAAGCGGGTCGTCAAAAAAATCGGATATAGTCAGAAAATCGGATATGGGCATCTAGACCTGCAGTGTAAAGGCGGCCCAAGTGTCTTCAGCAGACTTGGATCCAGACCCAGAACTACTGTCAGAGTTTGGGACAGACCCAGGAGAGGAGCCCCCCTACACAGACAGACCACCACCATGACCAGAACCTATGACCTCTGACCTGATTTAGCTAACACCACACAGTTGCAGCTGCACACAGCTCGGGTTTCCAGACTAACCATTCAGAACCGACTGCCCCCCTTTGACTGGAATGACAGACGACCGCTGCAGGTGACTCCACCCACACCAAGACACCGCCGTGAACATCTGCAGTACAGACCATGCGACCTGGATGATGCAGCAACCGTCTAATGTCCTGTTCACTGATGATGAGGGTCACCGTGCAGAAATGATGGGGGTCAGCGTAGATGGAGGAGGCGGGGTGAGCGATATGCAGAGGTCAACATGGTCTCCGGGGTTCTGTGGTGGAGGAGGAGGAGCAACAGTCTGGACCGCCATCACCAGTCAGAGCAGAACCCGTTTGGTTCTTGTAGACAGTCCGGTCCCTGCAGGTTCTGATCTCAGAGACATCATAGAAGTCCACCAGAAAACCCCCAGCTTCCTGTTCATGGATGATGATGCTCCACCACGTGGCTGGACTTCAGGAAGTGGGCGTGGCCTCGTAAGGTTTGGTCAGCAATGACCCCTGACCTGAACCAGAACCCCATATAGAACTTGTGGGAGAGTGGAACGCCTATTGCATTAACATTCAAGCCAAATAGTAAAAGCACTCATGTAATAATTAATATCTCTATCTTATTGTGAGTAGTTTATTCTAAAGAGACATTATCAAAAAGCATCTTAGCTGTTTATCAGAGGTCTTTGGGGTTTAGTTTCACCTGAGCAGTTCGTGAATAAACAGTTAGTTCCGGTTTTCTCCACAGCTGTCAGTCTGAGCATAAATTAACCTGATGTCCTCAAACATCACACGACCTGCAGGTTTTTCTCACACAGAATGAAAACGTGAATGAAAACAGCTGAGGACAGCCACAGAGCGGCGCATGCGCAGCAAGTGCCTCCATCCCTGACTAATGGTTTTTTGTTCATTCTCCTGGCGAACTGCACAGTGTGGAGTTTTGTGTTTGGCGTTTTGTATGTTCAGTATTTGTTAATAAAGTTTATTACAAAAAAGGCTACGTACTTCCGCAGGTCCCGCTCCTCCTCCCACTTCTGCTGCTTCAGCAGCTTCTTCTGCTGCCTCTTGGACAGGCTCGGGCTCGGAGCGGCGTGTCCGTCCTCCGGGCTCGGCGCTCGAACCTCCGTCGTCTTCCCGGCGGCAGCCATCGTCGCAGATCGTTCATCAGTCGGGGAGCGGGTGCAGACTCCGCTGGTGACCGGACGAACCCCGCCGCTCGTGATGCTAAGACCGAGCGCGGGAAAGCCTAAACCCGTCCCCACGGACGAACCGAGTAAAGTGGCGTTGATACCGGAGCAACCGCACGCTTCCACCACGGTTCCGGTCTTCTTTGATGAGTTCGAGTTTAGAGATGATCTTTGCTGAAGGCTGCCCCCTACCGGAGCGGCGGGTATCAGCAGGATCAGAAGATCTCACTGTGGTTTTCTTTCAACAAACTTTATTGAACACAACGATCCCATACAAAACACACAGATCACGTGTTTTAATGGCTTTCTTACTGTCAGAATGTTTGACCTCACTGACAAAGAGGGAGAAATGAGGGCTATGAGTTGAAAATGTGGATTTATGAATGTTCCATTTACATAAAAAACAATGAGATTAATGATGTATAATTGTTATTTTTTTATGGGATGGGGGAGGCCAAACGGTACATGTTCACAGGTGGCAGTCTGAGTGGAAATGAAGTTAAAAACTTTAGACCAGAGTTCAGTGGAAAAAGACAAAATGAATGAAAAGCATCTTCAGGGAGTTCTTGAAGGACAAGATCTCACTTCCTTACAGAGTCGCTCCGGTACAAATCCTGCTTTGGAGTGTTCCTACCATTCTATTGTGACACCTTTCTCACCATGGAGGACATTTAGAGAGAAGTTTAAGCTTAAAATTGCGTTTGACAGAAATTATTTATTCAAATTGTGAATCAGTAACACAAAAAAAATAACAATTGAAAGATTTTGTACTTGTTACACAAAAACCACAATTGTTTAGCCACAGGATGCCTCCCTGCTCCATCCACCTGCAGACAATCAGATCCATGCATGTGTTTGGGGTGGGGTGGGGGTACTCAGAGCTCCTGGGTGGTGCTGGGCTGCTTGTCTCAGGCTAGGGGGAGGCCCTCTGGTGGGTGTTTTCCCTTCATCTGCTGTCCCACACTGGTGTCTGGGGACCTTCCTGCCTCCATACAAGAAAGCTTCGGCTCCTCTTTGTTTGCTCAGCTGCTGGACAGTAAGTTAGAGGGAAAAAAGAGACTTTGTCCTAGAAAACGACACAGGTTTTTGTATAATCATCATTCAAAGAGCACTGGGATCACTTTTATGGTTAATTAAAGAAATGCCTAACAAATAGTGTTTGTGATTGTGAGGTGCTAAAAATACTACGACTGACGTCTCTTTGGATCCTGGATTTATGAAAACTGCTGGTAGAAAAACATCATTAACACTTTTGGTTGAAGTCACACTATTCATACAGTCTGTAAAGTAAATGAATTCACTAAAATATGCATAGAACAGAAATAAAGTTTAACTTAGAATTTGGTGAATTCTGATTAGATGATGTCTTTCCTGGATTTAGTTTCTATTTCTAGTCTCAATAATCTGCAACTTCAAAACTGCTTTTGGATTAAAAGTTTGTTCCATAATCTTTCAAATTGTTTAAAACAAAAACCTAAACAGTATGTAATCTCCTTTTATTTTACCTCTAAATTAATTAAAATATTTGTGCAATCAAAAATAATAAAAAAAGTCCCATAGTGATAAATCTTAAAGTTGTACCAGCAGAACTCTATGGAGTCTTGAAAAACAAAATTCAAATGTGTGCAGAAGATCATTAACTTGTGTGTGCATGATAATATGTTGCACACAAAAAGAATAGAACTCATACTAATAAGAAGAGCAGAATAATCAAAGTATTTTTAAAAAAGCTTGTTTCTTTACTTAATCAATGGTGAATTGCTCTTGTCTGCAAGCATCTCAGAGCCCCCTGCAGGCCGTTACAGGAATTACAGCACAGCTGCAGTATCTTGCAGGTGTAAATGTATGGAGCCCCAAGTTGTTCATAATTTAAAAAAAAAAGACCTAATGCAATCACACAATCAACCAATAAATCTATCATAAATGTATACAAAGATCATGAAACTGTGAAGAACCTGCACACAGATTTTAAATTAGCCATTATATTATTAAATTTATTTCATTTTGCTTTAAAACAGTATTTTAAAATATTCATTTTTAATCACGTTGAATAATATTATAATTCTATGGCTTTTTCTAGAAACTAGAATTTCAAAATCAATATTTTCCAAAGTGGCTTTGTTTTATTTGTTTCTGAAAAAAGCCATAGAATTACAATAATATTCAACATGATTAAAAATGAATATTTTGAAATACTGTTTTAAAATACTGAGCGAGTTTTTAAAGGAATTTCATGATCTTTTTATACATTTATGAGAGATTTAAGGGTTGATTGCAAAAGGACATACAGTATTTTTAATTATGAGCAATCTGGGGCTCCATATAAACACATTACTCAAAAATCTATTTCCCTTTTTTGTTTTCCAGTGAGAAATCCTAGATGTTATGGATTCAACATAAATCTAACATTTTGGGCGCGTCAACGCATGAATTCACACAGCAGCGATGAAGGTGTAAAGGGAAACTGCACGCATCTCTGGGCGTCACGGAATGCATCGTCAACAAACAGGAACCGAGTGCCCGTTTAGAAATACGGTTCAGGTTCTGCAACCCGATCCAGAACCTGAGAGCCCCATCAGCGCCTCCTAACTCAGAGACGGTGTGGGCTGTCAGCCAGCAGAGAAACCTTTAACACCCCCCAACTGCTTATTTAGCACACATTCCAGAATACGCCGTGCTAAGCCAGTTTAACTCTGTCTCTGGGACGTCCAGGCAGGAGGGGGGAGAGGCAGAGCTCAGAGTGACCCCAAATATCCTCAAATTAACACAATGTGCATGAAATAAAGCAGTAACTGTGCCAAGATGATGCTGCTTGGAGGGCTTCATTGTCTTTATGGTAAAAAAAGAATCAAATGGCAAAAAGACTAAACTACAGGATAAAATAACTTTTATTTGTAGGATAATTTACAGCATTTTAGGGATAATCTTTGACGTTTTGTAGAGAACGAACTGTGTTTTGTTCATTTCCCCTAAAAGTTCTTAAACTGAGAAGTAAATCCTTCCAGAAATCATTTCTTTATTCCAGTTTTCATTTATTTCTCTCACTAAACTCCCATCTTCATGCATTCAATTTAACAGTTTGTTTTACTTTTATGGCTGAACGTACAGAAATGAGGAACGTATGAACACATGAGGACTTTAAATCAGACTGAACATCATCCTATAGCTGGACGTGATACCACAGGCGTCTTTATTTTGTCTTCAGAGTGACCATCATCTCCAGCAACAGCATCAACTTTTCCAACACTTGTAAACAGCTGACACTTTGAAAAACACACAATTTCATGATTTACTGTCACATGAAGCATTCAAAACATTTCCAAAAATCCATATATACTTTAGACATAATGTTGTAAGTAGTGTTTCCCGTCCTGACGGGGAAGAATTGGTGTTGGTCTTGTCTTTGCGTCTGAATTTGTTTGGTTTTACTTGAACTATAGCATCAACTCCTCGTTTTGTTACACTATCCTCACTCTGTCAGGTAAAGTAAATAAGAAAATGGTGACATAAGCTTTGTAATATAGAGACAAAAATCTGGATCACAATGCTTGTTTTTTACCGTAACATTGGAACACAGTTTTTCCTTTTTTTTGGTAATTTCTTTTTTATTGGGTTTTCAAGAAACGTTGGAGATGTGAGACAGTTTTCCATCAGTTTATTGATCCAAATAAAATCCCAGCTCTCTTTCCACAGAGCACTCACTTTCTCTCCATCAATGAAAAAGTCCTTTTTTGTCATCAGGCAGCCCTACGTGCGTTTCCCCCCCACAGAAAGAAAATCAGACAACCATCTGGTGACGTGGCCTCACTGCGCAACAGCTCTTCTCAGACGGTTCACATCACTGCACAGACGAACAAATCCTCATGCCCTTCAGACAAAGACCCAACGGCTCCAAGCAGGACGTGGAAACTGAGACGCCTGCAGCCGCACTGCTGAATGAATCATGTGACGTCTCTGTGACTCATGCTAACTGTAATACAGTAAAAGGTACGGGGGCTGAGAGGTGCCAAACACATTTACATTTAACGTACAACAACAAAAAATGCACAAATACTGAAACACAAAAGCAAATCTGGGTTTACGTACGTTAAAAACCACTCATGTGTGAGTTTTTTAAAGTTATTTATTATGTTTTATCTATGTGGACATTATTAATACATGAATCAGTCCAAAAGCATTTTTTAATTGTATTACTACAATAAAAATTACAAAAATGTTTAGCAAGGTAAAGTTTTTGCGTCACTTCCGGTATTAAGGGTTTTCCCTTTCCGTCCAGCAGCAAAACACGACAGCAGAAGATGGAGAACAAATGAAGCAAAGCGAGCAGCTTTTCTACACGATTGGTTTTATACGACCTTCCTTTCTGGTAGAAGCCGTGGCTCCACTTCCGTTGTTGTGTTTCTGGATTTGTAGCGGGATTTGTTGTATCTTAAATGCAAACGTGTCTTGCACCTCTCGGCCACCGTAAACCGATACAGCAGACAAAAAAACTATGTTGGAAACTGTCAGTATGATTGCATTTTTATTAAATATATGTGGAATTTTAGTGCATCTCATTCAAATCAGTTTGTCCAAATTCTGAAGAATGATTTTGGACAAACAGCTGATCTGAGTTTACTGTGAGTCAGACACCGACACAGGCACGGTTTGAACGCTGTGATCATTGCACACACACACACTAAATAAACAGGACACAAAACTGTTCAAGACCACAACAGTCTTGTCGTGGCTCAACTTCAACATCTGCAAAAACATTTTCCTGAACACAGTTATACAAAAAAAAAAGAAAATCCTGTTCCAGCGTACAGAGACGCTGATCAGGTTTGTTCTTTGGCTAAAAAAGAAAGGATGGACTGTCCAGCAGATCCCGTGTTTTCAACACAAACACAACTCTTGTTTGGTTTCAACCAAAGATTATAACGCAAAAGGGACATGGGGTACACAACACACATCTGAGTCTCAAATCAGCAAAGCCTCATTTAGAGGATGTGACGGCGAGGAGCAGACAGGAAGTCATTAAGTCATTGTACAGTTTCAGACTCTTTTAAAACACAAACAAATTCAAACGCAAACAAGAAACGTCTCACTTCAGTAATGTTCATCAAGCTACTGCAGTCAAATGAAAGGCAACTCGTCAGTTTGAAGGAAAACTTTCCTTTTCTTACAATCACGTCAACGCTCGAGCTCCTCAGCCAATCAGAGGCGGAGGAGACGTTTGACCGACCGCTGCCTGTTGGCGAGGCAGCAGGATGTGCGGCGCCGTGAAAAGAGCCAAAACTCTGGTAGAAACATGTGGAGCCAGACGAGTCCAAACCCAGACGAGTCTCCCAGACGAGTCCAAACCCAGACGAGTCTCCCAGACGAGTCCAAATCCAGACGAGTCCAGGTTTTTCTAAATTCTGTTCTGTTGGAGATAAAAACAGCAAAACAAATGTTTTGTCTCTTTAATCACAGCATCAACAAGTAAAAACCAGCAGTGATGTGACCCTTAAGCGCTGAACCTGCCGAGCATGTTACAAAGTCCTGATCATCTCACTGAAGGAAGGCCTTTCTGGGCCTAAAGGTCGTGTCACGCTGCCAATGTTTACATTTGTGCATTTCCACGTATGTAATTTCAGTCTTCTGTGATACAAACGACGCACGAATCACTAATGAATTGCATATAATTAATAAACCACGCTCTACGTTGGTTTATGTGTTCTTTGCGTGGTTTATTCGTACTTATTCTGTGGTTTTGATGTAGTTCATTTGGGAAAATTTCACAACTTTTCTCACTTTTTCCACGTTTGACCAGTTTTCATCCAAATGTACGTAGTAGCTGTGGGACACGGCCTTTAGCTTGATTATTGACCATTTTCATCATTACAATCTGACACAGTTATAAATATGCTTGCAGCAGGCTGCCCCCTCTGTCTTACTAGTTAATGTTTTTGGTTTTAGCAACACTAGATTATTGCAAAGCTTTCCAGCTGAAACAAAATGTTGCCGCTGAAGTTGTGAGTCGATCCTCGGTCTCCCAGCTTCCCTTCAGCTGCAGAAATACCTCCAGAAAAAGCTTTGAAAGATCGTCCCATCTGAGGACACGTCAGAGAGTTTAGACGTGCAGAATGCCGGGGCTTAGCGTGTCAAAAGCCGCAGAGAGGTCCCGTTAAAGGAGGACTAATGGCTGTGCTTTAGCTCCAGCTGCTCCTGGAACCCATTGACAGAATACATCACTGCACTGAGTGGCCCCTCCCCCCTGGCGTCCCAAACAGGAAGTACCAGCTGGCTCCAAGAAGCCAAAATCCCAAAGACTTCTATGGTGACGTCAAACCCACTTCATCCAGTGATACGTGTCCATGCGGGAACCTCGATAACGGACAGAAACATCTCATTGCAAGACAGATTTTAAGCCAAAGAAGTCACTCTGTCAAAACAAGCTAAGAAGAGTTGTCTGTTAATCTACGGAGACAACCGTTCACATCACTGATGGATAGGATCCGGTGGACCTGCAAAGGCCGCTCCTGATTGCAGGTGTTGGAAACATGAGGAAAATGGTGCACAAACTGTTGCGGACAAGTCTTAACAACATCAACGCCTGATTTGGTTACCAGCAGTGGTCAACGCTAGACTGTCTGGAGAACATGCAAACCAAGGAGCTCCTCTTGAGACTTCCGGTTATGGCGGCCATGTGAAAAGTCGTGTTTTCTGCCGCTCTGCAGCTCGTGCTATACCAAGAACTTTACTTGCTGCTATCCAAAACTAAATTACAAGAGGAATGAAGGAATAATGCCTAAAAAACCTAAAACTGGAAAAGAAACAACTGAAAATTCTAAGCAACCCAAGTTAACGGAGTTTCGTCTTCGAGGGGAAGCGCAGAAGGCTAACGCTGCCACTGTCCAAATGGCGGAGACGCGCGAGGAGGAAAGCAGCAAGGTGGATAAAATACTGTCTGTTGTGACCTCCATGAAGACAGACTTTTCTACAAGATTTGACAAACTTTTATTGGCAGTCGAAGACATAAAACGGGAACTGAATGATTGCGCTGAACGAGTGACACAAACGGAGGTGCGCATTTCCAACACGGAGGACGACATCAGCGTTTTGCAGGCCAAGGTGAGCGCACTGGAAGCAAAAGGAAAAGTTCTGGAGGACAAAGTCTTAGATTTGGAATCAAGATCAAGGCGGAACAATTTAAGACTTGTCAATTTGCCAGAAGGAGCTGAAGGACAAGACCCGTGCCTGTTCTTGGAAAAGTGGCTTCCAGAGGCGCTCGGCACCGAAATGCTTCAGACTCCGCTGACCATAGAAAGAGCGCACCGAATCGGACCGCGGAGAGACGGCAACGCTCCACCTCGCACTCTCATCATGAGATTCCTTAACTATAAGGATAAGCTGGCTGTTGTCTCTGCGGCGCGGGCCAAAAAGGAGCTTCGCTACAAGGAGCAGCGGATCCGATTCTACCCGGACCTCGCAGCGGGAGTGCACCAGCTTCAGAAACAGTTCGACTCGGTTCGAGAGGATCTGCGCAGATTGGGGATAAAGCACGGAGTGATTCACCCAGCAAAGTTACTGGTGACCTACGAGGGGAAGACGCACGCCTTTAAAACACCGACAGAGGCTCGAGAGTTTCTCAAGAAGATCCAGAAGAACTCCGAGTGAAAGTGATTCTGATCTGACTCACTATTCTCTCAACAGTTGTGAGAAACAGGTAACGGGACGGTAAAATTGGCATTCCAATATGGAAACATCTGAGTGACTTTTTTTTTTTCTTCTTCCTTTATTTTTCTTTTTCTTAATTAATAATATTTTTTTGAAACAAGTTCTACAACTGTATACATTATGTGAAAATTAGCAGCGTAGAAAAATTATTTTTGGTCAAGGCACGACCAGCAGTGGCGTTAATGTTCGATTTGAGTGACATGGGCAGACTGCTCCTCCCAGAGAGAGGATCAGGCACGTGCCATGGCGGGAGACACAATGTGGGGGGAGGGAAACCCATTCAGTTGGGTAAATGGGGTAACGGGTGTTCAAGTTTGGTGTTTTGGATATGTTCTCTTATATCCAGGTTAGTTAGGCTTCTCTTTAAAAAAATGTTCATTGTATTATGTGAAAGTTTCACAGCAGCTGAAAAGAAATACAGATCTCTTTTTTTTCAAGAGACAATTTACTCTAAATGCAAATAAATACTTTGATCTGTCTAAATTAATGCAAGGAGTAGATCTAAACTTTGTAACATGGAATTGCAGGGGATTGCAACGTTTCAAAAAGGTCAAAAAAGTAATAAACAAAATAAAAGATATGGGGTCCAAAATAGTCTTTCTTCAGGAGACCCATCTTCTAGAGGAAGACGAAAAAAGAATTAGAAGAAGGTGGCGAGGGAGCGTATTTGCTTCAGCATTTTCTTCCAGAGCAAGAGGAGTGATGACTCTTATTCATGAATCTGTACCATTCCATGTCAGTAATGTGATTAAAGACAAGAGGGGTAGATATTTAATAATACAAGGATCATTATTGTTGGAAACATTAAATTTGGTTAATATTTACGGTCCTAATTCTGATGATTTTAAGTTTTATGAAGACCTGTTCCTTACACTTTCAGCGCTGCCCGGGCAATTTATAATAGCTGGGGACTTTAACTGTACCTTAAATCCAAGCCTGGATAGATCCACAGGAACCGACCAAACTCATAACAACTGTAGACTGAGTATTCTGAGATCAATGAAAGAACTAAAACTACTAGATATTTGGAGGGAATTAAATCAGCAAACCAAGGCCTATTCATGCTATTCTGCAACATTTCAAACCTACTCACGTATAGATTATTTCCTAATTTCTTCTGAATTGATGTCCAAAATCCAAAAATGTACATATGACAATATTGTAATTTCGGACCATGCTCCATGTTGCCTAGTATACAGGGATGAAAAAATATCCGGCGACCCTCCTAGATGGCGATTCCAACACAAATGGCTGCAGGACGGAGAGTTTGTTAAATACATAGGAAAACAAATAGATGACTTTTTCTACTTCAACACAGATCAAACTTCAGCCTGCATTAGATGGGATGCCTTTAAGGCATTTCTTAGAGGAAAAATAATTAGTTACACAAGCTATAAAAATAAGAAAGACAAACAAAATTTTGCACAACTAGAGAACAAAATAAAACACACACAACAAAAAATTTATGAAAATGGGGATCTGGAAGCAAAAAAAGAGTTATTACTCCTAAGAGCAGAATATGACAAACAGTCCAGTAACAGGGCTGCATCAAGCCTTTTAAGGTTAAAACAAACATTTTATGAACAAGGTGACAAGGCTGGAAAATTATTGGCATGGCAAATAAAACAACTGGAAACTAAAACCTCTATCACATGTATCACAAAAAATGAACAAAACTTAGTCAATCCAAAAGATATCAACAATGCCTTTAGAGAGTATTACCAGAAACTGTATGACGCTCAAGGGAACTGCAATCCTACTGACATTAATAGTTTCCTAAATAGGCTGAATATTCCAGTTATCTCAAATGAGAATAAGATCAATTTGAATTTAAAGTTTAATAACATAGAAGTCGCACAAACTATTGAAAACATGAAATCAGGAAAAAGTCCAGGTCCAGATGGTATTCCGATTGAAATATATAAAAAATTTAAGGATAAATTGCTAACACCCCTACTGGAAATGTTTACTGAGGCATTTGAAAAAGAATGTCTTCCACTCTCCATGAATCAAGCCCTTATCACATTACTGCCAAAACCAGGTAAACCACCTAACAAATGCGAGAATATGAGGCCTATTAGTTTACTGAATTCTGATCTTAAAATTATTTGCAAATTGTTAGCAAGGCGTCTCCAAAACGTTCTGCCACATATAATAAATAGAGATCAGAATGGCTTTGTTGCTGGAAGACTAGGATCTCATAATGTGAGAAGAGTTTTAAATATCATTCATCATAAAAAAGAAAACAGAGATACTGCTCTCCTGTCATTAGATGCAGAAAAAGCATTTGATAGGGTTGAGTGGCCCTATCTTTTCAGTATCTTGGAAAGATTTGGATGTGGATCCAACTTTATAAAATGGATCAAGATTTTGTATAAAGACCCGACAGCGGAAGTTTTAACAAATAGAAATTTCTCTAAGCCAATTAAAATTAAGAGAGGATGTCGGCAAGGACGTCCTCTCTCTCCTTTGCTTTTTACTTTAGCAATAGAACCATTTGCAGCAGCGATTCGTGCACATACACAGATAACTGGAATCACAATAGGACCCACTGAACACAAAATTTCTTTGTTTGCAGACGATGTCATTTTATATTTGAGTAACCTTACTTCATCAATCCCAGCAGTGCTGGAAGTGATTCAAATATTTGGAAGTATTTCAGGATATAAAGTGAATAATGCAAAATCCTCAATTTTAATGCTAAATTCTATGGAAAGGCAAAACCCCACTTCCAAAACATCTCACTTTAAAGTAGTTGAACATTTTGAATACTTAGGAGTGGTAATTGTACCAAAGCTGGATCAAGTTGTCCAACGTAACTATGATTACTTAAAAGAAAAAATCAAAGATTCAATAGACAGATGGATGAAGCTGCCCATAACTATAATGGGAAGAATAAATATCCTAAAAATGAACGTATTGCCAAAACTGCTATACTTGTTCCAAAATATCCCTCTGGCACCCCCTCTAGAATTATTTGCTTGGTTAAAGAAAATCACAGTAGCCTTTATATGGAACAACAGAAAACCTAAACTCCGTCTTACTTTACTATACTTACCATTTGATGGAGGGGGGCTAAAATGCCCTAATTTTAAGCATTACTTCTGGGCTACACATCTGCGCTCCATTATGTTTTACTTCTCTAATGAGAATAATCCACATTGGGTGGAAATGGAGTCCCACAATTTAAAAATACCTTTACCGTCGTTCTTATACTCCGATAAAATAAGAAAGTTACAAAGACAAATCAAAAATCCTTTCTTGAAACACATGATAAAGGTCTGGTTTGAGGTCAAAAACTATTTAAAAGAAGTAAATTCTTTATCACAATTCAGCCCAATCTGGGGTCACCAGTGTTTTGTACCAGGAAGAATGGATACAACGTTTAAAACGTGGGCATCCAAAGGACTTAGAACAATTAGAGATTTGTACCCCCCACAGTCTGATACCTTTATGTCCTTTGAGGAGCTAAAATCTATGTACGACCTGGATAAAAAACACTACTTTAAATATCTTCAGCTAAGAAGCTTTGTGAATGCAAACCAAAAGAGTCTTAACAAAATTCCTTTTTCACAGCTGGAAACCCAGATGATGAAAAACAAATTAAGAAAAGGCATAATTTCGGACCTCTATAACTTATTGACATCTAATACATCAGAGAACTCAAATGGTAAATTAAAATCATGGAATGATGACTTATCACTCAATATTAATGAAAATGATTGGACAAGGGCATGTTGTAAGATTCATTCTATGTCTATTAACAGTCGACTGAGAATACTACAATTTAAATGGTTAATGCGTTTATATACGACACCAGTGCAACTAAATAAATATAATAAGAACATACCAGATGTTTGTGCAAAATGTGGATTTAAAGGCACATTGAAGCATTGCATGTGGGAATGTCACCAAATACAAATCTTTTTGGAAGAAGTTAAAATTACAATAGAAAAAATAATCTCAAAACAACTTACATTGAGCCCTACCCTATTTCTTTTGACTATATATCCAGTGAAACATAATTTTAGTAATACAGAGAGTACATTTATTGATATCAGTTTCTTAACGGCTAAAAGGTGTATTGCACAGGCTTGGAAAAACATGAACAGACCTAGCATAAATCAGTGGCTAAAACAAATGTTGTATTGCCTTCCTTTGGAAAGAATAATGTATATCCATAAAAGCAAACAACACCTATTTGAGGAAATTTGGGGACCCTTTATTAATTATATTCAAAAATTAGAACAAATAGATGATTCAACAGATTTTTGATCTCAACCGCACGGAATTTTGCAACCTCAGTTTAAAAGCTTTTGAAAAGGAGAGCTGTGATGGTATCATGTAAGAGAAGCAATGTTCGTTGTTAAGTTTTGTTTTATGTAATTATAATTTTTATTTGTTTGAGTGTAGATATTTGTTTTGAGTGAAATGTCATACAATACAGTTTTTTTTTTTTTTTTTTTTTTTTTTTTTTAATTATTTTATTTCCTTTTTGCTTTTTGTCTTTTTATAAGGAAAACGTAACTGGTATTATTGAAGTTGCTGTGTTGTCATGACTAATTCTTTAAATAAAAAGTTGTGGAAAAAAAAAAGGAGCTCCTCTTTGAGGTCAGCTGTGCTGCAAAGCACTGATTTCCTTCACTGACAGGTACAGGAAGATGACATCATCTCTTTTGATTTCTGTGGATTTTAGTTTTTCTCCATTGGTTTGGCTCATTTTCTTGAAACAGAAATTACATTCTGAAAATTCTAAGATCATTTGGTAAAACAGTCTTACAGTTCAGCACATCACTTGCAAAATCTAATATATCTCCCAAAACTGTTCACTCGTGCTTCAAAACTAAATTCCTTTCCCATGTAAAGAGTCAGTGCCACCAAAATGGCAAAGATCCTTCTCAATTGCTTTGGCCAATTTCTTGAAGCAGACCGGACGTTCTCGACACTCTTGGTGCTTTTGCCCAAATAATGTGGATGGTTCGGCACAACACCATGGTTCACCTGCAAAAGCTCATATCTCCCCCAAAACAATTCACTCAGGCGTCAAAACTAATTGTCCTTTTCATTTAAACAGTCAGTGCTCCCAAAATCCTTCATCCATTTGGCATTGTGTAGGCACTGCAGGTCAGAATGATTAGATGTTTTGTCACTATAGCAGAGGACCATTGAAATATCCCTCATGTCCATCCATCCATCCACCCACAATAACAAACACATTGACACCTATGGGGAAATGTAAGCCTCGTTTCAACTGAGCGGTACGGCACGGTTTAGAACGGTCCAGGCGATTTAGGTGAGCGACCTACAACAAACAGGGCCTTAAAATGGTACAGTCTGGCCTAACGGGTCCACAATGGAAATGCTCAACATACTGGACTGGTATTGACCGGACTGCTCAATGGAGAGGAGTCTTTGGAGTCATCAGTGAAGCCTGTTGGGAGGAAGCCGGTCACCCACAGGGAGAACATGCAAACTCCACAGAGATGACACAGCCGGGATTCAAACCAGGGCCTCCCTGCTGTGAGCTCAGAGTGCTAACCACTACACCACCATGCCGTCCCTGAGTAACATACTGTAGTTTTAAATGTTATTGTTGGCTGTTTATATATTAAATGTTGAGGTTAGAGACATGTTGGTGTTTTGCACCAGGACTTTTATCCTAATTTGTTCTCAGACGGATCCAACCATCAACATCTGCATCACTGCAGCCTGATGGGAACCTTCCTTTGGCATCCAAACCCGTTTCCTGCTTCAGAAAGTCCTGCAGAACCAAGATTTCAAATGGAAAGCAGAGAAGGGGGACGGACAACAGCAGAAACGCAGCAAACGTCCATGATTTCAGCTGAAGGTCGCACACACCTTCACCGCCTGTGGTTATGCATGTTACCATGACAACAAAGGTATTCCCTCTTTTCAGCCACTTCTGTCGGATTTTAACGTTCAGGATTGAAAGGAAAAGATGAAGAAGCTCCTGTAAACTGAAGTTAACTTAGAGTTGAGTTGCCAGCTGGTCTCAGCGGTATGTGGGGACATTCTGAGAGGGGAAACTCCAAAATGTTCACCAAGAGCAGTTGAGGCTCTTCGCTGCTATGCAGCATGTTTTGTTGATGCCATGAAGCCGACTTCTCACCCTCTCCGTCTTGCAACAACTGCTCCTATAAAAAGCTCACTGATACTGCAGCAAGCTGCCAGCCAGAATCTGACATCCTGCAGCAGCTGAAGCTTTTGCACACAGACAACAAACTGCTAGAGTTTGAACTCTCTCTGCTGCACACATGTACACACTGGCACATTGTAACACCTTCCCCATGAACAATCCTCACTCAGGGCCTTATCTGAGGACGCACACGCTAGCAGGCGGGGCCCAACTGTTTAGCTGCAAACTTTACAACCAAATCTTTTGCTCCCGTCATGCCTGTTCAGCACATGAAGCGGCTACAAACTCCAGGACCGGACACATGTCCTGAGGCACGCATGACGGAAAATCAGCGTTGTGTTTTTTGGAAACTGAACATCTCCTTCACACGGTGGGAAATAACTGTGAATGCCCAAAGTGTATGGAAAGCTTTAACAACACTAAACTCCAGCCTCTTTCTTCTGTTTTGAGAACCAGACAGAAATGTTGCTGCCAGCTTTTGTTCAAACTCCAACCCACTTTTCAGTAGAACACAGGAACATGAGTCTGGTTGGTCTTCGTTGTTGTCCTGGTGTCTGTAATCACACAACGGTTAAAGTCCACGCTCAGGGTCACATGCGGGTTTTTGAAACTGCATATTCAGTGAACATGAACCCCAGACAGCAAAAAAGGTTGCAAGAAGGACTGCAGTGGGGCAAATGTGCACAAGAAACCCCTGGGGCACTAAATAAGAGACGCCCAACAGGCAGACCAAGAAAAACAACTCCAGTGGATGATAAGAACATGGTAGGAGCAGTCGAGACATGAATGTGGAACCGGAAACAACCTCTAGGGAGTCAGACTGAATCACAGTCCAGTCAGCAGGACAGAAGGACGGAGCAAAGGCTAAGGCTTGGAGAGTTGAGGATCTGCCTCTGAGCCAAAACTCAGCTTATGAACACAGTGGTGGTGATGCCATGGTTTGGGCTTGCATGTTTTTTTTTTCTTGGTAAAAAGCTAATTTGTTTTTATTGAAAACATCCACAGACAGATCCATAACCATGCAGCAGAATGAGTAGGATCCACTGCACACTGCCAAAGCAGTAAAGGGTTTTATTTCAGTCCAGACGTGGAAGAATTCTAGACGGGCCGGGTCAATCTCCAGTGTAACCCCCACAGAGCGTGCAGAGCAGCGATTTAGAGAACCTATATCATGCACAATAAACTTTCTGAGCTTTTTAGTGTGTCATAATGTTCATTTCTCTCCAGAAACAACAACCCCAAACCGGTATTTTGATCCATTCACAAATATCTGAGGATTCCTCTAAAAACCTGCTCTGAGCACCAGCCCCTCCCAACCCACGAAAACGAGCAGGTCCTCACATTGTGACATCATATCTGAGGAACCCGCCCCTTCCAGGAAGACTCTGCACTGCCAGCCCCGCCCCCAGGGTAACAGACCCCCCACTTCCTTCATGGAGCTAGACGTGATTGGCTAAACACTTTAATTTTCTATGAATTATATGAACGTCCATCTTTGTAAAGTTTGGATGATGTTTGTTTTCATGGGAGAATCTCAGACACGCTGATGAGGCCGACTCCATGATGATGTCATGAAATGGGCGGCACCCACAAGGAGAAGAAGGCGGGGCCTCAGAGATCGAGTCGTCTTACTTCCTGGTAGAAAAATGAGCTGAAAAATAATTTTCATAAAAAAATGGTTCTTTAGTGTCCAAGATCATGTCTGATCACATAGTATCCTTTACTCTGAAAGGCTTAAATACAGCAGCATACAGACTATTTCAACCAGGGCTGCTGATTACGTCCCTTAAAAGGGTTTGTGGGTAGATCATCAAAGATGAACAAACAAAAACATATAAATATGTATTTTAAAAATCCCTCAGCAAATGATCATCTTCAACGTGAAGTACGGTGCTTGATTGACATGCAGAGCGGCTAATCAAACCCTGTCAGACAGACGTCACTTCACGTGTGTTTGAACACGCAGAGCACCCTTGGGCCGGCCCGTTTGCCTAACCGATTCGAAGTGAGACCGAGGCGCCCCGTTCCTGCTGTTCCTCCAGCCGGATTCTGATGTTCGGATCAGAGACGGCTTTAGATCTTCCAGGTGTGTGAACTACAGCTGAGGAGGACATTCTGCCTCAAAGAAAACCATCTGACGACAAGGACTTCACTCACTCATGAGGACCAGAACCTCCAAAAACCTGCCACCAAGCAGGCCTTCTGCCCCAAAAATGGCAGCTGATCAGAACTGCTCCAAACTATTTTTGAAGAACTACATTGAAGTACGTCTGCAGATCCCGTTTAGTCATCTCAGGTTTCACACAGGAATGATGAGTTTGTCAGAAAACAGACGTCTGGACTGAAGAAGAGGAGCTGCTGCAGCACAGTGCCGCTCTAACATGAACATCTAGCTAGTTTTACACGGAGCATCAACCTAGAAAGGATCAACCGAAAACGAGTTTTGGCAGTTTGACCATGACTAACCCGTGTGCTGAGATCCAATGAAAGACCATCATAAGTATCACTGCATCTTCTCTAAACTAGACTCTTAAATGGTTCATTCTTCTTCTCAAAGGAAACCGATTGAATTGTTCACCTGTTCCGGTGAGGCGCCTCTCATCTATGCTCCACCACAAAGCTCATGGTCGTCCCGTCAAACGAGGGCGGGGCGATGATCCTGGGGCCTTGCTGGGAGGTGATGCTTATGATGGGCTGTGAGACGGCGGTCGGGGTTTGCTGAGGCCTGCCGGCTGCGGCGCCCTGCTGCTGACCCCCAGAAGCTGCTTGGTGGTACGTTCCAGTGGACATGTAGAAGGGGCTTTCCATGTACACCCCCTCGTTGTGCTGCGACGGTGCTTTCTCCCCGCACTCTGCCTCCGACGGCAGGGACATCTGCGAGTGCACCAGCGCCCGGGAAGGTATGACTGCCGGCGCCGGCATGAAGCTGGGGTAGATCATGTAGGTCTGCCCGTACGCCCCGGGACTGAGGGCCATTGGTGGGAGGGGCATGGGCAGGGGGGTCATGGGAGGCTGTGGGATCGGCATGTCCACGTAGCGACCCGTCTCCGGGTCAAAGAGACGCTTTGTGGCCGGCTGCACCGGAGTGTCTACCAGATAGTAGTTTCCAGTGGTGGGGTCCAGGAGCATCTTCCTCTGAGTGGCGTGGAAGGGCTCTAGGGTGGGGGCTGGGGTCATTATTGGGGAGAAGCAGTACATCTGTGGCTGGCTGGGGGACATTCCCAGCGGTAGGGAGTGATAAATTGTGGCCGGGGGAATCTCAGGTGAAGGGGTCTGCATCCCGTGGCTGGAGTGCGTCGTCTTTGGCATGTGCTGCTCCTGGCTTCTGGAGCCAGACCACTGGTGGTTTGGTGGGGGGGTCGGCTTTGATTGGTTAGAAAATGAATACCCAGAAGTCTTGTCAGCAGGTGGAGGTTGTTTGCTTTCCTTTGGGTGGGATTTGACAGGAATAGTCAGGTAATTATCAGACAACGCGTTTGACACATGAAACTTTTCCTCATTTCTCCATTCCCCTGCTTCCTTTTTGCGACTAATCTTTACAGAAACGGGGAGCTGGGGGGACTTTGGGGCCACGTTTCTGTCGCTAAAAGGTGTTTGAGTGAAGTTGTTGGACAGGTGGATGCTTGGAGCTGCACAGAACTTGAAGTCGGACGTGTTTCTGTGACTAGTTACGTTTATGGCCTGATGGGACTTGGAAAGCAGCGAGTTGTCGTGGCTGCTGGACGGCTGAGGAGACCCGAACGGGTCGTTTGCTTCCCCACTTCCTGGATCCTCAGAGCCAGGGGAGGCTTCGGTTCTGGGATAGGAGTCTCTTCTGGTTTTGTCCACATCGGAACAGCCGACGTCCTCCTCGTCAGCTCCACCCAGCTCCTCACTGGTGATCAGTGACAGCACGTGGCTGTCCGTCAGAGGCTCCGGCTCGCTCTTTCTCTTCCATTCGTTCTTCTCAAACACATAAAGCTGCTCCATGGTTTTCACAGCAGCCTGAAGCTTTTCCAAAGCCACTTGATTAGCAACCTTAGATTCCGGCTTTTTGTCTGCCAGCTCGGACCCCTTTTCTGCCTTCATCTGTGTCTCTGTTCTGAGTCCAGGGTTCTCCTCTGAGGAGCTGTGAGACGTTGGGCCCCCTGCCCTCAGTGGTGGATCACTTTTAGCGTCCCCCAGAGTCACTTTGTCAGAGTCAAGTGACTCCTGTTCGGCTGGTTCCACATTTCCAGGATGTTTCCCAGGGTAATTGGTGTTTACAGATTGACATTTTATCACTATGGGGGACACAGGGTCTGGATTTCTGGGCTGCATTTGCTTCCTCTGCTCGCTGTGACTGTCAGCACAGGCAGAGCTGGCCTTGTTTTCACTGGTATCCAAAGAAACAAAGTGATAAGAGCTTTTAACCAGCTTACGCACATCTCTCACTTGGTGGATCGGCGTCTGGAGCTTGCCCTTGTTTTCTCGGATGTCTCTTACCATGAAGTGTGGAACTTTGTCTGAGGACTCGCCCTTCAGAGCTGCAGCCAGCGCTTGGCATTTGAAGTCATCTGCTCTGCTGAAGCTCGGCGCCTTGGAGCCTAAAATAGGAGCGCGCCGTTTGGAGACACCAAAAGCTTGGCTTTTATCGTCTCTGACGCTCCTCAGGTTTATTTTGATTTCCGGAGATTTGGAGGCGGACGCGTTCCTGGACTCTGAGAGGTGGAAGGTGCTGTCAGCGCGCAGTTTTGTCCCCGGGTTGTCCCCACTTTCAGAAGGATCTCCGCGCCGCGCTTGTCCGCCTTCATCCTCTTCTTCACCGGACAGCAGCTGGATACTTGGAACAAACAAATGAGACATTTTCGTCAGTTTGCTGCGCGCTGAGCTCAGGTCCCCCTCACCCTCATCCGCTGAAGGCAACCTGTCCTCCAGGGTTTTCGCGTTTTTATGATCCTTTTGAAACTCTAGCTCGCCGTCCTTCCAGCATCTGAAGGCGCTATTTTGGCTGCGAAGCAGCGTGCTTTTGGACGCTCCCAGTGCGCCTTTTTTAGTATCGATTCCAGCTTCATTCTGCGACGCTAAATTGGTTTCTGGGGCGCGCGTGGCCGGATCTTTTCTCCAGGAGTGGGTGCTCCTGGAATCACATGAGCCGCTGTCCACAAAGTCCCCCAACTGTTCCACGCAGACGGGCGCGCAGTCAGAGCTGCTCTCGGAAAGCCTGGAGCTCTGACTGCGCAGATCCCTGCTCCCCAGCTTCCCCCCGTGGCTGTCCAGGCCCCCCTGGTGCGCATGAAGCGGAGAGGGCGCCTGCTGCTGCAGCCGCTGCTGCTGCTGCTGCTGCTGCTGCTCACTGATCTCCCCCCGCTCCATCTTCCGCTCCTGCTCAAACTGAATCTTTTTGGAGAGAACGTTTTTAATCAGGCTGGACGCGAACACGGACTTCTTCTGCATGTCTTCCATGGCATTGAGGGGCGGCTTGCTGGCCCCTCTGTCCTGACTCCTTTGCAAACTGTTGGTAACCTCATCTGTGGAACGTGATCCCGCAGGGGTTTGCGCGGACTTCGTGCGCCTTTCTCCCCCAGACATTCCTGCTTTGACATTGCAGCGGAAATTCAGAGTCTCCGTCAGTCTAATGAGCCCGCTGCTGCTCTGACCAAACTTCCCCATCAGCTGGATTTTCTGTGTGGATGACGAAGCCCCGCGGGGGCTGCCACTTATAGAGAAGATCTTGCTGGTGGGGGGTTTGATGTGCGCCAGAGCCAGACCTTTATAACCCCTATTATCGATACTGTTGGCTATTTCAAACGAGGCTGCTGACTGCTGACAAGACACCACACTTTGGTCGAGTCCCTGAGACACGTTGACGTTTCCATATTTCAGGTCGACAAACGTGGACCACCTGTTGAGGCCCCGGCCGTGCTCTGACGCGGAGGACTCGCTGGAGGTGCTGAAATTAATGGTATCAAAGTAAGGGTAGGCCAGGCTCTTGAAGGCCCTGGCTGTCAGATTGCGCACCTCCTTGTCGGCATCGTCCAGCTCACTGACTGCGCTGGACGTGCCGCTGGAGTCTGTGACCTCCTTCTTCCCCCTCAATTTGCCGCCAAAGTGCATGCGTCCCGGCGCAGCAATGAAGCACTTAGCTCTGTCACACAGCGTCTCTGCCTTCCCATCAACTCCTCTGAACACATAACGGCTCACGTCTCCGGAGCGCCTGGCACGATAAAGAATGTTTTCCTGTTCTTGAATGTTGCCCGGGTCATTTATAGCCCGGGAAGTGGCCCTGATTGACAGGCAGATCTGTCCCCCACCGTCTCCCCTGAACTGCTGCTGCTGCGGCGGCTTCCATGTGTTCTCATCTGAGCTGGGGAACGGATCGCTTTCACGCAGAGTGCTGACTCCTGCTGATGCGCCCTGAGCGCGCGCGGAGCAGAGCCCCGCCGCTCCATGATCGGCGTCAAAACTATAGTCCACAAACGAGTACACCCGCCTGTCATCCTCGATGTCCCAGCTGGTGGAGGAGCCCACGCCGAGGTCGTAGTCGCCTTCGTGGTCGGACAGCTCCGACAGCTCTATCTCGTGCGTGGTGATGTAGTGGGACTCGTCCTCCGTTACGCACTGGCCGGAGTCATCAGACAGCACCAGACTGACAACCTCCTCCTCATCATCCGAGTCACTCCTCCCGCTCAAACTGTTCCCGCCACTCTGTAATCCCGCATCAGGCTGCGCCAGTTTCAAATCATCCCCTTTGGACCGCTGCTTTGTCGTGGCGCACTCCTCTTTGTCTCCAGAGTTGAGGTGATCTTCAGGGTCTTTGACGCACGGCGGGAGATGAGCCCGGGAGGCTTTAAGGACCCCTCCTCTGTATGTTTCTCCTGCTGCCTCCTCTTCAACATCCGCCTCGCTTTTGATCGCCATGCCAGGCTTCCGTTTCGGTGCGCAAAGAGATGCAGGGTTGCTGGGAACGACGACAGACATTTGGTTCGTCAGCCCCGCGCCCCGTGCCGCGGTGTGTTCGCGTTCGCGCTGCTGGCTCGGTGCTGTCGCTCACTCTTCATGTCTGACGCGGCGGGATGGAGTGTCCATGCGTCTGGATCAGAGGTGGAGCCGGTGGCGCAGACTGAGGTGGCGCGCAGAGCTCCTCAGTGGGATGACAGACTCCTATGACACGGAGGCGCACATTCCGGCGGAGCGCCCACCGAGTCTCACGCGGAGAGTCTAAAAAAGACCGGAGACATCAGCGGCGTTCAGGACACGTGACCATCGTCTGACACAAAAAAGACAGAGCGATAATCTAAAGTTCCAGTTCAGTTTAGATCCATTCTCCATTTTTCCTGTCATCAGACACGCAAACACAAACAGAACAGAAACATTTAAACAGATTTCTCCATTTTTTTCTGTCTCACTTGTCAAAGTTTGTTAAAGGATTTTAAATCTTTCGTGAGTTTTCCGCAGCATCTGCAGGATTCAGTGTTTCAAATATTCTCATAAATACGCAGGAAAAACCAGATGACGTTTGTTTTATATGCAGTTCATATCATCAGATGTCTACATTCACAGGTTGAAAAGTTATGACTCCTCCCACTTGTCTTTTTTTAATCCAACTATGTCTTTATGCTGAAAGGAAAATCCAATCATTAAACGTCGATTTAGTCATTTTGACCTTTCCTTACGTTTCCTGAAGCCCAACAGGAACAGCTGCCTGTGGCCCCTTTTCTATTGGATTGAAAGCAAAATCCCCCTTGATGGAGTGAAAGTAAAGCTGGAAGCCTGCGATAATAAAATACTGTTTCTATTTGGATATTTTACAGCGATTTCTCCTAATTGAAATGAAAATACCTTCAAAATGAGGATTTTCAGAACAACTATTAGGTTAAGAATATCTGCAGTTAAAATGGATTAAATAATTGCAGACAAAAACTGAATCATGACATCACTAGAATATAAACGTGCAAAGAAAAGCGTGTAAAGATCATGTTTGTTATGTTATGTAGCATTTACAGCAGGGAGCAGGAAGTGTTCAGTTACAGATGTTGTGGAAGGACTTTTTTCTCATCTATCAGCTGAGGAAGGATCAGAAAAAGCAGATGAGGAGGAGCAAAATACCTCAGGTTCAGAGGAAGAACTCCTCCCAAGGAGAAGTTTTAGAAACGGTTTTCACGCCTTCCCAAGACGCCTTTCTTTGCCGTGATGGTTGCAGGTCTGTGCAGATGTGTTGCTCAGGTGAATTACAGACTGGATGGGCAGACACTGGCCCCGCCTACATGTGCAGAACCTGACCACACCTGTGCTTTTAGGCATCATCCAAACCCGTTCAGCACTAATATCACGGAAATGCACTGAATGAACCGTAGAAGAGTGAACCTGTGACAAACACACCAGTCTGGAAACGAGTTTTCACGTAGATTTCAAAAACAAAATCATCTTTTTGAAAGCGCAGATGCTTCCAGTGAGCAGAAGACAACAAGGTGGAAAAAAGAATCTGCAGGCAGCTCATTTCTGCCAGGCTGCTGGTCACAGAAACAGAAAGGCCTGAGAGTTTCTACTTGATAAGCAGTTTAAGCATTTCTAAGAACCACTTCCTGAAATGTTTCAGCAGCTTTATGACCAGAAGGAAGAACCAAAACGCACCTCCCTGCTGTGGATGTCCCCGCGTCACTGTGGCATGATGAGACCTTTTTATGGATGAGCAGAAGGTCAGAAGTGCTGCTAGACCAGTTTCCTCAGCCTGAATGACGGACATGCAGCTTCAGGCAGCAGGAAACGTGGCGGGCTGTGAGGGGAAATCAGTCCAACACCTGATAGTGAGAGGTCAACAGCAGCATACCAGCTAAAGGACAGACTGACTGACTGACTGATGGGGCTCCCCGGGGGGTCCTGCAGGGACCACCAAGAGCCTCAGAGGAGCCACAGGTCAACAGTTGTTTCATTGGCAGCATTTTGACTGGAGGTTCCCCGTCAGGCTGCCACAGATGTGATTGATAGTCATTAAAACTCAAATGAACAGCAGAACTTCCTAACATTTAGCCGAAGGAATTTCACATTTATACTCAGAAACGTCTCTGATTATTGATGGAGAAAGAACCAGTTTAGTGGACACGGTTCTATGCAGTAAAATCAAATTGTTTCACCTAAAAGCCTGAAACAAAAGTTTCTTTATTTTGTGTAATGAAAATAAAATTGAGATGTTTTTTAGGCTGATAAAAGACAGGAAATAACTTTTTTTACATTTGATGCATATAAAAATGTCCCCCCCCCCCCCCCCCCGTCATCAATTTGGATGTTTCCTTTTGTTCTGCAAAAAAGAAAAACAGTGAATAATCATTCTAACCCATCATCAACAGAGATGATATCCATCCTCCCTCCTACTCATTTAACTGCATTTATTTTTGCATCATCCAAGTCAATTAGCCACCATTTAAAACGAACAACCATTTTTGGTAAATATTGTCGTATTTATGCATGATTGAATGAATAAAAGATTTCACACTAGTTGGTTTAAAGGCATAAGTATGCTTGTGTGAACACTATCTGTTTTGTGTACATGTTGACATGTGGACATTTTTTCAGCTAGCAGGTGTGTTGATGACATTTCAGTGTGTGTGTGAACAGGCCCCGCCCTTTTTGTACTACATTTGAACTGTACCGTAATGATAAACAACCAGTAAACTTCCTCTATGCTGCTTCATGGTCTTACCCCCCCCTCCCACTATCACCCCCCCCCCCCCCCCTCTCTCTTCTTTCCTTTTCCGTCCGGTCCAACACCAAAGATTTTCAGACATGATTGAAATTAATAAAGTTTGGCCTCAATTACAAAAGGGGTTTATTCAGACATACCTTTGGTTTGTCTGAAGATGAATAACCCCTCTTGTTAAAGTAAAATATGTCCAACACAAGAGGCCGTCAACTCTCATCTGTCTGCCCAGCTGTTGGACAGGACAAGTAAAAAAATAAAATAAAATAAAATAAAATACTGTCGTGCTGTGCTTTCCCGGTGATGGCGATTCAGGACGTCCATGGAGGGAAATCACTTTACTCCACAAGCACTCTTTGCTCTGAAACCTTTACTCGTCTTGATCAGGTGAGTACAGGTGAGTACAGGTGAGTACAGGTGAGTACAGGTAAAGGTTTTTTCCCAGTTATAGGTTTGTGATAGTAGCTCCGCCTCAGAACAGCAGCGACACCTCTCCATGCGATGAGCTCCTTCTAGATCTTTTCACTTCACACACAACTTAGTCTGACCTCCCAGCATGGCCTTACTTCCCTTAACCAATAGGAACAGGCTGACAGGAGGTTATCTTATGTTGAAGTAACAATCCTGTGAACATTTTACTCACATTCATGAATAACACTCATCATTATTTTCAGATATTTTAGAAGTTTTCCTCCTGAGCTGATCATTGTGGTTTTCTGAGATGATTGCAATAATCTATTTTTCATGTTCTGAAGGCAAAAACGCACAGGATAGAATCCAAACAGATGAGTTTTCATCCATCAGCTGTTTGATGAACTCAGGTTCTCCTGTAAACTTCAGGTCATTGACAGAATTGTCCTCACAGTTAAATCAGTTTTATCAAAGTTAAAAAACACAATTTGATCTAAAAAAGAGTTTTTAATCAACAGGAAATCATTCTGGACATCATGTGAGGTGGTGGGTTTAAATCCAGGGTCAGATTAGACTAAAGATGAGACCTCACTCTGCATTTAAGGCCAGATTGAGGGTCTAAGCCCCCCCCCCAACAACACAGCTCATCATCCAGACGTAAAGACAGACTTTTTCCACTTCAGCTGTAACTGACTAAAGCCAAATACAAGCTCACTTCAAGAACTTTATTCCATCTTTTCTGTCCATAACAATGCTCCCAAAAATACTCAGACCCCAGGGCTATGACTAATTCCTGGTCGATACATGCGAGTTCAGCATTTGGCTGCTGTGCGCCGTCTGTCAGTCAGGCGACATCTCAGGGAGCATTGACTATTTTTCCTTTTTCAGTTCTTTGTGTACCAAAACTATAATATGCTTACTTTTGGCATAACTTATGAGTTTTTTAACAAATTACTAGTTTTCCAAGGAGACGGGAATAATCAACCAGGGAGTTAATGAGAAAAACTGGCTCCAATGTCTTTACCTATGAGATATAGAGGCTACTCTTTCACAGTCCAACCTGCCAGAATTTAGCGAGGACAAACCAAAACAGTCCAGAACACAGGAGGAAGTGTCAACAGAATCTAAAAAATAAAAAGTATATACTCTGCCAAACCAGAAAACGCCAGAGTCAACAGTCTACAGCGGGAAAAAAATATGCGAGGCAGAATTCAACGTGGAATGAAATCCTCCAGAGAAATCGTTCCACACAGTGGAATCCCCTCCAATTAATCCAAAGATCCAAAAAAAAACAAAGACAATTCCAACAACGAGAAAAACTACAATCTCCAGCAGAACACAGCAAGTTAGAAACCAAAAAGAAACTCACAGAAATCCAAGATGGGGACTCCAGGAATCCACCGAGACCCAGCAAATGAGCTGACAGCAGAGGGAACCTGCAGGATACATGCAGGTGAGACAGGTGATGGATGCAGGTGAGACAGGTGATGGATGCAGGTGAGACAGGTGAGGACTGCCAGTAGACTAATCAGCAGGCGGAGAAAGATGTCTGCCAACCGCCAAGGAACCACAGAAGAAGAAGAAGAAGGAGGGGGAGGAGCCTGACAACAGGAAACAACTTTTTTTCAGAGACTTAAGTGTGTTTTTAAAAAGTATTACTAGATTCTGTTTGATCTTTTCTTTGTTAGAACAGGTTTGAACATCTGATGGAGTGTTTCTGTCTCTCAGAGCTTCAGTCAGGAAGGTGTCAGCCACAGAGGGGGGGGGGACTAATTGGTATGAATAACTGGGCATGTGGAGGCTTGGCTGGCAAAGATCTTGACCTCTCCACTGGGTTCTACTGGGGGCAGGGGGCAACAGAATCCTCTCAAGCCTCTGCCAAGAGTGTCATGTAGTGGGGTGTGTAAGGGAAACTGGAGATGAAGCTCTGCTTGTTTCTCAGCTCGCCATGTGTCCAAAGCCTGGCGTCCCATTCCGACGTGGTCTTGGCGGGAGGGCGTGGTCAAAGAGTACGTCTGCAAACCTCAAACTGACATGCGTTTTTTCCACTGCAGGGTAAAATCCCTGCAACCAAAATCTCCAACGAATGGGAGAGGAGCTAGAAGTAACTCATTTACAAAGTAATCCAATACAGTAGCTTTACTTTTTGCTACAACTATTGGTGTCAGACATATCAGACTTTGTCTCTGTTGGTAACTTGAGGACTTTATGTCATCTTTTCATAACAATGAGTGTCCATAGCTGTTCTTAGCTGCCCGTTGGAGAAGATGTGGATTTTATTGAAGTAAAATGAACTTTAGAGCTCATTTAATCCTGGAAGCACAGGATTGGGGTTGAAGAACCCAGGACAGCAAACTACAAAAATGTCTCTGGGGACAAATGTGGAACTGATCCGATTAGAAAAAGATAGAATTCCATCTAAGTGTGTTCTGTCACCCCAAAGAGAATGAAAACGGTCGTTTGACATGGTGGGGGTAGTGTGATGGTTTGGGACTGCATCCATTCACTAAGCGATCTTCAGAAAACCTTACGGAGTAGATCAAACCGTCACTTCGTCATTTTTGTGTGATTTTTGTGAAATTCCATACAAAGTCGGCAGAGATGCTTCCAAACTTGAACAAATCCGTTGGTAGGTGATGTGATTGTCGTCACAAAGTGTTCAGATTGGTTTTTGAATGGTGGTAATGATTGATGTGTTCTACTAAACAGCTTTATAACCTTACCTGAACGTTCATTCATCCACCCACCTGACCACAAAAAACAACTTTGGTTCCTCCCTAAACTCCCAGAACCGTCTCTGTCTGCCCCATGAAAGGACACCCAGACGCAGGGTAAATGTCAGTCAGAAGGTATCTGTGAATTCGTAGGAGATCACTCCTGCATCACGATCCTCAGGAGAAGACCAGCTAAATATGTCTTCAAATCTGGTATCAGGTCGTTTGATGCGTCACCAATAATCTCTGGTCTTAGTTCAATTCATTATTGGTAATATGATCAAGTATACAAAAATGGTTGCACCTGATAAAACCCAGGGGTTTGGGGCAAACCACGACATGAGGCTATACAGTGACCGCTTTGGATGTCGGGTCAAACCGGGTCAGAACTCTTCTGGAATTTTGTCTCCAGCGAAGTGAGCTGCTGGATCTGAGGCGCAGGCGATGTTTGAACTTGGTTTGCTTCAGGACGGAGCTGCGTCTGTCCGTCATTCCTCCGTCTCTTGACATGGTCTTCGCCTGTAACCTCAGCGGGCCAGGCGGAGGCTGTAGAGAAACCGTCCTGCTGAGGCTCTGCACAGCAGATTCCTGCAGGAACCGTCAGTGGAGCCACGCAGGGTTCTGCTGAAACGTAGGTCTCTGCAGCCGAGTGTAGGTCCAGAATAGTTGCTGTCATTTTGCCTAAAGTGCAGGCTTTTGCTCTAAACGTTGACTGAAGCAAGACTTGGGTTACTGTAAACTCAGCCTCAGACGGGATATATTTAGACGGACATTTCTGTCAGCTAGCCTGGTGACAGCAGGTCTTCGGAATATCCCATTACTTCTGGAGTCCACATTAAAACAGCAGGCAGTCCGCGATGTCGGCTCATTAGTCAAAAAGGATTAGGAAGGCGTCATAAGTGGTTAACGAGAAGAGGGCACTAAGAAAGACACGCCTTTCCCCAGAGACGTCTTCCACTGTGATGGTCACACTCTGCATAGCAGCAGCAAACACAAATACATGCATGTCATCAACACTGAGGTCACAGGGGTAATCGACCCGCTTTGACGCTCTGAGAAGTCGCTACGAGTTAAAGTTATTCGTGTTTCGCAGAACTGCTGTGGGTCTTCCACAGAGAGAAACAGAAAAGGCCACAGACTCCAACAGTGAGTGGAAGTCGACCCAGCAGCAGGCGATGTTTGTGTAGATGTGAAGACACACTCATCCCTCCGTCTCCTGACCTCCGTTCTGTCCAAAGGAACCTGCTGTGTTTGGCCAAAGGCCGCTTCGGTTCGTCCTGGACAAGCTTCCACTGTCCCCTCAGAAAAACCAGCAACCAGTCTGCAGTTCAGAAGAACTCCTACTACCACGAGTACACAATGTCTAACTTTTGTCTTTTTACACACAACATGACTTCCTTTACGCCCCACTCTTAATCTTTTGATCTATTATCAAAGCCGTCAGTGGTCTTTTAGTTCTGATGATGACGGCTTTTTTAGCCCAAAATGTCGTTTTCTAGGACATTGTTTCTGCAGTTCATCAGAAAATCACCCCTGAGGTGGGGGGTGGTGTTGTAAGCCCGCCCCCACTTCCCGCCATTGCTTTGTTTACGCTCTACTGCTAGCTTACAGCCCCAAGCTAACATTAGCGGTGCTACAAAAATAGCAGCAACATCAGAGCTTGTCCAGCCATACGGTTCTGATCCAGATTCTTTTTCAGACCAGGACATTAAAGATCTACATACCCACAATAATAAGAGAAAATGCAAATAATGTTATTTTTCAAAAACAACTGAAACTGTGGCTTTTGGAGACTCACATGTGCGATGAGAGAGGACAAAGCAAGCACTGATTTGAAAGTATGTTTATATTATCTTCAGTGTTTATCTTCATATTATTTTGTATTCTTTGTTTGCTAAATGTATGTGTATTGTCTGTCTCGCAAACTGTTTTATTCCTTTAAATATCAACCTGTCAAGCCTCTCCAGATGGAAATGAGCCTGCGGCTTTAATCTGTCTTATTTACATTGGTTTGATTGTTCGTTAATACGCATCGTCCTCTTCTTACTAAAGTTAACATGTCTGGCTGAAAGTGGATGCATCAGAATGGAGCAGAGCCGCTCCGTAACAGTTTCTACGTCACTAACATGTCAACCTCTGCTTGTTACATGAATCTGATTTTGTCATTTGTTTCCGTGCAGGCTGGCTGTGACTCCGCCCCCTTTGGTGGAGCAGTCACAGCTGCCTTCATCAAGTAAAAAAGAATTCCTATTTTAACTTTCACCACTTTAGACTGACTTTAATGAAACACTGGTAAACCACGTTTGGGAACAATGGAGCCGCTAAAACACAAGAGGTCAGACTAAACAAACATGATGCAGAGGAAAACCAACATGTGACCAAACAAACACGACAACACGACTACTGACACTGATGACATGAGCAGCTGAGCTGGGAGACGACTGAAACCTGCAGAAGGTCACAGAAAAGCAGAGCATTGCTGAGCAGAAATACTCAAACAGAACCAAGCCTGACATCAGGTTGGACAAACATCCATTCAGTTTCAGGTAAATCAGCAGGAAAAAGCTGGAGTTTGGTGGAACTGAGCTGCAGGGTTCTTGGAGCTGTAATGACTGAGAGCGGATGATGTTGCAAACAGCTGGCAGAGTCATTAAACCCACACCCATCTGTCAGGGTAGATGATATAGTCCTCATGAGCCACAGATATACTAGAAGAGACCCAGATAATGTATACTTTTTATTACCTTTAGCTTGCTGTAACTAAAATCAACAGCACTGCGTGTAACCTTTTCCCTCCAACTCAATGCAGCCTGACATCATGTGGTTCTTCCTGTTCGTGCACCGTGTTCTATTGCCTCTTCAGAGAACAAGAAAACGCTTTGCTTTCAATTTCTGCTGCAGTATCTCTGAAGGCTCTCTTCTCTCATCAGGGATTTTTAGGATTTCAGCGGTTTCTGCAGTTGTGGTGCTGTTGTGTGTTTGATTGGGTGTTGGGTTTTTGGTTTGTTGATTAGTTGTTGGGGTTTTGGGTTGTGTGTTTGATTGGTTGATGGGTTTTTGGTTTGTTGATTAGTTGTTGGGGTTTTGGGTTGTGTGTTTGATTGGTTGATGGGTTTTTGGTTTGTTGATTAGTTGTTGGGGTTTTGGGTTGTGTGTTTGATTGGTTGATGGGTTTTTGGTTTGTTGATTAGTTGTTGGGGTTTTGGGTTGTGTGTTTGATTGGTTGATGGGTTTTTGGTTTGTTAATTGGTTGTTGGGGTTTTGGGTTGTGTGTTTGATTGGTTGATGGGTTTTTGGTTTGTTGATTAGTTGTTGGGGTTTTTGGTTGTGTGTTTGATTGGTTGATGGGTTTTCGGTTTGTTGATTGGTTGTTGGGGTTTTGGGTTGTGTGTTTGATTGATTGATGGGTTTTTGGTTTGTTGATTGGTTGTTGGGGTTTTGGGTTGTGTGTTTGATTGGTTGATGGGTTTTTGGTTTGTTGATTAGTTGTTGGGGTTTTGGGTTGTGTGTTTGATTGGTTGATGGGTTTTTGGTTTGTTGATTAGTTGTTGGGGTTTTGGGTTGTGTGTTTGATTGGTTGATGGGTTTTTGGTTTGTTGATTGGTTGTTGGGGTTTTGGGTTGTGTGTTTGATTGGTTGATGGGTTTTTGGTTTGTTGGTTGGTTGTTGGGGTTTTGGGTTGTGTGTTTGATTGGTTGATGGGTTTTCGGTTTGTTGATTGGTTGTTGGGGTTTTGGGTTGTGTGTTTGATTGGTTGATGGGTTTTCGGTTTGTTGATTGGTTGTTGGGGTTTTGGGTTGTGTGTTTGATTGGTTGATGGGTTTTCGGTTTGTTGATTGGTTGTTGGGGTTTTGGGTTGTGTGTTTGATTGGTTGATGGGTTTTTGGTTTGTTGATTGGTTGTTGGGGTTTTGGGTTGTGTGTTTGATTGGTTGATGGGTTTTTGGTTTGTTGATTGGTTGTTGGGGTTTTGGGTTGTGTGTTTGCTTGGTTGATGGGATTTTGGTTTGTTGGTTGGTTGATTGGTCGTTGGGTGTTTGAGGTGTGTTTGATTGTTGGGTTTTTGGGTTGAATGTTTGCTTGGTTGATTGGTTGTTGGGTGTTTTGCATGGAAAACCAGGATGACATTTAGAGATCAGGTTGATTTGTTTTAAAGAGTGCTACAAAAAGATCAGTAATCCCGTCTCCATGTCTGGGTTTATGACATCATTCAGAGACCGTCCCAGTACGGTGAGCTTCACCATCTGCTGCAGGAGCTGTGTCTATAACGGCGCTTTCATTGGTACGTCCGTCTCTCTGTGACCCAGTTTGACGACTAGCTGTCCGGCACTAGTCTGAGGAGGGAAAAATTTAAAAGTAGGAATAAAATTACAGGATATGATTATTATTGTCTCAATACAAAAAAAGAAAACTATCATGAGGTTCAGGAAGAGAACGATCAGATTTTCTCCTGTGTTGGTTTTGCACTCCCCCCGCTGATCGCATCACTGAACAAGTCATGGGCCAAAGCTGGTTGCCTGAAGGGTACCAGGTACTAGACGCAACACGTCTGTTAAAGTTCTGATTTTTAACTCTGCATACGCCATGCTGCAACACCCAAATAAAGCTGATAACCTCTCGTGTCTGTACCACGACTGTGTCTCAAAACTGGACTGAGTGACTCCGCCCCCCTGGTGTTCCAAACAGGAAGTGGTTCCAAGAAGCCAAAATCCCATAGAGAAACAACAGCTGTTAGTCATTCCATTGGTCAGAAGAACCAATCTGGTTCTAATACCTGTTCAAAGTCTTCTTGATAATCCTCATTTTTTCTGTAGCGTAAATTATAAACTGACCAACCAGATGTCTCAATAAAACTAGGTGGCGTTGCATCAAACGTTTGGGTGTTTGATTGACAGATTCCTCCGAGCTCGCTTTCAGTGGACAGGGTGTGGCCTTCTAACATTCTGGATCCTGATTGGACGGAGTGGTTGCCATAGAAATGTAGACTCTCAGCAACACAGACCAACGGCTTATCGAGGACGTCTAGATCCAACGTGACAACGGACATCTGGCAGAAAAATGGCGACCGAGAAAACGGAACATTTTCCATTGGTGATGTCACATTCGCTCAGTCCAGTTCTCTCATACAGTCGATTGTCTGTACATTGACTTTACAACGGAAGTGGACGCCTCTGCCGCGCAAATGGCATTCGGCGTTAAGGCAGCTTTGTTTAGGATTTCATGCCTAACTGTTTTCTACAGCTTCTTCTCCTAAATCATGACCCTGTTGCTGTGAGTTCTTAGAGAGTTTAATGAAATTAGAAAAAGATGTTCAAGACCAAAAAAAACAGGATCACTTCAAAAAAAGTACTTTGTGAGAAAAAAGACTTTAGCGCTTTTCTGTAAACTTCTGAATGGAAGAAAAATGCAGCAAAATTCTTTCAAAACATTGCAACAGGTTTACAGCAACAACATGCAAAAAAGAAACATACCCCCATTGAAACTTACCTCCACTGTAACATACCCCCACTGACCAAACCGGCCAGTCCCGGTACAAAAACATGGAAACACTGGAGCTAAAATCATTATTAAAGAAAAGATTGATGGAAGAATTGATACAGAAAATGGATTTACATATATAAAAGTGAGAGTAAATGTAAATAAATGCATAAATAGGTTCAAATAGTGTCCTTGTTGCTGCAGTTCAGGCCAACATTGTAAATAAGAAATCGTTCTTCATGTTTCGCCTGGGTAAATGCAGGTTTCTATCAGTTGGATCTACAGGCGGCTGAATGATGAACTGAGCTCATGATGAATCACACATTTGTGTTTTCCAGTTTGACACCCTCCCTATTCTAGATGCCCCGTCCGTTTTGTTGCGTGTCACAGTCATGTGTGGTATCTTTGACCAAAAGTGTGTCTTTTCTCTCTGAATGCCAGTTTCAGCCCCCACTGTGCTGCTCCACCTCTCTGCTCTGTCTTTAGAGGGGCGGGGCGCTTCAACTTCTGCCTCACATGTGGAAGTTTTCACTTCCTTTTGGCGGTGAAGCCACAGCAGCTGTAATCAGTGTGAGGAAAGCGTTTACTGTTGGGATATTGCAGCACTTCTCTCTGCTTCCACTCGATGGAGGACGGCAGCTGAACGGCAGCTGAACGGAGAAACTCACTCAGAGCTGCAATGGAAGAATTCAGAGGAATGTGAGTAATTCCAGACTTTCAGGGGGTGATGGTCATGAAGGAATGCTCTGAGAGAGTCCAGGTAGTCTGTCTGTTGAAGCCTTCTTACTGACGGGGAAATACCGGTTTCATGTTCCACGGTTCGTTTCTTATTCCCCAGAAGCTGCTGGAGTCCTGCACTAAAGGGCCAGATCTTCCTAAAAGTTCTTCACCCACAGCTGCATGTGCTGCTCCACACAAAACCCAGCAGAGTTCTTTCATTTGGAGGGTTAACACCAGGAAATGTGGAGCCCAGATGCTCAGAAAGATCAAGTCTGAGCCTGACGGACTCTTTTGTTTGGTTCTGGGCTGCGTGACAACAGCCTGTTCATGTGTGTTTTTGTGAACTCTGGCTTTAATTTGATCATTGAGAGGATCTGAGAGTCTCACCGCCCAGTTTGTGTTCTTTGGGGAACACAAAGGGTTAAATGCTAAGAAGTAAACCAACAGCAGCTGTAGAAATGCTGTAGCTCTGTGCTGCACGCTGACTTCAGGTTCAATCTGCAGAGTTCTGCATGAACCACAGTCGAGGTCAAACTGTGGACAGTCCTGAAGAAAAGGCTGCTTTTTGGGGTTTTTAACCAGATTTTGAAGCATTTTGTCACGCTGGAGGAGGAATGGAAAAGTTAAGATTAAAATCAGGAGCAGATGGTTTAAAAAAGCCTGTAGTCGTTACACTGGGCGGGGCCAAAGACTCCATGCTCCGCCCCTTTCTGATCATTCACTGTCAGACCAACAGATCCATGATTGTCTGTGTTTTCCTGGTCTGAGCTGGAATCTGGATCAGAACTGGACGGATGGACGGATCTGATGTTGCTGCTTTTTTTGTTGCACTGCTAATGTTAGCTTGGGGGTGTGAGGGGCTGTAAGCTAGCGGGAGAAAGTAAACAAAGGGATGATGGGAAATTAGCACGGGCCCAACTCCTCGCCAACAGTCTAGCCCACAATTAATGTATTAATTAATGTATTTCTAATAAAGAAATGTATAATCCAGGGGCTAAAAACAGATCATCAGGATTTAAAAACCAATGGGAACACTTTACACTAGATCAGCAGATGATCGGAGTGGAACTCTAACAGGAAGCTGCTTTCCCCCCTAAGGTGGCAGATGGAGTAACTTATAAAAATAATTGTAATCATTATTTTAGCGGATGAACTTTTTGCTAAAAGTAAAAGGTCCTGTTTTCCTGTGTATCTTCTGCAGGCTCAGCTTTAGGTTCGTCTACATTTTCACCTACAACCTGTTCCAGTTCTGCGGTCACACCTGGATTCTGGCCAATACCATCACAAGGTTTTTCACCTTTGGGACAGGTACGAATGAAAACCTCCTCCTTTCAGTCCTTGGTCAGCCGGAAACAGAAGCTCATGGTGTCTCTGCAGACGCTCTGGCGGACACCTTCTACTCGGTGGGCTTTGTGATGAGCCTCTGCCAGCTCCTGTCCGCCCTGGAGCTGTTCCACATCGCAGACGGGATCGAGAAAGCCAGACTCCTTCCTCGCTTCCTTCAGGTGAGTCTGACCACGTGCACTGCTGTCCCTCCCCTGGACTGATGCTGGTCTCCTTCCAGGTTATGGAGAAGAACATATTGCTGCTCGTGGTCAACATGTGTGAGGAAATTCAGAGGAAGCCCGTGGTGTGTTTGCAGTTCTTCCTGTGGAACATTCTGGACCTCCTGCGGTACGTCCCCGTTGGGAGATACGACGTTCTCATTGGTGGGAGGAGCTTCATTTAGCATTTTCATCGTGTTTGTAATGATGACCGAGGCTCAGCATTGGTCATTTACATGCATGTTAACCCTTGTGCTATCCTAGGCACTTTAACATTGGGAGTTGGGTCATCTAGACCCACTAGACAGTGCTCTGAACCTTTTTTCTTCAATGATTTGTGATCTTCACTGGTGTCCATGGATTACATGAAATCTTTCCACCTTTATCCACCTTTGTCATGGTAGGGAGAACACAACAATGGAAGGGGGGGTCATCTTGACCCCATAGGATAGCACAAGGGTTCATCGGTTTGCTTGTTTGTCCAGATAAAGTTGAAATGATGTTTTCAGAGTAACGGGCCAGCCAAAAAAGCCTTGGCTGACTCAAAGTGCACTGAGATGAGACTCAAAGACTTGACTGGATCATTTGGACTGAAGTTCTGCCTTAAAGCAGAACTTCCTGCTCTGCTCCAACCCCTCTGCCTTTGCTGACGGCCATCGTCAGGCTTCTGCGGATCTGGATGATGAATCAGGACAACGTGGGAAACATCCCCAAAGACGTCCCGTACCCTCACCAGAACTAGCTCCCACCGTAACCCAAGTCAATTCTGTGGTTTTCCTTTTCTGAGGCGATTCTCAACAGTGAAACGGGAAGTTTAGCCCAAAGAAGCAGAAGCTTTCAAATATTTAGATCATCTGGATGGAAGTATAGTGCGTTTGTTTGGGTACATACTGTTCTTGCAGAGGTTAGGCCCATGTGAGGCCGCTCCTGCTCCAACTGAAGGCCCTATTGACCTGATGGAAACCTGAAACGCAGAGGTCGTCTACCAACCTGCTGAGTATGGAAGCATGTCTGCTATTGACTTTCATTTTTAATGATGCTACAGAAATGCTTCCATACATGAAAGCATCACTGGATTCTGGAGCGGCAGCAGCTTTTGAGCTGAAGAACTACTTTTATTTTGAAAGGTTAAATGATGTTTGTTAGTACATAATAAAGGAATTGTGGGTTTCTTCAGCCCTCGGCTTCACCGGATGTTCAACATTTATGGAAGAAACAAATGAAAACGCTCATCAGCTGTTTGAGCGGCGGCGCCCTGAGCCTTTCAGAGCCGCCGTGTGGGCGTGGCCGTCATGTGTAGCACGTATAATACCCCATAACCTTAAATGAAAGCGTGTTGTGTGTGACGACAGGTACCCGCACGAGCTGCTGTGTGTCGTGGCCACGCCCCCCATCGCCATGCTGTGGACGCGCTACTCCCTCTGGATCCCTGTATACACCCTGTCCGTGATCAATGAAGGTGACTCCCAGCATGCATCAGGCTGATTCAGGAATGATCCTGTTGGCGGTGCAGAAATATGCCGGGCAGAGCCGTAAGCTCCCTGCTCTCATCGATGGGAGGGGAAGGGGGGGGCGGAGATGCTCCACCCCACACCTCAGAGGTGACTTTTTAATGAACTCCTGCCGCTCTGCAGAAACTATGTCCAAGAAAACGACACATCATCGTAAATAAGAGAACTCTGGGAACGATTTGGAAATAGATCAGAACGACAAATAAAAACAGGAAACATTATTTCTAATTGAAGACAATGAACGGGGAAAGAAAGAAATGTTAAAAAATAGAGTAAAGTAGAAACAGTAAAGAATCAACCATTCTAGGTTATTTTGGGGTTTTCCCTTCTTTTCACGTCTCATTTCCTTCACTCTGGTTCTTGTTGTTCTCCAGCGTTTACCGGCCAGTCTTTGTTCTGAATTCCTCCATGCGTTTCTGCGGTAACCTTCAGTTCTTCCCGTCGGCTTTAGGCACCCTGATCTACCAGGTCCTGACCCTCCCTGAGCCAGCGGCCTCCAACTGCCCGGACCTCCACGGCCCCTTGTCCTCCATGGCCTACCTGCCCGTTCTCGCCATCGGTGAGAAAACCAAACATGTTCTGTTGTCCAACCAGACGTGAAAACACAAAAACAGGCCCGGTTGGTCGATTTGACATCCAACCAGAACTCTAAAAGGCAAAGTAGTAGCAGCTGATTCCGTTTCCATTAGGATCCCTGCAGTCTTCCTGTTTCCTTCTGGACACAGCAGCAGAACAGAATCTACTGCTTCTTCACACTGGATCAGGACTTCCATTTGTCTGAATAATCGTGAAGATCAGCCAGAACCCACTGTTGTTTCTATAAATCAATGTTTAAATTAGACGTTTTAAGGTAATAAAAACTGTAAAGGAGGCAGAGGAGAACATCCGTGCAACATGCATTAAATGTAGGCAGTGGCCTTTAGCTGTAGTGCAGCATGGAGGAGGCCTAAATGCTGCCACATGTGCATTTATTTATTTTTTGGGGAGGGGGGCTCAGCATAGTTATTAATGACGCCACGTTCCTGAACTCTGACCCTGTGTTTCTGTTTTGTAGCAGCTGCCTGTTTCTTCTTTTTCAGGAGCCGGCATCGCGGTGTGGCAGCTCCTGAAGGAGAGACGGCAGCATCTGGAGAGGTGGAGCAGGAGGAGGAAGGAGAACTGATGGAGTCTTTGATCTTTGTTGGCTCGCCGCGCTCTGCGGGACGTTGAACGGACACTTGTGAGGCGATGAAGAGGACGGGACTGACGGTCTTCGTTGGGCTGGGATGAAGGCCATCCTCCGGAACCACTCCAGTTTTCTCAGCAGCCGTCTCCATCCAGCAGGAAGGTCAAGCGTCGCCGCGGTAACCACAGGACCGTGGTGCAGTGGGCTACCAGCCGTAGGCCTGAGTCCACACGGCTTTCTTCCTGAACTCGGTGGAGGACTTCAGAGCCAAGAGAGCAGCTGAAACGACGATGCAAAGAAACGTTTAGAGCTTTTCAGGAGGAAAAACGAGTGAAATGTCAAATAAAAAGTTTTTTAGTGCAGCTGTTTGTGCTAAAACAAGGAAACTGTTGGGTGACGGAGCAAACCTCATCACACGGACCAGAACACAGAAAATCTCTGTTTTGACGTGAAACATTTATGAGTTCTGCTCAATAGATGAAGCTGAATAATCTTTACCAAGAAAAAACTGATAAACCTTGAAGCAAATCAACATAACTGTGTCAAGAAAAAGAGTTCAAAACAACTTATTTCATCTGTGTTTGGATAAAAACAGTACATGTCAGAAAAAAAGGGTTAGAGGAGCGTTTTTCATCTAAAGTCCGTGTCCCACAGCCGCTACGTATGTTTAGTGCATATGTCACGGATGTAAGCGGGTCATACGTGAATCTATGTGGTAAAAGTGAGAAAGTTGTGGTTTTTGGGTGAAATGTTCACAGATGTATCAGGAACCACGTTAAAACCACAGAAGAAGTAGGAATAAACACGCTAAGAACACGTAAACCAACGTAGAACATGAACCGTGTGATTATTGTGATGTTTATCTGTATCTCATCAGTGATTCATGCATCAATGATGTCATCTGAACGTGATCTGTGCGCCGTATACGTGATCTAAAAGTTACACATCAGTGGTTCATGCATGAAAAGTCTGTTAGACAAACGTCCTGGAAAGACACACATTAGTGGATGAATCTCACAAAAATGTAAGATTTACGTAATAATTGTGTAAAAACTACATAAAATACACATAAACTGCATAATTCTCAACCAGCTAAATACTCTGAACTGAATTCACATAAAGACCCGTCGGCTGAAACCCTCATCGGACATCTGAGCACATCGACAAACACAAGAAACACGTATGGATGACGTAGATCACACATGGATCACGGAAGACCGACATTTCATCTGTGGAACATGTATGTAGCTGCTGTGAGACACGACCTTGACAGACGTGCATGCGGTCCTCACCTTTGGCTGTGCGGATGGTCGCGGCGGACAGACGGGGATCAGGACCGTCTGCTATACTGAGAAGCCAGTCTATGAACTGACACACAACAGACGGACAGTCAACATCCCAAAAGCTTTTCTAACATAGCCTGAAATGCACGGTTTCCATGGAGACAGACGTTTGAGGCAACGAGACAGAACTACGATGCAAACCACAGGTCTGCTCCTCCATCCCCTCTGACCGGCGGCGGAGCGGTGAGACCCACCTTTGGCGTCTGGCTGCTCCACGGCTCTTTGTCCAGCAGCACAGGCAGGCTGTAGCAGACTCCCAGCAGGCACTGCTGCAAGGCGTGGTCAGCCTGCACGTCCACGCCGTACAGACTGTGTGTCAACAGTGGGGGCGTGGGCTCTGGTTGCCATGGAAACCACTGGGTCCTGATGCCCAGCAGCAGTGGCATGCGGTGGTCCGCCCAGCAGACGACAGCAGCGGCGAAGAGCTGGAAGAGGAAGTCTGTGGCCTGCAGGTGAGACAGAAAGAGGTTTCCACACATGTCAGTCCAACCTCAGCGCCCCACCACTCCTAAAGGTCCGAGTCCCGGTTCCTCCACTTTCAGGGTCCTAGAACATGGAACCTCCATGTAAACGATACCTTAGGGTTATAAACGGGTTTCTGTGGCATTTTTCTGACGACGGAGGAACAGAATCAGGAGCAGATGAAAAAAAGAGCTTTATGTGACATAGTAACTACCAGAAAGGGGCGGGGCCACAAGCTCTATGCCCCACCCCTTTCTGGTCATCCACCTGCAGACAAACAGATCCAAGAACGTCTTTGTTTTTCTGATCTGAGCTCGAATCTGGATCAGAACTGTTGGATGGAATGTTAGGCTGGGGGTGTGAGGGGCTGTAAGCTAGAGGGAGAATGGAAACAAAGAGCTCTCAGCAACGATTTTGGCTAAAATCATCATAATCATGATGAGAAGACCACCGGGAACGCTCAGAAGATGATCAGAGGGGGACTTTCCTGAAGAACTTTATTAGTTTTATTGCTCACTTATAGAGTCCAGGATGTTTGACAGTCTGACCTTCAGGTCAGCCGGTTTGTTCCTTTGACAACATCTGGAAGATCGTTCAGGAACTGAACCAGAAAGAGGATCCTAACACGTCAGCGGTCGTGTTGTTCTGCTTCCTGTTTAAATTCTGTTCCTGATCCATGACCGTCCTTCAGGTGAGTGAGGCCTTCTTCCAAACGTGTCCTCTCCGTCTTTGTGTGCTCTCAACCCCCCCCATAGGAGGGCAGTTCTCCAACGATGGAGTTTTTAAGACGTTCCTCACAGCAGCTCACATACCAGCTTCGGGTCTCCGCCGGTGACAGACGCTGCTCCATAGGCCACGTTCCGGATGTGTCCCATCAGCTCCTGGAGCCACTCCATGCGCTTCGACACACCTGAGGAGCAAAGCAGAGCAGCGGGGGCTGTTTTAGGCAGAAAGACGACCCGCAGACAGTCAGTAAGACCGGAACGCTCAAACGTGTCCATGCTTTGCTGAAATGGACGTCGTGGACAGCATCTGAACAACTTCTAGGAAATGTTTGTCCTTATTTGCAATCAGCGCTGAATTTGGTTTGATAAAAGTGTCTGAATCCCGCTGGTGGGGGGGCCGGACCTGTGTTGGTACTGGGGGAGAGGCGGCACTGGTAAAAAGCCTGTAGGAGGAGCCAGCCCACTCTGTGGCGCGGCCAACCGCGAATCACGCCGGCGATGACATCGTTGAGTCCCAACAGAGGAACGCGGCCCCGGGAGGCGAGGTACGCCAGGATGAAGGCGGTCTTCTCCATCTGAGTCTGGACAGAACCCAGCAGATGTTACATCCAAACCGGCAGCCCCGGACTGGCTCGTGCGTTCTGGGCGGTACCTCTGAGACTCCTGCAATCCTGTCGATCTCCGAGTCGTTCATCTCGGACAAGCACTTGGCCACGCCCACATACAAATCCACTTCTTTGTCCTAAAACAGACAGATTTAGACAACAGGAAGTTGGTCGGCTGCTTAACAGGACTCTTCAGGTTTCTAAAGGAGGAGGAGGAGGAGGAGGAGCCCATCCTGTGCTCCAGCTGCTTCAATTGTCCCTTCAGTGCTTCCATAGGAAACATTCTCAAAGCCGTTTTTGAGTCACCTGGATCTGTTCAGGCAGCAGGTTAAAGATCTTCTCGGCGGCGGAGCAAAGCAGGGTCCAGCCGGCGCTCCTGGGGTTGGGGAGCGCCATGGCCGAAGCCAGGCCCCGCAGCAGAGACGAGCACAGGGACAGCCGGCGGGGTCGAAGGTCGTCCTGGAACTGCTGGAGGCCCAGAGTCTCCACGAAGACCTGGAGCTTGTCCTCAGCGACGTGCTTCATCCACGCGCCCAGAGTCTCATAGAGGTGGGCTCGAGTCCGGTACTGGACAGAGGAAAATGGGAACTACTGCTACTTCAAAACTCTTTACCAAGTTCATTTTTACTTAACCTTAACAAGACTACGACGGAGTTTTAGGGCCACCAAAAAAAAAAGTAAAATTACGAGATTAAAGTGGAAGTGAGCATCAGAGCAGACCGACTGAACTCAATGAACAGGTGAGCTGAATGTTTAATGATTACGTTAGAAATGTTTAGAAGCTGATTTGTTTTATGATTTATTAACGTTTTATTTATTGATGGGTTGATGGGTGGTTTGCAGGATCTCTGCAGCCGTTGATGAAGACGTTGGTGTCCCTGCAGATGTTCACTTCAATCCTTCCTTCCACCAAAGACCAGATCTCTACGTCTGTGTGACGCTTCCGTCTGAGGAGGAGGAGCACTTTCTGGGATTTCTAACGTTGTAATGCTAATATAACAGACTATTTTCATTCCTCTTTATTGTTTTATGTTGAAACGGGACGTTTCATCTGCAGGAGGGGGCGTATGTAACACTGTTTACTTCAGCATTGGTGTTGGGATGACAGGTTCATGATGTAATGAGACAGATGACCTTCAGGTTATGTGAATGAAAAGCAGAATTAAGAATGCAGTGGTCCTCTACACCCAAACGTGTCTCTGAGCTCCTTATTTTACAGATGACACTCCGCTTTACCGACACTGAACCCCGGAAAGACGGCTACACTGAAAATAATCTGATTTGAGTCGCCAAAAGGTTCAGAATCTCCTTGTTTTTTAAACCTATCCAGAAATAAAGCTTCACAAAAGGCTCCACATATTTCATCTTCTAGCGAGGCTCCGATAAACAGAAAACTTTGGTGTTTTTTCCTCGTTAATCTATGACTTTTTTTCTAGTAAATTTACAAGATTTTAAATCGTAAATTTATGAGTTTTATTCTCGTAAATTTACAAAGTCAAAGTCGTAATACTGGCCCTAAAACTCCGTCATACAAGACAGATTCAGAAAAAGAATTCTTATTTTCAATTGCGGCCTCCTGCATTCATTCCTTCCTACAGAAAAGCCTGGCTCTGTGCTACCCATCATGCATTTAGAGATCTAAAAGAGTTGAAATGTGGATTATTTCACAGAGATTTTCAAGGTTTTGCTTAGTTGTCTTGCTAAAACTCACGCTGAGACTGTGCACGAGGGGCGGCGATAACCAGGAGCCCAGGAACAGAGAGGCGCTTTGGGAGGACTGGGCCTGAGTTGCTGCCAGAACCACACACTGGTGCTGCACCTCCTCTCCTGTGAAGGACACAAACCTGAAAGTGCTGCCGCCCCCCCCCCAGACCCAACCAGAAGGACGCTTTACCGAAGCTCAGCCGCATCAGAGGGGACAAGACCGCACTCCAGTTAACGGGAGGAAACTGGAAACTGCCTCCAGCCAGAGCCAGGGGGGTCAGAGCCGTCCTAACCAGAACAGGGGGGGCCTCCTCTGGACCTGGATCACAGCAAAAGAAACGTTTCAGGGACGGGCTGAGAGATGCAGAAGCGGGCGTTTGAGCGTTCAGACCTTTCTTTCCAGCTTCAACCAGGAAGTCTGTGATGGATCTGATGAGGCTCTTCTCTGAGAGGTAACTGAAATCCTGAGGGACTGGGAGGACAGTGCTGTCAATGCCTCCTCTGGTTCATCCAGAGCTCATGCGTGCAGACGGGCATGCTACCTGCAGTGTGGCTGTGGCTGCTGGACAGGTGGGCTAAATGCAGGTGTCCCAGCAGGCAGGCGCTGTTGGACTGCAGGCCGATGGCTCCAGAGCAGCTGACGATCTGCAGAGAGAGGAGACACGACCCTGACGTTGGTCCACAGATGGCAGCGGCGGGTCAGGAGGAGGGCGGCGGGCTCTTGCCTGGGTGAAGGCACGGATGACCTCGTTGAGTCGGCTCTGCTGCTGGGAGGACAGCTCCAGCTCGCTCTTCAGCTGCAAACACGCATTCATCACAGGTTAGCGGACGCCATCGTCACGCGGCTCATGTCCAGACAGAGGGTCAGAAGACGGAGGCAGCAGGTTTTCAGGAAGGTCACTGACATCTAAGGAACTCCAAATGGTTCCAACTTATTTAAGCTCCTCCCTGCCAAAGCCCACCTGATCCAGGTACCAGCAGCAGGTTCTGAAAGGCCAACAGATGTTACAGGGCTTCCAGGTGGAAGACCGATGGACTTCCTAACTTAAAGAGTCTATATCCTGCCTTTCTTAAGCCTTTCAGATTAAACTATATCATATGCATGATCATCCGTGACCTTTGCCCCCTAAAGCTGCCTCTGCTTGATGCTGGGACTGGAGGTTAAAGCACTAGAATCCAGTACTTCACCCAAAGACTAGATGGTTTCTTAGCGTGGCTCTGACTGCAGCTCAAAGAAACACTTGACTCACCAAATGGTGGGATTCCAGTGGAACTTTAAACTGACCATAAACACCTTTCTAGTCAGGTTTTTGGTTATTTATTCCTATTTATTGATTATTCCAAACTGAATATTGCAATATTTACAGTGTTTTAAAGTTAAAGCTGTTTTCAGTCCCTCCTACTCTGGACAAATTGTACAGTGTTGTGTGTTGATGCACTTCGCTCAAACATCTGATCTAATCGGATTAACCTGCTGCAGAAAAGATGTTTTCAGAAACTGAACATTAGCATCAATCTGTCAGCTAACATGTTATAATGCTCAGATTCAAAGTGCTCATGTGCTTTAACTGCCAGTGTAGATGATCAGATGCAGGGCTTCTGCCAGGCTGACCGTCGTGTGGACCCCATACCTGAATGAGGTAACTCTCTGACCCCACCAAAGCCACCAGGCCGTTGGCTGCAGCCAGTCGCTGCATGGTGGGACACCCCTGCAGCACAAACAACTGATCAGACTGGAAGACAGTTCTTTAACCTTCATCTAACCAAACGGATTGGGATTAGGCCAAAAGACAACATACGCTGCGCTAAAATGAGTGTTTGTGTACCTCTGCCAGCAAAATCTTGATCCAAGCAGCCAGCAGACGAGGGAAGATGTCCTCCGCTTTGCCGTGGCCAGACAACGCCAGGCCGTGGACGACCAGCCCGAGGGCGAGGGAGAAGCCCGGGGTCTGGAGGCAGCACGAGGAATCCAGATTTAACAATTGTTCACACGAGAAACCCTCCATACTTCTGTTCCAATGGTTCAAACTGCAAAGCACAAACCTGCTGGCTCTCCTCCGTGAGGGCTTGCAGCGTTTTCATGGCCTCCTCGGCCTTGGAAGCATCGGTCAGACCTCCGCAGAAGGAGGAGACGCTCACACAGGCCACAGAGTATGCCAGGACCTGAACAAACTCCGACTGGTTAGAAGACTGCTTGGGACATGGAAGGCAGAGATGTGTCCATTGGTTGTCTGTCCTACATTTCACCAACCCACCAGAACACCTGAGTTCCACTTTCATGATCCAAATCCAGAATGTGATAAAAAGAAAACACGACAACATGACTATCTCACTTACAGTGTAGACAGCTGTCACCCGTGTTACCTTCACAGCACCACAGCAGGAAAAGTCCGTACCCAACCCAGAACCTGACTCTGAGGTACCTGAGCCTTTGCCTGGTTTTTACCCGATTCTGTACCCGACTCTGATTCCAACTCTAAGCCATAATCTGTGCCCCCCTCTGAGTCTCCTCTTAGCCTGGCTTGTAACCGACCCCGTGCTTGACTTTAGAAAAAGAGCAAGTGTAAAGGATCTTTCACCTCCTGCAGCATGCGTCCTTGGCCTCCGCTGTTCTGCAGGTTCTCCAGCAGTCTGTCCAGAGTCCGGCAGACGTAGGCCCGTTGCTCAGTCTGTCCTTCGCTGCACATAGCTGACAGTACCAGAGCCAGGCCCAACAAGCAGCCAGTGCTGCAGGAAAAAAGGAAACCGTCCTTTAGCTTTTCAAACAGCTGAGATCTGACAGCCCACCAAGCAGACGCACCTCAAAGAGGCAGCTCACACAATCTTTAAATGTATTTTGGACCTGAGTTCTGATCATTGGGGGGTTCAATCCCCTCTGCTAAAGCACTGACTTGTATTCCAGGTCAGGGTTGAAGGAGCAGCTTTCAAGAGCTTCTAGAGACTTCAGGAGGAGCTCTTTGTCCTTCTGAGTGGAGACGTCACTGAAAAACAGAGACAGACAATGAAGAAGGGGCAGCTCTGCGGGTCAGCACCTGCTCTGCGGGTCAGCACCTGTCCTGGACAGTACCTGAGGCGCTGGTGGTGCAGGCTGGACAGAACCATGCCGAGCGCCAGCCCGGAGTGGAACTGAACAGCCTGAGAGTCGTCTGCAGCCGGAGAACCAGGCAGGCCAGCCTGAAGGGCAGACAGGACCTGGACCAGCCCGTCTTTCTGCCACACCACCAGAACCGGGACCAACAGAGAGAGGGCCAGGCTGGCACAGGAGCGGGCGATGGCACTCGCGGTGTTTTCACCTGAATAGGAGCGCTGGAGAAGAGGAGCCCGTTAACAGCAGTCCAGTGGACAGAAAAGTCCTTGTCTTTCTCAGAACCCTTCTCAAGAACAAAGGAATCAAACGGGCTTGGACCAGCAGATGTTTATGCTAACTCTTACACCAGCTGGTACAAAAACAAGTAAACTGAAGTATCCACTGAAATCTGTTTCACTAAAAACGTCATCTGATGTTTGGTTATTGACCTCCAGGAGAAAAACACAGAGCTGCTAGACGCCGTCTTTCACTGCATAATGACGATGTTAAACATTTGCACCAAACATAAAACTGCTGCTGGTTGGATAACATCCTAATCTCCCAGCATGCCTCAGGGCTGCAGAGGCTGTTCATGTTTTTAAAGGAAAGCTAAAGACCTTTAGGATCAGGATTTTAGCTGGAATTTAGTGGATATTAATTATTTTATGTTCTCTTTTTACACGTATAATATTTTCTATTCACATTTACTGATTTATATCCGTATATTAAGGTTTATTTATTTACCTATCTAGTTGTTTTTATCTGTAATTTCTTCCTTTTCCATTTTAATTGTAACTCTGGTGTTTTCTCCACATCAGTGATGATCTGTGATGAGGGGGGGCGCTGCAGGGGGATCTCCGGGTCATTCCCAACTCAGATTCTTCTTCTTCTATGAGTCGCGCAGCGAGCACAATGTTCTGTCTTCGTTGTGTTCTTCACAGCATCAACCGCAATTCGTCAAGATGCAGGTCTTTTTAGTTTAGGGCCGGATCAATGCCGTCTCCTTATTTGGACCCACGGGGGGCGGGGTCACCATGTAAGTTAACCTTTTCCTTAAAGCCCCCACAGCCGCCGCGCGGCGTGTACAAATGCCACTACCACCTGGAATAACTAATGCTGCGGCGGGCAGATAGGTCGCTGTGGGGTGGCATTTTGGGATGTGTGACCTTTGTTTAAGCAAACTTGAGTTCAACTCCGTTTATTTTGAAGTTGAAACACACAGTTTTCAATTGTGGAGTAATTTTGGCAGAGAAAATGAAAATTCACACACACACTTCTAAGTTATGTACAGTAATAACTGTAAAGGGAGACAGAGACAAAGAGGGAGAGGAATCTAACACACAGAACATGGAGGGTGGGCTCAGGTTCTACATCCTCTCCAGCTTTGAACTCACCTCTGCCCTGCGTCACTTTCTGACATCACAGTGCATGGAGGAAGAGAGGGGCTAAGGGACACGTGTCAAACAGCACTTACGTGCAAGAACCAGGGGAAGACTTGACCTCTGGCCTTGTAGCTGCTGCTGATGATGCTGAGCAGAGTGTCCAGCACCATCATCAACCAGCTGGCGGTGGGCACGAACTCCGGTCCAGCCTGCGGGGACAAAACCTCTGTTTCCACCCGCTTCCATCACAGGACAGCCGGACAGGTTAGAGGGTCTCACCCCGACGCTGCCGCTGCCGTCGGTGGGCAGGTTGCTCTCATACTTGGCGATGACAGCGGCCAAGCTGCTCAGAGCCAGGATGGAGTTTCCCTGAACGACAGGACTGTCCCTGAAAAAGCACACAGAGCATCAGGAGCAGCAGCAGCATCATAAATCAGCAGCAGTAACAGCAGCAGCATCAGGAGCATCAGCAGCGGCAGCAGCAGCTCCTCAGAGGTCTTGTTCATACTTACTTAGTGGCTGTTTTGATGACTTCTGACAGCTGATCTCTGGTCCTGAGATGAAAGCAGAGATGTTAAAGGACAGAACACAGTTTTTGCTAGCATGAAATGTTGAAACTAACTACAGCGTCTTGTGAAAGTATTCAGCCTCCTTAAACTTTTCAACCTTTTGCCACATTTCAGGCTGCAAACATAAAGATATAAAACTAATTTTTTGTGAAGAATCAACAACAACTTGGACAATCATGAAGTGAAACATTTACTGGATATTTCAAACTAAACAAATAAAAACTGAATATTGGGCGTACAAAATGATTCAGCTCCTTTCCTTTCAGTGCAGAAACTCCTCCAGATGTGCAGTAAATGACTGATGATGATGATAGAACCACCGGGATGTCATCAAGTCTCCGTATAAATTTAAAGCACAGAGAGCATCATGAAGAACAAGGAACACCAGGCAGGTCCCAAATACTGCTGTGGAGACGTCCAAAGCCGCATTTGGATACAAAAAGATTTCCAAGCTTTAAACATCCCGAGGAGAACTGTGGAAGTTATAATACTGAAATGGAAGGAGGATGAGACCGCAGAAGACCTGAGACTGGGACGGAGATTTGTCCTTCAACAAGACAAAGATCCAAACATAAAGAAAATCTACAATGAATAGTTCACAAATGAACATATCCAGGTGTTAGAAAGGCCAGAGTCCAGACCTGAATCCATTGAGCAGGGGTCCGGAACCCATGGCGGGCGAGCCATATATGGCTCTTTTGATGCCCACATGTGGCTCGCGGACAAATCTTTAATTATAAAATCTCTTTTTCATTAGACCAATCCTTCTCGGGCGCGATGCGATGCCAGAGGGGGGTGCAGTAGTAGCGGTGCTTGGAGAGAGAAAAAACCTGCGCCACTATCAATTTACTGTCATCTATTATTTCACAGAGTTTGTACCAGCCTGAAACCTGTGAAATGCCGAGCCTGCAACTGCGCGCTCCCGTCTCTGAGGAAGAGCGCGCAGTTGCAGGGACAGGATGTGTGAGGAAGGAGGGGGGGGGGGGGTGTTAGTGAATCGCGCACATATTGTCATTACTTAAATCACGCTGCCTGTCACATGCTGCAGCGTGAGTGTGTTTGTGTTTGGCTCCATGTCTGCATGTGAGCAGACTTTCTCACATCTACAGAACATTCAGACCTACGATCAGGTTTAAAGTCTCAGCGCCTGCATGAAGCTGGAACTCACCACGTATCAACCAGACTAGACCATCAGCAAAACCACCACGCAGCACCAGAATCACATTAATGCTCAGAAATACTCATCATTTATTAGCAACAGCATAACAATGTTGTTGAAAAGAATCCACAGACTTATTGTACTTTAAAAGGGTTTAAACAGCATCAAATGCAGACACTCACTTGTATTTTTAGTTTGGACCAATAGGGTTCAGCTATGGGCCAAATAAGGAAATGGGAGGGCTGGAGCGGGAGCAGGGGAATATAAAGTTGGGAGAAGCGCTCTCGTCTCAGTGCTCTCCATCCAACCTCACTGAGCTCCAGCTGTTTTAAGGAGGAATGTTCCAAACTGATAGAAACACCAGGAGACTGACAGCTGGAACCACAGCAGCAGGTGGAGCTACAAAGTATTCACTTAAGGGGCTGAATCAATGTGCACACCCAATTTTCTGTTTTTTATTTGTTCAACAAATATCCAATAAATGTGTTTCCACTGATGATTGTGTCCCACTTGTTGTTTATTCTTCACAAAAAGTTTTGTGTCTTTATGTTAAAAGCCTGAAATGTGTCAAAAGGTTCAGGGGGGTCGAATACTTTGGCAAAGCCACTGTACTTGATGCAGCTTTGAGAAGTTAAAGAACAGATTTCTTCTGCATTTCTTAGCATCAGCATCAGCAGTTAAGATCTTTTGAGATTCTACATCTAAACGCGTCTTCAGTGTTTGACCTGAATGCATCCAGAGAGGGAAAGTGCATCACGGTGATCCAGAAAGAAGTGGGTTCAAAACTGGCTGCATTGTGACTTTGAGAGGTCAACTGGACTAGAACTGTCCTTTGACAGGACGGTCCGTTTGACATTGACCGAGCAGCAAAGGGTTTCTGGGAGTTTGAGTGAAGCTCACCAGAGCCAGGCGCAGTGCTGACTGTACTGCAGCTCCTCCGGATCCTCCTTTCCCCGTTTCTGCTGCATTTCCAGATCAGCCCGTCTGCCCTGGAGCCAGACACCAGACGAAGTTTACCGTCCATCCCAGCCAGAATGTACACATGCCCAAAGATGAGTGGTTCCAGTGTACCCGACCCTTAACATGAGGTTCCTTCTTACTTCATTTGAACTTGTGGTGTCCAGCAGCTGAAGGCCTCTGGTGTTGGACAGATCTGACTGTCACAAACTGCTTCAGGGATCCTCTGACACACAAGCTGCATATTTGTATAAACCCCTTTTGTATTTGAAGCTAATTTTTATGAATCTCCAGTTGGACCGGAAAGGAGAGAGTGGAGAATGCTAGCCAAAAGGGGCGGGGCCTGTCCACATACGCACATCCTTCAGACACCTGAGGGCCCCCAGCACCAGAGTGCAAGGGGACGCTGGGAATTCAAGCCCCAGCCCAGCCAGAGAACAGCCCTCCCGCCGCGCCAGTGGGGCCAGCCCCAGACTGGAAAAAACTAAGCACTGTTTTTGATTTAAAAAGAAACTACAAAAGACTACTAAGCAGTAGTCCACCGATAAAGATCCACAGGATCCAGTGAGCGTGAAGACCTGCTGTTCAACATGAAAACCACGAGGTCTGGTGCTTAAAAGAAAAATACCAACAGTGAAGGACTGATGGAGACCATCCACAGCTCTAGCTTTGAATGATGGGGGGATGTCTGGATCACAGACCTGAAGGACGGCGTGGAAGGTCCGGCTCATGAAGCCCCTCCAGGCCTGCGGCAGGAGAAGAGCCCTGTGCCACTCTGAGGGCTGGATGTTCACCTGCAGAACAGATCACCTTCAGATCCTGGAGGTACGACGGATGGGGGGAGGAGGAGGGGGGAGGGCAAACCTCATGGATGAGGGCGGTGAGGGTCTGCTGGTAGCTGCGGCCGCGGCTGACGAGGAAGCGATCCATGGGCTTTCCTTCACGGTCCGTCTGCACGGGAAGCTCGTAGCACAGCAGCAGTCCGGCTGCAGAACACAGACAGACCGGTCAGAACTTCAGCTTCTGCAACACATAGACTGAACCGAATGTGGCGGAGCCAACAGCAAAAACACAAAGGAGAGGCCGACGATGACCGGACATCCGGGAGAAGCAGCCAAAATACACAACATAATGCTGAGCAGGAAAAGAATATTTAAGGAACCGTCCTTTTCTTCACATGCATATTCTCTGAAACCAGCTGCTAATTAAATCAATGTAAACCTTCAAAAAGTGTTTGAACGTCAGAACATGAGGGTCCAAATCCCATCATCTTATGCCCAGAACTCCAGATCACAGAACACGGTGAGTAGATCTGAACAAAACTGAAACTTTCACCTCAAATCAGTAGCAACGGTTCTATGTGCAAAATATCTCTGATGGGATCAAAGATCAGATCAGGATTGAACTGTGTCCATGAAGATTTTACGATTAGAACAAACGTTTCCATACGGCTCACTTTCAGTGGGAATAAATCATTTGGTGCAGAACTCTCTAAAATACCAGAAGATACCATAGAAGAAGAAATATTGAGTTCTGTTGTAAACAAACAAGCTGCAGCACAGAGAGATGATCTTCTAAACCTGATTTTATTATTATTAAGTGTTTGTTCACTCATAATTTTGATAATTGCTTTTTTTTTTTGGCAGAGTGGAGCCGGAAGTGTTAGGATTAGGCTAATACGTGCTAACAACAACATTTATCCGTGGATGGACTTAAAATCCATGCGGTCAAAGCTGGAATCTGCATCTAGGCTGAACGTAAATACGCTGGAACAACAGCAGCCTCTATTCTGCCTGGACACGCTTGGAAACATGAATTCATGGGATTGTTTACACACTTCCTCAGGACTGCAGAGCAGCATTTCTGCTTTCAACAGCTCACACACAAAAAAAAGACGGTCCTCTGCTTGGAGGCCCGGTTCTCCTGATGGACCGCGGCCCGAAGCCTCCTCCGGAGCCCACATCCCCCCTGCCTGCAAACAGGAAGCTGAGTAACATGCTCAGTAACACGATTCACAGGGGTGGAGTGGGCGGCCGGTCCTGTTCGCGCTCTTCTGGAGCGCCACGCCGTCTATGCATGGCGTCAGAGCAGTAGTGACCCTCCATCAGAATAAACTGTCTGATGGAGGCGGAGTGATCTGAACGGCGTGTTTACATGACGCAGTTTTATTCTGGTCCGCGTAAACGCAGCTTTTAAAAACGTCCACAAAGACTGAATCTGTGTACGCAACAGTTCAGGAGACGGCGTGTTCTCGGGTCTGTCGTTTCCAAATGACGTCAGGAAAATGAAAACAGGACCGCCGGAACATCCGTCACACAGAAACACTGCCTGAAGAACGGAGGACCGCCTTAGGACCGTCACCTGCCAGGCCAGGCTTGAGTCCGGGCTGCTTGTTCTTCTCGTAGGTCTTCAGCATGAAGGACGGGATCCCCGCCACCGTTTTCCCCTGGTCCGACCGCAGACCGCCCCCCCTCAGGGCAGAGAAGTACACTCCCCGCGGCATCTGAGTCGCCTCCTGTCTCACCAGTGATGTCAAGAAAAGCTCCAAAGCTGAGAAGAAAGAGACCATGAAGATGAACAACCAGCTGTGCTGAGAAGAACAGGTGACCGCCGCGAGCACCAGGCTGGAGGACCTGGTAAAACGGAGAGGGAGGTCAGAGCCATCAGTTTCATGTAGGATGACCCTGGGATGGAGAGATCCTTCTCCTCTTCCTCCTCCTCGGTATTTCCGTCATTGTCTTCCTCATTTTCAAGGATCTTGACGGCCGGCCTGACCTGAGAGTCAAAGACAGCAACAAAGACGGAGGTTTAGTCAGGACGCTAAAAGGCTGCAGGACGGACTGTCCTCCTCATCCAGTCATGCTCTCACAAACCCCACTCTGCAGTAAGACCCACTGGATTACCCCCAACCCCTAAACAGACACAATACAGACTCTAACCCCCCAAACAAGACTGCTGTTAAACGCACAGTCACTTCATGCTGCTTCAATGCTGGTCTCTGTTTTATTTTATTCTATTTCACTTGTTTAATTTTATTTACTTTTTATTCTTGGATTGTTATTTTTTTTTTTTTTAATTTTGCTGCTTTTTTGCTCTGTCATGCTAGTGAGAAACAACATGTCGTCTCATCTGTGTATTTCTCTGCAAATACTACGAGTGGAAAGACAAAAAAAAAACAAAATCTTGAATCTTGAGTTCAAATCCAGGCTGAGTCAGACCAAAGACCCTTAAAAACGGGACCTAATGTCTCCCTGCTGGACACTCAGCATTAAGGGGTTGAACCTCCAATTGGTTCCTTGGAGCGGCTGTGTCTGTAGCTGACCCCCCCCCCCCCCCCCCCAGGGGAGGGGTCAAATGCAGAGAACAGATTTTACCTTCTAGGTGTCTGAAGTCAGCAGCTGCAGTTTAACTAATGTAAACAGCAGATGAACAGTGTGTGTTCATTCAATGGGATAGAAAATCCTAGCATTGACCTGTTAAAAGGCTTTATGACGTCACACACGTTTATATCTACCAGTGAGTCTTCCTCAGTGTGACCTTCTCTCTCTTTCACCTGTCTAGTTGCAGCTCTAATGGAGCCCCCCCCCCCCCCCCCAACACCACATTTTTACCCAAGGAGCTGAGATCCAGCGATCAGAACAGCATCGAGCTAAAAAACCCTGCAACCAACTGCACACTGGGGGAAACCAAACAACCGTTCCATAGGACTCTTTATCAGCACGCCGTGGTCAACCCCCCCCCCCCCCCCCCCTGAAGGACACAAACCACTCATCTGAGGACATTGAATCTGTGTCTCAGCCAGAGACAAATGGGGGTTTGGACGATGAGGAACCAATATAATAAGAAAAGACAAACTTTCCTTCAATACACATGGAGGAGTCTGTTGACATCCAGCAAACTGGTTTCCCCCTGGGGAGTGCCAATGCCAACCACTGTTCCCCTTTACCCCAGCTGAGGACTGACAGAGAAACCAATCACATGCTGTTCCCCTTAAACCCCTTCCTCCTGGAAGAACAAACAGATGTTGTGAGGCTGCCTCTCAGAACTGAGGAAGCCTGTTTGGGGCAGAAGAGATACGCGTCTTTTATCTATAATAAAGGATAAATCAAGTCCGGTTGACTGGTTTGTGTTGCACCATGTCACAAAACATGTGTCATCTGAATGTGTGATGATACTGTAACCGGACGGCGCCTTGGGCCTTCTAAGAAGACAGAAACATGATGTAAAACTACTACTATTGACTATTTGGATGGGATTACTGAGAGAAGAGCCTTACCTTCTCAGGAAGGTGAAGAATTGTGTGGACTCCTTCAGGAAAAGCGGCCAATGCCTTGTAGCCACAGCTGGCCACCTCTGGATTCTGCCCCGGTCAGAGTAGAGTCGAGGTTTAGTGACTTGCACACAAAAGTAGAGAGAATAAATAACGTTCAACTCAAGACCGTAGACCCTGCTGTTGTTTAACTTTTCCCTGCAGAATCTGAATGACTTAATATCAGCTACATGAGACATCTTTGGTCCTGCAACAGACGGGCGACCTGTCCAGAGTGACCCCCGCCTTCGCCCAAAGGGGTCCGGGTTAGGCCCCAGCAGCCCCATGACCCCGTGACCCCGTAGGGTGTAAAACGGGCGGACTGGACGGCGTCTTTGAATCATCTTTCAAAGTTGTGGATGTGCAAACAGACAGGCAGTGCTTCACTGACATGATTAAACCAGCAAAGGCTTTTATCAGATGCTTCATTCTGCCTTATAGTTTACATTTCATCTGAGAATTCACTAAAAACTGATGATAGATGACCTGCAGAAGTCTGTCATTTTCCTGTTTTCCATCAGCAGACCTGCTCTACAAGCTCACAGGCCAGACTGTGGGAGATCTGTGTTGTTTGCGTGTCGTTTCATATGAAGAAATGCGGTTTTCTTCATACTTAGAGCGGAAAACGTCCCCAAAAGACTTAAAGTGGCCACAGATCTTTGGTGCACAGACCTGGCTTGAAGCATAACTCCAGAGGAAGCTGACCACTTCACCGTTCAGCTTCTAGGAGGAAAACAGAATAAAATTCATTTTACAAGAGGAGGAAGGACTTTCTGTCTGAGCAAGTTCAAATAAAAATGCAAAACCTCTTTCATCTTCCATCAGGACTGTGCTTTCAGCTAAAATCTACTTTAAAGCCTTAAAGAAAATCTAAAAGAAGGAACTGAGAAGTAACGTATAAACTGTCGTAGCTGCTCAGACATGCATTGTTGGTCTTTCTAAGGTGTTCTTGTAGCGTTTTTCTGATGATAAATATGAAGAAAATGAAGCTTAAAACTGGAATTTCTCAGTATTTCTTTATAAAGTGGCTATGAATCAGGAGCAGATGGTTTAAAAACATTGTAGAAACTACGCTGGGCGGGGCTACAGTCTCACTGCTCCGCCCCTTTCTGATCATCCCCCTGCAGACAAGAATGTAAACAGAGAGCTCTCAGCTACGAGGAAGGAAACGGGGGGCGGGGTTTACTCCTTGCCAAAAGTCCCGCCCACAACTTGAAGGTGAATTTCTAATGAACGCTTCCTGCTCTGCATAAAATCCTAGAAAATAACGCAGGTGTTTGGATTTTGGCGAAAAACGGCATCATCATCATCATCGTCATCATTAAAAGCCTACCGGGGATGCTGTGACAACACATCCAAAGATGATGGGTGAGGGACCAAAAAGCAACATGTATGATCAGAACATCCGTCATGAAAGTACCTCATAGTCGTCTGATTTGACCGCCAGCTGTGGAACCAGAGACAGAAGCTCGGCCACGGCTTCAACCATCAAAGGCCGGGAATCGCAGCGAAGCTCGGCTCCAAGATGTTTCCACGTTGAGATAAAATCCACCACCTGCACAGGAAGCTCATTTCAGCTTTACTCTACAGCCGATGAATGCTTTTATAACAACAACTGCATTGGTTCAAGCCAGAAAAGATTACTAATTATTCCAAACGACTGGAGGAAAAACGCATGACAGACTGGAGACGATGCGTTCAAGTGCAGCACCTCTGCTTGGCAAAGCGCACGCAGGCCTTGAAGGGCGAGGGCAGCGGGGGTCGCCATGTCCGCTTTGTTGCACTGCTTCAGGGTGAGTGAAATGCCCGCCAACATGTCTGCCCCATGCTGGTAAGGCCTGAAACACACAAAAACGCACAACAAGTCATGGTTGTGCAAACTCTGAAGCAATAACACACTCTCTGATCCCGTGACCACAGAAACTCTACGTTCTGGATTCTGGACCTCCGCTGCCCGTTTCACACAGAGCGTGCTCTGAGTGAACAAATCGCGCTGCACGCCGCTGACTTTACATGAGACCTGCAGCCATTGAGCGTTTCATCCTCCGCAGAAAACGGCTTACAAAGTCAATTGAGCCGCCATTTTTCCCACCGCCATGTTGGAACCAGATGATGTCAGTGAGACGGGATTGCTCCGAGTCGGTCTGAGTCCACGTTTCCATGGCAACCACTACCACCAATCAGGAGTGGGCCTGTTGGAAGGACACCCCCCCACCAATTGAAAGCAACCCTGGGGAGAATCTGTCATTCAAACGCCTCAAACGTTCGACATGAGAACACCCACTGTTATCGAGGCGTCTGATTGGTCAGTTTATACCGTGAATAGCTTGAACTACAGAGAAATAATGAGGATTATCAAGAAGGTGTTAAAAAACAGTCATCAGTTTTAAGGACTAGGAAGAAATTGGAACCAGTTTTCTTTTTGGATTGCTGAGGCCAGCGACGTCCAGCATGTGATGTCGCGTGTCTAAACTCTTTTGTTTGTGTGTTAGTTTGACGGTGACTTTGAGACTTCACGGACATCCCAGTGGACAAAAACTGCTGTCACTTTTTTTCACAGGAGAGAACGACATTGCCTTCTGTTCCGTTTTTTTTTTGTCTGCTAAAATCATGTCTATGTGCAGCATCAGAAGTTTCTTGTTGCTGCACAAATAACTCTGGTCTTTGTTCCGATTGTTGCCAGGATGACGTGGAAACCCCCCCATCCCACGGTCAGTGTGCCGTTTGTGGATGCAGGCGGTGGCAGTTTCCAGCTGCGTCTGCGCATCAACCTTTCTCTGCAGACGTCTCTGAGGCAGGCGGCTCTGGCCAGGACCCGCTCCCACTCGGCGTCTTTCCCCACCGCCACTCTGCTGTCCTGCTGACTCAGCAGCCGCTGCAGCTCTGGATACACTCGATCCTTCACAGAAACCAACACCAGACCTGAATTCTAACACAGCTACAAAGAAAACAGATGAGCTCAGAGTCTCTGGGGTTGTAAACCTGTTTTTTCCAGAGGGCAGTCATGAGACGCATTACAACAGCCCTCAGCTTGGGGGCGCTGGCCAGCATTTGGAGAGTCTGCAGCACCATGGGCACACACAGCTGAAACAGAAAGGTGTTGCAGGTGACTGCGTGATGATTGATGGCAGGATGGAGTTTTGTCTGAGTCTTCAGCACCTTGTGAGTCCCGAGGTTGGGCAGGCATTGGAGCACAGCGAGGGCCATGGCGGGGTTCTTCTCCCTCGTCAGTTTGAACATCAGGACTGGAATCAGGGACGGCACCTGCAAGCGGTCTGCAGCTTCAGACCACTGTTTCAGTGAATGACACGCCCCCTAGCTACCGACACCCACGAGGGGGGAAGCTCTGCTCTAGGACAGAAACACCTCTTCAGACCCAAAACCACTTCTGCTGACGCTGCAGGACGGGAACCTTTCAGTGCAGGGGGGTCAAACTCAATCGCACCGGGGGGCAAGATCCAAAAAAGTCTTCATGTATGAAGCAGTTCATGAAATAGCAGAACTACAGAAACCTCTCAGCAGATCTGAACCTGTTAGTTACGACTGTGTTCAGACAATCTCCATGTGCTTTTTATAGGGTATGGCCCTATCTAATTCTATTCTATGCTTTGCTATGCTATGCTATGCTATTCTACTCTACTCTACATTATTCTACTCTACTCTACTCTACTCTACTCTACTCTACTCTACTCTACTCTACTCTACTCTACTCTACTCTACTCTACATTATTATACTCTACTCTACTCTACTCTACATTATTATACTCTACTCTACTCTACTCTACTCTACTCTACTCTACTCTACTCTACTCTACTCTACTCTACTCTACTCTACTCTACTCTACTCTACATAAGACCAAATGCTGCGTCTCTGTCAAAGACCACTCCAGGCTGGTATCAGCCGTTCTCAGTGACAACGATGTTCAAAAGTTCAACTTTACACTAAAACTCAACACAGGCTTCAGTCTGCAGCCAACGTTGGTCCTCCAGAGCCTCAACCCTGCAGGTCTTCCCGTCCTCCCTGACCAGCCTGCTCCTGATTGGCTCACTGGAGTAATTCCACATCCTGATTGGCTGAACACACCTGATTTAGGTTGTCAGCAGCAAGCAGTCTAGAGAGCTGGAATCAGGCAGGGCTGTGGTTCTGGAGGTCCAGGGTTGACCAGCCCCGGTTTAGGCTCTAACTGACGTCACCTGCATGTTCTCCATAGAAACAGGGCTGTTGCTTTTCCACGGATGTCTCATCAGAGAGCACGGATCTCCGCATCGGCAGGAAGCGTGGGAATGACCTACCTGGCAGGGGTCAACAGAGGCTATGGCTTGGTACGCCTTCAACGCCAGCCGGCAGATGTCCTCATCGCCCGCGATGACCAGGTGGGTCACGATGAGAACGAACGAGGAGGGCAGCTGTTGACTGCAGGACAAGGCCGAGCTGACCGCCCAAAGCCAGTCAGCTGCCGCCGCTGGATCGCCGGCTACTCTGTGCAGGACGGACACGGCCACACGGACCTCACTGAACCAAGAGCAGAGAGGGAGGCTCGGCCCTGGGCCCGGCTGAGGAGGAAAGGGAAAGTCAAGAAGACGGGTTCTGCTTCCCGCTGCTGCTATTTTCCACATACAAGCGATGAACTAATGAAGAGAGGCGGAGACACAGAACGGACACTGCAAGGCCACAGCCATCACTCAAAATTAAATAAAATTCTACAGACAAAAGAAACTACAATCAATAGCTCTGCCACTCAAATAAACGTCTTCAGGGCTCTTAGGTACAGCGATGGAAGGGCGTTCCGTCCTTTATTATATTTTTAAAAGAACACGCCATACGGGAAAATCACAAAGTAGCATTACAGATGTTTTAAATCTGTCATGTTTTAAGACCGACATGAACGTTTTCTATCCTGTTTAAACTCTAAAGTTTAAACTTTCTTAGAAAACTAAGTCCATTACTTTAGAATGAAAACAAAGATCTGATAACGATTGAAGATTTATGTTGATTTGGCAAATCAAACGCATTTGATACGGGAGGAGGACACTGACTGACAAGGTCTACAGCCAATCAGGATGCGAAAAACGCATGCAAAATGCGCTATAAATAAATAAAGCATTGAAAATTGCAGACGTGTGAAACAGCGAGACTGTGGCACAGTGAGGGACCAGTGTGTAGAACGAACAGACAGTTCCAATGTTGTGCTCAATTATTTAAAAGAATCAGGACAAACTAAAAGGTCCTAAAAAAGGACATTTGGACGATGCTAAGTGAGACAGGAAGTTGCTGCCTGAAGCTTCAGTCAGTGCTGAAATCCTGCTGTGGTTGCACTCAGAACAGTAACAGTACCTTCACTCAACGTTCTCATGGTCCAGGCAGACAGAACAGAACAGCAGAGGCGCCAAACATCCAACACTACAGACAATGATTCCTCTCTGCATGTAAACCGTCTCATGTACCTGTGGCGGTCCGCCTGTGGGCCTGCTGATGCTGAGGAGCAGCCGCTCAGCCAGGCCCTGGGTCAACCGGTGGGTCCTCAGATCCGCCAGAGGCTCAGTGAGACCCGAACAGGACAGGAGCTGCAGCACCGGGAAAACCAGAACCGGACTCAGCCAGGGCGGCTGCTGGGCTTCCTCAGGGGCTAAACTCAGAGCTGCACAGAGAACAGACGGCGTTTCTACATTTGTATGGAGATGATTTTCTGTGACACTTCTAGGTCAAAGTGCAGCAGGTAAGAAAAATGTAGACCTCAGACAAAAAGAAAACATTAAATAAGGTTTAAAAAACAGTTTTTCACAAAGATAAAGGATATTTTTCTATATGGATCTATTCTAGAAGAAGGCCCCTGGTTCAAGTCCCGGCTGGGGGACATGAAAAATACATCAATGGGGGACCTTTCTGTGTGGAGTTTGCATGTTCTCCCCGTGTATGCGTGGGTTTTCTCCGGGATCTCCGGCTTCCTCCCACCGTCCAAAAGCATGCTTCATAGGTGAATTGGCAACTCTAAATTGTCCATAGGTGTGAGAGTGAATGGGTGTGTGATTGTGGACGTTCTACCCTGCGACAGACTGGCGACCTGTCAAGAGCATCCCCTGCCTACGCCCAAGTGGCCGGGATAGGCTCCGGCAGCCCCGTGACCCCGAAAGGGACAAAGCGGTACAGAAAATGGATGGATGGATGGATCTATTCTATGGATCTCCCAGATTGCTGCTGTCATTTGAAGAACTTATTCACCACAAACATAATTATCTTTAAAAAAAGAAAGACATGAATTCATGTGGATAAATGATGAATTCATCTCCGTTAGGTAAATACAGGAAGCTTGATTACAGACTCAATGTCCATTTACCACAATAAACACTAAACAAATAAAAGACTTAAGGATAAAAAAAATATAAAACATTGACAAAAGCATAAAAACAATAAAAAAAACATTAATAAAAGTATAAAAACAATAAAATAACCAAGTATCATAAACTTAAAAAGAGATTAAAACTACTACTGACTAAAAAGGCGACCGTACCAAAACCTCCAAATAGGGGGGGCTGGTATCTAAAGGTTCTGTGCCTCAGATGATTCTGTAAATATGACACGGTGAGGTTTAGTGCCGTTCTTTTACCCAGACTGAGCAGTCGGCTCTGCTGAGGTGCAGGGGCGTCTAACAGGAGCAGCGCCACGCTCATCAGCACTGCGTCCAGCGGGAGGTCCTGCAAAAGACGGCCGAGCTCAGAGAAACGTCTGGACGTGAGACCGGTTCCCGTGGGATCGGACCGCTCACCTGTTGGCAGGCCGGTAGGAGCTGCAGAACCAGATCCAGCAGAGGTCTGCAGTCTGCGTTCAGCTCCCGGCACCGCTGGCACGCACACAGCAGCTGCAGCAGCAGGCCGGTCCTCTCGCCGCTCCAGAACTCCCCAGAAGCCCTGATGAGGTTCTGGAGAAGGGCGTCCGCAAACGCGCTCAGTTCCAGCGCCGCCTCCACCCGATTCAGCTGCAGCAGAGACAACAACCATGGGTTTCCGCTGAGCCACAGCACACATGCGGAACGGCAGTCTGACCCCCGCGGCGCACAGCACAAACCGCCACCATCAAACGGTACGTCTCCCTCGAGGCCGTACGGCGAGAAGGAAAGCACAGAGACGGGGATCAGGACACTTTCTTACTAATGCCACCACCTAAGCAGAGTTCTGTAGAACCACGCGGGACAGGCGTGGCTCGTCATCAGCGGCACCAACCCAAACTGCTTCCAAACATCACTGGATCCTGACGTTCAAAGACGTTTGTAACCTTAATATGAAGACTTAAAGACCACCTCCAAGGGAAATGGAGTTTTGGGGGGGGGGGTCTTGTAATGGAGTACATGGATAAAAGAATGTAAGATTAAAACTGCGTTTCTGAGTATTTCTTTATCCAAATCTCCTTGGATCAGGAGCAGATGCAAACTACATGTTTGACAGAATTATGACCCTGCTTCTGCCGTGGGCGGGGCCAAAATCCCCCTTTCTCTGCTCCAATTCTAAATCCTCCACCTGCAGACAAATGGATCATTTTCCTCATCTGAGCTGCCATTGGCTCTAAACTGTGCAGGTGGACATCTCTGATATTGATTCGCCGTTTTTTTTCTAAGCTAACGTTAGCTTGGGCTTTTGAGGCTCTCGTCGCTAGCGGGAGAGAGTGTAATCAAAGGCATGCTGGGAAATGCCACCCACCTACAACCCAAAAGCTTTGGGGAGGGCTGTCCCATATTTGTCCCGGTTATACTTTTCTTATTCTTAATGTCTTTCACACTAAAGAAAACAGTTTATTTCAAATGTTTTTGGTCCAAAATGATGACACGCCCACACAAACGGACGTGTAGAGCATCAGCGCATCACCTGCATGTGTGGAACCAGCTGACACAGACACAACAGCAGGCTGTCATGCACCACTGAGGCCTTCTCCTGGTCTCGGTCCCGGGCGGCGAGGTGTGCCGGTAGCAGGACCCTGAGGAGACTCTGTCGGAGCAAGGCATGCTGGGGTTGCTGCTGGGGTTCGCAGTACAGGTAACGGAGGAAGGGAGCCAGCATGGTGATGTACGAAGCTTTAGTTCTGAGCAGACAAACACACAACAAGACAGAGATGTGGCTCTGCACTGGTTAAAAACATCGTCTCATGTTCTCATGGTGTTTTCCATCAACTATTAAGATTTAACCTTCTGCTAACAATACAACTATTTTAACGACTGCACCGTTTCTACCAGCAAAATGTTTAACATCATAACTGTGTTCATTGATCCAATCTAAAGACCTTACTGTGGCGGAGAGGTTAGAGAGCTCAAGTGATCCCAGGAGCTACGGCGTTGAGGCTAACGCCCCTGATAGGCTCCTGGGTAGCAAGTCATGTAAAGAGAGGCTACGAGTCAGCAGCAGCAAAGTGCGGCCATGTAGCCTGGACCGCCGCCAACGGGGCCCCAACCTGGTGATTGACAGGTGAGCGCCTGGTGGCCAGGGCTCTCCCCACAGGGGCCCCGTAGGGACCAACCTGTAGACTCACTGAATGCTGAGGAGCTTGTAAGGGGCCACTGGAATGTGGTTCCAGATTCAGGATTCTTTGTCCTGAATCTGGAACCACTGGAATGTGACTCAGGAAAAGGAAAAGCATAAAGATCGACCTCTATTTTTCTGGATCGATTATTGATTTATCAAGCTTGGATCGATTCAGATCAATTCTATCAACCCAGCCCTAGATCGCACCAGGACGCCTTAGGCAGGAGGTCGATGATCGACTTTGTAGTAGTTTCATCCGACCTTCAGCCATGTGTCTTGGACACCCAGAGGAGAGGAGCGGAGCGGTTCACTGATCACTACCTGGTGGTGAGTTGGATTTGTGGGCGAGGAAGGAGGCCGGGAAGAGTGGGAGGACCCGTGAGGGTCTTGTGAGGGTCACCTAGGTACGTCTGGCTGAGCCCTCCGTCAGAGTAGTCCTTAACTCACAGGCCCCGCTAGATTTCAAGCAGGTACAGAAAGAAGCCGGGGACATTTGAGTCTCGTTCTCCACCTCTATTGTCTCTGCAGCTGTTCAGAGATATGGTCGCAGGGTCTGTGGTGCTTGACGTGGGCCCAATCCACAAATCCATGGTGGACACCACAAGCAGGGGACACCATCAAGCTGAAAAAGGAGTTCTACCGAGCCTGGCTAACTTATGGCCAAACGCTGGTCTCCTTTGGACAAAAGCTTTAACTAAATGTTAACAAAAAAACCAACCACATAGTTGAGTTCCTGTTAAAGACGACACTGCCCCATAGAGGTGGCCCCCATGAACAGCTACCACCTCTAAAGAGCAGCAGATTATTTATTCATCCATCCAAGCTGCTGTCAAAAGTAGATCTGGTGAGCCGGCGCACCGCGCAGTACGGTGAAATGCTTGCCTTTCAACAGCCTGCTGAATAAAGTCATCAATCTCCAACAGCAGAGCTGGCCAGCAGTCCATGCGGTTTTCCAGGGCAGTGATGTATGGATGGGGGCTGTTCCTGAAAAACAACACAGGGCAAAGGTCACGAACTCTTCCCAAACACAACACATCCTTATGGTTATGGGTAAGTGAGGTACTATGAGGCGCTTGAAGCAACCACCTTCACCCACAACCTAAAGAAGACTTGAGACGGTATATCTGCAACTAAATCAAAACTTTTGATACAGAATAAAAGCCATAAGACATTTTTGAACCTTAAAGCCGTTGGACCTTCATGGTCTGTGGACTTGGCTCAAAGTGAGGCAGAAAGCGTCTCATAGAAGCCGTGTTTTATGTGATGAACTGGAGGAGTCATGTGACTGAAAACAATCTACGGATATTGAAACATGAAGGAGTGGGGGAACACTGATTACTATACAGTAAATATACTCCATTAGTAACTGCTGAAAAGCCAAAAAAGCCTTGAATTGAGGATCTGCAGTTTACATTTTACATCCCCCCCACTCACTATTCTCAACAGGACTGTACCCTAAACAGACTCACACAGGTTCCTGGGGTCCACCATCTCACAGGACCTTAAGTGGACCCATACATTGAATTGGTCCAGAAAAAGGCTCAGCAGAGGTTGGACTTCCTGCTACAACCCAAGAAGTTCAACCTTCCTCAGGAGCAGCTGACCATCTTCTACACGGCAATGATCCGGTCTGTCCTGACCACCTCCATCACGGTCTGGTTTGGATCAGCAACCAGACACGACAGGAACAGACTGCAGAGAACCATCAGATCCGCTGAGAGGACTGTTGGTTCTACTCTTCCCTCCATTCAGGACCTGGACCGGTCCAGGGTCAGGAAGCAGGCTGGTAGAATCACAAAAGACCCCTCTCATCCCGGACACCACCTTTACAGTCTCTTCCTGTCAGGGCGGCGCTTTAGGACAATGCCCACCAAAACCACTCGCCACAAGGACAGCTTCTTCCCCCGAGCCGTCACTCTGATGACCTCCTGACCAATCACAGAGCACGGAACAGAAACGAGAACTGTCACACCAGAGCTACTGTTGCATTTTTATTTAGTTATCTTTATTTATCTATCTTCATTTTACTTTTTTTTATTGTTTATCCTTTTTTGTTTTTACCCCTTTACACCGTGTCACACCTTGCTTGGTTTGCATGAGAGCACTAGACTCTGAAGCCAAATTCCTTATATATGCACTGGACCTGGCCAATAAAGCTGATTCTGATTCTATACATTTTTATAAATCCCAGGTTTGTTTAGAATATTCTAAAAAATGACAAACATTTTTTTAGAATAAGGAGCACCAATGAAACCAAACTGCTGCACTCCAAACCATCAGTAAAACAGTATCTGATGATCACAGACCCACGGGACACTGGCCAGTCACAAAAACAGTCTGGACTAAAACCCTGAAATATCCAAAGAGAGGAAATAGCTTAGAGGGGTTAACGTCGATTCTTAGAGCAAACAAACCAAAGTAAAAAACAAAGACACGTCAAAATGACTGAATTTCTGATGTGAATATCAGGATGTTTGCCGCAGCAGCTTGTTATCTAATTCAGCCAATCATCATCAAGGAATCGTACACGCAGTTCTGAAACTGTGCTGGGGGGTGGGGGGGTGTATTATTGACTTATGACAACAGCATGCGGCCAGGAAAAATGTTAACATAGGCCACATTTGGCCTATGAGCCAGACTTTGGACATGCCTGCTTTAAATAAACCATTAAAATGTACCAATTAAAACGCTAAATAACAAAACAGCCAGATTCTCCAGTTACTACTACATCCTGAAGGACTTTTCAAAATGCTGTGTTGTTTTGTAACCAGGCGTATTGCCATCATTTTTTTTCATGGCTAAATGTGGAGAGCAGTTTCATTTCAGCACATAGATTTCAGCATCAGGTATTCCTCTTCGTCTCCATCCTGTGAGGAGTTTGGAGCGTCCATTACTCTGGAGGCAGTAAAAGGCATCAAGTCCAGACAAGACACTGGGCTCAAATCCAAGTTAAAGTCTTTGTTCATGGTAACCCTTCAGTCCACAGCAGGTCAAAGGTTAACACAACACTCTTAATGCATGTGGGAGGTCAACGGCAGCACCAGGCCCACCGGCCCGCTGTGTTCCATCAGTCACTGCATATGCGAGTGCAGGAAGGAAGCTCTCAGACACCTCCTGACAGCCCATAGTCTGGGTCAGACCCGCAGGTCGGCTTCCTCCTCTTATCTGTCTGGCCATCGCTGGATACCCTCCACCGCCTTCAGACCCTCATCTTTAGCGCCACTCCAAACCATTGGACTTGAGGGGCGGCCTCTGCTCTTTTACTATTACTAAAGACAGACACCACCCCCTTTGACTTCAGATCCAAGTGTAGCACAGCCCGCCCCATTGCTGTCTACACATTTGGATGCGACATCTTTCTACTTTCCCATCCTGTAGCCTGACTGCAAAACTAACAGAAATAAGCTCAGGGGAAAAAATAAATGAGATATTTGATGTTGTGTTCAGGTGTGTCCCGCTTGAAGGTGCCAAATGTTTTATTTTAAAGGGTTAAGTTAGCACGGAGTAGCTGGGCTTCTGATTGACCCAAGTTGAAGATTGGAGACTGAATTTCCCTCTATGATGGAGTTTAGGTTTACTAATGTTTTTAGTGATGGATTTTTTTTTAGTCAATGAAAAGTCTCAGTGTGTGAAGGAATTAGCATGGAAGAATCTTACACTGTATCTTATAATGCCCCAAATCAAAAGCAAACTACTAAAAAACTCCACAGTCTTGTCGGAGACAATGTGGGAGTCAGGAAGGGAATCACACACGTATACTTTGGTCACGCCCTAGACTACGACACTTTTGGAATGTTGTAACAACTGTTACACAGAATGTTTTGGGATGTCATCTGTCAGACGAGTTTACAACTCTGTACCTCGGGAATATTGAAGACTGTGTACTGAATGAAGATCTTTAGCTGGTGAGGATGTTACTCTTGGCAAGCAAGAAAACAGTGACAAAAAAATGGCACAAGGTGGATGACTGGGTGAAGATGATGTGGACCGTTTACTCAATGGAGAAATTGACATTTCAACTAAAACTAAAGTTAGACATTTTGCAAAAAAAGGGAAAAATTGTGCCAATATGTGGAAAACCACCAAAATTCTAAGAGGATTTTGGGAAAAAAAACAAAAAACACCCCAAATATTGTGTATTATGTTAATTTTTGTTATTCGTTGTAGTTGCTGACCCATGTCTGTAAACACTGACACCTGGGAAACACTGACTACCCACCAGGACCCAGACCAAAACCCTTTGAGAAAAGAGGTGGGGTGGTGGGCACACATCCCACAGGAGGTCCAAGTGCTCCCCAAGTCTCTTGGCAGATTGCAGTGGCCATTACAAGCAGACACTCAACAATGGGCACCAGTGTGCATCTTCCATGAATCCCATAGCACTTACAGTTATCCAGCAGTGCCAGGACCAACAGCCAATGGCAGGCCAGGCTGCCAGGCCAATGGCGCCACCCTGCTGCCTTCAACACATTCATCTGACCAGCAGGGAGATTCAAGCTGTCTGACAGATGGACACAACACACAGTGCTAAAGACAGGCAGAGCAAACAGAAGGGCGGGAAATGAAAGGTTAGTATAGAAAATAAAAACAGTGGTTGAAATGGCTCTTTATGGTTAAGGACAGCCCACAAGCACAGAATGAAGGTTGGAGGAGGAACATGAAGAGAGGAGGAGGTGAGGGTCACTTACAGCAAAAGTACAACACTTCCCTAGACATCCAACAGTCACAACTGAACTTTTACATCTAAACCAGGTACGCCCAAAGTCCGGCCTGTGGTCCTAATAAGGCCTGTGTTCACGTTTCCACCAGCCTGCAGGCTCCTCTGATAATCGATAAGCCTTTTCCTTAAAACTGTGTGTTGGATAATTTAGGTTTTAAGCTGTTTCACCTGTTTTTTTGCCTCCCCCACCCTCCGTATTTTTTATACATTGAAGGGGCACGTCAATGATCTATGAAATGAGCAATGAAATGATCAATGAGACGCAAGCGCACACGCACGCAGACAGACACACACACTCGCGCGAATACTCATGAGACTGGAGCACAGGCGAGCGCACACTCGCGTGTCATTGAGTGATGCCTATGGCAGCCAATGCGTGTGAGAAGAATAGGGAAAGCCACTGTAAGTGGCTAAAATATGTGGAGGGGCGGGGCCTAGAGATCATCGAGTGCGCGTAAACATCTGTCGGAAGGAAACGGAGACAAATATCATCACAAACTGATATGTTCGTCTGAGCTACGAATAAGCGAACTATTGATTCGTTCTTCCGACCTGCAGCTGGTGTACCAGTGCCACAGTGTACAGCAGGGGTCTCAAACTCGCAAAGCAAACCTCAGCTCTCATGCACGGCTGTAACGGCAGCACACCGCTCCCGCGGGTGATGGTCAGCTGAGGAGAATAAATGTCCCACACCTACATGCGTGACAGCTAACCGGGCTCTAACATTAAACACGTGTGAGCGACAACACGATTTAGCCTTAGTCACATTTAAAACACGTGGGGAAAATGCAACGATAGACGTGTTTAAGATGAACCAGCACCCTGGGGGGGGGGCATGAAGGCGAAGCTGCAGCGAGACTGAAGGAGAACAGGAATTAGGAGTTGTCCTTAACATTCAATTTAGTTTTAATATGCCTCTCCCCCTAAGTATGATCTGTGTTTTTACATCTTTTATAATTATTTTAATGTTTTGCAATGTATGTAGCCTTTTTTTAATCAGTTGGCATATTAAATTATTTTAATTGATCACTGAATTACAAAAACCCATCAGGACACATGTCCCATAATGCATTGTTTTGTAGTCTGTAGGGCAGCTTTCAGTCAGTTCAGTACTAAATTTCCAGCTGCGTTTGCTCAGGTTGGGGCCTTGCTTCCGCCCCTTTCTGGTGATATTTTTGTTTTGATTGACAGTTGATGTTGGAGCAAAAACAAAAATATATGTCTCACACCAGGTGATCTGCACAGCGTTGAGTCCACCTGGGTGATCTCAAACACGCTTATTGTGCATCTTGGCTGCACCTATTTGGTGTCACCAAGATAAATTTCCATGCGTTTTCTTTACTATTTGAACTGTCATGACAGTGATTCTTTTGTCAGTTTACCTGTTGTTGCATCTTCAAAAGTGAAGAATAAAATGTGACACTGAATTTGAAACAGCACATTGTAATTTCTGCATCTATTATTAAAGTATTTATTAGTAATACAGTGGAAATTAGTAGATTTGGTTAGCATGTTGATTTACGGTATGCGCCCCTAAATTTTCTGGTTGTGCCCCTAAAATTTTCAGTTGGGGGCCACAGTGCTCCTAGTGAAAAAAGTTAGTCTGGAGCCCTGCTAACTAAGACAAGCTAACTAAGACAAGCTAACGAAGACAAACTTAGACAAGCTAACTAAGACAAGCTAACAAAGACAAGCTAACGAAAACAAACAAACTAAGACAAAATAACTAAGACAAGCTAACGAAGACTAACTAAGACAAACTAACTAAGACAACCTAAAAAGACACGCTAACTAAGGCAAACTAACGAAGAGAAACTAAGACAAGCTAACTAAGACAAACTTTTGAAGACAAGCTAACAAAGACAAGCTAACTAAGACAAGCTAACTAAGACAAACTAACTAAGACAAACTAAGACAAACTAGCGAAGACAAGCTAACGAAGAAAAGCTAAATAAGACAAACTAATGAAGAGAAACTAACTAAGACAAATAACTAAGACAAACTAACTAAGACAAGCTAACGATGACAAGCTAAGACAAGCTAACTAAGACAAGCTAACAAAGACAAGCTTACGAAGACAAACTAACTAATACAAGCTAACGATGACAAACTAAGACAAGCTAACTAAGACAAGCTAACAAAGACAAGCTTACGAAGACAAACTAACTAAGACAAACTAACTAAGACAAAATAACTAAGACAAGCTAACGATGACAAACTAAGACAAGCTAACTAAGACAAGCTAACAAAGACAAGCTTACGAAGACAAACTAACTAAGACAAGCTAACGATGACAAACTAAGACAAGCTAACTAAGACAAACTAACTAAGACAAGCTAACGATGACAAGCTAAGACAAGCTAACTAAGACAAGCTAACAAAGACAAGCTTACGAAGACAAACTAACTAATACAAGCTAACGATGACAAACTAAGACAAGCTAACTAAGACAAGCTAACAAAGACAAGCTTACGAAGACAAACTAACTAAGACAAACTAACTAAGACAAAATAACTAATACAAGCTAACGATGACAAACTAAGACAAGCTAACTAAGACAAGCTAACAAAGACAAGCTTACGAAGACAATCTAACTAAGACAAGCTAACGATGACAAACTAAGACAAGCTAACTAAGACAAACTAACTAAGACAAGCTAACGAAGACTAACTAAGACAACCTAAATAGACACGCTAAGACAAACTAACGAAGAGAAACTAAGACAAGCTAACTAAGACAAACTTTTGAAGACAAGCTAACAAAGACAAGTTAACTAAGACAAGCTAACTAAGACAAACTAACTAAGACAAACTAAGAGAAACTAACGAAGACAAGCTAACGAAGGAAAGCTAAATAAGACAAACTAACTATGAGAAACTAACTAGGACAAGCTAACTAAGACAAACTAATTAAGACAAACTAACAAAGACAAACTAACTAAGACAAGCTAAATAGACACGCTAACTAAGACAAACTAACGAAGAGAAACAAAGAGAAACTAAGACAAGCTAACGAAGACACGCTAAATAAGACAAACTAACCAAAGAGAAACTTACTAAGACAAGCTAACTAAGACAAACTAATTAAGACAAACTTCTTCTTTCACTTTCGGCTTCTCCCATCAGGGGCCGGCACAGCGAAACAACCCCCCCACGAGGATGAGTCGCATGGTTAACTTGGCAATGTTTTACGCCGGATGCCCTTCCTGACGCAACCCACTCAAACCAACCGGGCTTGGGACCAGCACAGCAGCAGAGAAGGGAATAGAGAGCAGCCCGGATTCGAACCCTGGTTTCACGGACGGAAGGCGCCGCAACTTAGCACGAGCTAAACCGGCCCCCTAACAACACACTAAGACAAGCTAACTAACAAATACAATCTTCTTTTGATGAAACCAAAGTGAGGTTTCAGCCAGAGGAACATTAGCTGTCAGTGTTCAAATTCATTCAGTTTTATTTCTCTAGCCCTATGATTACAACAATAGTCGTCCCAATGGGCTTCATACCGGTAATTGTGTAATAAACATGAACCATAAGGAACACAAAGTCATAGAATTCAATCGGTAACGGCCAAACTAAACTAAACTGACTAAACTAAACTGGGCATCTCTGTCCTTAGACCCTCCTTCTCTGTAAGGAAAAACTCCTAAAAAAACTGATTCTGGAAAAAAAGAAGAAACCTCATATTCACATTAACTTGGGTCATCTTCCAAAAAGACAGAAGCCACCTGTGGCCCAGAGGTCACAGGTCAAGCGCAGCCTGCAGGACTCAGAGGGTAGACTGACCTGATGGAGTATGGACAGGTAAAGTCGGCCTCCTCTTCTCTCTGGTCAGCCTGCATCTGCAGCAGTCGACCGATGACCTTTAGGAGCCCCTGAAGGTTTCTGTTAAACACAAACATAATGCAGTTCTCAGCTTTCCTAGCTTCATGTTTTATTACATTTCTTTGAGTTTCCATGGAAACCCCGCTGCCTGTTTTGGTGTGACTGGCCATTGTCTTTAGCTCCATATTTAGCAAATATTCAAACCACTGTGTTTCACCTTCAAGCTATTTTAGGGTGAAAGGACAGTATATATTCTTCTGACAGACTAGAAGTGTGTTAGAAAGAACCGCCTCTTTCCACATCCACAAAGGTCATGAAACATCCTTCATTCCTTTATTTTTACAACATCACATCTTGTTCAGAGTCAGAACAGTTTTTATTTTTACCTTGTTGGATTAACAGACCATTTTTGGAAAAGATAGAATGGGAAAGCAGAATATAAAGGCGAGATGGTGATGATGCCATGACTCAGAAAAAAACTGGCTTTAAATGGACTCCAGAAACCAGAGGGTCACATGACCTTAAATATCTGTGGCCGGCTGACCTGTAAACTAAGATTAAACACTATTCTGCGTGTAGAGGTTCTAAAAGAAACACTCAAACGCCAAACAAAAACATTGTGACGACCTGAAGTTAAAGTCGCATTATCTGAAATTTATTCTCTGCATTTGACCCCTCCCCTGGGGGAGCCGTGAGCTGCAGACACAGCTGCCCTCGAGAACCCCTTAATGCTGAGTGTCCAGCAGGGAGGCATTGGCTCCCACTTTTAGACTCGGCCTGGATTTGAACTCACGACCTTCCAGTCGCAGGGCGGACACTCTCCCACAAGGCCAACGACCTGTCAGTGAGCGCAAAGGGGTGTGGAGCGAAGCGGCTGCTCACCTGGCGGAAGGCAGGAGATTGAGGGCCCCGTTGAGGATGTGCTGCAGGTCCGCATGGCCCTGGTCCACCAGCAGAACCACAGCGTCGCAGCAGACGGAGCGCACCAGGGCGCAGTCACTGCAGCACTGCTGCCACAGGCTCTCCAACGCCGGGCTCTGACACACAGCACAGTCCGGACACGTTAGATGGAGGCGGCCTGACGCTGAATACTCATCTGTGGACCTCACCTGGGCGGACGACTGAGTGATCGGACCGCGTGACCCTTTTTCCTTCAGCACTGCAGCAACGAGGCTCCGGACCGCCTTAAAAGAACAAGACCAGCTTTAAGTTCTTCATCTACTACAGCTCCTTTCCTCCAAACGGCCTCCTTTTGGGGAACTTGGGGTAACACTGATACCCTTTTATGAAGCAGCATTAAGCCAAAAGGAAGTTTCTTTTCTGAAGGTGTCGGTTAAAGCAGAGTTCTGGAATAACAACTGTGAATGAACACAAAAACCCCATTAAAGCTCGTTTTTCACTATCATTACGGAGAAGAAGCTGCTGCCTCACTTTGGTTCCTACAAAGGTTTCTGAAAGTCATGGAGCAGCAGCTGTGTGTCCACATGATCCGGCCTCAGTCCTGGTTTCAGGGCGGTCCTGAACGGGGTTCAGGGACGGCGTGCCGTGCAGACGTCAGACGTACCTGTGCTTGGATGACGGGACTGGAGAATTCCAGCCGAGTCTTCAAACTGTCCGTCATGTCTGGGAGCCCAACGCGTCTGTCAGAAAATCCTCCTGATGTCACGAAGAAGAAACAGTTTCACTTTCAATAAAAAAAACACATGAATGAAACCGCAGAATCCCAAAACTGATGACTCAAAGTTCTGCAACCATCCAGTAAACTGCAGGATTGAAGGTTTGCATGAACAGAGATCTGCACACATGAAGGAAACGAAGACATCCAACAGGAAGTGGTTCTGTTCAGCATCTGCAGGCTGTTGGATCAGAGGATGTCCTTGGTTTGTCCCTCACTGCTGATCAGAAGGTTTAACATGACTGCTGTAGAGTTTCTTGGTTCTGTGTTAACCCAGAACCGGTTAGGCAGCGTGATGCAGCACAAGGAACAACACTAGCCCGGCACAATAAATCGCAAACTTATCGTCGAGATATCAAGCTGTGCAATATGCATACCGCAAAGGTCAATGAAAATTGTGATAAATGGTTACATTAAATGTACTAAAACAATCTTATGGCAGCTTGGAGTAATTAATAAATCAAATAAATCCCTTCTACAATGTTTCATCTATTTCAACCATTCAACTATTCAAATGTTCAGCTCTTTCATCTCTGACTTCTGGTCCTTCAGATCCTTGAACTTTTCCAGATATTCCAGGATTGTCTGGATCCTGTCCACTGTACCTGGTTGGTAGTGTGATGCCATGACACAGGATCTGAGGTGCTTAACTTTGCCAGTTTAAATCCCAGTTCTTGTATTTTTCATATGAATACATTTTTTATTATTGTGGTGTTTCACTTAAATTATGTTCAACTTGGATCATTTCTTTCATTTCTTTTTGTGCCAATTATTCCCCTTTAAGTTTCATTTTGCGTCAGTAACACAGCATTCAACGCTGTATTTTCTTCTGGAAATGCAGCTCCTTCTAGTTAATATTGTTACAATAGAAATGAAAGTGTATAAAGAAATGTCCATATTTTAAATGTTTAGCTATAAAAAAATCCTCATTTCTTCTAGGGTATGTCAACTTCTGAGCACAACTGGGTTTGATTTGATTTGATTTCTTTGCCACGTCGTTTTCTGTGTCTGTTTGAAAGAAACACACAAACAAAGCTACCAACCAATCCAAGCCAATGGAGGGTCAGCCCGTTGAGGCCTCGGCCCTGACCCCCCCTCCCCAAACAGCTAACCCCCCTTCTGTTATCAGCAGCCAGCGCTGCTGCTCCGTCCGCCTCTCTGCTCCTGCTGCCTCTTCGTCGCTCCGAGCTCGTCATCTCCACAGACGTGGACGGGTGAGTCGGCCTCCTCTCACAAACACGAAGCTCAGCCGTCTGCTGACCGCTCAGCAGACGGCATCCCAAACTGGACCTCCATGAAAGCAGACATGCTGGTCTCCGGAACTCCAAAGCTTTGCCAGAATCTAAGCTTCCTGACTGTAAAAGGTTTCCTCAATCTGCTTCCATTCAAACAATCAAAGAAAGTTTAGGTGGAGAACTTTTCCAGTGGATTCTACAGCACAGTTACTTTAAAGCCGAACAATATAGGCTGCCGTACTGCAAGGTCTGCATTCGCGATACAAGGGAGCACAATGCATGTGTTGAGCCAACAAGTGCTTTAGAAATAACGCCGCTAGGCTTTGCTGTGTGACACGGGCGGTTCGCACGGCGCCCTCGCCAAAACCAACATGGCACTTTTCACTAAACGCCGCAGAAAATGTCCCAAGAAGAACAGGAAGTAGCGCTTCCCACTTCCACGGTAACCATTTGTTTGGAAAAGAAAGTCCAGCCAGGCAGGAACGAGCGCTGGGTATTCCAGTTTAAAACCATGGAATCATATTTCCTGAGGACAGTTAAACAGTACTCCATTTGGAAACCTAACCTGTTATAATTGTGAAGATTTCTGAAATTATGTAGCATATCATTAAATGGTCTATATTCTGCAGGGCTGAGCGATATAAGGGAAACCATATTAGTGCTCAACGATATAACTTGAGATACATGAACAAACAGCAAAACAACCAAAAACTTCATTTCCATTTCATTGCAACCGTTTAATTTAAATAAGAGTCAATATAACTGAAATTATTCTCCAAATGACCCCCCGTCTCCATAGGAGGCAATAATCCAACATCAAAGGGCTCCATCCCATTGGTCCAATGCATATTTGGATTTATTTGATTCGGTAAATACTTCAAGCTGCCATAAGATTGTTTTAACATATTTAAGGGAACCATTTATTGCAATTTTCATCGACTTGTGCGACATGTGTACTGCACAGCGCGATAACGATTTAGTGTGCCGGCCTAATATCCTGCTTTTCTTAATCCTTTCAGAGTAAAATATATCCATATGATCATATATGACCTTTGGCATACTACATAGAACATTTTTTATGAAATATTAGTTATTTTTGCAGCTCATTTCCAACCCAGAAGTAAATGGTGTCAGGTCACGTGTTTCATAGCCAACATTATGCTTTGGTCACCGAGAACATACAGACCAATCAGGGATTCCACTGCTTTCTACAGTAGATGTGTGTAATTCAAACATTTTTCTTTATCATTTCAGCTGTTTGCATGTTTACACAAACCTTTCTTTGAACTTGAATATTACTGTAATAAAGACCTTTTTCCAAAAGGGCTTTTCCCTCCACGCTGTCATGCTAGCCCGAGCTCTAGCTACAGTTTCCACTGTGTCCAGGCTCCTACGAGCTCGACCGCTACACTATATAGAAAGCAGTGAACTCATTCGGACACGACCTAGATTGGCGAATACAGTAAACCCTTGTTTTTCGCGGGGGTTACGTTCCAAAAAGAACCCGTGATAGGCAAAATCCGTGAAGTAGAAAACTTTTTTTTTAACTATTATTATACAATTAAATACTCTTTTATACATTGAAAAGAAAGAACAAACCATTTCACAGGCTCAAGCATTTGTTTCACAAATAAAAGTACTTTAGAAACGATTTTTTAACAAATAACTTCTGTACTGTACTGTCAAATAATAATTTTAATCATCGATGTGAACAGAAGGCTTCAAATTGCAGAGATTAGCCCCGCCCACCGCGACCCGAGTAATTGGATTAAACTGGAGAAATTTTAAAATGATTATGAAAAAAATACAAAGAACAGTCGGACAAATAGTGACTCAGGTGTATTTACTGCTCTTCAGACTGAGCCGCTGCATCCTGACTCCGCTCTGCAGTGTTTTCTTCTTTTGAAGCCCGCAGTGCAGATGTGTTTGTTCAGGAGAAGAACATAATGATTGGCAGTTGTTGTCGCTCTTTTTCTATGGGTTTTAGAGAAACTTGAAATTGCAAGATGATTTGCACGTACGTGTTGTAAATTTGGCAAGCTGATTTACGTATGTGTACATATTAAACTGCAACGTTATTGACGCACAGGTAGAGAAGAAGCGGAGTGACTTTTTAGCCAATCAGAATGCAGAACACAATGCACGATGAAAATCCGTGAAGTAGCGAAACCGTGAAAAGTAAACCGTGTTATAGCAAGGGATCACTGTATAGACCACAATGCATGGCGTCGGAACATTTTTTGTCCAAAAAATTCCGGAATTCCAAAATCCTTCCCTTCTCACTATATAATACGTTCACCATTTTCTAGTCCTGTCCGTATCTACAATTCCAACATCGAGTGCCCAAGAAATTTCCCAGAAGTCTCTGCGAAAAACCCGTGTGCATCGATGCTCACTACATTGGAGAATATAGACCACAATGCATTGCGTCGGAAATCTATTTTTTGATAAACCATCAATGTTTTTATATTCAAAAGACAGTGGACTCATAAATAATCGTCACAAAATGCTCATATCAATTAGATTCTAACATCGAAAACAGATGACGTCATATCCACCCTTAAAAAAAGTAGTGAGCGTGGTGTCTGAAGGGCACTACACATTTCTTTAGTGGTGGTGGGAATTCGGACACAGCCTCTATGAGTGTAATTCAAACATTTGTCTTTACATTTAAGCTTAAAGCTGCATTTCTAAGCAAACTTCTATTTGAACTTTGATATACTGTAATAAATATTATTTATACAGGGCTTTCCCCTCCACGCTGTCATGCTAACCCGAGCACTAGCTAGCATAATTCAGGCTCCTACAGCGCGTCCGTGACAGGTTTGATGGAGTGACACAGCAACGCGGCTCACAGATCAAATGCAGACATTAGAAATAAATCAATCTATACGTTCAAGTTCAAAGAGGCGTAAATCGACCGGGAGGCTGTACTGCACGATAGCAGTGGATGCTAAGAGTAGCTGCAAAATACAGATAAATAGTTGGACTTCAGCCCAGCGACAGAAAATGACATGAAGGGATAACGGCGAAAAAAATGATGAAATAATGAGGAATTATTTGAAAACATTTATAACAGCAGCAAATGGAAAAACTTTACCTTCGACATCAAGCGTCCCGCAAAAACAAGTGAAACTACGGCGAGCGGTGTGGATCAGAATTCAGTGACAACAACCTGTGGAGTTGGACAACACAATGCAGAAGAAAACGCGCACAAGTATCAATATGCCAACAAAAAACTGTGTTTCATGGTTTTCCAGATATAAATCATTCTGTATGTAAACATTCAAAAGTGCTGCACTAACAAAAAATCTGTTCGAACAGTTGAAGCATCATGGTCACTTTAAAACGTTAACAGATTCCTATACTTTTATTGTTTTTGTTTTATTTATTTATTTTTTACTTGTTTTTATAGTTTTTTTTTTATTATGGGTGTTTTTTTAAACATTTTTTCCCGGCAAATAAGAAAATGTTGTGTTTTGCACATAGTCTGGAGTGTCATGTGTGGTATTTGTATGTGCAATACTTGTTAATAAAGTTTAAAAAATACAGAAGAGTGTAATGAAAACATTTACGTTTTTCGCACGCTTGCTATTCATCAGTTGTAGTAAAAAAAATAATAATAATAGTATTCATCAGTTGTAGTACTATTCTCACAACCGCAGTTCAGCCCCCCCATCTTCTTCTAGGAGTTCTCCCGTTTAACGTGAAGCGAACATCATCGCCGTCTCCTGATTGGAGGCCAGCCTGCCTGCGACTTTCCAATTGGCTGCTTGCGTCTCGTGCCGTGTCCGCAGCTTTCTACGACTCTGCGCGTGCGCATTATGTTCCGGAACTGTCAAGGTCTGGGGATTAGATTTAAGGTGCGAAGGAAACGGTATGATTTCCCCTACAAAATAAAAGACCATGAAATCAACTTTTTAAAATGAGCCTAGATCTAAGTATATTTAGTGTATTACAAATAAAAAACGGAGAAAAATAGAACCTACATTTGTATTTGTGTTTATTTGTTAAAGGAACAATGCATACAAAAACAGTGTTGCGTAATCTAAAATAGAGAAATACTGTACATACACAGGATTCCAGTCCTGGCTAATTTTCATCCTCTGTCCCGTGCTGACCATGGTCAGGCACCAAGAGACTGTAGATAAAATAAAATAAAATAAAATAAAAACGTACATTATTAACATGAAATTGCATGAAAGAAAATGACATAAAATTAACATAACATAGATTAAACTTAAAAGGTTTAAATACATTGTTCTCAATGGTATACATCAATAAATTGTTTTTTACTTTAACTTGCAAAATACATAATCTTCAAGACTTCTGCGCATTTATTTAACAGAAAATACTTCCAGACTTTGTGAACTCTTTTCACTTTCTGAAAACGCAGAAAAAACCATGTTTGAGTCATTCCTGAGTTTATCACATCTCTGAGTTTAGCTCAAAATGGTCTTTGTGGTGCCTGAGTTTTAAATTGTTCCAATGCTTTATTTGTTTAATTTGTTCTGTGAAAACTCACCACTATTGATAGGATTTTCCCTGGATGATCAGCATAACTGTATCTCCTGTATTATGAGTAATGTACTCGGTAAGCTCTTGGCTCATGGTGGGTCTTGATGTACGGGCAGCAGGTTTTAGTTTTTTGCCTTTGGTCATAATGCAGAGACATTTTTCAGAGATCTAAAGCTGCAGAGTTTGTAGTGTTTGTTTTATGTTGACTTTTTAGCATCGATATTTAAGTACATTTACATTTGTTTGTGTGAATTAATCTGACATTGCTTAAGGTTTTCTTACAGCTTAAAGGGAGGATTCGTTGGGAGTCTGTTATTGTGGGCGCATGAAGTCTGTCAAGTTTGGGATTTGAAGCTCTGAACACCTCAGTAGTTCCCCTCACTGTAAAATCAAACACAAATAACACATTTTAAAAATGCTTCATCACTAACTGGATTTGTGAGTCACTTTTCTCAGTTTCAGAGCAGAGATATGTGCAGGAACTCCTGAAACTGCGAATTTCCAACTTCAGAAGTAAGAGAAACGTCAAAGATTCAGAAATCCATGGAGTTTCTCCTGCTACTCATTCTGCACCTTATTGTTTGATTTTATTAAATTAAGGTTGGATGCATGAGATCCTGCCACTCCTGCTCCATGGCAACTTTATTTATCTTATTCAATCTTTTTTTTACCATTCCATGTCAGGCGGCTAAAGTGTTTCCTTATGTGGATAAATTCAGCAGGTCATTCATGTGCGTCTTCTCGTTTCTGACCAAAGCTAAAAACCACTAGCAGGTGACCTCACATTGGTTTTGTCTTTGCTTTAGGGGTAAATCAATCTGAATGATAGAATTGGGATTTACAAGAAGCAACACACTTTTGCTTTAAACAAGATGCAACTTTGACTTAAAAATCCTCCCTAAAACATAAAGGTTGGCCTGGAACTTTGCAGAGACTAAGACTGAGCATTTTGCTGCAGATGCTACTTTTATTTTGAAAAGGATTGCAGGAAGTCGTCCTCATGGTTGTCTGGGTGTTGACAGCCGGCGAGCCTTTCAAAGTCTTCAGTTTGACTTGGGCACAGGAGAGACCATGTCCGCCGTCATCGGGAAGCTGTCCGCGGATAGACTCTCCTCTCAGCCCAGCTCTCCGTAGCGGTCACGCGGGGCCTTCGGGATGGCGGGCTCGGTGAGTAGCGCGCCGCGGGGTTCGTGCACAGCCAGGCCGGTTTTTTAGGTGAGGATGTGCTCGGTTGGTGTTGCTGTTTGGTCTCGCCGACGGTTGGAGGATTTTCCCGGCGGCACGGTTAGCTCGGTGATAATATCTGAACGTGAGCCAGTCCCAAGCCTCCCTCAGATGTTCCCTTTGAAACGCCGCGTTTGGCGCGCGCGCTCCCACCAAATGCAGGTCGTCCCCGCTGTTCTAACTGCTGGTGTGAGGTACGGCTGCCTTTGATGTTTTTTTTTACCGCGGTCCTTAAGCGTCATCCACGCAGCAGAAGACTGCTGGACACGTTCACCAAAGGGAGGCAGAATGGATCCGTAGCGGTGACGCGCGGTGAGGCTGGTGGCTGGTGAGGCACCGACTCCTCTGGAGTCACAGTTACAATGAAAGAACTGAATATTTCAGCATCCAACGGCAGGAAACAGCATAGAAGATACACACAAGAACAAACCACAGAGAATATTTATATTATAGACATGGACAGAACACTTTATTAGTGTAAAAATGATTCATATGTACTGTCAAAAAATTAAAGTATAGATGTGTTCAGGACACATTTGACCCTCAGTAACTGTTTCTAGTATTTTTGCCAACTTCTAATTCTGGTGTTTTAATTAGTTATTAAATGTTGTCTGTGAAAATGATTATAAAAAGAATTCTTTTAGGTCTAAAATTTAGTTTTCAAATACTTATTTTTTTCCCACTCACTCCCATGTTAGTTTTAAAAAACAAAAATTGAAAACCACGTTTGGCCGTACTTTTTTGAGTCCATGTGTCGATCCTTCTCCACTAAAAGCTCTATGATCTGTTGGAAAGGTCTTCCTAATGTTCCTTTAGTTGAATGAGTCTCTTCCTCTCAATGGAGACAGACGTCCTCGGTCTGTTCTGTTTCACGTTTTTAGTCTTTTTAGTGCAGAGAATGACCTCTCCACTGATGCTGTTGGAGCCGGTAGAGTGGGAGCCAGCTGGAGTAACTTTGTTGCATCTGGAACCGTCTCAGTTAGCCTCCAGCAGGGTGAACTACTTCTGGTAACGCACCGTCAGCTCACGTCTGCCCCTAGTGAGGCTTGCCTCACCAGCAGCCTTTTCTTTGCACCTACAGTCCAAGGTCGTCATAGTCCAAGGTAGTGTGGATAAGCTCCCACTGTCTATCAAGTACCCCTATACGGCGTGCGTCTCCAATAGCCTCAGACAACCAAGTCCAGCTCCTGGCCTTTGCGTTCAGTTGAGCTTCTTAACCCGGCGGAACTGTTTTCACTGACGGTAAAAGGGGTGCAGGCGGGTCACCGGCGCCTTATAACCAGTTGTTTCAGGGATATGACATTCATCAGCCCAGGAAGGCAGTTCATCTAGGGGAAAGAAAACCTCGATCTTAAATCCCCACTGCCTTGCGACTATATTCTTCCATGGAAAAGGTTTCAGGAGTAAACCTCAAGGAAAAATTTGGAGTCCCTAAGGCAGTTCGACACTGTTTGCTGCCTCAGTCTGGCAACTTCTGCGATGGCGCTGATGCCAAACTGTAGCAACCTTGCTGTTCCTTTGGATCCATCAATGACCTGGAGAGTGGCAATAGCCTGTCCTCCATATCACGTCGCCCTGGCTAGTATCCAACCTCTGACCACCACAGAACGAGAGGTAGGACCATCCATGGTCATCACTGACCGACTGAGGCCTAAGAAACAGTCAGCGCTCTGACGGCACGGCAGTGTAAAAAGTCCTGCAGTCAGACCTGCGACGAAGTGCTCCGGAGTTTCCGCTCTGTATGTCAACACGCAACACTCGAATTCAGCGATTCTAACCTCAGAAACTGTGGAGAACGTGTCGAGTCAACTGAAGATGTATCTTGAACACGGATCAGTTGAGAATAATATTTACTTGATGTCCTTTTTTCTCTGTTATCACGATGACCGGTGAGACCAAGCCTCACTGGCCTCATGTGACCGCACGTCACTGATCCGCAAGGCGTCGGCTCGCGGGGCTCTTTGGTTAACGTGTGAGTACGATGAGGAGGAGTAACCGCTGCTCGTCTCTCAGGGCGCCGTTCAGGTGAGACTGGAGCTGGGACACCGAGCGCAGGTCCGAAAGAAGCCCACGGCGGAAGGCTTCACCCACGACTGGATGGTGTTCGTCCGCGGCCCGGATCACTGCAACATCCAGCACTTCGTGGAGAAAGTCGTGTTCCACCTGCACGAAAGTTTCCCCAAACCCAAAAGAGGTAGGTGGTTTGCTGTATCTGCCCCCAGAGGGCAACAGAAGCTGCTTTTTTTTGTTCTGTCTATAGACGATCTGCTGAACGGAACCAAAACAAACAAAGTTCATATTTTTTAGCAGTTGTTTTCTTTAAATATCAGACCAGATGAAGGTAAAACCTTTTCCGTCTTGTTTTTAGAAAAGCCCCGATAATCTAGATGTCCATCTGGATATCATCTTTTTTTCAGGGCTAACTGGAAGTCACATAAATGATCATGTGTGATAGAAAATGTAGAGATGTCTTTGTGTGTCTCTCGGATGACTTTGTGTTGGATTACTGTTGAAGGAGTTTGGTTGGATGTTCTGCTCTGTCATGTTCTGCCCTCTTAAAGTTACAGTCCGATCCTCTTCTCTATTTTAAAAATGTTCCCAGTGCTCTTTTAATGCTGATGATGCAGTTTTTAGGCTAAATAAAACGACCTGTGTCTTTTTCTAGGACTTAGTTTCTGCAGAGCGGCAGTAGTTCTTTGGATATTTGCTTCAGAGTTGTGGGCGGGTCTGTAGGTGTGAGCAAGCCTGAATCCGAATTCTTCGCCTACATTTTCTTCGTACCCCTACATTTAGCACTCAAAACGGAGAATTGTGGAAAATGGTGTCTTCTAGTTCGGATGTTACTCCCGCCCGATGACATCATAAATAGTCACCGGTCAGCTACGTTAGCATGAAGCTGTTAGCGGCTGTAATTGCATAATATCGGTTTTACAACTTTGAAAAGGTCGTGCAAAAACGTCATGACTTAAGTTTGCATGTAAACTTCTCTGCGTCTGAGCACACCTACGTGAGGAACTGCGCTTCTCCTGCACAGCGCGACGCCGATCACCGTCGGCCGCACCCGCTCCCTAGCCCTTAAGAAAAGTATTTTGGACAACCCCACACCACTAAATGCCCCAACGATCGGAGGGGTGGGGGAAGAATTCGGATTCTGCCTAAACCTGCTCCCCTTCCCGTTGTTGAGAGCTCTCTGTTTACATTTTCTCTCGCTAGCTTACAGCCCCTCACAACTCCAACCTAGAATTAGCGCGACAACAAAAATGGCGGCAACGTCAGATCTATCCGGTTCTGATCCAGATTCCAGCTCAGACCAGGAAAACAAAGACGTTCATGGATCTGTTTGTCTAACAGTGGGTGCATCAGAAAGGGGCGGAGCAAAGAGCCGGGGGTCTTGCCGTAGAAGCTTCTACGTCACAAATACAAACTTTTTCAAACCATATGTTTTTGTCGGCTCCGGATTCATGACAATTTGAATAAAGAACTACTCAGAAATGCAATTTTAATCTTAATGTTCCTAATAAATGTCATCTATCATAAAAAAGCTACAGGAACATGTTAAAAACACCAAAAAAACCATTTCCATCAGCGTGTTTCTATTAAGGAGCTTACAATGACTTTTTGGCCTGAACTTTCTGCCAGGGGTTTAATTCTGTGGCTTTACCTCTAACCTATCAGTGCTTACCTGTTGCTAGGCAACAGTGTACCCAAAATAAAGTCATGGTCATCTGTAGAAAATTCAGATATTTATTAATTCTACTTTTCCCAATTACTCTCAACTATAACGAAAAAGAAAATAGTAGATATAGACGTGTACTATTTTAAGGTATTTTATAAAAATCTTGCTTTTGGAAACTTGGTGGAAATAAGTCTGTGTTCCTGTCATGGTGAAATTGTTTAACCCATATATATATATATATATATATATATATATATATATATATATATATATATATATATATATATATATATATATATATATAATTTAAAAAAAAAACCTGAGTGTTGTTTCTGTTCAAGGTAATGCTTGGTGGAGTCCTGGATTAAATCGTTTTATGATAAACACAATAAAATGAATAAGAAGCCCTCAAATGAATAATATATGAAATTAAGTTAAAAAGATGTTTTTAATTTACATTTAAAAAATGTCAAACAATGCAGAAACTCAGTTTTACAAAACGAGCAGACGGCTGGTTCCAAATGCAGAAGGTTTTATTAGCTCAGCTAAAGTCTACAAAGCTAAATCGGGGTCAGGCAGGCATGGGATCATTGGAGAGGAGAAGGGATGGTCAGGATCCAGGTGAGAGTCTGGGCAGGTAAACGGTCAGGAAACAGAAGGTCAGGTCTAGATATAACGCTCAGAAATGCAGGCAGAGTGGCACAAACAATACTTTGCACTGAGTGAGGCTCAGTACAGTGCTGAAGTACGCTGTGAGTGATGCGAACAAGAGTCAGGTGAGCGGCATCCTGGAACAGTGCGCAGGGGTTGCTGGGAGATGTAGTGCATTGGGAGATGACCAGAGGCGGAGACAGAGCTCTGACGCTCAGATCCTCAGATATGTTATCCCAGAGGTGAGGTCACCATGAGTCCTCGTTTTAACAGCGATAAAAGAGCCTGAGGATCTGGGAACTATGCGCGGTTCATAAGGTTTAAGAAGGTTTGGTAAAAAGGAAGGACCTCAAAAAGCAGAAGGAGGAACTTAAAACCAAGCCTGTAGCCGACAGGCAGCCAGTGCAGAGACCTTCAAACAGGCAGAGTTTTGGTTTAGTGTTGCATTTGTTACATTCTCATCACAGACGGGCTAAGGTTGATTACTTTTATTGGGACAGACTGTTCCTAACCTGTAATGTAGTGTAAAGTTCATTTGTACTAGAGGAAATTTTTGCAGTGTTTTTTTAGAGACAGGTGTGGTTTGTTTGTTGAAGCGTTCACTGTTTCATCTTTAAATTAGAATGAAGCCATATTCACAGACTGCAGCTTTCTTAACACCTTTCGATCTCCTGTTTATGTAATTGATACAAAAAAATCTACTAAACTAAATCCAATTAGGGCTGCACGATCTGAGGAAAAGTCGCGATGAGCGATATTACTGATCACTATTGTGATGGCGATATAACTTGCGATACATGAACAAATAGCAAAACAACTAAAAACATCAGTTTAACTTAAATGAGAGCCGACATAAATTATAGTCCAAATGACTCTCGTCTACATGGGAGCCAAAGTCTAACATGAAAGGGCTCCGTCTGATTGGTCAAATGGATTTATTATTTGATTCCTTTAAAAAAATCAAGCTGCCATAAGATAGTTTTAGCACATTTAAGGTAACAATTAATCTCAGTGATTGCCGTCTTTTGCGATAAGCGCATTACACAGGTTGATATTGCGATAAATTTGCGATTAATTGTGCAGGCCTAAATCCAATCATAACAATGAGAGTCTTTAATCCACTGAAAGTCTTCTGTCTGGACTCAGCAGAAGCTTCAGTCTACAGTAAACCCTTACTGTAACCCGTAAGGCTCTGAAGAATCTCATAGTGTTGAATTTAAGATAATCCAACAACAATTTTTTTCTCTGGTTTATTCACAGAAACGCAGTTTCTCTTCATCTAAAGCTGAATCTTTTGCTTTGGCTGAAGGCAGCATGGATCCGTCAAATCCATGAATCGATCAGCCCATCAAGTACATTTTTGTTGAGACGTTGCCATGGCGACGGCCAAATGGCAAAGCATTTTGAACAAATGGAAGTAGAGGCGCTCCTTGGAAGCGGTGAAGGGGGAGCTATTTTAGCAACAGGCAGCGGCGGCTCACGCTGCTTAAGCACCTCATTTGGAGCCGCCGCCGCCATTGAATCCATGCTGGAGGTGGCAGATCTGCAGAGGTGTTTGCTGCGTTTCAGACGGTCGTCACTTTTAAACGAAGCTGTGAGGCAGAGGGAAGGGCTCCACCTGGAAAGACTTGGAAATCCCTAGATTTTTAAATTTCTTTTTTACAGTTTTTAAAGTCAGACGCTTTACAATTTGTCTGACTAAGTTCTGTATGTTTATTTCCAGCTGCCAGCTTCCTCTGTGCTGCTTCAGGCGCATGTCAGAAATGTGCCACATAGAAGAGAAACATGTTTTTGACTTCAAAAATGAGGACATCTTAGCATTGTTGGCTGTCAGTGAGATTTAAAACCAATGAGATTATTGACAGTAGAAATGTAAACGTGATGTATTTGTTGATTTATTCATTTTGTAGGTTTTGTTGAAACAGAACAAAAAGTCTTTATTTCATAAACTCATTGAACATGGGACAAAGGACTGTGCCTTTTCTGAACATATGTTAGCATTAAATGACTGTGCACAGTTTTTGCAAATAAAAAAAAAAAGAAGCGCATCCCACTTAATGCAGGATTTGCATTGAGCTGTTTGGTTTTACTGCCTTGCTCATGTGCAGCGGGAAGCGTTTGGTTAGTTCTTCTGTGGGGATTGACAGGACTCCTTTTAAACCATTTCTGACGCCAAAGTAAGACACAAACGCTATTGGATCGTTCACCTCTACTGCAAAACCACCAATGGTTTTCATCACGTCAATGCCGACTACTACAAAATAAAAGTCCGCTTTGTCTGAGCTCCAGCCGATGACATCATAAAAAGCCACAGCAGAGAGGACAAAGTGCACAGGAGAGATGGATCATGTTATCTATAGGCCAGAGCAGGGATGTGACGTTCGTAGTGTGTTTAACAGAGCTCACCTGCAGTCAGGTGAACGTCTCAGCTTCAGCAAAGAGCAGCAGAACTCAAGAGTCTGTCTCCTTTATTTTTTTTTTAACTTTATTTTTAGTAGTTTTTGTTACATGACAACAAAATACAAACTGAATTCAAAACAGAGGCCAATTCTAGGAGCTTCTTGGGTCTATTTGCTGGAAAATGTCCATTTCATCCACTTTCGGTGTAATTAGATTGTAATTGTTTGAATAGATGTCGTTAATCGTTGATGTCATTGCTCCTTAGATGGGATCGACGTAGTGCTTCAGTTCAGTTGGTTAATGTTTTGACATAACTTTAAATATGTGTTTGTTACTGTGGTGGACAGAGTTTCCTGAGAACATGTACAAATAAAACAGTTCTGGTACCAAAGGAATTGTATATCCCAGCGCGTTTCATGTTATATCGCCCACCATCTTCATAAACCCTGTTACATTCAGATACTTCCAAAATACACGAGAAAGGTCTACATTTTTTCTTCGAGGTTTCTTCCGAGGTGTTATGAAGGTTCTTCCAGGCGAACTCTCTCCATGTTGGAGATCCAGTGGTGGTATGATGGTGTCTCCACATGTCTAACCAATACTGCTCCGTTATCTTTGTTTAATTCTTTTTCCCAGTTGTCTTTTACTTTTAAAGTTGTGTGATCCCACCCTCATCCCCAGAACAGCCACTCTGTATCACAGTCTTATGATAGTTTCTCAGTATCTAAAAAAAAAATCACGTTTTCAAGGTGAAGTTGCTTAGCCACGTTCTCCAAACTCTCTAGCTGTCCGTCTTTTTCTAATAAACACTATGCTGTCATTCCTTTTGTAGTCCAATATTTAAACGTTTGATCATATTCTGTTGGTGGAAATTGCCTATCATATGTTACCCATTTTAGTTTTTTTGCACTATTTAAGATTTTGTATTTTTGCAGTAGTTTGAACCAAATAGTTGGTCTATGATTAATTAATAGTAGTAGGTTTAGGGGTTGTCATCTGGACTTAGTTTTTAAAGTTAGAAGACGTTTCACCTCTGATCCAGGAGGCTTTGTCAATTCTGTCAGAATGGAATCAACCTGGATGAATGAGTCTTCATAGACATCTATAATTAGTTATGGGATCCAGATGCATTTTCTTTGTTTCATATAACTTTATCTCCAATAATGTTTCAAGAGTCTTTCTGTAGGGAAACGGGACACTAACCTGCTCTTATCTACATAAGCTGGAAACCATTAAGGAGCTTTGCTTCTCTCTTTGAGAACGTGTTTAGTTTTAAGACGTTAAGGTCAAATGAGGTGAAGCAGAAGGTAGATGACACACACGGGTGTTGAAGAACGTCCCACAAAAAGAAAATCCACTTTTTAATCAATGCTCGTATCAAGAAGAGCATCAGTTGATGGCGGCATTAGAACTGGTTTTTCATGGAGTCGTACATTAACACTTTTTAATCTGGCTGTAGAGTGAAAGTAGCAGACGATGATTGGTTGAAACATGACCTTCACTGGGTCTGCACCTGAAAATGGCATCAATACCAAGCAATGTTTTTTTCACGATATTATTTCGCTATCCCACGCTATTGAACTTATAAACCGACCAATCAGATGCCTCAGTAAAAGCACGTGGTGCCCACTCAGGGGTTGACATAGCCCAGAAATTTGCACTGGCCCACAGGGCCAGTAGTTTTTGAAAGTTACTGGCCCGACACCGCGCACAGCGAGACCCGCCGCTCCGCAGGTGCTTGCAACTTTAGGAGGGTCCGTGGGGGCATGCCCCCCCGGAAAATTTTAATATGATGCAATTTGGTGCATTCTGGTGACATCTAGCACTTATTTATACACTTTTCAATGACTAAAAATAGAGCATATCAAACTTAAATCTGCTCTAGTCTGTTTCAGATGTTTTGAAGAGAGCACTGCAGTGAAGTAGGTAACACTAGTTCAGAAGTTTTCATGCTGCTTCTAATCACTGCTATTTCACATTTGTTCCTAATCAATAGTTAAGAAGTTTTATTGACTTTTTTGCCCTGACTGCCTTAAGGTTCTGCTTTTTGTTACTGTTGCAAAGTTACATTTACTTTTTAGTTACTTTAGTTACCTAATTAAATTAAATAATTGAAAAATTAAATACAATTAAATTACTGAGATCATTCAGCTAACTAGAAATACTTACTGCTTACAGTGTTGTAAAGAAAAACAAAATTAAGTATTTTGACCTTATACTCCATTTGAGTCTGAGATTCAGGTATTTTTAGTTGCCTTTGATTCTTTGACATTCAGCTTAAAGCTTAGTGGATACAGTTTCATCTTCAATGCATTCATTAAATATCTTGCTGTCCATACTACTAATTAATAACTACTAACATATTCCTAACTATTCCTGCCATGTCTTCCACATCTCTGACATGCTTCAGTCTCTCTTCAGTGACGGTGTTGGATTTTTGATCATCGCGGTGAAAAAACACCAGGGGGCGCGCTGATATGTGTGTCAGTTTAAATATATCTGCCTAAAATGTAATAATAACCCACTGGCTTGTTCCTTCGTTGTTGCTGTTTAACATTGTTTAGTATTGAATTGTTACATTCAATAAAGTTTGAAAAAAAAATTGAGTGAGCGCGTGCCGCGTGGTGCTCGGCAGTGACAGCCGCGCGCAGGCGGGAGAGGAGGACAAGAGTGATAAAAGGTTTCCCATAGAAACCCTTGAAGTCTGAACACAGGACTAGCAGAAAAAGTGAATTATAAAGACGAGGTAAATCTACACGTTTTCGCAAAATATACTTTATTGTAAAAGGTGAAAAATGTATTAATTGTTAGATATTTTAGTGGCCCGAGCGGACAAGTAAAAAATAAAGTCTTGTGGTCCGTACTGCTCGAAAAACAGGACCAGGCCAGCGGACAAATGGCTATGTCGAGCCCTGCCACTGGCCCTCCACCTTAAATGTTCCCAGCCACGCTTTCAGTGGAAGGGGGGGGATGGACCTCTAACACACTCGCTCCTGATTGGTGAGAGTGGTTGCCATAGAAACGGTGACTCAGACCGACTCGAACCAATACTGGCTCACTGTCGTCGTCTGGCGCCAAATGGTGGCGTCCGGATTGCAGAGAAATTGTGACTGAATCAAGTTCATTTGGTAGAGTCAGTAGCGAGGCGTCACACTCACTCAGTCCAGTTCTGTGATACAGTCGATGGTGTGAACTGCTTTCAGTGCAGTAGAAAAGATGACTCGCATGCAAGGGTTGGAGATGGAAATGGATGTTCATGCAGTCAAGTTATGCTCGGAAAGGCTCATGCTTATTGCTACTATATGGTACTCAAAGAAAACGGAGCAAAATATTAATATTGAACGTTCAAAATTGAAAAGAACTTCTACGCCAAATTCCCGTCTTATCCAACAGTTTATAGATTCCCACGTTCTGTTCAAACGGTTCATTCTCATAACATTGACTCTTCTTTCCTGTATTTTCTTCAGTTTATTAAGGACTTTAGCTTAACGTCTACTCAGTTCTCTGGGGTTAAACCCGTCTTCCTCTTCACAGTAACTCAACATCCACATAGTGTTGTTGGTTAGTCAGAGGCTTCCTCTGATTGGCATGTAAAATCCTAAGAACAATAGACAGAAAAACCAAGTAAAAACACAAATTACAAACTTCAATTTACCGTAGATTCAGGATTAAAGCCGGATAAAGAGGCAGAGCAGGTAAAGACGACCCAGCAAACATGAATTTTCAGACGGTGGTCCTCAGTAATGACTGTCTGTGGCAGAAAGAATGAAGAGAATTTCTTTCTGTCAACTATTTTGCTAAATTTGTGTCCTGATGCCTGTAAGAACAAGAGCCAGAAGAGCTGCAGGCTTCTGTGACAGGCCGGGGAATGGGAGGAGATGCTCCCACCTGAAGGTAGGAACTGGGCTGTAAATGCTTTGCTTCAGCCAATGGAACAAGGTCGTGTTTGAAACAAGCTGTCTGCAGGAAACTCCTCGGCTCGCCTCCACTAAACAATTGTGTAGCTTTTGAGGTCAAGCACGCTTTAAAGAGCCGGCCGACCTTATTTTGAACGTCACCAACTCATCTTACGTAGAAAACATGTCCTTCTTAGTGACAGGAAGATTTCAGGGGTGTTTGTTCGTAGGCGTTCTGATTTTAACAACAACCTATTAGTTTATAAGTCTTTACCTTAACAGTCAATGGCTTTTATTTTATCTGAGAGTTTTTAGTCTGTGGCTAGTTTGGTGCCACTGTTTCTGACTACCAAGCTGTGAGGTAAACAAATCTACGTCCTCTTTTTATTTTCACAATTACTGCAGGTAAACTTGTTTCATTAGCTGCTGTGGAAAGAGAAGGAGAGCTTGAATACTTTTTCTGACATCTGGACATCCAATCAACTGTCATCACTCTTCCTTCATCAGTCTGATCCTCAGGCCACACAGGTGAGACAGGTGAGACAGGTGAGACAGGTGAGACAGGTGAGGCAGGTGAGGCAGGTGAGGCAGGTGAGGCATGTGAGGCATGTGAGGCAGGTGAGACAGGTTAGACAGGTGAGACAGGTGAGGCAGGTGAGGCAGGTCAGACAGGTGAGGCAGGTGAGGCCTTCCTAGAAAGAAGAGTGTGAGTCCAGATGTCACAGCTACCGGTACATAAAACACACAATGAGGTTGCTGGTTCTGTTCCCAATAAAGTTTCTTGTGCATGCTTTAAATATATTAATAAAAATGATAATAATAAACTTTATTTACATAGAACTTTTCAAAATCAAGATTACAAAGTGCTGTACAATTAACAAAAGACAAAAAAGGCTTAAAAAAACGTATTGAGGTGTTTGACAGTACGACAAGATAAAACACAACACACACAACACAGTGATCGCGGTTAGAGTCAATCAAATCACTAAATCAATAGTATGATATGTTTAAATTTAAGAACCAGTGAACTCATCAACAGCACGCCTGTAAAGGTGCGTTTTTAAAAGGGATCTAAATACTGGTTGGTTACTGGGCGAGCCTGATCTCCTCTGTTTCAGAGTGTTGGGTTTATAGCAAAGTATAAGAACAAGAAATAAAAGCTTAAGAATGCCAACGGTTTTCTTCAACTGCAGCAGCTGAAAATGAATCTTGAATTGACCGTGATGGGACAGCAGAAGACTGCAGCTGTGCTTTCACATCTGTCCCTTTTTATAGACGGGTTGTTGTTTCTGCCTCTGATTTTCCTTTTTAACCTTTTGAATGACACAAGATCGATGCGACTGTGAGGTTAGTTCTATCTTAGATAAAGCCCCAATGGAATCAAAAATCAAGACTACAAGATGATGGTTGTATATAAACCGAAAACTTTCTGTGTAATAAACTTACGTTTCACACTTTGTGTGAGAAAAGATCAATAAAGAGAGAAGCTGAGGAAGAAGCTCTTCCAATGAGTGTTGTGTGTTCACTCCATAGTTGAGCTCGGCATCATTACAAAGACGCATGTGTGGAGCAGACAAACACGGAGTGACTGGCATTGTTCTGTGATTGGCGTGCCAGCTCAATCTAAAGGGCGCGTTAACAAACACACTGACCTCATCTGCCTCTGGACGCTCCTGCGACCACGTTTCCGTTACAGGTCAGTGGCTGCTTTGTGCGTCTGCGGCCCTCAGACAATCCTTCACATCATGGTAACCTTTTCATCTTGAACTTCTAAAGCCAGCCGAGACTCCCATTTGTCTTCCAACCTTCATCTTTTTCATGCATGATGCTGCAGGGTGTGGATTGCTCATGCAAGCCTGCTGACTCATGTTTAGAGGTGCAGCTTGTGTCCAAGCCTGCATCATTTCACGCCAAAGCCTGACTGCTTTACTAACGTGTCATTCACTGTAAAAAACAAACCAAAGCAGTTCTGCTTTGGTTCACAGAAGCTGCAGAATAACATTTACATTGTGTTATCTTACATTTAGCAGATGCTCCTATTCAAAGCTTTTCACAGGTTTCAGACAGTTGAGAGCCAGTGATGGTGAAGCGTCTTCCCATCAATGACTGTCAAGCCTGCTGGTATTTGAACCCTTGACCACCTGAGCTATAGCAGAATCAGCAATGCTTTCTGAGGGGGCGCATAAGTGTAGAGCTGAGTCTCACGTCTTTGTTTTTGTTTAGAACTGTCCAGAGAATCCACCTAAATATAGTTTTGAAATATGGATTTCGTAATAGACTCCAAAAATTGCAATAAATGGTTACCTTAAATGTTCCAAAACAATCTCATGGCAGCTTGAAGTATTTAACGAATCTTAATAAATTAATTGGCAAAGAAGTGAATGACTCAAACAAAAATATTGAGCTCACAATTAACAATGTAATGGAAATCAATCCAACTGTTCTAACTATCGAATTTAACCATTTTTTCATTAACTCAGTTAGGGAGATAACAGAAATGTTTCAAGAACCTACTCTGACTGCCAGACCTATTGATCCTGCAGAACCTGTTTTTTCTCTAAAAGAAATCACAGAGCTGGATGTTGCTAAAATTATTGGCTCATTAAAAAATTCTAAAGCCAAGGATGTCCATGGGCTGGACACAAATATCATCAAACCATGCAAAGAATCCTTACTTCTACCAATAACACATATGGTCAATTTATTATTTAAGCAAAAATGTGTGCCATTGTCTTGGAAAATGGCTACTGTCACCCCAATTTTTAAATCTGGTGATAGTTCAAACATAGGCAATTATCGGCCGATCAGTATCCTTCCTGTGGTCTCTAAAGTTGCTGAGAAGTGGGTAACAAAACTGATAAATGAGCATTTAAATAAAGGCCATTCTCTTTTACATCCAATGCAATTTGGTTTTCGTGAACATCATTCAACAGAGTTTGCAAACTGTCTATTTATAGAAAAGATCAAACATGTTGGATTCTAATCCTTGCGTCGGCGCTGTATTTCTCGATCTAAAAAAGGCATTTGACACAGTGAATCATGAGATTCTTTTGTCTAAATTAACATACTTCAACTTTTCTATGGATGCAATTCAGTGGATAAAATCATATCTAGAATTCAGAAAACAGTGTTTGTATTCTTCTTCTTCCTCTTTCGGCTTCTCCCATCAGGGGTCGCCACAGCGAACAAGTCGCATGGTAAACTTGGCAATGTTTGTATTAACAGTGTTAAATCAACTTTCTTAGATGTCCCTGTTGGTCTACCACAGGGATCAATACTTGGGCCTTTATTGTTTTCTATGTATATTAATGATCTGCCAAACACATGTGGTAATGTTGAATTTCAAATGTATGCAGATGATGCTGTCATCTTCACTAGCGCAAAAAATATCCAAGAAGCAGCCTCTATTCTTACCTCAGCTCTGGTTCCTGTAAATGAATGGCTTTCTAAATCTTGCTTATTGTTAAATACAACTAAAACTGTTTGTATGATGTTCACCAAGCAACCATTGGACATCAAGCATTCAGGTATATTTTTGGAAGGACAGGAACTGGAAATTGTCTCTAAATTTAAGTATCTTGGTGTGACTCTTGATTCAACTCTAAGCTTCAAGAGCCATATTAAAAAAATATTGAATACAGTAAAATTCAATTTGAATAATTTTAAACAAATACGACCATTCATAACACTTGGAGCTGCTAGAATGTTTTTGCATTCAATGATACTATCACATATTGAATACTGTATTACATGTTGGTCCTTGACGGGTGTAAATACGAACAAAACCATAGAATCACTTTATAAAAAATCCCTTAAGGTCTTATATAGAAAACCAATGTCATTCCATGTCTGTAATATCTTGAAAAAGTACAAGTTGTTAAGCTTTGAGAATTTTAAAAATTTTAAATTTGCTTGTTTGATGTACAAGGTGTTACATGGACTTGCTCCGCCTCCCATGTCTGACTTTTTTAAAAAAAAGGGCTCACAGCGCTCTCAGGACTAGGGCCTCGTCTCGGGGGGACTGTGAGGTTCCATACAGAAAAACAGCCTTTGGACAAAACGCTCTCTCTGTAAAGGCCAGTAAACTCTGGAACAGTCTTCCACTGTACATCAGGGAGTGTCAAACATTACAGACCTTCAAAACACAGCTCAAGCAGTGGCTGAAAGCAAACCAGTCCTGTAGCCACTGACTTAACTCTCATAATGTACCACCTTCTTGTGTTCTTATTTTATCTGTGATTCTGTCTTTTGTTTTGTCCTGTTTTATGTTTCCTGCCTAGGGACTATGGATGCAAATTAGCATCATTGCTATAATCCAGCATGTTTACGCCTATCATTGTTTGGTAGATGTTCATTAATGTGCACTGTCCCTATTAAATAAAGCTTAAATAAATAAATACATTCCTTTATGTCTATGACCAATGGGACGGACGCCTCCACGGTGTTGACCAATCGGACGTAGCGCTGTATTTATTTCTTCATTTTGTAGCTTTTTTATGTTAGATGTTTGCCTCCCATGTAGACGAGGATCATTTGGGGTATAACTTAAGTTATGTTGACTCTTATTTAGAATTAAACTGTTGCATTGAAATGGAAATTGTGTTTTTGTTCATAAACTGCAAATTATATCGTCATCGCTTATTGATCACTAATATCGCAAATCTCAAGTTTTCCTCGTGTGGTGCAGCCTTATCCTTTTTGCACATTCAGTATCTGCATCGGCAGAAACCGTCCGTCTTCAGTGACAAGTGTTCCTGTAAAACAGTATCCGCCAAAATCCCGTCACAGCTTGGATATTCTTCACACTGAACTGTAGTTTTCTGTTGAGTTTTTATTGTGTCATAAGCTGCAAATAATCCTGTAAAGCACGAATGAAAACGTCTCTGCTGCTACAGAATAAAGATCTGCTCCACCTATAGAGGCTCAACAGTCTGCATGTATTCTGCATGAAAGATTTTTACAGTCAATTTAAAGATTCAAGCAAGAAACACACAAAAGTGTGTTAAAATACAGACAATAATGTGTTGTTGTGTGATTAGTGTGTTAGCGTGCCTAGCTCTAGTTTCTAGTTAGCGGTGTAGCTTAAGCTGTTTTAGCTGTTGCATCGTTTTACTTGGACTTGATCACGTTTCTAATTAAAAACCTGAACTCAGCTAAATGCATAGATCTGTCATTTCACACAATAATCTGACATTTTTATTGGAAATGATAATGTTGTTGAATATTTTAATGAAAAGGTTGTTATTGGTATAAAGGTTAGTGTGAATCAACATTTCCATCTGAGTATTATCTACACTGCCAGTGAATGAGTGCACCTATATTGATAACATTTTACAAACTAAATTTAGTCTTTTATTTCAGTCTGGAAATACCAGAACAACACGCCCGGTTCAATAAGTATTAATCGATTTGTCGTCTTACCAAATTCCTTTTGCTTTGATTCATTCAGCAGAAACAACCATTTTTTCTTTAAATTTCCGACCCACGGAGTGAAACCCAAACGTTAGCTTTGGGGGCGGTGTTGGGACGGGGTCACCACCCTTTATCCTTCTTAGTACCAATTTTGAGCAAATCCTTGACCTTGTCAGGACCAATAGTCATAGTGGAGACCCTAAAGCTGGCCCTAACGACTCCTCACTTCTGGGGTCATGGCTAGGGTCAGGGTTTAAGAGGGGCGTCGGCTAGGATTTACGCTGATGAGGGAGGGCATCCAAAATGCTGAACTCCGTCCACCGTCCAAACTTAATAGACAGAAACATGCAGCATCTTTTTGGGGTATAAAGTGGTTGTTCTGGGTTGTTTATTTCATCAGAAAACTTAGGGGCCCAGTTTACAGACACCTGTTGCTGTTTTGTTTCTAAATGTGTGTCTTGTAGAAGTGAAATATAGTTTGGTTCAGCATCAGAAATTCAAGCAAATGGTCCACAAATGAGAACTTCAGAGCTTCAAATCAAAACAAGGTTTTGTTAAAGCTGATGCTGGCTTCTATTGTCTCTTTTTGGAGTCGGTGGGCTCAGTTTTTTTTATTTTTACTGTCGTCAACGGGGATAAAGTCTGACAAACACCTTTCCTCCAGAGAAAAGCCTGCAGCTGCGGCACAGATTGTTTGTCTTCAGAGTCCCAGCAGACCGAGGCACAGGAAGTCCTCACCTGCTCCTCACTTTTAGGTTTTAAACCAAAGCTTTTTACATTTGGACCGCAGAGCATCGATGGGAGAGAGAGCTAACAAGGTCTCCAGAGGACAGAAGCTGCAAATTCACCCACAAATAAAATAAATCAAAAGCTTCTTTACTATATATATATATATATATATATATATATATATATATATATATATATATATATATATATATATATATATATATATAAGCAAAAGGAATGTTAAATATTTGTAAAAGAAGAAAAACAGCTAGTTATTCCTCTTTTAACATGAATAACAGTAAATATCAGTACAATCTGCTTGCTGTTCTACTGGTTTGCTTTCAGTACAAGTCTCTGTTCCTCAACAAAGAAAGAACGTTTAAAGGATTCTTTATGGTTTTATGTTTTGTTTAAATGGAAAAACCTTTTTTTGTTTCAGTCTGCAAGGATCCGCCGTACAAAGTGGAGGAGTCTGGATATGCTGGCTTTATTCTGCCCATTGAAGTTTACTTCAAAAGCAAGGTACCTTCATTCTCATCCATTAACAGCAGCGTAGCCACGGCAAACACCGTTTTTACTGTTGGGATTTATGTGTTTGTTTCTTTTAGTTCAATAGGAACTTGGATTCGGAGAAGTTTTTTTTTTTTTTATACCCTGGAGAAACAACCATTTTCTTCTGGGCTTTTGAAGTTAACTAACCAAATTTGATTTTTGTTTGTTCACTTTGTGAAGCAGCAATTAACACCATAAAAACTTTAAAATACAAAAATAAACAAAACACAAAAGAGCAAAGTTGACCCTGTGGGTTCTTCAGTGTTTAGAGCAGCAGTTATATTTTTACTTGCTTAAAAGAACTCAGGTTACACACGTTTTCAGGCTACTGGACAAACTGAGTTGAAATGTTCTAGAGGAAAAATATGAACAGAGGGTTTGCTCATCAGTGAGTTTATAAAAATCTCACTTAGTTTATTGTCTTCACTGTTCCTCTTCCCAACCTGTCCAAACGTCTCCACCTGCTTCCCTTCACTGATCTCCAGAACATCTATGATCTGTTCCTCTGGTGGATTCATTCCTGATCCTCTGGTGGATTCATTCCTGATCCTCTGGTGGATTCATTCCTGTTCCTCTGGTGGATTCATTCCTGATCCTCTGGTGGATTCATTCCTGATCCTCTGGTGGATTCATTCCTGATCCTCTGGTGGATTCATTCCTGATCCCCTGGTAGATTCATTCCTGATCCATCCTGGTGGATTCATTCCTGATCCATCGTGGTGGATTCATTCCTGTTCCTCTGGTGGATTCATTCCTGATCCATCCTGGTGGATTCATTCCTGATCCATCCTGGTGGATTCATTCCTGATCCATCCTGGTGGATTCATTCCTGATCCATCCTGGTGGATTCATTCCTGATCCATCCTGGTGGATTCATTCCTGATCCTCTGGTGGATTCATTCCTGATCCTCTGGTGGATTCATTCCTGATCCTCTGGTGGATTCATTCCTGATCCTCTGGTGGATTCAATCCTCTGGTGGATTCATTCCTGATCCTCTGGTGGATTCATTCCTGATCCTCTGGTGGATTCATTCCTGATCCTCTGGTGGATTCCTGATCCTCTGGTGGATTCATTCCTGACCCTCTGGTAGATTCATTCCTGATCCTCTGGTAGATTCATTCCTGATCCTCTGGTAGATTCATTCCTGATCCATCGTGGTGGATTCATTCCTGATCCATCGTGGTGGATTCATTCCTGTTCCATCCTGGTGGATTCATTCCTGATCCATCCTGGTGGATTCATTCCTGATCCATCCTGGTGGATTCATTCCTGATCCATCCTGGTGGATTCATTCCTGATCCTCTGGTGGATTCATTCCTGATCCTCTGGTGGATTCATTCCTGATCCTCTGGTGGATTCATTCCTGATCCTCTGGTGGATTCATTCCTGTTCCTCTGGTGGATTCATTCCTGATCCTCTGGTGGATTCATTCCTGATCCTCTGGTGGATTCATTCCTGATCCTCTGGTGGATTCATTCCTGATCCTCTGGTGGATTCATTCCTGATCCTCTGGTGGATTCATTCCTGATCCTCTGGTAGATTCATTCCTGATCCTCTAGTAGATTCATTCCTGATCCTCTGGTAGATTCATTCCTGATCCATCGTGGTGGATTCATTACTGTTCCATCCTGGTGGATTCATTCCTGATCCATCCTGGTGGATTCATTCCTGATCCATCCTGGTGGATTCATTCCTGATCCATCCTGGTGGATTCATTCCTGATCCATCCTGGTGGATTCATTCCTGATCCATCCTGGTGGATTCATTCCTGATCCATCCTGGTGGATTCATTCCTGATCCATCCTGGTGGATTCATTCCTGTTCCTCTGGTGGATTCATTCCTGATCCTCTGGTGGATTCATTCCTGATCCTCTGGTGGATTCATTCCTGATCCTCTGGTAGATTCATTCCTGATCCTCTGGTAGATTCATTCCTGATCCTCTGGTGGATTCATTCCTGATCCTCTGGTGGATTCATTCCTGATCCTCTGGTGGATTCATTCCTGATCCTCTGGTGGATTCATTCCTGATCCATCCTGGTGGATTCATTCCTGATCCATCCTGGTGGATTCATTCCTGATCCATCCTGGTGGATTCATTCCTGTTCCTCTGGTGGATTCATTCCTGATCCTCTGGTGGATTCATTCCTGATCCTCTGGTGGATTCATTCCTGATCCTCTGGTGGATTCATTCCTGATCCTCTGGTGGATTCATTCCTGATCCTCTGGTAGATTCATTCCTGATCCTCTGGTAGATTCATTCCTGATCCTCTGGTGGATTCATTCCTGATCCTCTGGTGGATTCATTCCTGATCCTCTGGTGGATTCATTCCTGATCCTCTGGTGGATTCATTCCTGATCCTCTGGTGGATTCATTCCTGATCCATCCTGGTGGATTCATTCCTGATCCATCCTGGTGGATTCATTCCTGATCCATCCTGGTGGATTCATTCCTGATCCATCCTGGTGGATTCATTCCTGTTCCTCTGGTGGATTCATTCCTGATCCTCTGGTGGATTCATTCCTGATCCTCTGGTGGATTCATTCCTGATCCTCTGGTGGATTCATTCCTGATCCTCTGGTGGATTCATTCCTGTTCCTCTGGTGGATTCATTCCTGATCCTCTGGTGGATTCATTCCTGATCCTCTGGTGGGTTCATTCCTGATCCTCTGGTGGATTCATTCCTGATCCTCTGGTGGATTCATTCCTGATCCTCTGGTGGATTCATTCCTGATCCTCTGGTAGATTCATTCCTGATCCTCTGGTAGATTCATTCCTGATCCTCTGGTAGATTCATTCCTGATCCTCTGGTAGATTCATTCCTGATCCTCTGGTAGATTCATTCCTGATCCATCGTGGTGGATTCATTCCTGTTCCATCCTGGTGGATTCATTCCTGATCCATCCTGGTGGATTCATTCCTGATCCATCCTGGTGGATTCATTCCTGATCCATCCTGGTGGATTCATTCCTGATCCATCCTGGTGGATTCATTCCTGATCCATCCTGGTGGATTCATTCCTGTTCCTCTGGTGGATTCATTCCTGATCCTCTGGTGGATTCATTCCTGATCCTCTGGTGGATTCATTCCTGATCCTCTGGTAGATTCATTCCTGATCCTCTGGTGGATTCATTCCTGATCCATCCTGGTGGATTCATTCCTGATCCACTGGTGGATTCATTCCTGATCCTCTGGTGGATTCATTCCTGTTCCTCTGGTGGATTCATTCCTGATCCTCTGGTAGATTCATTCCTGATCCATCCTGGTCCCACAGAGAACCTCAGCGTCTTAAGCTCCGCCTCCTGTCTCTGCATCAGAGTCTCTGAACCAACAACATCTCCCCACAGTCTTCTTCACTTTTCCTTTCATTCTGGATGACTCTCTTTGGTCACACATCAGACCTGAAACCTTCCTCCACCCGTTCCAACCTGCTTGCAGACGCCTCTCCACCTCTTTCTTACACTTTCTGTTGTTCAGGACTGTTGACCCAAAGTCCTCCACCTTCTCCACCTTCTGCTCCCTGTAACCCCACCTTCCTCTTCAGATCCTCTCATTCACACACAGATGCTCTGTTCTGCTTCAGCTTCATTCCTGATCAAACCTCCACCTCTCTAGATGTTCCTCCACCTGCTTCCTGCTCTCACTACTGATCACATCATCATCTGCAAACATCATGATCCACAGAGATTCCTGTCTTACCTCTTCTGTCAGTCTGTCCATCATCATAGTAAACTAGACAGAGCAGTCCCTCCTCCTTCAACTCCTCTTCCTCACCTACAAACATCTCACTGCTGTCTTCCAGCTCTGAACAATTCCAACCTTCTCTGTCACTCCAGACCACCTCCTCCTCCTCCTCCTCCTCCTCCAAACCACAGCTCCTCTCTCTGGATCCTGTCCTCTAGATCTACAAAGACACCATTCAGCTCCTCCTGACCTTCTCTGACCTTCTCCAGAAACCTCCTCAAAGCAAACATCCTTGCTTCTCTTTCTCTGCAGGAAACCAAACTGTTGTTCCTCTGACCTCAGTCTGGCATCCACTCCTCTTTCCCATAATTCCTTGCGGCTCATCTGTAGTTTCTCTGCTCATCTCCTTTCTTCTTCTTCAAAATGGAACCAGAACATTTCTCCTCCATTCCTCCTCATCTTCTCCAAGATCTTGTTCAACAGTCAGAAACTCTTCTTCCTCCTCTCCTAAACTCTTCCAGACCTCCAACTGTCTTTCTACTCTTCATCCTCGCTGATCTTTGCTTCTTCCAGCTCCACAGTCATCTCTTCTCCTCTGTTCTCCATCGTATTCCTGATTCATCAGATCTTCAAAGGGTGTATTCAGACTGAAACTTTGTCCCAGATTATCTGGGGAAACGAACTCTGGTTCACTTTGAGGGAACCAAACATGTCCAGTCGGAAAACAGTCTTAGTTTTATCCTCCTCAGTTCCTCTTTTTCATCCACTGATGATCAAACATCTGCTTGCAATCCATAAGTTTTCCTCTTTTCCCATCTGGTCTCTTGAACACAGCAGATCCACCTTTCAACCATCTCGACCCACTAGTTTTCATGTTGACGTCTCCTCATTCAAAGCTTCTTCTTCTGCCTTTCTTTCTTTTTCTCTGGCTGTCTACAAACACTCTTTCCTCCTCTTCCTCCACAAACACAAGTCTAATCTCCACCAACCTGTAGGTCACCAGCACCTTTGGCGGTCGTCGTTAGCCTGGTTTGACCCAGTTTTAATAGTGATTTTAAAAGCTCACATGTGTGAACTGGCTTTGGTTCTAATGTCAGATGCTCCTCCGGGTCCAAAAAAACTAGCCTATAAATGAGCTGTGGAACCTTGTGGTTGTATTGATCTGTTTAGTTCAATACATGCAAACATTTTGTTCATCTTATTACTTTTTTTAAACTCTTTTTATTTCAAGGATGGAGACGTTGATGTCTTCACTGTTTACCAAACGGATGTCCCCAAAGCTAACGGGACAGACATGCATGTGAACCAGCTGTCACACCAGATCTTTTTCTTCTTCACCAAACACAAGAGTTTCTCACAGAAACTGCAAACACATGTCCAAAACAGCAGCTGTGCTGTAATTGTAGGAGTGTGTAAGTGTGACATCATGTCTGATGGAGAAAGTAAGAGACAGAGCGTTTTTTTATGAGCACTGTTTAAGCTCTGGGGCTGCTACTCCTGCCAACCACCTGTCGTTTTTATTAGATCCAAAACATCTGACCAATTTCTGTGAGTCTTAAAAACATTTGAAGAAAATGATTGACGCTGAAAGCAAAGCAAAAGAGATGATTCTGTAGCTGAACAGTTTCCTCATGTGATGCAGGAGGCAATGCTGCATGTTTAGTGTCACGGAGCCACGTTTTACTTTACTTCTGACGCGTTCTCTCTGTTCTGGTGACTCTATGCCCGTCCTTAGGAAGAACCGAAGAAAGTTCGCTTCGACTACGACCTTTTTCTGCACTTGGACGGCCATCCACCGGTGAATCACCTTCGCTGCGAGAAGCTCACCTTCAACAACCCAACAGAGGAGTTTCGAAGGAAGCTGCTGAAGGCTGGAGGGGTGCGAACGCTGATCCTTAAAAAGGCGATTTCATGGACCGGCTTGAAATGTCGGTGAAGGTTCCCGGTCATCCAGGTCATGTCGTCTTCAAATTGAGTCATGGCAACTCGCTGTCACGACTCGATTTCAAGACGACTGCTTTAAAAATGAAAAACAACCTGCAGAGGTTAATTGAAAGCACAACACAGGAAAAAGACTAAATAAAAGCTCATCAAAAACTATTGTACCTAAAGTGATAAAACCACATTTTAAATATGAAAGTTAACAATCACTGTAAGCAAAAAGAGAAAACATAAGACTAAGGCCCGGACGACTTCTCCCTACCCCTACATTTATCCCTCCAAGCAAAGAGATATGGGAAAGATGTTTCCTTCAAATTCAGACGTTACTGCCGCTCGATGACGTCATCAAAGGTCGCCGCTCATCTGTGTTAGCGCGTAGCTGCTAGTGCTTGAAAAATGCTGAACAACATTTTTAAACTTTAAAAAGTCATGCAAAACCAAAACTCATTTATTTATTTAATTGTTTTTTTGTATTCAGGCCAACTTTCAAAGAAGATGGTAAAATAGAAAAGTTCATTTAAATATATTCTGTCATTTATAACCTTTGTTAAAGAAAGTAAAGGGAGACAAAGGAAACTAATCTAAAAAGTTAAATTTTAGTTTTGGCCATATTTCCTAGCCCTACACTGAGCTAAAAAAAAAAAAAAAAAAGTCTGGACTGAAGTAAAAGTAAAATTTGTCTAATATGAGAAAGATTGTTCCAGATCTTTGCTGCTTCGGCTTCACAGTTTTAGTCCTGCTCCAGGCATCGGGTCCGTCCCAGCTGGTTCTGATTCTACGTTCACATCGGGCTCAGAAACACGTTCAGGCAGCCGCTTCCAAAGAAAAGTCTATGTAAAGCCGCGTATATGCATGTTACACATATGCATGTTTTCGGCTTCGGCGTTCCACAGTCTCGCTTTCATGCACGGCCGTTTTTAAGCTCTACGTACAAAACATGCAGCCATTAAATGTGCGTTGAAAGTTAAACCAGTTGAACTTTGACCAGACAGGTTTGGTGGTGATGTATGGATGGTGTTCTTTAAAAAAACACTGAGGTTTGGAATTGAAATCGACCATGAAGGAGAAATGTTTAACTGCGATTTGTGCCCGGCTGCAGTTCTATGACATCAAGTCTTTCATTTATCGGAATAGAGATGTGAAAGAAAAAGCCTGGAGCGCAACTCGCCAGATTTACACCGCTTTGATATTTCACATGAAGACTCGGTGAGACACGCGCCGGTGTCAGGCAGCAACAGTCCAGTGTGAACAGCATCTGCTGAAAGTCAAGGGTGGCCGTTTGTCACGCTCTGGACACGCCACACGTGTCCGATGTGTACGTAGCATCGAGGGACACCCGTGTCAGAGCGGGTCTCTGGTACCAAACTAAGCTTTAGATCCTAAAGGATATTCTTTTAGGGACCATGTGTACTACACATTTTCCTAAAATCCAAAACCTTTTTAACCTGTTCCTAGCTGAGGTGACCACAAACGCTGAGGTCATAAGACCCTCGTCGCTTCCTACCTGGTCTGTAAAAGTACAGCTGCATCATTTCACTCTTGTGGAATCAAACTATCATAAGCCGTTTTGTCAGGAAAATTGTGCCAGCTCTTTGAATTGCATGAAGCTTCTATTGTTCCATGTTTGCTTGGCCGAGACCTCCGTCTGTTGACCCCAAAGGGAGGAGTCCTGTTGTCTTGTGTTGGAATTTTTATGGCCAGAGTTAAGTGCCCTCTGTTTATTTTGCCCCGCACCCCTGACTCTGCCTTAGGAAAGGCTCAAGAATCGACATAAAGCGTGCTGAGACGTAACCTTTGTCTCCGAATCTTATCTTCAAAAACGTTTAAGTCTGTTTATTACATCCATGTTCCACTGGAACAACCGATGAATGTTGGTGGGAGTTTTGGCCAAACGAAACCAACCTCTATAAAAGTCAAACACTGATCTGTATGACGGCTGAGGAGGCCGTGGACGTCCATCTAAGCTTTGGTCCAGTCCTGGATGTTTGTGTGAAACACTAGAGGAAGAACCAGAACCGCCTTGGGAGTCGAGGCTTGTTTCTCTACATCTGTTTAGTCGACCGACCAGTAGAGAGAATCTTAGTTTTTTGGTGAACAGCACAACAGCATGTGACCGTTTGATGAGTAAGCTAGGAAAAAGGATGACTTCTGTCTTTTCTTCCTCATTTACAGCAACGGGATCCTCAGAAACGTGGTTCAGAAGAATCCAAAGTAAGATCTTTAGCAGCCTTGTAAGCTCACATGTGCATGTTTTTCCACATTCTTCAACACTACAGACGTTCAGGAACCTTTGAGTCATCTGAACTCTTTTTAGCCCACCGTTGATTTGAGCTTTTGTCGTGTCTCTGCTCACGTTGGCTGGTTACTTTGGTCTCAGCAGGTGATGGTGATGCAGGAAGGCTCGACCTCGCTGTTCAGCCAGCACCTCAAGCTGCCGACGCTTCCCAACAGTTCGCTGACGTCCTCTCTGTCCGACCCAAAGAAGAGCAAGCCCGCCCATGGATCAAAGGTCTGTGTCAGTGCCAGGTACAGCCCACAGCTGGAGGGGTTTTTGTTTTTATGCCCAGACCCCTGAATGGGGGTCGACCCACGCCTGTGGAGGGGCTTCATGTGTGCTTGTAGTTCTCTAGAAGCTGGAACGGCCAACCCAAGGCACGTCTTGAAAATGGAACGATTGTCATGCGTGTGGTTGGTGGACCGTGTAGTTAGGCTAATGTGAGTTACATGCGCTTATAGCATGGTCCAGGTGAATACTCGATTCTGATTGGCTGCTGGGTGTGGAATAAAAAGTGATGCACGCCTAAAAAAGAAGTTCCGGTCACATGGCTTCTGTATCACTGCGCCGGCTCCTTTAAAACAAACTTTAGCTTCATCATCTGGACAAAAACGAGCGGATGGAGGTGAACTGATGCTTTATTGAACACATGGAGATCATCAGCATAGATATCGATTTAGATAGTCGAATCTTGACTGCAGCGCCAGTGCGGCGTGTCACGTTACGTGACAATGCGCCCATAACAAATACTCCGCTTTTTGTGAAAAAAACGATCCAAATCAATAAAAAAAACAAGAATAAAAACTGGTTGAATATTTATTTATTTTTTAAGTTACAGTGGTATAAGCGGGTTAATGACCTTCGAAGTGTGCATTATCAGAAATTAACGCCTGAGGCACACTTTGAAGGCCATTGACCCTTACTTGTGACGTGTGAGTAATGCTGTCGTACGGCGTCCTCACGCCACACTCAAGTCATCATTAAGGTGCGTCAATCGACTCGTAGATGTGATACAGGAGAGCCTGAAAGACGCCCACTCAGACTTCACAGATTTTCTCATTTCACGCAGGTGTGTTCACTTATCACACAAACAGCACTAACGGGCCACTTGACCAGTGCGCTGGGTTTGGGGGGGGCAAAAAGTGTAAAAATCAGGTGCACTCTGACCTGTCACCCACACCATGCCCGTAGTAGAAGTAAGACGACTCAATCTCTGAGGCTCCGCCTTTCTCTCCTTGTAGGTCCCACCCATTTCATGACATCATGCTAGAGTCGGCCTCGGCAGCGTTTCTGTGTTTCTCCCATGAAAACAAACAACATCCAAACTTTTACAAAGATGGATGTTCATCTAAAAGGAAAGCGTTTAGCAGATCACCGCTAGCTCCATTGAGAAAGTGGGCGTGTCTGTTAGCCTGGGGGCGGAGCTGGCAGCAGACTCTTCCTGGAAGGAGCGGTTCCTCACTTTGTGACGTCACAATGTGAGAACCCACTCATTTTCAGGCTTGGGAGGGGCTGGTGCTCAGAGAGCAGAGTTTTTAGAGGAATTCTCAGAAATGCGTTAATGGATCAAAATACAACTTTGGGGTTTTGTGAGGAATGAAGATTATAAAAAACACATAAAAAATGATGAAAGGAGCGACCTTACTGAGCGTTTAGCTAAGTCGTTATCCTGGGAAGCTCACATTTTGAGATGCGTTAGAATAAGCCTGCCTTTCTGTTTAGTGTTGTCATTGTCTTTAAACTGAGTCAGTTAGGAGGTGGGTTAGGAGGTGGGTTAGGGGAGGCCTGATTCACATGGAAGCGGTTTCCAGTCTAAACGGCGTATGGGATGAATTGCTTGTGGAGCAGGAGGTCACACTCTTACCTCTCATCCCTTTGTTTTCATCATTACCGGTTCAGCCCCACTGCACAGTAATCAGAGAGCCCCCCCCCACTGATGAACACAGAGGGTTCAACAGCTTTTCCCCTCGTTACCAATTAATTCAAGTTTCATCCTTCCTGTTGTGCCAGCTCTGTAATAGCTGTCCAAACCTGCTGCGGTGAGGATAGAAGTCCTGGTTGAAAATGCTTCTTTTCACATTTTGACTTGGCAACTTGGTAACTTCTAGAGTAAAATAGAAAGAAAAAACAGTCCTGAATGACAGCCTTTGACTCTGACTGCATTGACTGGCCTACAAGCCCTTTATGTCTCCAAATAACACACAAGACGTTCAGAGCTAGATGTACTAGAAATCCCATCACCTCACAGAGATGTGTGAAGCACTGCTGCCTCATTTTCTCTTCTGGATAGCGCTTCACGTTCTTAAGCCAAAGTTCATCTTTTGACGGTGGATTCCAGAGATTTCACTAAAGGAAATGCCAAAAAATGTGTTAATAATTGATGTATTTCATGATGCAACTGAAAAAAGAAGTGCTGTTTGGTATTAGTTTCAGAAAATTCTGATATCTTTCACCATTTTATCTTGACTCCTTTGTGTTGGAAGAAACGTTTGTCTGTGCTGGCATGGATTCATGCAGATGCATGCGCAGCGATTGGTACCCAGTGAGAGGCTGCTGATTGGTTGATTCATTGAGAAGCTAAAGAATCGTACTTGTGTCTTGGGTTTTTGTGATTGTCATAGTTCAATGTGTGTGCTCGTGTGTGCGCGTGACGTTTCACACACGGACTAAACATTTTTTCGGACGGACAATTTGTTCCTGGTTACGAAACAGTTCATCACAGGTACAAACAGGTTCTTTTCTACAGACAATCTTTCACAGACACACAAATCTCAGGCTGTCTTCAGACTGGACACTTGGAGTGAACCAGATTTTGTTTCCACCATTATACTGGAATGAATGTTCAGTCTGAATTCACCCAAGCGGACTCTGTCTGAGACCAGGAACTGCAGCAACTCATTGAAAGGCGATTGGATGAATTCAGGCTCATCAGAACAACTTCTAACGTGATCCACATCGCTTCTCACTGTTTCCCCAACAATCTATATGTCAAGAACACGTATCAGTGATTCCTTCTTAGCCGTCGTCTCCTCAGTAACCGCCCTGCAGCACGACTCCACCGGACCAAAGTAAAAGTGTTGAACCTGACGTTAATACAGACGTTTAAAATCGGTCAGAGAAATACAGACCAAAGGTTTGGACACACCTTCCCATTCATGTGAATGAGAAGGTGTGTCCAAACCTTTGGTCTGTACGGTATAAAGTTTGAATCCGTGATTTATCCCGACCAGGATAGCATGGCTTCTACTATGTCTGCCTCTGGTTGCTTTGCCCCGCCCTCGTCATTCCTGGCCAATGACTGAAGAGATCTTTCGTCATGTGGTTTTGCTTTCAAGTTCCTGTTCGAATCAGAAATATCTGATAGACGGGAGTCTAGGTACAGACCAAAGGTTCAGGACTCGATCCAGACCAAATTGAAGGACTCGGTCTGGACCCACAGACTTTTCCGATCTAAGTACAGACAAACACAAATCCGCTATTACAAGTACGAACCCCTTTTTACGAATACTTTTGCAGTAAATCTAACGTCATCCGTCTCCTGAAACGGCCAACTCAGGACTGCGATGCACATAAACCTGGATGTGTCGATGGAAACTCCGCTTTGGCACCTGTCAGTGAACGGTTCGTTTGTTAGTTTGAAGGGGTCTCTCTGATGAACTGGAGGATTGAGGGGTTTTTCCCGCGCTCCCTGACGGATCATCTAAAACCTCTTTGCCACTCTGGGCTACGAGGAGGTGAAGAATGAGCAGCTTTACATCCTGCCGGCCCTCAGGGTCGCCCGTCAACAGACCGACGGAGGCTTTTGTGGTGGCGGGGCGGATCTGTAGCAGGACATTGTCGTCTAGACTGCCTTAATGGCTTTACTGCTCATATGAAACTGGGACAGTGGTGCTGGAGGGAAGAGCCGGTAACAAATGGCCCCCGTCGTTCCAGCCGGTGATTTTCCTCCTTTCACTGCAGCACTTTTAATGTTCAGCAAGTGTTTCTGTTGAAAAGCAGCTTTTGTCTTCCTGAACACAGTGGCTCAAAAAAAGTTACATTTTGTGCTCCAAAGATTTTCACTAAGGAACAGAAGTTTGTCTGAAAGCTCGTGCCTTTGCCCCATTATGTTTGCCCTTTGACCCAAGGAGGCATTTCTTTCTTCCTTCAGCCCCAATCCTGCTTAAAGCTTCAGTAACTCAGTTATTTTTCTCAAATTCTTGGCTCTTCTGAATGATGTTTGCACATGTAGAGGATATTTTGTCTGCATGGACATTTTGAGCCACCAGCATGAAACAAACGAATGCAATCGTCTTTTATTGGATGCTTTATTTTCCTCCTGATATTTATTTATTTTGTTTGCTATTGATCAGCAGGACGGCTCCAAAGGAAGTGGTTTGACCCTCCTCACCACCTCTTCAACCACCAGCAGCAGCAGCTTCCCCAAACTCCACAAACCCTCCAAGGACCAGAAAGTCAAGGCTCCTAAAGACTTAAAAGAGCCCAAAAGTGCCTTCAGAGACTCCGGCTGGGAAACCAGCAAAGTCCCCAAAGAATCTTCACGGAAACCCAAAGAGAACCAGCCACTTAGAGACAGCAATCCTAAGATGGGATTTAAAGAGCCCAAAACGTTCTGCAAGGACCACCGCAGTGAGGGCGTGTTGCACGGCCCGGGGGCTAACAAGCGTCCGCCTGCCCCGGACGGCAACGACCCCATGACCAAAAAACGCAAGAAGGGATTTCTGGACTCATCAGGGAAGCCGGTGTCGGGCTCAGACGCTCCGCATTCGGATAAGAGGCGTTTAAAGGACAGACTGCAGACGGGTTTCAGCAAATATAAAGCAGATGGCGACGAGCCGGAGCACAGGAGGAGTTGTGCCCCTCCATTCCAGGAGGCGGGGGAGCGCAACGACTCCGACATGGAGGACCAGTCCATCAAGTCAGACGTGAGTACATGAAACATTATTGATTCAGTGGAAACCTGTTAGACTGGCTGTTCAGGAAGCAGAAAGGAGGATTGTTGGTGGTCCGCTGGCCGTGGAGGTGCTATGATATCAAAGAAGCAGCAGGAAGAGGGCCCTCTTTAATGGGGGGTCTGCACTGCTCTGGGGGGGGCTGGGTGTTCTGAAGGGACAAAGGGGTCGCCAGCAATAAAACCAGCAGGAGATCAGCTGCTGGCGTGTTTGTCCCAAAAAAAGATGTTGATCGAATTTGTTTGCGGGGTTCACAGAACATTTTTATCCTTGTGCCCCCCCCCCATGGCTGCACCTTCAGGGGGGGGCGGAGAAATTCCCTTTCTGTCGTTCTCTCATTGACATTTGGCTGGTCTGCACGTTTGAAGGAGCAGCGTCCCATAAAAGTGGCTCTTTTAGAGTTAAATAGTGACAGAGATTTATGGTTTTACAACACCTGAGTGGAGAGGGGGGGGCACGGCTGTGAATGACAGGAGCTGCACTTTCATCTTTTCAGCCTTTCAAAGAGGAAAAGGGTTTAGTGTCGGCCATGAAAGACCCCCAGCCCTGCGTTTGAGCGGTTTCCTGTTGGGCGGCGCTGCTTCTCTTTTGTGGATCTCTTTCTGGAAGAGTCGTGACTTGAACAGAACCCGTGTTTTTGTGGGCGGGTCTTTAAGGTTTAATCATCCAGTGTGTGTCTGTGTAGGAGGGGGTACAGCAGGGGATGTGCGGTGACAAATGCCAGGTGTTTGATTCTCCCCAGGCGAACGACCCCGGTGGGCTGGGAGGGGGTCAGCACAGGGCGCCGCTCTCATTCCTCGTGTTGCTTTGCGTTTGATCTCAGGGTTTTTCCAGGAACGCAGTTCTGGGGGTGACATGTAGGGGGTGGAGCCTGAAACCTGTTCTACGGTGAACTGGATGAAGGTCTTATTGAAGCGTCAGCAGTGATGAAGCTGAGTCTTCCCAGAGGCATCACCTGCATCTCAGGTGGGGTTGTAGGCAGCTGGAAATGAGTTTGTGTTACTGCCTGAAGGCCGGGATAGAGTCCTGCGCGGGACTATTTTCTTCATCCCGCCCGTGCCGGCCGAATTTCTGACCAATCCCGCCCGCACCCGCAAAACTCTGAGAATTTATTCCCGCACAGTAATAGAGATGCATTGATTTTGTACCGTCTCCCGTCCTGCAGGGAAAAACACGTATTTGTATTGATATTATTACAGAATTTCATCTCCTCCTCCAGCCTCATCTTTTCATGCATTCCTCTTTGTGTAATGTGCAACTTCATTATTAAATCTATTTTCACTAATCCTGTTGTTCACTGACGGTCACACATTCCCAGATGTTTTTAGGGAAAGTGGGGGCTCCTCGGCTCAGGGAGGTTCTGATAGAGTGACGTTTAGCTTTTCTGGTTCTGATGGTTTTGGAGGAGGGTCTGCCTTCGGTTAAAACTGATCCTCCCGTGTGTGCGCGTGTCCGCGCAGACAGACGGCCTGAACCAGCTGGTACAGATGCAGGTCACAGTAGAGGATCTTAAGCAGGAGCCCGAGTCAGAACCCGACGGTCGGGCACTAAATGACAATCATTACGTTCGGGTCGGGTTTCTCTCTCGCTGACTTTTTTAATAACTATATTGTAATGGCTGCGAAGAAGCTCCTTAGGCGGGCGGCTGTCAAACAGCTCTTTATTAATCTTGTACGTCAGAACGGTTACACACAGGTAGACCTCGCCCCCTCTATCCCACCAGTCACCAGCCCACCGTTGATTGACTAACAGGAAGCGCAGACACAGAGCCAGGGGGCACGCTCTGTGCACGTGTCGTGAATGTAATCTTCCCTCCGCAAGTCTGCATCTATTTTGTTTAGGTATCCCTGATATGGAGCAGCAAGAAGTCAAGGAGAAACCTCAGACAAGGGAACTGAAAAGGCAAACACGCACCGCCGCGGCTGCAGAATTTCTCTGCGTACTGAAGCGAGTGCGCATCAAGATCTGTCTTTCACTCTCTAAGTCTGGCCTCTTATTCTGTGTTCCAGCATTATTTCTTTGTTCAAATGCATTTATCATGATCATAAAAATATGTAGACATTTTAACCTTAAATCTTTTTTCTGGCAAAAATACTATGGGATAAATTGAACTTTGGGGTTTGCTTCAGGCTCGGGCCTGCAAATCAAGTTAATTGGTCGGATTCGGGGCGGGTTCGGCTTTAATGCCCGCGGGCCTGTGTCGGGTCGGGCTGGATTTTTTAGGCCCGATCTTACCTCTAGGTCAAAGTCATTTGAATTTATGGAGGAAAAAAAGCATTGTAATGGTTCAACAGAGCTGAAAATCTATGAATTAAGTTTTTCCTGACTGAAAAATACTTTTTTTTAGCTTCAGCCTTTTCCGGTTTTTGCTGTTTTGCGCCTCAGTGGGGCATCAGCACGCAGATCTGAACACAATGAGTGTCAAGCGATGAACCTCGTTTGAGCTTCTTTTCTGCTTCATCCATTGACATCATGTCCATGCCAGGTAACCTGCTCCTTCCTGATCCAGCGCAGTGTTGCCGGATAGAGTCACAGCTCTTTCATCCTTCTGCTGCACTAGAGCGCCCCGACTATCGTGGCAACCTACGATGACCGTATTTAGGGCTCTATGTGTAAAACAGACTGAGGATTGCGGGGGAAACCAACTCTCAGCTGCAGAGGATGTGAACAGGTGAACAGGTAGAGAGGAAAATCAGGTAAAGAGGCGGGGGAGGGGCTTTGGCTTCAAACTCTGTCAGAGAGATGGAAACACGGCGTCAGATTCAGACGCAGCTTTCCCTGCGGGAGTTGAAGCAGAGACTTTCTCTGGGATGATTTTATGAACTCAAACATGGAAACATGATTACCAAGTAGAACTCTTCAAAACAATAAACCTGATCTGTCCACATTCTCAGTGTCTACCATGCATTGAGAAACACATCGCTCCATGCAGCGATCAGACCAGAACTTTAGCTGGTAGCTCCGCCCACACGCGACAGCGGTATCAGGCTTTAAAGAACACAATTCCTAAGAACGGGGCGTTGCAAACCCCCAACAACAGGTTAGATGACAAAGGCCAGTGGGCGTCTCTACCTGGTGCCTTCACCGAGCTTCAGTACATAAGACTCCAACAGCCGCACAGCCTAACGTAGTCCGTTATTATATATTCATGAGATATTCATGGCAGCACTGATCCCGCAGGGGGTTTTTTTTGCCGCCCGCAGCACAATTCAAACCACCCAATCCCGTGAGATTTGCGTTGGGTCCTGCGTGACCCAGCAGGACCCAATCCCAATGCAGCCCTCTAGGCCGCGTCACACAGCCACCAAGTACGTTTGGATGTAAACTGGTCATACGTGAACATAAGTGGAAAAGGGGAGAAACGTTGTGGTCTTTAGGTGAAACTTTCACAGATGTATCAGGAATGAACCGTGTTAAAACCACAGAAGAAGCAGAAATAAACACGCTAAGAACACGTAAACCGGGGGTCTCAAACTCAATTTACCTGGGGGCCACTGAAGGAAGGGTCTAGCTGAGGGAGGGCCGCAACTTCAATCCACTTGATCGAGAAATGTATTTTTTTAAATTACATTTAAACATGCTAGTAAAAATGCATTTTAATGAAGGCATTGCAGATTTTAAAGAGGCAAAAATGACATGTCTGTCTTTTCAGATCAACACCAATGTTTCTCATGATCAAAGAACGTATTTTCTGATTGGACTGGTTTGATCACGACTGCATTAAGGACGTCTTAATCTTTCTGATTTCACTAAATGTCAATCAACAATTACTTTCCCCTTTTTTAATTTGATGAACTCTGTCAACCTTTTACAGCTGTGGTCTTTTCTGAACTTTCTTGTACAAAGATTAGATCCATCGGACGGCAGACAGACGTGGTCTGTAGAGGAGGACGAACGTCCTGCTGAGCAACTGTACAGGAAGTTTTGGTTCAAATCTAACAAAAGGTTGCTGGGGGAAATTAGTCAAACTGGACCAGACAACAGACGAGAACGGCTTTACATTTGTCGATTCTAAATCAAACATTTTTCTACAAGAACGGCCTCCGGGTTCTTTTGCTTGGATGTTTTTTTTCATGTTAACAGTTTGTGCTGTAGGTGGACCTGTGCCTTCAGTTGTGTTTTGACCTGTAAAAAGTGAGAGGAACTGAAGACTGATGCTTTCTGTGTCCCACATGAGCCGTTAGTGATAAGTTAACCCTGGCAGGGCGGTCGACCTCCGATCTGAAGATTGCAGGTTCGATTCCCACCTTAACCGCCCATGTGTCAAAGTTAGGGCTGCACGATGTGAGGAAAACTTGCGATATGCGATATTACAGATTAATATTGTGATAACGATATAATTTGCGGTATATAAACAAATAGCAAAATAACCAAAAACATCATTCCCATTTCATTGCAACAGTTTAAAAATTATGTGACTCTCGTCGACATAGGTGACAAACATCTAACATAATAGGCCTCCACCTGATTTGTCAAATGGATAAAGGGATTTATTTGAGTCGTTAAATGCCTCAAGTTGCCATATGATTGTTTTAACACATTTAAGGTTTGTGATTTATTGCGATTTTTTTGTCGACTTTTGCGATACGGATATTGCAGAGCTGGATATTGCCATAACGATAAATTTGCGATTTACTGTGCAGGTCTAGTCAAAGTGTCCTTGGGCAAGACCCTGAATTCTACCTTACCTCTGGTGGAAGGTTGGCGCCAGTGCTCAGCAGCGGAGCCGCCACCAATGTGTGACTGTGTGTGTGACTGTAAAATGCTTTGGGCCTTCGAGGACGGTCAATGGGGTGTAGGATATTCTTAACTCTGTTCTGGGCCGGACGAGCGTTCCCATGTGGCGTACACGTCACTGACAGTCTTATTTTGGTTTTCCCATCCGTGTCCATCGGGGTGCACAGAGTGTTCATCACATAATCAGATCAGGCCTGTTTAGGTGCACAGAAATACCTAAAGTGAGAGTCTGAGGTTGTCAAGATCTTGTGCATTTTCTAATTGTGACACACTCAACGCACAAACAGTTGCACGTTCACAAGAGAGACGGTGAGCGGTTTGAAACGTCTGCAGCTGCCTTAAGCCTTAGTCACAACTGTCCGTACGGGTGGATACTGGGTTTGACACTCTGGGCTACGAGGGCTACTGGTGAACGAATGAAATGGGGGCATCGTTAAATGTGCGTCATCAGCGTAGGGGCATCGTCTGTGTAAAAAAAAAAAACCTGCAAACAGCAAAATCAACCACAGACTTACCAGATTGTATCAGTGAAATGGGCAAAACAGTAGCTGCAGTTAAATATACAAAAAGTTATTTTTCTAGCAAAACACACAGAAAATACTATGAGTACAAAAAAGTTAATCGATTAATAGAATGAATCATATGATTATGAAAGTAAATGAATATAAATTTTCCAGAAGATTCCATGTAATAAGGTTAAGGTTTCACAGTCAAAGAGGAGGTTTTACATCCTCTTCCGGTTTTCTTCCTCCTTTTAAATGCTGTAAACGTGGGTTAAAAAAAAATAAAAAATAAATAAAAATAAACGTGGGTTCCATTTGTCATTGTTTCTGGTTTTGTTTTTGTACTTTTTATGCATAAATCATTACAGCTAATGCTCACATTTGCATTACTGGGCTGGGGAGACGGAGTGCACAACATGAGGGGATCCTGCACGATTCTGACTGTCATGCTTTCTTCCATTCGGTTTTCATATTCAACTTTTATGCATCAAACTCTGTTTTTCTTTAATACTTTCAGTTTTATCTCAGTTCTATTTATGGATCTTACAGATGTGTCAGAGAATATGAGACATTTGCTCTTTTCTATCGTTTCTTCTTTTATTCATCCTGTCATTGTCCAGTGAACGTTAGAAAACAGTTATTGTTATTTAAAATGAAGTGGGTTTCTCTGATGCAGAGATGTTTAGTGTTGTGTTTCGGTTTGTACTTTCAGTCGGAACAGCCCAGTCCGGCCAGTTCCAGCTCCAGTTCAGGTTTTGCTCCAACACACCACAAACGCCAAGGTAACTCGGCAGAAGGAACGCCAAACCTCTGATCCCGTCTGACCTGGACATGACTTGAAGTTGGAACTTTTCAAATGATGATGACGGGTTCTGGAGGGTTTGTGTCAGTCTGCAGCCAAACAACAACGTGAGCGTTTCTGTCTTTGACTCAGTCCTGGGGCCGCTGCAGTCTGTGATGCAGGAGCCGCACAGCGACGATGACGACTCCGAGGACGAAGAGGACAACGACATGGACTCAGACGGAGAGCAACCTGCACACGCACACCTCCCACACCATCAGCGCAGGTGAGTCAGGATGGAGACGGCTTTACCGATGCAGGTGAACAGCAGGCGTCCGTGTGAAGGAAATGTTTGTGGAGTTTATCGTCACACTTTGGGGAAAAACTTGGATTCATGTGTGAGCTTCTTGTGATTTCTGAAGCTCCTTCCTGTTTTTCTATCCAGGGTGAGTTTGAGTGACGGCAGTGAGAGCGACACCTCTCCACCCCCCTCCCGTAAAGACACATCCGCCCTGTTGAAGTCCACCAACAGCCAGGTAGCGGCGAGGTTGTCGGTGGACGCATCGTAGGAGTCGTCCCGCTCAGTGACTCACGGTTTGGTTTCGGTGTTCTGACAGATTCTGGAGGTGAAGAGTCCCATCAGGCAGAGCAAGCAGGACAAGAGCAAAAACCTGGACTGTGACAAGGTAGAGATGGACCCCCCCCCACAACCATGGTGTCAGCAGCAAAAACTGTTGAAATAAAAGAAAACGTTCTGTTGAACGCTTGGAAATGCTGTTTTCAGGCTTACCTGGATGAGCTGGTGGAGCTGCACAAAAGACTGATGACACTAAGGGAGGGGCACATATTACAGCAGGTGAGCTTCTGCTGGGTCACTGTCCAAAAAATCACAATACTAGAAGAAAACTGCAGGTTGATGCTGTACCGCTGGATGAAAATGAAACTTAAAGGTAAGAATTGTTAATAAATAAAGAAATGATCCAAGATGAGCATAAATAAAGTGAAAACCGCACAACAACAAAACATATCTGTTTGTGAAAAATGCCAGAGTCGGGTATCGAACCAGCGAGCTTCTGCACCAAGGATTCCCCATTTATTTCAATGGAGGCAGAAATCCTGGAATATCTGGAAAGGTTCAAGGATTTGAAGAACCAAAAGTTACAGCTGGAAAAAGATGAAAGAGCTGAACATTTGAATAGTTGGATGGTTGAAATAGATGAAAAACTGTGGGAGTTAAGCGGCCAAAAATGGAGGAAGAAGCTAGAATAAAGAAAGAGAAACAGGAAAACGAAGGTTGAATACTTTATAGCATTGAATCACTTAGTGTGTTTGTTCATTTCCATAAAAAAACAGATTTGTTTGTAATATTTCCGTGTGTCTGTGGACAGGCCCAACCCTTTTGACTGACATCTAAATGAAACAGTAATAACAGTCAGACTGTAAGACATCAACTGTCGTTGTGACCCTCACTGCTTTAAAAGCAGTAGACCAGCGGTCAGCAACCTGAACCTCTATAGATCCATTTGGATCAGTTTACCACTGAGATGAAAGCACAGGGAGCCGCAACACTAGATGTGCTAGAAAAAATGTTTTTCATAGTTCATTTGATAATACTTGTATGGATTCAAAATGCTGTCAGGATATTTTTTGAATTCTTTATTTTAATTCTTTATGAGCGTTATGTTTCTTTTGATCTTTTGTCCATTTTCCACAACCTTGAATAGAATTTCTGTCTGTCAAACACCAGAGTTCAGATGATGGAAACAGATTCACTTTGATGCAGACTCCATCTATTTATTTATTTAATCCAGTAAACACAATACATTATATTAAAACTATGTTTTATTAGGAAGCAGCTGTTAGTTTGTCTGGAATCATAAGTAGTCAGTCTAAGCCCCGCCCCCACCTCTCTACCTGTTCACACCTCTGCAGCTCCAAGTTGTTAACCACCGCGTGCAACCCCCCCCCCCTCCCCCCTCCAGCGTGTTCTACACAGACAGCTCAACATACGGTCATCGTAGCAGGAAGGTGACAGGATAGTGGGGGCGCCTGACACACATTTAGTTAATTTTATGTAGAAATGGGGGGTGTTAGTCTAGGGGGAGATGAGGCTGTTTTGTTTTGGGGGGCGCTCACGTGCCCCCTACCAGATCACCACTGACTGTCTTTCCAGAAGAACTTTCCATCCCATAACAGACTCTGGTCGGCGTTCACAGCTGCAGACACGCCCCCTCCCTGTGTTCACGCTGCTCTCTCTCTCCTGCCCGCTCGCCCCACCTGACGGTGTTAAAGGCGCCACGACAATCTGAGAACATGACGGTTATTTTACTAAACCACAGAGAGACGCATGCGGCTCCCGACCCCTGACCTAAACGTCACTCTGAGAGCTGGTTAGGTCCAGACATAGAGACAATAAGATGAGAAGCTTTGATTGTAGACAAACTTTAACCGTTTGAGACAGAATGTTAAGAAAAAAACAATAAAATACATGAAAGTATTTTAAGTATTGGTTATATAACCACGCAGAAAAATGATGCTTCCACCCCCATGCTTCACAGTGGTCACGGTGTCCTTAGGATGATTCTCAGTGACCTACATGACCCCCCCCCCCCCCCCCCCCCCCCCCCCCCCATCTGGATGAAGCTCGTCTGTTGGACTAGTTGAACATGTAGTTGCAGAGTTAGATAAGTTAATTCTCTCTCAGAGTTCTGGTTCATGGCCTGTCTGTCCTGGGGGGGGATCCCTCCTTCATGTGGACCCCCCTGAGGTTTCTGCCATCTTTCTGAAATCAGTTTTTTTAGGAGTTATTTCTTAGAAGGGGGGGTCTAAGGGCAGAGATGTTAGTTTAGTTTAGCCGTTCCCTCTTGATTCTATGTTCTTTAGGATTCATGTTTATCACACAGTTACTGGAATGAAGCCGTTGAGACGACTGTTGTTGTAAATATTAGGCTAAAGAAATGAAATAGAATTGAATGTTTTCATCAGCAGTGAAGCTTCTGAAGGGACGGACTTTCCTTTTCTGTCCTCTTTCCCAGATCGTTAACCTCATCGAAGAGACCGGACACTTCCACATCACAAACACTACTTTTGACTTTGACCTTTGCTCCCTGGACAGAAGCACAGTCCGAAAGCTTCAGAGTTACCTGGAAACGTCTGGACTGTCCTGAGGCTCCGAGCAGCTGGCTGCTGGGTCTCCTCCTCTGCTCCACAGAACCCATCGGACCGCCGCTGTGCTTGGACGCGTCCGGCTCGATGGTGGGATCGGGCTTTTGGAGACGACGTCCTGCCGCACGAAGCAGGACTGGCATTGCTGGAAGGAGCCCCCGAAAGCTGTGGATCCTTGTGGTCGCTGCGTTGGTCTCCGTGGTCGCCATGCCGGCAGTATGCTCGTCCCTTGACTTGTGCATCAATGTGACAAAGGCGTGGTCAGCGGCGCCGGATGGCGTTGAATGTTATTTATTGAGTTTCCTTCGTAGGAGTGTGTGCTTTGTGTGAGTGGGGGGGGGTACAAAATGAGGAGATTTAGTGGAAGCACTTGACGACTGATTTATCTGACATCCAGCTTTCAATGAGGGGGGGTTTCAGCAGTGATGGATGGAGAACAATTGTTTAGCATGTTTCTGCTGTTCTAGATCCTGTTTCTAATGAACGACGACGCTCTTCTACCAAAGTTCATCTGAAACCTCCTTCTGTGCCGTCTCACCACCAGCTTCACTTTTGCTTTGTCTTCATATCATATCCAAACACACAGAGTTGATAAAAAGAAAATGTTCTGAACCAATTTGACATTTTTGTCTCCTACATTCTTTAAATTGACTGGAATTTCATCCCAAAAAGGTTTTCCACTCCAAAGTGGTGACGGAGCAGCAGGCCGGTCCTGCAGAGCTTCAGTAGCTGCGTTTCCATTGGCCGACGCTGCGCTCATTTGGGATCATAAATGGATCAAAAATGAGTGTTTGTGCCTGGAGGAGCTGGTTTCTGAGGCGTATCCTCAATATTTCACCAAAATGCAATGGAAGCACTTTTTTCTGAATAAATGCGTCACATGACCACCAACCGATGGCGATGAGCTTCTCAGTAGGAACCGGCGGCCTTGGCGCTGCACAGCGGGCGCCACCAGACGTCCCACAGCATCGCACAACTCAATTGTTGGATCCACAGCTCCTCTGGAAAATCACCAACCACCATTTACCAAAAACGGCTTCATCCGTAGCCCCTCCCACGTGTACGGAGCTCGCCGCTTTGTGGTCTGAAGAAGACGCCGACGTCTCCTTTGACAGATCACGATGACGCTGGCGTCGTGGCAGAAGTGTGAATGCATCTGCTGTCAATCATTTAATGGTCTCATCCATGTTTCTGGATGACTTACAGCGTTGATTTGGTTTGTGTTTATTCACACAATTTAATGGATTTAATGGAAACTGTGATTGTGAGACGTGTTTTGACCTTTTCTGGAATCATGCGTCTGATGGAAACGCAGCGACTGTCTTCAGACTAGAGACAGACGGCTCCTCAAGAACCCGGTTGGTTAAAGTCCAAATAGATTCCTGCCTTTCTTTTTCTTCAGTTGAGCTTTTCCGTAAACTTCTCACTAGTCCAGAAAACACAGACGATCAGAATCCAGAAACCGCGTGACGTAGTTTAGAGACTTTCCTCTCTGTTGTCTCTTTTCCACTGCAGCACCAGTGAAACTCGCCAAAAGCTTCTTGTCTGTTCTCATCATGGGAGTGAAATTCAAACCTCGCTGGGAGAAAGGAGGAGAAAACTCCCCAACAATGACAGTTCAACAAAAAGAAGTGTGCTACATTTTTGAGCTTGTACAAAGAGTTTTTAGAGAAAACCTTGAGCAATATGTTTTACAGGGGTTGGTTGTAGAGGCGACTCAGACATTTGACAGATTTGTACTATTATCTAAGCAAAACTTTCTCATTTATGGAAGATTTTTTTTTAAATCGTTAGAATTTCCGCAAAAAGTGCATTTCCAGTTTGAAATAAAAAGATAGCCGTTTCTTACAGAGGATTTTTCTTAATCTGTGCTTTTTCTTAGTCTCTTTTGTAATTTGAGTAAATTCAATAAATGTGTTGTACTGTTGAGCTACTTTTGAATACTCTTTTACTTCTGAAAGCAGAGTATCATCTAACATTTGCTGTCATTACTGGTTATGTGTGTTCATGAGAAAATAAGTCAACATATTATTACGAAGAAGCAAAACAATTCAGGTCTGAATTGAAGTTTGTAGAGAAGAAACGTTTAAAATCTCCTTTTTGGCCAATAATGTCAGTTGTGAGACTATATGGCTCTGTTTGTAAAGTGACAGCCCAATATTGGTAATATTTTTGGTTATTTAGCCTGTTTTAGGAGAAGAAAAACTGGTTTTATTTTTTAAATGCATATTTTCACCTTTTTAACTTAAATATTTATATATAGTTCTTTATTGTCATCCATACAATGAAATTAAGAGTTTTCTGGTCAGTGCAACATTCATACATTAAAAGAAATAAACAACTTACCACTAAAATTATAAATGATACATAAAACTACATAGAAAGTGCTTCAAAATGTGTTAAATTTGTTTAAAAAAACGGAGAAATAATAAAAATAAAAATTAATATAAAGAAAGCTCACAGACTAACAATTTATAAAATGAGATCCAGGTTTAACATTTTACATTTACTCACAAAATATTTAGTTAGCAAGGTAAATAATTAATTAAATGTTAAATATATACTTTCTAATTATATATTTAGTTTCCCAACTAAATGTTTAATTGGGAAACTAAACATTTTTTTAACATTTAGTTTACTCATTTCTTAATAATGTAAACCTACCCAGGCTAAATGAGGATCAAATCACAAACTTAGACTCTCCGCTCTCGCTGTCTGAACTTCATGAAGCTCTGTTACTTATGCCCAATGGTAAAGCACCAGGGCCTGACGGCTTTCCTGCTGAGTTTTATAAAGAATTCTGGGAACAACTGGCACCAACATTTTATAAAACGGTCACATTTATTAATGAGAGCCAATCAATGCCACCTAACATGAACTCAGCCAACATAATTCTTCTTCTAAAACCAGACAAAGATCCCACTAGTCCTTCAAGCTATCGCCCTATTTCTCTAATCAATGCAGATGTAAAAATTATCTGCAAAGCACTAGCACAGAGAATAGAAAAAATCACTCCTCACATAATTCACTTCGACCAGACTGGATTCATCAAAGGCAGACACTCGGATGATAATGTCCGTAGACTAGTTAATATAATAGACTTTGCCACCATTGAAAACCAGTAAATGACTATACTATCGCTGGATGCTGAAAAAGCCTTTGACAGAGTAAATTGGAAGTTCCTCATTGCTGCCCTCCATAAGTTTGGTTTTGGAGAAGCATTCATCAATTGGATCAAAATATTATATCACAACCCCAATGCATCAGTTAGAACTAATAAACAGACTTCCAACAGGTTATTTCTTGGAAGAGGAACCAGACAGGGCTGCCCACTCTCTCCTTCTCTTTTTGCTGTATTTATTGAGCCTTTAGCTGCAGCAATAAGACAGAATGAGAGCATTATAGGAATAAAAACCAAACACAGCCATCATAAAATTAGTCTCTATGCAGATGACATATTACTGTTTTTAAGGAATTTACATTCTGTAAATTAAACAGCAACAATCATTAATGAATTCTCCTCCATATCAGACTATTCCATTAATTGGAATAAGTCTGTTTTATTACCACTCAACAGGAATATGGAAAAAAGACTCACAATTCCAGTTAAAACAGGAAATATCAAATATTTAGGTATCAATAGAACTGGTGCAGCTAAACTACACCCCATTACTGAAAAGCATACAGGACGATCTAACACGCTGGACCAACCTGCCTCTGTCCCTTATGGGCAAGGTAGCCACAGTAAAAATGAAAATCGTACCCAAAGTTAATTATCTCTTCTCAATGATTCCCACACAACCGCCATTAAAATGGTTCAAAACATTAGACTCATCCATATCAAGCTTTTTATGGAAAAATAAACCTGCAAGAATTAGTCTAAAAACTTTAAAATCTGCAAAAAGCTGTGGAGGATTAGAATTACCTAACTTCCACAAATACTTTCTTGCAAATAGATTACAATACATCTTAAAATGGTTAAAAAATAATCCAGAAACCAACTCATGGTTAGACTTGGAACAGGCGTTATGTGGAAAGATCAACCTGTCACAGCTACCATTTATTAGCCAAACAGTTAAAAAAACAGGATTGTTTCAAAAGTATTAATATAAACGCCACTTTAACAGCCTGGTGGGAATTTCTCAAAATATCAAAATCATCAATTCAACCGTGCAAAATGACACCCATCTGGAACAACCCGGACATCCTTATTAACAAAAAAATGATCCACTTCCCAGCTTGGCAAGCAGGGGGCATAAAACAACTAGAGCACGTAATTATTGATAGAAGATTCATAACTCCCCAGGAACTTCAAGACAAATATGGAATAAATAACTTCTTGGAATATCAGCAACTTAAATCAAGTATTACTAAAAAGTATAAATATAAAGACGACGATTTAAAGCTACCAGATGTAGTTACCACTCTGATTAATTTTTCAATGAATAGAACTCTCTCCAAAATATACAAACTTTTATGTAATTTAGATAATAATATTTCACTCCCAACAACAAAATGGGATGCAGATTTGAGCATCAGCACAGATGAAAGTTTTTGGTCAGAACTTTGTCTAAACACCTTTAAACTGACAAAAAGTCCAAATCTGCAGCTAATCCATCTCAAAACTCTTCACAGAATTTACTACACTGGACAGAGGATGTTCAAGATGGGTCTCAGTAACTCAGACATTTGTCAGCACTGTGACAGTAATCTACCCGACAGTTACATGCATGCACTGTGGTTCTGCACGCCTGTCCAGGCTCTCTGGCAGCAGGTATGTGCCGATTTATCAGTCTGGCTTAAGGTTTCAATCACAGCTTCACCGTCACTTTGTGTGCTTGGTGACATGAGTGCCATCGATATAGAAGAAGGATTAGCATCTATCATTTTCACAACTCTTTGTATTGCTAAAAAAACTATTTTAATAAATTGAAAAACAAGAAAAATATAAATATAAGTCAACACAGAAATCTGCTGTTTGATCATATCAGCTTGGAAAAAATGTCAGCCCAAGGTTCCAGTAACTTTGAAAGAATCCAGTCTCTCTGGTCTCCCATAGTAACTCCATGACTTAGGGGGTGGGGGGGCCTGGTCATCGCTGCTCCTTGTCTGTCTGCCGTGGTTAGGGGTGGGGTTGGGGCCTTGTGGTGTCCAGTGGGGGCAGTGGAGGCTCGGTCGGTTGGGGGGTCTGGTTCTGCACCTGGGCGGGGTGGGCAGGAGCGCTGCATGCTCTTCCATGCTTCAGTGTGGGGGGGTATGGTGGCATGGAGTCTGGTTGCCAAACCAGACTCCATGCCACCATACCCCCCCACAACCTGCAACCAGAGGCGTTCCTGAACAACGATGTGGTTTTAGTGACCACAGGAACAGGGTTACAGCTACAGACTGACAAACAGTGTAGGGGGCGTGTTCTTCCAAAAACTCCCAGCATGCTTTGCATCCTTTTAGGCTGAATTACCATCATTACATCAAATGAAAGTTTTCACATGAGATTAAGGAGCCTTAAGGTCAGCATGTAGAGTGAAGACAGTTGGTGGTTTGTTGTCAGATCACTGCCATCATCATCCACACTCTAATGTCTAACGGGCTTTTCTGCTGCATTTTTTGGTAGCCTGGCAACATTAAGGCCTCCATGACACAGTTTGCTTCCTGCCAATGTGAAACAGCAGAGGCAGCATTTCTACCTGCAGACCGTCTCTGATCAAAACGCTGTCTTAGCCTAAAGATAGAAACTTCAGATTCAAACTGCATTTCTGAGAATTTCTCTAGTCAAACGTTGTGAATCAGGAGCAGATGAAAAAAAGGCCGTTTGAAAAAGATCGTAGTTGTGACGTAAAGTTACAGGGGGCGGATCACTAGCTCCTTGCTCCGCCCCTTTCTGATCAGATCCATGATCGTCTTTGTTCTCCTGGTCTGAGCTGGATCAGAACTGGACGGATGGATGGACAGCTACCATGTTGCTGCTGTTTCTGTTGCTAACGTTAGGGTGGGGGTGTGAGTTGCTGTAGGCTAGTGGGAGAGAGTAAGCAAAGGGATGATGGGAAACGAACGTGGGCTCACTCCCCACCAACGGTCCCGCCCAAAACCGCTCTGCAGAAACTAGGTCCTAGAAAACGACACAGGTTCTTGGATTTTGGCTAAAAACGGCATCATCATCATCTTCATCTTCTTCATCATCATCATCATCATCATCGTTAATCACCGGGTCTCCAATTTGTTAAAGGATCCATTTGAAAGAAGGGGGGCGTGATCGAGGGTACATGCGTGTTTTTGGGGGGGGGGGTGTCATCTCTCTAGAACAGGAAACTTCAGGTATGTTAAGGCTGTGGTTTTAATGGAGGGCACTCTGTTTGAATTCTGCTTCCTTTTCTCATTTAACTCACCCCCCCCCCCCCCCCATTTACTCTGAAACTCCAGAGGGAGGGGGGGTTGTGAGGCTCAGAACTTCTTGCTTCAGCTTCTTTCTCGTCTCCGTTTGGATGATCCACGCCCCCCTTCATATCGGAAATTTCCCTTTGATAAGACGCTGAATGTCCGGATGAATGGAGCCCAGCGCAGGGCCAACGCCCCCCCCCCCCCCCCCCTCTGTGAACTGTTCGTCTGCTGGGGGGCCTTTTGACCCAAATCACAGTTTTTAAAGGAGGAGCTGCTGAAATTCAGAGAACAAACTGGTAGAGCAGAGATGCCCCCCCACCCCCCCCCCCCCTAGCGGTCCAACTCTCTGCACCTGTGGGGGGGGGGGGGGGGCTCAACCTTCAGACGGTCAGCCATCACCCAAGTTTGGGTCTTCCAAAGGCAGACAGAGGGGGGGGGCTGCTTGCACTAGTGGATTAATTTAAGCTATTATCCTTGAAAAGAATGAAGCGGGGGGGGGGGGGGGGGACCAGAGGGGTGGGGGGTGGGAAGAAGTCCAGTCAAACCAGCAGGACATCCTGTTTGAGCTTCCTCCCATAAATAGGGGGAGACCTTCCACCCCCCCCCCCCCCCCCAGCTGGGACACTGGGACATTGATTGTCACCCTGGCACGAGGCCAAGGCTGAGGCCCCCACTCCCGGGTCCCGGGAGGGCAGTCAAAAAAGCACCCCGAGGACGTCATTAGGGCCCAAGGTTGTAGGAAAGCCCCCCCCCCCCCAGCCGCCTCACTCCCCAGTGTTCCAGTGAAGCCCCCCCTCTGCGCCGGAACCAAACATCCAGGTTTTTACAACCCCCCCCCCTGCAGTGATGACTTTATTGTTTCATCGTTGGCATCACTGATGCAAACGATGCATCAGTGATGCGATGAATTCTGAGCCCCCCCCCCGTAAGATGTTAGTCTGGTCTCTTTTGTTGTTGTTCATGTGTGTTTCTGACCTGTTGTGTTGTTGTGTTGTTGTGTTGTTGCACGCAGACATTTGAGGCTGCTGCAGTCTTTCTCTTTTTTCCTTTTCGGTTGGAGGAACTAAAGTCGGAGGCTTCAGACGTGATCAGAGAGAAACGCCGTCAGAGATCAGAGACGCCGTTCTGTGTGAAGGTCAGACACTTTCCCATCAGAGGCTGCTTCCATCTGCAGCCACTGGAAAGAACCGATCCGGATCCGGCTCATGTGGAGGGTGGGGGTCCAATTAAATGATCCTGAGTCAGAACTGAACTAAACCAAACCCAAAAAACTGTTTTTCCAATATTCAATGTTGTTTCTAATCCAGTTCAATCCAAAATATACGACGGAGGTTTAAGTGTTTTATCAAAAATGTTTAAATTACAACTTTACAACTGTAAAGTATTACGAGCTTTAAAGTCGTACATTTGCGACTTTAAAGCTCGTAAAATGAAAACAACGTAACAAAGAAACGTATTTCTGTTCAGACTGTTCTACTAAACCACCAACAGGAGCTTCACAGCTCCAGGACTCTCAGGAAACGTCTTTACCGACGGTTCGATTCCCAGTCTGAACACGTCTCCTGTTGGAAAACAACACGCTTAGAACACGGAAAACACAGCTGTGGAAGACCCAGAACACAGCGACCCGGTGGCCTGATGGGGCAGTGTCTGCTCTGAGTCTGGTGGGTCGTTGGTTCAAATCCCCTGTTGAGTCAGACCTCAGACTCTAAACATGGAGGGGGGGCCGTCCTGACAGAGTGATGTCATGCGGTCCTGGGTTTGAGGCAAACACCCTTCAGTTCCCGTCTCTGCCAGCTGAACTTCATCTGGGGGGGGGGGGTTGGACGCTCCGTCCTCTGGGACCACCAGCTCACACTGCTGCTGTTTGCAGAGGGTCTCAGCCATTGTCACCTGTTTGCACAGAGACACGGATGGCGCTCCTTTGGCTCCACGCCGTTTCCCGCCTCCCTCTGTGGCCGGTGGCGTTGACCTTGTGGTCGGCTCCCCTGTGGGATTCTGGGTGGCAGGTTGTTCAGCCTTCCTTCCTTTACCCCCCCCCAGCTCACAAAATGCAAACAAATGCAGCTTTTCAAAAACCAGATCAACTCATTTGAGGGACAAAGCGGGGAAACTTCAAAGGGGAGCGATGCTGCTGCTGCTGCTTCCAGCCCCCAGACGCTGCTGGATTGGCTCTTTGTCTTTGACCCTCCCCCTTTTACTCCCCCCAACTCCCAGAGACCCTCTGCAGCTCCAGAATGACTCCGGCCTTCCTGAGCCAATCCCAGTCCTGGACCTGGTCTTTGATTCTGTCGGCCGTGTTGGCACGCTTCCTTTTCCCCGCCGTTCTTCCTCGCCATGGATGTGTAGACGGGCTGGTGAACCGTGACCCCCGCCAGCCCACTCTGTCTGCCTGTGAGGCTTACACACGCACATGAATGCACACACACAGACACACACCAAGCAGCCAGAGAGAGGAAAGAGGGAAAAGTCCTGACAAATGAAAGCGATTAGAAGTCTCATCCCTGACAGAGATGACAGGATCAATGCTGCTGCTGCTGTTTCTGCTGTTTCTGCAGCTGCTGCTTCTGCTGTTTCTGCTGCTGCTGCTTCTGTTTCTGCTGCTGCTGTTTCTGCTGCTGCTTCTGTTTCTGCTGCTGCTGTTTCTGCTGCTGCTGTTTCTGCTGTTTCTGCAGCTGCTGCTGCTGTTTCTGCTGCTGCTGCTGCTGCTGTTTCTGCTGCTGCTGCTGCTGTTTCTGCTGCTGCTGCTGCTTCTGTTTCTGCTGCTGCTGCTGCTGTTTCTGCTGCTGCTGCTGCTGTTTCTGCTGCTGCTGCTGCTGTTTCTGCTGCTGCTGCTGCTGTTTCTGCTGCTGCTGCTTCTGTTTCTGCTGCTTCTGTTGCTGCTGCTGCTGCTGCTGCTGCTGTTTCTGCTGCTGCCTCTGTTTCTGCTGCTGCTTCTGTTTCTGCTGCTGCTTCTGTTTCTGCTGCTGTTGCTGCTGTTTCTGCTGCTGCTGTTTCTGCTGCTGCTGCTTCTGTTTCTGCTGCTGCTGTTTCTGCTGCTGCTGCTGCTGTTTCTGCTGCTGCTGTTTCTGCTGCTGCTGCTTCTGTTTCTGCTGCTTCTGTTTCTGCTGCTTCTGCTGCTGCTGCTGTTTCTGCTGTTTCTGCTGTTTCTGCTGCTGCTGCTGTTTCTGCTGCTGCTGTTTCTGCTGCTGCTGCTGCTTCTGTTTCTGCTGTTTCTGCTGCTGCTGCTGTTTCTGCTGCTGCTGTTTCTGCTGCTGCTGCTGCTGCTGTTTCTGCTGCTGCTTCTGCTGCTGCTGCTGTTTCTGCTGCTGCTGCTTCTGTTTCTGCTGCTGCTGCTTCTGTTTCTGCTGCTTCTGTTTCTGCTGCTGCTGCTGTTTCTGCTGCTGCTTCTGTTTCTGCTGCTGCTGCTGCTGCTGTTTCTGCTGCTGCTGATTCTGCTGCTGCTGCTTCTGTTTCTGCTGCTGCTGCTGCTGCTGTTTCTGCTGCTGCTGATTCTGCTGCTGCTGCTTCTGTTTCTGCTGCTGCTGTTTCTGCTGCTGCTGCTGCTGCTGTTTCTGCTGCTGCTGTTTCTGCTGTTTCTGCTGCTGCTGTTTCTGCTGCTGCTGCTGTTTCTGCTGCTGCTGTTTCTGCTGTTTCTGCAGCTGCTGCTGTTTCTGCTGCTGCTGCTGTTTCTGCTGCTGCTGTTTCTGCTGTTTCTGTTTCTGCTGCTGCTGTTTCTGCTGCTGCTGCTGCTTCTGTTTCTGCTGCTGCTGCTGCTGTTTCTGCTGCTGCTGCTGCTGTTTCTGCTGCTGCTTCTGTTTCTGCTGCTGCTGCTTCTGTTTCTGCTGCTTCTGTTTCTGCTGCTGCTGCTGCTGCTGCTGCTGTTTCTGCTGCTGCTTCTGTTTCTGCTGCTGCTTCTGTTTCTGCTGCTGCTTCTGTTTCTGCTGCTGCTGCTGTTTCTGCTGCTGCTGTTTCTGCTGCTGCTGCTTCTGTTTCTGCTGCTGCTGCTGTTTCTGCTGCTGCTTCTGTTTCTGCTGCTGCTGCTGTTTCTGCTGCTGCTGTTTCTGCTGCTGCTGCTTCTGTTTCTGCTGCTGCTGCTTCTGTTTCTGCTGCTTCCGCTGCTGCTGCTGCTGCTGTTTCTGCTGTTTCTGCTGCTGCTGCTGTTTCTGCTGCTGCTGTTTCTGCTGCTGCTGCTTCTGTTTCTGCTGCTGCTGTTTCTGCTGCTGCTTCTGTTTCTGCTGCTGCTGTTTCTGCTGCTGCTGCTGTTTCTGCTGCTGCTTCTGTTTCTGCTGCTGCTGCTGCTGCTGTTTCTGCTGCTGCTGCTGCTTCTGTTTCTGCTGCTGCTGCTGTTTCTGCTGCTGCTGTTTCTGCTGCTGCTGCTGCTGCTGTTTATGCTGCTGCTGCTTCTGTTTCTTCTGTTTCTGCTGTTTCTGCTGCTGCTGCTTCTGTTTCTGCTGCTTCTGTTGCTGCTGCTGCTGTAGCTGCTGCTGCTGCTGTAGCTGCTGCTGAATCTGTTTCTTCGGTTTCTGCTGTTTCTGCTGTTTCTGCTGCTGCTGCTTCTGTTTCTGCTGCTTCTGTTGCTGCTGCTGCTGTAGCTGCTGCTGCTGCTGTAGCTGCTGCTGCTGTTTCTGCTGCTGCTGCTGTTTCTGCTGCTGCTGCTGTTTCTGCTGCTGCTGCTTCTGTTTCTGCTGCTGCTGTTTCTGCTGCTGCTTCTGTTTTCTGCTGCTGCTGCTGTTTCTGCTGCTGCTGCTTCTGTTTCTGCTGCTGCTGTTTCTGCTGTTTCTGCTGCTGCTGCTTCTGTTTCTGCTGCTGCTGCTGCTGCTGTTTCTGCTGCTGCTGCTTCTGTTTCTTCTGTTTCTGCTGTTTCTGCTGCTGCTGCTTCTGTTTCTGCTGCTTCTGTTGCTGCTGCTGCTGTAGCTGCTGCTGCTGCTGTAGCTGCTGCTGAATCTGTTTCTTCGGTTTCTGCTGTTTCTGCTGCTGCTGCTTCTGTTTCTGCTGCTTCTGTTGCTGCTGCTGCTGTAGCTGCTGCTGCTGCTGTAGCTGCTGCTGCTGTTTCTGCTGCTGCTGCTGTTTCTGCTGCTGCTGCTTCTGTTTCTGCTGCTGCTGTTTCTGCTGCTGCTGCTGCTTCTGTTTTCTGCTGCTGCTGCTGTTTCTGCTGCTGCTGCTTCTGTTTCTGCTGCTGCTGTTTCTGCTGTTTCTGCTGCTGCTGCTTCTGTTTCTGCTGCTGCTGTTTCTGCTGTTTCTGCAGCAGCTGCTGCTGCTGCTGCTTTCACCGTGTCTCTTCTAAGTTAGTCATGTGTGATGCTGAGAGGGAGTCTGAACTCTCAACCATCTGCCACCAGATGGACTGAGGGGCAACTTGAACAAGGAAGAGGACGGGAAAAAGAAAATGTTTGATTCTGATTCGATTCCCGCCCAACAGGGGCCTCCAGTTCTAGAAAAACAGTAACAAACTTAAAAAAAGACAAACAATAACAAACAAACAAAAACAATGACAGCTCTGAAAAAACATAACAAACAAACAGAAAACTAAAAAAAACTGTATCGAAAACAAATAAACAACAAAAGTAACAAACAAAATCAAGCAAACAACAACAATAACAAACAAATGAAAACAAATAAACACACAAAACAAAGAAAATTAACAGACAAAAAACCTTTGTTTTGTCTTTGTTTTATTTATTTTTTTGTTTTTTGTTTATTTATTATTTTAGTGTTTGTTGTTTGTTATAATTTTGTGTGTTTGTTTGTTATTGTTTTTTGTGTATTGCTGAGGGACGTCCCGTTTAGGGGGGCTTTGCCCCCCGCCTACATGCAGCCATGGATCAAACCTCCGTCTGGTTCTGTCGGGTCACTTTGGGTTCTTCTCTTCTTTGACTCAGTCGACCCGTAAAGTTCGTACAGGAAGAGAAGACTTGACCCGGACTGGACCTCTTTAGGTCTTGCTGGTCTGGTTCTGGGAATGCTCTACTGTGACAAAGCTGAAGCCGGCCTTTAAGGAGACCATGGCGCAGTGGGCCAGCCGCCATGCCGGTGCTGGAATCCAGACGGGCCGTAGAACGGTCTGGTTCTGCTGTTCTCGTGTCAGCAGCTGAATCCGTGCTAATGGCTTCCAGAACCAGCAGAGACCTTCTAGCCTGGAGGTCGGCGGCGGCTGCAGCTTCACTTCCTGCACTTTAATTACTACCAAATGAAAGGGAGCCCCCCTCCCCCACATGCTACCCAGCCTTCTGTTAATTGACTTAATGGTTGAGTGGTGGCCTGCCTGGTGGGGGTGGGGAGGGGGGGTCTCATTAGCGCTGTGCTTTTCACACAAATCACCAGACGAAGGCGCTTGTTAAACCCTCCAAAGGTTAATTATGGTTCAGTCCATCACATGTTGAAGTTCAACAAACCCATTTGGACTTTTTAAGAGGCTTTTCATCTGCGTGAGTCCGGATCCCGGCGGTCAGAACCACCATCTTTATCCTGAACGGAGGCGGGTTCTGTGGCTGCTGGAGACCTGCAGACCTTCAGTCTTTGACACTTTCTCTTCTTTGGCATCCATCCGCTCACTGATATACTCATCCATGATACCACCACATGTGCAGTACAGCGTAGAGGTTTGGGGAAACACTCATCAAACAAATCTACAGTGTTGGTAACAAAATAATGCTGTTGGAATAGTTCACGGAGTGCATTATGGGAAACACACAAACGCTCCGTTTGCACAGTCGGGTTCACTGACATGATGGAAGCTACGGAATCTTCAAACAGCTCTCATCGTGTTTAAAGCCAGAAATAAACATACAAGAAATCTTCAGAGACAGAGACGGGTTATGAGTTAAGGAATCAGCTGAACTTCAAAGAGCAGAGCATTCATACTAAAAAAAAGAGAAAAATATCAATTTGTGGTGTGGATTTATGGAAAAGACTGGATGAAGGTTCACCCCAAAGGAGACGTCACTGATGGACGTTTATGAGACCAGAAATGATCAATGATCAAAAGTGTCACTTCTGCATGGGTGCTTTGCAGAATGTGATGTGAAGTTTCAGCAAAGTCTAAGAAGAAAGAAAGTTCAGTAAAACTGAATTCCTGAACAATAACCTGAGAGGCTGGCGGGGCCTTTGCTTGCTTTAGGCAAACATGGAGGGGCCCCAAGGGCCCCAGAGCTGCATGTGCCGTCTGTTCTGAGGAGAATAAAATGTCCATTTTTACCTGTTTCAGTCTATTGTGTTTATTAAAGCCTTTATGTCATTACAGAGAAACGTTGTCTATCAATAAACAGCAATAATAATCTGTGGCTGATAGTAATAATTCACTGACTCTGCATCATCGGGACTTTGGACCGTCTCACGCAGAACAGTGACGGACAGCTTCATGTTGGAGGTTTGATTCCTGCAGATGCTGCAGCATCTCTGCTCCATCCCACACTCCACTTCCTGTAGAGGGGGGCTCATTCCTGACCTGGGGGAGGTGTTCCAGACTCAGACCTGAAGGTCCCGGTCATTATCCCAACTGCTTCTAACGCCACAGATGGGATTCCAAAACTCCAACCCGGTTCTCCTGGCATTTAGCTGCGGCACAAAGGAACCTGTGCAGCGACCCAAAGTGGGGGTCGCCAGGCCCGGCCCTGGGGGAGGACCCCAAGCTAACCAAAGGCTCCTCCTCCAGGCTGAGCCCCACCTCGCTGGCACTGTTGGCCAAAGGGTCCACAGGTTAACCCTTGTTCTATCCTAGGCACTGTCTATTGGGTCATCTAGACCCACTAGACAGTGCTCTGAACCTTTTTTCTTCAATGATTTGTGATCTTCACTGGTGTCCATGGATTACATGAAATCTTTCCACCTTTATCCACCTTTGTCATGGTAGGGAGAACACCTCAATAGAAGGGGGGTCATCTGGACCCCATAGGATGGCATGAGGGTTAAATGTACCAAACCCAAACACTGAGGCTTTCTGAACTGTAAAAAATCCAGCTGGGTCCCCCCGTCCCCAAATATGATGGAGGGTCTTTCTGACCCAAAGACAAAAATCTGCTCTGAACGTCAGAAATAACAGAACCAAAGTGTTGAGATTGGAACTCTGTTCCTGCAGAATGAGGCCTGCCTCCATGTGGAGTTTGGACTCCTTTCTCCCGTTCACGTTTGATCCGTTCGGACGGTTTCCTGGAAGCACTGCGGCGTCCTGAAGCGCTCGCCTTCATTATTTTGACGCGTCCCGTCAGATTTCACTCCCACAGATGAAGCGAAGAGCCTCAGCTTCCTGTGTGCGACACACTGCAGCCCCCCCCCGTTTCTCCTGGTAAAGCAGCGTAGAAACGTCCCTGCAGCCGTCTGAGGGCTGCTGATGCAGACACCCGTCATGTGATTGGCCGTTGGGATTTTAGACATGATTAGGATTTAGTCAGATGTCTTCATGCAGGGGAGGGCCAATGCTGTAATGCAATGACTCTTTGTTCCTTCAGAACAGAAATACATTTTTACACATTTACTGGGAATTTTGTATTTGAAGACCAAAAATCAAATGAAGAAAAAGTTGTTTGTAAAAAAAAAAAAAAAAAAAAACTTGTCAACATTGATTTTGTTACGTTTATTCAATATTTACTGCTTTCTGTAAACGTCCAAATTTAAATCATAAACTATGAATGTTTGTGGTTTAGAATTATGAAGACAGACCTGATTGATTTGTGTTTACTCAAATGTTCCCATTTCCGCTTTTTACGTTTTTTAACAGTCGACATTTTAGAAACGAGCTGGAAAGAGTCAGAAAGTCCAGTGACAGTTTAGACGATCACGTTATGAAAAACTGCTGTGAGCAGCAAATGTTGACAGGAGAAATCTGAACGCAAGTCGCATTTGACCCATGGGCCGGACTTTGGACATGTCCCTGTAGACAAAATCTCAGAGTTTACATGACAAAGAGGGAAGCGGTGGATATTTTTCCTCCACTGCATCTCATCACTGATGAGCAGCATGGAGACCCAACTCTGCTTAGTGATGCCGGACGTGGTTCGTTTTCCACAGATGCATCAGGATGGAGCATGTTTGGTTTCCTTGTTCCAGTGATTCCATATGTTTGTGTCCCGGAGACACGTGTTGCATCGTGTCTCAGGCTTCACTCGTCCACAGCAGCAGTTCTGAGCTCAGACAACAGATCCGTCACCTTCAGAATCCAATAAAGACTCGGTTCTTTCTTAGAAACAGAGCAAATACAGCTGAAGGCCACCAGGGGGCAGCACTGTCCCACATTCAGAGTGGAGCTCCGGAGCGCGTGCCTGGTTCATGTCCGGGTCCTTCCTGCTGGCAGGTGGAGGTGGTAGAAACGGAGGTGGACGTCTGCCAGCAGAAAAACCCGAACATGCTCCAGAAAACCGCCATCAAGTCCAAAACAGACGTAAAGGTTTGGTCTCCAAACGGCAGAGTTTAGATTAAACCAGCTGATAGACTTCACAGTACTCTGCAAAAGACTCGTCTTTGAAACAGCTCAACTTCAGTTTAATAGGAAATGTTTTTCTGCTAGAGGTTAAAGGTCATTTCAGAGCGATAGCATCCATCACACCAGACCTGCAATGACTGAAAAACCACAGAAATCAAAGCCAAAAACTGCTTTATAGAAAACGTGGGAAAAGAAGCATGAAGAAGCATCGTCAGGAATTAAAACAAAGAGACCGTCTCCACATAAAATTTAATACAGAAAAGGACGCAGCAGGGAGCCTTGACCACGCCTGTGCAGCGGGAACTCCAGCATAAACGTGTGCTGCCACTCATGCATCAGTTCACACGCATCTTCAAATGTTTGGGGTCTTTCCCACATGCACGCCTCAGCCGCCGATGGTCGACCTCCTGACCCCTCGTCCTGCAGCCAGGTTAGAAAACTGAAAGCTGCTTCATTAAAACACCACTGAACATGGAAACGCCACGTTAGCGAGTGGAACACAGACGCTTGCAACACCAGGAAAGGCCAAAGGGACAAAGAGCTTCTCTGAAGCCACTTTAAAAAAAAAATACCCCGGGTGAGTAGACACAAATTCAACCATAAAAATCGTGAAAAGTTTTCTAATCTACGACATTGAACACTGGATGCTGACGTCCTCCTGAGATGGCACAATGTTCAGAGCACTTGGGTTATACCGTCTTCTGCTGGCCCTTCTTCCCGATCAGGGACTTGTGGATGTGCGGGATCACACCTGAAAGACAGGACACCTGTTCAGACCGGGGCGGGGCTTAGTCAGCCCGGGACGTCCAGGTGAAGCCCCCACTCACCTCCGCCGGCAATGGTGGCCTTAATGAGAGAATCCAGCTCCTCGTCTCCTCTGATGGCGAGCTGCAAGTGGCGTGGAGTGATTCTCTTCACCTTCAGGTCCTTTGATGCATTTCCTGCCAGCTCCAGGACCTGTGGAAAGCCAAAACCTCAGAAGGAGCAGAGGGGAGCCGGCCGGCAGGAGGCGCAGGTACGTTTCCTCCAAACCAGTGATCAGACCTGTGCGCTCGGCTGCAGCGTCCACTCTCGTTGAATAAACAGTTAGATCGGTAGGTAACATAAAGTATAAAAGTCGATAAACTCGTCTTTGATCTGCTTCTCACATCTTTTCGATCCTTGCAGTATAACGTAGGGAATTCTCCGGATGAATATCTTGGTTCTCAAAATCCCTCTTCAACTTTCTACAGTAAGTTAGTTGGTGTCTAATTTTGAAACTAGTCGATTTTTGCTGTTTTAATAAAAGAAGTTAGTAGGTACTGTTTTTTCGTTTGCAAGCAGTGCATGCTGGGACATGAGGTCATGTGACCGGTTTGGAGTACGCTGATTGGCTGCAGCCACTGTCCACCAACAAAGGATCAGATGTAGCTTAGTGAAGTACTTTTAGAATGTCGTACTTTTGATTAAATAACAGTTTCATTGTCGTTTCCTGTAGTTCGTTTGAATATCTTAGCAATGATGCCTCTTTCTTGGATTTTAAGGATAAAGTTATCACACTAAGAACTCTCATCTGTGATTCGGGTCACAAAACTTTTGCCTTTTCCCTTATATTTCAGGAATCAAATTCCGCCCTTCACTTCAAACGCCGTATCTTTCTTATTTTGACCCATCTGGATGATCCTTATACATTTGGAAAACTCTCTTTTAGATGACTTTTCGCCACATGCTGCAGCCGGTCTTACCTCTGCGGTCAGGTACTCCAGGATGGCCGCGCTGTACACGGCGGCGGTGGCCCCCACTCTGCCGTGGCTCGTGGTTCGAGACTTGAGATGTCTGTGGATGCGACCCACCGGGAACTACAGCGAGGAGGGATACAAGCGTTCACCGACAGGCGGAGCGCCCCGACCCGCGCCAGTACGGCCGGCCGCGGCGGGGCCAGCGGGAATGAATGAGCGGCGCTAACTGACCTGGAGTCCCGCTCTCTGCGAGCGCGAAATCGCCTTGGTCTTCGTCTTCCCGGAGTCCTTCCCAGCCTTACCGCCAGCCTGGAGAACACACAACCACAGAGTCGATCCACGGCCGGTAACGGCGCTCGGTGATCCAGATCGTTTATTTTACGACTCCGCGGGAAAAACTTGGTGGTTAGCATGCTAAGCTAACGCTAGCTTGTACCACATTTAGGCGCCACAGACGTTGATGCTCGGGCCCGCGCGGACTACCGGACAGAGGGGTTTCGGTCCGGTTATGTCGGTCGTTAAACGGTCGGGAATTACTTACCATGATGCCAAAGTATCACTTGGATTCAAAAGTACGCGCTGAAATCGGTATAGCTGCGTCCGGTGATGGCCTTAGAAAACAGCCGTTAGCCAGCGGGGCTTCTTCTTCTGCTGCTTTTTCTTCTTCTTCTTGTAGTTTAAATGGCGGGAGGCACCAACGACAAGGGCAGTACCGCCACCTGCTGTATTGGAGGATGGATCGTAGTTGGGGAATATCTAACCAAAAAACAAACTATATTCTCCTCAATAATCTGGTTCTGCTCATAAAAACCTATAATGCACCACTTAAATTCTCCTCCCCTCCCAAAAGCTTCTTTAAAACTCAGCCGTTCACCTCTATGAACTCTATTCTCCAGCTGTCGTCTTTCTTCCCCATACAGTTCACAATGACACAGAACAATCTCCACTGATTCTTCCCCTGTGTTATTCTTCTGAGGAGAATAACACCTCTATTTTTACCTGTAGATGTTTTCTTTTGTTTATTAAACTCCTTATACTGTAACAGATAAAAAGTTGGCTATAAATAAAATAAAATATATTTTGAAAACCTGCAATAATAAGCTGTTCCTGATTATTGTCATCATTGTTGTTGTTGTGTTGGTATTATTATTACTTTGTATAATTATTATTATTATTAATTCATCTTCTTCACTGTTTATTCCCTTTTGGGGTCATGGGGTTGCTGGAGCCTATCCCAGCCACTTGGGCTAAGGCAAGGGATGCCCTGGACAGGTCGCCAGTCTGTCCCAGGGTAGAATATCCTCAATCACACACCCATTCACTCTCACACCTATGGAAAATTTAGAGTTGCCAATCAACCTTTGAAGCATGTTTTGGACGGTGGGAGGAAACTGGAGATCCTGGAGAAAACCCACGCATGCACGGGGAGAAAATGCAAACTCCACACAGAAAGGTCCCCCATTGATGTTGTGTTTTTCATGTCACCCAGCTGGGACTTGAACTGGAGGCCTTCTTGCTGTGAGGCAAGAGCGCTAACCACTGCGCCACCGTGCAGCCCCTATTATTATTATTATTTATTTTAATTATTATTATGTCACACAGTTTTGCTGAAGTCTTTCAATTTAACATTGTGAAGTGTAATATATTGTGCCATCTTAGTTGACCAAAGGGGTTACAAATCTCCTCATTACAGTTTTACAACATGGAGACCCCCAAACAGCATTTTGCCTGGGCCCCCACAAAAGCTAGAAACGGGCCTGATAAAAACACAGACAGTCTCCAAAAATACAAAATGAACAAACGTGCAAAACTGCTCAGCAGTGTTGTGGATGTCATGTTGACCTGTGGCCACCAGAGGGCAGTCAGGGGTTCCACTCCACCCATCTGTCCTAGCTTCATGTGTCAGTTGTAAAGCTGCCTGTTCACTTTTGAATAAACATCTTGGTTTTAAAAAAGAAGCAGCGTCATTCCTCTGGAATTATCTCGCTAAAACCGTCATCTCTGCTGCTGTCAGTCATTCAGGCGGGTCAGTATGAAGGTCGCTGAGACCTTGGGACCTCAGCCAGTGTTTGAGCATCCGGAGTTTGTGATGGACCCCCACATTCACACCGGGTACTATCCTTCAGACCACAGTGCCCCCCAGCCAACAGCAGCTGTCCACTGCCTGCAGGGCGGGTGCTGGTCAGACGTACATCTGCGGGGTTTGAACCCTTAATTTTCTTGTTTCCTGAAGTTTAAAACTCAGACTAGATCATGTTAATTATTGCACTTTCCTCAATGAGGCCAGCGTAAACTTTTTTTACTTTACTAGTTTTAATGTTTCGTTTAAAAGGTTTTGAATGTTCTCAGTTTTCACTGGATGTCTGTTCTTTAGAGCATCTGGGGTCTAAAGGTTGATCCAGATCAGGAGTCTGCAACCTGAACCTCCACATGCGGCTCTTTTATCCCTCCATCGTGGCTCTGGGGCTGTTGCTGTTAAATGTTAAAAACAAAAAGTCTAAGTTGTCAAACACAATCCTGTCAGCATTCAATTCTTGTAAATATTTCAAAGCTACATTTTAGAAATGAAATCCTGAATGACCACAAAGACCACAAAGTGTAATTTTCTAAACCTGAAGTGGGACTTTGTGGCTCTCTGGGTTTTGCTCAGACAGAAAGCCGATCAAACGGCTCTTTTAGTGTTCAAGGTTCCAGATCCCTGATCTAGAAGATAGTTCTCCTCTCATTTCAGTAACTTCTATTTCTCTGACTGTTGGTGGAGAGGCTTAGCTAATTAAATGTCCTGACAACATTCAACAGACACCTTATCAGGTGTCCAAATGCTCGTTAACACAAATCTCTCATCAGCCAATCACACGGCAGCAATTTAATGCGTGTAGACATGTAGACATGGTCCAGATGATCTCTGCAGCTCAAACCAGCATCAGAACAGGGAAGAAAGATGATTGAAGTGACTTTGAACGTTGTTGTTGATGCCAGAGGTCAGAGGTCAGACTGGTTCCAGCTGATAGAAAGACAACAGGAACTCAGAGAACCACTGGTTCCAACCGAGGTCTGCGGAAGAGCATCTCTGAAAGAACAACACGTCCAACCTGGAGGCAGATGGATGACAGCAGCAGAAGACCACACCGGGTTCCACTGCTGTCAGCTAAGAACAGGAAACTGAGGCTACAATTCACACAGACTCACCAAAACTGGACCATAGAAGATGGAAAAACCTTGTCTGGTCTGATGAGTCTCCATTTCTGCTGCCACATTCAGATGGTTGGGTCAGAACAACATGGAAGCATGGATCCATCCTGCCTTGTATCAACGGTTCAGGCGGTGGCGTCATGGTGTGGGGGATATTCTCTTGGCACACTTTGGACCCCTTAGTACCAGTAGAGCATGGTTCCAACCCCACAGCCTACCTGGGTTCCTGGCCAGTGAGTTTACTTTAGAGGTGTTTACACAAAATGTATATCCAGTTGGCCGTGTGATGCAAATGTCTACGATCCAGTCTGGGTGCTTTGACTAATGTTCCCTAACTTCAGGGGGTCTTAATGGGGTGATACCTACTTGGGGTTTTTTGCTAGTGTGTGTGGGTGTGTGTGTGCGTGTGTGTGTGTGTGTGGGGGGGGGGGGGGGGTCATAGCAGGACTAAACCCAGAAGACTAGAACTGTCTCAGAGGGGGGTTTCTCCATTTGGGACATTAATGTTTCCTTGAGTCCTCTTTCAAACGTCTGTCCTCTCTGTCCATGACGGGACTTTGTTGTCTTTAAAGAACGGTCCACCAGCCTCCAGCTCACCTCTCTTCTGTGCGGTGCCGTCTTTAGATCTACCAGAGCACAGATCAGACCCTCCTGACTGCTCTGGAAAGCAGAGACCACGCCCTCCCTTCTCTCCTACATGTGTCATGAATCCTGCAAAGCTACCGCACAGAACTCTGTTCCCGGCTCTCACCAAAGTCCAGCTGGGATCCCTGCAGCTGCTGAGGCTGTGGAAATGTGGCCCTTCCCTCCGTCGGTTCCTTCAGAAGTCATTGTTTCGGCTGTGCTGGTATCGAAGGACTCCTGGCTCAATCTCAGGTGGGCGGTGGGAATCAAACATGAGACTGTGATCAGAGTGGGAGGCTTTCTAATGATGAGATTCCTGTTTTCTTTCTTTGTCTTTACAGATGGGCAGCGAAACGTCTTCCAGATAAACCATCTGCTCCACGGAGCAGGAATGCTGGAACAACAGCGGCCGGAGGAAATACAGCCTTTAAAAGCCAAAGTGCTCTCAGTCATGGCTGAGCATTAAATGGGCAGAGATGAGTCCGTGCTGCAAAGGCGCCATCCCTTCTCCTGCTCGGCCGGTCGGGCCGTTCCTGAATAAAGTCCTCTAACAGCGCTTCACAAAATGAACAGAGACGTATTGATGGTATCACATCATTGCTTTAGGATTGAGTTTGTTCCTGAAGAGGTTCAGTGCATAAATCTTCAGCATCCTGCAGTCAGGCCGCCTGAGTCTGGGACTAAAGCCACAGCTGCTGGTGGGCTGGTCACGTCTGAACCACATACCTTTCATTCTCAGCCGCTCTCTCCTTTCAGCAGCCACCCTGTCCTCTGACCTCCACAGCGTTCACTACAAGTCCATCTCTGACACGCTGGAGCTGCTGCTCTGCCTTCAGGGTTCTGCTTGAAGTTGCTTCAACAATGTTGTTGTCCTGTAGAGCAGTGTTTTTCAAGCAGTGTGCCGTGGGAAATGACCCATTCTCACTGATCTAAAAACATTTCCATCTCCAGGATTTCAGCTCTGTGTTCATCCAAACATCCTGATAAAACACTGAGTAGTTAGAATATGAAAGATCATAAATACTTTTTTCTTTGTGTTTATTTGATTCTATTAAAGACATTTTGATAAGAATGACGGTACCACGATTTAGAACAGCTACAGCTGTTTTCTGAATAGTCCCGCCCCTTTAACTGTCTCCACCAATCATTCTTGAAGGCTCAATCACATGTCATCAGTCTGACCAATCAGAAGTGGTTAAAGTCTCTACTTCCTTGTTCTGATTCTGCTCATAAAGTCTCTCAGTTCCAACAGAAATACCAGCTAAAGCTCGTCTTTAGCGGTGTAGATTTCCACAGAATCCGGTGTCAGACCGTGGAACAAGTGAACAAAACCATGAAGCTCAGAGAAGAGAGTCTGTCTGACATCACTACATCTCCCATGATGCATTGGGTTAAAGTGACAGCGTCTCAGCGTACAATGAGTCTTCCTTGTTAAACGTCTTGAAACCACAACGAACACATCAACCAGTTTTTCAATCTTCTTAATGAAATCAGAGGTCAGAGGTCAACAGTTTAGTTCTCCTTCCAGGTTTGTGTTTCTTATCAGTCAAACATCCCAGAGTTTGGTCCAAGTCATCTTTACAACTGAAACACTTTTCTAACAACGTCTGGATTATTTTAGATGTTAAACGTAAGAAGAAGTAAGAACAACATTTAAGATACAGGATTAAGGTGAAACAGACACAATTAAACTAAACTGAAACAATTTAATCATCTAAAAGGAAATAAAACATTTTTGTTTAAGTTTTCAAAGACTTCATCTTTGATTAAGACAAAAGAAAAACGAATAAAACTTCAACATGTTCACTTTTAGTGTAGCTACAGAAAACATAAATATAAAATTACTCTTTTTGTGTAAAATTTATCAAACATATTGTGATCATATTGTAAAAAAGTTACAGTTGCCTTTGCACCAACATTTAAAAAATATTTAAAAATAAATCACTATTTAGACAGAATCTATTTGTTTTTTTGTGAGGTTACATCCAATTGCATGTTAATAAACTGGAGGGAAAAACAACTACCAGGGTGAAATGTCAAATAATTTAGTTGAAAATTATCACTGAAAACTCTGTTTTACTTTTATTACATCTGTTAGAAAAAACAGCAGCAACTTTTTCTGGACTGTAGGACTGTAGTGGACGGACGTGTGGACGGACGTGTGGACGGACGTGTGGACGGACGTGTGGACGGTAAAGACATCCCTGCGATTCCCAGGTCAGCTTCTCGGTTTGGGGAATTTTTACAGAGACTTTCTGTTTGCTCTCGGTGCAGCTGAGCTCTTTCATTGATCGCTTTTTCATGCCTCGTTCAGGGAAATTGGATTTCCAGCAGCTCAAACACAGACGGTTGCAAAAAGAGATAGATCTTTTTTTTTTTACCCTTTTGGGTCAGAAGTGAGTCCAGTTCCAACAGAAACAGTGTAGTTTTGCTCTGAGTGTGACTGAGTTGCAGGTTTGGTTAGGAGGTTCTTGTGCTGGAAGGACATGTTGGAATATGATGGAGACAGACGAGGGGGTGTCACAGGAAGGGGACATGGACAAAGAGCGTGAGAACGCCGGCCTCTAATCTGTGAGGACTCACAGGGAGTCAAAATTAGAAAGAAACGCTGGGAAAAGACGACATCTGATCCACGGATTGTCTTTGAGAAACGTCTTCCTCCTCACCTGTTTCCTTCCTGTGAGACAACTGCAAACGCCACAGCAGAGACGTTTTCCAACGAGAGACACGTTCATTACATTTATTTTGGAGGAACTTTTCTCACAGTTTGTCATTTTTTACATGTGTTGCGCTAAAGAGCAACCATAGACCAGGTTTCAGAGAGAATCTGACGTGAACAAGCAGCCTTTTGGGGCTTTTTGTTCACTTTTTTGATCCAAGTCTCTTTCTGATTCCCGTTTTTGTCCATCGGTGTTATAGTTTGGTGATCCATCTGCTTCTACGGTTGTGTTGTGACCCTTCTGGGCCACCGTATGCTTCTCTGTTAAAACCTTCAACCTCCTTCATTTGGTGTCCAGATTGGAGGAACTCCTGAGTTTGGAACAGCAGCGTGTTTTACCGTCCTCTCCCTCTCAGTGATGGATTTTCTTGTGCGAAGCACAGAAATCACTTTTTTTCTGTTTTTACAAACTTGACACGAACAAAGATCTTAACAAGACATTTAGGCTGTGTCTGAATTCCCGCCCTTCTCACTACATAGTGCACTAGGGCGTGCGCCATTGTGCAGTGCTGTCTGAATCTACAATTCCAAAATCCAGTGTCTCTGCGAAAACCAATGTGCATCGATGCTCACTGGGGCTGTGTCTGAATTCCTGCCCTAACCCGCCCTGACCCCTAACTACTAAAAAACTGTGTAGTGCCCTGGATTTTAAAAGCAAGTCAGAAACCATACTCACTACTTTTTTTTTTAAGATATGACGTCATCGACTTCATAGAGTTAAAATCTAATTAATGAGTGTTTCTGTGATGATTATTTATGAGTCCACTGTCTTCTGAAGATAAAAACCTTGATGGTTTATTAAAAAATACATTTTTGGGCAAAAATTGCAATGCATTGTGGTCTATATTCGCCAATCCAGTGAGCATCGATGCACACTGGTTTTTTTGCAGAGACTTCTGGGAAATATCTGGGGCTCTGGATTGTGGAATTGTGCATTCAGACAGAACTGGAACATGGAGAACACACTATAGAGTGAGTAGGGAAGGAATCCGGTCATATCCCTACTAGATCAGCGAAAATAGACCACAATGCATTGCATCGAAACAATCTTTGCCCAGAAAAAGTATTTAAATGTATTTTTTCAATAAACAATCAACTTTTTTATTTTCAGAAGACAGTGGATTAATAAATAATTGTCACAAAACCCTCATAGATTTTAACTTTGTGAAACTTTGTGATGACGTCATATCTGCTGTTTATAAAAAAATAGTGAGCTTTTAAAATTTAGGGCACTACATAGTCCTCACTACAGTTTTTTAGTAGTCAGGGGGGGAATTCAGACACAGCTTTAAAGAATAAAAAATTGGTCAACTTCTAGAATTTTTAAAACATTTTGTTAACAAAACAGCAGAAGGAACATTTTCCAGGGATCCCCCCCCACCTAACGATGCATAGCGGAGCCTTCGGTTTATGGAGGGGGGGTGATGGGGCTTCATTCCTTCAGGATACTTTCTCACAGCAGCCAGAGCTGGTTAACCAGGGGCGTTGATCGGGTTCTGGTCTGTTAGGGTCACCCCGTCTCACTCGGGGCGGCCCGACAGGGTCACCCCGTTTCACTCGGGGCGGCCCGACAGGGTCACCCCGTCTCACTCGGGGCGGCCCGACAGCTGACAGATGGTCCCATCCTCTAAAGAGAGAGGAAGAGGAAGAAAGGAGGATGAAGGCTGGAGGAAGAAAAAACTAAAAAATGCTAATTGGTGAATCCAGACACATGTGCCATAGTCATTGAAGTCACGCATGCAAGCGCAGTTCACACTTCATGTGGGATTATTATGGTCTGCTCTGCATTCTATGATGAATGGGATGATGTGAAGCTCACAGAGACCACACTCTGCTGGGGCTCTAGATGAAATTATGAGAAGCATCTCCACTTCAGCATTTAGAGCTGGGGGGTGAACCATTTGGAGTGACACTTCTTAGAGGCTGCAGGATCTGACAGGTTCTCCTAAACCATCCATCCATCCAAAAGCTTCTGAAGCCCCTGCAGGACAGGAGCGGCTGAGAGCACATGTTGTATAAAAAGTGCATTAATCCAATTGACCCCATAAGGATGAATAGGAATAAGGCCGCTAAACCTCATGGGAGCCGTGAGGAGACAATGCAGGCCCGCAGACGCTGCATTTGCACGAAGAAAGATGTATTAGAGCTGGAGACAAAGACCCCCCCCCACGACCTAGTTTGGGGGAACTTGATATGATGGAAAGAAGAAAAAAACATTCTGAAAAAACTGTTTGGAAAGACTCGCTGAAAACAATTGACTTCATTAAACTGTGCAAATCGGCACAATTTGGTTTCCCCTTTCGGCTTGAAGCTCCGCCCCTTCATTTGGTCCACGCCCACCACTCCTCGCACCCCTCGCAGGCTGCACCCGCTGACTGTGGAACGGAGATTGAGGCCACTTCCGGTTTTACCCTTCAAAGTAAAGCCCATTTTGGAGTTCTCATGCCGATGCATGACAATAAGTGTACATATATGTGTATAACAGTGTTATAGTTACCATCAAAATATTGCATAGTCATACTGATGAACCGATACTAATTTATGTATCCGATCTAAGTTGGTGATCTTTGTACAGGGATCAGGCTGATTGCTGCTGGACCAACGTGGCAGATGAAGACACGCTACCCCTGTGTTAACCCTTGTGCTATACTAGGCCCTTTAACGTTGGGAGTTGGGTCATCTAGACCCACTAGACAGTGCTCTGAACCTTTTTTTTTCAATGATTTGTGATCTTCACTGGTGTCCATGGATTACATGAAATCTTTCCACCTTTATCCACCTTTGTCATGGTAGGGGGAACACGTCAATGGAAGGGGGGGGGGGTCATCTGAGTCAGCACCAAGGCTAAATTCCAAAGTTTTTTTTATTCCCCCAAATAACCAAAATAACCAAAAAGCTTTAAAATGTCTAAACATTTGTTCTCAACATTAAATTATTTAAAATGCCTATTCTGCGTTGTTTTATAAATCCTACTTTTGTACACTAATTTTGCAAGTTATCATTCCTGGCACCTTATTTTATTCTTTTTTTATTTCTTTGTTTTGATATTATTATTAATAATAATAATGTTAAACTAACAAAAAGAGAAAAACTCCTGGATGGACTCGTCCTCTTCGCGCTTTTATTTTGAAGGGGCAGAACAGTCGCGGGAACGTGGCGCACTTCTTCAGCTTGACGTGACTTCCTGGAAGATTGACAGCTCGCGCTCGCTCGCTCGGACCCTCGCGCTCCCGTTGTGTGAGCGAAGACTCCGTCTCGGGTCGGGAGCTGCCCCTCCGTGGATCTATTTCGGCTTTTTGAAGGGAGTTTCCGGGAGCAGACGCCCCGGCGGAAGTTTTCCCGCCCCACGGGCTCCGTGAGCGAAGCGGCGGATTCGCAGAAAGTCGGAAAAGGAGCGGCGGACTCGCGTGTTTGATGGCTGCTGGGGATGGAGCCCAGCTGCCGGCCACCGTAGCGGCCAGTCGGAGCGTGGAGAAGGCTCTGGAGGAGGCTGCCGCCAGCGGCGCCCTCAACTTATCCAACCGAAAACTCAAGGAGTTCCCCCGAACCGCCAGGAACTACGACCTGTCCGACATCACCCACGCAGGTGAGTTGTCCGCCGCCCCGCGGGGCTCGCGTGGGAGCTGGCCGCGGGACCGGGGAGCGCCTTTTGTGCTCCCAGCACCTGCGCGTGTCTGCGCTAACGGGGCGGACATCCTTCCTGTAGTTGCGCAAACTCCCTCCGAGGCCCCTCGGCCTGGGGCCCTGCGCTGCCACCGCTGCTTAAACTGCACTTTGGGGCCGTTTGTCATGAAATACATCTCAGAATCACCCAGGAAAAGAATTTCCGCCCTTTCTGAAACTTTTGAGGCATCGACGCTCATCATAACGGCGCCGTTTTGTTTGCTCCTCTGTCCCCGCCCCCACCGTGGAGGCACCGTGGTGTTTCCGTGACGTTTGTGTTTGGATCCTTCATCCAGGATCAGCTGGGCTGCTGTAAAGTCACTTTCCACGAAGGAGGGCCACATCTCGGCTGTTCCTCTTCCTCCTGGGGGGCAGAAACCAGGATGTCTGGCTCTCCCCCCGCTCACTTTCTGTCTTTTTATGTGAGAAACTGTGACGCTGTTTGTGGTTCCAGCTCTGAAGCTGCTTCCTTCAGCTCATCTGTGCAGCTGGGTTCAGGTTTAGGGGGCGGGGCGTCCTCCGATGGGCGTGGCTCCGTGGAAACCCAGGTTACAGGCTGAGGGTACAGTCACGATGAAGAACAGCAGAAAGGTTTTAGAGACGATCTTTGTAGCTGTGAGTGCTAAAGTCATATTTATCTACTTCTCATGGGGCCAAAGTCATTCAAGATCAACTTTTTGAGCTTTTCACTGTTTTATTATGTTAATTCTTCACTACAAACATCCTCAAAGTGGTATTTTGATCTGTTTCTGAGCATTCCTTCTAAAAACCTGCTCTCTGAGCACCAGCCCCCCCAATCCACAAAAACGAGTTGATCCTCACAATGTGACATCACAAAGTGGGGAACAGCCCCTTCCAGGAAGAGTCTTAGCTGCCAGCCCCGCCATTAGACTAACACTCACGCCTATTTTCTGAGCTAGCGGTGATCTGCTATCATGTTTATAATACAATCAATGGAAAAACATACCATCCTAAATTGGCCTTAACAATAACATTAGTATTCCCGATGACTCAGCAGTTTTCCACAGTCAATACTGCAGGCCAAGAGAAATGACTGTTATCAAAGGATACTTGTATATTAAACACAGCCTTTAGGACTGAAGGCGTGTCCATGCGTGCACCATCCACGACCTCCATACGTGTCGGTGGTCTTCCTGCTTCAAAGCCAGAGGATCCTGGCTCCAGAATTGTGGTGTCAAACTGGTTTCAACTCAGCTGTTGGTTAAACCTGAAAACAGTCGTCTTTTCATGATGATGATTTCGTTTTAAGCCAAAATCCAAAAACCTGTGTCGTTTTCCAGGACATAGTTTCTGTAGAGCGGCAGGAGTTCATAAGAAACTCACCTCTGAGTGTTGGCGTGGAGTAAGCCCGTCCCCACTTCCCATCATCCATCTGTTAACACACTCTTTAAGAACTGCAAAGTTAAGCGGGATTTTCTTTACAAATGTCCTCCATCGTCGTGTTTTTGACGCTTTTTTTCTTCAAGAACACGATAAAACCACCGGTTTCATTGTGGTCGGATGCTAAGCCAAGTTTTGTCCACTGGAGCAAACCAGCTAATTTCTCTGATGTTCTCGCAAACCTTTCTGAGCCAATAGCTTATCCTCTAAACAAATAAATTGAAAATTGAAATCTTTGCACATATCTCCTGACATGAGCCAGAAATGTTGTTGTTTTTTGAAGAAAACTGGTTCATGGGATTTCTGATACCCGGACTAAAGTCTCTCTAAAAGGAAACTTGGATTATATCCTCACAATTGATGAAATTCATCATTTTGGAATTAACATGAAATCCAATGATCAGAATTTTACTAAATTATCCTCACATGGGAAATAAAACCTTTTAAGCTACTTTAAAAATGCACTTTTTAAATAGTTGAACACATACTACTAATCTGAGTCAGTCCAGCTTTTTATAGTCGCTCTAACCTAACCAGCTTTTGTTAATCCTGTTTAAGGCCAATCAGACATACACCTGGTTGTTGAGAACAGTTCACTGTAAACCCGCCTCAGACCACAAAAACAGCAAGAAGCAGCAGCAAACCATCCACCAGGTAGAAAAGGAACATGTGTGAACATCAAAGTGGCAGCTCTTGGTCTCAGCTCCATAACCCTTGTGCTATCTTAGGCACTTTAACGTTGGGAGTGGGGTCATCTAGACCCACTAGACAGAGCTCTGAACCTTTTTACTTCAATGATTTGTGATCTTCACTGGTGTCCATGGATTACATGAAATCTTTCCACCTTTATCCACCTTTGTCATGGTAGGGAGAACACCTCAATGGAAGGGGGGGGGGGTCATTTTGACCCCATAGGATACCACAAGGGATAAAAAACATCAAAGAGAACTCAGATGAACGGCACAGATCTCAAACCTTCGTACTGCCTGAGCTGAGTAACGATGAGAATTATGGGATTGTGTCTGTGGTTCTTCAGCTTTCAAACGTTTCTTGTTCCTGGCAGAAAAAGCCCACAAAGTTGCTGTTTTTTTGTTTAGAAATCTTCTAGAGTTATCATAAAAAATGTTCCTCTAAATTTAGACTTTTGTTTCTGTGAAGCAAACACAGGTCAGGGAACAGTTTCATTTCTGTTGAAGGCTCCAGTAATGAAGTGTTGGAGTCTTCTCCATCAGAAAGACTCAAAGGACTGTAGACGGCAGCTCGGCCTGAGTGTGTGTGGCTCATGCTTTATGCATCCGGCGCCGCCTCAGGTCAGGTGGTGCTCTGCTGGAAGGATGGCGCTTCACCTGAACGCTGTCATCCACCAGTCTGTCTTTTGTGGTTTGTGTAGTCTCCCAGTAATGAGAGAGTCTGGCATTCGCCCGTCAGGTTTTCCCACACAAAGCCCGCAGCGCCATCAGGTGAGTCACCTGTCAGGTGACGCCAGGGCAGCAGCTGATCCTCACAGAGGCTCCAGAGCTGACATCACCAGCATGGTCACTCTGTTTGATCATCAATCCTTCAGTGACTCCTTTGTTTGTACAGCTTTTTGTCCAAAACCTTCTTTATGTATTTATTTGAAGAGTTGAACTAACGGCTAAAATTGTGTGTCAACACATTTTTCTGGATGACATCGATGTGGCCTTTGCCCCAAAATCTTTTACAAGTTTGGTGTTCCATGTCAGACAGATTCAGTTCAGTTTTATTTGTACAGTCCAGTACTGCAACAATAGTCGTCTCAATGGTCTACCGCGTTTTTGTGAGAGCACTTCCCAACGATGACGTACCCCGGCCGGCCCTGCTTTTCCTTTAGCTGCCCCCCTTTCATTAACAGCAGCACCGTACCAAAGCACTCGCGCTACATTCCTAAGCGTTAATTTGGCCACTCGTCCTTTTAGCTTTCTTGGACTGAAACCAGAGTTTGCCTTTGGCTGTCTGCTCGTATAGTGTCTGTGGTTGAAAGGCCTCAGAAAGGGTCTGTGCTGAAGTACCTTTCCTCTTAAAGACACTAAACCTTAGAATTCCAGCAGCAGGTGGAACTTGAGATCAAAACATCTTTGAACATTTAAAATCATCGTACAGTTTTTCTTTAAGCTATTTGTCTTGATTTTTGCTTTTACTGCTAAAGTTTGCTTGGCTCTTGTCCAGGTTTTTAATGTTAACGTGTTTTTCAGAAACTATAGTAGTTTGAAGTCAAGAAGGGAACCAGTTTACTGCAAACGCAGATTACTTAATCAGGAACACAGGAATCGGTATAAAGTCAGGTTTGGCTGGAGATACTGGATGTTTCAGACCTTTAACTTTCTCAAAAATCGACAGCGCGCCTTATGGTCTGAATGCAGGAGTTGGTTACTTGTTCAGGTGGACAAATATGAGTCTTTCCTCTTAAGAAGTGACTTGAGAAGGCTCAGTGACAGATTCGTTTAGAGCAGGCATGTCCAAAGTCCGGCGCGTGGGCCAAAAGTGGCCTGTTTTAAAATTTCCAGTGGCCCGCAGATTCCAGTCATAATATCAATATGACAGCACCGTCTAAATACTTTTGGTACAATTTCTTGATAGTTATTAGTAGGCCTGCTCAATAAATCGCAAATTTATCGTAATCGCGATATCAAGCTGTGCAATAAGAATATCGCAAAAGTCTGCAAATATTGCAACGAATGGTACCTTCAATGTGCTAAACTAACCTTGTGGCAGCTACAAGTACTTAACGAATCAAATGAATCTATTTATGTATTTTACCTATCAGATGGACGCCTTTAAGTTGTTGACCAATCGGATGGAGACCTTTGATGTTAGATGTTGGCCTCCTATGGAGACAAAGGTCATTTGGACTGTAATTTAAGTTATGTTGACTCTTATTTAAATTAAGCTGTTGCAGTGAAATAGAAATGATGTTTTTGGTTGTTTGGCTATTTGTTCATGTATCGTCATCACAATATCGATCACTGAAATCGCAAATCGTGAGTTTCCTCATATCGTGCTGGCCTAGTGATTAGGTAAATTAGGCTAGAAACCATCTTTAGCCTGTAGCAACACACACCTGCGACCCCATTTGTGACACTTTCTGGTTCAATTCTAAAATGTCGACCGTAAATTAAGGACAGTGGACAGCGAGGGCCTCGCTTTCAGGACATTCCCAAATTGAAGTATTTTTTAGCAGTGAAATACCAAACGTGTGTACTCGAGGGACCTAGAAACTTTCCAGAAGTCTCTGTGGAAAAACCAGTGTGCATTGTTGCTCTCTAGATTGGGGAACATAGACCACAATCCATTGCGTCTGAACAAGTTTTGTGACATTTTTTTTTTTTAAATAAACCATCAACGTCTTCTTTCTCAGAACTCAGTGGATTCATAAATAGTTGTCGTAAAATGATTGTTGATTAGATTTTCACTGTGGGAAATTTGTGATGTCATATTCACCGTTTAAAACAAAATAAAAAAGCATGGAGGGTGGTGTCCGAATCGCTTTTAAAACCCAGGGCACTGGATAGTCCTGCAGTGGATAGTTTTTGTTTTTGTTTTTAGGGAATTCAGACACAGCTACTGAGTTCTGGATCAATAGGCTCTACAAGACATGCTAACCACACCAAGCTCACCTGGAGGGAAGGTGGATGGACTTTAAAGGGGACATTTCCATTAAATAGGTCATTAACATTTAACGTTGGAGGGGTTAAAGAATGGGAGCCAAACGATTGGCCCTCTCATGTTTCCTCTCATCTGGCCCCCTTTGCTTTAGAGTGTTTGCAGAAATGTGCTGTTCATCTTTGCAGTGATGGTGGAGCTGGAGGGTGGTTGTCCTGAAGACCCGTTGGTCTTGGACACGTGACGTCCTCTGACAGACGGTTGGTTTTCCATGACAGAACTTTGGGACTGGTGTTGACTCCATGCCGTCTGGTTGTGCAGAGGACAGCACCAGCAGCAGTGCTGGTGTTTGGAATGATTATTTGATCAAATATAAACCTCCAGTTGAGTTCTTGGACCCTCATCCAAACCCCCCCCCCACCAGCCTGCCCCCCCTTTTCTTGGCTGTCCTGGGAAGAGAACGTAATGATCATTTTTTGGAAAGCCTCTGCCGGGCCAATAACAGAGGTTTTGCTGGAGGGGGGGCCGTGTTTAATCTCAGCCCTCCCCACATCCTCGGGGGAGCAGCTTCCCAGAGGAAGGTCAGAGGTTCACAAGAAGAGAATGTGTCCTCCCCGGAGTTTCCTGGCAGCTCAGACTGCAGCAGAACAAAGCTCAGCTGTGGGGGGGCGTGTGCACCTTCCAGCCCCCAGGCATGACTGTTGTTTACAGCCGTGTTGGATGAAGCAGCCGGCCTCACCGGGCTGGAAGCTTTTAGGACTGCTGCCTTTGAAGGGCTGATGTGTTCGCTGCAAAAACTTTCAGGCTTATTACTGCATTGTATTATCTGTTCAATGCTATAAATCCTTCAAACATTGTTTGCCTGTTTGTCTTTCTTTATTCTAGTATCTTCCTCCATGTTTTGCTGCTTAACTCCTCCTACAGTGTTTCATCTATTTCAACCATTCAACTATTCAAATGTTCAGCTCTTTCAGCGTTTTCCAGCTATGACTTTTGGTCCTTCAAGTCCTTGAACTTTTCCAGATATTCCATATTAATTATATGTCCTGCCTGGTGTGCCTGATTGGTGGCGTCATGACATATGAGCTGAGGTGTACAACTTTACCGGTTCGATACCCGGGACAGGTATTTTTCACAAAAACATCTTTTTTCTTATTGTGCTGTTTTCTCTTTATTTATGGTCAACCTTGAGCATTTCTTTGTTTATTTTTTTTGACAAATATTACCCTTTAAGTTTTATTTTCATTCAGCAATATAGCATTCAACCTAGAACCTTCTTCTGGAAACGCAGCTACTTATAGTTTTTATTCCAGTTTAGAATTGATTAAATTCATTAAATAGGTCAACATCTGGTCTCGGTTTCCTTTTTGTACAACCGATGTCTGGTTAAAGTTGTCCAACAAAGATTCAGTCTGTAGAAACTCACTCTGTTGTCTTACTTCCCTAATCAAATCTAAATATAAATACTTATTTCCACCACACAACCACCTATCCTGAGGGAGTCATAACTGATGTTGGGAACTTCAACAAGGCCAACATGAAGAACGTTTCCCCAACGTCCAACATACAGACTTCGTGACCAGAGGTAACAGCGTATTGGCGTAGACCAACGGCAGAGCAGCTGGTTGATATTGAGGACTGTATATAATTGGTCACAAACACATCGCAATCAGGGCAAACGAGAAACCGTGGATAAAGACGGAGGTGCAACTCTTGCTGAGATCGATTCTGCTTTTATATCTGGAGACAGCTACCCTCAGAACAGCAAGAACCAGGGTCAACAAAGCAGTCGGACCGGTGAAAAAAGCCCATAGACACAAAATCCAAGACTGTCTTCAAGACCACAGAAACGGCAGGAGTCTGTGGCAGGGAATTAAATCTGTCACAGACTAGAAAACCTTTCCCCAGTCCTGAGACGTGAACATCTACATCAACTGAATTTAGTATTTTGGGCAATTTGAGCCTCTCAACAACACCCCTACAGCAACCCCACATCACGAGGAACAGGTGCTGTTTTTTGACCCAGTCGAGGTCCGGCAAACACTGGAGGATCGATCCAGGAAAAGCCGCCGGTGCTGAGGCCGTTTGCTCAAGGAGTGTGCAGAACAGCTATTGGCTGTTTCTCACAGACATTCATCATCTCCCAGCATCATGACCCACGACTACAACCACAGATGACACGACAACAGGAAGTAGTACAGAGATGGGGGGAGGCTTCTTACAGGAACGGTGCAGCAACAACCTGATCCTGGATGTGAATAACCAAAGAACTGGTGATCTACTTAAGGAAAAACTGGGCTCTTTGCATTTACAAAGACACTGCAAAGGAGATTGTCCGACACACCAGGATCCTGGGGTCCACGTTGCCGACGACCTCATCTAGATGTCGCGCACCTCCTCCGCTGTAAAGAAGGCGCTGGAGGCGCTAAAGAGAGCTCACCTCAGCCCGTCAGTCCTCTCCACCTTTCACAGAGACGCTGGTCAAAGTGTGTCACTGTAGAATAACACCGGCAGGAGGTCGGTGGATTTGCCTCATGGAGCAGTTTTACCTGCCTAAGCCCTTTGAGATGTTTACAGGCTGTTTTGTTGTGGTCATACCTGATGTTGTACAGCAGTGCATCGTCGTCGATGCTGTGCATGAATGACAAATACAGAATTTGACTCTGAAATGAGGGCAGCACGGTGGTTCAGTGGTTGGCGACAAGACCCTGGTTCAAATCCGGGCTTGGGAGTTTTTCATGTTCTCCCCGTGCATGCTTGGGTTTTTCACTGCGGCTTCCCCCCACAGTCCAAAAACACGCCTCTTAGGTCGATGGGTTGGTCTAAGTGTCCCTAGTGTGCATGTGGGAGTGTGCAGCAGTCAGGTCACCTGTCCAGGTTTACCCCGCTGTCGCCCAGCAGCAGCCCGTACAGGTTCCCGCCACCCCATGAAAGTGATATAGTGGATGGATCCCAAATAATAAAAGCCCCCAGAGCATTCCTGTTTGGGGCTGCTATGAACTGGTTGTTATGGAATGAATGAGACAATCATAAAATACAAGTGTTACGTAGTTAACTGTTGAAGGTTAAAGGATGTAGACGGTTGGATCATTGGATTCTAACGACTGACTGACTATCATCTCCTGAACCGATGCTGTTTTCAGTTAATCTACAGTCGAGCGTCTCCGCTGAGCTCCTGGTCCATCATATGTAATGTTTAACCTTTTCCTATACTGTCTTCTTTGTTTTTTCTTTCGTTAGCTCCGCCCACAAGACAAACAGGTATCTGACAGATAATCTGCCTCCCGCCCGTCTTCAAATCTCCTGTTGTCCGTCTTTCGTTTGGTCATTTCTGCGGAGCGTGAGATTAATGTGTCCGATGTGACTGGAGCCTGGCCGTCAGTGACTGTCAACAGAAAAAGGTGCGCCTGCTGGTTTGGACTGCCCACCAACATACTAGCAAAGCATTGTGGGATTTGAAGTATTACTGGTACCGTCTATACCGCGGGCCAGCTCTAAAGCACATTTGATATGATCTCGCGGGCCAATTACAATGACACTTTGGCCCAAATGTGGCCCACGGGCCTGAGTTTGACACACGTGTGCTAAACGTTCCTGTCATTCCACGTCTGCTGACCCCATGGATGCCAGTTATCTTTCCTTTTGGAGAGTTTGGCTGTCAAATGTACATTCAGAAGACGAAGGACTTCAACGGATCAGCACAGGTTCACTGTCGTAGACGGACAAAGTCATGAGGTGATGCTTAACTCAGATGTAAACAGCTCACATCCCCTTCCTTTGGCTGAGATCACTGTCCTGGCTTCACCTCCACAAAGATTGGATCATCGCTCCTCTGTTGTGTTCTTCATCACAGCATCTGTATTTCTGGGTAAAGCCGCTGAAGTGTTTTTAGTTCCTTCTAGCAGCCGGTCGATCCGCCCCGCTGCTGTGTCATTTCATGTGAACCTCTTTTGATTTCTGGGAATAAATGCCGTTTCAGTGCACGTTTGACGGAGAGCGCAGTCCTTGTGGTCGCGCTGCAGGAACAGCCACACGCTGCCGTTCATGCGTGGAAAAAGCAGGGTGTGTGCGACCGTGTGGTTTCAGGCTCGTGTCGGTCGGTTCCCTCTTTTCTGCGTCCGGAGCAGACGTGTGCAAGCCTGATGTCAGATTCCACAGGATTTCATCTGCTCTGTGGATGTGGGCGACATGCTTTGACGTGAGATAACATGGTTATCCAGATGAAAACCTCTCTGATAAACAGCCAAAAGTATCCAGAAGGATCTTTATCCATCAATCCTGTCCTGACTCATTAATGAAAGAGGGATTGACCTGACCTGACCTGACACGAACTTGATGAAGGACAGGGCTAAAGATCAGGAAACTGTACACGTTTAGTGGACACGCCCTCTTCTGCGTAGCGGTCTGAAAGCTAGTGGCGTGCTTTTTTTCTCTGAGAGAGCAGCAGCTGGTGTGAAGGGGAATCCCTCCTCAACTCTCATGGGGGGGGGGGGGCACCAGAGAGGAGGCGGGGAACACAGAAAGGCTGTGCTGCACCATGATCAGGAGTTTGGAAACCAGAATATCTGATATTTTCCAGCACAGCAGCAAACCCCAGAAAACGGACGGCTGGAAACGTCGAGGTCCAGACCTGAACCACGTTTGAATCCTGTGGCCTCAAACCGCCTGTAAACCTGGTTCAGGTCCAGACCTGAACCAGGTTTGAATCCTGTGGCGGGACCTTCAACCTGCCTGCAAACGTGGTTCAGGTCCAGACCTGGACCTGATTTGAATCCTGTGGCCTCAAACCGCCTGTAAACCTGGTTCAGGTCCAGACCTGAACCAGGTTTACAGGCGGTTAGACTGCTCCGCTTCAGGATTCAAACCTGAATCCTGCGGCGGGGCCGTCTAACCTTCTGCAAACCTTAGTACAAAGCAAAACCTCGAGAGAGACCGATGGCTTCAAACAGGAACACCTCGAAGCCCCACTTGATCCAGTGGTCTTTTAATTATGATGATGCTGTTTTTAGCCAAAATCTGAAACCCGTTTCTTTTTTAGACATAGTTTCTGCAAAGCATGACTTTATTTTCTCCTGCTAGCTTACAGCCCCCCACACCCCCAAGCTAACATTAGCGGTAGCAGTATCAGATCCATCCATCCGTCCAGTTCTGATCCAGATTCCAGCTCAGACCAGGAAAACAAAGACGTTCATGGATCAGTTGGTCTACAGGTGGATGATCAGAAAGGGGCGGAGCAGGGAGACTTTGGCTCCGCCCAGCGTATTTTCTACGTCACAAATGGAGCTTTTACAGACATTTTTTTTCATCTGCTCCTGATTCACAGCGATATGAATAAAGAAATCTTCAGAAACAACACTTGTAATCATAATTTTCTTTGTTTCCTTCATCATTAAAAAATGCAGCAACAACACGTTGAAACCCCCCCAACCCCATTTTCTTTGGTGGGGGTCTTTAAGCTTTAGTCATGTCTTCTTGCATTTGGCTCAGTTTGCATTCAGTAAATAATGTCTGAATGTTTCCTGCCCTTCATTTCTATCCGTTTTCACTAAAGTTTGGACAATTTCAGCGTCGACTGGGATGTAAAGCAGCTCCTAGTCGTTCATGCGGTTTGTGTTTTGGTAATCCACCTTTATATGAGGAACAAATGATATGGAATCTGGGCCAAAAGACTCCAAACTATGCATGAATATAAAGGTAGAAGATGTAAATATTAAGATATGTTAATATATCTTTTCAGACAGAACTTTTAGGAGTTTTTATTTCAAGATTTGTGGCTTTTGTCTCCATGAGCCGCTGATGGGTTGATGTCCCTCAGAGAAAAATGCTAATTTAGAGAAATGCTGCGTTCAAGTGGTGTGGAAATAATCGGAAAAGTGACTGTCCCCCCTCTGAAAAAACCACATCAATGTCAGAACATTTTGCAGAAACGCAAAATAATTCTCTGCACAATTTATTAGTAGTGGACCTGAATGACAGGGGAAATAAAACATTAACAAGGACCATCAATAGAATTTATCCTCGTTTGTTGGGCCACATGACATAGTTTAACTGGTCTCATATGCCCCCCCGGGCCTTAGTCTGCCCACCCCGGTTCTAGACTCTCTGTAACACGGTGTCCAGCACATTACTCATCCCAAATCCTGTTAGTTTTCTGCTCACTGCAAATATCAAAGCGGCTTTGGTTTGAATGTTTTTGCATGTTTCTAAATGTTGACTTGTTTGCTGGTGAACAGACTCCCTCCTGCTGGATTCTAGTGGTCTGGACGGGACGGCCTGGTAAATAATGAAGGCTTCGGCTCCGTCTTATGTAACCGGCAGATCTGGTGACTCCCACGGCGTCCAGATGGCTGAATGTCTCACAGCAGGGAAAGTTTGGGGCCTTGTAGGGATGTGAGCTTTTTGTCTCTCTGCTGGAAACTTTGAGGATCTTTCCCGTTTGCTTTTCTAATTGAGAGATTTGCCTTTTCACCAACAAATGTCGTCCCATCCCAAACTCTTCTGGTTTGATCTGCCTTTGTGACTTTAACCTGCTTCTACCGACCTGATCCGCACAACACTTGGGTCGTTCCTCCATGGAAGGGGGGATGTGGAGATGCTGGAATCCGTACTACAGGCCTGGTTAGACAGGTTTGTGCTTGTTCACAGCCACAGGAGCTTCACAGCAGTCATTAGATGAACGGTGAGGATCTGCTGCCGCGTGAAGCTGCATCTCCATCACCTGCACGGATCCGTTTGCCAGCATTCAGCCGGCCTGGTCCGTGGGCGGCTGCTGGTAGCAAGGCGGGCAAACAGCAAACACTTCCCGCTCTTTCTGACAGCAAGGCTGAGTCCAGGCGGCCGTCGTGGGTCGGTGCCATAAATGGCATCCGTCATCCAGGCTCCGCTCAGTCAGAACCACGGACACGGAGGTACCGCCGATCAGCGCCGTAGGCCATCTGTGGAGGTGCCTTACATCGTCTGTGCTCGCCAAAGAGACCATCTGTTGCTGTGGCTGGAAAGCTCTGGTGTGTGTGGCATGAGGAAGACATTCCTGGAGGATGACTGACACATCACCAGGAGGAAGGTGGTTCTACCAGCTGTTTTCACGCCGTCACTGAAGCGGCTGCATTCTTAAAATGATGAGAAAAATCTTCTTCTTCTTCTGTCATTTTCTCTTTCACTCTCCTCTCTCCGTTGGTGTCATGGTGGTTTGTGTTTGAGCTGCCTGAAGCAAACCTTTCGTTTCTATTTCACCCGACACCCTCCATGTTTGCTGATGACGCAGCTGTTTGCCAAAGCGGACTCGAACAGCAAGTCCTTCATTCCCACACCTACGACTCCACTAAACTACATCTGGCCAATATCAACCTCTCCAAATGTGTTTTCAGTTCATATCTGGATTTTACTCACTTTCAGTCTCCGTGCTGTTGCCATGACGACTGGAATAATTTAGCTTCCCTGCAGTTTCACACCTCCATCTGTCACATTTTTTTTCATGACAAACTTTAATGTCTTGGAGATGAGGCTGAAAGGCTCGATTTGAAAGTCGGGGGGAGAGCTGCGTTTAAAGGTTTAAAGGGGAAAGGTCGGCGGTGGGGCCGGGGCTTGAGAGACCCACAGCAGCACAGTTTTCCTGTGTCCATGCGGGCCGGACTTCCCCCTCCAGCGGCTACCTCAAATGTGAGAATAAGAGACACCCCCTCACTGGGATGCATTATAATTTATGGCTGTTTTTACCCATGCGGCTAAAACTACAGTGGAGCTGATAAATACCAGGCGCTAATGTAGCTTTAAAGGCTCACCGAACGTCTTCCGGCCTCTGGGACTCGGTATGAAGGGACGTCTGGATTGGGGAATCTTAAAAGGCACCAGCAGATAGTCTGTGCCAAAGTCATCAGTAAAATCAATAACTTAAATAATGATAAACATGACAGCTGTGAGCGGCGACGTATAACGCCCCCACCCCAGCCTGCCTGCCTTTGAGCCGCCCTCATTGGCTGAGCGGCTGCTTCATGCCCCTCCCTCTTCCCTCCTGCCTCTACCAGACTAGTCGGAGCTGCACGACACAACAAACAAAAAAACGGCTTTTCCGTTGTTCTTAACCTTTTATGTTTTGGTCGCCTGGGCGTGACGAACACGCCTACGTCATTTTTAGAAGAATCAGCAAAAGTAAAGTTTTGGAAGTTTTTTTGTGAGCCACGCCCACATTCCTAATCGCGTTACATCGTAACGTTTTGATGAGCTTGAGCTCAAGATTCAAGTGTTAAATTTTCTCTATATTCCAATTTAATTTAATTTCATTTCATTTCTATAGCCTAATATTTACAACAACAGTCGTCTCAGTGGCTTCATACAGTAACTGTGTCATAAACATGAATCCTAAAGAAAGTCATAGAATTCAAGAGGTAACGGCTAAACTAAACTGGACATCTCTGCCCTTAGACACTCCTTGTCTGTAAGGAAAAAATCCTGAAAAAAAAGATTCTGGAAATAAGCAGAAACTTCAGGGGGGTCCACATGAAGGAGGGGCCCCCCCAGGGCGGACAGGAGATGAACCAGAACTCTGAGAGAAGAATTAACTTATCCAACTCTACAACTACATATTTAGATAGTCCAGTAGACGGCTGGGGGCGCCAGATGAGCCGGAGGTGAGGTCCACAGCCGAGTTCAGGAAAAAAGTTCCAGTAAAAAATGTGCTAACAGCAGGAAAACGCCACATTGCTAGCTCGCCACGCTAACGGCGTTCACGACCTACAAACATTTTTTCCAATGATTCCTGAAGAGTTGGAGGAGTTTAGGTCTGTAGCCGGCACTAAAGGTGATTCAATTAATTATGTATGTTTAATTCAAGATGCCGGCCTCTTCCTGAGGTCAAAGGTCAACGAGCTTCATTTGTGGTTGCAGACTTAACATGGTGGCTTGTGTGTGAAGTTGTTCTTCTCTCATGTCGTGGGAAAATGTGGATTTTGACTAATTTAACTGTGTGCCACAAAATAGCCGCCAAGTGGTTGGTCCTGTGGCCATCCCATAATAATTTCAAAGAATTGAAATGTTTTGGCTGACACACGTGTGTCTTGGTTTTTGTGAGAGATTTCGTCCCCTTTAATTAAAACAATTTAAACTTTTATCATTGAACTTTGATGAGTTGAATTTCTGTTTTCATCAGAAGAATCAGAGTTTTTTACCTGTTTGGTTTTGTTTGGTCAGAAGAATGAGCTACACTTATGGAGCTTAAGGTCTTAAAGTGTGTCTTTGCTGTAACTCAGCATCACCAAGAGCAGAAACCTTCAGCATCTAACCCTGTAGTCCAAGACGTAAAGGATGAACAAATTGTCCAGTATGGGACGGTGAAAGTGAAACCCTCTGCAGGGTTCAAGCCTCTGCTGTTCTTTCAGGAAATCTGTTTGAGGCAGAAAACATGGCGTCTTGTCTTCTGGGTGACGTCTGGAATGGCCTCCGTGGTTTTCTGGCTGCAGGTCCTCGTCTGCTGCAGTCTCACATGCATGCAGTCAGATGTTCTGACAGCAGCGGCGGCTTCTGCTGAAAGTAGCGCAGGAACAGGAACCAGCGCCGCCACATCCTGTCTTACAGCAGGCTCAGTCGTGCTGTCAAAGGCTTTTTTACGAAATGCAATCCAGCGGCGTCACGTCCAACCACGAGATGTTGGTGTTTGTTTGTCTGTCCGTCCATTTCTTTTGTTCCCTCCTGCTGGTTGTTGGCCTGGCCTCTGCACGCCTCCTCTGACCCGTGATACCAGCAGAACCTTGTCCTCGTTTTTATCCTCTCAAAGCGTCTGTAGCGGCTCAGTGGATGGACCTGTCTAGACTTTTATAATGAAATGCATATTTAAAGTTCCGCTCCGATCATCTTTTGATCTATTTTCAAAGCGTTCCCAGTCGTGTTTTGATGATGATGGCGCCGTGTTTAGCAAAAATCCAAGAACCTGTGTCGTTTTCTAGGACATAGTTTCTGCAGAGCGGCTGGAGTCCATCAGGATTCACCTCAGAGTTGTGGGCGGGACTGATGGCACAGAGTAAGCTCGCCCTCATTCCCCATCATCTCTTTGTTTACGGTCTCTCCTGCTAGCTTACAGCCTCTCGCACCCCCAACCTAACATTGGTGGTGCAACCAAAACAGCAGCAGTATCAGATCCATCCGTACGGTTCTGGTCCAGATTCCAGCTCAGACCAGGAAAACAAAGATGTTCATGGATCTGATCAGAAAGGGGCGGAGCAGGGAGCTTGTGGCCCCGCCCAGCATATTTTCTACAAATAGGATCTTTGATTGAATAAAGAAATACTCAGAAATGCAGTTTAAATCTTAAATTCTTTTATAAACGTCCTCCAACATCAGAAAGAACACGTTAAACAGCGATTTGGGTTGGACTGGGCCTTTAAAACATCTTAGTATGTCCTTGTAGCTCTGTGTTTTATCACTGGATCATTAATCTTCTACTTTGTCTCTGGATAGATCTGGGGTTTTGTGCTGACGTTGTGCTTGTGGGAACCTGAAATGCTTCTGCAGATGGACATGGCTTCATGGCTAGATAAGGTGAAGGTATGCGCTGCTGTGTTTAAGGCGCGTCTGCGCGGCCAGAAACCATTTTGTGACGATCCGTTGCTGACTAAACCTGAGGGTTTTTGTTTTTGTGGCGTCAAACGAAGACGCACGTGTGCAACATATGTACATAAAACAACTAATGGTGATCATTATTTGAGGATTTTTGGGAAGCAATGACTCAAAGAATTTACTTTTTTCATTTACTGATCTTAGAATTAACCGGATTAAATAGATGGGAATGAAAAAAGATGAAAACATGATGGGAGTGGGTCTTTAAATGCTTCACTGAGCTGACATTTGAACTAAAAAAGTTTTGTTATTGATACAGAGCAGATCCAGAATCCCTTCATAGGCATGTCCTGAATGAGAACATGCCAAACAACTGTCTGTTATAATGATGATATCCCATAATACCAACGTCTTCTTCTTTCTTCTTTGCTTTGTTTTTTAATAATTTATTTTCTAAGAAATTACTTTTGCTTTTTGAAACGGTTTGTTTTTGGTTTGAGGCATTTTTTGTTTTGATTTCTAAAACTTGATGTTTGGCTTTTTTAATTGTTGTAATCGTCAAAATGTTTTGATTTGTTGATGTGATTTGAACTTCAGGGCCACCGTAGTTAATCCTGTAACACCTATAATGTGTCAGCGACAGTCAGCGACAGCGACAATCTTCCTCCATCTTCACGACCACCGGATTCAGCGGATTCTGATGCGGAGAAAAGCGACTTTTTCTTCTAGCTTTGCACCGATATGCAACACATTAGTAACGTAGAGCTCTGCGGCGCAAAGACGCTTTCCTCCGCTGCAGAATCACTGGGTTCACGTTGATGGTGTGAACGGTCAAAGAGTTACGGTGGGTCAAAGGGTGTGTGTTATGTAGACATCACTAGCGACATCTTCGGGGTCAGTTTAGTGAAAATTGAAAGCTTGTGCGTCTGAAGTCCAGTTTAAAAAAGCTGGACTTTCATCCACGGCTGATGGACAACAGTGAACAGTCAGGAAAATAGGACCTTTTCATCCCGGTCAGTTCTGATCTGCCGTCAATTTCCAAAGTAGATCCTCCTCCATGAATCAGATGTGCTGCTCTGATGGGAAAGTATTTACCTTCCTGCCGATCCCTTAAAACGCTTTCTTAGACTGAAATGGTGCTCAATGTCCAGCTGAAACACTGGTCCTTCTCCTTGACTTCCTTTAAAGGTTGGAAGTCTTTATCTTATAGCTTATAAGTTCCCGTCATGAAACCAAACAGATCCAAGTGTCCATGCAGGTTCTCCTTCATCCAGGAAGTGGACTCACAGTCCAGACGACAGGACCAAGTGTCGGGACAATAGCAGAGCGGTGTCAGACGGAAGTGAGCGGCGAGCACTGATCAGTACAGTGAGGAGGTTCACCACAGACAGCTGACGCCTGTCTCACCTTTCAGCAGGCGCTCCAGACTATGGGATGTTCAGCAGAGACTTTCCAAACCAAACGATGCGGCTGACTCAATATGAGACTGGTCATGACTGAGGAGTGAGGCGGCTCTGCAGGTCCTGACAGAATCCACACCTGACTGGATGTTAGCTGCTTCTGCGTTCTGATTGGTTCTGTCGGCGTAAACCGCCTCAGTGTTTGGGAGGACAGGCAAACACATTGAGTTCTTGCAGTATGCAAATGTGAGCCGACACGATTTCCATGTTTGTTTGGGATCAAATGAGAGTTTCATCATACAGGAGAAAAATGGAGTCAGCATCAATCACCACTTGTCGGTGATCGTCCTTTTCCTGATCCAACCTGTGAGACAGATTCACCCACAATGACTGAAGAATGCCATCATGCGGGTTTTTCCACGTCCAATCCCCTCATCCGGCATAAACCAATGACTGCAAGAAACTCAGGCAACAGCCAGCTCTGCTTTTCTTTATTTGTGCTTTGTTTTAATAGCAAAAAATCAACCTGGCTCTTCAGGTTGATGATCAATCAACAAATGTCAACAACTAAAGTCTTACAAGTGCCTGTTACCTCCAGTCTGTCTGATTGTGACACCATCTGCTGCTTTATCAGAAATGTTCTTCTCACGATTTCAGTTTAATATTAGTGATGAGTGTTTTTGTTCATTCTGGTACCTAATGGGTTATTGGGTAAGCTTTATTTGTGCAACATATTTACCGATAAAATCATAAAGTGTCACACAGAGCATGATTGTAACAGTAAAACAAACAGTTCCTTCAGCTGTTTCTGGAAAGGCTCGACAGTGTTGGTCACCCAAAGGGATCAGACGAGGCCTTCCTCAGTCTCTGGGCTGCTGCCTGAAAAGTGAGGTCACCTGGAGTTTTATATGGAGTCCTGGGGACCTTAAATACCGTAGGCCAAGACCAGAGAACCGACGGGGACGACTGGAGACAGTAGGGGAACATTGTTGGCCATTAAGACCTCTAAAAATCAAAACTACAATTTTTAAATCGTTTCTAAAAACTGATAAGTAGCCAATGTAAAGAAGATAAACCGATGAGCCGTTTTGCTGGTTTCTGTTAAAAGCCTTGCAGCAGCATTTTGTACCAATTGTTCCTGTAGGCAGTGGATTCATTACAACAAGGGAAAAGGGAATTGCAGGTCTTCTTTAGTTACCATTTCTATAAGTTTAGAAATGTTTCTTGAGTGATGAAGTCAGCCAATGACTTTTGAAGGACACTGATTGGTCAAACACTAACTATACCAAAGCTTCTGATGGTGGCTTGCAGGAGGAACCCAGAGCGCCTACACGATGTTTAGAAGGGATACTTTATGTTGACGCGCAATGATTTGGGTGTGTTTTCTTTCATTTATCTAAAGGTAATTTAGTGCAAACCAGTCTTAATCATTAATTATTAATTAATAATAATTCAGCTATCTTAAAAAAAGTCGGACTCACTGAAAGAGCAAAATAGTTGGATGTCGTCAGCAAACAAAGGCATCTATAATTTTTCCGAGAGGGTTTATGCACAAAAGGATAAGGATCCAATTCACACTTTTAAAGGGATTTTTCACATCTTATCTTAATTATTGATCAAGATTATTCCAATAGCCACTGCGGTTGCTTATTCTTTTCAGACAGGCGACAGAGCGGCACTGATTCTGCGTTATTCACTGTCCTGTCAGACATGGAGCTTTCAAAGCAGTGAATGTGGCTCCTGACCGTTGAGTGAACTGAATGAAGTCATCTGCTGGAGCATCCCGCAGAGGCGTGGAGATGTTTTAGCCGTTTAGTTGTTGTCATTTCTTAACATGTGTTTTTATTCTCCTCTGATCAGCACACGTGTAGAACGAACTGAAAAGCTGTGATTCCTGTCCTGAGCATCAATGCTGTGGGCTTTACTGTTAATATTATTATTATTACAGCGGTTTTTCTTTTCGTACTGTCAGTTTAGGATTCACAAATCTCGTGCAGGGAAAGAAAAGCCTGGATATAATCAATACTCGTTTTGTTTTGTCCTGACAAAAACTATTTTCTTTGTATTTTTAAGGCAGTCTTTCTTTTCCAGATGAGAGGAACTGGCGGTTGTTTTCTTTCACGGACAGACGCCGCTGCGCACACACAGCGTTCCCACCCCCACCTATTGTTCAGGCCGCTCCCTGCAGCTATGGGACAGCCGAAATGGGGAGAAATCAGGCTGTGGCGCTGCTGTGCGCCGTCCAACCACCGTCACGTGTTCAGTGTACACAAAGAACGCACACTGCAGCACACACTGGCTCCTGCTTGGTTCACGCTCGCATTAACTGCCATCATAAAGTGTTGAAGCTGGCATTCTTTCTGCTTTGTGAAACGCACACTTGGACCTCATTCCACTTTATTTAGCTCTGACCCCATTCTTCAGAGCTTGGGCTTTGTCTCTGCCTGAGCAGAACGGACTGCCGCCCGCCGCCCACATTCATTTATCAGGTGAAATGGGAAGTTTAGATGATGTAGAGTTAAGCCTCAGATGGTGAATGAAGATTTCTAAAAACCACACAGACACACTTCTTCACTGCTGGTACATCTATGGTTGCAGGTGGAGTTAATTATAGATGTATGTTGGGATGTCCCGCTGTGGTTAGAAGACAGCCTTCACACACGTGTCTGTTTGTGTTTTTATCTTTGGGTCTGAACACAAAGGTTGGTCCACATTGATCCTCACCAAGATGATTATTCTGCGATCGCTATGGCAACATGAGATGAACATTTGTGTCAGAGTTGACTCGTGTGGGCTGTGCTAAAGGGAAAAACGCCCGCATCGCTGTCTCCTTTTCTCCATTGCATTTGCTAATATCGTAGTTTGAAAATGTTCTGATTCGATGCTCCAGAAAGTATTGGTCTGTTTTCTGTTTAGTGACTCATTATTGCAGTGCAAGATAAGGGAGTGTTGAGTTCCTACCACCGAGAGGAACTGCCTCCTCCCAGAACCGATCCATAAAATGCCACTGGGCCGTCTGCCATTGATGGGCTCTGGCTCATCCTGCGGCTCATGTTTGAATCCCAGGCTGTCAGACGCTCAGCTCTCCACATTCTAATGGGTTGAATACTATAAATGCTTCAATCATTGTTTTCCTGTTTCTCTTTCTTTATTCTAGTATTTTTCTCCATTTTTTTCCTGCTTTACTCCTACAGTTTTTCATCTATTTTAACCATCCAACTATTCAAATGTTCAGCTCTTTCATCTTTTTCCAGCTGTGACTTTTGGTCCTTCAGATCCTTGAACTTTTCCAGATATTCCAGGATTTCCAGGATTTCTGCCTCCATTGAAACACATTCTTGGAAACCTTTGCTTCTTTTAACCAATATAACTTTAACATACTTTTAGCTAAAGACACCATTCAAACTACAAATTATTCCCAACACTTTAAATTGATTCAAATTTGTTTTGGTTTTTGAAAAATAAACCTTTAAACTTTGGGTAATTTCAGCTTTATAATGGGTTTCAATGGAAGAGGCATTTTCACCAAAGTTCACCCTGTTTCAGAGCTTCTTATTTTGGCATTTTTTCAGCTAGACACCATTAAAATGTTAAAATGCTCGCAAGGCTTTGGACTACGACATATTTTGGTCTTCTGTTTATGCAATTCACAGTTTTTTCACAAATTGACTTCAAACTTTGATTACTTTTCTGGTGTGACAACCGTTAATAGGAGTAAATAACTCTGCTAAATCAGATCTTTTTTTTTTTTCAGGTCACTAAAATAAATTTCACAAACTTGAGGTTAATCTCCAAAAATGTTTATCTCAACTTTTTTGTTAACATTTTAACAAAAAAAATAAAATAAATAAATTATCTTTTTCATGAATCTTTTGTATTACTTCAGGTTGAATTTTCTCTGCCGACAAAATTGCAAAAATAAACTTTCTAAATTAGGCATGAATTTAGACTTCATTCAAATGTAGTAATTTAGGCTTCGTTAATAAAAAAACCATGTTTTTATTTATTTATTGCATTTATATTGAGGTCATTAGTATGAATGCAGAGAGTTGAACACAGGTCAGAACACATTTCAGGCTCCGTAGAGGAAAAACCCAAACAAAGAGTGTTAGTGTAAAACAGAAATGGTGGAGTCCTTTTATCAATGGACTCCTGAGGGACTACTGCAGCGGTGAAGAGGCTCTGCCTATGCACTGCATGCTTTGCAGCTTCCTCACACAAACCTTCTATGTTTACACGTTTTGAATTGACTTTAAGGTCCCACTCTGATTATCTTCTGATCTATTTTCCCAGCATGCCCAGCGGTCTTTGATTTCAGATTATGCTGTTTCCCTGTTGACCCAAACATACATTAGCTGCTGCTGTCCAACATGCTATTGTTCAGAAACGGACATATTTAGCTCTGTCAGCTTTGGAACCAACTGTGTTCTCAGATCATCTACACAACAGAGAAATAAATTCAGAATTGTTTTGTAAGTAAACAGCATGTTAATGGATCTCCATGCTCGAAAGTGTCTTTCAAAGCATCCCTCTAAAGTTGACCACTTCTTTTGGTGTAATTTTATTACTTTTTACTTTATATAACTGCCTTAGATTACAAAAAAAATAGTCATTTGCTTTTGTTAGCATAGCCGATGTTAGCATAGCGGTAGCCGATGTTAGCATATCATTAGCCGATGTTAGCATAGCATTAGCTGATGTTAGCATAGCATAAGCTGATGTTAGCATAGCATTAGCTAAAGTTAGCATTAGCCTTTACTGATGTGAAACCAACATTAACCGTAACTTTAATGGGCCCCAGCTAATTTTTGGAATCAACTTTGGACTTTATGCTAACGGGGCCGTGGACCAGAGTTTAATGGCTGTAGCCTCATCTTTACGGTGTCGTCTATAAACTGTGAGGCAGCTGGCAGTAAATCATTGCACTCGATCGGAATTTCTTTCCCCCCAATATTTTTGCAGGTTTTATAATTGGCTATATTGGTTTACATTTTATAAAATTAACATTACACCTTAATTCTATTTATTTTGATTGATTTAACGGTTAAGTTGATCTGACACACATTGTGTTCTTGTGAGTTATGTTAACTTGGTTAGGTGTCAGCATTACAGTTTTCTAATAGTGTCTTTATCTGTCATCTCAGTTCTGTTTTATGAATAATGTCTTCAAAAAACAACAGTTCATTTTTTGATGCTTTACCATCTAAATAATTGCTGTGATGGTTTTTATTCTGTTGTCAGTGTATGTGTATCCTCACGGCACAGCCACACGAATGATTGGTTTAACGATGGGTCATGTCTTATTTTTCAGATCTATCCAAGAACCGCCTGTGTGAGCTCCCAGAGGAACTCTGCCACTTCATTTCTCTGGAGACGCTGAGCCTCTACCACAATGGAATGCGATCCCTGTCCTCCAACTTGGGAAACCTGCAGGCGCTCACCTACCTCAACCTCAGGTGAAACGAGCACCACAAGCGTCACAACTGTTGGTTTTATGGAGTCAACACTATGAGAAATGAAAACTAGAATTTAAACAAAGAACATAAAGTTCCACAAACTAACTTAACTAAATCTCATACAGGCGTCAGACATTTTAACTGTTTGTACTTTTCTGCTGATGTTAGCTTGGGGTTGTGAGGGGCTGTAAGCTAGCAGGAGAGAATGTAAATGAAGAGCTTTCAGCAACAGGGAGGGCAAGGGGGGCGGGGTTGCTTCATGCCAACAGTCTCGAGTAAACGGGTGAAGTAAGGTTACTCTTCAAAGGCCATTAACCTGCGTATACCATGGTCACTTACAAAAGAAATAAATATTCAATCAGTTTTTAGTACTTCATTCTTGTAATTTTTTTGGTTTGAATTGCTTTTTTCACAAAACGCAGACTATTTTGTAACGTGGAGCGGCGGTGAGCCAACCACCGATCTCGACTGCAGCGGCAAAGGAAAGTAATATCTATGCTGATGGTCACGATTAATTAAATAAAGCATCAGATCAGAGAGAAAGTTCACCTCTACCCGCTTGTTTTTATCCAGATGATGAAGCTAAAGCTTGTTGTAAAGAAGCCAGAGCAGTGATGCAGAACATTTATGCTATGAGACTGGAACTACTTTTTTAGGCGTGCGGTTATCACTGTGGTTTATATGAAAGGGACGAAGTGTGCATTATCACTTTTTAACGCACGCCGTGGAAACCTGAACCGTCCGACGCACTTCACGGTTGCTTCCGTGAAGTGCGTTAAAAAGTGATAATGCACACTTCGTCGCCGTTAACCCGCTCATACCATGGTCACTTACAAAATACATAAATATTAACCAGTTTTTAGTACTTAATTGTTGTTGTTGTTTTTTTATCCAGATTGCTTTTTTCACGAAAAGCAGAGTATTAGTCACGTGGTGCGGCGCCTTGTCACGTTACCGGTACAACGTCATGGTAATGTGACAAGGCGCCGCACCACCGCTGCAGTCAAGATTCTGCGATTATAAAGCGACTATATATTTATGCTGATCGTCCCGATGGGTTGAATAAAGCATCAGATCAGAGAGAAAGTTCTCCTCTTACCGCTGGTTTTTGTCCAGATGATGAAGCTAAAGTTTGTTTTAGAGAAGCCAACGCAGTGATACAGAAGATTTAAGATAGGTGACTCCATACCCAGCAGCCAATCAGAATCGAGTATTCACCCGGACTGTGCTAAAACTCATTTTCTAACCACTGCTATCTACTCCAAGTGACACACCCACCGCCTCAGTGTAAACAGGAAGGGATCTGCATTGCAGTGTTCTCAATGTTACCAGTAATTTGGTAGCCTGTGGTAACTCCCTCTTTCATGGCGTCCTTTGAGGTGGCCGTACGAGCCCCAAGAGAACTGTAAGATACACTTGCGCGACCGTTACGTATATTTTGCACATGTGTCACGGATGTAAACTGGTCAGACGTGAATCTACGTGGAAAAAGTGAGAAAGTTGTGGTCTTTAGGTGAAATGTTCACAGATGGATCAGGAATGAACCACGTTAAAACCACAGAAGAAGTAGGAATTAACACGCTAAGAACACGTAAACCAACGTAGAACATGAACCGTGTGATTATTGTGATGTTTATCTGTAATTCATCAGTGATTCATGCATCAATGATGTCATCTGAACGTGATCTGTGCGCCGTATACGTGATCTAAAAGTTACACATCAGTGGTTCATGCATGAAAAGTCTGTTAGACAAACGTGGAACGCTCCTGGAAAGACACACATTTGTGGAGGAATCTCACAAAAATGATGCATAATTGTATAAGATTTACATAATAATGGCGTAAAATACGTTAAATACTCATAAACTGCATAATCCTAAACCCACCAACTAGTCTGAACATCTCTAAACTGAATTCACGTAAAGACCCGTTGGCCATCAACAAACACAAGAAACACGTATGAATGACGTAGATCACGCATGGATCACAGAAGACCGACATTTCATCTGTGGAGCATGTATGTAGCTGCTGTGTGACACGACCTTAAGGTTCTTTGGGCCTTAAAGCACGGCAGAACAGTGGTAAATGAGTATATTTATGCCACTTTCCTGGACAGTTGTCAATGCCGTAGGATTGTTTGTCTTTTTTTTAATCTTTGCTTCATGTTTTACTGTCTATTGTTCTGCATGTGCACGCTCGGTTTAGTGTTTGGAAGAAACATGAGACTGTGGAAACCATGCAGTCTTTCTTTTTGTCCGTGTTCAGTGATGGTGTAAAACGACCACACTGCACAGACAATGAGAAAAGAATAATCACAGTTTGCAGAACATGCAGAACTCCTGGAACTCTTCATTCAGTCATTTATGTCTCAAATCTCTTCAGGAATTCTGGAAAAAAGCTTTTTAAAATGCTCAAACTGTCCTTCTGGCCCTTGAAATGTAACGACAATAAACCATAAGTCGTAATCCATATCAAGCTGTGCAATACACAGTTAGTGAAAATTGCAATAAATGGTCATTTTACTTGCGCTAAAACAATCTTCTGGCAGCTCCAAGTCTTGAACGCATCAGATGAATCCATTTATCTGTTTGACCAATCAGATGGAGCCCTTTGATGTTAGACACTCGGGGGTCATTTGGATTATAATTTAAGTTATCTGTTGTGGTGAAATGGAAATGAGGTTTTTAGATGTTTTGCTATTTGTTCAAGTTTTCTTCATACTGAGCCCTAATCTCAGTCTCATGTTGGGACTTTAAAGGCTATAAAACCCCGTTTTTTGACGGAAAACTCTTAAAGCACATAATCAACGAAGGCCAGGTCTGAAGGAACACCTTCCCATAACTGAAGCCCATCGCCTTCTGCGTGTGCAGTGTTGGTTCTGATGACCGCATCGTGACGGGGCTCGCCCCTGGCTGTCTCTGTTTTCCAGCCGTAACCTCCTGTCCAGTCTGCCCCCGTCGGTGTTCCAGCTCTCCCTTCTGCGAGTGCTCATCCTCAGCAACAACAAGCTGACGTCCCTGCCGTCCAGCGTGTTCTCTCTGACGCAGCTACGACAGCTGGTACCACGAACGCCGTACTCGTCTCTGCCGCCGTGCTGCTGGAGGAAGCTCCTGCTGACCCTCGCTGTGCTTTGTCTTCCAGGACGTCAGCTGTAACGAGCTGCAGAGTTTGCCGGCAGAACTCTGTCAGCTGGAGTGCCTGAGGGACCTGAACCTGAGGAGGAACCGGCTCACCACGCTGCCTGAAGGTGAGAGCAGTCAGGGATGTTTTCAGCTCCGTCGTCCGTTTGGTTTCAACCATAGAAACCGTTTCCGATTCGGATCCCGCTGTCAGTGCAGAGAATCCCCACAAACCGCTGGTTGCTAACGTGCTAATGCAGACGCACTCCGTCTTCCAATGGAGGAAATGTTGAGCTTCACGGTTACTCTCTACCAGGAAATGAAGAATTTCAAGTTGTTTCATTTGTTCACTTTAGTGTCCGAGTGTTAAAGAAATGGCTACCAAAACAAAATTTTTTAGCAAACAATAAAACCTCAATACTTGTATTTACGGTGGGGAAAAAAAGTATTCAGTCAGCCACCATTGTGTAAGTCCGCCCACTTAAAGAGATGAGAGGCCTGTGATTTTCATCATAGGTAAAACTCAACAATGAAGGACAAAATGAGAAAAAAACATCCAGTAAATCACATTGTCTGATTTAAAAGAATTTATTGGTAAATTATGGTGGAAATTAAATATTTGATCAATAACAAAAGTTCAACTCTATACTTTGTTGTAACCCTTTGTTGGCAATGACAGCAGTCAAACATTTTCTTTGAGTCTTCTCAAGGTTTTCACAAACTGTTGCTGGTATTTTGGTCCATTCCTCCATGCAGATCTCCTCTAGAGCAGTGATATTTTGGGGCTGTTGCTGGGAAACACAGACTTTCAGCTCCCTCCAAAGATTTTCTATGGGGTTGAGATCTGGAGACTGGCTAGGCCACTCCAGGACCTCCATGACACGTTGCCACTTCTTTGTTACCACGGCAACATGTGTTTGGGATGGTTGTCATGCTGAAAGACCCAGTCATGTTTCATCTTCAATGCTGATGGAGGAGGTTTTCACTCCAAATCTGACCATTCATGGCCCCATTCATTCTTTCCTTTACAAGGTTCAGTCGTCCTGGTCTCTCTACTGAAAAACAGCCCCAAAGCATGATACTTCCACCCCCATGCTTCACAGTAGGTCTGGTGTTCTTTGGATGCAGCTCAGCATTCTTTCTCCTCCAAACAGTAGAGTTCTAACAAAAAGTTCTATTGTGGTTTCATCTGACCATAGGACATTCTCCCAATCCTCTTCTGGATCCTTCAAATGCTCTCTAGCAGACTGTAGACAGACCTGCACATGTACTGGCTTTAGCAGGGGGACACGTCTGGCCCTGCAGGGTTTGAGTCCCTGGTGGTGTAGTGTGTTACTGATGGTAGCCTTTGTTCCTTTGGTCCCAGCTCTCTGCAGGTCGTTCACTAGGTCCCTCGTGGGGTTCTGGGATTTTTGATCACCGTTCTTGTGATCATTCTGACCCCACGGGGTGAGATCTTGGGGGGAGCCCCAGATGGAGGGAGGTCATCAGTGGTCTTGTTTGTCTTCCATGTCCTAATAGTTGATTTCTTCACACCAAGCTGCTTCCCGTTGCAGATTCAGTCTCCCTGCCTGCTGCAGGTCCACAGTCTGGTTTCTGGTGTCCTTAGACAGCTCTTTGGTCTCCATAGTGGAGTTTGGAGAGTGACTGTGTGAGGTTGTGGACAGGTGTCTTTATATAGATAACCAGTTTAAACAGGTGTCATTAATGCAGGTAACAGGTGGAGGACAGAGGATCCTCTACAGAAGAAGTTACAGGTCTGAGAGACAGAAATCTTGATTGTTTGTCGGTGAACAAATACTTATTTTCCACCATAATTTACAAACAAATTCTTTAAAATTCAGACAATGTGATTTTCTGAATACATTTTTCATTTAGTCTCTCATAGTTAAGGTACACCTTTGATGAAAGTTACATCATGGGAGAACGATTGGTGGCTGATTAAAGACTTTTTTGCCCCACAGTATAACTTTAAATGAGGTCCATGAAAGATGCTGTTCATAAACAAAATGATGAAAAAGTGTTTGACACGTGGAGATTCCTGGACCTGAACCTTGTCTGGAGATGAACAGATGAGTGTTTCTACAGCAGCCATCTACACTCGAGTCACATGTCAGTCTGTTATTTTTATTCCTGGTGTTGCCCAAAACAATCGTTACCAAAAGTGTAGAGAAACGCACTAAACCAAACACACAACGCTCTGACCTCACACCTACACAACCCTCAGTCACACAGCGTGCTGACAGTCTCCTGCTTCCTGAAGCCACAAATTCACATTTATTCGATGGAAACCTTGGTTTAGTGTGTTCAGTTTTTGCTAAACCAGAGATTTTGGTGATGCTAACGTAAGTGAAGACCTCATGAACCTGGTACAGACGGCAGGTGATCCACCACAGCTTCAATTCTTTCTTTTTTTAGAAATGTTCTTGTTATTTGAGTAAAAACATCTCCTGAAACAAAAATCCAAATGTGTCCCTTGAAACTCTCCTTCTCCCATCCTCTTCTAGAAATTTCCGAGCTCCCGCTAGTTCGGTTAGATGTGTCTTGCAACCGCATCACCAACGTGCCCTTGTGCTACCGCCACCTGCGGCATCTACAAGTCCTGCTGCTGGACAACAACCCCCTGCAGACGCCGCCCGCTCAGGTCTGCTCCAAAGGCAAATACCACATCTTCAAGTACCTGAACATGGAGGCGTGTAAGAGGAGCCAGAGCGAGCTGGAGAAACACCTCCGACCCACGGGGTTCACCAGCTGGTGAGGCGCGCACAGAACAACTCATGCTGTTTATGAACGTCTGCTAACTTTAAGACATCTGCAGAGCTGCAGGTTTAGTCCAGAAGAACATGAACATTTCTCTGATGCTCATGTTTGTATTATAAAGTCATAAATATATATATTTGCCTGATCTAATTCAGTTTGGCCCTCAGTGACCCTTCAGGTGATTAAAGTGCTGTTTTAATTCTGATAATGGAGTTTTTATCCAAAACAACCTAAATGTCTTAAAAAGTCACATGTCATGTTTATGTGAAGCTTCTGGTTCCTAAATCTCCTCTACTCTGTAGCCCCGCCCACCCTTTCTGCAAACTGCGTCTTGCATGAGTGAAGAGTTTGACCGGGGGGGGGGCACTAACCACACCGACTGACACTGTCTACTCTCCAAAGTTTCTCTTTAGCGACAAACTGTGAAAACGAACATTTTTGGTTCCGGATCAACACTTGATGAACAGAAGGAATGTGAAGCAGACGCTGCTGTTGGACAGAATGACACCAAAAGAACTTTATTAAACATGAAAAATGAAGGACATCAGAGTTCAGGCTGCATTGCAGCAACACGGCTGTGACTCAGTACTGATAGAACACGCAGATTGATGAGTTGGAACGGGTGGAGGAAGGCGTCACATGTGTGACCAAAGAGAGTCATCCAGAATGAAAGGAAGGTGAAGAAGACTGTGGGGAGATGTGGTTGGTGCAGAGACTCAGAGATGAAGACCCTGAGGGTCTCTGTGGGACCAGAATGGATCAGGAAGGAATCCACCAGAGGATCAGATCATGGATGTTCTGGAGATCCATGTAGGGAAGCAGGTGGAGACGAGTGATGATGATGATGATGGTGAGAGGATGCTGAGCTAGCAGGAAAGAGGAGGAAGACCAAAGAGGAGGTTCGTGGATGAAAGAGGACCTGAGGGAGGCTGGTGTGAACTGGCAGAAGAGAACTCTAAAGAGGAATCAGGACTGAAGGGGTCTGTTGTCAGTCATCGATCCGTTCAATGGATGTTTTTGTAAACTCCAAGCAGAAAAACGCATCAGTCAGTCGTAAGGCGAGTTCAAGCTCTTAGTCAACAGCAAACTGCAAAAACAGGAAGTAAAAACCCCAAATAACCAGAGCGGTGCAGCGCTCTGCTGTTGGCAAAATGACTGATCTGAAATGAGAGTTTCCAAAAGATAAACATGACTTCAGTCCCTAAAGGATCAGCGGCTACATAGCAGGTCAAAGTCTGACCTTTGCTTAGACTTCTTCACATGTATTTCTGCCTGGTTATGCTGCAGCTCTGACGTCTCTGCAGGAAACACGCTCGCTCAGACGTGTTTGGTAACGCCTTATCTGCCAGGAGATTACAGCCTCGCGTGAAACGCCGCTCGCTTCTACGCCGTGTGTCTGAGTCCAGACCCGCGGGCCGCCCGGCCTTCCGCCTTCGGCCTGCGTGGTGGCGTCCGGTCACCACGATGCTCTGCTCGCGCCCCCCCCTCTGTGATGGGGATGAACTCACCCATGAACTTCCTGAGGGGTTTCTCAGACAGAAAGATGTTTTCACTTCAGAAAACAGAACTTTAGAAATCACAAAGAACCGTCTTCGAGGCGTCTCCAGTTCCACTTTCAGGCATCGGAGCGACAAACGGAACTTCAACACAAACTTTCCTTCTTCACTTTTTTCCAGCTGCTTCATGTTTTCCTTCTTCTTTTTGCCTGTTATCAGTCCAAGGGAAACATTTTGAATAGAAATTCACATGGAAGGTTCTGGAAAAGGCAGCATTTGTTAGTTTTTGGTTCTGGTAAATCCAGGTGGAACTCACACAGTAAGGTCATTTCTCACACGCTGAAGCCGTCCGGCCCGTTAGGCATCTGTCAGAACAGGAAATGAGGAAGAGGAGGCCGGTCCCTTTGGATCAGCGGCTGCTCCTGCTGGTGTGAGAGCGGCTGGCCTTCAGTCTGACTCACTGCTTTGGTTTCCCTGCAGCCTGTCGGACCACGAGCTGTTCACCAACCTGGACTCTGGCTTCAACAGCGTGGACAGCGGCAGCAAGCGGTGGTCCGGGAATGAGGTAAAGTTCTGGACGGACTCTGTGGCTCAGAGAAACGAAAGGAGGATTTCTGAATGTTGGTGAGGGCAAGGCAGCAGCAGCAAGGAGTGATTTGAAGGTTCTCCCGACGGGTTGTAAATGTTTTCATGGTCTTGGGCGTCTTATTTAAGGGACTTTTCAGGTTTGAGCCCTGGGGGACCTGGGGGTCCTCCGGCCCTTTTGTCCCTAAGGTATCAAAACACGGGGTGATGCATCGTTCCTCATCCTGTTCCTCGTGGAACAGCCTCAGGACCGCAGAGGTTTTTAAGAAGACCCCATTGTTTATGTAAGGGTTAATGGCCTTCGAGGTGTGCAGTATCACTTTTTAACGCACGCCGTGGAAGCCTGGTTGCTTCCGTGAAGTGCGTTAAAAAGTGATAATGCACACCTCGAAGGCCATCAAGCCGCTAATACCATGATCACTTACAAAGAAATAAATAATCAATCACCACGCCACAGGCCCTTTGGCTCACAGTAGTGGAGCTCCGTGCTGTGGGAAAACACGATCCGCGCCGTTTCTTGGTGGGGACGGTTGGGTTTGATGTCGGATTTTGTCGACCCGGTGAAAATTTAGACTCTGAGTGGAGGGGGGCGGAGCTTATGCAGTCACACAGTGCTAGCTGACCGAGTCTCTGTGCTCTGTGTCGTCAGTCTGCAGATGATTTTTCTGAACGCTCTCTTCGCTTGGCCGAAGTCAGCCGGGATCAGACAAACCTGGAGGAGGAGGAGGAGGAGGAAGAGGACGGCCGCTCCCTGCCAGCTACCAACAGAGGAGGAAAACTCTGCTGTAAATCCACTTTTAGAATGAAGGCATCAAAATGTGTTTTTAGCTCCTTTAAGAGGATGTTTCTGTTCATCAGGTAATGGAGAAGCAGAGCAGGTGGACTTCATCGACAGCAATGTTACAGAGGAAGAGGAGGAAGAGCTCCAGATAGATGCCCCCACACCGCCTCTGGTACCGTCAGACGGCCTTTTCAGCGTTTTGGGTTTTCTGATGAGACCGTTGATGGTTGTATGATTAACCTGCAGGAGCAGAGAGGAACATCTTCATCGTCTCAGAGCCAGGACTCGGCAACAACCAGGTCAGTGTCTTCTAGTCAGGCTCCTCTGTGGAGCAGGAACGACCAGACTAGATCCGTGTTTGTAACGGAGGGTCTGCAGGTCTTTCCCTGCTGTGGAGTCACATGACCACATTTGGAGGTTTGAATGTTAGCCTGGTCTGCTGAAAACCCAGAAACTGTAGGCAGACTCTTCCTCTTTCAGCCCTTCTTCATCCTCTGACAGGCTCACCTCAGGGGTCAATGAGAGGGCTGGGAAAAGTCAACAGACTGCTGCAATAGAACCAGATAGAATAGAATGAGATACAGTAGAATAGGATAGAATAGAATGAGATATAATAGAATAAAATGAGATGAAATATAATAGTAAAGAATAGAATAGATTTAGTATAGAATAGATCAGAATAGATATTGATAGGATAGAAGAGGATAAGAATTGTCTGTTTTACTTTGGCTCATAATGTAAAAGAATAAAGCAAAGGTAAACAATGGAGCTGCAGAATCTGGTGCGATCCAGAGGCGGTTGTGAGCGTGACCCGGTGAGGTCCGGCTGTCCAGCAAGCCCCCCCAGCAGAACCTCGTGGGCTGCTGTGTCCTCATGTGGTTCTGCAGACCAGCAGCCTCTGAACTTCCTGCTGATCTCCAACGGACACACAAAGCTTCTCTGTGTGGAATCAGTCACGTCTTTGACCTGCAGGTCATCCAGTTGGCTGTGGACTAATGGTTTGTTCTTTGTGAAGACGTCACAAAGCTTCTGCAGAGAAAAACATTTAGACGCACGGACTGTGACCTCTCTGCTGGATTACTGACATTAGCTTTCAGTGTCTTACACTTTATCTCTGTACACTGAACAGATCCAGTGTGTGGCCTACAAATGTGTTTTCTGAGCAGGAACAGTCGGTGCTGCTTAAAGCAGGCCGGTCCTCACCGACCCTCTGGTTGATTTCCTGCACCGCGTAATAAAATAGGAACCTTCATTTCATCTTTTCATGGTGATTATCTTTTGGTGAATTAAGACATATTTGTTCTTAGATATTAAATAAATATGACAGCATTTTAAATCGATTCAAGCGACATGAAATATGGTGATAATTGGATTCTTTTCCTCCTACATGGTCCTGCTCTACAGAGTCTTTTAGGCGTTAGGGAATAGTGAGGAAGTCAGACACAGCTTCAGTGTCCCAGAGGAACCTCTGACCTCATGCGACCCACGGCCGTTCTTCATCAGCCATCAGCTCCCGCCAAAGCCAACATCCTCCCTCACCGTCTCCATGACCAGCAGGACTCGCTCCTGCCGTTTGCTCCTCCTCCTCCTCGGTCAACCGTGGACGCTCCAGATTCTGGCCGCTGCACTTCCTGTGGGACTTCTAATAATAGAGCACCAGAGGCGGTGATGGAAGCGAGAGGGACTTCCTCTCCGCTGATCCAGTTTTTGAGTCAAACACGCAGGAAGGACTTCCACACGCGTGTCCTACATGTGCTGGCATCACAAACGGTAGCAGCCAGGACTCCTAATGGTCTTTGGGGTTTAGTCTATGTCCTGCTGTTCTTAAGCCTGTTATTATAAACTATGTCCAAATATAAGATCATATATTCCCTTTGATATTTTCTTATCAAATATCAGTTATTTCCAGCTTTTCCCTACCCGGAAGTAAGACGACTGAATCCCTCAGGCTCCGCCTTTCTCTTCTTGTGGGTGCCGCCCATTTCATGACATCATCCTAGAGTCGGCCTCAGCAGCGTGTCTGAGTTTCTGCCATGAAAACAAAACATCTGAACTTCTGCAAAGACGGGCGTTCATGTCGTCCATAGAAAATGAAAGTAGTTTAGCCGATCACCGCTAGCTCCACGGAGAAAGGGGCGTGTCTGTCAGCCTAGGGGCGGGGCTGGCAGCGCAGACTCTTCCTGGAAGGGGCGGTTCCCCACTCTGTGATGTCATAACGTGAGGATCCACTCGTTTTGGTGGATTAGGAGGGGCTGGTGCTCAGAGAGGAGGTTGTTAGAGTAACACTCTGATCAAAATTCCACTTTGGGGATTTTTTGGTGAGGAATGCGGATTATATTACTCTGAAAAGCGAGAGTTGATTTGAAGGATAAAGGCCCTTTAGGTAAATTGCTGAAGAGTCTTAAGAGTCTTTTCTGTCATAAACATCAGTTGGTTTCTGGCTGTGGACGTTTTTTTGTTAACTTCTGCAGGAGGAGCAAACCAACCGTACTCGCTTTTCATCTCCATTAATGGATGCTGGAACTATTTTAGTATTCTATTATTTTCTATTCCTGTCTGGGGTCACGGGGTCACAGGGACACTAGAGATCACTCAGTTACTGGTGGGGGGAGGAAACTTTCTCTCCGCACACTTCTCCAGTCCATCAATTTCATCAGATTCTGCAGCTTTTTAGTTGTAGGGTCCAAATCGGATCAGCAGTTTCTCCCGTAGGACTGAAATTCCTCCTTAGGGTGGAGTTCAAATCTCCTCCTCCACAGATTTGGAGCCTCATTCAGCCTGATGAACATCCTCGGCTTCATGTGTCGTGGATTCAAGCCCTGCGTCTCTTCGTCTGTCTTCCAGATCCAGCCTCCACATTGAGGTGGACTCCAATGCTTCAGCTTCCCCGTTGCCCCAGTCGCCCTCCAGCCCCAGCCTGGAGGAGCGCAGAGGCCCCAGCACCCTCTTCATCTGGCAGGAGAGAGAGCGGCTGCAGCAGCAGAAGCAGAAGGCCGGGTAGGCAGAACCTGGACGGCTTCTCCTCTCTGACAGCAGTAGTGCATGCAGTTATCACATTGTGGAAGTGAAACCCATAAGAAAATGATCTCTGACAAATGCCCCCATGCGGAAACTCTCTGCAGTTTGTTGAAGTCGTCAACCAAGACAGGAAATGTGGCAACGCCGGCGCCACAAACAGGAAGCAGCTCATGGTAAGTGGAAGCCATAGAACGGATGAAAGTGCCAACGATCCAGGTCGACCAGCAGCGTCTTCAGCTTGAAACCGCTGTCTCTGTCTCCCCCTAGTGGTAATTCCCCAGAAAACGGCGGCACGCCTGCGGGGCTGCGGCAAAGATGTGTGGTGAGTGTCCGTCCTGAGGCCGAAGCCGGACGTCTGCGTGTTCTCTGCTCTAACGTAGACGTTCTGTCACGACAGAGCGCCGAGCAGATGAGCATGACGCCCCCCACCGGGCCGCCTCCGCACCCCAGCAGCAGAACAGGTACAACCCCCTCCCCAAGGGGGAAACTGTAGAAAAGCAGACAGCAGGAAGGACTGAGTTTCTGAAGGAGCTTTGGTGCTCATCTACCTTCTGCTGGTTTGATTCCCTCCACTTTCTCTGTCCTTTTCTAAAATGACGCCGCTCTCTTCTCTCTGAATCAGACATGCCGTCCTCCCCGAAGGCGTCCTCTCCTCCTGGTCAGGCTCAGAAGCCCAACAGCTTCCTGTTTCGCGGCGCCTCACGGAGCAACGTCAAACCCACGCAGGCCGTCTTCACTCTCGGGGAGTCTGGCCGCAGCGAATCACGGACGACGCTGCGCTCGTCTAAGGAGGACAGGCCGGACGTGATCCAACTGCGGAAGGTAACCGCCGACACGCCGGCTTCACCGTAACACCAGGTTCCGGGAATGTCTCTCCATAGTCTCATCATCATCATCATCATCATCATCATCAGCACCTTCTACCTCCAGCCAAGGAAACCCAAAGTGCTGAAAACATAAAGACCAAAACATACAAGAATGTAAAGCATAAAACCAAATGAAACATCGTATAGACATAAATAGAAAAGAATAAAAAGCATAAAATCAATACAGAGATTCAAACCAGGGCTGATGCTGAAACGGAGGAACAATTCTCTTCTCAAACTCTCCAAAGTGTGACCTCTATAATCACCAGGAGCAACTGGCTCCACAGTTTAGGAGCCGACAGCAGACGCTCGATTCCCCGTTTCTGACGGGACCATTAACACAAGCTGGACGGTGGAACACAAGGACTTTAGGGGGGGGGGTCTCTTAAAAGCAGACTGCGGAGGTGAGAAGGTGCCGGACCTGTCAGGGACTTAAAGGACCAGAATTTGAATAAAAACCAAATATTTCACTGGCAGCCAGTTCAAAGAGGCTAAGATGGGGTTATGAAGTCAAACTTCTTTGACCCACAAATAAGTCTGGCTGCTGCCTTTTGAACTGGCTGCAGCCAGACTGTGGATGCTTTGGCTAAGCCAGCATCTAAAGAACTGCAACCATGTAGTCTGGATGACAGGAAGGCATGGACGACCATTTCAAGGTCGGTTTTTGATCTAAAGGACTCGATTCTAGCCAGACGTCTGATAAAAACCTACTTGATGGACTTTTAGCTTTAGGCCCCCAGTCCTGAAAGTGAAGGTTAGTGTCCTCCAGCTGACAGAGGAAGACCTGAACGTCAGATGTTTCCTTCAAAACCACAGAACAAACCTCCCTGGATTCAGGTTTAGCAGTAAAGAAGAACTGCTGCCTATTTACCATAGAAGGGACATGGATGTAGTTTGGAGTGTTCCTGCCCCAGGGGGAGGAGTTTAAATACCTTGGGGTCTTGTTAGTGAGGGAGGGACGATCGGAGCGTGAGATTGACAGGTGGATTGGAGCAGCGTCCGTAGTCATGCGGTCGCTGTACCGCTCCATTGGGGTGGAGAGAGAGCTGAGCCAGAGCCGGTCGATCTTCATTCCAATCCTCACCTATGAGCTCTGGGTCATGACCCAAAGAACCAGGTCCAGAATACCAGCGGCTGAAATGAGCTTCCTCTGTAGGGGGGCTGGACGCTCCCTCAGAGACAGGGGGAGGAGCTCAGTCACCCGGAGAGCTGGGAGTAGAACCACTTCTCCTCCACATCCAGCTCGGGCATCGGATGCCTCCTGGACGCCTCTTTGGGGAGGAGCTCTGGGCAGCGTCCCACCGGGCGGAGGTCTGGTCTGAATTCATGTTTGGAGGAAGAACAATGATGAGAACCATCCCAAGAACACCCTCCCTACTGTGAAGCACGGGGGTGGCAGCATCATGCTATGGGGGGGTTTCTGCAAACGGGACAGGACGACTGCACCGCATTAAGGAGAGGAGGACCGGGGGCGTTTTGGGGACCAACCTCCTCCCCTCAGATGCTGAAGATGGGTGGTGGTCGGTTCTTCCAAAGCCCCCAGCCAGGAGAACCAAGGAGTGGCTGCATAAGAAGCAGATCCAGGTTCTGGAGCTTCTCAGCTGCAGCCCAGAATCCTGACTGACCTAGAGGAGATCTAAGAGGAGGAATGGGCCAAAATCCCTCCAGCAGTGTGCAAACCTGTGAGAATCACAGGAAGCGTTTGACCTGTGGAGTCCCAAACAAAGAGGACTGAACCAAATGTGAACACGGGTTCTCTAACGGGTTCACAGACTTCTTTGCTTCAGCCAATCAGAGACCATTGAATGACCTTCCATCAGATTGATCACATTCAATGGGAGCAGGAATTCTGAATGGATGTTCTTTAGTCACATTTTCTTCTGTCATTTTCTTGTTTTATGAGCTCTTCAGAGGAATCGCCGTCTTTCTAGAATGCGGGGTTTTAGGTTTTTACCCCACCTCCCAGCCTGATGCTGGGGCAGACGGCGAGCGGCCCGACCCGGTTTCTGAGCATGAACGTAAACTGAGCCTCTGTGGCCCCGCAGACCCTGGAGACCCGGCTGAAGACGACGCTCCCCGAGGATCTGGGCGAGGCTCTGTCCAACGGCGTCATCCTATGCCAGCTGGTCAACCTCATCCGACCGCGCTCCATCGCCATCATCCACGTCCCGTCGCCTGCAGTGGTGAGTGAGCTTCGTTCGTCAGGAGTTCTGGCAGAACAGAGTTTGGATCAGATCACCGTTTGTCTGCAGCCCAAGCTCAGCTCCCCCAAGTCTCGCCTCAACGTTGAAAACTTCATCGCCGCTTGTCGCAAGCTGGGAGTTCCTGAGGTGAGTCTGATCCTGGCGGCGCCTGATGGCGTGCCGATGACTGAGCGGGGCGTCCCGTGAGCCCGTACGCCTGTCCCCTGGCTCTGTCCTCTGGCCTTTTTAACCCTGTTGTGTTGTGTGTGTCGTTTGTCCAGACTGAAGTGTGTGCGTGCTCTGATGTGCTTCTGTGTAAGCTGTCCGCTGTGCTGCCGTGTGTGACGGCTCTGCTGACCACGGAGGAGGACCCCGTCAGCCGCCCCTCGCCGCCGCCGCCCCCTCTGTCCTCGCTGCTGTCGGCAGACTTCTTCTTCTTTTACTGCGCTGTCATGACTCTCCTCTGCGCCTTCTACTACTGCCTGCTGACCTAACGCTGGCCAACGCCACGGAGCCGCTCCACGCCGCCGCTCCTGCACAGCCACATCAGAGGAACCCGTTCAGAGCGTCAGCTGCTCAGACGCCGTAAGCCGCCGTGGCCTTAAGCCGTCCCCCTGGAGGACGTTTGTCTGCAGCTGCTCTGTGGCAGAAAGACGTTCAGCACTAAAGACAGATCCAGCAACACACAGCGGCGTTCAGAGCCCCCCCTCTGGCGGGAAAGGCGTTTGGACCCAACCGTTTTTCCTGCAGCTGCATGTTCTCTGCAGAAGCTGAAGTGAGCGTCCAGCCGTTAGTGAGGCTGAATTCACAGCCAGCGGCGTTTCTGCCTCAAAGGGACTCACTCTGTGGCTGAACTGTCGGTTTTTCTAGAAACGGTTCATCACACGGGTTTGTAAGGGTGGGGGTCCAGCTGACCCCCATCAGAAACAGAGTTCTGGAGCCGTGCACGGAAACCTTCCAGCCTGAGCGGTAAGGATGAACAGGAAGCTCCTCTTCAGGAGGGTGGGGGGAAAGCGTCAGAGCGGCGGCGTCTCGACCTTTGAGGCCGTGGACCGACCTGAGATGAGGCCGCTGTCGGATGTAGGCGGGGGAGGTGAAGCAGGGAGTCGGCGTCACGGTGGCCCCACAGACGGTACAGACCCTCTCTGGAGGTCAGGGGGGGGGGGTTCAGCCACTGAACCTGCTTGTATACATGTAAACAATCATTAAATTATTTCCTCTATTAATTTATCTGGATCTGTGTTCTGGTCTGTGGTGGCGCCTCGTTGAAGGGGTTCATTGGGGGAGGAGACTTTAGAATAACATGGATGGAAATGAGGAGCAGATCAGAGATGCTGATGGGACGACGGCTTTCTGAGGAATTCTGGTGTCGCCTTTGACTGACGGAAGCTTCAACAGAAACGGAGGAGAAACCTGCAGCTTCAGCTGGGGGGGGGGGAGCAGTGGAAAGGTTCCCCTGTGGAATCACCAGAAGCTGATGTTTTCCGTTCTGGTGGTTGGTCTGGGCCTGACCTCGTTGTTGTTGGACTCTTCCTTTCAGCTCTGACATCTCGGTTTCGGCGTTCCTGTTGTTGTTTTGAGGCAGAATCGTTTTCCTTCCAGACGGTGCTCAGCGGTTACTCGTGGCCGTTTGGCGTGCTGGCCGCTGTCACAGGGCGTTAAGGCCCGCCCAGCCTGACGGTCGACGGCCGGTCTGTTGTTTGCATGCTGGGATGGACGGACAGGCTGAGGAAGAGCCGTTTCCACGGCGATGCTCCTGGGTTTGGTTTGCAGTCACGTTTCCTCTCTGGGACGTCCGACTTGTTTCAGTCATTTCTCCAGTTTCCCGTCAGATGTATATTTTAATAATTTAAGGAGGACGAGGACTGTCAGCCACAGAGACGGCGTTGTTTTCTATTTATGAACTGCCTTTGTGTTACTTTCTACAAATCTTTATGTCAAATGTTTTCTTCCTGCTGTAAAGAGATGATTAAAAATGTAAATGTTTGTGCTCGCCTGCTGTCGTGCTTTTGCTTTATCGGCAAACGAGGGGGTATCTGCACCCCCCCATCAGAGTCCCCACGGTAAACGGACCAAAACCAACAAGCAAATGGGGGCGGGGGGGGTGCAGATACCCTGAAATGAGTCCTCTGCTCTGTGCTTCTAACCTTTGTTGACGCTCTCAGACGGCAGCACCTGACACCTGCCGGGACAGGTGAGTCCTCGGACCTCCGGTACCGCCAAAGCGCCGCCTCGGCGTTCCTCCTGCAGACGGAGACGTCTTGTCCGGCTCTGGACTTCCTGCTCTCTGCAAACGCGCTGCAGCGCTGTGGCTTGGTCAGTTGGGACGGTCGTCTCTGAGGACGACCGTCAGAGAGCGTAGACGTACAGAGAGTAGAGCGGCTGACCGAGGTAGGTGGACGAGCAGACGGCCCCTCCACTCAGAGGAGACGATGAGCATCAGTGGATGTGCAGTTTGACCTTTGCCCTCTGCATGTCCGGAAAAAGACTGTCAGGTTCCACGTTCAGGCACTGAGAAGAAAACATCCTAGATGTCTTAAAAGAACGTTTTCCTTATCGCCCCCAGAGATTCCAACAAGCCCCCCAGTGATGAGGCTTCAGTTGATGTTCACTGACTGATGCTTGAGCTCAAAGACGGTCTTTACTTTAACAATCTGCTGCTGCTTTTAGGAAAATCCCAAATCTTCACGTTGATTCTTCTTCTTCTTCCAATAAATCCAGTTTCAAAGAACATAAAGAAGAAATAAATGTCTGAGATGAAATGTTAATAAAAGAACAATAGAAAAAGCAGAAATTGAATCAAAGACAAGATCCTTTTCTTTACTTGAGGACGAAGCAGCTTGACGTCTGCCAGAAAACTCTTCTGAACAGTTTCCATGTTTTGTCAGCTTCACGCCAGCGCTCGTCTCCATCTCTAAAGTATTTGATTGATTTGTTCTCTAATCGATGTTTTCAGGCTGCAAACCCCCCCCGTCCCACAGGACGTTGTTCAGTATTGAGTTCCAAAGCTGAAGTTGACCTTTGAACCTGGAGGATCCCTTTCTTACTCTTTTCTTTTCCCGCCCTGGACAGGACGTGCTGTGCTCCCCCCAGCTGGTCACGGAGGACGAAGGCCTGCGCCGCCTCGCTCAGACCGTCCAGGCCTTGGTGGAGGCGACCAGCAGCAGGCCGGAGACGCGGTGACCTTCCACGGCGTGGAGCCGCCCGTCCCCGCTGTGTCGCGTCTTCCTAATAAAGCTGTACATGGCTCAGAATGAGAGGCTTTCTGAATTCTGTCCACTAAAGCCCCCCCCCACCCCAACACAGGCAGAGAAGCTCTGGTGATCATGTGGTTCTTCTGTCAATCAATCACCAGCTGGGGAACGTTTGGGTTTTAGGAGCTGCAGTTCACAGTTTGGACCTTCATTACACCAACCCCCCCCCCCCCAGAGTCCCGTCAGGCTTTGGACTCCGCCTCCTTTCTCTGGTCACATGTTTTTTCCCACATGAGCAGAAGCCCCGCCCAGTTTCCCAGACGGTCGTCTGCAGACGTTTACAGCAGTGGATGAGAACCAGAAGTAGAACCGGAACGACAGACGGACTCACAAACACCAGCGGTCCGGACTCACTGCTACACAAAAGAGACAAGATGACAACATCACAGTCACACTCTGGGAGGAAAAAGTAGCAACAATAAAAGATGCATAAAAAGCAAGGCGTGTAGCAGAAAGGGAGCATTAGGAACACCTGTGTGTGTGTGTGTGTGTGTGTGTGTGTGTGTGTGTGTGTGTGTGTGTGTGTGTGTGTGTGTGGGTGTGGGTGTGGGTGTGGGTGTGGGTGTGGGTGTGGGTGGGGGGGTGGGTGGGGGGGTGGGTGTGTGTGTGTGTGGGTGTGTGTGTGTGGGGGGGTGGGTGTGTGTGGGTGGGGGTGGGGGTGGGGGTGGGGGTGTGCGGTTCCATGTCTTTTTGCAGATGTTTGTTTGTTGTGTCTCCTCCTCTCAGACAAACATCATTTCATCCTCAAACACGTTTCTCTGGATGTCCAGGTGAGTCCAGGTGACACTGACTCCTGTCTGAGGCTCTCAGCTTCCCTCCGTTCTGCTGCAAATCACCCAGAATGAAACACAAAGTGACGGCAGACCTCAGTGTGCTGAAAACCATCAACGACGGAGCGTTTCTGTTCTGTTTCCCATGAAGACTGGAGACATTCCAGAGTGTCAACTACAACACAACTAAACACAAAGTACACAAACTGGAGGACAAACGTCTCAGCTGTGTGTGAACTAACGTTCACATCAATGTCAATAGACAAACAACCCTCATCTCTAATTTACTAGCAGAAAAGGTTTCTTTCTTTCTTTCTGCATGTGCAAAACCAAACCTTTATGGACTCACCATCAGCACAGAGTTTCACCAGCAGGTGGCAGCAAATCAACACCTGTGCAGTAAAATCAGGCCGTTTGCCCCCTCCCTCCTGCATTAGTCACATTTTTACATGGACTCTGGAGGCGGGGTAGTGGTCAGCACTGTCACCTGACAGCAAAAGGTCCTGGTTCAAATCCTGGCTGGACCTTCTGTTGGAGTTTGCAGCTCTCCTTATGTTTTGTTCTTGGGTTTTCTCCAGCTGCTTCCCAGAGTCCAAAATCCCTGAGCTGATGGGATCTGTGGTGAAAGGATGGATGGACGGACAGAGAGATGCATGATTGACGGGAACTCTAGAGGAGAATCTAGAATTTATGGAATCTTCCATAAATCTAAATTCCCTTCAAAAAATCTTTCAATACTCAATTGAAAGAAAATGTTGAAATATTCCAACGTCTCCAGTAAAAGCAGGTGAAAGCCTCCAGGTTGCATGAAGGAAACGTTTCCGGAGGTGAAATCCAAGTCTGAACTCGCCGGCAGGTGAGTCACCGAGCAGAGAGCTGGACGGTGGGTGGAGGACGTTTCTGCATCAACAGGAGGAGCTGCAGTTTACCTCCATCAATGACACCCCCACATTTTTTACCCCCAAACTTTATCTGTTTTATGTAGAAAGTGTACAAAATGTCCGTCTAATTACAGATATCAGTTACAGTAGAGGTACTTAAGCAGAATCTCCTTTAAAAACTGAAATAAAAGAGCAGAAACAAACAAACAGAACACGCAAAAACAACCACAAAAAACACACCAACTCTCCTTTAAAGCTTCAGAAAATGTAATACACTTCAACAATTATAATATAACACAGATTCATCAGTAGAGTAAATGAAAATAAGCAAAACATAATCATGCATGAGATGAAACCAGAGAAAACAGAACATCTCAGCGCTTTAGGTCCACCTTCTAACCACGATAGGAGACAGAAACGCCTGTGTTTCCATGACAACAACGATGCGGGTCAGTTCACTCCATTCTAGTCATTATGAAGGAAACATCTGCTAGAAATGAGAAGGACTGGATTCCTGAACAGACGGTTTTTGTGAGTCTGTAGACGTCGCCTCTCAGGCTGATCCAGGAAATGACATCACAAGTCAAGGTTTGACTCTGGCATCTTTTTAAAATCTGAGGCTAGAAACGTGTTTATCTTCTTAATAAACTATTCATTGGTTTATTACAGGCTTATTGCAAGACTAGCTAGTAACCAGAGATTACTCTAAACATCACGTTTGACAATAACACACAATCACATATTCTACTAGAGGGCTTCACACCAAACCTCTCAACACTCCCACTCAGGTCGAACAGTCAAACATTAATGCTGTGACTACAGCGTGTCAAACATCCAACCTGATCTCCTCAGTTTGAACGTAGACACCAGTTTGGTCATGATGTCATCTCTGCCATTCATCATCCTCCCTACAGAAAAGATCTTTCATATCCACACGTATGTATCTTTGTCATCGTCTCACTGTTTTGTGGTCTTTAAGCTGAAGCCATTGGTCTGTTCTGTTTCTTTGAGAAAATGTGGCCCATTGCTTCCTTCCCCTGTCATTCTGCCCCAGGGCAGCTGAGGTACCTCAGTAATGACGGACGCACTGGAAGACCTTTGAGCGCCAGAAAGACGGCCGTCAATCAGGCAGCAGAAGATGGAAAACCAACGTTGGACAATGCTCAGAATATGGACCCTGTGATTTCACAGCATTACCTTATAATGATAATAAAAGATGCTTAATCAATTATTGAAGATGGTTAAAATGATTGATCTAATGAAATGACTTCACTTACGTACTTCAAATATGGATTCATGATTTTTCCTTATGAAACATCATTTGCACATATTTTTAACTTTTGATACTTGATCAATTTATGCTATGAAGATTTTTGAAACAGTGTTATGTCTATTTAACTGATATAGTATTATTGTTAATCATATACATCATTTTATAAGTAAAATAATCTGCATATATTTTAGATAAATGATCTGCATTTGCCATGTTGATTTCTAAAATACTTATTTTTTACATAATAATTAAGTAATTCATCTTTGTCATGTGCTCTATTGATACTTCAGGATTCTTAATTCTGTCTGATAAAAGATATGAACTGGATATTGATAAATCATGTAATAAAATGGTTATGGGTATGGGTTATAACCCCCCCCCCCCGTTATGGGTATAACGGGGGGGGGGGGGGTATATAAATTCGCTTCCTTCCATTCCCTTTCAAGCAACATTTATTAAGATGTCTAATTATCCTCAGTTTGATAGGTCTTTGTATGAATGTATAACTGATGATTTTATTGTTGTTGTGTAGGATTCTTATTTGATTGCTTGAAATAAACCATTTTTACCCTTATTCTATCCTAGGCACTTTAACGTTGGGAGTTGGGTCATCTAGACCCACTAGACAGTGCTCTGAACTTTTTTTCTTCAATGATTTGTGATCTTCACTGGTGTCCATGGATTACATGAAATCTTTCCACCTTTATCCACCTTTGTCATGGTAGGGAGAACACCTCAATGGAAGGGGGGGGGGGTCATCTAAGATAGCACAAGGGTTAAATCAAATCAAATCATTATTATTATTATTATTGTTATTATTATATCTATTATTATCCCAGTGGTTGCTGGGTCTCCAAACTACATGCAGAAAACCACAAATCTGTAAAGTTCTGTGTTCTTTCCTTTGGCTGGATTTGCAAATCCTGAGTTTCCAGTCTGCAGACTGAGAACAGAGACTCCGTCTGGATAGGAGCATTTTCAACGACACAAATGCTCCAAAACTAGAACTGAGTTTCAGGAGGAAGAAGACATCCAGATGTGAGCAGCTGTTGTTGTTTGCTTGAGCAGAACTGCAGTTTGGAACCGTTCAAAGGAGACTCAAGCAGGCAAAAGAAACCCAATAATACCAGAGCAGAAGAATGAAGGAAGATCACGAATATAAAGCTATAAAACATGAAATTGTTTGTATTTCATGTAAAGAGAATGAAGTCAGTTTAGCTTCTTTGTCTTGTATTTATTACTACGGTGGTGAAGACAACAGATCTACTTCCACTGCTAAAATGTTTGTGTCAGTTTGAGATCTGATTTGGATAAGAAGGACTTTTCCTGCTTCTGTGAACAGCAGTGAGCTGTCAGGCAGAGCGGGAAGCTCTGCAGCTCGTCTCGTTTAGCAGCTGAACACAGACGGCCTGACAGCAGCTTGATCCTTCCTGACTGTCAGCTTTGCTGTGAGGGGGAGTCACAACAAACCGTCCCTGTCAGCCGCACAACAATTAGCTTCCTCTGTTTCAATTTGCTGCGTTTTGCTGAAGCTCTGGCTTCACAGGACGCAAACACTCCCCTCTGATCTGTGGGAACGCCATCATGGAGGAAGACGCTGTCCCAAAGACGCCCTGTCACTGCTTTCAGGTCCTTCAGGGACAGAATTCATGGACTATACTCTAAATATAACCATTAAAGTCATTTAAAGTGTTCACGTTCCACAAACCATGCAGATCAAACCAGAACAGAACATTTGGTCTGAAAACAACAGAATCTTAATTCAAGGAACACTTTGAAAATAGAAGCTGATCAACTGAAACCATAAACAGACACAACAAAGACATTTCTTTGACATTTGCCAATAGATAATCCCACTTTCTGAAATCAAAGCAGGTTAACTAAATGAATACAGAGAAGAAAAGAAAACCCCTGCATATGACTCTGTTAGGCCTTTTGGAGATAAATGACCTCTTGAACCCAGAAAAAACTGAGGTCATTATACTATAAAAACCTCAGAGATGCTCTGTCTGATCAGATAGTCTCCCTGGATGACATAAGTATAGCCCCCAATTCCACAGTTAGAAACCTTGGGGTTTTATTTGAAGTTAAAGTTAGAGTCCCACTATCTGTCACACACCTAGGTGTGGAACATTTGTTCTCCGCATTTGACCCCTCCCCTGGGGGAGCGGTGAGCTGCAGACACTCAGGAACCACTTGGTGGCGTGGACCAGGATTTATCATTTTATCCCTTGTTCTATCCTAGGCACTTTAACGTTGGGATTGTGGGTCATCTAGACCCACTAGACAGTGCTCTGAACCTTTTTTCTTCAATGATTTGTGATCTTCACTGGTGTCCATGGATTACATGAAATCTTTCCACCTTTATCCACCTTTGTCATGGTAGGAAGAACACCTCAATGGAAGGGGGGGGGGTCATCTATGATAGCACAGGGATAAATTTATGCTTGCATAGACTTTTCCTGTGTTTACCTGCACACACACTTGCACACTCCCACTGATGCGCACACACATATTTTCTTACACCTGTACAATAATAAAGGATCAGAAGCAGAAATTCCTGATGCCTGAGCAGCTGAAAGCTGAATTTCTGTACTTCCTGACCTTAAAGATCAGTGACTCACAGAAGCAGAAGCAGTTCAGAAAGTGTTTGAATTGGAGGAAAATCTGCTTCATTTTGCCTCAGACATTCTACCTGAGCTGCTTCTTACATCACAGCAAACACAGCAGACTCACAGGAATCCATTTGTGCTTCTGAAAGCAGTTGTGCTGCATGTTGAGCTCGACTTTGGGAGGAACTCTGTCTCCTCGGACAATGGCTCCTAGAAAAGGAAGAGCCTTTTCTCCCTCAAGTGTTCATTTTCCACTGTTGCTTCCCCTAAATGTGCTGGACGTCTGTCCCCTTAAATGAACTCAAAAGTGGCTGAAATGAAAAGCAGATTGGAAAATGAGTTTGTATTAAGAACACAAAAATGACAAAACGCAGGACTGGTTTGGATGGAAATGAATGCCAGTGAGGAAGCAGTCGGTCCAAACACAGGGCTTGGTTGTCCCAGAGGAAACCTGCTGAAACACAGTTTTTGCTCACCACACATCTTTGTTTTGCACAATCATCATTTCTTTTTGCAGTGTGGACACTTCAAGGCCTTTAAATGAATAACCTGGAAGAGCTGGGGAACAGTAAAGCTGGTCCCTCTACCTGCTGCTCTCTAGTTTTTTTATGTTGGTCACAAATCATCCACATAAACTATTAATAAAATGATGTTGTTGCTACTGGATTCATGAGGTGATCTCACTGTTGACATAATACAAAATCATCAGTATTTATGAACAGTTTTGTTTTTTTATCCCAAAAATATATGTTTAGTGCAAAAAAGAAGAAATGGCGGATATTTTCCCCATAAGTTCAGCCAACAAAAGAAGGAATTGAAAAAGAAAGAGATCTGCAGCTACGAAGCTCAAACCCAGTTGATTTCTTGAACTGTGTGTAGGACCGGCGCATGGAAACCAGCGTTCAATGCCCAGGAGTTGTGATGAGCCTGATCAGTCTGGGTCTCCCTGTGCCCGTCCCCAGCCCGGATAAAGTACAGGGTGGTGTCAGAAAGAGCATCCAGCATAAAACTCTGCCAAACCATCAGTGAAAGCCGATTGGCTGTGGTGAGCCGTGAGGGAACATGCTGAGAGGTGAACAGCAGTGTTTGTTCCAGACTGAGCCATGTTTCTGAATGATGATGTCTTTTTGTAAATGTTTGCATGTTTTGTGATCCCCTGCAAAAACACAACGTCGTGCTGTGATTGACAGGACGTTTGGAAGCTCTTCCCTCTTTGCTCCGTTCCCATCAAAGCTGCTGTTAACAATCCAGCTGCTTGCATGCATCAGGGGGCCGACAGAGCCCCCCTCCCTACCCTAAAGACACGGATCCCTGTTCAATACGTTTCACAGATCAATCACTTCTGACTGCCTAAAATCATGAAAATGTTCTCATAAACTGGAGCTCTGTGGCCTTTGGCTTGACACGGTGATGGGATGTTTTATTGTTGTTGTGAATTCAAAATGCATAACGTTCCTGTGAGAGAAATTCAAGTCTTTGGGATGCATCCGTGTCCTTTTCCCTCCTTGTTGGCCACACCCCCCCCAAACTGTCTGTTCTTCTGAACCACGAGGCCCTTTTGAAACGAATGTGACAGATTAATCCAAGGATGAAATGAGAAATCCTGCTTGTTCTGTCAGAGTCTTCATGCCTGCAGATCACAGAAAAAGGTCATATTAAGCTGAATGGAGGTTCTGGATTCTGTTGGAGGTTTTCTCAACTGAGTCACTTCATCCAGACTCATCTCCTCTTTTAGGAAGTACTTTGCAAAAGTTTGCTCAAGCGCATCTGAAAAATAAAGTGTTTTCAGTTGAAAACAGAGACTTAACACCTTTATACGTCAATAACTGGAACCCTGACACGTCCCTAAGAGTCATTCAAAGATAAAAGCTCTTGACCTCCCGCTAGTGTGTCCTGCACGCTGAGGGACAGCCTTGTGTTCACACATGGTGTTTGTTGTGAAATAACACACAACTGCTTTAATCTTCAATAGTTTTAAAGTATCTAAAGGTCGTATCAAACTGCCACTACGTGCATTTTATGCATTTTCCTCATTTCTTGCATGCTCAGATGTCTGTTGAGGGTTTCAGCCGACGGGTCTTTAAGTGGATTCAGTTTAGAGATGTTCAGAATTTTTGGTCGGTTGAAAATTATACAGATTATGTGTATTCTACATAGTTTATACACAATTATTGTGTAAATCTTACCCAGTTGTGCGTGATTTTTGTGTCTTTCCAGGAGCGTTCCACGTTTGTCTAACAGACTTTTCATGCATGAACCACTGATGTGTAACTTTTAGATCACGTATACGGCGCACAGATCACGTTCAGATGACATCATTGATGCATGAATCACTGATGAATTACAGATAAACATCACAATAATCACACGCTTCATGTTCTACGTTGGTTTACGTGTTCTTAGCGTGTTTATTCCTACTTCTTCTGGGGTTTTAACGTGGTTCATTCCTGATCCATCTGTGAACATTTCACCTAAAGACCACAACTTTCTGACTTTTTCCACGTAGATTCACGTCTGACCAGTTTACATCCGTGCCAAACGTATGTAGGGACTGTGGGACACGGCCTCAATCACGCAGGTGTCATTTTCATGGATTCTTTCTCTACATGCTGACAATGGTTCCACCTTAGAACCTGGTCAAGCGTTTAACATTCAGTATGAAAAAAGATGGAGGAGGTCCACCAAAGAAAAGCCTTATTGATTCATTTTCTCTTCTGTTTTATCAGACTGACAGGAGCCCCATGTGTCACAAAGGGACGACTCCCAGAGCCGTTTTTTGTTAGAAACCCCCCCATTTGTATGACATCATAAGTATATAATGTTTTTCCTGGAGTTCCAGTGGATGATGAGACATGTTATGAAAATTCCTTTCTGCCTTGTTTACCGTCAGGTTTAACAAAAACGAAGATCTGAAAACCTCACTGAACCAGAGGAAAGGGTCCAACACAGGGGTTCTCAAAGTGCGGCCCGTGGGGACATTTTTTGTGGTCATCAGTAAAAGAGAGCCAGAGCAGGTTCCTTTGAGGAAAAACGTTGTTGGCAACAAGAAATGAATGACCCTGGGGGTATTTCAGGTTGGAAACTCGAGCAGTGCGTTTACCTGGTGACTCCTCCCTGCAGGCGGTTCAGTCTAATCAACTCACCTGTACAGGGTCCTACTAAAGAACCAGGTGTGGTCCAATCCCCCTTCTTCCATTTCCGCGAGCTCTGCGTTCGTCACCCCCCACCCCCCTCCTCCCCGGCTTCCACCTGTGAGCTCCATTAGGGGTAGATTAATACCCAAAGTTTTCTATGGAGATCTTTGTTTTATGGATCTGAAAGGAGCTTTATGCCAAACTAAAAGAAACATGGAATAAATCTTCTTTACTGCATGAGTTGTCAGACTGAAAAGACACTTTCAAGCTAAGTGGACAAATGCTTACTTGGTCGTACCTCATGGGCAGTGCTCAATGAATTCAATATAAATCACCACTATGTTCCAAATCATACAAACTATGAGAAATTTACCGGTGATGAGCGCAACATTTAGCTCCAACAACTCCAACGAGGCTGTCCTGCACAGCAGATGTTTACAAAAATGGCCCAGCGCTGCTAGCCCTTCAGCGACGGGGAATTTGTAAAATGAACGTTTGCTGAAAGCAGCTGACATTGTTTGTCCAGAGCAAAAGAAATTCTGTCAAATGATACAACTACTAGACGAGTAGAAGATCTGGACAGCAACCTCCAGGAAAACATCTGGAGGGTCTGGGTAACTGTAGAAATGACACTTGGTCATTAAAGTTGTTAAAAACTACCTTTTCCTGTTTATCCTTCTTTCTTAACCAGAATTGGCCCCCAGTCTAAAGTTGAGTTCCTAATTTGGCCCTCCACTACAAATGAGAAGCCCTGCTCTAAGTGTTTGGGGTCGTCTGTTTTAGAACCAAAGTTTGCTGATTGTGCGTCTGCGTCTGCGTCTGCTCTGGAACTGCTCAGAACGACACTGGAGACACGCCGAGTCCTCCGTCTGTTCTCGGCTCTCTGACGTCGTGTGCCAGGAAGGAAACTCGGAGCACACAGGATCCCGAATGAATCTCTACAGACCAAGCGGTTGCTAACAACGTCTGTGAATGAGCTGAACTCAAAGACACCATGGAGGCTCATAGAGACGGGTAGAAGAGGAGACGGAGGGGAAACGCTCCTCCTGAAGAGCTGACGGGTGTCTTGAAGACGTTCAGAGAGTTTGAACTGACTTATGCAGCTGCTGTTCACAGCAGAAGCTCCCAGCAGGAAGTCCTCATCTGGAGGTTCCTGCTTCCAGCAGGAAGTCCTCATCTGGAGGTTCCTGCTTCCAGCAGGAAGTCCTCATCTGGAGGTTCCTGCTTCCAGCAGGAAGTCCTCATCTGGAGGTTCCTGCTTCCAGCAGGAAGTCCTCATCTGGAGGTTCCTGCTTCCAGCAGGAAGCCCTGATCTGGAGGTTCCTGCTTCCAGCTGGAGGTCCTCACGTCCCACCTGGGTGGATCACACACAGGCTGAACATGATGCAAACATGAGCCGGTGGGCGGAGAGCAGCTCCTCTGCTGCTCTGAAATGGCCGTGACTTCTACACGCTGCTGTGTTCTGTCAGCACAGCTGGGATGTCATCGCCTAGCAACATACAAAGAAGCAAAAATGGAAGAAAAGTCTGAAAAAGAAGTTGCATTTGGGTTCTGGAACATGATGAATTGAGTCTGTATGAAAACATGTCGTATAAAACAATAAATGTAACACTTTCTGTTTTTGGCAATGAAAACGTTATTTGAAAAAAAGTCAGCATGAAAGTTGTTTATAACAGAAAACATATATTTAATGGAAAAAAAGAAACTATGGTAAAAATCTATAAACGCTCTTCGACATCAAACTTTATTTATCTGTGCAGCGCCTTTCATCCTGGATCGGGTTATCTGGACCCCATAGGATTGCACAAGGGTTATAATATAGATTTGACTGAAATGGTAATGAACCAAAAAGAGAAATGAAAGAATTTTCTGTTTAAAATCTTTATAAAACACTCTCCTGCAGTTCCCCTTCCATTGAGGTGTTCTCCCTACCATGACAAAGGTGGATAAAGGTGGAAAGATTTCATGTAATCCATGGACACCAGTGAAGATCACAAATCATTGAAGAAAAAAGGTTCCAGGATATCAGCTCTGTGTTCATCCAAACAGTTCCTGATAAAACACTGAGTAGTTAGAATATGAAAGATCATAAAATACTTTTTTCTTTGTGTTTATTTGATTCTATTAAAGACATTTTGATAAGAATGACGGTACCACGATTTAGAACAGCTACAGCTGTTTTAGGAAAAGTCCCGCCCCTTTTACTGTCTCCACCAATCATTCTTGAAGGCTCAATCACACGTCATCAGTCTGACCAATCAGAAGTGGTTAAAGTCTTCACTTCCTTGTTCTGATTCTGCTCATAAGTTTCAACAAAAATACCATCTAAAGCTCGTCTTTAGCGGTGTAGCTTCCCACAGAATCCGGTGTCAGACCGTGGAACAAGAGAACAAAACCATGAAGCTCAGAGAAGAGAGTCTGTCTGCATCACTACATCTCCCATGATGCATTGGGTTAAAGTGACAGCGTCTCAACACACAATGAGATCTGTTGTTAAATGTCTTATACCACAAAAAAGACACATCAAACAGTTTTAAATCTTCTAATTTAACTTTAATTACATCTTTTAGAAAAAGACAGCTGCCCGTTCCAGCTTTTTCTGCCACAATTATCACTAAAATGCACGTGAGATTGTGGAGGAACTGTAGATCAATACAGACTATGAGTTTCTCCTTCTTTCCATTTTGGATGCTGGTGTGCCGCAGGATTTTTTTCAAGGTTTAAGTGTGTCGTGGCTCAAAAAAGGTTGAAAAACACTGAGATAGATGACCCAACTCCCAATGTTAAAGTGCCTACGATAGTACAAGGGTTAACAAATAAATGTATAAAAAAAGACCCTTCCCAGACACTATGAAGGTCTCACTGTTCTCATGGTTTCGTTGCACAACCAAAGTCATACTTTAGTCACGTTGCAGTTGCCAGCAGGCCTGGTTCTATGTCCCAGAGCAGAAGAGTGAGCACAGCAATGGACTCCAGAATGTCATGAATGTCTACATTTACAGTCAAATAAGATGAAAATATATCATAAAAAGAAAGAAAAGAATGTTTGAGACTTTTAAAAACCAAAGTAAAGTTCTGCTGAAGTGTTGCTGTGTCAGCGGCTGGGTCTGGATGCAAATAAGATGCTGTAACCGTGACGACGCCCTGACGTCAGCGGTAGGATCATGGTTGAGATGCTGGGCTGAGTGGCACATTAAAGCCCATTTTTCTGCTCTTCAGTCAAAGGCAGAGCACAATTAATGGACTCTGGATTTCTGTTGCCTGGAAACGGATGGATGACCGAAAAAAGACGGACAGTTGAAACTGAAAAAGCTCAGAGACGGTGATCACAAAGATGAGCCACACGGTTATGCATAAACAATAAAAAAGGAAATGTGAGATATTCATCTGTTTGAAGAATGTCAGATAAATGCATCTAGACATTAAAGAAAAACACAATTAGAAACAACAAACCACAACAAGAATCAAGTTTGTCATGCACGAGGGAGAAGAAGCCAGTGTGACGGAAGACAACCACCACACTTCTCTTCTTAAAGAACTGCCTCTCCCTGTGCTGCCTTTATTAAGAATTCAAGTGGGAGGTCACAATTTCAAGACAAAGAGAAAGGTTCATTAGGGGGTGTCATATAATGACCCATTTGGTGGATTCTAAGTTCAAACAGTGTCCCTTATCAGCTCACGACAGTGTTGTAAAACCGCCTAATCCTTGTTGGGATGAACAAACACACAAAACTGTTTCTATAAAGGTAGAAAGGTCAATCTGAGTTAACGTGTAACCCTTGTGCTATCCTAGACACTTTAACGTTGGGAGTGGGGTCATCTAGACCCATTAGACAGTGCTCTGAACCTTTTTTCTTCAATGATTTGTGATCTTCACTGGTGTCCATGGATTACATGAAATCTTTCCCCTTTATCCACCTTTGTCATGGTAGGGAGAACACCTCAATGGAAGGGGGGGGGGTCATCTAAGATAGCACAAGGGCTAAAATGTCTGCAGCAGAAAAAACGTCTGAGCTCCGACTCCGTCCAGCTGGAAGTTTCACTTTATGACTGTAGCTGGTCTCCCAGGGTTCAGAGTCAGAGACGTGAATGAAATGACGATTTATCGTATTTCGGGCAGATACTCGCTGCAGTGTTTTACAGGTTACTCCCCTAGGGCGGTTCAGTCAATTAACTCACCTGCTCAGCGTCCTATTTAAGCCCAGGTGCGCAGTCGTTCATTCTCTTTCTTACCTTCAGCGCTCATTCTTCGCCGGTCTCCGAGCCCGCGGGTCTCTTTCTCTTTCGGCTTCTTGCTGTGTTCCCCCCGTCCTTCGGATGGATGATCCCCATTTTTCTGATGTGGGGTTTTCGTTTCGCCGCGTCTGCTCTCTTTTTGCGGCGATCAGCGGGCGGCTGACGGCGCACAGCGCGTTCGTTTCGCCGCGGTCGCGTGCATCTGCAGGGGGTGTGCTTTCCGCGATGTTCGGGATGTCCGTGCCCCCCGATCAGGAGCAGTCCGGGTCTTCTCGTCTGCCGTGGTCACCCCAATTATCTACGGTGAGCATCATGCGGTTCTTTCCCGTGTAGTTTTCTAAGGCTGCGTTTTGCTTCCTGTTTACTTCGGTGACGTCACACCCCTAAGGACCCTGGGAATTGTAGTTTTGACTCATGGTCCTTCATGATGCACTTCTGATTCCTTTTCTGCTGCGTAGTTCGGCGTCGTCCGGTTATTGTTTCAGGGGTCGTGGGGTCTCTTCTGTGGTTGTGAAGGCTGGCGGTCCTCGTTTGGACAGGTTTCTCATGCTGGCTGAATTTTTGTGGATTTTAGCATTTTTTTTTCTGTTGCTGTTTTGTTCTTTGGGAGCTGAGTGTGAATCTTGACTGTTTTTAATTCGATGCTGGCTTTCTTATTATGGCAGTTCTTCTGTTTATTTTCTTTGTTGTTGTAGCTGCTGGTTAGTCAGAATGTGAATCAGTGTCTCTTGGACCCGTCTCTGCTCTGTGGACATTTTCCCTATGATTGGTCTCTCTTATGCAGCGTCCATGGCTCATTTTATTCACTTAGTGATCCTCGTTCGTTGCCCCCGCACCTTCCGCCAGTTTTTCCCTGCTCTGTGTACCCCAGTGGGTCCTGCCCTGGCTCAGGGACTTGCGTCGGCCGCATTGGTGTGTGTGTTGGTCTCGTCGCGGCCTTGTTTTCTCGGCTGGACAGTTGATTTGTTATTCTCTCTCTGGTTTGGAGGTTTGTGGGGGCTATGTGATGGATTCTTCCGGGGCATCGTTTTCCACTGAGGGTGGCCCCTGGGAAGTTTTCAGGTTGACGTTCTTGATCTGGACCTGTTAGCGCCTCGCAGTTCATCTTCTGGGCATCAGTGGCCTGGTTCCCCATGCGCCTTCAGGATTGGTATATATTTTCTTCAGCTGCCCATGCTGTCTCCACGATTTTCCTCTGAAAGCGATATAAGGCTGAGGATGACTTATCACTGATGGTCTCACTGTTCTGCCTCTATGCCTCTCAGTGGCGTCTCTTGGCCTTCGGTTGGCGCTGGAAGTATTTGTCGGTTTACCTTTCCGCTGTCGTGGCAGTCCTCATAAAATCGACTTTATTATCTGAAGCCCTGTCCTGGATATTACTAGGCGATGGGTGCCCTTCATTTTGCATGTTATTGATGATTTCTTGGTGGCCAACTTTCCTCTGTATCCCTGGTCTTTGAATCTCTGTGGAAAAAACTTTATTTTCAAATCTGGGTTTCCACGTTGTCTATGTATGGTTCTCCACCCATCCGGATTTATTTTTCTTCTATGGATTTGGGTGGTTCATTGATGCTTGTCTCTCCCCATTATGTCATCTCTAGCTTTTGTGCAGCATGTCGTTTGTTCAAATTTTGGTTGAATATGATTTGTCAATGATTGGGCCACCTGACATTTGCTGTAGCTTTGGTCCTATGGTCATCCGTTCATCTTGTGTTCTTGTTCTGGGTAGTTCGATCCTGGGCCCCGTGTTCCTGTTTTGGATTTTTGTGTTTTTTTGCGTTTGATCTTTCCCTCTCTATGCTTGTAGTGGTTTAATTATGATGACTGACGTATCTTCAGGCTCCCTCCACTTGTTGTTCTGAGTCTGCGCCTACTGGTTTGGGGGAAAAGGATTTAAGAAGAGTGGTTTGTGTTTGTCCGGCCGCCAGAATCCACAGCTCTAAAGGTTTTAAGGGGTCGTCCGGTTATTTAATCCTTGGAGATTATATTAAGGCTGTTTCAATATTGAATGATAGTATTGTGTCATCGGTTGACTTGGTTAATGTTTAAATAACACCTTGAGCAACTTCTACCCTGAACGTAGGAAATATATCGCATGCGCTCTAAGCTTAGTTCAAGTGTTAAATCTTGTGTCCACAAGTCAGTCTTCTATCTGCCCTGCTTAAGCAGATGACACTCGGCTAGATGCTTCTCCATTTAGAGGCTTGTTTTACTCCGCCTCTAAATGCTTAAGGTTCAGTCTAGCAAAAATACTATCAAAACCTATGATCCCTCATGGCTCTCAAGTTCTCTTTTGCAGTATTCAGACGCCCTTGGCTAATTAAAATTTTAGTAGTCTGTACTTTGTTGTCCACCAATTTGAGAACCACTAATATAAAATCCAGCTGAGCTGTAATCCTTTGCTACGTGGGATGTTGACCTTCCTCATCTACAAATCTCCTTGGCTACTCTTCCCATCACTTACTCCTCAATGGCCTCCTGAAGGTGCGTCCCTCTGAAACTGTCAAAGGTTACTTTTCTTATCATTTGATTATATAAAAATTGGTGTTTAGATTTCTTGCAGGTTATATATTTCACTATCATTTCACTGTTGGAATTTGTAATTATGGTGGTTTCTAGGGTGCGATGAATCCACAATGGGTCTTTACCTTAACTATCTACTAAATTTCACTTTCTCAGATTTGTTCTTTAAAAGCACTGTTATTTAATTTATCTCAATCATTTTGAAACTGATCAGTTTCTGGGTTATTTATATATTCTTGTCAAGACTAATACTGCTTTGTTTTATCTATGCATCGCATCCTGAGCTTGCGAACCCCTACGCCCCGATCAGCTTCTCCGTTTCCAGGAAATGATGTCACCCATGCATTCCTTGATCTAGTGCTGCAACGATGACTGCTCGACGTACCTATTGCTGCACTGAAAGTGAAGGGGCGGTGGACCTCCTCTGCATTCCAATGACACTTCTGACTGAATTAATTAATCAATGTCAACCGCAGAATGAATGTAAATTATTCGATTACAGATGTTAAAAGAAAATTATAGCCAGGTGGAAGCCTAAAAATTTAGGATGTTCTAAGTTGTATCATAGTATGCGCGGAGCTCGAATCTGATTCTTAAGTTCATTTGTTTATAGTATGCCAATGAAGCATAGTAATTATGGGCGTTGAACTCGTTCTTAATATTTGGATGGAACCTCAATTAAATGGATGTTCCTTGAGCGCTTATAATTGGTATGTCAAATGGAGAAAATTATGGCTAGTAAGCTCGTTCGTGGTACTGTCGTTGGGAGCTTCGAAATAATGGATGTTACTTAAGCGCGTGTGTATATATAGTTGCCAAAATGGAAGAAGTTTATGGCCATCAAGCTTGTTCGTAGTTTAATAGAAGTTTGAATAATGGCTGTTAAGCATGTCATAATACGCCATCGGAAGCTTTGGATTGGATGTTAAGTTAGTGTCTCATACGGGTTGTTTGGCGGTTTAAATTATAGTTCTGCACAGCGTTTTGCGGAAATGAGCTTACGTTCTAAGATCAGGTATGAGTAATTTAATGTTGGCTCCCCTTTTATTTCTTTCCCTCTCTCTTTCAGATAGTATGTTCCTCTAGTGGTTTCCACGAACAGGAGCGACCCTACGGTCAATGGTGCCGGGTCACACATAGCAGATCCACTAGATAGCATGTTCCCTTCGTGGCGCTGTACTCGAACGGGGGCGGCCCAACGGTCAATGGTGCCGGGTCACACATAGCAGATCCACTAGTTAGCATGTTCCCTTCGTGGCGCTGTACTCGAACGGGGGCGGCCCAACGGTCAATGGTGCCGGGTCACACATAGCAGTCATACTAGGAAATGAAATGAAAATGGAATGCTGCCGAAAACACAGCCCATTTTATTACACACTGATTATACATTGACATTTTTCTTCTTCTGGATGATTTTAGTGTTGGGGGTTTTGTTACCCGAAAGTGTTATGGAAATTTCTCATGGAATTGAACGGAGCCTTATGCCAAACGAAAATATGTGAATGCCAACTTAAAGAATGTGGAAAATGTCAAATAAATATTTCTTACTGCAAGAGTTGTCTGACTGAAATCATGGCGCTCAGACACACGTCTGTTCACTCCACAGGTCTCTTTATTAGAAGTGTTGCACAGAGGAACACAGGCCTACAGTCCCACTACCGTAAATACACAAACACAGAACACAGCACGGGCTGCTACATTATGACTAAGATTTGGATCTATTGTTTTATTTTCATCAATAAATTTCATCAGTTTAAATTTTTAGTGCATCCTACGCTAAATGTTGTTGTTAGCACGCATTAGCCTCATCCTAACCCTTCTTCCAGGTCCGTTCAAGCACCAATAAAGCTCTGGCCAACATATTTAGAAACTTGTGAGCAAACAGACACTTGCTAATAATCCTAGCAATAATGAAGCTAAAAGGACTCAGACTGACTCAGACTTTGGAATTCAAAGAAACCACAAGAAAACAGATTGGACTCCCAAAAGTTTGACATTCATGTTCCAAAATGTCTCCAATCCACATTCTAGAGATTTTCATTTCTCTCCATTTCTGACTCCAAACATGACTCCACAGAATCTGAACAGTTCAAACGTTTAGTTGTAGATGATCCAAAGCAGAGAAATCACTGAAAACAAACATTTCACTTCTTTAAGGAACTACTTCACTTTACACAACTCTGCTGTGGATCCTAAACACACCAACAGTCCAGCATGGAGCGGCTGAGTGAAAGTGGTCTGGACTCTGTGGAGGAGAGTCATGCTTTCAGAGACGCTGTAGAAGGACAGAACACCTGCTCTGTGATCCAGGTACACTCCTACTCTGGAGGGAACACGAGCTGAGATGGAGGTTCTTATGTTGTTGTGGACAAATGAGAAACTGTCTGAAAAACAATCTAATGCCCAAGACTTATCATTATAACCAAGTATACCTTTGCTACTAGATCTGCTGATGTTCTTGTATGCGACTGCTACTTTGACATATTCTCCTCTCCTCTCCACCTCCCAGTAACAACGTCCAGTCAGACTCTCTCTACTCAGAACCTGAAACCAATCAGTAAATCTGTCTGGATGATCAGAAACAGACTGAGGTTCTTCCATCGCTGTCACCTTTCTGTTCTCCTCTGACAGTAACAGTTGTCTGTTTGCTGTGTTTGGATCCATTGTGATTTGACGTGAATATCTGAGGATGTCAGCTCTGCTCTTTGGTTCTGGTTCTGGTTCTGACAGTAAAACGTCCACATGAGAGACTGTCAGTGAGATGTTTGTCCATTCCTCTCTCAGAATGTCCTGCAGTTTGTCTCTGAGCTCTGACACAGCTGCTGTCACATCCTCAAAGTATGTCAGAGGACGGACATGGATGCTGGCTGAGGGGGTGGACTCACTGAGTGGGGGCAGTGAGGGGTAGTTGAGCAGAAAGTGGCTGTGATCCTCTGTGAGCCAGAGCTGCTTCAGCTCAGCGTCTCTCCTCTTCAGCTCAGCCATGTCCTGCTCCAGCTCCTCCTGAAGACCTTTGACTCGCCTCACTTCAGTTTGCTGCTGGGATCTGATCTGCTGCTCCACATCACGGCTTCTTTTCTGGAGGAGACGGATCATCTGAGTGAAGATCTTCTCACTGTCCTTCACTGTTTGATCAGCAGAGTGATTGATGGCCTCCACCTCCCGTTGGAGCAGCTTCACCTCCTTCTCTCTGTCCTGGATTCTCTGCTGGATTTGTTGCTGACTCTCCTCCAGCTCTCTCTGCTTCTCAGTCCTTTCTGCTGCAGCTGAGACTGTGTCGTGGCCTCTGTGTTCTTCCACAGAGCAGAGATAACAGATGCTCTTCTGATCAGTGCGACAGAACATCTTCATCACCTCATCATGACGGGAGCAGATGTTCTCCTGCAGCTTCTTGGAGGGTTCCACCAGCTTGTGTTTCTTCCATGCAGCTGCTTTCAAATGAGGCTGGAGGTGTTCCTCACAGTAAGAGGCCAGACAGCTCAAGCAGGACTTGATGGCTTTCAGTTTTCTTCCAGTGCAGACGTCACAGACCACATCTTCAGGTCCAGCATAGCAGAGACCAGCAGGAGCAGCTTGGAGTCCGGTCTTCTTCAGCTGCTCCACTAAAGCTGCTAACATGACATTTATCACCAGAACAGGCCTCGGTGTGAAGGTCTTCCTGCACTGAGGACAGCTGGGGACTTTCTCCTCTGCATCCCACAATCCTTGAAGACACTTCATGCAGTAGCTGTGTCCACAGGGAATAGTCACCGGATCCTTCAGCAGATCCAGACAGATGGAACAGCAGAAGCTTTCTTCATCCAGATCCTTCCTGTTCATTTTGCTGCAGAGTTCCAGTTGAAGAAGCTGCAGTTCTTTCTGCTGAAGGTTTCCTCACAGCTCGTTTCCCTTCCAGACTCTGAACTTTCAAAGGTTTTGTCATCAGGAGGAGGGATTTCAGGACCAGAGTCCAGGACAGTCTGGGATTTCCCAGAAGATTTACTGCAACTCAGAAACATTTAATTGTTTTACTGTCAGTCAAAGATCCTGAAAGAGACAAAGTCCAGAGTTCTCATGGTTATCATCAAATGTTGTGTTTTAGCAACAACAGTCAGAAGTTCTTTAGAATGAATTTAAGACAGACTCTGGAACTATGAAGGGATATTTCTGCCACTAAAATGAGACAAAAAGACAGAAAATCCATCAGTTTTCATGAAGGAAGTGCTAAAAATCTAGATTTGTATTTAAACTTGATAGAGTTTTTATTGGATCCAGAAACAATGAAGTCCTGTTTCTATTCAGCTCAACAGCAGCAGGAAGTAGGAAAAAGGATGACGGTTCACCACAGTAGACTTAAAGCTGGACTGATAGAAAATGTTATTTCTGACTTGTTGACATTTTTCATCAGAGAACATTTGCTGCATCAGGATGATCCTATGTTGAACAGAGTTTTATTTTGAAAGGAGCTGAAGGACCATGATGCAACAGTTTTCCAGATAAGAAAAAGCATTTCTGTCACAAACTAAACTGAAAATGAAGCAATGTGAGCTGCAAAAACTTTTCTCTAAAGCTCTAATCGTTATTTTCTAAAAAAGTTTATGTTGTTTTTATTTTTCTTTTAGTTTAAAAGGAATCATCCTGCCCCCCCCCCCTTATTCTGCACAGATAATGCACAGATTAAGTACAAACGTTCCCTTTTCATTTTGAAGATTCCTGCTTCCACTCAGGAAAATCTGTATCTGTGTTTCTGTCACAGCAGCTGACAGATTGAAGGACAGAACAAGAGCAAAGAAATGGAGGATTCTTTATTTTATACGTGATCAAAAGGAGGATTTCAGTAAAAAGGCTATTCAGGTCTAAGGATCTGCCTTTACACTCTTAACTGTACTTTTCCCCACAACCAACTAAATGTTTACATCATTCAATTCCATTTTTTTTCTATAGCCCAAACTCACAACAGTCGTCTCAATGGGCTTCATACCGGTAATTGTAAAGTAAACATAGAATCTAAAAGGATCATGAATATATAGAATCCAATGGGATAATACTAAACCGAACTAAACAGACTAAACTAAACTGGACATTCCTGGCCTTAGACCCTCCTTCTAAGGAGAAACTCTTGAAAAACGGATTCTGGGAAAAAGAAGAAACCTCAGGGGGGTCCACATGAAGGAGGGATCCTCCCCCAGGACGGACAGGCGATTTACCAGAACTCTTAGAGAAAAATTACAATTTTTCTCAGTCGCTTTAGTACAATTCTCAGATCAGAATTGAAGTTTGCAAATACGTGTGTGCATTTCTCAAACAATTTGTACAAACAGCAAAACACTATGGATTTCTTGCAAAAGCCTGTAACTTGCTCAAAATCTTTAGTTCATCTCTCCAAACTAAGTCTTTATGTCATTGAACATGTCAGTGCCATCAGAATGTCATTGTCTACGAACAAGACAGACAAATGACTTAGTCATGTTGTCAATATAACTGTGTACTTTAGAGGGAGGTTCTGATGGAAACTATGGCTAAAGTTTGGATGACAATTATTGTAAAATGGAAGTTACACCTTTTTTGTTTGATTGCAAGAGACTGGACAAGATTCACATTTACACTTTTATTGTTCATATTGTAATTTGTTGACAGACCATGTCATACCAACATAGAAAAAAACCACTGCAAACAGTAACACAAAGGGAAAAAAAGAGGACAATATTCTGTCCTACAGTACAGGCAGTGCAGTAGGTATTGGTGTGGTCTTCCTACACCTCTTGTCGTTCCTGTATGTTAGGCCACAAATTCTCATCCACATCACAGCGAATATCCTCTCTTGCAATGCAGTGAAATATGTTTGTCACATTATGACAACTTGGTCAACCATTTTGCAGTTAATGACTTATACGATGAACTAATGACTAGGTGTTTTGAGGAGTAAGACTATTGCACAGTGAACTATATAATACATTTTGATCAACATGACATAAACAATTGATAATGTCGGTCGGTCGGTCGGTCGGTCGGACGGACGGACGGACGGACGGACGGACGGACGGACAGTTTAAAAAGTAGATGAGTAATAAAAAATCATAAAATAATCACACTCGCTAAAAACAGAATAAAAGGAATAAAAATATTATAGCAATAAAAACAAAATAAAAGTACGTAAAAGCATAAAAATGGTAAAAAGTAGATGCCCGTTTAGTGACTCCTCCTCATGCCCCCTCCCCTCCCAGCAGCATTGAACAGTCTAATTACACTCGGTGCAAAGGACTTCCTGAGTCTTTCTGTGGAGCATGGCAGAGAGCGAAGGCGGTCGCTGAGTACGCTCCTCTGGTCAGTGAAGAGTCCATGTAGGGGGTGACCAGTGTTCTTCATGATGCTGTCCAGTTTGGACAGCATCCTCCGCTCTGCCACCACCTCCACTGTCTCCAGGCTCCGCCCCACCACACAGCCTGCCCTCCTGGTCAGACGATTCAGTTTTTTTATGTCCTTTTTGTTCGCGCACCCCCCCAACACACCACCGCATAAGACAGGGCACTTAAAACAATAGACTGATAAAACTTAAAAGGAGATCTGAGCAGACATTAAAAGAGGCGAGTCTTTTCACGAAGTACAACCTGCTCTGCCCCTTCCTATAAATGGAGTCCATGTTTGCCGACCAGTTCAGCAGTTCAGCTTATTGTCCAGGAGGACTCCAAGGTATTTGTAGCTATCCACTACCTCCACCTCTGCTCCACCAATGAGGATGGGCTAAACTGCAGCAGGTGTTCGTCGGAAGTCCAGCACCATCTCCTCTGTCTTGGATGTGTTCAGGTGGAGGCAGTTTCGTTGGCTCCAGTGCACAAAGTCCTCCACCAGCTGGCTGTACTCCCCCTCCTCACCCTCTCTGATACATGCCACACTTGCTGTGTCATCCGAGAACTTTTGAATGTGGCATGCATCAGAGTTGTAGTGGAAGTCAGTGGTGTAGAGGGTAAAGAGGAGAGGTGAGAGCACTGTGCCCTGTGGAGCCCCCGTGCTGCCAGTCAGCATGGATGAACTGCAACTCCCCATTCTGACAAATTGTGGCCTGTTGGTCAGAAAGTCTGTTATCTATGACTCCAGTTGGAGGTTCAAACCAAAGGAGAGGAGCTTCTGCTGGAGAAGGAGGGGCTGGATTGTATTAAAAGCGCTGGAGAAGTCAAAAAAGAGCATTCTCACAGCACAGCCCCCTGTGTCCAGGTAGGAGAGGGCCCGATGTAGGAGATACAGGACGGCGTCCTCAACTCCTACTTTTGGTTGGTAGGCGAACTGGAGAGGGTCCTCATCCCCCTGCACCTGGGGTCGCAGGCGCTGCAAGACCAGCCGCTCCAGCGTCTTCATGACATGAGATGTAAGGGCCTGTAGTCCGGCCTGTAGTCATTCAGCTCACTGGGGCGACTCTTCTTGGGCACAGGAACAATGCATGATGTTTTCCACAGTGATGGGACCCTCCCCAGCTGCAGGCTCAGGTTATAAACCTGCTGTAGGGGTTCTCCCAGTTCTGCAGCACAGCCCTTAAGGAGCCGTGGACTCACTCGGTCTGGGCCAGCTGCCTTCCTGGGGTGGAGCCTTCTCAGGTCCCTGCTCACTTGATCCGCAGTGATGGAAAAGGGGTGATCGTCGGGATTTGATGACTGAGATGGGGGCAAAGGGGGGGGGGCAGCAGGAGGGGCAGCAGGAGGGGGAACAGAAACAAGATGGTTGAGGAGATCGGTGGGACACTGCAGCACCGGGAAGCAGGCAGCATGGGGGTTAGCCTGGGGGGAGCTGAACCGGTTGAAGAAACCATTGAGTTCATCGACTCTCTCCTGACTCCCGCCTGTCACACCGCTCTCTTTTCTGCTGGATCCATTCATAGCCTTCATGGTGTTCCAGACCTCACGCAGGTTGTTTTCCTTCAACTTCTGCTCTAGTTTCTCCCCGTGTGCTTCATGGCCTCCTTCATGCAGACTTTTAGTTCCTGTTGGACCTTTTTCATCTCCTCCCGATCATTGCTCCTGAAAGCCCTCTTCTTCCTGTTCAGAACTGCCTTAACTTCCCTGGTAACCCAGGGTTTGTTGTTTGAGAAGCTCCTGACAGTTCTGACAGGCACCACCAAGTCCACACTGAAGTTCATATAGTCCGTCATGCAGCCCACAGCTCCCTCAGTGTCATCCCCATGAGACCCAATCAGTTCACTCCAGTCCGTGCACTCAAAGCAGTCTCTGAGGGCCTCCTCAGCTCCAGCAGACCATCTCCTGACCTGTCTGGTGGTGGCCGCCTGCCTCTTCACAAGAGGGGTGTAGCTAGGCTGCAGGTGTATGAGGTTGTGGTATTGGTGAAAGGTGGGCAGAGTGGTTTCCAGGGATACGTGGTTAAAATCCCCATAAATAATGACGAACGCCCCTGGGTGCTTGGACTGTAGTTCTGGGGTTGTGTTGTATATTGTGTCCAGAGCCGCCTGTGCTTCCACTCTCAGAGGAATGTAAACACAGAGCGCGATGACGTGGGAAAAGTCACGTGGGATGTAATAGGGTCTGATGCCCACCGCTAGCAGCTCCAGATTACGGTCACAGATCACCTTTTTGATGGTCAGATGATTCGGGTGACACCATCGTCTGTTAGCATACAGGATGAGGCCACCCCCCTTACTCTTCCCACTGGAGTCTGGGTCGCGGATTGCTCTCACGGTGGTAAAGCCGGGCAGATCCACGTAAAAATTTGGCACATAGCTGGTTAGCCATGTCTCGGGGAAGATAAGGAGGCTGCTCTCCGTGTAGCAGCGTTGTGTCCTGATCAGTCCAGTCAGCTCGTCCGTCTTGTTGGACAGAGCGTTAACGTTTCCCATAATGACGGAGGGGATGAATGGTTTGAAACGCCGCCGGTTAGCCGCTTTAGCCTTCAGCTTCACCTTGTGTTTACGACCAGCTCGGCATCCTCGGTATTTCCGCCTAAGCACCGATGGATTAACATGACGGATTCCGGGGTTTTTATGTTTCCTGAGCATTATTTCTGGGGATTTTAACCACGTAATGCTGGCCTGCATTAGTAGAAAAGTCTCAAACATACAAACATTCACACACAGAGCAACAAATGTGCAAATAATATCAACATTAACATCTCCTCTTATGGGTCTGGCCTTGTCATGGCAAGGGGGCTTGTGTCAACCGATTACCCAGGAAGTGATATCATCTGGAGATTGCTCCTGGAAGGGCCACCCTTAGCGGGCCAGTCACTTGGCGAGGTTTCAGACAATCATAGACCTACAGCTTGTCGGAATGCTTTAGGGTGGCAGCCACGCTATCCGACCAGAAAACAAAGCCAGACTGGCCAATGTAGTAACAAACCTCAGCTTGCCCCTGACCAAAGAGTACTGCTTGACCTTCATCAAACAACCCGTATTGCTACCTTGAACATCCAGACACTTCTTCACTCTGGAGCCGCCCCATTGCTATCCCACGAGCTCCGTCGCTATACCATCACTCTAGCAGGACTCTGTGAGGTACGATGGTCAGGTACCGGCTAATTGACTGCCGGCAACCATTGCTATATCTGGAGTGGCCCTGCAAAACTGACAGGCCTTCATGGTGTGGCACTTGCCATCCCAAAGAACATCAGCAAGTCCCTACTCAACTGGACACCCCTGAGCGACAGAATACTATCTGCCCGCTTCCTACATAAACATGGCAAGATGACAATAATAGTTGCCTATGCCCCCACAAATGTTGCAGATGAAGATATAAAAGATGCGTTCTTTGACCAACTCCACCAGGCTACTAGACAAATTCCAACACACAACATCCCCATCATCCTTACTGATGCCAATGCCACTATATTCTACAATGACTGGTCCACCGGCTCTCCAGCCGGCACAACTTTTGCTGACACATTCACAAACGACAACGGCGACTGCCTCCTCTTACTCTGCTACCAAAACAACCTCTGCATTGCTGATAGCTGGTTCCCCCGGAAACATATCCATCACTGGACCTGGTACAGCCCAGATGACAGAACTCGCAGGGCACTGGATCACATCCTTATATCCCGACGTTGGAAATCCCTCATTACCAACTGCCGTGTGTACAGAGGAGCAGAGCTCCATCACCTGCTGGTAGCCCACATTAAACTAAAGCTATGAGCCAACCAGCTCTGGAATACTCAGCCCTATCTGAACTCTTTCCTACTCAGCAATCCTAACATCGACACAGATTTCAGCTCCTCCATCCGCCAAAAACTAAACTCTCCTGCTGCTAACAAGGTGACAGACTGGAGGACATTCAAGGAAACTGTTATCCAGGTGGCGCATACTGTCCTCAGACGCTCTCAACACCCCCAAAGAAAGTCTTGGATATCAGAGAGGGCTTTTGAGATCATTGATCAGCGACAAGAGGCCCGGCTCCGTGGTAACTTGAAAGAACACCGCCAACTGAACCATCAGCGAAACGCCATAGCTGCGGACAGAGAGGAGTTCCGGCAAGCTGAAGCCCAGTGCCTCGAATCTGCATCTCAAAACAACAACTCAAGCAGCATCGTTTGTGCGGTGGCCCACGCACAAAGACAGCCCTGGAAAAAGACGCCAATGGCAAACTTGTTACAAATGAAGAAAACTGCCTTAGGCGCTGGGAAGACCACTTTAGCCGCCTCCTGCAGCACAGCACTGTCTCAACCGACTCCTTCAGCTGGCTGCAAATAGTGCTGCCCTCAGCGCTGTTTGTAGAACAGATCTTATGACATCCCAAGAAGTCAGAGCCGCTCTAAAGCATCTTAAGAACGGGAAAGCTCCTGGTATTTGTGCTATAGCCGCTGAGATGTTAAAATCAGGTGGAGACTGTATGATCGAGTGGCTAACCCACATCTTTAATGAGGTGTGGGAGTCAGAGAGGCTTCCAATGGACTGGACTAGAGGGGTTATCCTGCCCCTCTGGAAAAGCAAGGGTGATAATAACCATAGTATATACCATATATATATAACCATAGTGACATAACACGTCTCTCCATTCCTGGCAAGCTCTTCACCAGGATCTTGCTCAACCGTGCTCTCCCACCCATGAGAAGCAGCCGACGTCCCCAGCAGGCTGGCTTGATGCCCAACCGCTCCACAACAGACCACATCTCTGCCGTCCGTCTACTCATGGAGAAGACCCATGAATTTTAGAAAACCCCAAGGTTTCTAACTGTGGAATTGGGGGCTATACTTACACCATCCAGGGAGACTATCTGATCAGACAGAGCATCTCTGAGGTTTTTAGGACCTAGTTTAATGACCTCAGTTTTTTCTGGGTCCAAGAGGAGGTCATTAATTGTCATACAGGTCTTGATGTCTCTGATGCAGGCGTTCAGTTTCTCTATATCAGCGGTGGCAAACACGCGGCTTTCGGCCAATAAGCATGCAGCTCTTTGCGTCTCATCATATGTGGCGACCTGGGGGTTAGCCCCTCCTTCAGCCCCTGAGACTCATGGGAGATGGGGACTTGTGGGTGTAAAGTTGCTCACCATGAGTGAGGGGGCTGTGAGCAGAAGTGAGGTCCATGCTGTTTGAGGGCGTGTTCAAATGAATGGGCACTGACCCTGGCAAGGAGACAGATGGAGTCGTGTGGTGTATGAAGCCAATTACCGTAATTTCCGGACTATAAGCCACTACTTTTTTCCTGCGCTTACAGCCCTGCGGCTTATTCAGTGACGCAGCTAATTTATGGATTTAATTGGCGGCCGCCATGTATGTACTTTCAATCTCAGTGAATGGTATGATTCTCTATCTAACACCAAGCACAAGGCATTTATTTTTCAACACACCTATTAGCAGCCAAACAGCATGGACTTGACTTCAGGTCTTAGACACTTCAGTCATGGTTCAACAAAACGAAACACACATGCCGGGCCACATCCCAGAATCCTTTGGTGCCATTAGACCCAACGTGCACGTGATCGCCATTACAGTATGATGCAGCTTTCAAGTTAAAAGCAATCGTTAAAATCAGCGTGAAAAAATCCACCATCACCAACGGGTTTGGAAAAGCCAGTCAGCTGCGTGACGGAGAGAACAGCGCATGCTCAGGAGTGAATTTACCTCTGAGTCATAGTGACTCGGCTGGCTGCACGTAAATATGTGTGAATAACATCAGCCTTTATTTTGTCGGGACACGACTGGAAACAAAAATCGACGTGATCGTTTTAACGGTTTCTAAGGACTGAGCGGAGTTTTGCTTTGAAAAGCTCACAGCCTCCGTGTGAGCTGGAGACATCTTCTCCTGCTGCTCGTATAGAGCTGCGGGGCCGATGGCAGTCTGATGGCTCCCACATGTAACAACGCATCCGCCCCTCATACACAAAACGTACAGTATTAAGTCCGATTGCTTTGCACAGACACGATTTGCTCCTTCCACCGGCGCAACGGGGACGAAGTGCTCCTCCTTGAAGCAGCCCTGGCCAGAGGTGTCGGAGTAGATAGAAAGGGGAAACAATGAGCGCGCGGGGCGAGCGCGGAGCGCAGAGGCTTCTGACTTCTGACGTACGCGCCGCACTGAGGCGCGAGTATCGCGCTGAGGCGCGCGCTTTTCAGTCGCCGCTGCTTTATTTTACCGGTGTGTTTTTTTTAACCAGCCCTGTTACACCCATAACGCTGCCGGGACACAAGCGGAAGGAGAGCTGTACCCGTTCACCCCTCCATGCACTGCTGATACTTGCTCATTCTTAAACACGTACAACAGTGTGGCGAGCCGGGCATTGGCCCCGCCTTTAGCCCCTAAGACTCATGGGAAATGTGGAATCGCGGATGTAAATTTCCTCATCATAACTGAGGGATGTAATGTTGATTATATGGTTACTGTTTGTAATTTTATGTATGATACCTAGATTGTCAATAAGTAAAAAAAAAATGAAATAAAAACACCATAACTGAGGAACTTGTGAACAGAATAGAGGTCCATGCTGTTTGACAGATGTAGATATACTCAAATACATGAGCCTGAGGCAAAGCTGGCACCACCCACAGTGTGCTAATGAATCGCACTCACTCTGGGATTCAGGACGTGACCCGTCAGGATGACAATGTCGCCTAACACATGTGCGGCTTGTGTATGTATAAAAGTAATTAAACACGTGAAAATGGGTGGGTGCGGCTTGTAATCTTACGGTAATTAGTAGCTCAGCACTTGTTTACCTGCTACAGTGACATACCAGCTGAGTAGTTAAAATATTTTCTATATACTGTGCCTCATTTAATAGTTTTAACCCTCTTAAACTACACTCAAATTCCAATCATTTGTGAAGGTTACCCCCAATGCCGGAAAAAATAAGTAAACATTTGATGTGCGTGCAGACTGTAACCCACATGGTCAAAATGGCGAAATTCAGAGTATACAGATAAACGCAGGACGTTCCTGGAAGAATGGGAAGATTCTTACTTTTTTACTGAACGGAATAGCAAGTCACTATGTTTATTATTCTGAGCTTTTGGAAGCGTTAAAATAGTTCATGGCAGAAAAGAACAAAACGTATTCCGGGGAAAATGAAAAACTCTTCCTGATCTGACACGAACAAGTTGAAGCTTTTCAAAGTGCACATTCAAAACAGCCATCATGTCACTTTCCTTCTTTGTGGAGTTCACAGCAGAAAGCTGTACCGTAAATTCCGGACTACAAAGCGCACCCGATTACAAGCCGCACCCATTTTCACGTGTTTAATTAGTTTTAGTTTTATACAAACACAAGCCGCGTCAGAGTACAAGCCGCGCATGTGTTACGCAATATTATATTGTCATCCTGACAGATCACGGCCAGCATCCCAGAGTGAGAGCAATTCATTAGCACATTGTGGGTGGTGCCAGCTTTGCCTCTGGCTCATGTTTTTGAGTGTATCGACATCTGTCAAACAGCATGGACCTCTATTCTGTTCACAAGTTCCTCAGTTATGGTGTTTTTATTTCATTTTTTTTTACTTATTGACAATCTAGGTATCATACATAAAATTACAAACAGTAACCATATAATCAACATTACATCCCTCAGTTATGATGAGGAAATTTACATCCGCGATTCCACATTTCCCATGAGTCTTAGGGGCTAAAGGCGGGGCCAATGCCCGGCTCGCCACACTGTTGTATGTGTTTAAGAATGAGCAAGTATCAGCAGTGCATGGAGGGGTGAACGGGTAAAGCTCTCCTTCCGCTTGTGTCGCGGCAGCGTTATGGGAGTAACAGGGCTGGTTAAAAAACACACCGGTAAAATAAAGCAGCGGCGACTGAAAAGCGCGCGCCTCAGCGCGGCGCTTGCGTCAGAATTCAGAAGCCTCTGCGCTCCGCTCCCGCCCCGCGCGCTCCTTGTCTCCCCTTCCTATCTACTCCGACACCTCTGGCCAGGGCGGCTTCAAGGAGGAGCACTTCGTCCCCGTTGCGCCGGTGGATGGAGCAAATCGTTTCTGTGCAAAGCAATCGGACTTAAAACTGTACGTTTTGTGTATGAGGGGCGGGTGCGTTGTTACGTGTGGGAGCCATCAGACTGCCATCGACCCGCAGCTCAATCAGCAGGAGAAGATGTCTCCAGCTCACACGGAGGCTGTGAGTTTTTCAAAGCAAAATTCCGCTTTTACAGTTTCCTTAGAAACCGTAAATGGAGTGTAAATTCACTCCATGCGCTGTTCTCTCCGTCACGCAGCAAACCGGCTTTTCCAAACCCGTTGGTGATGGTGGATTTTTTCACGCTGCTTCTAACGATTGCTTTTAACTTGAAAGCTTCATCATATTGTAGCGGCGATCTGGTGCACGTTGGGTCTAATGGCACCAAAGGATTCTGGGATGCGGCCGGGCATGCGTGTTTCGTTTTGTTGAACCATGACTGAAGTGTCTAAGACCTGAAGTCAAGTCCATGCTGTTTGGCTGCTAAGAGTTGTGTTGAATATAAATGCCTTGTGCTTGGTGTTAGATAATGAATTCAAACTATTCATTGAGTTCGAAAGTACGTACATGGCGGCCGCTAATTAATTCTATAAATTAGCCGAGTCACTGAATAAGCCGCAGGGCTGTAAGCGCAGGAGAAAAGTAGCGGCTTGTAGTCCGGAAATTACGGTAAGTCATTAGAGACTCTAAATAGAGCAGTTTCCGTGCTGTGGTGGGGTCTAAACCCCGACTGAAAGTGTTCAAAGTGGCTGTTGTCCTGTAGGTGGACTACAGGACAACAGGTCTGCATGCAGACGGTGCTGAGAAAACAGAGATTTTCACTGAAGTCCCAACGGATCATAAATGCAGAACAAGTTCAAAGTGCTTTCTGAGTGGATTAAAGCTGAGAGGCATGAAGGATGAGAAATGAGAGAATTCCCCCCCAATGAAACAGTAGCAAACATCAGATTATGCTGCCTGAACCAAGACTCACACCACACACTCTCACAACACAAAGCCCTTTTCTTTCTCTGGAAACAAACCTCCTGCCTGAAATCCAGCAGGAGGACATAAAGCAGCAGCTCTAGAGCAGAATGCTCTCAGAAAAACGGTTCAGAGCTGAAAGGAAGCCAGTTCTAAGACTGAGATGGAGTTGGTGGCAGAGCCGACGCGTTTCTTCTTCAGAGGTCACAGAATGCAGTATTGAACAGGAACATTCAAAGATGAGATGTTTTAGCCTGCTCAACTTTAGGATGTCACTTTCTGGTCCCTGAATTTGAACTTTTCCTTCAGCCAGACGATTTAGAGCAGTCAAACCCAAAACTAATCAATACATATTGTCATTTACTCCAGCAGCAGTTACCCTGAAGAACGGATTGGTTCTTTTTGAAGTAGAGAATCTTTGTAGAGCATTTGTCCTTCACATAGTAATAACTAAATCAGTGTTCTACTTTCTTTAAGGAACATAAATTATACGTATGTATATATTATTTTGGGTACTAGTCCCTAGTTTTGGTAGTTGTTGTAGATCAGTGTTTTTCAACCAGTGTGCCGTGGGAGATGGTCAAGTGTGCCGTGGGAGATGGTCAAGTGTGCCGTGGAAAATTGCCCTCATTAACTGATCTAAAAACATTTCCCATCTCCAGGATTTCAGCTCTCTGTTCATCCAAACAGGCCTGATAAAACAGAGTAGTTAGGAATATAAAAGATCGTAAAATACCTTTTCTTTGCGTTTATTTTATTTTATTAAAGACATTTTGATAAGAATGACGTACCGCGATTCAGCTGCAGCTCCGGCTGTATTTTGGAAAAGTCCCGTGTTGGGGGGGTTAATCACACGTCATCGGTCTGACCAATCAGAAGTGCTTAAAGTCTTCACTTCCTTGTCCCGATTTAGCTCGTAAAGTCGCTCAGTTCTAATATAAATACCAGCTAAAGCTCGTCTTTAGCGGTGTAGCTTTCCACAGAATCCGGTATCAGACCGTGGAACAAGTGAACAAAACCATGAAGCTCTGAAAACCGATCTTCGGCCGTTTTATGCACTACATCTCCCATGATGCATTGGGTTGTGAGAGTGACAGCGCACAAGGAGATCTGTTGTTAAACGTCTTGAAACTAACGAACACACAAACTGTTTTTAAATCTTCTAACTTAACTTTTATTGCATCTTTTAGAAAAAAACAGCTGCAGTTTCCAGCTTTTTCTGTAACAATTATCTCAAAAATGCATGTGAGATTGTGGAGGGGCTGTAGATCAATACAGACTATGAGTTTCTCTTTTTTTTTTAATTTTTGGATGCTGGTGTACCGCGGGATTTTTTTTAAGGTTAAAGTGTGCCGTGGCTCAGAAAAGGTTGAAAAACACTGTTGTAGATTACCTGACAGTGTTGTTCTTTTCTTTGTGAATTGATAAAGTATTAGAGTGAAATTATTTTCAGCACTTGTGGTTTTAAGGTTTTAATCAGATGTTTTATCGTACGTGTTCCTAACTGTGAGGGTCTGGTCTGAGGGAATTTCTGTATACTCCAGTTTATACTATTTATGTATTTGTTTTATGTACTTTGATTGTTCTCACTCTATGTATGTGATGTTTTTTTTTTTTTTTAACTTGTCCTGTCCAACAGCTGGGCAGACAGATGAGAGCTGAAGGCCTCTTGTGTTGGACATATTTTACTTTTACAACAGGGTTGTGAATCTTCTGACAAACCAGAGGTATGTCTGAATAAACCCCTTTTGTAATCGAAGCCAAACTTTATTCATTTTAATTGTTTTTGAAATTCTTTTGTGTTGGACCGGACAGAAAAGGAAGGAAGGGAAGAAGAGAGAGGGATGTTAGAGAGGGGGGGGGGGGGGGGGGGGGGAGGGTGATGATAGGAGGGGGAAGGGGGATAAAACCATGAAGCAGCATAAAGCAACAAGCCACTGGATGTTTATCATTACGGTAAGGTACAGATAGAATACAAATCTCAAAGGGGCTGGGCCTGTCCACACACACACTCAAATGTTATAAACACACCTGTTAACTGCAAAAATGTCCACATGTACACAAAACAGTGTTCACACACGCATACTTATGCCTACAAGCCAACTAGTGTGAGATATTTCATTCAATCATGCAAACTATTAGTGAGGTGAGCTAACACCTGTGCTCAGGTGAGTGTTTATGTTCTTCTAAAATGGATGATGGAAGGTGAAAAGAAGGAGGGGGAAAAACCAGCCACCCCACACCAGGACCCCCGCCGCAGCAGCCGCGGCAGCCAGAAGCCCCAAACGCCACGCGGCCCTTTTGTCATTGGCTGACCTGCTCAACCATCTGAGACCCTGCCCCCCCACCTTCCCAGGAATTTGTACAGGTCACTCGGTTCAGGCGCTGCTGTGACTGGAGGAGGATGAGCTTTTCAAGAGCCCCTGGTTGCAGATGACCACATGGCGCCCGGACATCGTTAGTTGAAAAGTACTCTTTTGGGGGGGGCGGGGGTGGGGGTGGGGGTGGGGGGGCTTCAGGGAGCTTGAAGCAATAGAGGGAACATTGACCCGGGGGTCCACAGGGGCCGGGAACGCCAGATTATCGTCTGGTCATCGCCGGGCCCCCAGCCCGTATCAGCGGCCCTCGTGGAGTTCCTGCGCTGCTTCTGTACGATTTCAAACAATCGGATGGTGGCAGTGGGACGGCACTGAGCCAGTTGCTGCTCAGAACGTCTTCTTGACATTTAGGCGACCGCCGCACCAGAAGCATCTGCGGCCGTAGTCTGAGCAAGACTTTACTGCAGCTTTTCAGCGATGTGCATATAAAGTGAAGCTTTTCTCCACCACAGAACACGCTGGTTCCCGTTAAGGGTTGAAAAGTTACGACTGTTGAAGGAATGTAAAGACTAAAACTCTGATGTCTTCATTTTACAAATCTAAGAACTTTTGCTTAACCCTTGTGCTATCCTAGGCACTTTAACATTGGGAGTTGGGTCATCTAGACCCACTGGACAGTGCGCTGAACCTTTTTTCTTCAATGATTTGTGATCTTCACTGGTGTCCATGGATTACATGAAATCTTTCCACCTTTATCCACCTTTGTCATGGTAGGGAGAACACCTCAATGTAAGGGTGGGGTCATCTAAGATAGCACAAGGGTTATATCCTTTCTGAAAGGGATAAAACGATGAGCGTTTTGTCTCAGCTCTTCTAACTCACTTGAAAAGTTTGTCTAAAAGGGGAATCAATTCTGAAATCTTGTAGAAATTCCATTTCTGCTGAATGTCTGGGCGCCATCGTGTCTGCAGCCAGCCCCCCCTGGAGGTTTTGCAGCAGCAGCCGTACTGATGTCTCCTCTGTCGGTTTTTTACCCCCCTCCTCTTACACACCTTTTGACACCCTGTGGGTGAGCCTGAAGGAAAACCTTCATGTGCTCGTAGATCTTTGTCCCTCTCCACAGACTGTGATTTAAAGACTCTGCTGCCCCTGAAAACAGTTGTTTTTCTGTAGAGCTCGCCTGCTCTCATCCGTTTCTGCCTCGTGGCTTTACAGGACACTGTTGTTGTGGACCAAACCTCAGAATCAATTCATCACCCTGGCAGCCCAGTCCTCCTTTCTAATAGCATTCCTCTCAGGACGGAGATTCTCCGCTGGAAAGGAGGATTCAGAGGATGAGAGCAGCTGTTGGTCACCTCTGATTAGCAGTAAGAATGAGAATAACTGAAAGACAAAATAAACTGTTAAGAAATCCTAGATTGTTGCTGAACAGCAGTTTGATCTTCATGCTGTGAAATATGAAGCATCTGTTTTCCATCCATCCATCCATATGTTGCAGGCGGCCAAAAAGGGAAAACTACCACAAAGCAAGTTATGAAATTTTTTTAATACAGAAACCCCGTCATGAGTAGAACAATGTTGACCGTATCAATGACACCACAGAAACATGCAGACAAAAAACCCACTGTTCATGCACAACAATAAAAAATAAAAACATGCAATATAACTGTGATGCACAGCACTCGGTGGGATACGGCACCCACCAAAACAACATGCGGGGTGAAACCTAAGGGAAGTGACTAACAAAAATGACAAACAGAACAGAGGGTAAATAGTCCGCTCCTGCACTTGATTAGTCAATCACGCTGAGACGGCCCCGTGAGGAGCGGACAAACAAAATACAAAACATAAATTTAACAGGACAGCAGGGCACAGTATTCCAACACTAAAAACAGAAGAAGCACCATATTAAAAACATTTGATAAAAAATAATTTACCATTTGTTTAAAATATACCTCAGCTGTGCTAAAAGTGTAAAATACCTGGTGCGTCGCAAAACCTCACGCCCAGTCTTTAAAACCCCCAGTAAAACAGGATCTACCTCTGCCGTGATCCTGTCAAAATAAAAATAAAACATCAAGCACTGCTTAAAAACATCATCCACAGGTAAGGACAACAGCAGTCTTACCACACT